>NC_074713.1:54929397-56186897 GCF_947242115.1 Biomphalaria glabrata | reverse complement strand
CTAAATTGTGCCGATGTGCCTCAAATCCAAAATCCAAATCCAAATCCAAAAAACAAAAATTTGTACAACGAAATCGTAAGTAAATAATGATAATTTTATCTAAACATATATATATATATATTCTTAGAAAAAAAAACATTAGTAAGTCTAATGTATTGTTTTTTATTGTTCATATACATTTTCAAAAAAATTTTATGTCTTAAAGTGAACAGATATCTAGAACTTTTTTTTTCTTTCTTTTTTTTTTTTTTTTTAGCAAACTTAAGCTTTTTAGCTTTTGACTTCAGTTGTCTAGCTTAGTACATCCTAGGAATCCTTGGGCTTTTGCCTCTTTTCTTTGCCTCTTTTTTGAGCGTTGCCTCTTTTTTAAGCTCTTGGCCTCTTTATTGGGCTTCTTTTTATTTTTATTTTTTATTATTTTTTTTCTTCATAGAAAACACACAAAACATCATTCTAAATTAATAATAACGCAAGGAAAATTTCATTAAAAAAACAAAACATTTTTATCAAAGTCATATTCCAGGATTTACAGTATGATCGCGGAGTAGGCTGCATCGAAGATCCATAAAATGGTGACAGCAAGGGGTCCAGAAAATGATGACAGCAGAGGTTAAAAAAAAATGCTGACAGCAAAGGTCCAGAAAAAGGTGAAGCAAAGGTACATAAAATGATGACAGCAAATGTCCAGAAATTGGTGAAAAAAAACATTCACAAAATATTTTGAAAGTGTTCCTTAAAATAAGTATTGCCAAACTATATTTTAAATATTTTTTTAAAGACTTATAAGTTATTAGCATTCATTTTTATTTATATTATTTTATGCAACAATTTTTTTCTTTAAAACCCAAGACAAACGACCTCCATCCTATATCCTTAGGAATTATCTGGGGTCTGCTAGATTTATAAAAAATGTACATATAATGAAGCAATTTGGTTTCTATTAAAATACAGAGCTCAAAGTAAAAATGTGTAGGAAGAGCTTAAAAAAATTTTTCATTTTGGCATATAACTCATTTTAATATAAAATTTATTTTTATTATTATTTATTGTAATAGTGTTTTTTTTTTAATTTTCTGTTTCTGTTTTATTGTTTTTAACAATTTTTAGTCCATTTGGTCCATTTTCATGAAATTCTGTCCTATTTGGGTTGTCTTGAAAATTTATTTATTTGGTCAAAGGGATCTAACCAAAAGAAATTGCCAGCTTGCATCTTCCAGTCCTAATTGTCTCTCTTGTTGAAAAAAAAATTAATTTATAGGTAATTTTTCGTAATTATAATTTTAAAGCAAATAAATGATGTATTAAATACATACACATGCACATTTTTAATAGTTATTACTTATACAAACACACACACCAATACATTCAAACTTATTTTCTTCATTGTTTAAACAGACGTTGAACGTTGTCCAAAGTTTATATATGTTGTCCGTTAATGTCAGGGTTATGTATGGAATAATAAAATGCAATGTTTATTTAATGTAACTTTAGTATGAGTTATATCCATGTTTTATGTACTTTGAGGTTATGAATGTGATAAGTCTGCACGTGATGTAAACTTATTTTCTAAATTTTCTTTCTATGTGTTTGAGAAAGAGTAAGTATGTTTGTCCTTTGTTATCTCTGCAGAATGGAAGACCACCGCATCCCTAAACAACTCTTGTATGGCCAACTAAGCAAAGGAAAGCGCTCTCAGGGTTGTCAAAGATAGCGCTTCAGGGACACGCTCAAAGCTTCTCTGAAGGCGTTTAGCATAGACCCAGCCATCTGGGAGACAGAGGCACATGACAGAGCATCATGGCGTCGCGCTGTGAAAACTGGCTCACAGGTTGCTGAGGAAAAAAGAATAATCTGGCAGAAGAAAAACGCCAGAGAAGAAAAGCAAGTCAAACGACACTAGCTCTAGCTGGAATAACCTGCCAAGTGTGCGGCCGAACATTCCGGGCTCACAAAGGTCTGACCAGCCACAAGAGGAGGCATGAAACCCCAGTGCAAAGCCCTCAGCCCCTTGGATGACAAAGTGGTCATCCTCGAACCACGATGGACGAACTATATCTATATATCTCTTTGTGGAACAAGAAGTTAGATCGTAATAAATACAAGTGTATCTGAGATGTTGTATTTTGAACGTATTGAAAATTGTATATTTTAAGTATGATTGGCCCTTCTATTTTTTTTTTAAAGTATACTCCTTTAAAGATTTAGTCTTTGTTATTATTCAAAAAATCAATCACATTCCATGTTTGTAAAAAGTTAAGACTAATGGCCCTTCTACAGTCATTCGAAAGTACACACGACTTGTTTTGTTTGGTTATTAATTAAAGTAGTTGGATTTCCTTTCAGAATTTGCGATCTATAGAGTAGAAAATGATCTGATCATCTGCTTCGTTAACGAACAATGTTGCCAGCACTAGTCTGAAAGTGTTTTTTTTTATCCAAATTACGATACAAAACTGGGTTTGGATGGACTTAGAATAGCTTAGGACAATTATGAAATTGTAATATCTTTGTCGAGATATCAAACCAAGATTTCAGTGTCGGGAGCCTAACGGTTGACTGGTTACTCTTTATGTAGTATTATTCAGCAAAATAATGGACATTAGGTTCTTCAAAATATATAAAGAACGTATAAAACGTATATTTGGTTGTTTATAAAAACGTACAAGTTTTAATAACTTTTAATTGTAGGTTTCAAAAATAATTAGTAGATAATGGATGTTTTAGATTTTTTATAATATACAATTGTAAAATATTTATCTAATTATTATGCCTATTTAATTCTAAAACTAAAACAAATATTTTTTTATTATAAAAAATGCAAAAATTTTCTTTAGAAAATGTCAATAGAGTTCTCTATGTCACTCTGTTACGAAAATAATGTACGGAAAGGTCAACCTTCAAAGGTAGATAACTGTTGGAAAAAAGGTTTATCTATTTTTAATATGTATAAGTATTACTAGACTAACAATTTTAAAGGTCAACCGTAAGAAAATATGACACATAAAACCTTTTTTTTTTGTTTTGCTTATTCTTGTAGAATAATCTATAACGTCTTAGTTATTTAAAATTACAGATTTAAAAAAAAATGTTTATGAAATAAAGCCGAAAAAGAAGATTAAGATTTATCATTCAAAAAGAAAATTTAGTTAAAAGTAATTTATATAGACTCAAATTTTAAATGTTCATATAGGACGTGTGGCTTTGTCCGTTAAATGGTGGCTTTTGGAGCCAAAGGTACGAGGTTCAAATCTCTCTGTAAGCATAAATATATACAAATTTTTTTTGTCAAAAACAAAAAACAAAAATCTGTACAACAAAATTGTAAGTAAATAATGATAATTTTGTCTAAATATATATATATATTCTTTATTCTTAGAAAAAAAAACAATAGTAAGTCTAATGTATTGTTTTTTATTGTTCATATACATTTTCAAAAATTTTTATGTCTTAAAGTGAACAGATATCTAGAACTTTTTTTTTTCTTTTTTTTTTAGAAAACGTCAGGTTTTTAGCTTTTGACTTCAGTTGTTTAGCTTAGTACATCCTAGGAATCCTTGGGCTTTTGCCTCTTTTCTTTGCCTCTTTTTTGGGCGTTGCCTCTTTTTGGGGCTCTTGGCCTCTGTATTGGGCTTCTTTTTTATTTATTTTTTTTTTTAAGAAAACACACAAAGCATCATTCTAAATTACTAATAACGCAAGGAAAATTTCATTAAAAAAAACAAAACATTTTTATCAGTCATATTCCAGGATTTACAGTATAATCGCGGAGTAGGCTGCATCGAAGATCCATAAAATGGTGAAGGCGAGGAGTCCAGAAACTGATGACAGCAGAGGTTCAAAAAAATGATGACAGCAAAGGTCAGGAAAAAGGTGACAGCAAAGGTCCATAAAATGATGACAGCAAATGTCCAGAAATTGGTGAAAAAAACATTCACAAAATATTTTGAAAGTGTTCCTTTTTAAGATAAAATTTATTTTTATTATTATTTATTGTAATAGTGTTTTTTTTTAATTTTCTGTTTTTGTTTTATTTTTTTTAACAATTTAGTAGTCCATTTGGTCCATTTTCATGAAATCCTGTCCTGTTTGGGTTGTATTGAAAATTTATTAATTTGGTCAAAGGGATGTAACCAAAAGAAATTGCCAGCTTGCATCTTCCAGTCCTAATTGTCTCTCTTGTTGAAAAAAAAATTAATAAATAATTTATAGGTAATTTTTAGTAATTATAATTTTAAAGCAAATAAATGATGTATTAAATACATACACATGCACATTTTAATAGTTATTACTTATACAAACACACACACCAATACATTCAAACTTATTTTCTTCATTGTTTAAACAGACGTTGAACGTTGTCCAATTTTTATTGCGCTGGTCTGTTAATGTCAGGGTTATGTATGGAATAATAAAATGCATTGTTTATTTGTTGTAACTTTGGTATGAGTTATATCCATGTTTTATGTACTTTGAGGTTATGAATGTGATAAAACTGCACGTGATGTAAACTTATTTTCTTAATTTTCTTTCTATGTGTTTGAGAAAGAGTAAGTATGTTTGTCCTTTGTTATCTCTGCAGAATGGAAGACCACCGCATCCCTAAACGACTCTTGTATGGCCAACTAAGCAAAGGAAAGCGCTCTCAGGGTTGTCAAAGATAGCGCTTCAGGGACACCCTCAAAGCTTCTCTGAAGGCGTTTAGCATAGACCCAGCCACCTGGAAGACAGAGGCACATGACAGAGCATCATGGCGTCGCGCTGTGAAAACTGGCTCACAGGTTGCTGAGGAAAAAAGAATAACGCTGGCAGAAGAAAAACGCCAGAGAAGAAAAGCAAGTCAAACGACACTAGCTCTAGCTGGAAAAACCTGCCAAGTGTGCGGCCGAACATTCCGGGCTTACATAGGTCTCACCAGCCACAAGAGGAGGCATGAAACCCCAGTGCAAAGCCCTCAGCCCCCTGGATGACAAAGTGGTCATCCTCGAACCACGATGGACGAACTATATCTATATATCTCTTTGTGGAACAAGAAGTTAGATCGTAATAAATACAAGTGTATTTGAGATATTGTATTTTGAACGTATTGAAAATTGTATATTTCAAGTATGATTGGCCCTTCAACTTGTTTTTTTAAATTATACTCTTATAAAGATCCAGTCTTTATTTTGTATTCAAATAATCAATCACATTCCATGTTTGTAAAAAGTTAAGACTAATGGCCCTTCTACAGTCATTCGAAAGTACACACGACTTGTTTTGTTTGGTTATTAATTAAAGTAGTTGGATTTCCTTTCAGAATTTGCGATCTATAGAGTAGAAAATGATCTGATCATCTGCTTCGTTAACGAACAATGTTGCCAGCTCCAGTCTGAAAGTGTTTTTTTTACCCAAATTACGATACAAAACTGGGTTTGGATGGACTTAGAATAGCTAAGGACAATAATGAAATTGTAATATCTTTGTCGAGATATCAAACCAAGATTTCAGTGTCGGGAGCCTAACGGTTGACTGGTTACTCTTTATGTAGTATTATACAGCAAAATAATGGACATTAGGTTCTTCAAAATATATAAAGAACGTATAAAACGTATATTTGGTTGTTTATAAAAACGTACAAGTTTTAATAACTTTTAATTGTAGGTTTCAAAAATAATTAGAAGATAATGGATGTTTTAGATTTTTTATAATATACAATTGTAAAATATTTATCTAATTATTATGCCTATTTAATTCTAAAACTAAAACAAATATTTTTTTATTATAAAAAATGCAAAAATTTTCTTTAGAAAATGTCAATAGAGTTCTCTATGTCACTCTGTTACGAAAATAATGTACGGAAAGGTCAACCTTCAAAGGTAGATAACTGTTGGAAAAAAGGTTTATCTATTTTTAATATGTATAAGTATTACTAGACTAACAATTTTAAAAGTCAACCGTAAGAAAATATGACACATAAAACCTTTTTTTTTTGTTTTGCTTATTCTTGTAGAATAATCTATAACGTCTTAGTTATTTAAAGTTACAGATTTAAAAAAAAAATGTTTATGAAGTATAGCCGAAAAAGAAGATTAAGATTTATCATTCAAAAAGAAAATTTAGTTAAAAGTAATTTATATAGACTCAAATTTTAAATGTTCATATAGGACGTGTGGCTTTGTCCGTTAAATGGTGGCTTTTGGAGCCAAAGGTACGAGGTTCAAATCTCTCTGTAAGCATAAATATATAAAAAAAGTTTTTGTCAAAAACAAAAAACAAAAATCTGTACAACGAAATTGTAAGTAAATAATGATAATTTTGTCTAAATATATATATATATTCTTTATTCTTAGAAAAAAAACAATAGTAAGTCTAATGTATTGTTTTTTATTGTTCATATACATTTTCAAAAATTTTATGTCTTAAAGTGAACAGATATCTAGAACTTTTTTTTTTCTTTTTTTTTTTAGAAAACGTCAGCTTTTTAGCTTTTGACTTCAGTTGTCTAGCTTAGTACATCCTAGGAATCCTTGGGCTTTTGCCTCTTTGCTTTGCCTCTTTTTTGGGCGTTGCCTCTTTTTGGGGCTCTTGGCCTCTGTATTGGGCTTCTTTTTATTTATTTTTATTTTTTTTTTCAAAGAAAACACACAAAGCATCATTCTAAATTACTAATAACGCAAGGAAAATTTCATTAAAAAAAAAAAAACATTTTTATCAAAGTCATATTCCAGGATTTACAGTATAATCGCGGAGTAGGCTGCATCGAAGATCCATAAAATGGTGACGGTAGAGTGTCCAGAAACTGATGACAGCAGAGGTTCAAAAAAATGATGACAGCAAAAGTCAGGAAAAAGGTGACAGCAAAGGTCCATAAAATGATGACAGCAAATGTCCAGAAATTGGTGAAAAAAACATTCACAAAATATTTTGAAAGTGTTCCTTTTTAAGATGAAATTTATTTTTATTATTATTTATTGTAATAGTGTTTTTTTTTTAATTTTCTGTTTTTGTTTTATTTTTTTTAACAATTTAGTAGTCCATTTGGTTTATTTTCATGAAATCTTGTCCTGTTTGGGTTGTATTGAAAATTTATTAATTTGGTCAAAGGGATGTAACCAAAAGAAATTGCCAGCTTGCATCTTCCAGTCCTAATTGTCTCTCTTGTTGAAAAAAAAATTAATAAATAATTTATAGGTAATTTTTAGTAATTATAATTTTAAAGCAAATAAATGATTTAGTAAATACATACACATGCACATTTTAATAGTTATTACTTATACAAACACACACATTAATACATTCAAACTTATTTTCTTCATTGTTTAAACAGACGTTGAACGTTGTCCAATTTTTACTTCAGTACTCTGTTAATGTCAGGGTTATGTATGGAATAATAAAATGCATTGTTTATTTGTTGTAACTTTGGTATGAGTTATATCCATGTTTTATGTACTTTGAGGTTATGAATGTGATAAAACTGCACGTGATGTAAACTTATTTTCTTAATTTTCTTTCTATGTGTTTGAGAAAGAGTAAGTATGTTTGTCCTTTGTTATCTCTGCAGAATGGAAGACCACCGCATCCCTAAACGACTCTTGTATGGCCAACTAAGCAAAGGAAAGCGCTCTCAGGGTTGTCAAAGATAGCGCTTCAGGGACACCCTCAAAGCTTCTCTGAAGGCGTTTAGCATAGACCCAGCCACCTGGAAGACAGAGGCACATGACAGAGCATCATGGCGTCGCGCTGTGAAAACTGGCTCACAGGTTGCTGAGGAAAAAAGAATAACGCTGGCAGAAGAAAAACGCCAGAGAAGAAAAGCAAGTCAAACGACACTAGCTCCAGCTGGAATAACCTGCCAAGTGTGCGGCCGAACATTCCGGGCTTACATAGGTCTCACCAGCCACAAGAGGAGGCATGAAACCCCAGTGCAAAGCCCTCAGCCCCCTGGATGACAAAGTGGTCATCCTCGAACCACGATAGATGAACTATATCTATATATCTCTTTGTGGAACAATAAGTTAGATCGTAATAAATACAAGTGTATTTGAGATATTGTATTTTGAACGTATTGAAAATTGTATATTTCAAGTATGATTGGCCCTTCAACTTGTTTTTTTAAAGTATACTCTTATAAAGATCCAGTCTTTATTTTGTATTCAAATAATCAATCACATTCCATGTTTGTAAAAAGTTAAGACTAATGGCCCTTCTACAGTCATTCGAAAGTACACACGACTTGTTTTGTTTGGTTATTAATTAAAGTAGTTGGATTTCCTTTCAGAATTTGCGATCTATAGAGTAGAAAATGATCTGATCATCTGCTTCGTTAACGAACAATGTTGCCAGCACCAGTCTGAAAGTGGTTTTTTACCCAAATTACGATACAAAACTGGGTTTGGATGGACTTAGAATAGCTAAGGACAATTATGAAATTGTAATATCTTTGTCGAGATATCAAACCAAGATTTCAGTGTCGGGAGCCTAACGGTTGACTGGTTACTCTTTATGTAGTATTATTCAGCAAAATAATGGACATTAGGTTCTTCAAAATATATAAAGAACGTATAAAACGTATATTTGGTTGTTTATAAAAACGTACAAGTTTTAATAACTTTTAATTGTAGGTTTCAAAAATAATTAGAAGATAATGGATGTTTTAGATTTTTTATAATATACAATTGTAAAATATTTATCTAATTATTATGCCTATTTAATTCTAAAACTAAAACAAATATTTTTTTATTATAAAAAATGCAAAAATTTTCTTTAGAAAATGTCAATAGAGTTCTCTATGTCACTCTGTTACGAAAATAATGTACGGAAAGGTCAACCTTCAAAGGTAGATAACTGTTGGAAAAAAGGTTTATCTATTTTTAATATGTATAAGTATTACTAGAATAACAATTTTAAAGGTCAACCGTAAGAAAATATGACACATAAAACCTTTTTTTTTTGTTTTGCTTATTCTTGTAGAATAATCTATAACGTCTTAGTTATTTAAAATTACAGATTTAAAAAAAAAATGTTTATGAAGTATAGCCGAAAAAGAAGATTAAGATTTATCATTCAAAAAGAAAATTTAGTTAAAAGTAATTTATATAGACTCAAATTTTAAATGTTCATATAGGACGTTCGGCTTTGTCCGTTAAATGGTGGCTTTTGGAGCCAAAGGTACGAGGTTCAAATCTCTCTGTAAGCATAAATATATACAAATTTTTTTTGTCAAAAACAAAAAACAAAAATCTGTACAACGAAATTGTAAGTAAATAATGATAATTTTGTCTAAATATATATATATATATTCTTTATTCTTAGAAAAAAAAACAATAGTAAGTCTAATGTATTGTTTTTTATTGTTCATATACATTTTCAAAAAATTTTATGTCTTAAAGTGAACAGATATCTAGAACTTTTTTTTTTCTTTTTTTTTTAGAAAACGTCAGCTTTTTAGCTTTTGACTTCAGTTGTCTAGCTTAGTACATCCTAGAAATCCTTGGGCTTTTGCCTCTTTGCTTTGCCTCTTTTTTGGGCGTTGCCTCTTTTTGGGGCTCTTGGCCTCTGTATTGGGCTTCTTTTTATTTATTTTTATTTATTTTTTTTTTCAAAGAAAACACATAAAGCATCATTCTAAATTACTAATAACGCAAGGAAAATTTCATTAAAAAAAAACAAAACATTTTTATCAAAAGTCATATTCCAGGATTTACAGTATAATCGCGGAGTAGGCTGCATCGAAGATCCATAAAATGGTGACAGAGGGGTGTCCAGAAACTGATGACAGCAGAGGTTCAAAAAAAATGATGACAGCAAAAGTCAGGAAAAAGGTGACAGCAAAGGTCCATAAAATGATGACAGCAAATGTCCAGAAATTGGTGAAAAAAACATTCACAAAATATTTTGAAAGTGTTCCTTTTTAAGATGAAATTTATTTTTATTATTATTTATTGTAATAGTGTTTTTTTTTTAATTTTCTGTTTTTGTTTTATTTTTTTTAACAATTTAGTAGTCCATTTGGTCCATTTTCATGAAATCCTGTCCTGTTTGGGTTGTCTTGAAAATTTATTAATTTGGTCAAAGGGATGTAACCAAAAGAAATTGCCAGCTTGCATCTTCCAGTCCTAATTGTCTCTCTTGTTGAAAAAAAATTAATAAATAATTTATAGGTAATTTTTAGTAATTATAATTTTAAAGCAAATAAATGATGTATTAAATACATACACATGCACATTTTAATAGTTATTACTTATACAAACACACACACCAATACATTCAAACTTATTTTCTTCATTGTTTAAACAGACGTTGAACGTTGTCCAATTTTTATTGCACTGGTCTGTTAATGTCAGGGATATGTATGGAATAATAAAATGCATTGTTTATTTGTTGTAACTTTGGTATTATGAGTTATATCCATGTTTTATGTACTTTGAGGTTATGAATGTGATAAATTTGCACGTGATGTAAACTTATTTTCTTAATTTTCTTTCTATGTGTTTGAGAAAGAGTAAGTATGTTTGTCCTTTGTTATCTCTGCAGAATGGAAGACCACCGCATCCCTAAACGACTCTTGTATGGCCAACTAAGCGAAGGAAAGCGCTCTCAGGGTTGTCAAAGATAGCGCTTCAGGGACACCCTCAAAGCTTCTCTGAAGGCGTTTAGCATAGACCCAGCCACCTGGGAGACAGAGGCACATGACAGAGCATCATGGCGTCGCGCTGTGAAAACTGGCTCACAGGTTGCTGAGGAAAAAAGAATAACGCTGGCAGAAGAAAAACGCCAGAGAAGAAAAGCAAGTCAAACTACACTAGCTCCAGCTGGAATAACCTGCCAAGTGTGCGGCCGAACATTCCGGGCTTACATAGGTCTCACCAGCCACAAGAGGAGGCATGAAACCCCAGTGCAAAGCCCTCAGCCCCCTGGATGACAAAGTGGTCATCCTCGAACCACGATGGACGAACTATATCTATATATCTCTTTGTGGAACAAGAAGTTAGATCGTAATAAATACAAGTGTATTTGAGATATTGTATTTTGAACGTATTGAAAATTGTATATTTCAAGTATGATTGGCCCTTCAACTTTTTTTTTTAAAGTATACTCTTATAAAGATCCAGTCTTTATTTTGTATTCAAATAATCAATCACATTCCATGTTTGTAAAAAGTTAAGACTAATGGCCCTTCTACAGTCATTCGAAAGTACACACGACTTGTTTTGTTTGGTTATTAATTAAAGTAGTTGGATTTCCTTTCAGAATTAGCGATCTATAGAGTAGAAAATGATCTGATCATCTGCTTCGTTAACGAACAATGTTGCCAGCACCAGTCTGAAAGTGGTTTTTTTACCCAAATTACGATACAAAACTGGGTTTGGATGGACTTAGAATAGCTAAGGACAATTATGAAATTGTAATATCTTTGTCGAGATATCAAACCAAGATTTCAGTGTCGGGAGCCTAACGGTTGACTGGTTACTCTTTATGTAGTATAATTCAGCAAAATAATGGACATTAGGTTCTTCAAAATATATAAAGAACGTATAAAACGTATATTTGGTTGTTTATAAAAACGTACAAGTTTTAATAACTTTTAATTGTAGGTTTTTTAAAAATAATTAGTAGATAATGGATTTTTTCGATTTTTTATAATATACAATTGTAAAATATTTATCTAATTATTATGCCTATTTAATTCTAAAACTAAAACAAATATTTTTTTATTATAAAAAATGCAAAAATTTTCTATAGAAAATGTCAATAGAGTTCTCTATGTCACTCTGTTACGAAAATAATGTACGGAAAGGTCAACCTTCAAAGGTAGATAACTGTTGGAAAAAAGGTTTATCTATTTTTAATATGTATAAGTATTACTAGACTAACAATTTTAAAGGTCAACCGTAAGAAAATATGACACATAAAACCTTTTTTTTTTGTTTTGCTTATTCTTGTAGAATAATCTATAACGTCTTAGTTATTTAAAGTTACAGATTTAAAAAAAATGTTTATGAAGTATAGCCGAAAAAGAAGATTAAGATTTATCATTCAAAAAGAAAATTTAGTTAAAAGTAATTTATATAGACTGAAATTTTAAATGTTCATATAGGACGAGTGGCTTTGTCCGTTAAACGGTGGCTTTTGGAGCCAAAGGTACGAGGTTCAAATCTCTATGTAAGCATAAACATATACAAATTTTTTTTGTCAAAAACAAAAAACAAATATCTGTACAACGAAATTGTAAGTAAATAATGATAATTTTGTCTAAATATATATAAATATTCTTTATTCTTAGAAAAAAAAACAATAGTAAGTCTAATGTATTGTTTTTTATTGTTCATATACATTTTCAAAAAATTTTATGTCTTAAAGTGAACAGATATCTAGAACTTTTTTTTTTCTTTTTTTTTTAGAAAACGTCAGCTTTTTAGCTTTTGACTTCAGTTGTCTAGCTTAGTACATCCTAGGAATCCTTGGGCTTTTGCCTCTTTGCTTTGCCTCTTTTTTGGGCGTTGCCTCTTTTTGGGGCTCTTGGCCTCTGTATTGGGCTTCTTTTTATTTATTTTTTTTTCAAAGAAAACACACAAAGCATCATTCTAAATTACTAATAACGCAAGGAAAATTTCATTAAAAAAAAACAAAACATTTTTATCAAAAGTCATATTCCAGGATTTACAGTATAATCGCGGAGTAGGCTGCATCGAAGATCCATAAAATGGTGACAGAGGAGAGTCCAGAAACTGATGACAGCAGAGGTTCAAAAAAATGATGACAGCAAAAGTCAGGAAAAAGGTGACATTAAAGGTCCATAAAATGATGACAGCAAATGTCCAGAAATTGGTGAAAAAAACATTCACAAAATATTTTGAAAGTGTTCCTTTTTAAGATGAAATTTATTTTTATTATTATTTATTGTAATAGTGTTTTTTTTTTAATTTTCTGTTTTTGTTTTATTTTTTTTAACAATTTAGTAGTCCATTTGGTCCATTTTCATGAAATCCTGTCCTGTTTGGGTTGTCTTGAAAATTTATTAATTTGGTCAAAGGGATGTAACCAAAAGAAATTGCCAGCTTGCATCTTCCAGTCCTAATTGTCTCTCTTGTTGAAAAAAATTAATAAATAATTTATAGGTAATTTTTAGTAATTATAATTTTAAAGCAAATAAATGATGTATTAAATACATACACATGCACATTTTAATAGTTATTACTTATACAAACACACACACCAATACATTCAATCTTATTTTCTTCATTGTTTAAACAGACGTTGAACGTTGTCCAATTTTTACTGTGGTACTCTGTTTATGTCAGGGTTATGTATGGAATAATAAAATGCATTGTTTATTTGTTGTAACTTTGGTATGAGTTATATCCATGTTTTATGTACTTTGAGGTTATGAATGTCATAAGTCTGCACGTGATGTAAACTTATTTTCTTAATTTTCTTTCCATGTGTTTGAGAAAGAGTAAGTATGTTTGTCCTTTGTTATCTCTGCAGAATGGAAGACCACCGCATCCCTAAACGACTCTTGTATGGCCAACTAAGCGAAGGAAAGCGCTCTCAGGGTTGTCAAAGATAGCGCTTCAGGGACACCCTCAAAGCTTCTCTGAAGGCGTTTAGCAAAGACCCAGCCACCTGGAAGACAGAGGCACATGACAGAGCATCATGGCGTCGCGCTGTGAAAACTGGCTCACAGGTTGCTGAGGAAAAAAGAATAACGCTGGCAGAAGAAAAACGCCAGAGAAGAAAAGCAAGTCAAACGACACTAGCTCCAGCTGGAATAACCTGCCAAGTGTGCGGCCGAACATTCCGGGCTTACATAGGTCTCACCAGCCACAAGAGGAGGCATGAAACCCCAATGCAAAGCCCTCAGCCCCCTGGATGACAAAGTGGTCATCCTCGAACCACGATGGACGAAGTATATCTATATATCTCTTTGTGGAACAAGAAGTTAGATCGTAATAAATACAAGTGTATTTGAGATATTGTATTTTGAACGTATTGAAAATTGTATATTTCAAGTACGATTGGCCCTTCAACTTGTTTTTTTAAAGTATACTCTTATAAAGATCCAGTCTTTATTTTGTATTCAAATAATCAATCACATTCCATGTTTGTAAAAAGTTAAGACTAATGGCCCTTCTACAGTCATTCGAAAGTACACACGACTTGTTTTGTTTGGTTATTAATTAAAGTAGTTGGATTTCCTTTCAGAATTTGCGATCTATAGAGTAGAAAATGATCTGATCATCTGCTTCGTTAACGAACAATGTTGCCAGCAGCAGTCTGAAAGTGTTTTTTTTACCCAAATTACGATACAAAACTGGGTTTGGATGGACTTAGAATAGCTAAGGACAATTATGAAATTGTAATATCTTTGTCGAGATATCAAACCAAGATTTCAGTGTCGGGAGCCTAACGGTTGACTGGTTACTCTTTATGTAGTATGATTCAGCAAAATAATGGACATTAGGTTCTTCAAAATATATAAAGAACGTATAAAACGTATATTTGGTTGTTTATAAAAACGTACAAGTTTTAATAACTTTTAATTGTAGGTTTCAAAAATAATTAGAAGATAATGGATGTTTTAGATTTTTTATAATATACAATTGTAAAATATTTATCTAATTATTATGCCTATTTAATTCTAAAACTAAAACAAATATTTTTTTATTATAAAAAATGCAAAAATTTTCTTTAGAAAATGTCAATAGAGTTCTCTATGTCACTCTGTTACGAAAATAATGTACGGAAAGGTCAACCTTCAAAGGTAGATAACTGTTGGAAAAAAGGTTTATCTATTTTTAATATGTATAAGTATTACTAGACTAACAATTTTAAAGGTCAACCGTAAGAAAATATGACACATAAAACCTTTTTTTTTGTTTTGCTTATTCTTGTAGAATAATCTATAACGTCTTAGTTATTTAAAATTACAGATTTAAAAAAAAAATGTTTATGAAGTATAGCCGAAAAAGAAGATTAAGATTTATCATTCAAAAAGAAAATTTAGTTAAAAGTAATTTATATAGATACAAATTTTAAATGTTCATATAGGACGTGTGGCTTTGTCCGTTAAATGGTGGCTTTTGGAGCCAAAGGTACGAGGTTCAAATCTCTCTGTAAGCATAAATATATACAAATTTTTTTTGTCAAAAACAAAAAACAAAAATCTGTACAACGAAATTGTAAGTAAATAATGATAATTTTGTCTAAATATATATATATATATTCTTTATTCTTAGAAAAAAAAACAATAGTAAGTCTAATGTATTGTTTTTTATTGTTCATATACATTTTCAAAAAATTTTATGTCTTAAAGTGAACAGATATCTAGAACTTTTTTTTTTCTTTTTTTTTTTAGGAAACGTCAGCTTTTTAGCTTTTGACTTCAGTTGTCTAGCTTAGTACATCCTAGGAATCCTTGGACTTTTGCCTCTTTTCTTTGCCTCTTTTTTGGGCGTTGCCTCTTTTTGGGGCTCTTGGCCTCTGTATTGGGCTTCTTTTTATTATTTTTTTTCAAAGAAAACACACAAAGCATCATTTTAAATTACTAATAACGCAAGGAAAATTTCATTAAAAAAAAAAAAACATTTTTATCAAAGTAATTTTCCAGGATTTACAGTATAATCGCGGAGTAGGCTGCATCGAAGATCCATGATATGGTGACAGAGGCGGGTCCAGAAACTGATGACAGCAGAGGCTCAAAAAATGATGACAGCAAAGGTCAGGAAAAAGGTGACAGCAAAGGTCCATAAAATGATGACAGCAAATGTCCAGAAATTGGTGAAAAAAACATTCACAAAATATTTTGAAAGTGTTCCTTTTTAAGATGAAATTTATTTTTATTATTATTTATTGTAATAGTGTTTTTTTTTAATTTTCTGTTTTTGTTTTATTTTTTTTAACAATTTAATAGTCCATTTGGTCCATATTCATGAAATCCTGTCCTGTTTGGGTTGTATTGAAAATTTATTAATTTGGTCAAAGGGATGTAACCAAAAGAAATTGCCAGCTTGCATCTTCCAGTCCTAATTGTCTCTCTTGTTGAAAAAAAAATTAATAAATAATTTATAGATAATTTTTAGTAATTATAATTTTAAAGCAAATAAATGATGTATTAAATACATACACATGCACATTTTAATAGTTATTACTTATACAAACACACACACCAATACATTCAAACTTATTTTCTTCATTGTTTAAACAGACGTTGAACGTTGTCCAATTTTTACTGTGGTACTCTGTTTATGTCAGGGTTATGTATGGAATAATAAAATGCATTGTTTATTTGTTGTAACTTTGGTATGAGTTATATCCATGTTTTATGTACTTTGAGGTTATGAATGTCATAAGTCTGCACGTGATGTAAACTTATTTTCTTAATTTTCTTTCCATGTGTTTGAGAAAGAGTAAGTATGTTTGTCCTTTGTTATCTCTGCAGAATGGAAGACCACCGCATCCCTAAACGACTCTTGTATGGCCAACTAAGCGAAGGAAAGCGCTCTCAGGGTTGTCAAAGATAGCGCTTCAGGGACACCCTCAAAGCTTCTCTGAAGGCGTTTAGCAAAGACCCAGCCACCTGGAAGACAGAGGCACATGACAGAGCATCATGGCGTCGCGCTGTGAAAACTGGCTCACAGGTTGCTGAGGAAAAAAGAATAACGCTGGCAGAAGAAAAACGCCAGAGAAGAAAAGCAAGTCAAACGACACTAGCTCCAGCTGGAATAACCTGCCAAGTGTGCGGCCGAACATTCCGGGCTTACATAGGTCTCACCAGCCACAAGAGGAGGCATGAAACCCCAATGCAAAGCCCTCAGCCCCCTGGATGACAAAGTGGTCATCCTCGAACCACGATGGACGAAGTATATCTATATATCTCTTTGTGGAACAAGAAGTTAGATCGTAATAAATACAAGTGTATTTGAGATATTGTATTTTGAACGTATTGAAAATTGTATATTTCAAGTACGATTGGCCCTTCAACTTGTTTTTTTAAAGTATACTCTTATAAAGATCCAGTCTTTATTTTGTATTCAAATAATCAATCACATTCCATGTTTGTAAAAAGTTAAGACTAATGGCCCTTCTACAGTCATTCGAAAGTACACACGACTTGTTTTGTTTGGTTATTAATTAAAGTAGTTGGATTTCCTTTCAGAATTTGCGATCTATAGAGTAGAAAATGATCTGATCATCTGCTTCGTTAACGAACAATGTTGCCAGCACCAGTCTGAAAGTGGTTTTTTTACCCAAATTACGATACAAAACTGGGTTTGGATGGACTTAGAATAGCTAAGGACAATTATGAAATTGTAATATCTTTGTCGAGATATCAAACCAAGATTTCAGTGTCGGGAGCCTAACGGTTGACTGGTTACTCTTTATGTAGTATTATTCAGCAAAATAATGGACATTAGGTTCTTCAAAATATATAAAGAACGTATAAAACGTATATTTGGTTGTTTATAAAAACGTACAAGTTTTAATAACTTTTAATTGTAGGTTTCAAAAATAATTAGAAGATAATGGATGTTTTAGATTTTTTATAATTAACAATTGTAAAATATTTATCTAATTATTATGCCTATTTAATTCTAAAATTAAAACAAAAATTTTTTTATTATAAAAAATGCAAAAATTTTCTTTAGAAAATGTCAATAGAGTTCTCTATGTCACTCTGTTACGAAAATAATGTGCGGAAAGGTCAACCTTCAAAGGTAGATAACTGTTGGAAAAAAGGTTTATCTATTTTTAATATGTATAAGTATTACTAGACTAACAATTTTAAAGGTCAACCGTAAGAAAATATGACACATAAAACCTTTTTTTTTTGTTTTGCTTATTCTTGTAGAATAATCTATAACGTCTTAGTTATTTAAAGTTACAGATTTAAAAAAAAAATTTTTATGAAGTATAGCCGAAAAAGAAGATTAAGATTTATCATTCAAAAAGAAAATTTAGTTAAAAGTAATTTGTATAGGCTCAAATTTTAAATGTTCATATAGGACGTGTGGCTTTGTTCCTTATATGGTGGCTTTTGGAGCCAAAGGTACGAGGTTCAAATCTCTCTGTAAGCATAAACATATACAAATTTTTTTTTGTCAATAGCGAAAAACAAAAATCTGTACAACGAAATTGTAAGTAAATAATGATAATTTTGTCTAAATATATATATATATATTCTTTATTCTTAGAAAAAAAAACAATAGTAAGTTAAATGTATTGTTTTTTATTGTTCATATACATTTTCAAAAAATTTTATGTCTTAAAGTGAACAGATATCTAGAACTTTTTTTTTCTTTTTTTTTTTAGGAAACCTCAGCTTTTAGCTTTTGACTTCAGTTGTCTAGCTTAGTACATCCTAGGAATCCTTGGGCTTTTGCCTCTTTTCTTTGCATCTTTTTTGGGCGTTGCCTCTTTTTGGGGCTCTTGGCCTCTGTATTGGGCTTCTTTTTATTTATTTTTATTTTTTTTTTTCAAAGAAAAAACACAAAGCATCATTCTAAATTACTAATAACGCAAGGAAAATTTCATTAAAAAAAAAAAACATTTTTATCAAAGTCATATTCCAGGATTTACAGTATAATCGCAGAGTAGGCTGCATCGAAGATCCATAAAATGGTGACAGCGAGGAATCCAGAAACTGATGACAGCAGAGGTTCAAAAAAATGATGACAGCAAAGGTTAGGAAAAAGGTGACAGCAAATGTCCATAAAATGATGACAGCAAATGTCCAGAAATTGGTGAAAAAAACATTCACAAAATATTTTGAAAGTGTTCCTTTTTAAGATGAAATTTATTTTTATTATTATTTATTGTAATAGTGTTTTTTTTTTAATTTTCTGTTTTTGTTTTATTTTTTTTAACAATTTAGTAGTCCATTTGGTCCATTTTCATGAAATCCTGTCCTGTTTGGGTTGTATTGAAAATTTATTAATTTGGTCAAAGGGATGTAACCAAAAGAAATTGCCAGCTTGCATCTTCCAGTCCTAATTGTCTCTCTTGTTGAAAAAAAATTAATAAATAATTTATAGGTAATTTTTAGTAATTATAATTTTAAAGCAAATAAATGATGTATTAAATACATACACATGCACATTTTAATAGTTATTACTTATACAAACACACACACCAATACATTCAAACTTATTTTCTTCATTGTTTAAACAGACGTTGAACGTTGTCCAATTTTTACTGTAGCACTCTGTTTATGTCAGGGTTATGTATGGAATAATAAAATGCATTGTTTATTTGTTGTAACTTTGGTATGAGTTATATCCATGTTTTATGTACTTTGAGGTTATGAATGTGATAAGTCTGCACGTGATGTAAACTTATTTTCTTAATTTTCTTTCCATGTGTTTGAGAAAGAGTAAGTATGTTTGTCCTTTGTTATCTCTGCAGAATGGAAGACCACCGCATCCCTAAACGACTCTTGTATGGCCAACTAAGCGAAGGAAAGCGCTCTCAGGGTTGTCAAAGATAGCGCTTCAGGGACACCCTCAAAGCTTCTCTGAAGGCGTTTAGCAAAGACCCAGCCACCTGGAAGACAGAGGCACATGACAGAGCATCATGGCGTCGCGCTGTGAAAACTGGCTCACAGGTTGCTGAGGAAAAAAGAATAACGCTGGCAGAAGAAAAACGCCAGAGAAGAAAAGCAAGTCAAACGACACTAGCTCCAGCTGGAATAACCTGCCAAGTGTGCGGCCGAACATTCCGGGCTTACATAGGTCTCACCAGCCACAAGAGGAGGCATGAAACCCCAGTGCAAAGCCCTCAGCCCCCTGGATGACAAAGTGGTCATCCTCGAACCACGATGGACGAAGTATATCTATATATCTCTTTGTGGAACAAGAAGTTAGATCGTAATAAATACAAGTGTATTTGAGATATTGTATTTTGAACGTATTGAAAATTGTATATTTCAAGTACGATTGGCCCTTCAACTTGTTTTTTTAAAGTATACTCTTATAAAGATCCAGTCTTTATTTTGTATTCAAATAATCAATCACATTCCATGTTTGTAAAAAGTTAAGACTAATGGCCCTTCTACAGTCATTCGAAAGTACACACGACTTGTTTTGTTTGGTTATTAATTAAAGTAGTTGGATTTCCTTTCAGAATTTGCGATCTATAGAGTAGAAAATGATCTGATCATCTGCTTCGTTAACGAACAATGTTGCCAGCACCAGTCTGAAAGTGGTTTTTTTACCCAAATTACGATACAAAACTGGGTTTGGATGGACTTAGAATAGCTAAGGACAATTATGAAATTGTAATATCTTTGTCGAGATATCAAACCAAGATTTCAGTGTCGGGAGCCTAACGGTTGACTGGTTACTCTTTATGTAGTATTATTCAGAAAAATAATGGACATTAGGTTCTTCAAAATATATAAAGAACGTATAAAACGTATATTTGGTTGTTTATAAAAACGTACAAGTTTTAATAACTTTTAATTGTAGGTTTCAAAAATAATTAGAAGATAATGGATGTTTTAGATTTTTTATAATATACAATTGTAAAATATTTATCTAATTATTATGCCTATTTAATTCTAAAACTAAAACAAATATTTTTTTATTATAAAAAATGCAAAAATTTTCTTTAGAAAATGTCAATAGAGTTCTCTATGTCACTCTGTTACGAAAATAATGTACGGAAAGGTCAACCTTCAAAGGTAGATAACTGTTGGAAAAAAGGTTTATCTATTTTTAATATGTATAAGTATTACTAGACTAACAATTTTAAAGGTCAACCGTAAGAAAATATGACACATAAAACCTTTTTTTTTGTTTTGCTTATTCTTGTAGAATAATCTATAACGTCTTAGTTATTTAAAATTACAGATTTAAAAAAAAAATGTTTATGAAGTATAGCCGAAAAAGAAGATTAAGATTTATCATTCAAAAAGAAAATTTAGTTAAAAGTAATTTATATAGATTCAAATTTTAAATGTTCATATAGGACGTGTGGCTTTGTCCGTTAAATGGTGGCTTTTGGAGCCAAAGGTACGAGGTTCAAATCTCTCTGTAAGCATAAATATATACAAATTTTTTTTGTCAAAAACAAAAAACAAAAATCTGTACAACGAAATTGTAAGTAAATAATGATAATTTTGTCTAAAAATATATATATATTCTTTATTCTTAGAAAAAAAAACAATAGTAAGTCTAATGTATTGTTTTTTATTGTTCATATACATTTTCAAAAAATTTTATGTCTTAAAGTGAACAGATATCTAGAACTTTTTTTTTTCTTTTTTTTTTTAGAAAACGTCAGCATTTTAGCTTTTGACTTAAGTTGTCTAGCTTAGTACATCCTAGGAATCCTTGGGCTTTTGCCTCTTTGCTTTGCCTCTTTTTTGGGCGTTGCCTCTTTTTGGGGCTCTTGGCCTCTGTATTGGGCTTCTTTTTATTTATTTTTTTTTCAAAGAAAACACACAAAGCATCATTCTAAATTACTAATAACGCAAGGAAAATTTCATTAAAAAAAAACAAAACATTTTTATCAAAAGTCATATTCCAGGATTTACAGTATAATCGCGGAGTAGGCTGCATCGAAGATCCATAAAATGGTGACAGAGGAGAGTCCAGAAACTGATGACAGCAGAGGTTCAAAAAAATGATGACAGCAAAAGTCAGGAAAAAGGTGACATTAAAGGTCCATAAAATGATGACAGCAAATGTCCAGAAATTGGTGAAAAAAACATTCACAAAATATTTTGAAAGTGTTCCTTTTTAAGATGAAATTTATTTTTATTATTATTTATTGTAATAGTGTTTTTTTTTTAATTTTCTGTTTTTGTTTTATTTTTTTTAACAATTTAGTAGTCCATTTGGTCCATTTTCATGAAATCCTGTCCTGTTTGGGTTGTCTTGAAAATTTATTAATTTGGTCAAAGGGATGTAACCAAAAGAAATTGCCAGCTTGCATCTTCCAGTCCTAATTGTCTCTCTTGTTGAAAAAAATTAATAAATAATTTATAGGTAATTTTTAGTAATTATAATTTTAAAGCAAATAAATGATGTATTAAATACATACACATGCACATTTTAATAGTTATTACTTATACAAACACACACACCAATACATTCAATCTTATTTTCTTCATTGTTTAAACAGACGTTGAACGTTGTCCAATTTTTACTGTGGTACTCTGTTTATGTCAGGGTTATGTATGGAATAATAAAATGCATTGTTTATTTGTTGTAACTTTGGTATGAGTTATATCCATGTTTTATGTACTTTGAGGTTATGAATGTCATAAGTCTGCACGTGATGTAAACTTATTTTCTTAATTTTCTTTCCATGTGTTTGAGAAAGAGTAAGTATGTTTGTCCTTTGTTATCTCTGCAGAATGGAAGACCACCGCATCCCTAAACGACTCTTGTATGGCCAACTAAGCGAAGGAAAGCGCTCTCAGGGTTGTCAAAGATAGCGCTTCAGGGACACCCTCAAAGCTTCTCTGAAGGCGTTTAGCAAAGACCCAGCCACCTGGAAGACAGAGGCACATGACAGAGCATCATGGCGTCGCGCTGTGAAAACTGGCTCACAGGTTGCTGAGGAAAAAAGAATAACGCTGGCAGAAGAAAAACGCCAGAGAAGAAAAGCAAGTCAAACGACACTAGCTCCAGCTGGAATAACCTGCCAAGTGTGCGGCCGAACATTCCGGGCTTACATAGGTCTCACCAGCCACAAGAGGAGGCATGAAACCCCAATGCAAAGCCCTCAGCCCCCTGGATGACAAAGTGGTCATCCTCGAACCACGATGGACGAAGTATATCTATATATCTCTTTGTGGAACAAGAAGTTAGATCGTAATAAATACAAGTGTATTTGAGATATTGTATTTTGAACGTATTGAAAATTGTATATTTCAAGTACGATTGGCCCTTCAACTTGTTTTTTTAAAGTATACTCTTATAAAGATCCAGTCTTTATTTTGTATTCAAATAATCAATCACATTCCATGTTTGTAAAAAGTTAAGACTAATGGCCCTTCTACAGTCATTCGAAAGTACACACGACTTGTTTTGTTTGGTTATTAATTAAAGTAGTTGGATTTCCTTTCAGAATTTGCGATCTATAGAGTAGAAAATGATCTGATCATCTGCTTCGTTAACGAACAATGTTGCCAGCACCAGTCTGAAAGTGGTTTTTTTACCCAAATTACGATACAAAACTGGGTTTGGATGGACTTAGAATAGCTAAGGACAATTATGAAATTGTAATATCTTTGTCGAGATATCAAACCAAGATTTCAGTGTCGGGAGCCTAACGGTTGACTGGTTACTCTTTATGTAGTATTATTCAGCAAAATAATGGACATTAGGTTCTTCAAAATATATAAAGAACGTATAAAACGTATATTTGGTTGTTTATAAAAACGTACAAGTTTTAATAACTTTTAATTGTAGGTTTCAAAAATAATTAGAAGATAATGGATGTTTTAGATTTTTTATAATTAACAATTGTAAAATATTTATCTAATTATTATGCCTATTTAATTCTAAAATTAAAACAAAAATTTTTTTATTATAAAAAATGCAAAAATTTTCTTTAGAAAATGTCAATAGAGTTCTCTATGTCACTCTGTTACGAAAATAATGTGCGGAAAGGTCAACCTTCAAAGGTAGATAACTGTTGGAAAAAAGGTTTATCTATTTTTAATATGTATAAGTATTACTAGACTAACAATTTTAAAGGTCAACCGTAAGAAAATATGACACATAAAACCTTTTTTTTTTGTTTTGCTTATTCTTGTAGAATAATCTATAACGTCTTAGTTATTTAAAGTTACAGATTTAAAAAAAAAATTTTTATGAAGTATAGCCGAAAAAGAAGATTAAGATTTATCATTCAAAAAGAAAATTTAGTTAAAAGTAATTTGTATAGGCTCAAATTTTAAATGTTCATATAGGACGTGTGGCTTTGTTCCTTATATGGTGGCTTTTGGAGCCAAAGGTACGAGGTTCAAATCTCTCTGTAAGCATAAACATATACAAATTTTTTTTTGTCAATAGCGAAAAACAAAAATCTGTACAACGAAATTGTAAGTAAATAATGATAATTTTGTCTAAATATATATATATATATTCTTTATTCTTAGAAAAAAAAACAATAGTAAGTTAAATGTATTGTTTTTTATTGTTCATATACATTTTCAAAAAATTTTATGTCTTAAAGTGAACAGATATCTAGAACTTTTTTTTTCTTTTTTTTTTTAGGAAACCTCAGCTTTTAGCTTTTGACTTCAGTTGTCTAGCTTAGTACATCCTAGGAATCCTTGGGCTTTTGCCTCTTTTCTTTGCATCTTTTTTGGGCGTTGCCTCTTTTTGGGGCTCTTGGCCTCTGTATTGGGCTTCTTTTTATTTATTTTTATTTTTTTTTTTCAAAGAAAAAACACAAAGCATCATTCTAAATTACTAATAACGCAAGGAAAATTTCATTAAAAAAAAAAAACATTTTTATCAAAGTCATATTCCAGGATTTACAGTATAATCGCAGAGTAGGCTGCATCGAAGATCCATAAAATGGTGACAGCGAGGAATCCAGAAACTGATGACAGCAGAGGTTCAAAAAAATGATGACAGCAAAGGTTAGGAAAAAGGTGACAGCAAATGTCCATAAAATGATGACAGCAAATGTCCAGAAATTGGTGAAAAAAACATTCACAAAATATTTTGAAAGTGTTCCTTTTTAAGATGAAATTTATTTTTATTATTATTTATTGTAATAGTGTTTTTTTTTTAATTTTCTGTTTTTGTTTTATTTTTTTTAACAATTTAGTAGTCCATTTGGTCCATTTTCATGAAATCCTGTCCTGTTTGGGTTGTATTGAAAATTTATTAATTTGGTCAAAGGGATGTAACCAAAAGAAATTGCCAGCTTGCATCTTCCAGTCCTAATTGTCTCTCTTGTTGAAAAAAAATTAATAAATAATTTATAGGTAATTTTTAGTAATTATAATTTTAAAGCAAATAAATGATGTATTAAATACATACACATGCACATTTTAATAGTTATTACTTATACAAACACACACACCAATACATTCAAACTTATTTTCTTCATTGTTTAAACAGACGTTGAACGTTGTCCAATTTTTACTGAAGCACTCTGTTTATGTCAGGGTTATGTATGGAATAATAAAATGCATTGTTTATTTGTTGTAACTTTGGTATGAGTTATATCCATGTTTTATGTACTTTGAGGTTATGAATGTGATAAGTCTGCACGTGATGTAAACTTATTTTCTTAATTTTCTTTCCATGTGTTTGAGAAAGAGTAAGTATGTTTGTCCTTTGTTATCTCTGCAGAATGGAAGACCACCGCATCCCTAAACGACTCTTGTATGGCCAACTAAGCGAAGGAAAGCGCTCTCAGGGTTGTCAAAGATAGCGCTTCAGGGACACCCTCAAAGCTTCTCTGAAGGCGTTTAGCAAAGACCCAGCCACCTGGAAGACAGAGGCACATGACAGAGCATCATGGCGTCGCGCTGTGAAAACTGGCTCACAGGTTGCTGAGGAAAAAAGAATAACGCTGGCAGAAGAAAAACGCCAGAGAAGAAAAGCAAGTCAAACGACACTAGCTCCAGCTGGAATAACCTGCCAAGTGTGCGGCCGAACATTCCGGGCTTACATAGGTCTCACCAGCCACAAGAGGAGGCATGAAACCCCAGTGCAAAGCCCTCAGCCCCCTGGATGACAAAGTGGTCATCCTCGAACCACGATGGACGAACTATATCTATATATCTCTTTGTGGAACAAGAAGTTAGATCGTAATAAATACAAGTGTATTTGAGATATTGTATTTTGAACGTATTGAAAATTGTATATTTCAAGTACGATTGGCCCTTCAACTTGTTTTTTTAAAGTATACTCTTATAAAGATCCAGTCTTTATTTTGTATTCAAATAATCAATCACATTCCATGTTTGTAAAAAGTTAAGACTAATGGCCCTTCTACAGTCATTCGAAAGTACACACGACTTGTTTTGTTTGGTTATTAATTAAAGTAGTTGGATTTCCTTTCAGAATTTGCGATCTATAGAGTAGAAAATGATCTGATCATCTGCTTCGTTAACGAACAATGTTGCCAGCACCAGTCTGAAAGTGGTTTTTTTACCCAAATTACGATACAAAACTGGGTTTGGATGGACTTAGAATAGCTAAGGACAATTATGAAATTGTAATATCTTTGTCGAGATATCAAACCAAGATTTCAGTGTCGGGAGCCTAACGGTTGACTGGTTACTCTTTATGTAGTATTATTCAGAAAAATAATGGACATTAGGTTCTTCAAAATATATAAAGAACGTATAAAACGTATATTTGGTTGTTTATAAAAACGTACAAGTTTTAATAACTTTTAATTGTAGGTTTCAAAAATAATTAGAAGATAATGGATGTTTTAGATTTTTTATAATATACAATTGTAAAATATTTATCTAATTATTATGCCTATTTAATTCTAAAACTAAAACAAATATTTTTTTATTATAAAAAATGCAAAAATTTTCTTTAGAAAATGTCAATAGAGTTCTCTATGTCACTCTGTTACGAAAATAATGTACGGAAAGGTCAACCTTCAAAGGTAGATAACTGTTGGAAAAAAGGTTTATCTATTTTTAATATGTATAAGTATTACTAGACTAACAATTTTAAAGGTCAACCGTAAGAAAATATGACACATAAAACCTTTTTTTTTGTTTTGCTTATTCTTGTAGAATAATCTATAACGTCTTAGTTATTTAAAATTACAGATTTAAAAAAAAAATGTTTATGAAGTATAGCCGAAAAAGAAGATTAAGATTTATCATTCAAAAAGAAAATTTAGTTAAAAGTAATTTATATAGATTCAAATTTTAAATGTTCATATAGGACGTGTGGCTTTGTCCGTTAAATGGTGGCTTTTGGAGCCAAAGGTACGAGGTTCAAATCTCTCTGTAAGCATAAATATATACAAATTTTTTTTGTCAAAAACAAAAAACAAAAATCTGTACAACGAAATTGTAAGTAAATAATGATAATTTTGTCTAAAAATATATATATATTCTTTATTCTTAGAAAAAAAAACAATAGTAAGTCTAATGTATTGTTTTTTATTGTTCATATACATTTTCAAAAAATTTTATGTCTTAAAGTGAACAGATATCTAGAACTTTTTTTTTTCTTTTTTTTTTTAGAAAACGTCAGCATTTTAGCTTTTGACTTAAGTTGTCTAGCTTAGTACATCCTAGGAATCCTTGGGCTTTTGCCTCTTTGCTTTGCCTCTTTTTTGGGCGTTGCCTCTTTTTGGGGCTCTTGGCCTCTGTATTGGGCTTCTTTTTATTTATTTTTATTTATTTTTTTTTTCAAAGAAAACACATAAAGCATCATTCTAAATTACTAATAACGCAAGGAAAATTTCATTAAAAAAAAAACAAAACATTTTTATCAAAAGTCATATTCCAGGATTTACAGTATAATCGCGGAGTAGGCTGCATCGAAGATCCATAAAATGGTGACAGAGGGGAGTCCAGAAACTGATGACAGCAGAGGTTCAAAAAAATGATGACAGCAAAAGTCAGGAAAAAGGTGACAGCAAAGGTCCATAAAATGATGACAGCAAATGTCCAGAAATTGGTGAAAAAAACATTCACAAAATATTTTGAAAGTGTTCCTTTTTAAGATGAAATTTTTTTTTATTATTATTTATTGTAATAGTGTTTTTTTTTTAATTTTCTGTTTTTGTTTTATTTTTTTTAACAATTTAGTAGTCCATTTGGTCCATTTTCATGAAATCCTGTCCTTTTTGGGTTGTCTTGAAAATTTATTAATTTGGTCAAAGGGATGTAACCAAAAGAAATTGCCAGCTTGCATCTTCCAGTCCTAATTGTCTCTCTTGTTGAAAAAAAATTAATAAATAATTTATAGGTAATTTTTAGTAATTATAATTTTAAAGCAAATAAATGATGTATTAAATACATACACATGCACATTTTAATAGTTATTACTTATACAAACACACACACCAATACATTCAAACTTATTTTCTTCATTGTTTAAACAGACGTTGAACGTTGTCCAATTTTTACTGTAGCACTCTGTTTATGTCAGGGTTATGTATGGAATAATAAAATGCATTGTTTATTTGTTGTAACTTTGGTATGAGTTATATCCATGTTTTATGTACTTTGAGGTTATGAATGTTATAAGTCTGCACGTGATGTAAACTTATTTTCTTAATTTTCTTTCCATGTGTTTGAGAAAGAGTAAGTATGTTTGTCCTTTGTTATCTCTGCAGAATGGAAGACCACCGCATCCCTAAACGACTCTTGTATGGCCAACTAAGCGAAGGAAAGCGCTCTCAGGGTTGTCAAAGATAGCGCTTCAGGGACACCCTCAAAGCTTCTCTGAAGGCGTTTAGCAAAGACCCAGCCACCTGGAAGACAGAGGCACATGACAGAGCATCATGGCGTCGCGCTGTGAAAACTGGCTCACAGGTTGCTGAGGAAAAAAGAATAACGCTGGCAGAAGAAAAACGCCAGAGAAGAAAAGCAAGTCAAACGACACTAGCTCCAGCTGGAATAACCTGCCAAGTGTGCGGCCGAACATTCCGGGCTTACATAGGTCTCACCAGCCACAAGAGGAGGCATGAAACCCCAGTGCAAAGCCCTCAGCCCCCTGGATGACAAAGTGGTCATCCTCGAACCACGATGGACGAAGTATATCTATATATCTCTTTGTGGAACAAGAAGTTAGATCGTAATAAATACAAGTGTATTTGAGATATTGTATTTTGAACGTATTGAAAATTGTATATTTCAAGTACGATTGGCCCTTCAACTTGTTTTTTTAAAGTATACTCTTATAAAGATCCAGTCTTTATTTTGTATTCAAATAATCAATCACATTCCATGTTTGTAAAAAGTTAAGACTAATGGCCCTTCTACAGTCATTCGAAAGTACACACGACTTGTTTTGTTTGGTTATTAATTAAAGTAGTTGGATTTCCTTTCAGAATTTGCGATCTATAGAGTAGAAAATGATCTGATCATCTGCTTCGTTAACGAACAATGTTGCCAGCACCAGTCTGAAAGTGGTTTTTTTACCCAAATTACGATACAAAACTGGGTTTGGATGGACTTAGAATAGCTAAGGACAATTATGAAATTGTAATATCTTTGTCGAGATATCAAACCAAGATTTCAGTGTCGGGAGCCTAACGGTTGACTGGTTACTCTTTATGTAGTATTATTCAGAAAAATAATGGACATTAGGTTCTTCAAAATATATAAAGAACGTATAAAACGTATATTTGGTTGTTTATAAAAACGTACAAGTTTTAATAACTTTTAATTGTAGGTTTCAAAAATAATTAGAAGATAATGGATGTTTTAGATTTTTTATAATATACAATTGTAAAATATTTATCTAATTATTATGCCTATTTAATTCTAAAACTAAAACAAATATTTTTTTATTATAAAAAATGCAAAAATTTTCTTTAGAAAATGTCAATAGAGTTCTCTATGTCACTCTGTTACGAAAATAATGTACGGAAAGGTCAACCTTCAAAGGTAGATAACTGTTGGAAAAAAGGTTTATCTATTTTTAATATGTATAAGTATTACTAGACTAACAATTTTAAAGGTCAACCGTAAGAAAATATGACACATAAAACCTTTTTTTTTGTTTTGCTTATTCTTGTAGAATAATCTATAACGTCTTAGTTATTTAAAATTACAGATTTAAAAAAAAAATGTTTATGAAGTATAGCCGAAAAAGAAGATTAAGATTTATCATTCAAAAAGAAAATTTAGTTAAAAGTAATTTATATAGATTCAAATTTTAAATGTTCATATAGGACGTGTGGCTTTGTCCGTTAAATGGTGGCTTTTGGAGCCAAAGGTACGAGGTTCAAATCTCTCTGTAAGCATAAATATATACAAATTTTTTTTGTCAAAAACAAAAAACAAAAATCTGTACAACGAAATTGTAAGTAAATAATGATAATTTTGTCTAAAAATATATATATATTCTTTATTCTTAGAAAAAAAAACAATAGTAAGTCTAATGTATTGTTTTTTATTGTTCATATACATTTTCAAAAAATTTTATGTCTTAAAGTGAACAGATATCTAGAACTTTTTTTTTTCTTTTTTTTTTTAGAAAACGTCAGCATTTTAGCTTTTGACTTAAGTTGTCTAGCTTAGTACATCCTAGGAATCCTTGGGCTTTTGCCTCTTTGCTTTGCCTCTTTTTTGGGCGTTGCCTCTTTTTGGGGCTCTTGGCCTCTGTATTGGGCTTCTTTTTATTTATTTTTATTTATTTTTTTTTTCAAAGAAAACACATAAAGCATCATTCTAAATTACTAATAACGCAAGGAAAATTTCATTAAAAAAAAAACAAAACATTTTTATCAAAAGTCATATTCCAGGATTTACAGTATAATCGCGGAGTAGGCTGCATCGAAGATCCATAAAATGGTGACAGAGGGGAGTCCAGAAACTGATGACAGCAGAGGTTCAAAAAAATGATGACAGCAAAAGTCAGGAAAAAGGTGACAGCAAAGGTCCATAAAATGATGACAGCAAATGTCCAGAAATTGGTGAAAAAAACATTCACAAAATATTTTGAAAGTGTTCCTTTTTAAGATGAAATTTTTTTTTATTATTATTTATTGTAATAGTGTTTTTTTTTTAATTTTCTGTTTTTGTTTTATTTTTTTTAACAATTTAGTAGTCCATTTGGTCCATTTTCATGAAATCCTGTCCTTTTTGGGTTGTCTTGAAAATTTATTAATTTGGTCAAAGGGATGTAACCAAAAGAAATTGCCAGCTTGCATCTTCCAGTCCTAATTGTCTCTCTTGTTGAAAAAAAATTAATAAATAATTTATAGGTAATTTTTAGTAATTATAATTTTAAAGCAAATAAATGATGTATTAAATACATACACATGCACATTTTAATAGTTATTACTTATACAAACACACACACCAATACATTCAAACTTATTTTCTTCATTGTTTAAACAGACGTTGAACGTTGTCCAATTTTTACTGTAGCACTCTGTTTATGTCAGGGTTATGTATGGAATAATAAAATGCATTGTTTATTTGTTGTAACTTTGGTATGAGTTATATCCATGTTTTATGTACTTTGAGGTTATGAATGTTATAAGTCTGCACGTGATGTAAACTTATTTTCTTAATTTTCTTTCCATGTGTTTGAGAAAGAGTAAGTATGTTTGTCCTTTGTTATCTCTGCAGAATGGAAGACCACCGCATCCCTAAACGACTCTTGTATGGCCAACTAAGCGAAGGAAAGCGCTCTCAGGGTTGTCAAAGATAGCGCTTCAGGGACACCCTCAAAGCTTCTCTGAAGGCGTTTAGCAAAGACCCAGCCACCTGGAAGACAGAGGCACATGACAGAGCATCATGGCGTCGCGCTGTGAAAACTGGCTCACAGGTTGCTGAGGAAAAAAGAATAACGCTGGCAGAAGAAAAACGCCAGAGAAGAAAAGCAAGTCAAACGACACTAGCTCCAGCTGGAATAACCTGCCAAGTGTGCGGCCGAACATTCCGGGCTTACATAGGTCTCACCAGCCACAAGAGGAGGCATGAAACCCCAGTGCAAAGCCCTCAGCCCCCTGGATGACAAAGTGGTCATCCTCGAACCACGATGGACGAACTATATCTATATATCTCTTTGTGGAACAAGAAGTTAGATCGTAATAAATACAAGTGTATTTGAGATATTGTATTTTGAACGTATTGAAAATTGTATATTTCAAGTATGATTGGCCCTTCAACTTGTTTTTTTAAAGTATACTCTTATAAAGATCCAGTCTTTATTTTGTATTCAAATAATCAATCACATTCCATGTTTGTAAAAAGTTAAGACTAATGGCCCTTCTACAGTCATTCGAAAGTACACACGACTTGTTTTGTTTGGTTATTAATTAAAGTAGTTGGATTTCCTTTCAGAATTTGCGATCTATAGAGTAGAAAATGATCTGATCATCTGCTTCGTTAACGAACAATGTTGCCAGCACCAGTCTGAAAGTGGTTTTTTTACCCAAATTACGATACAAAACTGGGTTTGGATGGACTTAGAATAGCTAAGGACAATTATGAAATTGTAATATCTTTGTCGAGATATCAAACCAAGATTTCAGTGTCGGGAGCCTAACGGTTGACTGGTTACTCTTTATGTAGTATTATTCAGAAAAATAATGGACATTAGGTTCTTCAAAATATATAAAGAACGTATAAAACGTATATTTGGTTGTTTATAAAAACGTACAAGTTTTAATAACTTTTAATTGTAGGTTTCAAAAATAATTAGAAGATAATGGATGTTTTAGATTTTTTATAATATACAATTGTAAAATATTTATCTAATTATTATGCCTATTTAATTCTAAAACTAAAACAAATATTTTTTTATTATAAAAAATGCAAAAATTTTCTTTAGAAAATGTCAATAGAGTTCTCTATGTCACTCTGTTACGAAAATAATGTACGGAAAGGTCAACCTTCAAAGGTAGATAACTGTTGGAAAAAAGGTTTATCTATTTTTAATATGTATAAGTATTACTAGACTAACAATTTTAAAGGTCAACCGTAAGAAAATATGACACATAAAACCTTTTTTTTTGTTTTGCTTATTCTTGTAGAATAATCTATAACGTCTTAGTTATTTAAAATTACAGATTTAAAAAAAAAATGTTTATGAAGTATAGCCGAAAAAGAAGATTAAGATTTATCATTCAAAAAGAAAATTTAGTTAAAAGTAATTTATATAGATTCAAATTTTAAATGTTCATATAGGACGTGTGGCTTTGTCCGTTAAATGGTGGCTTTTGGAGCCAAAGGTACGAGGTTCAAATCTCTCTGTAAGCATAAATATATACAAATTTTTTTTGTCAAAAACAAAAAACAAAAATCTGTACAACGAAATTGTAAGTAAATAATGATAATTTTGTCTAAAAATATATATATATTCTTTATTCTTAGAAAAAAAAAACAATAGTAAGTCTAATGTATTGTTTTTTATTGTTCATATACATTTTCAAAAAATTTTATGTCTTAAAGTGAACAGATATCTAGAACTTTTTTTTTTCTTTTTTTTTTTAGAAAACGTCAGCATTTTAGCTTTTGACTTAAGTTGTCTAGCTTAGTACATCCTAGGAATCCTTGGGCTTTTGCCTCTTTGCTTTGCCTCTTTTTTGGGCGTTGCCTCTTTTTGGGGCTCTTGGCCTCTGTATTGGGCTTCTTTTTATTTATTTTTATTTATTTTTTTTTTCAAAGAAAACACATAAAGCATCATTCTAAATTACTAATAACGCAAGGAAAATTTCATTAAAAAAAAACAAAACATTTTTATCAAAGTCATATTCCAGGATTTACAGTATAATCGCGGAGTAGGCTGCATCGAAGATCCATAAAATGGTGACAGAGGGGAGTCCAGAAACTGATGACAGCAGAGGTTCTAAAAAATGATGACAGCAAAAGTCAGGAAAAAGGTGACAGCAAAGGTCCATAAAATGATGACAGCAAATGTCCAGAAATTGGTGAAAAAACATTCACAAAATATTTTGAAAGTGTTCCTTTTTAAGATGAAATTTATTTTTATTATTATTTATTGTAATAGTGTTTTTTTTTTAATTTTCTGTTTTTGTTTTATTATTTTTAACAATTTAGTAGTCCATTTGGTCCATTTTCATGAAATCCTGTCCTGTTTGGGTTGTCTTGAAAATTTATTAATTTGGTCAAAGGGATGTAACCAAAAGAAATTGCCAGCTTGCATCTTCCAGTCCTAATTGTCTCTCTTGTTGAAAAAAAATTAATAAATAATTTATAGGTAATTTTTAGTAATTATAATTTTAAAGCAAATAAATGATGTATTAAATACATACACATGCACATTTTAATAGTTATTACTTATACAAACACACACACCAATACATTCAAACTTATTTTCTTCATTGTTTAAACAGACGTTGAACGTTGTCCAATTTTTACTGTAGCACTCTGTTTATGTCAGGGTTATGTATGGAATAATAAAATGCATTGTTTATTTGTTGTAACTTTGGTATGAGTTATATCCATGTTTTATGTACTTTGAGGTTATGAATGTGATAAGTCTGCACGTGATGTAAACTTATTTTCTTAATTTTCTTTCCATGTGTTTGAGAAAGAGTAAGTATGTTTGTCCTTTGTTATCTCTGCAGAATGGAAGACCACCGCATCCCTAAACGACTCTTGTATGGCCAACTAAGCGAAGGAAAGCGCTCTCAGGGTTGTCAAAGATAGCGCTTCAGGGACACCCTCAAAGCTTCTCTGAAGGCGTTTAGCATAGACCCAGCCACCTGGAAGACAGAGGCACATGACAGAGCATCATGGCGTCGCGCTGTGAAAACTGGCTCACAGGTTGCTGAGGAAAAAAGAATAACGCTGGCAGAAGAAAAACGCCAGAGAAGAAAAGCAAGTCAAACGACACTAGCTCCAGCTGGAATAACCTGCCAAGTGTGCGGCCGAACATTCCGGGCTTACATAGGCCACAAGAGGAGGCATGAAACCCCAGTGCAAAGCCCTCAGCCCCCTGGATGACAAAGTGGTCATCCTCGAACCACGATGGACGAACTATATCTATATATCTCTTTGTGGAACAAGAAGTTAGATCGTAATAAATACAAGTGTATTTGAGATATTGTATTTTGAACGTATTGAAAATTGTATATTTCAAGTATGATTGGCCCTTCAACTTGTTTTTTTAAAGTATACTCTTATAAAGATCCAGTCTTTATTTTGTATTCAAATAATCAATCACATTCCATGTTTGTAAAAAGTTAAGACTAATGGCCCTTCTACAGTCATTCGAAAGTACACACGACTTGTTTTGTTTGGTTATTAATTAAAGTAGTTGGATTTCCTTTCAGAATTTGCGATCTATAGAGTAGAAAATGATCTGATCATCTGCTTCGTTAACGAACAATGTTGCCAGCACCAGTCTGAAAGTGGTTTTTTTACCCAAATTACGATACAAAACTGGGTTTGGATGGACTTAGAATAGCTAAGGACAATTATGAAATTGTAATATCTTTGTCGAGATATCAAACCAAGATTTCAGTGTCGGGAGCCTAACGGTTGACTGGTTACTCTTTATGTAGTATTATTCAGAAAAATAATGGACATTAGGTTCTTCAAAATATATAAAGAACGTATAAAACGTATATTTGGTTGTTTATAAAAACGTACAAGTTTTAATAACTTTTAATTGTAGGTTTCAAAAATAATTAGAAGATAATGGATGTTTTAGATTTTTTATAATATACAATTGTAAAATATTTATCTAATTATTATGCCTATTTAATTCTAAAACTAAAACAAATATTTTTTTATTATAAAAAATGCAAAAATTTTCTTTAGAAAATGTCAATAGAGTTCTCTATGTCACTCTGTTACGAAAATAATGTACGGAAAGGTCAACCTTCAAAGGTAGATAACTGTTGGAAAAAAGGTTTATCTATTTTTAATATGTATAAGTATTACTAGACTAACAATTTTAAAGGTCAACCGTAAGAAAATATGACACATAAAACCTTTTTTTTTGTTTTGCTTATTCTTGTAGAATAATCTATAACGTCTTAGTTATTTAAAATTACAGATTTAAAAAAAAAATGTTTATGAAGTATAGCCGAAAAAGAAGATTAAGATTTATCATTCAAAAAGAAAATTTAGTTAAAAGTAATTTATATAGATTCAAATTTTAAATGTTTACATAGGACGTGTGGCTTTGTCCGTTAAATGGTGGCTTTTGGAGCCAAAGGTACGAGGTTCAAATCTCTCTGTAAGCATAAATATATACAAATTTTTTTTGTCAAAAACAAAAAACAAAAATCTGTACAACGAAATTGTAAGTAAATAATGATAATTTTGTCTAAAAATATATATATATTCTTTATTCTTAGAAAAAAAAACAATAGTAAGTCTAATGTATTGTTTTTTATTGTTCATATACATTTTCAAAAAATTTTATGTCTTAAAGTGAACAGATATCTAGAACTTTTTTTTTTCTTTTTTTTTTTAGAAAACGTCAGCATTTTAGCTTTTGACTTAAGTTGTCTAGCTTAGTACATCCTAGGAATCCTTGGGCTTTTGCCTCTTTGCTTTGCCTCTTTTTTGGGCGTTGCCTCTTTTTGGGGCTCTTGGCCTCTGTATTGGGCTTCTTTTTATTTATTTTTATTTATTTTTTTTTTCAAAGAAAACACATAAAGCATCATTCTAAATTACTAATAACGCAAGGAAAATTTCATTAAAAAAAAACAAAACATTTTTATCAAAGTCATATTCCAGGATTTACAGTATAATCGCGGAGTAGGCTGCATCGAAGATCCATAAAATGGTGACAGAGGGGAGTCCAGAAACTGATGACAGCAGAGGTTCTAAAAAATGATGACAGCAAAAGTCAGGAAAAAGGTGACAGCAAAGGTCCATAAAATGATGACAGCAAATGTCCAGAAATTGGTGAAAAAACATTCACAAAATATTTTGAAAGTGTTCCTTTTTAAGATGAAATTTATTTTTATTATTATTTATTGTAATAGTGTTTTTTTTTTAATTTTCTGTTTTTGTTTTATTTTTTTTAACAATTTAGTAGTCCATTTGGTCCATTTTCATGAAATCCTGTCCTGTTTGGGTTGTCTTGAAAATTTATTAATTTGGTCAAAGGGATGTAACCAAAAGAAATTGCCAGCTTGCATCTTCCAGTCCTAATTGTCTCTCTTGTTGAAAAAAAATTAATAAATAATTTATAGGTAATTTTTAGTAATTATAATTTTAAAGCAAATAAATGATGTATTAAATACATACACATGCACATTTTAATAGTTATTACTTATACAAACACACACACCAATACATTCAAACTTATTTTCTTCATTGTTTAAACAGACGTTGAACGTTGTCCAATTTTTACTGTAGCACTCTGTTTATGTCAGGGTTATGTATGGAATAATAAAATGCATTGTTTATTTGTTGTAACTTTGGTATGAGTTATATCCATGTTTTATGTACTTTGAGGTTATGAATGTTATAAGTCTGCACGTGATGTAAACTTATTTTCTTAATTTTCTTTCCATGTGTTTGAGAAAGAGTAAGTATGTTTGTCCTTTGTTATCTCTGCAGAATGGAAGACCACCGCATCCCTAAACGACTCTTGTATGGCCAACTAAGCGAAGGAAAGCGCTCTCAGGGTTGTCAAAGATAGCGCTTCAGGGACACCCTCAAAGCTTCTCTGAAGGCGTTTAGCATAGACCCAGCCACCTGGAAGACAGAGGCACATGACAGAGCATCATGGCGTCGCGCTGTGAAAACTGGCTCACAGGTTGCTGAGGAAAAAAGAATAACGCTGGCAGAAGAAAAACGCCAGAGAAGAAAAGCAAGTCAAACGACACTAGCTCCAGCTGGAATAACCTGCCAAGTGTGCGGCCGAACATTCCGGGCTTACATAGGCCACAAGAGGAGGCATGAAACCCCAGTGCACAGCCCTCAGCCCCCTGGATGACAAAGTGGTCATCCTCGAACCACGATGGACGAACTATATCTATATATCTCTTTGTGGAACAAGAAGTTAGATCGTAATAAATACAAGTGTATTTGAGATATTGTATTTTGAACGTATTGAAAATTGTATATTTCAAGTATGATTGGCCCTTCAACTTGTTTTTTTAAAGTATACTCTTATAAAGATCCAGTCTTTATTTTGTATTCAAATAATCAATCACATTCCATGTTTGTAAAAAGTTAAGACTAATGGCCCTTCTACAGTCATTCGAAAGTACACACGACTTGTTTTGTTTGGTTATTAATTAAAGTAGTTGGATTTCCTTTCAGAATTTGCGATCTATAGAGTAGAAAATGATCTGATCATCTGCTTCGTTAACGAACAATGTTGCCAGCACCAGTCTGAAAGTGGTTTTTTTACCCAAATTACGATACAAAACTGGGTTTGGATGGACTTAGAATAGCTAAGGACAATTATGAAATTGTAATATCTTTGTCGAGATATCAAACCAAGATTTCAGTGTCGGGAGCCTAACGGTTGACTGGTTACTCTTTATGTAGTATTATTCAGAAAAATAATGGACATTAGGTTCTTCAAAATATATAAAGAACGTATAAAACGTATATTTGGTTGTTTATAAAAACGTACAAGTTTTAATAACTTTTAATTGTAGGTTTCAAAAATAATTAGTAGATAATGGATGTTTTAGATTTTTTATAATATACAATTGTAAAATATTTATCTAATTATTATGCCTATTAAATTCTAAAACTAAAACAAAAATTTTTTTATTATAAAAAATGCAAAAATTTTCTTTAGAAAATGTCAATAGAGTTCTCTATGTCACTCTGTTACGAAAATAATGTACGGAAAGGTCAACCTTCAAAGGTAGATAACTGTTGGAAAAAAGGTTTATCTATTTTTAATATGTATAAGTATTACTAGACTAACAATTTTAAAGGTCAACCGTAAGAAAATATGACACATAAAACCTTTTTTTTTTGTTTTGCTTATTCTTGTAGAATAATCTATAACGTCTTAGTTATTTAAAGTTACAGATTTAAAAAAAAAATGTTTATGAAGTATAGCCGAAAAAGAAGATTAAGATTTATCATTCAAAAAGAAAATTTAGTTAAAAGTAATTTGTATAGACTCAAATTTTAAATGTTCATATAGGACGTGTGGCTTTGTCCGTTAAATGGTGGAGCCAAAGGTACGAGGTTCAAATCTCTCTGTAAGCATAAACATATACAAATTTTTTTTTGTCCAAAGCAAAAAACAAAAATCTGTACATCGAAATTGTAAGTAAATAATGATAATTTTGTCTAAATATATATATATATTCTTTATTCTTAGAAAAAAAAACAATAGTAAGTCTAATGTATTGTTTTTTATTGTTCATATACATTTTCAAAAAATTTTATGTCTTAAAGTGAACAGATATCTAGAACTTTTTTTTTTCTTTTTTTTTTTAGGAAACCTCAGCTTTTTAGCTTTTGACTTCAGTTGTCTAGCTTAGTACATCCTAGGACTCCTTGGGCTTTTGCCTCTTTTCTTTGCCTCTTTTATGGGCGTTGCCTCTTTTTGTGGCTCTTGGCCTCTGTATTGGGCTTCTTTTTATTTTTATTTTTATTTTTTTTTTCAAAGAAAACACACAAAGCATCATTCTAAATTACTAATAACGCAAGGAAAATTTCATTAAAAAAAAACAAAACATTTTTATCAAAGTCATATTCCAGGATTTACAGTATAATCGCGGAGTAGGCTGCATCGAAGATCCATAAAATGGTGACAGCGATGAGTCCAGAAACTGATGACAGCAGAGGTTCAAAAAAATGATGACAGCAAAGGTCAGGAAAAAGGTGACAGCAAAGGTCCATAAAATGATGACAGCAAATGTCCAGAAATTGGTGAAAAAAACATTCACAAAATATTTTGAAAGTGTTCCTTTTTAAGATAAAATTTTTTTTTATTATTATTTATTGTAATAGTGTTTTTTTTTTAATTTTCTGTTTTTGTTTTATTTTTTTTTCACAATTTAGTAGTCCATTTGGTCCATTTTCATGAAATCCTGTCCTGTTTGGGTTGTATTGAAAATTTATTAATTTGGTCAAAGGGATGTAACCAAAAGAAATTGCCAGCTTGCATCTTTCAGTCCTAATTGTCTCTCTTGTTGAAAAAAAAATTAATAAATAATTTATAGGTAATTTTTAGTAATTATAATTTTAAAGCTAATAAATGATGTATTAAATACATACACATGCACATTTTAATAGTTATTACTTATACAAACACACACACCAATACATTCAAACTTATTTTCTTCATTGTTTAAACAGACGTTGAACGTTGTCCAATTTTTACTGTGGTACTCTGTTTATGTCAGGGTTATGTATGGAATAATAAAATGCATTGTTTATTTGTTGTAACTTTGGTATGAGTTATATCCATGTTTTATGTACTTTGAGGTTATGAATGTGATAAGTCTGCACGTGATGTAAACTTATTTTCTTAATTTTCTTTCCATGTGTTTGAGAAAGAGTAAGTATGTTTGTCCTTCGTTATCTCTGCAGAATGGAAGACCACCGCATCCCTAAACGACTCTTGTATGGCCAACTAAGCGAAGGAAAGCGCTCTCAGGGTTGTCAAAGATAGCGCTTCAGGGACACCCTCAAAGCTTCTCTGAAGGCGTTTAGCATAGACCCAGCCACCTGGGAGACAGAGGCACATGACAGAGCATCATGGCGTCGCGCTGTGAAAACTGGCTCACAGGTTGCTGAGGAAAAAAGAATAACGCTGGCAGAAGAAAAACGCCAGAGAAGAAAAGCAAGTCAAACTACACTAGCTCCAGCTGGAATAACCTGCCAAGTGTGCGGCCGAACATTCCGGGCTTACATAGGTCTCACCAGCCACAAGAGGAGGCATGAAACCCCAGTGCAAAGCCCTCAGCCCCCTGGATGACAAAGTGGTCATCCTCGAACCACGATGGACGAACTATATCTATATATCTCTTTGTGGAACAAGAAGTTAGATCGTAATAAATACAAGTGTATTTGAGATATTGTATTTTGAACGTATTGAAAATTGTATATTTCAAGTATGATTGGCCCTTCAACTTTTTTTTTAAAGTATACTCTTATAAAGATCCAGTCTTTATTTTGTATTCAAATAATCAATCACATTCCATGTTTGTAAAAAGTTAAGACTAATGGCCCTTCTACAGTCATTCGAAAGTACACACGACTTGTTTTGTTTGGTTATTAATTAAAGTAGTTGGATTTCCTTTCAGAATTAGCGATCTATAGAGTAGAAAATGATCTGATCATCTGCTTCGTTAACGAACAATGTTGCCAGCACCAGTCTGAAAGTGGTTTTTTTACCCAAATTACGATACAAAACTGGGTTTGGATGGACTTAGAATAGCTAAGGACAATTATGAAATTGTAATATCTTTGTCGAGATATCAAACCAAGATTTCAGTGTCGGGAGCCTAACGGTTGACTGGTTACTCTTTATGTAGTATAATTCAGCAAAATAATGGACATTAGGTTTTTCAAAATATATAAAGAACGTATAAAACGTATATTTGGTTGTTTATAAAAACGTACAAGTTTTAATAACTTTTAATTGTAGGTTTTTTAAAAATAATTAGTAGATAATGGATGTTTTAGATTTTTTATAATATACAATTGTAAAATATTTATCTAATTATTATGCCTATTTAATTCTAAAACTAAAACAAATATTTTTTTATTATAAAAAATGCAAAAATTTTCTTTAGAAAATGTCAATAGAGTTCTCTATGTCACTCTGTTACGAAAATAATGTACGGAAAGGTCAACCTTCAAAGGTAGATAACTGTTGGAAAAAAGGTTTATCTATTTTTAATATGTATAAGTATTACTAGACTAACAATTTTAAAGGTCAACCGTAAGAAAATATGACACATAAAACCTTTTTTTTTTGTTTTGCTTATTCTTGTAGAATAATCTATAACGTCTTAGTTATTTAAAGTTACAGATTTAAAAAAAAAATGTTTATGAAGTATAGCCGAAAAAGAAGATTAAGATTTATCATTCAAAAAGAAAATTTAGTTAAAAGTAATTTATATAGATTCAAATTTTAAATGTTCATATAGGACGTGTGGCTTTGTCCGTTAAATGGTGGCTTTTGGAGCCAAAGGTACGAGGTTCAAATCTCTCTGTAAGCATAAATATATACAAATTTTTTTTGTCAAAAACAAAAAACAAAAATCTGTACAACGAAATTGTAAGTAAATAATGATAATTTTGTCTAAAAATATATATATATTCTTTATTCTTAGAAAAAAAAAACAATAGTAAGTCTAATGTATTGTTTTTTATTGTTCATATACATTTTCAAAAAATTTTATGTCTTAAAGTGAACAGATATCTAGAACTTTTTTTTTTCTTTTTTTTTTTAGAAAACGTCAGCATTTTAGCTTTTGACTTAAGTTGTCTAGCTTAGTACATCCTAGGAATCCTTGGGCTTTTGCCTCTTTGCTTTGCCTCTTTTTTGGGCGTTGCCTCTTTTTGGGGCTCTTGGCCTCTGTATTGGGCTTCTTTTTATTTATTTTTATTTATTTTTTTTTTCAAAGAAAACACATAAAGCATCATTCTAAATTACTAATAACGCAAGGAAAATTTCATTAAAAAAAAACAAAACATTTTTATCAAAGTCATATTCCAGGATTTACAGTATAATCGCGGAGTAGGCTGCATCGAAGATCCATAAAATGGTGACAGAGGGGAGTCCAGAAACTGATGACAGCAGAGGTTCTAAAAAATGATGACAGCAAAAGTCAGGAAAAAGGTGACAGCAAAGGTCCATAAAATGATGACAGCAAATGTCCAGAAATTGGTGAAAAAACATTCACAAAATATTTTGAAAGTGTTCCTTTTTAAGATGAAATTTATTTTTATTATTATTTATTGTAATAGTGTTTTTTTTTTAATTTTCTGTTTTTGTTTTATTTTTTTTAACAATTTAGTAGTCCATTTGGTCCATTTTCATGAAATCCTGTCCTGTTTGGGTTGTCTTGAAAATTTATTAATTTGGTCAAAGGGATGTAACCAAAAGAAATTGCCAGCTTGCATCTTCCAGTCCTAATTGTCTCTCTTGTTGAAAAAAAAATTAATAAATAATTTATAGGTAATTTTTAGTAATTATAATTTTAAAGCAAATAAATGATGTATTAAATACATACACATGCACATTTTAATAGTTATTACTTATACAAACACACACACCAATACATTCAAACTTATTTTCTTCATTGTTTAAACAGACGTTGAACGTTGTCCAATTTTTATTGCCCTGGTCTGTTAATGTCAGGGTTATGTATGGAATAATAAAATGCATTGTTTATTTGTTGTAACTTTGGTATGAGTTATATCCATGTTTTATGTACTTTGAGGTTATGAATGTGATAAAACTGCACGTGATGTAAACTTATTTTCTAAATTTTCTTTCTATGTGTTTGAGAAAGAGTAAGTATGTTTGTCCTTTGTTATCTCTGCAGAATGGAAGACCACCGCATCCCTAAAAGACTCTTGTATGGCCAACTAAGCAAAGGAAAGCGCTCTTAGGGTTGTCAAAGATAGCGCTTCAGGGACACCCTCAAAGCTTCTCTGAAGGCGTTTAGCATAGACCCAGCCACCTGGAAGACAGAGGCACATGACAGAGCATCATGGCGTCGCGCTGTGAAAACTGGCTCACAGGTTGCTGAGGAAAAAAGAATAACGCTGGCAGAAGAAAAACGCCAGAGAAGAAAAGCAAGTCAAACGACACTAGCTCCAGCTGGAATAACCTGCCAAGTGTGCGGCCGAACATTCCGGGCTTACATAGGTCTCACCAGCCACAAGAGGAGGCATGAAACCCCAGTGCAAAGCCCTCAGCCCCCTGGATGACAAAGTGGTCATCCTCGAACCACGATGGACGAACTATATCTATATATCTCTTTGTGGAACAAGAAGTTAGATCGTAATAAATACAAGTGTATTTGAGATATTGTATTTTGAACGTATTGAAAATTGTATATTTCAAGTATGATTGGCCCTTCAACTTGTTTTTTTAAAGTATACTCTTATAAAGATCCAGTCTTTATTTTGTATTCAAATAATCAATCACATTCCATGTTTGTAAAAAGTTAAGACTAATGGCCCTTCTACAGTCATTCGAAAGTACACACGACTTGTTTTGTTTGGTTATTAATTAAAGTAGTTGGATTTCCTTTCAGAATTTGCGATCTATAGAGTAGAAAATGATCTGATCATCTGCTTTGTTAACGAACAATGTTGCCAGCACCAGTCTGAAAGTGGTTTTTTTACCCAAATTACGATACAAAACTGGGTTTGGATGGACTTAGAATAGCTAAGGACAATTATGAAATTGTAATATCTTTGTCGAGATATCAAACCAAGATTTCAGTGTCGGGAGCCTAACGGTTGACTGGTTACTCTTTATGTAGTATTATTCAGAAAAGTAATGGACATTAGGTTCTTCAAAATATATAAAGAACGTATACAACGTATATTTGGTTGTTTATAAAAACGTACAAGTTTTAATAACTTTTAATTGTAGGTTTCAAAAATAATTAGTAGATAATGGATGTTTTAGATTTTTATAATATACAATTGTAAAATATTTATCTAATTATTATGCCTATTAAATTCTAAAACTAAAACAAAAATTTTTTTATTATAAAAAATGCAAAAATTTTCTTTAGAAAATGTCAATAGAGTTCTCTATGTCACTCTGTTACGAAAATAATGTACGGAAAGGTCAACCTTCAAAGGTAGATAACTGTTGGAAAAAAGGTTTATCTATTTTTAATATGTATAAGTATTACTAGACTAACAATTTTAAAGGTCAACCGTAAGAAAATATGACACATAAAACCTTTTTTTTTTGTTTTGCTTATTCTTGTAGAATAATCTATAACGTCTTAGTTATTTAAAGTTACAGATTTAAAATAAAAATGTTTATGAAGTATAGCCGAAAAAGAAGATTAAGATTTATCATTCAAAAAGAAAATTTAGTTAAAAGTAATTTGTATAGACTCAAATTTTAAATGTTCATATAGGACGTGTGGCTTTGTCCCTTAAATGGTGGCTTTTGGAGCCAAAGGTACGAGGTTCAAATCTCTCTGTAAGCATAAACATATACAAATTTTTTTTTGTCCAAAGCAAAAAACAAAAATCTGTACATCGAAATTGTAAGTAAATAATGATAATTTTGTCTAAATATATATATATATTCTTTATTCTTAGAAAAAAAAACAATAGTAAGTCTAATGTATTGTTTTTTATTGTTCATATACATTTTCAAAAAATTTTATGTCTTAAAGTGAACAGATATCTAGAACTTTTTTTTTTCTTTTTTTTTTTAGGAAACCTCAGCTTTTTAGCTTTTGACTTCAGTTGTCTAGCTTAGTACATCCTAGGACTCCTTGGGCTTTTGCCTCTTTTCTTTGCCTCTTTTATGGGCGTTGCCTCTTTTTGTGGCTCTTGGCCTCTGTATTGGGTTTCTTTTTATTTTTATTTTTATTTTTTTTTTCAAAGAAAACACACAAAGCATCATTCTAAATTACTAATAACGCAAGGAAAATTTCATTAAAAAAAAAACAAAACATTTTTATCAAAGTCATATTCCAGGATTTACAGTATAATCGCGGAGTAGGCTGCATCGAAGATCCATAAAATGGTGACAGCGATGAGTCCAGAAACTGATGACAGCAGAGGTTCAAAAAAATGATGACAGCAAAGGTCAGGAAAAAGGTGACAGCAAAGGTCCATAAAATGATGACAGCAAATGTCCAGAAATTGGTGAAAAAAACATTCACAAAATATTTTGAGAGTGTTCCTTTTTAAGATGAAATTTATTTTTATTATTATTTATTGTAATAGTGTTTTTTTTTTAATTTTCTGTTTTTGTTTTATTTTTTTTTCACAATTTAGTAGTCCATTTGGTCCATTTTCATGAAATCCTGTCCTGTTTGGGTTGTATTGAAAATTTATTAATTTGGTCAAAGGGATGTAACCAAAAGAAATTGCCAGCTTGCATCTTTCAGTCCTAATTGTCTCTCTTGTTGAAAAAAAATTAATAAATAATTTATAGGTAATTTTTAGTAATTATAATTTTAAAGCAAATAAATGATGTATTAAATACATACACATGCACATTTTAATAGTTATTACTTATACAAACACACACACCAATACATTCAAACTTATTTTCTTCATTGTTTAAACAGACGTTGAACGTTGTCCAATATTTACTGTGGTAGTCTGTTTATGTCAGGGTTATGTATGGAATAATAAAATGCATTGTTTATTTGTTGTAACTTTGGTATGAGTTATATCCATGTTTTATGTACTTTGAGGTTATGAATGTGATAAGTCTGCACGTGATGTAAACTTATTTTCTTAATTTTCTTTCCATGTGTTTGAGAAAGAGTAAGTATGTTTGTCCTTTGTTATCTCTGCAGAATGGAAGACCACCGCATCCCTAAACGACTCTTGTATGGCCAACTAAGCGAAGGAAAGCGCTCTCAGGGTTGTCAAAGATAGCGCTTCAGGGACACCCTCAAAGCTTCTCTGAAGGCGTTTAGCAAAGACCCAGCCACCTGGAAGACAGAGGCACATGACAGAGCATCATGGCGTCGCGCTGTGAAAACTGGCTCACAGGTTGCTGAGGAAAAAAGAATAACGCTGGCAGAAGAAAAACGCCAGAGAAGAAAAGCAAGTCAAACGACACTAGCTCCAGCTGGAATAACCTGCCAAGTGTGCGGCCGAACATTCCGGGCTTACATAGGTCTCACCAGCCACAAGAGGAGGCATGAAACCCCAGTGCAAAGCCCTCAGCCACCTGGATGACAAAGTGGTCATCCTCGAACCACGATGGACGAAGTATATCTATATATCTCTTTGTGGAACAAGAAGTTAGATCGTAATAAATACAAGTGTATTTGAGATATTGTATTTTGAACGTATTGAAAATTGTATATTTCAAGTACGATTGGCCCTTCAACTTGTTTTTTTAAAGTATACTCTTATAAAGATCCAGTCTTTATTTTGTATTCAAATAATCAATCACATTCCATGTTTGTAAAAAGTTAAGACTAATGGCCCTTCTACAGTCATTCGAAAGTACACACGACTTGTTTTGTTTGGTTATTAATTAAAGTAGTTGGATTTCCTTTCAGAATTTGCGATCTATAGAGTAGAAAATGATCTGATCATCTGCTTCGTTAACGAACAATGTTGCCAGCACCAGTCTGAAAGTGGTTTTTTTACCTAAATTACGATACAAAACTGGGTTTGGATGGACTTAGAATAGCTAAGGACAATTATGAAATTGTAATATCTTTGTCGAGATATCAAACCAAGATTTCAGTGTCGGGAGCCTAACGGTTGACTGGTTACTCTTTATGTAGTATTATTCGGCTAAATAATGAACATTAGGTTCTTCAAAATATATAAAGAACGTATAAAACGTATATTTGGTTGTTTATAAAAACGTACAAGTTTTAATAACTTTTAATTGTAGGTTTCAAAAATAATTAGAAGATAATGGATGTTTTAGATTTTTTATAATATACAATTTTAAAATATTTATCTAATTATTATGCCTATTTAATTCTAAAATTAAAACAAATATTTTTTTATTATAAAAAATGCAAAAATTTTCTTTAGAAAATGTCAATAGAGTTCTCTATGTCACTCTGTTACGAAAATAATGTACGGAAAGGTCAACCTTCAAAGGTAGATAACTGTTGGAAAAAAGGTTTATCTATTTTTAATATGTATAAGTATTACTAGACTAACAATTTTAAAGGTCAACCGTAAGAAAATATGACACATAAAACCTTTTTTTTTTGTTTTGCTTATTCTTGTAGAATAATCTATAACGTCTTAGTTATTTAAAGTTACAGATTTAAAAAAAAAATGTTTATGAAGTATAGCCGAAAAAGAAGATTAAGATTTATCATTCAAAAAGAAAATTTATTTGAAAGTAATTTATATAGACAGAAATATTATATGTTTACATAGGACGTATGGCTTTGTCCGTTAAATGGTGGCTTTTGGAGCCAAAGGTACGAGGTTCAAATCTCTCTGTAAGCATAAACATATACAAATTTTTTTTTTGTCGAAAACAAAAAACAAAAATCTGTTCAACGAAATCGTAAGTAAATAATGATAATTTTGTCTAAATATACATATATATATATATATATTCTTAGAAAAAAAACAATAGTATGTCCAATGTATTGTTTTTTATTGTTCATATACATTTTCAAAAAAAAATTATGTCTTAAAGTGAACAGATACCTAGAACTTTTTTTTTTTTTTAGCAAACCTCAGCTTTTTAGCTTTTAACTTCAGTTGTCTAGCTTAGTACATCCTAGGAATCCTTGGGCTTTTGCCTCTTTTCTTTGCCTCTCTTTTGGGCGTTGCCTCTTTTTTGGGCTCTTGGGGCCCTGAGCACCTGAAACAAATGGCCCCCCACGTGTTAGACATCCTCATATCCACGCCCTAAATTACTATGAATCTTCAATCTCTAGATCTAAATAAAAATAATTAAATATTGTCTTGGTTTCAAGTTAGGCAACCCATAGAAATGTTTTGAAAAATGTATGCTTAAACAACTTGTAGCAAAAGTCAATAACAGCCTAGACCCTCACCAATTTGCATACAAAGCAGCTAGAGGAACTGAGGATGCCATTCTTTTGCTTTTGGACCAGCTTTATAAGCATCTCTATATACCCAAAACGTATGCACGAGTCCTCTTCGTAAATTTCTCCTCGGCTTTCAATACCATACAGCCACATCTAATGATAAACAAACTGAGTAACTTAAAGGTAAGCCCTTACTTTCAAGCATGGGTTCTAAACTTTTTAACCCAACGGCCCCAGTATGTTAAAGTCAACAACACCAAATCGTCAACTCGAGTACTATGTACGGGTGCTCCACAAGGTTGTGTACTTTCTCCTGTGCTATACACTCTTTACTCTGTGGCATTTTACGTCTCGCGAGACGATCTTTTCCCTTTGCAACTTCTTGTGTGACTAAAGAGGCCAATCCTTGATACACAGCTGCGATCACAGGTTGGGCATATAAAATCACCAGGCGCCATTGCATTTTCACCCTTCTTTCTGCTTCTGTTGTGTATGACATCTGCAATCTGTGACCCTTCCTTTATGCTCTCTCTCCATGTGGATCTGTCCAGTGCCACCTCTTCCCAGTTGCCAGTGTCGATTTTGAAGAGCTTCATGTCGCGTTTGCATACATCCGTATAACGTAAAAGTGGGCGACCAGCGGCTCTCCTGCCTTCAATTAGATCGCCATACAGGATGTCCTGTGGAAGTCGACCTACTGGCATTCTACGAACGTGGCCAAGCCAGCCAAGGCGTCTGCTGCTGATAACAGAGCGGATGTCCTGGCATCCTGCTCTATGTAGCACTTCCTCATTTGTTATCTTATCTTGCCACCTTATTTTAAAGATCCGCCTTAGGCATCGGAGGTGGAAGACATTCAGCTTTTTTTCCTGCCATGAGTAGGTTGACCATGTTTCACTTCCGTACAGCAAGGTGCTCAACACACAGGTCCGGTAGACTAGGGCTTTAGTCCTGCTAGTCAGCAATATGTTGTCCCAGACTCTTTTCTGCAACCGTGACATGGTGGCCATTGCCTTGGCTATCCTGTTGTTTATGTCTTTATCCAGTAGAGTGTTGTTGGATATGATGGAGCCAAGGTAACAAAAGTGATCAACAATTTCTAGTGGTTGGCCATTAATGCTTACTTGAGGTGCAGTGTTTGTGTTTTGGACAAGTATCTTAGTCTTGCTTTGACTGATGTTTAAGCCGAACTTCTGGCAAGCAACAGATAGTTTGTCAACCATGGACTGTAGCTGAATATCAGAATCAGCCACAATAGCTGCATCATCGGCATACAGGAGTTCCCTGACGAGTAGCTTCCTAACCTTGGTTTTTGCCCGCAGCCTTGATACATTAAATAGTTTTCCAGAGGATCTTGTATGGAGAAACACACCTTCGTTTATGTCGCTGTACGCATAATGCAGTAGACAGGAGAAGAATATGCCAAACAGAGTAGGTGCGAGCACACATCCCTGCTTGACACCACTGCAAACCTCAAAAGGTGCTGATTGGGCTCCATTGAATTTGACAGTACATTTAGTTTCCTCGTGAAAACACTCAATTAACTTCAGTAGTTTGGGAGGGCAACCTATTTTCCTCAGGAGTTTGAAAAGGCCACTTCTGCTGACCATGTCAAAAGCTTTAGTCAGATCGACAAAAACAATGTAAAGGGGTCTGTCTCTCTCTCTAAATTTCTCCTGCAGTAGTCGTAGAGAAGATATCATGTCTATAGTGGACCTACCACTCCTGAATCCACACTGAGACTCTGGGTAGACTCTAGAAGCTATCACTTGCAGCCTGGATAGTGCCACTCTAGCAAAGATTTTGCCCACTATACTGAGGAGAGAGATACCCCTATAGTTGTTGCAATCACTCCGATCCCCTTTGTTCTTGTATATTGTGACTATAGTTGCGTCACGCATGTCCTGTGGGACATGACCTGTTTCCCAACAGCGGCAGAGGAGAATATAGAGTTCAGGGAGCAGGGGTGATTCGTTGACTTTCACTACTTCCACTGGGATACCATCACTCCCAGGAGATTTTCTATTTTTTAAGCAGTTAATTGCTTTTTTGAGGTCACTAAGGCTCGGAAGCTCATCTAGGCATTCCAGTACTGGAAGATCTGGTAGAGAAGCCAGGGCGACTTCGTCTACTGTATTCTAGGTCGACTCTTTACTCTAATGACATAAGAAGCATCTATGACTCAGTTAAACTCATTAAGATCGCTGATGATACTGCCATAGTCGGTCTTATTTCAGGAGACGAAACTCAGTATCGAAGCTCGATAGGAGAGTTTACAAAATGGTGCACCGACAACTTTCTAGAACTGAATGTAACAAAAACTAAAGAACTTATAATAGATTTTAGAAAGAAAAAACAAACTCTACTTAAACTGCAAATAAACACTACATCTATAGAACAAGTAAAGGCATATAAATATCTAGGCGTTATCATCAACAACAAGCTATCATGGGAAGAACACCTTGGAACTCTGACAAAGAAAACAGCCCAGCGACTCTTTTTTCTATACAAACTCAACAGTTTTAAATTAAACAAGAAGATCCTTGAGACATTTTACGGCGCGACAGTACAAAATCTGCTAACATACGGAATAACTTGTTGGCAAGGTGCAACGTCTAGAAAACATCATTAAAAAAGCATCAAAAATTACACTCACAACATTACCACATTTAAAGGAACTTTTTGAACAAACGTGCCTAAGACAAATCGAAAAAATTTTAGAACACAACGGCTACCCGCTCCATCAGAACTACGCCAGGTCGTCGCGAAGTGGGCGACTGCTGTCAATCAAAACAAGAACGGAGCGGTACAAAAACTCGTTCGTACCTCACTCGGTCAGACTCTATCACCGCCACTCATTGATCAGGGAACATGAAATGCATCAAGATACCTGTGTGTAGTCGCTGAATGAACTCTTTATCTTGTCTGTTGTATTTATGTGTATTTTTCTGTTGTGTTGTCTTTATATGAGAAACGAGTCCTTGTAATCACAACAAATTTCCGTAAGGATCAATAAAGCAGTCTTAGTCTTAGTCTTAGTCTTAGTCTAGAAATCATCCCAAACTTTCCCTGCCGTACAAGAAAAGCCGCAAATGTATACAATAAATATTTTAGCTTGAAACCTACCCAGCATAAGAAGTAACTCAAACTAATTTGCATGTTATACTAAGTACTTAAGTGTAGCAGCCCTGAGCACCTGAAAAAAACGGCCCCCAACGTGTTAGACTTCCTCATATCCACGCCCCAAATTACTAAGAATCTTCAGTCTCTAGATCTAAATAAAATTAATTAAATATTGTCTTGGATTCAAGAGAGGCAGCCCATAGAAATCATCCCAAACTTTCCCTGTTGCACAAGAAAAGCCGCAAATGTATACAATAAATATTTTAGCTTGAAACCTACCCAGCATAAGAAGTAACTCAAACTAATTTGCATGGTATACTAAGTACTTAAGTGTAAGACAACTTAATTAATTGTTTTGTTGTTTTTTTTTTGTTATAAAATAAGATATAAACACTTATACATATAACCACACGCACAATGTATAGTCTGATAGCGATTGTTCAAAACTCATGAACAATTGTCATATTGCAATAACTATCATTAATTAACTCCCCTAACAATTTTTTGTTAATTCTTCTTTTTTTTTTTTCTCTCTCTCTCTCTCTCTCTCTCCATTCCACCTTCCCTTAAAAAAAATAATTATAGGTTTGAATTGTGATATTCAACAAATTCTACAAAAGCACAAAAGACAACGTAAAAACAGCGATCTATACAATAATGCCACCATTATTAAACAAAGTGACCATTATGAAGGTTATGTCACAGAAGCGGTCAATTTCCACAATGCGACTACTTAACTGTGATATGTCTAAAAGAATTTCCTTACCCAAGGCTAACTGGAAAAACGTTTGCCGTTTTTACATTTAAAAAAGTCAACACTGTGAAATCTTTAAGTATAACTCACCAGAGGCCCAATTCGTATGAACTAATGGTTTACATTACTAGAGATTGAAGAAAAGACTAGAGATTGAAGACAAGACTAGAGATTGAAGACAAGACTAGAGATTGAAGAAAAGACTAGAGATTGAAGAAAAGACTAGAGATTGAAGACAAGACTAGAGATTGAAGAAAAGACTAGAGATTGAAGACAAGACTAGAAATTGAAGACAAGACTAGAGATTAAAGAAAAGACTAGAGATTGAAGACAAGACTAGAGATTGAAGACAAGACTAGAGATTGAAGAAAAGACTAGAGATTGAAGACAAGACTAGAGATTGAAGAAAAGACTAGAGATTGAAGACAAGACTAGAGATTGAAGACAAGACTAGAGATTGAAGAAAAGACTAGAGATTGAAGACAAGACTAGAGATTGAAGAAAAGACTAGAGATTGAAGACAAGACTAGAGATTGAAGAAAAGACTAGAGATTGAAGAAAAGACTAGAGATTGAAGAAAAGACTAAAGATTGAAGACAAGACTAGAAATTGAAGAAAAGACTAGAGATTGAAGACAAGACTAGAAATTGAAGAAAAGACTAGAGATTGAAAACTAGACTAGAGATTGAAGAAAAGACTAGAGATTGAAGACAAGACTAGAGATTGAAGAAAAGACTAGAGATTGAAAACTAGACTAGAGATTGAAGAAAAGACTAGAGATTGAAAACTAGACTAGAGATTGAAGAAAAGACTAGAGATTGAAAACTAGACTAGAGATTGAAGAAAAGACTAGAGATTTAAGACAAGACTAGAGATTTAAGACAAGACTAGAGATTGAAAACTAGACTAGAGATTGAAGACTACAGATCAAAGGTGTACTCCATTGCAGATGAGTAGAGATTGAAGACAAGACTAGAGCGTGAATGTGTTTCACAAACAAAACAAGTTTAAATAATATGAATAAATTGAAAACCTCCTTACGTAACTAATTCGAGACCCACAGACGCATTTTCATTGAGTGTTTTCACTTCTGAAATATCACAACAAGACGAACCAAGTAAGATTGACTGAGACAGCTCTCCGGATTAGTATAATCATAAAATTTAGTATATCCAACTTTTTCTTGTGACTACGAGTATTGATTTTAGAGGTAACTGCAAATATTATATAAGCGTTTACAAACAAATGGGGAATCACCTTGATTTGATGTAAATTTGAGAGAGAGAGGAGAGAGAGAGAGAGATACAAAGAGGGAGAAGGAGAGAATCTCGGGATCTAAGGGAGCCTCTGAGTCTACCCATCTCTAAAGAAAAATCTGTATATAATGAGTACATTAGCGCATGAGATTTTAAGTATGTTTTTTTTAAATGCCTCTATTCAGGTTACAACTTCATGGAACCTGGAAATTGGAGTGTGGGCGGAGGGTGGAAGGTGTAACCTGGACGCGGATCTCAAAAACGCACCAAACGATTTTCCTAAAAAATTTAACAGTTGATGTATGTCGCTGAGAAAAGAATTATTAGCTCGTTGGCCACACTAATGGATGGATTGGTCACAGCTTTAGAACAGGTACCAACACAAGCGCTAGACAGACCTTAGAGTGAAACCCCCAGGGCATTAGACGCAGAGGAAGACCAAACAAGAAAGTGGCGACGCGGTGTACTAGATGAAGCCGAGGAGACAGGAAATAGCCATTGAAAACATTAGCAAGAGGCCGTGGAGAGGGGCGTGTTTTTACTGAGGCCGTATGTTCCATGAAGAGCGCAAAGGAAAGATGATGATGATAGCCACACGGGGGGAAACTCTTGTTTGACTCTTATCATTTTTTAAGTTAAAAAAAATAAATGTAGAGCCGTTAGAGCCATTTTGAGATCCGAGTCCAGGTTCCATGAAGTTCTTACTGGAATAGAGGGATGGTATAAAAACAACGTATTTTACATTTTATTATAGTTTAAATTTTTCCTGTTCTTTATTTTGTGCGCAATTTGATAAGTTGTAAAACAGACTCATGGCATACTCATGGTCTCATGCATGGACTAAAGCACCTTCTCTGTCTCTTGTTTAGTCCTAGAAAGCTAATATACTCTACATTTGTGACTGTCATCAGAGTTGACAATAAATTCACACTTTAAGCCCATGGAAACTCATCTACACCTAAAATAAAACAAATTTGATCTGATTAAAAAAGCTCCAAACAAGAAGGGATCTCGGCTGCAAAGACAATATAAATTACAATCTGAAGTCGGGAGAAATAACGAGGCTGATCCTCTCTCCCTTGGAAGTCCCTTTAAGGAACGGTATGTGATGCTCTCTTTCATTCCATTTGGAACCCCAATGGCGGTTCTGCCTCACCTTCCTTAGTCTGCCTTCTAACACCAGAGCGACACGTTGAGGCTGAGAATAGTTTCCCACGGAATCCATGTGGGCACATCCCTTGTCCCTCGAGATGGAAGTATCAGTATAAATATTTTGCTTCCAAAAGGGTCGTATCAGAAACCTCATTAGTGCTGAGATTACTCCCTTAGAGCACGTGAAAGGAAGCGGGAAGTGAGTCTTAAGCTCGCCTTGTGCCTGTACAAAGACAGAATGAATCATTGTCGCACATTAACCAGTTCTCTCTCTCGAATCTCTCTCCCAATTGCCCCCTATGCATAACGCGACATTTTTTAAGAATGTGGTTGACTGTTTCTTCATCTTTCATGCAGTGGCGGCACCGTGTGTCGTAGTTCTCTCGGAGCCATCTGAAGTAGACACCAATTGGACAGTGGCCGACTCGGAACTGGGCTAGGGAGGTACATTCTACCCTGTTATGTTATGATTAAACTTTAATAAAATTTATTTTTTTTTATAATCAGAAAATGTTGCTTTTGGTATAGAATTATAGGAGAATGCATGCTCTTTTCATATAACACACGTTTTACTTTCTAAAACCAAAAATTTATTTAATTCAATGGGGTCAAATCAACGATGGTATCGTTAATTAGGAGAGAGAGAGAGAGAGTTAAAACGCTGGTAATGTAATGCCTTGTGGTGGACACATGTTAATTAAATTACTCTTTTATCTTATCTTATATAATACAGACGTTACTTCAAAAAAGAAGATGATTACGTCCTACTCGTCATGCATTTAGTCATGCATATTAACCAATGACTTAAATTCTGCCAAGTCACTGGTTTTCCTGCCTAGCTCAGGCAACCGATTCCATGCTCTAATAGCACTAGGGAAGAAGGAGTATTTGTACAAATTTGTCCTAGCATATGGGACGAGGAATGTGCCTTTTAGAACTAGCGATCTTTATGAGGAAGATGGTATTATCTGTTTTTATGGCCTACTATTTAACGAGCACAACGACCAACCGCCTTTACTTAAAAAAGTCTGTATGATTTCAAGTAGAGTTATGTAAACACATGGTGTCTTAAAGATAAGTTCAGAATCTCAGTTTTCACCGGATTATGGACCCATCCAAGGGGAGATCAGGCAGTTTACCTGATGCATTGCTTATCAGTAGTGTTCCATTCTAATGAAATTCGTCGAATTTCGGAAGCATTTAGTAGTTTTAGTAGTTTTACATTATTTAAATCCTTAAAATTTCTCCCTAAACTCTGTTTTTCTAAACATTTTCTCATTCCTTAATATTAATATCTGTACTGTAAACCAACGAAAAATCATTTATTGAAAATGTTTTAATTCTTGTGTTGTATTTAAAATACTTTTTAGCGCGCTAAAATGGACGGAATGTTAACGCGACATTAAAAGTGACGTAATTTTAATAGCAAAGTCTAGATAATTATAGTAACATACAAGACAGACTAGAACCGTCATGGAGGTAATCAGCACCACACACCTACATATTATATCTAGACAAGACATGGAGATCGCTTTTAACACTACAAATAATGCGAATTTTTTTTTTAAACCCGAGTTGATGTGTGTTTTATATAGGTTGCACCACTCGGTGTTTAGGAGTAACATCCCTTGTAACAGTTGTTGTCAACCAAGATCATGGATGGCATACCAGCTGATTATGGCAATTTTGGTGTGTTTAGCTTTAACTTTAGGCACTTTAGCTTATAAAATCTTAGATTTAGATCTAAAATCTATCCTTTTTTCACGCGCTATCTTACGAAGATTTAAAATAATTATTAGATCTAGAACTTGTTGATGCAAATAAAGCAGCGTTCCTTTCAATGTCACGTGTCAGTTTATTTCTAGACTCCAAACTTAAACTTTAAACTTATTGTAACTGTTTAGTTCTAATATATAGTCTAATAGACTAATTCATTGACATTCACATTGGTCTTCAGTCTTCATAGACAGTCATAAGTCATAGACATAGATCTAGTATATATACACATCTGATCATATCTAGATCTAGAAAACAAGACTAGAAATGTAGATTTACATAAATTTGTGGTATCTGACAATATAATATAATATATATCATCATATGTCATTATATACCATACATCCTAATGCTCCCCTCTCCAAGCCATGAATTTTAGTATCCCATGCCTCCACATGCAACAAAAATGTAAAGCCCTACAATGGACTACATACATTTCATTTTGTTTTTAATAATGAGGTAGTTCCTTATTTCTGACCTACTTTAACCAAAGTCACGTGATTGTTGGACAACAAAGAGGAGAATGGCCTTGTCTTCCTATATTTTCATTGCTGTTGCTCCTTTATTTTTACGAAATTTTACATTTACAAACATTTTAAAATATTCAGAGTACATCAACAAACTCCCTGAATGTTCAAATAACTTTACGAATGTTTTCATAAAGGGCCAAGAACTGTTTAAGGATGGGTTTAAATTATCAATGATATTTCCTTTATAGTCCACAACAAGCGTCAACACATTGCCGATGATACATTCACATACAAAAGAAGATGTTTTTACAAACGTACTTGTAAGATTAAAAAAAAGCTTGGTATAAACAACACAAAACACACACACACACACATATATATATATATATATATATATATAGAGAGAGAGAGAGAGAGAGGCCTATATATGGGATAATATGCATATTAGTTGAAACATTGTTATTTTCATAAACTTCAGCTATTTTTTAACATTATATATTTCATATTCCGGTTATTGTGTTGGATACATGATGTATTATTATGTTATTAAAAGTTCTATCATTTTTAAGAAATTCACAAAATGTTACATTAAAGTTTCAAAAATGCGTTGACGAAACAGATCTAGATCTGTTTTATTACTTAGAAACCAAATTTAACAATGAAAGGGCGGGGTAAGACACATTTGGCCTGTGTAACTGTAAGAGTAGATCTAGATTTATCCTTGACTATCAGATGTGTTATTTGTTCGCTAAACAACCCAAGCCTATTACGCACAAGGAAAACACATGACGGTCTTTTTATCTTTTATAACAACTAGTCGACATATCGACTACACACTAGCCCTAGAGCTATCTGACCAATACACACTGGTCTGCTGTCCAACGTTTAGTGTTCTACTCAAGTTCAAGTTTATTTACTTTTGGGCAGAGAGGAAAGGGGGGGGGTGAAAGTGTTACTTTTTTTTTCTAGGACTGGTTACCCGAACGCTAAGAACTGTAAGTGTAGTCATTCATTGTAGATCAAGAAATCTTGATCTCAGTATGGCAGATTATAGGCCAACGCTTTGGTACCTTCTATCAAAGGTTTAACTATTTGTTTTAGTTGAAACTATTAAAAAAAATGTATCTCTAGATTCTCCTGTTATTAACAAATTATAGTTTAGCGCTAATGAGTAAATTGAAACCACTAAATATTGACTTAAAACGCTTAAGATTCCCACTACAAACTAACTAAAACTAAGCACGGTGCGCGTTGTATACACACAACCACGTGACTAGGGGGGAATACGAAACTACCTCATTAGTAATGAGTCAGTGGTATATGGTATATATATATAATATATACAATTTAAAATTCTTGGTCCTGACCACAAATGCATTCACTCATTAAATCAATAATTCTCACACTTGCAGTGGATGATAAAATACAAATATTTAACCTATTCTTTTTAACTGAAGCCTTAGACAATTAAGCTATTGTCTAGATCGAAACTGCAGGGGCTAAATTTACCATTAAAATTTTATTTGCAATTTCTACAAGCTTATCTATATTTGGGAGCCAGCATTTTAAACTTTTTTTTGTTTTGTTTTTTAATCTGTTTGAAAGCATGTGTGTGTGTAAAAAAAACTTTTTTATGACTAGAAGTAGATCTACAAGTAGGCCTTTATAAGCAAAAATTTAAAGTCCTAAAAATTGTCACAGTGAATATAAGGGCCTGTTAAAAGTGTAAATGTGTATGTGTTTGGTAGGTGGGGGTATAACACAGTTTGTAAAGATGGGTTATTCTAAATAAGGTACCTCTCTAGATCCATATCTATGACAAAATAAAAATCAATAAGTAAAGAGTTGACTAAGTAGCAAATAAAGAAATGATTGTAGTACTGGTTGTTCCACTGAATATACAAGGGCCAAAAAGTGTAGTGTTGGGGGAGGGGGTGTTTCTTTAAAAATATTATATGTGTGTTTGGGGGCATTTTAATGTCTAAGACTACTACTGATGAACCTAAGAAGAGTTTGTGCATACTCTATAATATGGGTTTTCAGGCCATTCGATTGAATGATCAAAGAGACAAAAAAATAAAGGCGGCTTATAAATCCGAGGGCTAGAAAATTATGTTAGTTGTGGAGTAGCATTTTTATGCAGGCTTTTTTATTGATGGATTCAAAAGTGTTGAAGGGGATATACACAAAAAATATAGCAACTGTAGCGCAGCATGGGTATCAGATATAGCTCTGTGTTTCTAGAATTCGAGGACAGCTGTTTCATAAGATTATCTACAATGGCCAAACTGATAGGCCTAACAAGTGTTTGTGTTTTTGTTTGTAAAAAATAATAGTAGTTAAGAAGTGAATAAAAAAAAATCTTTTTTTTTTTTTTTTTTTTATTGTTATAGGGAAAAAATGAGCAGACCAAATCTACACTTATCTTGTAGCTAGTTAAGCACCACTAGTGATCTGCTGAGTAGTTCTATTAATTTCTTTTATATTCCAGCCATCTCCCCTGCATTGTTAGCCATCCATTCTTGAAATTCTTTTGTTTTGATCTCTTGCTATGTCTTGCTTTGTCACAAGATTATAAGAAGTTATTTGCTGCAACTGAACTAGATACTTTTATGTTTGTTTTTAGGTACATCTTATGGTGAAGAGTGGTTCAGGCAAGACCAGTATGTGGTCCATATTAATTGCTAATTGTATTGCAAGGGACACAAGAAGAATTGGTGTAACAAGTAAGTTCTACCTCGCACTCATACACACTTAATACTAATGTTTTCATGGTTTGCCAAAAGTTAGGCCATAGAGGCAGTTAAAATTGTTCAAAGTTCTTGTTAAATCAATTGCCTGGTTGGCAACTATTTCTTGGATAACTTAAAAAAATCATTAATATTATTTTATTATTATTATAGCTTTTATATAGCGCTACTTTCATGCTTATAGCATGCTCAGAGTGCTTTTGGTCCAATCTCATTTGTGGACCAGTGGGGGGGGGGGGGGAGGGTATCTAGGAGTTGGTTTTCCATGCTGCCTTTAGGCAATCAGTAAACACAACTCTGCCCGAGCCGGGTGTCGAACCTCCAGCAACCTTCTAGGTAGCCAAGCCAAGTTCAAGCGCACTTGGCCTCTCGTCCACGCTTCCCACCAATTAAAACATATGACTATAAAAATTTCACAGTTTTATCTCCTTTCATCATCCTTTTTCTACTATAAAAGTAAAGATATACTGAGTAACTCTATATTACAAACAGTATACCTATGCTATATATACATTTTGAAGTAGGACTGAAGTTTTTTTTGTTGTTGTTGACTCTCTCTCTTCAACTACCTCCATTGATATCTAAGTTGTTGTTGACTCTATCTCTCTTCAACTACCTCCATTGATATCTAAGTTGTTGTTGACTGTATCTCTCTTCAACTACCTCCATTGATATCTAAGTTGTTGTTGACTGTATCTCTCTTCAACTACCTCCATTGATATCTAAGTTGTTGTTGACTCTCTCTTCTACTACCTCCATTGATATCTAAGTTGTTGTTGACTCTATCTCTCTTCAACTACCTCCATTGATATCTAAGTTGTTGTTGACTGTATCTCTCTTCAACTACCTCCATTGATATCTAAGTTGTTGTTGACTGTATCTCTCTTCAACTACCTCCATTGATATCTAAGTTGTTGTTGACTCTCTCTTCAACTACCTCCATTGATCTCTAAGTTGTTGTTGACTCTCTCTTCAACTACCTCCATTGATATCTAAGTTGTTGTTGACTCTCTCTTCAACTACCTCCATTGATCTCTAAGTTGTTGTTGACTCTCTCTTCTACTACCTCCATTGATATCTAAGTTGTTGTTGACTCTATATCTCTTCAACTACCTCCATTGATATCTAAGTTGTTGTTGACTCTCTCTTCTACTACCTCCATTGATATCTAAGTTGTTGTTGACTCTCTCTTCTACTACCTCCATTGATATCTAAGTTGTTGTTGACTGTATCTCTCTTCTACTACCTCCATTGATATCTAAGTTGTTGTTGACTCTCTCTCTTCTACTACCTCCATTGATATCTAAGTTGTTGTTGACTCTCTCTTCTACTACCTCCATTGATATCTAAGTTGTTGTTGACTCTCTCTTCTACTACCTCCATTGATATCTAAGTTGTTGTTGACTGTATCTCTCTTCTACTACCTCCATTGATATCTAAGTTGTTGTTGACTCTATCTCTCTTCTACTACCTCCATTGATATCTAAGTTGTTGTTGACTGTATCTCTCTTCTACTACCTCCATTGATATCTAAGTTGTTGTTGACTCTATCTCTCTTCTACTACCTCCATTGATATCAAAGTTGTTGTTGACTCTATCTCTCTTCTACTACCTCCATTGATATCTAAGTTGTTGTTGACTCATTGATATCTAAGTAGATCGCTTTGCAACCTTCCCCTCAGCCATCTTCTTTTTTAATCCTTCAATCATTTTCTTCCCTATAATTATTGACATTTTAAACTAAGAACTGCATTAGGTCTATCAGGTTTGCAGACATCAATGGTAGTATGTGGGAGGAAATAGCCTAACATCAGACAGACTGTGCAGTGCTGGTGATATCAGCAAGCTTTAAACTTAAGTTTTGAAAAGTACCCTTCAGTTAATACAAAGACCATATTCTCCTTATAATCTAATGTTTTTATTTCAGTTTCCTCTTCTTATGATTGGGAAATTACATTTGAAAGTATCACAGATCTCCAGTGGCTGGGAAGTGGAGCCCATGGGCCTGTGTTTCTTGGCAAACTCTGTAATGAAGAAGTAGCATTCAAGAAGGTCAGAGATGTTAAAGAGACAGACATTTGGAACTTAAGGAAACTGAATCACCCAAACATTATAGCCTTCAAGTAGGTTTTCTTGTAGTATTTTTGCATTTTCCATTGTCTTTTAACTAATTGACTGCAGTTGTTTTTTTTTTTTGTTTTTTTTTTGTAAAGATACTTTTTTAGACAATGTTTTTTCCTAACATGACTAAAACAAAAATTTGTAATATAAGTACTAGCAATAACAATCGACACCAGTACTAAATCTGTCAGACTTCTTTTTTAATTTAAAACAATAAGTTTTAGACATTCCTGCTAAAAAAAATACATTATTGTTCCCTGGATGTGATCAGTCACAGCTGGGTTTAAAGTCAATTTAAAATTTATCTTTTTAAAAATGTATGCAAAGCAGCAAGTATAATTTTTATTATTAATTAAAACATCTCTAAGCTGTATATTTATCTCTGTATATCATCCTCATCTGTCCATTAGTATATCCGTTGTTTTTTTTTGTCTTTTGCCTTGAATAGAATCTTTTCAGTGACAGACCCATCCATTCTTTAATGTTGTCTTCCCATCACTTTCTCCTTCTGCCTCTACCTTTTTTCTGATTCTGTTCCTTGAAGAGAGAGTCTTTGCAAACACTGAGAACCTTGTAATTGTTCATTAAGTTTTAGTACCCATTTTTTGACTGTAGTCAGCAGGTCATTGTGAGTGTGATCCAGTTTTGAATCTTCTCATAGAAAATAGTTTTTTGTATTGTGTTATAAACCAAAGGAGGTGATGGGGTAAGCAGGGAATTAGGAAAATAACTGTATAGGATAGACACAAGACAACATATTTCCTTCTGCATCAGTAAACATTGTCAGATGTAAAATGAGAATATTTTACTTTCTGAAGTTTTGAGCAATTAAGCAGCAGTAAGGACTCACATAAGATTGGAATCTTGATTAGATTGTATCATATTCTTAGCTGTATGGCTTGATAATTTTATTTGCACAACTATACATGCTAACTCTGGTTTTTTAACTTAATCCTTTAAATCTGTTTATTTGAATCTTTCTCCAAACCTGTATATTATATTATGAAAGATGTCATAGTAATAGCAATAAGTTTCCTATGCTGAAAGCTAAGTTTATTTTGTTACAAAAACATATTGTTATATTTATTGTCCTATGCAGGAACTTAAACAGATTATATACTACAGTAGCTATGTTCCTTTGTCAGAGATTTTCATTCATACTTGAAAGTGCAGAGAGAAACATCCTTCTTGTTTTAGAAATTCTTCAACTTTTTTAATGATGTAGTGGTAAATTGTTTACGTTTTACCTGAAACTGGGTTTTTCTCTTAGTGCAATTAGCTAGAACTAATATGTGTGCTTCTACCTACTTTTGGAATGCTGTCACTTCCAACCTCTCAGCAATCATTTTGTGATTATGTTTAAAAAGAATTATTTCAAAAATTGTTTTGTTTCGTTTTGTCTGCAGTGTTCTTGTGGCATCCAATGATATTGTCAGGAACCAGCCGAGAGTGGAATGAAAAAAAAAAAGCACTAAAATGTCATTTGCTGGCACTGTGACCTGAATGGCATCAGTCATTTGAAATAAAATGTGCAGTGAAATGAAAAAGTAGACATTTGGTAAGTAGCCTGGTGCGATTTCTCCTGCCTAAAAAAAATAATTTACCTGTATTTTATGATATGACTTTATGGTCTTAGGTGTCCACACTCATAATCACAACAAATTTCTGTAAGGATCAATAAAGCAGTCTTAGTCTTAGCCTTAGTATTGATATGCAAGATATGATTCCTTAAGTTTTCATCATTTTTTGTTGTTGTTGTTGCTGTAATTTCTTTTTTTCGATAAAGATGTATACATAATTTCAATGACATTGTTATAAAGCCAGTCAGAATAAACATTATAATTGACATTTTAGAACCAAAAATGAGAAATAATATTTTTAAGATGACCCAAAAATGATCTATTTAACCAGTAGACACAGCTGTACATAGTTTTCGTGTCTGAAATCTTTGTCATGTGTGATACTTTTATGCAAACAAGGTTTACTACTATTAATTGACTAAAATATGTGCAATATTTACCACACACTCTATAAAAATGAAATTTATAAAATCATCAACACACTCCTTAAAAAAAAAGACCATCATTCAAGAATAGTAAATATCTTTCTCTTTTTTTCAGGAGTGCAAAGCTAAAAATCGACCATCATTTAGACAAATTCTCATGCACCTTGAGATTGCCTCTGCTAAATTACTTTGATTCAGTCGGGAGGACTTTTCTGAATCTCAATGAAGTCCTTAACTGAAAGACACAGATTCTGTCATTATCATCAAGATATTCTAAGAAAGGATCTGAGGTATTCTCATTTTCTAATTAAAATATGTGGATAAAAAACCTGCAAACAACAACACCGCCTAACGATAACGCACTAACCTCTAGACCATCGGAATGTCCAAAAAACATTCTTTTGGTCCAGAGTCATTTGCCTATATGCAAATTACCACCCCAGTGGTCAATTGTCACTGGTTCGAGCCTTGGTCGGCGCAGTCCCTTATTTTCGTCGCATTTAATTCACTACTTTCTCTCATTTAAAAACTTGGTCCCATGTGCTGCTGTTTATTTATGTATGTATCATTAAATGTATCCAAATAAGTGTTTCCCAAATTTTTGTAATAACAAATTTTTGCACATAGGAAAAATTTAGCTTAACATTTATCTTATTTTTAAAGGTAGAACATTCCTCACATGTTAAATATATATTTTGAAACACATTTTCTATTTTGTATTAGAATTTATGTTTAGCATAAACTTTGTTGTTATAATCAAAATATTGAAAAAAATGACTTTATGACTTTGGGTCCTTGAAGTGCATACCCGGTATCTTATTTAAATTAGACCCAGCAGTGGTAAGTTCAATGCTAACAAATGGATTTTGAACCCAAGAACCCAAGTTATGTGAAATAATTTTGGATCTTTTCACCTCTTCATTCATAAGTTTAAATACCCTCTAACCTGACCCTTACTTATTTATGATGTTGATGTTTTATTTTCTGTATGATTATTTTGTATCATGGCAAACATTCAATTTTAATAATGAATTTTTTTTTATCAGATGAGAACAATTACTGACTATGTACAATAATACTAGAAAGAGTATAATTCGTCCAGTCATAAAAGTTCAAGAAATGCCAGATCGACTTGGTAAAAAAAACTGACACATAGGTCAGAGTCTGAAGTCACCATGTAAGTAAATTTTCTTGTTGTGTGAGTGTATCTTTATTTTCACTATCTATAGCTCACACTCCACTATCATACCACAAGGGATACTTGGCCATGTAGGCATAAAGAGAAATGAAAAGATAGACTTATGAAAGGAAATAAAGAGGCGGACTTTTAGGCTAAAGTTAAATGACAAGGTAGACATAATGTCAAAGTTAGGGTCCTCAATTGAGGAACTGATAAGACTTGTAATTTACTACACTGTTAAGTAAATATTAACTAGCAATCATAAAGAAAATTTTCATCCATCCATCCATCCATCCATCCATCCCTATGGCGCTACAGCCCAAAAAGGGCTCTGGCCTGCTTCAACACATCCTTCCATTCAGAACTCTCCTGGGCCTTTCGTCTCCATGCCCTGACCCCAAGCTGCTTCAGATCTGCTTCTACATCATCAATCCATCGCATTCGGGGTCTGCCTTTAAGTCACCTGCCTTTTGGTTTTTGTCTAAACGATTTTCGCTCCTCTTTTATCTGACATTCTTTCAAGGTGACCTGCCCAACGTAGTCTGTTCTTTTTTATTTCGTTCACTATTGGTGGGTCTTCATACAATTGATATATCTCATGGTTAGTGTGTGTCCTCCACCCTGTTTCATCCTGTATGGCACCATAGATTTTCCTAAGAATTTTCCTTTCCCAAGTATTAAGTAAATTTTCAGATATCTTTGTCAGTGTCCAGGTCTCACTTCCATACATTGCTGCTGGTCTTATTATGGTTTTGTATATTATTTTATTGGTTTTCCTTGAAATTGTTTTGCTCTTAAGTAAATGGTGGGTGCTATAAAATGCCCTGTTGCCTCCTGCTATTCTTTCCTTTATTTCTGTTAGTATGTCATTGTTGAAATTAATAGTACTTCCTAGATATTTGAAAGTTTGGACATTTTCAAATTCGTGGTCTTTGATTTTGATATGCTGTCCCTCTGTTTGATTGTCTCTTGTCATTGCGATGTACTTGGTTTTACTGTCATTGACCTCAAGTCCTGCTGGTCGAGATGCTTCTTCTAGTTGTGTGAAGGCTCTAGCGATGTCAGAGGTTTCTTTACCCAATAAGGCAATATCATCGGCATAAGCAAGGTATTGTAGAGGTTGGCTGTATATCGTCCCTGTTGGTTGTGGACCCATGTTTTCTCTCCTGAAGTAGTTAGTAATAGTTCCCCTTGTGTTTATGTGTATATTTCTTATAACTCTCTCCAGTGTCAAATTGAAAAGCATGCAGGAAAGTGTGTCTCCTTGTCTTAATCCTCGTTTAATCCTAAATTCCTGTGAGTGTTCTCCTTGTATTATGACTTTGCTTTTTGAGTTGTTTAATGTCATATGTATAAGTCTTGTCAGCTTGTTGGGTATTTCAAAATCCTGTAGAGTGTCATATAGGTATTTCCTTCTGATACTGTCATAAGCCATTTTATATTCTATAAAGAGTTGGTGGACTGGTATGTTGTATTCATGGAATTTTTCTAGTATACATCTTAGTGTGAAGATGTGATCGGTTGTGGATTTGTTGGGTCTGAAACCACATTGGTGGTCAACTAAGATTTCTTCTGAATATTTTCCAAGCCTCTTAGTTATAAGCCTAGACAGTATGTTATAAGCCACATTTAGTAGAGAGATTCCTCTGTAACTACAGCACTTTAGCTTGGATCCTTTTTTGTGTATTGGGGTTATAAGAGCCATCTCCCATTCTGTTGGTATTACTTCTTCTTCCCAAATTCTTGATATTAGTCTGTGTATTTGGGAATGTAAGTCTTTCCCTCCATATTTAATTAGTTCTGCTGTGATTTGGTCCTCTCCTGGTGCTTTGTGATTCTTCATGGTCCTAATTATTTCTGATGTTTCAATGAGTGTTGGGGGGTTCACTAAGGGATCTGGTCCCCCATGTGGTAGTTCATATTCTCCATTGTCTCCATCTTCAGTGGTATTCAGGATCTCCTCAAAGTATTCAGTCCATCTTTCAATTACCCTGCTGTTTTCTGTAATAAGCTGACCATCTTTGTTCTCACACATGTGTGATCTAGCTTGAAATCTGTTCTTTTCATCTTTAATTTTCATATACATTCCTCTCATGTCTCCCTCCTTTGCTAGTTCCTCTATTTGAGTAATCTTGGACTTTTCCCATTCCCGTTTTTTCTTTCTCACAACTTTTGTGGCCCTTCTTCTTGCTTCATTGTATTGCTGTCTAGTGTTTCTGGTTTCTCTCTGTAGCATTATCATCCGAACGTTGTTTTTCTCTTCTATAATTTGTCTGCATTCATCATGATACCACCCCATTCTCTCGTTCTTTTGTTTAAATCCAACTACCTCTTCTGCTGTTCTTTTGATAGCATGCTTTATTATTTCCCAATGCTCATTTATGTTATTTTCGCTGTCTTTTTCTAATGTTGGTAGTTGCGTTTGAAGTGCAGTTCTATATGTTTCTGCAACAAGTGGATCCTTTGTGAATTTTTTACTATCATATTGCTGTGCTCTCTGTCTTTGGTAATTGTGTATGGTACTTATTCTTTGTCTAAGTTTAGCTTTTACTATTAGGTGGTCTGAGTCAGCATTTACTCTTCTGAAACTTCTTACATCTAGTATATCTGATCCATGTCTCTTATCTATGAGTATATGATCTATTTGATTCTGGGGGGTGTTGCCATCAGGTGAGATCCAGGTAACCTTTTGAATATTCTTATGTTGGAATTTTGTGCTGCTGATAAGACATTCCTTTTCCTGATGCAAAGTCCACTAATCTTATGACATTATTGTTGGTCTCTTCATGTAAGCTTTCTTTGCCAATTATTGGTCTGAATGCTGGTTCCTTTCCAATTTTTGCATTGAAATCTCCTAGGACTATTTTAATGTCATGCTTTGGTGCTTCATCATAAATTCTTTCCAGTTCATCATAGAAGGCTTCTTTTGTGTTATCATCTGGATCTTCAGTTGGGATATGGACATTGATGAATAATATGTTGAAGAATTTTCTTCTCAAACGTAGTGAGCAGAGTCTATCACTTACAGGTTTAAATCCAATGACATTACCTACCATTTCCTTTTTAATAGCAAAGCCTGTACCTAAGTTGTTAGTGCTTCCACCACTATAAAATATAGTATACTCCTTGGTTCTGAGAATGTTTGAGTCTTTCCACCTGATTTCCTGTAGGGCTATAAGGGGTATCCTATATTTCTTTAACACTTCAGTAAGTTGGGCTAGCGCACCTGCTCTATAAAGGCTTTGCACGTTCCATGTTGCAAAACAAAAATCATGTCCTTTTCCAGGCCTAGGTTGTTTTCATTTGAGATCTGTCCGGGTTTTCTTGTGTGTATTAGCTTTCGTGACAGTATTTTGTTATATGACAGAGTTGTTAGCCCTGTGCATAACCATCTGGGGGGCTGCCCCTTTCAGCTCTCTGGATAGCTGCCTTTATTTTTTGGGTAAGGTGCCCTAGCCTTTGTGGATCCCTCCACTTCCTGCAAGGCAGCAGGTTTGATTTTGGTCCACCCCGGGTATTTTATTTCCCCTGTACCCACCATATCTGGACGGCATTCCCCTATCTGCCACCTGGGGAGGCGCTCGATGGGAGATAAAAAAAAAACTCCACACGAGAAGGAAAATCTTCACCAAATGGTTTAGGATGCACAGGCTGAGTTATGTACAGATAAATGGCCTGCCATTAGACCTATAAATGTTTGACTTATTAAATATGTATGTGACAAAATATAAAAATGGTATTCCTTGACCTATCCCTTAGTCTGTTGGATCATTGGGGCACCAAGCAAGACTTTTCGACGTCTTTCTCCATTCCTCCCTGTCTTTTGCCTTCTTTAAAACCTATTTCAATGGTAGGCCTGTCCATTCTTTTATGTTGTCCTCCCATCGCTTTCTCTGTCTGCCTCTTCTTCTTTTTCCTGGTACTGTTCCCTGAAGGAAGGTCTTTGCAAGCCCCGTAGATCTTGTTATATGGCCATAGATTTTAAGCTTGGGTTTTTTTTTACAATAGTTAGCAGGTCATCATGGGGTCCGATCGCTGCAGTAACCCTGTCTCAAATCTCGTGGTTTGTGATGTGGTCTTTGAATGTGATAACTAGGATCCTTCTGTCTCATCTCAGTTTCATTGCTAGGATCCTCCTCTCTAGCTCTGCAGTCAGTGTCCAAGACTCGCAAGCATATAAAAATGTGGCCATTACCAGGGAGCACATCAGTCTGATTTTGGTGCCGAGGGCTAAGCCCTTGTTTTTCCATATTATTTTAAGTTTTGAAAGGGCTGCTGTGGACTGTGCTATTAGGACCAATAGTTTGATATTCAGAAAAAGAAATGAATTTTAGAATGTTATACATCTAGTTTTTTTTAAGAGATGAGGTAACAAAAATAAAGACACTTTTTTTTCTCTTTTGACTTTAGGCCTGACTCTATAAAAAAACACAGAAGGGAGCATGATAACCAGGTCTAAGCTGGTACCACCACCCCCTACGAAAATGCGTGCCAGGAAGTCTCGTCATCGTCGCAATAACAGCAGAGGGTCTATGAAAGACATTACCTCTCCGCTCAAATCTCAATCTACATATGAAACTTCACTGGACACCCAAACATCAGACAAACTGCAGGGCTTCATCCTACTGACCTATCCTAAGACTTTAAACTTTTTGGGACCTGCCACTGCAATCAGGGAGTATCGAAGTGAAGATGAAGCTGATGGGCAAGAGACTAGGTTAACAACATTAAAAAACGTCAAGTTCATTGTAGCAAAAACTCATCCACTTCTGCCACTAGGCACTCGCCAATCTCAAAACATTCTCCTGTAAGTAAAAGCAGCACTCATCCTATCAAGACAATAACACTAATGATGTTTGCTTTGGCTGTGATGGTGGCTGCAGTGATGCTACTTGTAGCAGCTAATGCTCATCCCAGGTCAGTGCTGATGTGGAGAGCATATGTGACCTATCCCCTCTGCCCAGCCCAAAACAGAACATGGAAACTATGAGTGAAAAATCCTCTCCGGCTATTGACCTCTCATCCTGACCTGAAACCTTTATTTCAATGCTGACATAACAAACAGATGATTTGGTTGTTGTTGTATTTCAAAAACACGAATGTCTACCAAACTTGAGGCCCACTTTCTTCAATTCTTTACAAAGGTAACCTGCAGCATGTTAAAAGGATGAAGTTTGTGATAGGCTTCTTCAAAAGTTGGTTCCAATAAAATTAAACTGAGTTAATTCATAAGTATCAATTTTAACCAGGTGTATTTCAAATGTCTAATAAGTCCACTTGGGCAATATTTGTTTATTGGGAGCTCTGTTTGATTAGCCAGTGCACTAGGAATTTTGTCTCTTTCATAAAAATGAACATTTTTAAAAATCTCCTTAAAACTTAAAGATGACTCTATTTTAAAAGCTTATTGCATTCAAGGTTTGGGTGGCAGAGTGGCATAGCCAATACACAAGGAACTACTGCATCTTGGTAATAAGCTAATGCACAGGAAAATAGTATTTATTGACTATTGCTAACAACCAATATAAAAAGGATTTTCAGCCAGTGCATGTTTTCAAGAGGGGAAAAGTTCTCTTAAATAAATACAATGATTTTGTTGTCAGTTTTCTTTGCTTCTTTTCTCCTCATTTTCATCTTTGCTAATGACACATTTATTTGTTTAGCTCAAGTTTATTTATTTAATGATAATATTTTATCAAATCTTTGAAATATATAAAAAAAAAATTAAAACTAACATATCACATTTTTTAACTCTTTCTCTCCATAATTATTTACCACATTCTGGTGGAATCAACGCTGGTATCGTCAGTTAGGAGAGAAAGAGTTAAAACTGTTTTGTTATGTATCTTAGAACATGGTAACCACTATTGGCAATCCGAGATAATAATAAAAATAGATGCACATTTTTTTCATGTCTTTTTTTTGCATTCTTAAAAAGAATGTATGCATCCAAAACAGTGTTACCCAACCTAGAGCCTGCAGGCCATATCTGACCCATGATGCAGTGCAGTTTGGCTTTTGAAGCTTCTGCTCATGGTGCAGGGACTAATTTCATTGGACTTGCCTTTTTTTATGTGGCCCATGACATGTATAAGAAATTCAGCCTTCAGGCTGGAAAAGGTTGGGCAGCACTGACCTAAATCATCCCTTTTGAGTTTTGTCCACATCAATACATGATTTTATTTCCTGTCCAATTTTTCATAGACCTAAAAAACTTGTTGGATTTTTTAAATGTTGATAGAACAGAAAGAAAAAAAAAATTTCTTTTTCAGGGTGGGGTGCTCTGTACCCTTAAGTTTTTGGACTAGTATTTAAAAATAGTGTTCAGTCCTACAAAAAGATTAGTTTATTGAGACTTCAAATTGTTTTGTTGTTTTATAAGGTCCATTTTAAAAATGTCATCACCTCCAACTTGAATTATTCTCAATATGAAAAACAAAGTGTGAATTATTTTGTCATAGAAACACTTATTACAACATAAACTGAAAAAAAAAAGTTAAATATTATATAAATATTGTATATTACAATGGCTCATGATTTTTACTAACGAGTTTCACTTCAGTTTCTCTGTGGCTAATTACTCTTATATCATACACTTATAAGTGTATATTTGTTTGTATAGATCTTTATTTATTTTAACACATATCTTCTTTTCTCTAGAACTGTTCTTAAAGTTTACCAGTGACATTTGTATTAGATGTCCAGATGATACTTATTTTTATTTGACCACATAAATTTGTCATTATTCCATTCATTAGACAAACTGCAAAAGTTTTGCTGGATAAAACTTGCTTCATCAAAACATTGGTTTTGCTGGCTGGACTATCACCTCTTAAAAGTGTTTTCTATGTTGTTTTTTTTACGCTTTATTTTAATTGACATTTATTTTCTTTTGTTATTCATTCTCTAAGTACCAGTATGAAGAAACCAAACAAGCTGCTGAGGGAACATCTGATTAATACTTTTTTATATATATAAATTGTATTTGGTAGCGTTTTTTTTTAGGGTTTTTTTTTTCTAAAGCCTTTATTGTTGACTTAATTTAAAATATTCTTTTATCTCAGATTTGTGATTAGTACATTAAAACAAAAACAATTTTGTAATATGATATATTATTATTCATTACTGTTACTAATCCATATTTTTTTTTTTTACATTTAAACACCTTGTATATTGACAGAACTCTTTTGTGTTCTCCTGATTCCTACAATCATTCTAGTGGCGGCCATTTTATTTCTTGTCATTTGTAGAACTATGATTCAGTGGTTATTGTTGTGAATTAGTTCTGCAAATGGTTATTTATGTATTTATATGGTTTAACATTTTTTTAAAAATTATTCTAAAGACAATCTAAATAATGCCTGTCCTGTCAGGACTTTATTTAAGATTAGATTTTTAAATGTCTAGGTAATTAAGTAAAATTTATTTTAATTGCAATATGTGTGTGTATTAAAGAATAAATGTTATCTTTTGCTTGATGATTAAACATAGTCTCGAAGTTCAGCCTAACAGACATACCATACAGTTTGTTCATAAAATAATAAACAATATGTATGATAAGTTAAAATAAAATATGAATTTAATAGAATAATATTTAGACCATAATATCGAAAGGAATAATGTGAATGATAATTTTTTTCACAAAAAATATAAAGATAAAAAGTCATAAATTCATTGTAAGTAATAACTTAAAAAAGCATAAATAAAGTAAGCACCAATATGTTGCTTGAATACACTGATTTCAACATCACAGTTTCATATCGTTTGCCAAAGATTCGTCTCTGTAATAAGTTCTGTATAAACTGCCAATGAACATCAATCATGATAGCAGCATACTAGAACTGTCATTAACTTCTGACCAACAATACAACGATGACGACGACAATGTCAAGGGTAATACCAAAAACCCACAGCATTGAATCAACGATGAAATAATTAACTGAAACCCTATAAAAATAACAGATAATCTCTAAAACTAGAAATACGAACGAATCCGTTTAAAGAATATCGTTAAAATATAAAATACAACTCATCCTAAACAGGGGAGTTTTCAGTTTAGGCACATCAGCACAATTTAGGCCATGTCGTGCCCGTAATCCTTTAAGGATCACGCTCCCTTAAAATAACAAGGGCTAAATTCTATACAGTTAAATCATTAAAGACATGGTCTATTCACAGTTAACCCTAAACAGAGGTCAAATAGTCCTAACAAGAACAAATCCAAGGCAATATGCTAAGGCTAACCAGTAGTATAAAACCAAGATTCATTCAGGACCTCAAAAAGTACATCTTGTCTATCAATTACAATAAGGCGAAAATGCCCCCAAAATAAGAGCTGATAAATTATGTCACTCATGACAATGGGACAAGGAATAAAATGTTGCACAAAATATTAATACCATGAATGACGACATCGCCTACAGAAGAAAGTGGCGCTATTTGATTGTGTACAATTTTTACAAATATACTCAACAACATTACTAACTGCGACAAGCTTAATTTGGGCAGTCTTAACTACATTGAATCCCATATGTGTATGTACAAATGTACATAAGTGTTTAAAGTGTATATCGTCTTATCAAGTAGATCTGTAATGAAACTTGTAGAAGGTAGATATCTCCACAAAAGCTATGCGTAGGTTCTCCTGGCTCCACTAACACAAATGTTAACAGTAGGTTCTACGCTTCTTCTTCGTTCTCATTTTATGTTAAAGTGTTCAGACGACTAGACCAATACATGTGATGAACTGCGCAGTGGTTTCCAAATCAGGAAGCTCTGCGCAGTGGCTTCCAAATCAGGGAGCTCTCCGTATAGTTTTCTTTCTATTGAGGTGTCTTGGGGCCAGTGTCTAGTACGGGCCTCTTGGTAAAGAGAGCAGTTTTGGAGGACATGGTTGGCATTATCTGGTGACACTCCACATGGGCAGATTTCACTGGTTCCAATTTTGAGCTTCCGGGCTCTATGTTTTTATTCTAGACATTTGTATTGTGCTTGCATTTTAAACATTATTTTATTGTGCATTAATGTTTATGTAAGAAACATTTTCCTTATTACTGATTTTATTATGGATAAATATTTGTACAAAGTAAAAAGAATAAGATCGAACTGTACGCATAGAGTTGAATGATTACATCTAGGCCTATATAGGTCAAATTCAACCCCTTTCCCTCCAATACAAAAGTTATGAAAAGTTTGTTTGGTTAACTATATTTTGAAATTCATAATAAAATTTTAGTTTAAATACTTTATTTTAGTTGAAAACTTTAGTGCAATCAATAATCAAACTCATTTTGTTATAAATTAAACTATGTTTTTAAAGCCATTATTCAAATAATATTCTCAGCCTGTACCCAATTCATAATTTGAAAAAATGGAATTCTTAACATTCATAATCATTGGCTGTACAGATAAAAGCAACAAGGGTGAGGTACAATTCAGTATTTAATCACAGTATTAAGTAACAAAATTTCAAATCTAGAATTAACAGAATTCACTGATCTTAATGACAATTGAAGAAAGCCACAATACAAAGTTGACACTGTGAAAAGTCTTCTAAGAAAAAACTGTCATGCTGTGAAAACTCTTTTTCATATTGGCTGAAAGAAAAAAAAAAAATAAATTATTTAGCTTTTTTATTTTAAACATTAGAATACATTGAATACCAAAGCACGATATAGCTGGAGTATATTAAATTAAGATGTGATGCTCTGTTGAGTTTATAAAAGTTTAGGGCTAGTAGCGGATTCTTTGTCCTCACATGAAATGAATCATGTAATGATAATGCAAAGAACAATCCACAAGTTGTAATTTGTACACTGTAATTTAAAGAAATTTAACAAGATTTAAAAAAAAAAAGGCTTAAAAAAAAATACTGCAGGTTATAAGATGCTGTCTTTTCCAACCAGAATGAGAATTTGTAACCAAAAGTTAAGAACTTACATAATAATTTGTATCAAATCAAATCATATACTATCAAATATCTTAGTTTATGAGAACTGATCTGGTTTTCGAAGTTGACTATAACAATGGAATCTCTAATTGCAGGGGGGTGGTTGCCCCACTAGCTACCCCCTAAGGCCACTACTGCTTTAACTGAATGTATTGAAATATAGCCAATAAGAATAATCTTCATTTACATGAAACATTTTATGAGACATTGCCAAATATTTATAAAGATATTTAAAATTAGTTTTAATTTATTTGTATTTTTATATGTATATATTGTGGACACACCTGATTTCTGTATGTGTCCGCAGACTGCATATTCTGACGGGCCGCATGTGGCCTGCAGCCCATAATTTGCTAACCCTGCTATAGACTATAGTCTAGGTCTAATATTTAATTTAAGTCATTGGTTAATATGCATGACTGAATGCAAGACGCATGGGATGTAATCATCTTCTTTTTTGAAGTAACGTCTGTATTATAGAAGAAGAAGAAGAGCAATCCCTTTTCTCCATTTCAAGACTTGTCTGTTTCAACCACAAGTGAATATTGTTACAGAAAAAAAAAAAACAAGCACTAATCTAGAACAAAAAAGTGCTAAAAAGAAAGTCTTATGCAAGATACTTACCGCTCCAGTTCACTTTTGAGTCTCTGGAAAAAAAAAAAAGATTTTAATCTTCTTTCTCTCTCTGACACCTTTAAGAAAAAAAAATGTATTGTCTAAAAATTTTCATAGCTTTTTTTTATTCTTACCTGGATTTCTTTGTCTTTCTGTCTGGTTATGTAGTTGTATTTCTGAAGAGAAAAACCAATATTTATTAATCAGATTCATTTTCTTATACTATTCTTATCACAATTTTACTTACAGACTTTGTATCAAATAAAAAGGTAATTAGGTCCTACGCCTTTCAAACTAGTCATGCATGTTAATCAATGACTTTTTGCTAAGTCCTCAGTTTTCCTGGATGATTTGAGCAACCCTTTCCATTCTCTAATGACACTAGGGAAGAAGGAGAACTTGCAGGAATTTGTTTAAGCATATGGAATAAGGGGTGGGGTGGTAGTGGCTGAGTGGTTAAGCGCTTGGCTTCTGAAACTGGGGTCCTGGGTTGGAATCTTAGGGAAGACTAGGGAATTTAAATTTCGGGATTTTTAGGGCGCCCCCGAGTCCACCCAACTCTAATGGGTACCTGACTTTAGTTGGGCAAAGTAAAGGTGGTTGGTCATTGTGCTGGCCACATGGCATCCTGCTATTTGACCGTTGGCAACAGAAACAGATGGCCTTAACATCATCTGCGCCATAGATCTCAAGGTCTGAAAGGGAAACTTTACTTTTTTTTCTGTATGGTCCTTAAGATCAACTTTGATTGTAAAAGATATAACTTACTGATCTAAATTGTGTCAGCTGTTTCACTAGCATGATTTTTTCATGCTCCACATCCTGAAATGAGAGCAATTTAAAATATAGACAAATTGTCTTGAAAGATATAAGCTACATCCTAATAGCATTTCCCAAGACAAAATTTTAAATCAATTTCTCTAAGACTGATAAATTTGAAGAAATTAAAGAGTTTACCAAAAATTAACCATTTGATATTGAACATTATATAAGCCCAATACGTCCTACCCCAGATTACCTTTATAATCTTAAGCGAAGAGAAGTAGGTCACATTTTTGTATTTAATATAAAAATACAAACTACAGCTAGAAAAATAGAGATTATAACTGAAAATAAGGTATAAAGATTCTTCCTTTTAATGAAAAATAAAATCAGTTTTCTCCAAAATGATTTGTAATTAACCTAGCAATGAGACTGAAGAAATATTTAATTTAAAAAGTTTCAAATATTGAAAAGGGGTTTTAGGAACATCTAATAAAAACAGTATAGGACTAAAACGTTCTGGACAGCAGAAGTGGCTAATGGGTTTAAATGTTGTTTTGTTTGTTTATTTATAAAAAAAAACCTGTTATGTAAGGTCATCTGTTTCTGTAGCCAAAGGTTAACAAAGGTGTCATGTGGCCAGCACAACAAACAACCACCTTTAATTATCCTCAACTAATGCTAGGTACACATTCAACTTGGGTTGACTCAGTGTCCTAGAAATCACAAAAATTAAAATCCATCTTCATCAGGACTTAAACCCATGACCCCTTGGTTCAGAAGTCAAGTCCTTTGCCCCTCAGCCACTATGTTATTTGTTCACCTTGGGTCAAAAAGGTGATAGCATGAGAAAAACCTCAAAGAAGAAGAGGAAGTGATAATTACTAAACTCAATTTAAGTCAGTTGTCTTTGGTACTCGGAGCAGTACACATGTATTGAAGTGGCCAGTTGTTACCCACTATGATGGCTAAGTACGTGAGCAAACATGGCTCTCAGTGAGCTACCACTGTATGCTCTAGCGAGTGTACCTGAGTGTACCTTCACGTGGTGGGGATGTGAGAAAGGCTTGCTAACCAGTTCAAAACCCACCGCTGTTACCTCTATGGGTGGTGAAGGTCCCCTCATGTGTGCGGGTTAGGGTACTAATTGATTAATTTTTAAAATTGATTCTTGTGTTTTCAGGTAAAAGAAATAATTGTGCAAATTTCAGCTTAAGATTGGGTGTCAGAGAAATATTGTGTACAAACTTTTGGCCAGACAGACAGGCAGAGTGAGTTGATATAAGTTTGTAAATACTTACTATCAACCTTGACTTTATGTTACTAACTTCATTGCTTGTGTTTCTCAAGTTCTCTTCACTCCTAGCTATAACATAGAGATGTAGTTTTATTAGTCTTTTTCTAAGGCAACAAAAATTACAACATTTTAGCTTATTAAGCACTTTGCCTGTATTTCATCAAACAAAAAGTAACAGTTTATCATCAGCGTGTCATTATTCAAGAAGAAACCCAAAGGTGTCCAAATGGTTTTCCAGACTTTGAATTCGTCCTTCATTTCCATATGAAGTCAACTTTTTTTCCAATTCACCCCAGAGATGGGCCAAACTGAAAGAAGCTGGAGCCTGGAGTTTAAAAAGGACAGTAATACAAGGTGGTCTGCAAGAGAGAAAACTACGTGGGCAGTTTCTTTCCAGCTTAACCAAATCATCAAGCTGTTGAAGAAACTCTCTGAATCAGCAACTGTAGGATGGACACTAGAAGCAGCGCACAGAATGAAATCTCTTCAGCACTACTTCTCTTATTAAGAGACATTTTCACTACTTCAATAGCTGTATTTTTGTATGAATCATCTGACTAGTGATACTTTTCTTCAACACGTTCATGGTCTCCTTTGTTTTCAGTGCTCTTAAACTACCCTTTATACTAAGTTACTTCCTGAGAGTAACACGGCACTAGTCAGCGCTATGGAAGTTAATCCTTGAAATTGAGGATGACCCCGCATGGAAAGAGTTAATACTCTGTGTGGAATACATGCAACAGGGTCACTAGCTGATATAACAATGTGAAAGGCAGGATTACATGAAAGTAACATAACATTTAATTTATTTAAAAACAAATTTCAGACACTCAATTTGGGGGAATCTTCAAATTCTCCCCTCTCCTCTCCTCACCTGAGCTACGCCACTGGCTTCAGGGCATTTTTCTTAACTTTTGGAAATTGAATTATCAGAAATTTATAAGCAGAGAGCTTATACAAGTTTGATAGGCGATATTATATAAAAAAAAAAGAGATACTTCATGAAACAAAGATTTTACATACACAACAACCTTGAGCTTTTTCTAAGTACCGCTTGAAATAAAATAATGAAACAAATTCAAAATAGTAGGACAGGAACCAGCATCACAGAGGCACAATAGTGTCTCATCTCAAAAACCAAAACAATGGTTTACAATAATATAATAAATGTCATAATCAAATGACAACATCCATGAGACACACTACTGTCTCATATCAAAACAAAATATGTCTTTTACAAAAAAAAAAATATACATACTATTTACATAAACCAACTTATTACTAACAAATAAATAAAGTCTACTGAGTTCGTTAACGAAACACTCTTCCCATAACAGTGGCACACTCCTCTTGAGTAACACAGTCAGAGCACAACAACACAAGTATTAGTTAAACATTATGGATGGAGATTTCGTTCAAAATGCACTGGTCAGCTCAAGAGAGAGTGGCTATTGTAAACAGTTAACCGAGAATTAATATATTTATATATATGATTGCTTGTCTTGACCATTACTTGTTTTTTTTTTCAAAAATATTTCAAGATAAGTATAAATGAATAATTCAATAAATGATGGCTTACACAGAATGGCTGCTTGGTTGTTCATGGTCTATTGGCTGCTATCCCACGTCTTCCTGCAGGAAAATTGAACTGTCTCTTGTAAAATATTAAATGTGCAAAGAAGTTAGATACTGATTTATCCATTCAAGATTTAAAAAAAAAATATTTCTTTCTAATTGTTTAGCTTTATTTATTTTCTTTCTGAATTCAGTAAGCTTAAATTGCTTTTTTTTTCCTTTTGTTGTTTCAGAGTGTGAGTAAATATAAACAAAAAGATACACCATAGAAGTAATGCTAGAGCAGACAATGTACAGAACATAGGGTAATAAAAAGACTGGAATATACCAGTCAGCTCTGCTTCATGTAATTTCACAAAGTTGAGAAACAAAATAATATATTTGATAAAATACTTGTAATTTTTAATCAACACTCACAGATCTATTTCAGTGCTGTCAGAGTCGCTCAAATGTTCACATTGTTTGTTTTGCTCTTTGACCTGTGCAAAAAACAACATATGTTATGTGCTAAGTTGAAGTAGAAGCAGAAAGCATTATCAGAGTCAGAATTGGAATATGTTTTTTTTTTGTAAAATGTTTTACATCAGAGTTGAAGATAATTTACTTCCTAGTCCAGACCTCCTGCAGAATGATGGGGTATTATATGGAGTGTTCATTTTGCAGCTCAATGTATTTCTAAAATACCAACAGGAGCCATAATAATTTTAAAAAATAAATTTCAAAGAGAGTTTGTGTTTTCACATAAGCTCAGAGGGAGCCCTCCACTAGATCCACCTAGGCAGGTAAAAAAGAAATATCAATAGGTATAAACTATCAACAACCACAATCCTATCTCCTTCTATACAAAGTAGATGTGTGCAGGAGAAAGTATTTTGTTTGGCTGACTGCTGAGGTATTATTATTGTTATTACATTCTTAATATTTATAATGGGGCACAGTGGCTGAGTGGTTGAGAACTTGGTTTCCAAATCTGGGATCCTGGGTTCAAATCTGGGATTTTTATGGCGCCCCTGAGTCCAACCAACTCTAATGGGTACCTGACATTAGTTGGGGAAAGTAAAAGCAGTTGGTCGTTGTGCTGGCCAAATAACCATCCATCCATCCCAGTGGCGCTACAGCCTGCTCATTAACCATTGGTTTAAGAAGTAGACGACCTAAGATCATCTGTCCCATAGATCACAAGGTCTGAAAGGTAAACGTTACTTTTTTGTTTTGGTAACTTTTTAATATTAATAACAGGGTTTGGTAGTCAAGCTCTTGGCTTCTGAACTGAGGGTATCTAGATTACCTGACATGTTTTTTTCAGTGAACTGATTGTTATGAGGATAAAGTTCAGTATGAGCCTAACCTAATGATTGTACTTTTCTGAATTACATTCTTATTGTTTAAAACTTATAGCATAAAATAATGTTTTTGTATGTTGAAAAGAATGCACACAAGACTAAGACTAAGACTGCTTTATTGATCCTTACTGAAACTTGTGATTACAAGGACTCTTTTCTCATATAAAGACAACACAACAGAAAAATACACATAATTACAACAGACACAACAAAAAGAGTTTATTCAGCGACTACACACATGTATCTTGGTGCATTTCATGTTCCCTGATCAATGAGTGGCGGTGATAGAGTCTGACCGAGTGAAGTACGAACGGGTTTTTGTACTGCGCCGTTCTTGTTTTGATTGACAGCAGTTGCCCACTTCGCGACGACCTGACGTAGTTCTGATGGAGCGGGTGGCCATTGTCTTCCAAGATTTTTTCGATTTTTCTTAGGCACTTTTGTTCAAATAGTTCCTTTAAATGTAATTTGTGAGTGTAATTTTTTGTGCTTTTTTAATGTTTTCTAGACGTCGCACCTTGCCAACAAGTTATTCTGTATGTTAGCAGATTTTGTATAGTCGCGCCGTAAAAAAGTCTCAAGGATCTTCTTGTTTAGTTTAAAGCTATTGAGTTTGTATAGAAAAAAAGAGTCGCTGGGCTGTTTTCTTTGTCAGAGTTCCAAGGTGGTCTTTCCATGAAAGCTTGTTGTTGATGATAACGCCTAGATATTTATATGCCTTTACTTCCTCTAAAGATGTGTGTTTATTTGCAGTTCACGTATAGTTTGTTTTTTCTTTCTAAAATCTATTATAAGTTCTTTAATTTTTGTGACATTCAGTTCTAGAAAGTTGTAGGTGCACCAGTTTGTAAACTCTTCTATTGAGCTTCGATACTGAGTTTCGTCTCCTGAAATAAGACCGACTATGGCAGTATCATCAGCGAATTTAATGAGTTTAACTGAGTCATAGATGCTTCTTATGTCATTAGTGTAAAGAGTGTATAGTACAGGAGAAAGTACACAACCTTGTGGAGCACCCGTACATAGTACTCAAGTTGACGATTTGGTGTTGTTGACTTTAACATACTGGGGCCGTTGGGTTAAAAAGTTTAAAACCCATGCTTGTAAGTAAGGGCTTACATTTAAGTTACTCAGTTTGTTTATCATTAGATGTGGCTGTATGGTATTGAAAGCGGAGGAGAAATCTACAAAGAGGACTTGTGCATATGTTTTGGGTATATCGAGATGCTTATAAAGCTGGTCCAAAAGCAATAGAATGGCATCCTCAGTTCCTCTAGTTGCTTTGAATGCAAATTGATCAGGATTAAGGCTGTTATTGACTTTTGCTACAAGTTGTTTAAGCATATATTTTTCAAAACATTTCATAACAATAGGTGTTAGGCCCAGTACCTAGTGAATTTGTATGATGAATGCATGTATATATTGTTAAATACATCTATTCAAGCAGAACCTGACCCCTAATTGTGGTGTTTTTTCCCCACTAAATTGTAGAATATGAAGGCCCCTTGAGATGCTGGGCTTCTGGCCTTGTAATGGCTGGGGTAACTGAGGATTGATCACACAATACAGATAGTTAAATGATCATCTATTGTTGATGGTTGACCTTCTAACCAAGAAACTGATGAATGGCCAAACTCTCATTCCTGATTTCTGGGAAAAGTCCTTTCCTTGGATACAATTGAAATGGCCACAGGCTAAGCTTACTGCTTATAGAAGCTGGTAATAAATAACACTAAAAGATGCCTTGATTAAAAACATGAACAAATATAGGTGCTTACAACTAGAATATGCATTCTTAAAAAAAAAAAATATTTTTGGTAAACTTTACTAACCCATATAACAGAAAACACATTAATTATATATCTATATATTTAGAGATGGAGAGAGATGTGATAGGCCCTATATATATAGATAGACAGATAGATATAACTTCATTATGATATGTAAAAAATGTGAGATGATTACAATGAACATAAATGTCAGTTCTGGTTTTTAGATCTTCAAACTCTTTCCTGCAGGGTTCACTGTCGCCGCCTCTGTCTTCACTTTCGAATAACAAACCAACAGGAATGTCTTCCACTCACTAGAACACCCTTACCACAGTTTTCCTAGGCAACTTCCTGACTAGACAACCCACACAAAGAACCTTGCTGAACCATTACTCCAAGTAACCAACCAAGTTCTTGTCTAAAATATTATATTCTTCCTTTTCCACTTAGATGGAATTCCAGTTGCTCCAGCTCATATACAGTGATCTAATAGTGCACTGTTGTGCCTTGTGCATGCAGAATGACAACAATACATAATTTTGAAAACAAAATGGTGCGCTTGCTTTCAGAACAGAAAATGTAGCCTTTGCAAAATATCATGAAATGGGATTTTCAATAGCTTTTCAAATTTGAAGACCTACATATGATAGACAGACAGACCACATTAAACTAATAGTATCCTTAAAACAAGGCTTTTTGATGCAGTAGTCATTTTGGTGCTAAGTATTGTCGACAGATATTTTATTACCTAATCCATGTGCTGCGCTATACTTGAAATAGTTGTTACTATATGTTTATTTATCCTTTAAATTGAAGACAGGAGTAATACAAGGCTGTCCCTACACAATAAAATCTGAAAGCAGTTCTTTGGCACAAAGACTTGAACAATAACAACTAAGAATACAGACAAGCTCCAGATATTTACCAATGAATGATGTTATAATGATCTAGAACGGCCCTTGTACTATTCATGTTGATTTGTTTTCTATAAGAACACTAGTTTTTTTTTTCAGCGACAAGAATTGACAGTTGTTTTAGAGTCTTGGACAATACCGCGGCTGTATAGAGCTAGCCGTGTTCTTGACATCTCATGTGTGTAACACTGCACATCTTTTCTGCATCATTTTGGTTCGTGTACTTTTGACAGCAACATGATTGGTGCCGTATCGTATAACATTTGCACGTTAATGAAATGGGAGAGCTGAAGAAACGAAAATTGGATGTTAAAACTTTCAGGTAAAGTTGACAGGTCTTTTTTTTGTTGGTGGAACATAATAAGCCAACATGTTTGATCTGTAAAATGTGTTTTAAGGAACATAGCATAAACGGCATTCTAAAAAAAACCATTACAAAAATATGGTGGCATTGTTGGTTTGAGTCACCAAGAAAAGATCACAAAGTTACGTCTAGAGTTGAGTGATTGACGAAAATATTTACCAAGAAGTCAAGAAATTAGTATACTGTAATGGAGGCTACAGAGTTGCTCACATTAACAAGAGAAATGAAGCATAAAAAGGTGCTTGCTAGCAGTGATGGAATAAAATCGGCCTGAAAAAAAATGAACCTGTCAGCCTTTCTGGCATGACAATAGCAAAACGAGTCGAGTAGACGGTGTTGGTGAAAATCTCTTCAAAACTAAATGACAGAGCAGCAGATTTTGAAATAATTACTATTGCCGCTGAGGAGTGACACCAACTGGAACTGATTGACTTACAAATCCAGATTTCCAGCTTGAGAAATTTCGAACAATAAGGACAATAGATTTCTACGCTGTGTTGTCTACATAAGCCTTGCACATTTCCGAACAAAAATTGATGGTGTGATCACAATGTTTACCAGTGCTTATTTTAGTAGAAAACTTTTTCAGTTATAAGACAACTGAAACCCTTGTTACGTAACTTAATTATGGTGTAAGTAGGCCCATTGGAGCCACAAATTTGTAAAATAACTATTTAAAATGGTTTATTCTCTATTTCATTTTTTGGTATCTTTTTCTTAATGTGGCCCGTGACACGAGTGTTAGAAATTAAAATAACAGGTATAGACAATTCAGCATGAATAGTATTGCATCTTCTATACTTCTTGACGGTTTGTTATCGAACTGGTGCGGTCAAGACCGGTTTCGACTTCTTTCAGTAGATGTTTTAAAATCATTTTCTAAAGGCACTTCATTGGAATTGATGTAAGTGCTACTGGACGTAGGTCGATGTTGGAAACAATGATCTTCTTTTTAGGTACTGGAATTATTTCAGATGTCTTCCAAATGGAAGACATTTTGTGCATTTGCCAGGACTTGTTGAATCTAGCACAAAAGCCAGTTATTCCGCACATAGCTTTACAAGTTTGCCACTTACTTTGTCGGGTCCCGAGGCTTTGGCGGTGTTTACTTGTTTAAATATCTTTAGTCACTTCTTGTTTATTGAACAGTTCTTGAGACTGGTTTTTTATTACTGTTTTCAAATGATGCCAATAAATCATGGTGGTCTTTCTCAAGCAGTTAAATCGGCAGTAGAAATCATTTAATTCATTGACAAATTTGTTATGGTCAGCGACGCACATTGGTTTGCGCTTGAGTACGTAGCCAGTAATTTGTTTCAAGCCACTCCAACAAGCTTTAGAGTTATTTTTCTTGAAAGAGCTTTCAATTTTTTCCTTGAATCTCTCTTTTCCTTCAAATAATTTCTTTTTAAGAGCTCTTTTGGCTAAGATGAATTCAGAAGAACTGCTCTTGAACATTCTTTTTTTGTATAGAATCGCTTCCTTTATTTCTTTGGTCATCCAGGGTCAATTATTACTGAATGTTTTAATTTTCTTCTTTGGTACAATCTTGTTTTCACAAAACTGGATATACGAATTAACGGTTGTGGTAAGTTCATCTATGTCAGGGCAGTTGTTTACAAACATGTCCCAATCTGTTTGCTCCAGACAACTTTGTAGCTGTAAAACAGCGTCGTCAGACCATGACTGGATGGACCGTACTTCGGGTTTAGTTGTTTTTTAAAACTGGTTTGTACTTGGGTGTAAGATGGATCATTGTGTGGTCCAACCCTCCGAGAAATAACTATCGAGATGTGTAGGCCATTTTTATGTTGCTATAACACATGTCCAAGGTTTTATCGAGCCTTGTATGACAATTAACATATTGTTTTTTTTATAACAATAAGCTATACAGTCAGCAGTCATAGATTTGACAAAGACAAAGAAATAAATGTTATTTCTAGTTTACTAAATTCTTACATCTTTGAGGGTTTTTTTCTCTTCTTGAAGACTTTTAATCTTAGAACTCAACTCTGACTTCTCTGTGTAATGATTATCAAGTATTTTTTGAAGCCTGAAAGTAAAGAAAGGTTAACATTCCTAGTGAATCACTAGAGTTATAAAAATCTAGATCCATCATCAACCTTTTTTTTTTCACTCTTTTATATAATAAACACACTTCTATCATGCAAACATTTTGGGAATTATGTAACAAGGATTCAACTGCCTTGTTTTCATTGATCCTTTACATAATGTTAAGTTATACTTTACAATCAATATAGTAATATAGTATTGTCTCTGAAAGATTATGTGGGAGTGTGGTTTTATATGTGGTTACACATAACAGGGATGGGAATAGACTTTACAAAAATTTTAGGAAATTTTGGTCCAATCCCCCCCCCCCCCCCTTTTTGTAAACTGGCCTGTAGCAGCGACTTAAAATACGATGTTGCAGAAAGTTAAAATATTTTCCTAGCATGTAACTAATGTTCTTATATATAGGTTATATAAGTTACTGCAGAGTTCAGCGACAATGAAAACATTTCCATCTACAGCTGACAATCCCTCAAGGCCAATCTAGAATCAGTCCTCTTCAAAGTGAATTTGTTTCAACTTAAGTTCATCAAAAAGTAATGAGAACACTCACTGAGCTTCAATACTTTCTCCTGGAGTAGATTCTTAAATTTGGCATCCAGCTCTCTGTTTCTCTGCTGCTCCTGTTTCACCTCATGCTCTTTTTCTTTCAATGAACTTTCTAGAGACTTGACCCTGAGATCAAGAAAAAAAATTGAAACTAAATAGAAACTTCTGATGCCTACGCAATAAACTTTTAGTTGACATTTCTGGCAAAGCCTATTACAGTTGAAATATAGGGTTGGGACGTACTGGTTTCATTTTAAACATTGTCAATTAAAAAAATGAATTAGAAATAAAGTGTTTAGTTGAATCATTTAGAAAACTGAAATGAAACTATCCAAAAGTGAATGTTGACTAAAAAATTTTTTTCCTTTTTTTTAAAGTTTAAAAAAAACAACAGCTTCTGAGATCAACACAGATACACAAATAAGACAAATGTCCTCAAGCATAAAAAAGACTATTAATGTTAAGGCATCATCGCAAGAAGTCGAGAGAATTTCAACCACTCAGACATAAAGTCACATTGCGGAGTTACTTTGAAATGTCTTCATGCGGTCACATCTCACGAAACAGTATACATTTTGAAAAGGTCCTAAAAAGATGAAGGATGCCTTTTATTTAAAATATTTTAATTTATTGAAGCAACAGTAAGAAATGACATTTTTTGTGTGTGTGTGTTAATATTCAAACATGGAGTGATAACTTTAATGACATTCAAACTTTTATTTTGCTTCTAAAATTTTATTGACTACCCCCATCCCCCTTTGTCAGGACCTTTAAGCCCCTCTCCCTTTCCCCAGTATGAGAAACACTGGAATTTAAATGTAGAAATGTGGTGGATGTACTTTTCTCAGCTCTCCTTCACCTACAAAACTCTCTCTACTGATTGTCCATATCTTGTCAAAATATTTTACAAAAATCTCATTTTTCGATTGTTGGAGTTTCTTCTAGGACATTTTCATAGGCATTAAAAAGATCATGAGTTGGTCTCACTCTTGATTAAGGTGTATATGTTTATAGTAGGCTAATGCTAATCTTTTTCTAGTATCTTCAACCTTTTCTACTAAAGCTGACAATAATTGGATCATCTGATAAGCTTTTTTTAAAAAAATAAAATTTTAATTTCACTTTTTATGTATTTCAAGCTAAGTCTGTCTGAATAAGTCAATAAATGAAAGCCTACATTTTTTTGATGAGTGTGCTAAGAGGATATAGACTGACTTTACCATTAAAAAAATATTTGCCAAAATGTCTTGCTTTATATATTATGATGTTCCTTACATTGTTTTCATAATACATTCACTTAAGTTAATTGTTGTTTTTTTTTCCTTTTACTGTTTCAGAATGAGAGTAAATATTTAAAAAGCTTTGTTCTTGTTTTTCGCTAATTCTAGGATATTATTTTGTACATAACAATGTCTAACAGTGTCATCCATTGGTATTAGTAGGAAATTGCAACTCTAAAGTTTAGTAAGTTATCTTATTTAGACATCCTATTATAATTTATGTCCAAAATGCACATTAGCTTGGGCAATGTAATTTTAAATCTTAAAGTAGACAATGTACAGAACAAAAAGAGGGTAATAAAAAGGCTCTTTAATTAAGATATTGTTCTATTCATATAGAATTGAGAACCCTGTTTTATTTGTCTCACATTTTAAGTAAGAAAAAAACATATTCATATATTTGATAAAAACATGGTAAAAAAATAAGTAAATAAATATATTTTTCAAGACTCACAGATTGTCAGTTGTTATATCCAGTTTCTTTACTTCACGCATTCTCTTCCTAAGGTTTTCTTTAGTTCTTTTTTGCTCCTCTAGTTCAACCTGTCAAAACAAACAGCAACTACTACTCTCGAATGAACTTAAGAAAAAAAAAGTGTAATTTAGACTTTCTCTCCTAATTAAGAATAACATAGTTGATTCAAGTGAAAGAATACAATGAGCCCTGCATTCTAAAGTTCAAACATCAGAAAATGGTGACAAAGTTTTTTACAAGCGTGAAGGCAAAGAAAGATGGTTCGGACCTGGTCTTTCAAGATGGAAAAGTTTTTTTTGTGAGACATGGTGGTGTATTTGTCAGAGTGGCACTAAACGGACTTAATAAAGCGAGCCTGGGTGAGGAAGAGAGTACAGAAGATGATGAGGAGAACACAGAAACGATTCAAGACGTCGTCAAGAGTGGTGTAAGCGAAATATTTGATGGAGATTGTGAACTTATTAGAGATGAAAGTGACACAAGGACAGACATTCATTTTGTAGCTTGTTTGAAGCCAAATGAACAAACAGAGTACAGAATGGAAGCCTTTTAGAAAAAAAAAAAAGTTTTGTGAATACAATGAATAGTTGAAAATCTGGGCAGAGACCAGTAACATTCTGTACAATCATAGCTCAAGTAGGAAGAAAATTTTTATTTGTCATGGTACAGGAAATAATGTTAAGTGCCTTAATTCCAAGAATAAGTTAACTAGTCAAGTGGGCTAAAAGTGGAGTGTGTGAGTGAACGACTAGGTAAATAGGTCATTCTTTTAGATGACCTTGAAGAGATGTTTAGGTAAACATGCATGAGTAGTCAGGAATAGGTAGAAGACTAAGAATTATGTAGCAAGAAAGGCCAGGCAACACAAAGCTACCTAGATGAGTCATTGTTCAGTGGTCATTATTCGACTAGTAGTTTATGTAATTCAGTTATTTGACAATATTGTAAGATAGCCAGCTATTTCATAAAAGTGATTCATGTTAATTTTTTTATTGTTGGATAGCTTATTTGATTGAATCAAGTTTGAAGAAATTAAACTCAAGAAAGATACATTCTAATCTAAATTTCTTCAGTGTGATTGAATAGAGACAATACTACTCTGCAAAAGAGCTCATGACAGTGAGGACAAATACAATATATGCTTGAATCTTACATGAAATTTTTCTATTGCAAATTTCATAGATGAATATGGTTTGTGTTGTTATCAACTACTTCTTCAAATAAATTGTCAGCTCTTTAGTGGGGGCACTGCACTTGATAGGTCTCTTACAGCTGGCGGTATCTTTGGTGGGTTGACAGGAGTAGGTCTGTAAAGAAGCTCTTGGAAATGATCGACCAGTCTCTTCTTTTGTCCTCTTCATCTGTTATCAAGTCACCATTTTTGTCCTTTACTGGCCTCTCTGACATGGCAAATTTTCCAGATATATTTGTGATGACTGGTTACAGTTCTTTGGTACTGTTCTGAAGAGCGGCTTCTTTTGCTAGTGCTTCAATGTAGTTTCGCCTGTCTGTTCAGATGCTATGCTTGATACTCCTATCTATTTCAGCATATTCTTTTTTGTGCTTTTCCTTTTGCTGCTCTTGTTTTACTGTTGTTCATGCCTGCTTTCTTCTCTCTTCTTTCCTTGATCTTCTGAAGAGTTTCTGCTGAACTCCACTCCTTGTGGGTGTATGACTTGAGACCCAGTACTTCTTGGCATGTGAAATTTACTGTTTTTTTCTTCAGTTTCTGCCATGTCTGTTCTACTGTCTCCTCTTCTAGGAGCTGGAACTTGTTTGATAAGGTGATCTTCAACTCTTCCTGTTTTGTGCAGTCTTTCAGTGCAATGGTAGTGTAATGTTGAAACTTGTTTGATAAGGTGACCTTCAACTCTTCCTGTTTTGTGCAGTCTTTCAGTGCAATGGTATTGTAATGTTGAAATTGGCTGGGCTCACTTGTTCAAGTCTTCTTCAGCTAGCATATTGACCTCCAGCTTTTTGCCTTCATTCCGAACCTGGTGAGTCAGGTACAGTGGCTACTAAGCTTGCCATATTTCCAACAAGCTGGGACAGAGCTGCGTGGCTATTTTACATTGGTCGTGGCCATGAAACCACAACCAAAAAAAAAAAAAAAAACAGTTCTTCTTGACCACACCAGGGCAACCACAATGAGGTGGGGGCTGGAATCACACTAACCAGAAATGTGTATACATTCCATAATAATATACTAAATATCTCTACCATTCTAAAAAAGTCTATAAAGTATATATTAAACACAGAATACAGCTAGAAACTAATCTAGATTACTAGTACTAGACTAAATTAGATAGTCTCCATGATAGAATATAGAGACTCTGACCAAGTTAAGATCTAAATTCAGAGTAGTTCTTATAGTATTGGATCTTCTTATAGTTTTAGATCTTACCTAGATTCTAAAAATCTTTATCAATTTTTAGTATCATCTACTCTGTCACTATGTAAAGTCTAAATCTAGAGTAATCTAGATTTTCCAGATCTAGACATCTAGCGTAATCGTGACGCTAGTCTAGATGACTAGATCTAAATTAATGATAGAATGATTAGATCCTAAAATTTACTAGATTTAGTAATTAGTATAAAATTTAGATTAAATTATAATCTAATATTTGTTGATCTAGAACAGTGATGGCAAATGGGGTTGTTCCAAATTTCTTCTGAGTCACATGGTTATGTTTACATCCCATGGTTGTGTTTACATCTCATGCTCTGCTTACTTTTGTTAATTTACAGTGGGAAGCTGAAGCGTTTTAGAACAATAATTGGTGGTTTTAATTAATTAATTAGTGCCAAACTATAATTTGTTTATAATAGGAGAACTTAGATGTTTATCTTTTTTATAGTTTCAACTTAAAACAGATAGTTAAACATTTGACAGATGGTTTGGAAGCGTTGGCCTATATAATAGATTCTATAGTCTGCAGTACTGAGATCTAGATTTCTTGACTTACACATTTACAGTTATCTGCTCAGAGCATCTGGGTAATCAACCCTAGAAAAAAAAAAAGTAACACTTTCATCTACACCTCTCCCTCTCTGCCCTAAAATAAACAGGCTAGAACACTAAATGTTGGACAGTAGACCATAAATGTGTGTTGCATTGGTCTATTGGTCAGATAGGTCTAGTGATTCTAGTCTAGTCGATTATTTGCTTTAAATGATGAAAAGACTGCCAGGTGTTTTTCCTTGTGTAATATAGGGTTGAGTTGTCTAGCAAACAAATAACACATCTGATAGTCAAGGATAAATCTAGATATACATTTACACAGTTCATATGTGTTTTATCCAGGACTAGATTTAGGAAGTAGAGCAAAAGGTTAATAGTAGAATTTTTGTGCAGCTCTTGAGTCAGGTCGGCTTTAGTTTCTGAAGTAGTAGATGTTTAAATAATACAACATTCAACAGTTCCCTTTATTACGTATTAAACTTCTTGTTCGACATTGTTCATCAGCGTTAACTGAATTAATATTTTTGGCCTTACACCTGTGTTATTTCCTTATTATAGTGTTACCTAATCCCGAAAGATATCTTATATGCTGAGCTTGTGGAAGGAGTCAGACCCAAGGGCCACCCAAGACTAACATATAGAGATGTCTGCAAGCGAGACTGTAAATGACCGGTTGAATATTAGAGACTGATTGAATGGTGTAATATTGTAGAATGCGAATGTCGTGTAATACTGGGTTCTTACTTCCTGAAGTACTCTAGACACGTGACGAGACAAACACTATACGACTGACTCAAGTCCGTTCAGCAGACAACATGAAGTTTATTTACAACATAATAATAATATACTGCACACCTTGTTAGTGCTACAAGTCAAGAAATAATAATCCTATCCACATAACAGCAGTATCAAAAGTATCAATCACGTCCGCATCTCAGCGGGTAACAATAAGCACAATTACTACTAGTGACACTGGAGCTTCAACTATAGATATCCATTGAAATACGAATAATACCTTAATATCCAATAAGCACATAATGAAATCAACTCTCAAATATTATTAAACAACAATCATGCTATATACATATATACACCAGTCCAGGAAGAAACGTCCAACCTCCCTGGACCGGGAGCAAGACCTTACTGACTTGACTTGACTGAACTCAAAGTCAACTTTTCATTCTACTTCCTGTTTTCTACATCAGGAATTCCATGTGTCTTTCAAACTCTTAACATGACGTGAACTTTAGATCATGCAATGTCAACTAAGACTGTGACATTACGCCCTTTCCCTCAAAAAAAGATTTTGAAAAAATCTTTTAAAATTTAAGTAATAATACTATTATATGTATAGTCTCATCTTTTGAGAGAAAAAAAATCTATACAAATGTACAATGTTTGCTATAATCTCTTGCACATGTCTTATCAGGCTATCAAAAAATTTGATGAGGCTAATAGATGGTCTCATTTGATCTTACAATATTTGAAAAAATATTTGTCTGTGTAGACAATACTCATAGTTGTCAACATTATTTGAAAAAGAAAGTTGTCTTGTTTTTGTTTTTTTTACACAAAATTTCAAAGTAAATTCTCAATTTATCAAAAGAATGCTTTCAATATTAATTTTACAACAGAGTGAGAGCAGCCGTGAAAAATGCTCGTATACTAATATACTTAGTTTATCCAATCAGGTTACATAATCAAATGAAAAATATTGACAATGGTTACATGGTCAAATGAAAAAATATTGACAATGTTCTTTAAAATAAATCAATGCAAGTGAAATATCTCTAGAATAAATATGTATGTTGTCTCAATGGTTTGTGTACGAAAATAATGACAATGTTTTGACAATGCAACTAAATCATGAAAGTCAAGAAAATATATTCTTCAATGATGATATATGAGGAACATATCTAAATCATCAAAGTCATAAGCATATTAAAGCGTGAAGGTCGTTATCATGATATTCATTTGGCTCATATGTCTTACTGTGAACTCAAGTTGCTTTAAAATATGTATAAGTTACAATCCTCTCTCAAAAAATTAGTTTTCATTACACAATATCAAGTATATTACTTTGAGCCATTAATATTGCTCCAATAGTCGTCATCAATCAAATACGATGTTCTTTTCAAAAATCAAATATATTACTTTGAGCCATTAATATTGCTCCAATGGTTTTCTCATATGAAATACAATCTCTTCAAAAAATCAGTGTCTTCACACATCATCAAATATATTACTTCACGAGCCATCAATAATGCTCCATTAGTTTCTCATATTAAATATAATCTTCTCAAAAAATCAGTGATTACATCACACACTATATATATTACTTCACAAGCCATCAATAATGCTCCAATAATTTTCTCATATCAATACAATATTCTTCTCAAAAATCAGTGTCTACATCACACATCATCAAATATATTACTTCACGAGCCATCAATAATGCTCCAATAATTTTCTCATTAAATACAATCTTCTCAAAAATCAGTGTCTACATCACACACTATCAAATATACTACTTCACGAGCCATCAATAATGCTCCAATAATTTTCTCATATCAATACAATATTCTTCTCAAAAATCAGTGTCTACATCACACACTATCAAATATACTACTTCACGAGCCATCAATAATGCTCCAATAGTTTCTCATTAAATACAATCTTCTCCTCAAAAAAATCAGTGTCTACACCACACTCTTCAAATATATTGCTTCACGAGCCATCAATAATGCTCCAATAATTTTCTCATATTAAATACAATCTTCTCCTCAAAAAAATCAGTGTACATCACACTCATCAAATATATCTTTGTAAGATGTTATACGTGCAGTAAAAAAATAAAAAAAATAAAAATTTAAATTAATAAGAGGATAGAGAGATAAATCAAAGGATAAATGACGAACACAAAAACAATATAGATAACAATACAGTCTGCTTTAAAAGAAATTAATAAATAGAAGATTTTGACAAGAGAATCACAGATATGTAAATACGAGACTTACACAAACAAACAATATGAATACAAAGAGAAATCACACTACGATTGTACAAACATAACTATATACGACTAAACAAAAAATTTCTAAATGATCTAGAAGTCCCTACCGAACAAGGCTGGTCTACTCGGACCTTATTAGGACTAGGAGAACAAAAAGAAAATCCCTAAAGATCCCTATCAGATGAAGTGAAATGGAACGGAACAAATAAATTGTGCCGCTTCAGTCTCAAAACATAAGACAGACCCACGCCGACCGCCCTATAAGGTAACAAAGATAAAAAATGAAAATCTATTTAATATGGTTCCAAGAGTTATCAATCACTAACTCTATATATAATCAACTTCAATTACTGCTATACCACAGCAAAATCATGTACTTTATTAATCATATGAATATATTCAATCCTTAATTGTAACTTACAGACTTTCTTTTGTAGACTGATGTAGATTAATCCTCTCTTGTAGCTTGTCAAATACAAATACAGCTTGAGTAGTTCAATAATAATCCATGGGTAAGGTAACTAAATAATCCGATTGAGAATACACATCAATGTGAGCATCAAAGTAGTAGTAAAATAATCCAGTCATATGCCATAAGATGGCTCAAATGCTCAAGTAATGTCAAAAAATATTTTCGCTTGACCTTTACAATTAACACAAGTCCAACAGGTAATCCAAATAATCCAATAAGATAATCCAAGAGGTAAGTGTAGTAATGCAGGCACGTGTTATTTCTTAGGCGTACAACAATGACTAGGAGAGCGCCAATAGGTACAAGTTAGTCCAACTTCAACGTCAAAGATCAATAATCCAAAAGTACTTGAACATTCATATAAATAATCCAACAGTACCTAAGTGGAAAATTTCAGCTTAGATAATCCAAATATGTAAAGTCTCTGAAAAATTTAGAATGACCATAAGTGAACAGAGGTCTAAATGGAGGACCTTCTTTATAGCAATGTAAGGTGAAACCTCGACAATGCAAGAACGTATCAAAAGTTGGTGACGAGCGCTCACGTGGAAACGATGTATCAGCTGTCTTCGAGCGACGCCTTGAGTTTTTCACCCACACAAATGTATCATCTGTCTTCGGTTTCTGCCGATGGTGATGTCACGCCGTGCTAAATCTCAAGATGTCGACAATAGTGGAGAAATGAGCATTGACCAGGTTTAAAATATACAAGTTATTGATGTTAAGTTCGAATTGGTCAATGATAAAGTGGACTCTAGTAAATACGGGTCAGGTCAACCGGTGAAAAAGTGCAGGCTCAGGTTAGTTCAATGATGATCTACTTGAATACTTGTGACTGGTTTCGCTTGAGTGGTGTTTGAGTTGAGTCCGGGCGTGTCTAGAATACAACATACTGGCTACCAAAAATGTAAATGAACGGTTGAATATTAGAGACTGATTGAATGGTGTAATATTGTAGAATGCGAATGTCGTGTAATACTGGGTTCTTACTTCCTGAAGTACTCTAGACACGTGACGAGACAAACACTATACGACTGACTCAAGTCCGTTCAGCAGACAACATGAAGTTTATTTACAACATAATAATAATATACTGCACACCTTGTTAGTGCTACAAGTCAAGAAATAATAATCCTATCCGCATAACAGCGGTATCAAAAGTATCAATCACGTCCGCATCTCAGCGGGTAACAATAAGCACAATTACTACTAGTGACACTGGAGCTTCAACTATAGATATCCATTGAAATACGAATAATACCTTAATATCCAATAAGCACATAATGAAATCAACTCTCAAATATTATTAAACAACAATCATGCTATATACATATATACACCAGTCCAGGAAGAAACGTCCAACCTCCCTGGACCGGGAGCAAGACCTTACTGACTTGACTTGACTGAACTCAAAGTCAACTTTTCATTCTACTTCCTGTTTTCTACATCAGGAATTCCATGTGTCTTTCAAACTCTTAACATGACGTGAACTTTAGATCATGCAATGTCAACTAAGACTGTGACAGAGACATGAGAGCCTCAGGCATCAGTGAAAGTATGTGGGAAAACATAACCAAAGACCGGAGTGCATGGAGACAGACTGTGCGTGCTGGGACAACCCTTGCTGAGAACAAAAGAATTGAAGCGGCTTTAATCAAGAGGGAAAAAAAGAAAGCTGCCTTGTCTGCTAGCCCTAAATCAGAGGCATACACATGTACGAATTGTGGCAAAGTCTGCCGTTCTAGAATTGGCTTGATTAGCCACACCAGATTCTGCCCCGTCTCAAGATTAAGCCAAAACCAGTGACTCACTTGGGCACATCCATTGCCTTTCGAAACAAAAGGAGCCATATATAGTGTTACCTCTGATTAGACTTATCTATACAAGACAAAGAGAAGAGATGCCTAGAAATTAAGATGCAGTCCTTAATATAAGAATTACATTCTATAATTTAGCACATCATATGTGTAAGCTACCTTGAGTGGGTAAAGCTCTTCACTCACATGAAAATCAATAGAAAAATCAAGAAAAAGAATTGAATGAAGGCCTACAAGCGAAAGGTCATAGAAAAACCTGAGATAGTAAGTGAATGCGTTTTGAGTGGCTAGAAGGGCAGTGTGTGTGCCTGTGTAAGAAATGACCAGTTGATCTTCATTGTAAATGGTTGAGTGAACAGCAAAGAAAGTGTGTAAGTCAGGACTGTGTGTAAAAGTGGGTCAGACTCATAACAAGATGCTGGAGTAAAGGAGACGAATGGAAGACTAAAAAAATTCAATGTGTTAATTGAGACTCTTGTTGTTATAGTCTATTACAAAACCTTTCACCTTTCACAAAGTAAAAGACCCTCTTCTTTAATTCATAGCAATGTAATAGATAGCCTATAGGGGTGCACCGGATAGTCGCTCCGGCTTCTGTCGAATATTTGGCCTTTTTTCCCCATTCTACCATATTTGGCTCCGGTCGAATATCACTGCCAGGTAATTGGCCGAATAGTAAAAAGTACACCTATTTAATATGCACAAAGTGGACCTCCTTCCATCAATGTCTGTTATAGAATGTATTAATGTTAATATTAAAACATAATAATGTGCTTAAAAATAGAGCCTACATGAATATGTACCAAACATCAAATATTATAAAGACAAGGTGTGTTAATATAAATAGAAATGAAACTGTACATTACATATGTGTTTTACATATAGAGCAACAAATGGTATGCAATTTCATTTTGTCTTGACCTTTGAGGGGGTTAGTTAACATGTTAAGATGTTATATCCCTTGACTACGTCATGCTGTGCGGGTATATCTCCAGATGTAGAAATGAACAACTCCCACCCCTCTCTTTATTTGTTTAGTCCATCACATTGAGTCTATTGATAGACAGGTGACAACAATTCAAATACGATGGATGTAGGTTTAATGCCAGCATATTGACACTCTCTAGAGGTCACACCTTACGAGAGAGTTTGTTTACTTATTAGTAAATCATTAGTAGGGGGGTGGACTTCAAGCCACACCTCTATACGGGTAACCAGGTATATCTTCAGGGGTAGAGATGAAAAACTCCCACTCCCTTTTATTTTAGTCGATCACATTGAGTTCAATGATTGACAGGTGACCACAAGTCAGATACGATGGAAAGGGGCACACAGGGGAACTGAGTTTGTTTACTTGGTAGTAAATCTTAATTAGGGAGCCACACCTCTACACGGGGAACTGGACAATAAGTTTGCTTATTTGTAGAAAAATCTCAATCATGTGACTGTACTAGTGGCCACACCTCTTCCTGTGTGCCTAGTTACTTGGATATAAATCTCAGTTAGCTGGAATAACTAAATGAGTGACCTTTTGCTACACAGAACAAACTCAAAGCATAGCCCAGTTATCCAGTAACTAATTATTTTGTAGAAAAAAGTACAAGTCTCAGATTTGTGTATATTGGCGTAAAAAACACGACCAGGCCTATCTTTAAACACCCCTATAATTTTATTTCACTCAATTTACTGATAGAGATTGACCATTTTTAAGCCAGAATGGAAAAACACAATGTGCTAAGGAAGCATACTACACTGTAAATAAATATTACGGTTGATCTAATTTTCCTAACACCTATAGGCTTATTACCGTGCCATTTTGTTACAGTTACAGAAACCACAATAAAATCAGAAATAATTAAGGAAGATGTGTTTTTTTACATAGGCATAGGTTCTTTGCACAATAAAATAAAACAAAGATGTGCATGTGAAGAAAGTTCATTTCATTGTTTAATTCTATTGACTTATTTTATAATGGAAAAGCTTACAGTAAAGGTTAAAATCACATAAAAGAAATTGATCTACGGCACGCAATTAAATCTAGCAAAGAAATAACAAACATATACTGGAGTGTTAAGAAACACTTAACCCCTGTAATTAGTGTACGGGTATACTAAGTCTACATGCTTGATTGACCAGGCCAATCCTTTTGCCTGACAACCACTCAACACTGTTGCATATGCCCAAGGTAAAAAAAAAGTGTGATAGTCAACACCATCAACAATACAAACTACACTAGGACTATATGTGTAAGCCCACTACATCTATCTGACCAGGTTGTTACAATCAGTCAAACATACAGTCTATTTATGTTCTTTTTTGGTAGGGAGGGTGTGGAAGAGGTTTTTTTTCTTCTATATTTGGTTTTCCTAATGCTCTTAGACCTATACAACTGTAGATCTAAACAGATCTCAATAACAGGCCTAAAGACTACAATTAAAACTATGTTTCGGCACCATCTAAGGTTCAAGCTATAAATAGGTATTATTGATGCTCCCGCTATTAACCTAATATTTACATCAAACGGATTAATCTAAAACAATAAATATTGATCTACAACGCTTCAGATTCCAACTAACGCTTCAGATTCCAACTATTAACAAACAGCTATTATCAGTATAAATCCCTTGAAACCAGAACCAGAAGCGGTCTTTGGACTTTAAATTTAAAGTCTGATGATCAGCTGTTGGTCTGAAATTCATGAATACATACATCTACCCACTATACAAGCCAGATTTTACTTTTGAAAAATTTACTTTAGTAACTAGTTACATATTTTCATTGACCCTCCCACACACACCCTCTACAATTGGTCGCACAAACACAGACACTCATGCTACACAGATTAGTTAATTAGGCAGGGTTGGGTTAGGGCCCTAACTTTAACCAGTAACAAGAGTTTAAAACAATAAGGCATATACAAGGAAAAAAAATAATATAGGTGTTATTTAACAGTTTTGCTAAATTTTCATCAACACAAGGTATTTACAAGACATGTAGATATCCAGATTCGGCTGAATATCATATTTTACTATTCGACAATATTCAGCTCCGGCCAAATATAAAAAAGTACTATCCCATGCACCCCTAGAAATAGACCATATGATGTATTCTTAGCAAGCCTTACATCTGATAACAGAATATATTTGTAAATGGAAAAAAAAAAAGGATTACCTCGTTTCCATCGCCTCTGTTTCCTTCATCTATTTCAGCAGTTCCTTTCGTCCAGTATAATTTTTCATCCACTATAGGAAACATAAAGATGTTAAGAGGTGGCTTAGTAAAGCATTCTGGCTTAAAATACAACTACATTCTTGATTCTGAAATCAAGAAATATCAATTTTAATATTTAAAAAAAAAAAAAAGATATGTTGTATGCATAGTTATTTGCTTGTTTCATAATCTAGAAATCTAGAACTTGTCAAAAAAAAACAACAAAAAAACAATTAATCAGTTTCAATAATAATACATTCTGAAGTGGATGTTGTCATCTGTGGAGAGCTGATGTGTTCCTCATGTTCGTCCAAGATCCTCTGACTTTTTATAGCCTTTTGGGACCTGAAAGAAGGAAAAAATTTCAGAATAAAAAAAATAAATTTTGCACTAGTTTATTTTGTCTCTTAATTCAGTCTTTAAAAATCTGATCAGCTCAAATCAGACTTAATGTTGGATATTGGTGCCTAAACGGTTTTAATATTAATCCCATATTATTATTATTTACAAGCACATTTCAGTTTGAACCTTTGTCCAATGGCTACTTTTTTATACATTCTATAAGTTGCAGATATTACATTTTGGATTAAAAACAAATCACAATTGTGAGTGGTCAAACTGTAATGTACCAGGTCATGGAGTCTCACATAATCTCAACAGATTGTGAGTGGTCAAACTGTAATGTACCAGGTCATGGAGTCTCACATAATCTCAACAGATAATGCCTTAGGCCTGGCAATACACTTATCAATCTAAACAATGGTTTTATATCCAACTGTTTTTTAAAATCAACTTAAATACTACTAAAATCAAACATAAACTTTTCAAGAATGCACATCAATTAAGAGGAAAATGACAATGCTGTAAACATATAAGACAGACTCATGCCAAAGGGAAGGACAAAACAACTTAAATGCACCTTAAACGTAGGTCCATGTCCTGGTATGATAAAGTCAGTCATCTCCAATATGGTATATCTTGATTGCACCTGGAGATTTGGTCGCTCACTTTTTTTTTAGCCAAAGGGAGGGGGAGAAAAGATCACCTTCACAATAAAATAAATCCCCTGTGAAACACAAAATTGAAAAAACATTAAACATCAGTTTGAAAATAAACAGGAGGCCCAATGGCTGAACAGTAAAGCCCTTGGCTTCTGAACCAGGGGGCCACAGAAACATATGCCCTTACATCATATTGCGTTTGATTGCAAGGTTGGAAAGGGAACTTTAACCATACTTTTAAAGCTGGATAGTACAAATCCTTCAACATGATTTTCTGTGTCAAGCAGAAGGTTGTACTTTTCGTACACCAAGTAACAACAACAACAAAAAAACAACCAGCCAACCCAACTAATACTCCAAGATTAGCCTTCTTCACCACCACCGACACATCATTTCCTGTATGACCAGGTGTTGGCCCTATTTCTACATCCTCATCTATGTTGAAGGGCATCCCCTGCAGGAAGAACAAATAAGACCTGCAGTATCAAGAATAAATAAAGAAAAGTTTATCCATAATGTGCAGTGACGCAGGGTAGGACTCAGAAAGATATTTGTAAAAAAGTAAACATGAGATATTCACTTAACTGATGGCTTCTTCAAGCTATTTCAAGATTGAAACGTTTTTATTCAAACAAAATGATTTGTATTTTTATTTATTAAGAAATTAATTTGTTCTGATTTTTTATACTAAGTTCTATTTTTTTTTATACTAAGAAATTAGCACATAGAAAGGATCTGACATATACATTCATCATACTCTGTGTTGCCCCCTGAGGAAAGGATAATGATGACATTCTAGGTAGTTAAGCACGCAAAGATATTTAAAGAAATTAAACGTTGTATGCAATTATTAATGGCAAATGAAAAGTAGTTGATAAAACAAGCCAGTTGCTTTATTTACTAACAAATGAATGAAATAGGGAAAAAATTACTTAGCTCTATTTAAACAGTCAGTGTAACAATGAAGTTTTCTATTTCTTATCTTGTTTTACACAAAAATAACTCAAGGATATCAAAAGTAAACATCATCAATACAAATACATAAACATGTTCAAAATGCAAGCCAGTCAACAAACAAAACTTCAACTTCAGCATGTCAAAAAATAAAAATGTCTAAATCAGGCTCAGTGGCGTAGCTACCAATGTGCGGGTGGTGCGGGCCGCACAGGGCACCAAGTGGAGAGGGGCACCAAAATTCTCCAAGTGTGTATCAATTTCCATGAGATTTTCAGTAAAAACGACTAATTGTATGGACACGAACAAATATAAACTACTGTATTTTAAACATGAGCTAACGATTTATCAACTAGTCATGTCGCTATTTTGTTTCATCTCCTTGACTATTTCTTCCATACAATGTAGGCTATAGAACAGTTTGAATCTAATTTACTAGATTTATTTCGGACACACGGTACATGTTGTTACTACACTGATCGATGCTTTGTAATATAAAGAAGAAGAAGAAGATAGGCCAACCTTTTTTTACTTCATTGTTTAGTCCATTGGTTCAATCTAGATATTGAGTTTACACATATATTTCTAAACTCTAGCTCTAAACAATTGTTTTAGTTTATTCATTTCTTAATGATTCTTTATAGTTTAATTTTGGAAATAATTCTATTGTAATGTCAATATTTTAAAATAAGCTAACCTTTGTTTTCTACGAGGTTTTTTTTAAACTAACTAATTAATTGTAATACTGTAACGAAAACAAAATGATGAACAATGCTCAAGACTGACTAGTCTGGCTGGCGCCTCAAAACCTTTTAAGCTCAGCGCCTCAAAACCTTTTAAGCTCAGACGGAGAAATCGGCATCTCTGGTTCTGTCCGGTCTGGGTAGACTATAAGGGCCCCATACCCAGATCTATCGGGGTCCCTCATTACCGACCCATCGGTATAACAGAAAATAGCATCTGATGGGTAGGACTTTAGTGTAGATGATGCCAAGTTTTGGAGTATGGCAGGTGTTAATCGCCTCTTGGTGGCTCCCTCTTGCCCTAAAAGGGACATGCTTATTTGTGGGGCCGGCTTCTCCTCCACGGAGGGCAAGTACTAATTATTCTAATTGGGATTCTGTCAGTGGAGAGCCCAGCTGATTTAGACAAATTGGCCGCAATGTGGAGGAACAATCGCATTTTATGCGGTTCCTCTCTCTCCACTGTCGCACTAATATTGAGGTGGGTAGCCTAGAGTCGCCCCTTTTATAGCGCTCGTAGGCCGTAAGTACCGCCCTCTCCCTTCTTAAATGTAAAGGGGCCACATTTGTTCAGATTTCAGCAGCGTTTGTTGGGCTTGTCCGAAAGGTGCCACAAATGAACCTTGTACTCGGTCGAGTGATTCGAGGGAAGTTTTACTAGAATATACTTGAGCTGTACTCAATTTGTGATCTGACTGCCCCTAAGTACAATGTGCGTAGCATGTAAGCTTTGGCACCCCACTTAGTGCTGGCCAGCTTTCTTAGTAACGCTAACTTCTCCGAGGCTTTTCTTTCAACTTCCTGGACGTGCTGGAGCATTGACAACTTTCTATCCAGGGTTACCCCTAGATATTTTGGCGTGTTTTCACGTTGGAGTCGCAGCCCACCGAGTTGAAGCTCGAATAGAGCCTTAAGAATGTCGATCCCTAGGCTGAACAGGGACCAGGTCGTTTTGGCAACGTTTATCTGAATCTGTCATTTGTCGCAATACGAGGAGATGGTTTGGAGGTCTGCTTGTAATGCCACCTGTATTTGGTCAGCTTTCTTGCCGGTTGACCAGAGGACAATGTGATCCGCATAAATCAGTTTCTTTGATAATATTCGCATACACCTTGTCACTCAAGGATCTGAAAAAGTTCAGCGTATGGACAGTCAATTCAGAGAGGCGTATAAACATCAAGAATCTGCAAAAGGAAAGGCTAGAAAGCTTTCAAAGGCTTGGTTTTTCCGGCAATGTCAAACGGCGAGAAAGTTCTTAAAAAGTGGACGTGTTATTCGCAAAAAAAAAAAAAAAAAAAGAATCCTTATTTTGCTTCCCCTGCACACTCTTTTCAACAAGATCAAGTACCAAATCTTCATTTAAAACCAAAGATGGATTCAATGAGTGGTGGAGGTTATCCCCAAAAATAGAAAAACATGAGACCAGCAGAGCTCACATTCAGTCATCACTTGCTTGGAGGGAACTTCACCTGAGAGTAGGGAACAATATTGACAACAAGGCCCAAGATTTGATTATACAAGAGACAAAAACCTGGAGAGTTAGTAAAATTACTATCAAAGTACGATCCTCTCTTGAGGGAGCATGTGCTTCGAACTAATCTTTGTTTCAGACCGAATACATACATGTCTCCACAAATACAAAATGAATTTATTACAATATTGGGGGATCACGCTAAAAAACAAATCATACAGCAAGTAAAACAAGCCAAATATTTCTCTATTATTTTTGACAGTACACCTGACATCTCAAAGCTGGATCGAATTTCCCAAATTTTACGGTATGTTGTCATGGACAATGATGGGGTGCAGGTTCGTGAGTCTTTTGTTGACTTCATCGACACAAAGGACACGCATGCTGCTGGAATCGCTGAGATGATTCTAGAGAAATTGCGTTTGGATGGCTTAGACATAATGGACTGCAGGGGTCAAGGCTATGATAATGCTGCGGTCATGAAAGAATTAACAATATTTGATTAATGAATACATATTATTTTGAAAAAAAAGTAAGGTTTTGCAATGTTATTAATTAGTTAGTTCTTGTTTTTTTATACAGGGGGTGGGGGGGGGCATCAAGATGAGGTACCGCACCAGGCATCATATACTCTAGCTACGCCACTGATCAGGCTACATCGTAATGCCATGGTATAGCAGAAGAGGAATTTAAATGGAATGTGATGAGTTGGATAGTTCGATTCTGTTTGAGAATTGCCTTAAGATTTGAGAACATTTATGAATGTTTGAGTGTTTAAGAATAAATTTGTAGAATAATCACATTTTCTGTCTACATTAAGATGTCTGTCCAATCTTCCCATAGAAAAATTACATTTAAGACCTGATTAGAATAATCTCTGAGTTTGACAAAGAGCTCTTCAAATGGCCCAGCGACTGATGAACTTTTACTTCACCAGCTATATGGATATTAAGATAGCAAAGGGAAGCTTCGCTAGTTGCATTATTATGTCTACAAAATCTTTATCTATGCAACTACTGCAATCGTAGGGGAGCAATAAAAAGAATTTAAACTGTGTCTGCACAAAACACTAAAAACAAACAAAAAATAATAGTCTGTAGATACCTCTTTCAACTCATGCAGTAAGTACTGATCATGTCGACAAATATCATAGCCTACACATTGGACAGCTCTAGAGAAGAGGTTGAGGTTGCCAATCTGTTCTATGTGTCCATTTAAGCAAATAACATAGTGGATGTCTTCAGGTTTCAAACCCTGGTCACTCAAAGCTGCAGAGCATACACAGATTCTAAATAGTAAAAAAAGATCTTAACTCTTATTTTATGTAAGTCAGATCTTATGTATGTGAATTATGTTGGAGAAAGTTATTTTAGGTTGTCAAAATGCAGGCCAGATGACTAGTCGCAAGAAAATGATGTACTGGAATTGTCTCATGAATGGCTTGGCCTCAAAGAGAAGAGTACTTGTCTTAAACTAAAGAGTACTTGGCCTAAAAAGAAAAGGGTACTTGGCCTCAAAGACAAATGCACTTGACCTTAAAGAAAAAAAAGTATGTGGCCTCAAAGGGAAGAGTACTTGTCTTAAGCTAAAGAGTACTTGGCCTAAAAAGAAAAGGGTACTTGGCCTCAAAGACAAATGCACTTGACCTTAAAGAAAAAAAAGTATGTGGCCTCAAAGGGAAGAGTACAGTATTTAAATGTTTTAAAGTAGTAAAAATATGAAGACAAATATAAATTGTGTCTAAACATCTGTTTTAGTTTAAAAAAACAACAACATTATTTGTACTGTGACAAGTGTTTTGAAGTTGATTCCTTCTCATGGTGCCCTATTGACTACTGATAAAACCATAAACAATGTATGGTCATGTTACAACATCATTTGTCCTTCATCTGGTGAATTATAAAGGGGAAAGAATCGAGCAAGGAGTGGACAGAACTGACTCTGTGACTGTCATTCTGAGTGCAGAGAGGGATGCAAGCAACTAGTAGACAGAAGAGATGGCTGCCTAGTTATTTTGGTATGTGTTTTAGAATGTCACCACTATGGTCCAAAGTTAGAACCAGACTGCTTTTATCCCTGCAAGAGGTTTTGGCTAGGACAGTATTTCTCAAACTGTGGGGAGTGACAATTTGAAAAAATGTGAAAGGGGGGTGGAAGAAAAACAGCGAGTCAATGAACATTTAATACCAATACATAAATTTGGATTCTATACATATTGTAAATATTTATGATAAATAAAATCAGAATATTGTTTTATAATAATATGTCTTCTTTTTCATTACATTCTAAAAGCCTTCATTGTAAAAGCCTACAGCGCTAAAAATTTCTCCAGCCAACTTAAGGCGGCACAAATGAAATTCTTATTGTTTTCGACCAGCAAATATTTGAGAAATACTTGGTTTGGAGATGAAAACTGATCTTAAAGGCTAAGCAAGAATTCTAGTGTGACCCACAGTCCCAAGAAGAAATAGGTAGGGTACCTAACTTAGTTGGGAAAAGTAAAGGCAGTTGGTCATTGTGCTGGCCACATAATCATCTGCACAATAGATTGCAAGGTTCGAAACAGGAACTAGTGAAAGATTAAAGCATGTTAATCATTTTTTCCAATTATGGTCTAATACTTTAAGTGCCTTTCTTTCTGAGAAATAGTTCAAATAGACATAAAATATCTGTCTGAATTAGCCAAAATGAAAAACTAAACATCTGTAAAAATGTTAAGAAATGCATGAGTCCAAGTATCAGTATTATATAAGAAAAGATTTTACTGGATGAAAGACAGATTTATAGACAATTAGCAATACAAAGCTATTTAGATGGAAAATATTGGATCTAAGCAATCCTACATGTATTCAGTAGGTGACCAAAGAAGTTCGGATACAAATCTAGTCTGGCCTATATAAAGTTCGGATACAAATCTAGTCTGGCCTATATAAGGTTCGGACACAAATCTATTCACAAAGATGTGCAGATCATCTAGAGCTAAATATATCCTAAAAAAGGGAAAATAAAAAATGAAAGTAAAATTAAAGTTTACCTTTGAGAAGTAAGTCCCTTTCCCCAAGGGTTCCCGGTATTAACAATAATGTTGCGGTGGGGACCTTTTAGTAAGTGTGACAGTGCTACATGATCTAACAGTTCCTTCAAAGTAAACGATATATTAATTAACATCATTGTAGATTTTGAAAAAAAAAAAAAAATATGTATTATACAGCAAATTTCATAATATTAATAAGTAGGAGAATAAATTGGTCTAAAATTTTATAAATCAAAGGAATGAATATTTTCTTATTCATTGGTTGTTGTTTTTTTAAATGTTGCTCTAGTATAAAAAAAAAATATGTGTTACCACATCTTTTCAAACTGAATCAAATTATGAACTTTATTTATGATGAAGCCTTTTAAAAGTAGATTATAGAATACAATAGCACTAATTATCAATAATAACACCATTTGTATGCAATTATAATGATTTGACATCTAGCTTAATTACAATAGCTTATGTGAAGATTTTTTTTAGGGGGGAGGGGTAAAAGGGAAAGAGGGGGGGGGTCAAATCAAACCCAGAATAAATCATTGAAGTATTTAATCTATATCACATATAGATCTTGCAGTTAGATCTAGATCAACTAGGACAGAGAGAGAGAGAGAGAGAGAGTGCATGTAGGTCAGAATAGTATGTCAGAATATGTAAGGATAGATAACTGCCAACTTATTGAGCTGAGAAGCCATGGTCCCTAAATTAAAAGTTTTATCATCTATTGGCAAATACAGAATAGGTTTTAAAAAACAAAAAAAACAGAACCTTTAAATCCAAGGGTTTCAGTAATATTTAAACATTAAAAAAATGTCAATGGGTTAAAAGTTATAAATGATTAATACCATTAAGTCCTTAAGTATTCTTGAATAAAAAAAATGATTTCAAGAAAACAAAGAAAAAAAATAAAGTCTATACCTTGTGAGTCCAGCTGGGTGTAACCTTCTGTTAGAACAATAATGTCAAACATTTTACAGTTTTTCTATATTTATTTATACAGAATGATTTTAAAGTCAACAAGCTGATTCAAAGATCTGTAGGTAGAGAAAACAAAACGTTAATAAATAACAGCCATTTCATAACAAAAACATTTTAGACCAGTCACTTGCAGAGTAAGACTCAGCCAAAAATTGGAGTATACGTTAAAAATTATTAGAGTAGTTTATGCTATTTGGACACCTACAGGCCAAAATTTCAAAGTTTGACTTTGACAGCGCATTATTTGATAATTGTTTGACATAGAAACGAAAATGAAGTACCAAAATGTTCTTTAATTTAAGAAGAAAAGGATGTCTACTTATTTTTGTACCCCTATCCTATATTTTTTATTATATTTAAGGTCAAAGAGACCATGTGTCATTATTTAATTCAGACAGATTTGTCACAGTTTATTTGATTTCGGACATCATAATTTATTTCAGGCTTTAATAAACTCAGATTTTAATTTGATATTAATATTAACAAAATTCTAAGATACCCCATGCATTTCCAATAAGACAATATAGATTTATTTTTAATTTCAAAGTAGTTTTGTCATACTAAAATCAGTTTATATTGTATGACTGAATAGAGTTAAATGATGAAGATTGTAGCCTATATTAATTTGTAGTTTATTTTATGTTTGCATGTTTTATTGAGAGCTTTACTTTAATTTGGACTTTTTATTTTATGTTGTGTGTATTAATTTTTCACTATTCTTATTAATATATAATTTTAAATTAGGTTTTATTTTTTTTAATTTTTTGTTTTGTGGTTTCTGAGCATGAACATGTTATTAATATTATTTACTTTCACCAAAAAGTAAAAAAAAAAAAAATTAAAGAAAAAAAAACAAAGATTTTTTTACAGGCTTAGAAAGATTTATATACAGCTGTATTCAAATTTATATATTTACAATTTCAATATTATTCACAATTGGTGAAAATAAATAAAAATAAAATTAAAGTGACCATCTTTAACTTTTTAACAATAATATCACAATAACAATAATTATGAATGCTATAATATAGCATGAAATAATGAAAGTATTTAATATAGAAATGTAAAGAGTTATGTATGATAACATTTTTTTTAAAAGTTTAATGTGAACTAACGATATTGATCGGGGCAACAGGCAGAACACAGAAGGTTGAATTTTTCTAATCCTTCTTCTGCATTCTGAGGGACTGTTGTGCAACAAGTGTGCCACCACTGATCGCATTGTTCACATAGAACCTAAAGAGTGCCTTTGTTTCTTGTAAGGCAACCAGCAGGACAATCTTCATTTGTTTACATAGAACCTAAAGAGTGCCTTTGTTTCTTGTAAGGCAACCAGCAGGACAATCTTCATTTGTTTACATAGAACCTAAAGAGTGCCTTTGTTTCTTGTAAGGCAACCAGCAGGACAATCTTCATTTGTTTACATAGAACCTAAAGAGTGCCTTTGTTTCTTGTAAGGCAACCAGCAGGACAATCTTTCATTTGTTTACATAGAACCTAAAGAGTGCCTTTGTTTCTTGTAAGGCAACCAGCAGGACAATCTTCATTTGTTTACATAGAACCTAAAGAGTGCCTTTGTTTCTTGTAAGACAACCAGCAGGACAATCTTCATTTGTTCACATAGAACCTAAAGAGTGCCTTTGTTTCTTGTAAGGCAACCAGCAGGACAATCTTTCATTTGTTTACATAGAACCTAAAGAGTGCCTTTGTTTCTTGTAAGGCAACTGTCAAGAGCGTGGGTGTGTAAGATGTGAGATTGTGTGTGTGTTTGTTTATTTTATTGGTTGGTGTGTGAATTGTTTTTATCACGAGATTTTCAAAGGGGGATAATTAGGTTTTCTAGCGGTCAGTCTTACAGTTGGAGAGCTGACCTGGTCTGAGTAGGGTGCTGATGTTTTGTGTATTTCATAGAGTGATATAATTGTGTGCTTTATTAAGTATTAAAGTATTATCGATATTCGTGAATATAAGGAGTTAGAGTTGATGTATACTAAGTGTTCGTATTTGAGTTAAGCAAGTATTGACAAGTGTAATTGAGAATCATACCCTAGATTATCGAGCCATATGTAAGTGGTAAAGAACTCACCCGAGTTCCCTTACAGTTGGGGGCTCTTGTGAAAGAAAACCAGGACCTCTCGTCGCATAAATTGTATAAGTAGAGCAGTTATAAATTGTTATTGATGTACTTAAACTTACAAATATTGTTCTACATGTCATATTGTTGTTAATTTGACACTCATTCTATTTTCAAACATTTTTCCTCATGTGTTATGCCCCTTGATTTGGCCTGAGGAACGGCGGTGGTTTGAAGTACCAGTACAGAGAGGACAGCGACAGCCCGAAGTTGCATCACGAGGACAGGTTGGATCACGTGCAGGGAGTGGAAGTTAAGTGATTTGTGTTACCTCTCGTGTAGCTGAACCCTCTACTTTCTAGCCTCTGTTTTCTTGCCTCTATTATAATTTGTTTCAAATGACTATCATATATATTCCTGCTTTTTTTTTTCTTTACTATCATACTAGCCTCTCAATTTAAGGCTTCAGTCATTTCTTTCTGATTTTATCGTTGCCAATTTTTGCTATAAAAGCAAGAGTCTTTAATTCAAAGTATTCTAACTTCCTATCTGAATCTAATAATCTGATCATTATTTCAATTTGTATTTTTCTGTCTTGATCATTTACTTGCCTAGTTAGTCTTTCTAATCTATTGTATAACTAAAAATATTCTGCAAAATTAGGATTGATTTTATTTTCTTATTGTATGTATAATAGAGCACTATAACTATTCTTAAGGTAGTAATTTAAGGTAAAAGAAATACTAGGACTGTTATTTTAACATTTTCTGTAAACTTAGTGTAGCAAACGTACTGAGTGCTGTGTATTATAAGGATTAGAAAGTAAAACATGGAAAAAGAAAGTGAGGCAGAGAAACAAAGAAGAGAAAGATCTGAGAGGGTGGAGGAAAGAGAAATGTCCAAGCTGCAACAGATGATAAGATTAAAGGAACTGGAATTGGAGGAAAAAGAGAAAGATAGACAGGAGAAAGAGAAAGAAAGACAGGAGAAAGAAAAAGAAAGACAGGAGAAAGACAAAGAAAGACAGGAGAAAGAGAAAGAAAGGGAACACGAAAGAGAAATGAAGAAACTTGACTTACTAATTGCCCAGGAAAAAAATAAAACACAATCAAGCGCGACAACCGGAGTCACGGCCCAGAGACCAAGACTGAGTAAAGGTTTCCCTGCCATGACAACAGAAGATCTACCCTGTTACCTCGACATGTTCGAAATGGCAGCTAGGAGAGACAAGGTTCTAGAAGAAGACTGGGTGGCACAGTTGCAGGAGAAAATAACACCTAAACTAAGGCAATTCCTGACACAGAGAAGATTAGTGGACTGCACTGACTACGAGAAGATAAAAAAAGAGCTCTTAGACTATGTGGGAATGACGGAGGAAGCCTGCAGGAAAAGATGGCATGAGACTGTCCCAATTGAAGATGGCCCAAGAGAATTTTTTGTGGCATTACAAAAGAACTTCCGACAGTGGTGCGAGGCGGCGAAAATAGAACGGAACTTTGAACAGCTGGAGGAGTTAATATTGAAAGACTGTATACTCAGTGCCCTAAACGAGGAGGTAAGAGAAGAGATCCTAGATAAAGAACCTGAGTCGTTGGAAAAGCTAGTTGATTTGTTGGAGAACAGAAAGATTATCTTCTCGAGCAAAAGCATTTTCAAGAAATCGAGAAATTATCAGGCCAACGCAGTGAGTGACAGAAGAGATTTGAATAGGCAAAATTACCGCTACCAAACCAGCCCTAGCAGAGCAAACTATATCAGGCCAAACATTGAATACAATGAGCCCAGAAGACATTTCATCAGACCCCGCTATAGCAATTCTTACAACAGAGCAAGAGGGAGATGGAATAGGCCAAATTACACATTTAGCGACCAATTTAACAGAAGAAACAACTATGGAAATGGAATGTACCAGAATAACCAAGGAAGGTATAGGAATGAGACAAGAAGGAACTACTCCAATCAAGCCGAATGTGCCGTGGTGCAATTGCCTGAAAGACAAGGGACTTGCAATCTGATTTACCATAATCCAGAAAGTGTGGCTAACTTCATTATGAACGACAAGTCTATAGGATCGCTAAATATAGAAGAAGGAAAGCTGAATGGAAGAAAGGCGTCGATCCTGAGAGATAGCGGCTGTAGCGTTATCGCCGTAAGAGAGACACTTGTCAATGAAAAAGATATTTTGCCAGAGAAATGCTCCTTGTGCTTAGCAGACGGACAAGTATTTATATACAAAACCGCAAAGGCAATGCTTGACACACCTTACCTGAAAGGAGAATTCATCGTTGTGCTATTTCCTGAGCCGGTCGCTGATGTGTTAATAGGCAATGTGAAAGGTCTGTTTGTGTCAGCCGTAGAGACGAGAGGAATGAAGGACAGAGAAAGGGAAGAAACTCATGTAAAGACTCCGATTATAGGAACAAGTAAAGAAGGGAGTCTAGAGAAGGAACAAAAAGAAATTGAAACTCGGGCACCACTATGGAATAAAATAATGACCAAAGAAAAAGAAGTTGACACTAATTATACTAACTTGTTTGAATATCTTGAGGAATTAAAAGAAAGACTACAAAGCACAGCTAAGATTGCATGTGATAATGAAGACACAGCGAGGCAAGAACAAAAACGACTATATGATAGAAACACTGTAAAAAAAAGTTTTGCTACAGGAGAAATGGTATTAGTGTTGAAACCAAAAAAGGGAGATAAGCTCAAATTATATTGGGAAGGCCCGTACAAGATAGAAAAGAGGTTATCAGACTTAAATTACATAGTAAAGAAAGGAAACAAATCAAAGATATTTCATGTAAACAGATTAATCAAATATTACACCCCAGTTGAAGCATCAAGTAACAATGTTGCCAACAGTAGCTGTAAGAGTAACATTTTGTCTGCTGCATTTATTGGAGTCATTGATGAATATGACCATGATGAAACAGGGCAAATCATTGATAATGAAATAGAGGAATTAAAACTACCGGAAATGATCCATAGAAATGGAGAAATAAACCAAAGGGCAATAACCATTAATAAAGACTTAAACCAAACTCAGAAAAATGAAATTGAAAAACTCCTTGAAGACTTCGCACACGTAATCTCAGATGTACCAGGAAAAGCGAAAGTGGAGCCCTTTAAAATAACTCTAACATCGGATAAGCCTGTCAATTTAAAACCTTATAATGTACCAATGGCATTGAGACAAAGGCTACAAGAAGAAATTGAGTCGATGATTAACATGAATATTATTGAAGAGAGTGAATCGCCTTATGCATCTCCTATGATCTTAATCAAAAAGAAAGATGGAACCTTGAGACCAGTTGTTGATTATAGGCAATTAAATTCCATAACAAAATTTGATGCAGAAGTCATACCAGATCAAGAAGAACTATTTATCACACTAAGGAAAGCTAAATATTTTAGTAAATTAGACCTAACGAAAGGTTACTGGCAGGTACCATTAGAAGAGAGTAGTAAGCAGTACACAGCGTTCAAAGTACCTAATGCACACTATCAATTCAAATATCTCCCATTTGGTTTAAAAAACAGTCCTAGTTTCTTTAACAGAACAATGCGTAGAGTGCTAAAATGTTTAGAACAAGTAGTTTGTTATTTTGATGATCTGTGTGTGTACAACACTGATTGGCAAAGTCACATGTTCTCATTGAGACAGGTGCTTGAGAGGTTAGGAGAATTCAATATTACTGTTAAGCCTAACAAGTTACTAATTGGGTTCCAAACTATTACATTCCTAGGCCATAAGATAGGCCAAGGCTTTCTTCAGCCTGAAAATTCTAATGTCAGTAAGATTCTGCAGCTACGGTACCCTAAAACAAAGAAGGAAACCCGATCATTATTAGGTCTGCTCAATTATTATCGCTCCTTCATTCCAAACTTTTCAAGCTTGTTGTCTCCCTTTACTGAAATTCTTAAAAAAGGGCACCCTTCTAAAGTTGCTAAGACTGTGGAGGGGGAGGTTGCATTGGAGCGTATACAAAGATACTTGACTTCTCACCCCATTTTAATGTTGCCTGATCCGGATAAATGTTTTTATCTACAGTGTGATGCTTCGGACAAGGCTGTTGCAGTTGCTGCTCTACAGTACGTGGGAAACAAATTGCATCCTGTCCGTTTCCTCAGCAGAAAATTACTCCCACGTGAATGTAAATACAGCATTATGGAGCGTGAGTTGTTAGCATTAACATGGGGAATTAAGAAGTTGGAACACTTCTTGTATTCACGTAAGTTCATTGTTTGGACTGATCACCTGAATCTCAAGTATCTCAAGTCTGCAACCACCAATGCTCGTATTGCTAGATGGATATTATACCTTATGGACTTTGACTTTGAAATACAGCACATTAAAGGTACAGACAACTTTTGGGCTGACCCATTGTCTAGGCTGACAGTTTGAACTCACATTATTGCCTCTGTCAGAAGCATACCTGGTATTGTAACGTTTTCAGACTGTGCACGTCTCAGCAATCCAGTATGTACGTTGAACTTTTTCAACTATGATCGTCTCGTCAGAGAAGTTACTACTATTACTACTACTACTATTATTATTATTGCTCAATTAAATTGACTGAACTGTTCATCTCTTTGTGTTTTAATTGTACTTTGCACAACACGCGTCGTCTCATCCAGTATTGAGAAGCATCGGAAGTCAAGTCTTAAGCTCTATATTCATAAACAATAAACAGTAGCCTACATTGTAACCTGACGTCACAAGAGAAGGAACTGGACAAGTGGAACAGATGAAGATTAGTTTAGTTATATTATTAGTTTTATTATTACATATGCATTATTATTGATGAACTTGTTTTGTTTGGTAATGGAAAGGTAATTCATGTATTTTATTAATGTTGATGCATAGAAACAAAGTATTCATTATTTCATACTTAAACTCATAGGTGTAATTTGTTGAAATGCAATTAATTACTTATGTAAACATAGTAAGATGTACTGTGTATTTTTGAGTAGTATTTTTTTTAACCATGTTGTACTTCAACAATGTCATTAATAATTTTTTTTTTCAGTGTACATAATATAGACTTAGATTTTCAGGGAAAATCTAGGGGAAGTAAGGGGGAGATGTCAAGAGCGTGGGTGTGTAAGATGTGAGATTGTGTGTGTGTTTGTTTATTTTATTGGTTGGTGTGTGAATTGTTTTTATCACGAGATTTTCAAGGGGGGATAATTAGGTTTTCTAGCGGTCAGTCTTACAGTTGGAGAGCTGACCTGGTCTGAGTAGGGTGCTGATGTTTTGTGTATTTCATAGAGTGATATAATTGTGTGCTTTATTAAGTATTAAAGTATTATCGATATTCGTGAATATAAGGAGTTAGAGTTGATGTATACTAAGTGTTCGTATTTGAGTTAAGCAAGTATTGACAAGTGTAATTGAGAATCATACCCTAGATTATCGAGCCATATGTAAGTGGTAAAGAACTCACCCGAGTTCCCTTACAGCAACCAGCAGGACAATCTTCATTTGTTCACATAGAACCTAAAGAGTGCCTTTGTTTCTTGTAAGGCAACCAGCAGGACAATCTTCATTTGTTCACATAGAACCTAAAGAGTGCCTTTGTTTCTTGTAAGGCAACCAGCAGGACAATCTTCATTTGTTCACATAGAACCTAAAGAGTGCTTTTGTTTCTTGTAAGGCAACCAGCAGGACAATCTTCATTTGTTTACATAGAACCTAAAGAGTGCCTTTGTTTCTTGTAAGGCAACCAGCAGGACAATCTTCATTCCCTACTCAACAAGGCTGTCAGAAACTTTATCACCACTTTCATTTTCACATTTTTTCTGTTCAGCCTCCTTCAGTTTCTCTACCTCAGAGTCATCATTCCTGTCTTCATTGGTCATTCTTCTTGGCAAAACTTTTTTTCTCCTTTTTCTTCCTTGCATCATCATCTTTCTTCTATTGTCTCCCTACCTTCTTCTTTTCTCTCAAGACTTTTCTTTGCAGTGCATCTTCATCTTTTTGTCTCATCTTTGTCTACCTTCCTAGATATTTTAATCTTTTCTTGCTCATCTTTTTCTGTAATCTTGCGCTTAAAGGCTTGCCAAAATTCCTCGCTGCTTACAAGAATTGGGAGAGTTGGGGGTAATTTTTTTGGTTTAGCACTACTTTTGTCCTTGCTCTTAAAGGAGGGTATCTTTAAAATGTCCTCAGAGAGGGAAAGTTCACTAAATTTTTCAAATATAATTTTGTCATGAGGTTTGGAAAACTCTGTGTTAGGAGATTAGCCAATATTGAAAAAAAACTTCCATATGAGGTGGAAGGTAAAGGTGAATCAGGTGATGTTGCTGGTAGAGTTGAGGAACAAGAGCCAGATGGAAGAGGTGGGTTATCATGGGAGGTTGAAGGAAGATGTAGAATATCATTGGAAAAGGAAGCAAAAGGTGAGACATCATGAGTGATGGCAGGACTGTGGGAGGCAGAATCAAGAGTTAAGACATCGTGGGAGGTGGGAGAAATAGATAGGGCATCATGGAGTGGGGAAGCAAGAGGTGAGATATCATGAGTGATGGCAGGACTATGGGAGGCAGAATCAAGAGTTAAGACATCATGGGAGGTGGGAGAAATAGGTAGGGCATCATGGAGTGGGGAAGCAAAAGGTGAGACATCATGAGTGATGGCAGGACTATGGGAGGCAGAATCAAGAGTTAAGACATCGTGGGAGGTGGGAGAAATAGGTAGGGCATCGTGGAGTGGGGAAGCAAGAGGTGAGACATCATAGGAGGTGGAAGAAAGAGTTTGCACAGCCAGTGAGGCAGATGACAATGTTTGTGGTCTGTATAGTAAACTGGGACCCAACTTTCCAGCTTTGATTTAACTGTTTCTGGACTGAAAGGGTATATCCCTGCAGCCATAAAGCCTTGTTTGACTAACTCAATTTTAGCACATTTTTCCCATGTAGGCTTAAAAACCTTAGCAAATGTTTCTAAGGACACACCATCACCAGTTGATGCCACGTGCTATCTTAATGCATCCTTCCAAGCATTCTTAATGGCAGCAAAAAATGCCTGATCAAGGGGCTGCATCAGGCTTGGGGAAGAGGACAATTCAAAATGATTTGGTAATCAAAACAAAGTTGGGATGTTTCAATGAGGGAAGTGTGAGAGGTGTACAGCCCATCAATAATCAGAAGAATGGGTTTAGGGAGATGGCTAGCTAATGGGATGAAGGTATCATGGAGCGAGGAGTAAAAAATGGGTGCCATTGGAAGAAATTTGAATCGGTGCTTCTGGAAAACCTTCTTAAAGATTTTTGGTTGGTATTCTTTTGTAAGGATAAAATTATCTTATAAATAGACTATATTTGATAAATATTTATTCAATTCAATTCTATTTAAAATAATCTGGAGTTAAAATCAAAAAATTGAATTTAGAATCTCTAGTCTAGAATTAATTGATCTAGTCTATAATCAAAAAGAATTGTTTAAAAAATAAAAAGCAAAGAAGAATGAAAAAAATATTATAGGCTAAGACTAGATTAGAAATAGGAAAAAAAATTATTTAGTAAATAGAAAAATCTCATAGACTATCAAAAGAAAATAGACTAGGTCTGGTCCATAGAAGCATAAAAAAAAAAAAAAAATTTTGGCTATTTTTTTCGGTCATTTTTATTCTTGGAGAGTTGTCCGAAATAAATTTTCCATCGCTTTTTAAAATCTGAATCGCAACATCCCTTTAAGATTGTAATGACACATCTTTGAAGCACAGTCAATGTAACAAGTGATGCTCTGTCTATAAATGAAGCACAGTCAATGTAACAAGTGATGCTCTGTCTATAAAAGAAGCACAGTCAATGTAACAAGTGATGCTCTGTCTATAAATGAAGCACAGTCAATGTAACAAGTGATGCTCTGTCTATAAATGAAGCACAGTCAATGTGACAAGTGATGCTCTGTCTATAAATGAACGTAATTATCAATTTTGAAAGTCCACAACATTTAACAGGAACCAAAAAAAAAACTTTTCATCCGGAAGCTAGCTAAGTTTATCCAGGTGACAGAAATAAAAATGGCTTACCATGCAACTTTAAAAATGATGTATACTGTCTGGAAAATATTGAAAACGAACGAAAGTGACATAGAATTGATTGAAAATGGACATGCACAGTGCACAAACCCTCACTTTTGCAAATAAATCGCGTCAAAACGAGGTAAAATCAACAACACTTCAAGTTGTCCAAATTCATGTAATGTCTGGAATAAATAAACTACTCTATCTAAAGTTCAATAAGCACTACTAGATTTAAATATTGTAACATCTGTCTATATTTAGACACAAATAAATACTCTGCACATTGAGAACTCAAAGAGCTTGAGAAGTCATGGCTCCAAATAATGTGTAAAGTAACCAATGACTAATAAATCACAGCCAATACTGTACCACTGACAACATGTAACAATGAATGTACAAATGCTTCAAAGTAGATAACCATACTGATGTACCAAACTCTACTGGCCTCTCCACCTCATCCCAGGCTCGAACTGGATTCAACTGTTCTGTACCACCTTCACACTGGACTCACTGTACTGAACTTGACTTTGTCTCGTACTTGTGAAGTGTCCTCACTTTGAATCCAAACCAAACCATTTTGACTGTCACCTTCTCTCTTTACATAGGTTCCCTAAAAGCCTTCTCAAAACCAATAGAGCTTCACTTGTCCTTTCTGGATGTCACATAACCCATCCTATGTGACTGGCCTCAGTACTGTTTACAACACAAATCTATGCTGAATGGTTGCCAAGCACTCGCCACTGTTATCTGTGTCAGCTGATTACACACACACAATTCCCCTATCTGCATTGCCTCCACAGTTATAACAATATCAAGACTTCAAAATTAGATCTCTAGGCCAAAAGCATGTATACTATATAATATAGCCTATATCATATATATGTCTAAAAAGACACTTCCTGACATCGACGCCTTGATGTTAATATTTATTTTTTTTTTTGCTTTAGAGGGAGATACTACTGACACCGTCAAGCCGGTAAACTTGTGACCTGATTACTGAAGCAATAGCCAGCGTGGCACTGCCACTTGCATAACATTCTTCAAAAGGGTCCTTCGATGGGAAGTTTTACCACATGATTGTGCATATCTAGTCATGTAAACTAATACTTTGATATATAATTACTAAATTAGATAGAGACTTATATTAAGTTATTAGTTAATTTATATCATATCTAGATCTATACACAAAAACTTCAAAAAGCACTCACTCGGTGTCAGTCGCTCACTGCACTGTCACTAAGTCTAAACCCCTGCTCTAGTCACGCCTAGTGTCACAAAACGCACTGTCACTGGCCTGGGCGTGACTGGGACACTGTCACTGGTCCTAATAACTAGAGTCTAACTAGACTAGTAACTTATTATCTTATATAACTATTATAAGTACTATGACTAAGTTTTAAGTAGACTCTACTTTAGTCAAGTATTAATTAACTGACTGAGTTAAGTATAGTAAATAGTATATAAAGTATACTTCCTAATACTATAGATCATTAGATCTAGACTAGATTGCTGATTGATTTAGTCTTTTGACTCTTTTTTTATTTTTAGAATAGTCGATAGATTGATCTAGTATCTACTTAAATCTACTACTACTACTACTACTACTACTACGGTAGTACTACTAGAATCTACATTTAGACTTAGACGCCTTAGCAATAGATCTTGAGTCAGACGATCTAGACTGCTACTACTTACTACAAGACTAATCCATACTTACTCATAACTCATACTCATAGTATGGCATAGTATTACTATTACTAGTATATAAGTATAAGTATAAGATAATAAGTATTAGACTAGTAAGTTTCTAAGTATCATGGTTTCTAGATGCGGCAACCACTGAACCAGTCATCTAAGATTCTAGATAATAAGAATAAAAATAAAGAATAATAATAGATTCTAATCCTAGATAGATCTAGATGTCAGTCTAGATTTAGATCTTAGCCAAAATAGAATCAGCGGTAAAACTAATCAGCTAGCTAGGTACTTACTTTACTTAGTTATGCCTAAGGCTAAGGCCCATCTAATTAAAAATCATGTAAAAATTGTAACAACGAAAAAATCTTATTTTGTTTAACAGAAGAGCTCATTACTACCCAGTCGAAAACCGTGTCAAATAACCCCTTTTTTTTTTCTCTCTCTCTCTGATGTTGATCCGAAACGAATACCAATGTTTGAAATGAAAAAAAAAGATTATACGAAACATTTTAAAAGTATTTTTTACTGACAGTACCATAGATTATATATAGTCTATGACAGTACTTATATCTATATGTCTATACTAACTGAACATGCTATATCGGATCAATGACCTCCACGTTATTTTCTTTGTTATAATAATAAGACTGGTCTTTGAGTCCGAAGATTATATCTTATTTTATATAATTATATAATACAGGAATGCAGTATTTCGTGTGGCTGCGCAGTCCCAGCTGTGACCTACTTATTTTGCAACATCCAGGGTAAGCATAACCATTGTCCGCAGGTGGTCGATTTAGATTTTCTTTTCGCCGTCTGCGTTTGTCCTAGGGAGCAGATTTTCATTTGGTCTCAAATGTGTATCTCGCGGCGTTCGTGAGTGACTTCCAGCTGTCTTGTTCTGAGGCCGCATGCAACCAGGTAGGCCTACTCTCTTCTATGTCAGCCAAAGAAAGTTGACGCCTAAGCTGGTCTTTGACTTGTTTCCGTGGGGCGCTTCTGTTACGTCGATCACCTTTTAGTTCACCAAAAAAAAAAAAAGACTGCCTTTGGCATACGTTCGTCTCTCATTATTATAGCTTTTATATAGCGCTACTTTCATGCTTATAACATGCTCAGAGCGCGTTTGGTCCAATCTCATTTGTGGACCAGTGGGAGGAGGGGGTATCTAGGAGTTGGTTTTCCATGCTGCCTTTAGGCGCTCAGTAAACACAACTCTGCCCGAGTCGGGTGTCGAACCTCGATCCCCCTTCTAGGTAGCCAAGCCAAGCCTCTCGACCACGCTTCCCACGGGATACGTGCCCTACCCAGCGCAACTGTCACACCAAAAAAAAGTCCCTCTATACTGTCCATACCGGCGTTCGCAAGGACATTGCTGTTTGTAGTGCGGTCTTGCCATCGTATATCCATGATGGAGCGCAAGCATCTTTGGTGGAAGCGCTCAAGAAGTCTTAGATGTTTCCTATATAGTGTCCATGTCTCAGCGCCATACAGAAGGGTTGAGAGAACCACCAACTGGTAGACACTTATTTTTGTAGGCAGGCGGAGCGATCTGTTCCGCCAAACTCTCGCCTGAAGGCGTCCAAAAGCGCTACTGGTCCTGGCGAGACGGTTATCAACTTTCCTTGAAAGTGAGGCGTCATTTGACACTATACTACCTAGATATGTGAAGTGGTTTACCACATTAAGGGGCTGTCCGTTTACGGTGATCCTTGGGGCTGAGTATGTTTTATTGGGCGACTTCTGGAACATGAATTCTGTTTTCCCGAGGTTAGGGTTAGGCGGCAGCGTAATTAAATTCGTTTACCGCGTTCTGGAGGTCATGTTTATTGTGAGCTAGCAGGGCGCAATCATCGGCATAGAGAAGCTCCGTTATGACCATCTCCTTTGTTTTTGTATGGAATAGTAGACGTCGAAGATTGAACACATTGCCGGTAGAACGAAGCTGGATATAGATGCCTTCGTGCAATCGCTGCCTCAATGGACCCATCATTATCGAAGGAATCGCTTGCAAATGTCCCCCAGAAAACTATGAGAGAGGAGCTCGACGACCTACCGACATCAGAGGAAATTGAGACAGGAATATCTAAACTAAAAAAAAAACACAAGGCACCTGGCTCTGATGGACGCTGAAATATTTAAAATGGGTGGTGTCGCCCTAACCGAGAGGCTAACAGACTTGTTCGCTCTACGCTGGGAGAAGTGCGTGGTCCTACCTGAACTTCGAGACTCCGTAATCATATCCCTATACAAAAAGGGTGTCAAGTCTATCTGCTCAAACCTTAAAACTATCGAGGCATTACACTTCTGTGAGTTGCAGGAAAGATCTTTGCTCGAGTGTTGCTCGACCGACTAACCCACTCTTTAGTGGACTAGGTCTTTTCTGAAAGCCAGTGTGACACAGAGGTGCCCTTTCTGATCACTTTCCAATAGAAAATGGCGTAAAGCAGGGCTGTGTACTTGCTCCTACTCTATTCGCTATCTTCTTTCTAAGTTATAATGCATTTATCACTTACTTGATCTATATTATTAAAATAGAATGGCACCCTCCTTCAAATTCTTTGGAGTGAAAATACAAATCTAAAACATAGAACATGTTATATCCTCATGTTTACTTTCACTAACAAGAAAAGTACGTTTGTAGAATATACATCATGCTCAGTTGTTTCCCTTTATTCCCAGTTCCCACTTACTTCAAATTTAGCATATTCCACAGCCTTTAGGTCTATATTATCTCTCCTTATTAATATTTTATACATTTAAAGTTTACTTGAAATTATATAATCATTTTCATTGGTCTAATCTAAATTTTGAACAAATTTAAAGAAATGTTGAGCTTTTTTTTTTTTCCAATTATTTCAAATCTTGAGCTATAAGTCAAATGTGATGAACAGAGCAACCAGATCAACATGACACTGAGTCAGAACTAGAGAACTATAAGGTGTGGTTTGGTATTTAAAGTATAGAAGCCACTTGATGACCCTATTTATATATCCCAATAAAATTTGTGTGATGCTTCTTACTCTGTTGTAAATTCTGCCAAGTAAAAGAAAAATTGATGAAACTTGAAAACAAGATTAGAAAATAAATAACTTTATTTTCACTCATTAGAACATTTTGTTCAGCAAGGCATCAGTTGTGGTGTAATGACAAATGTTATGAAAAGTAACAGAACCAATTCTTGTTAATCCATGAAAGCAATAAAATATCAGCTAATATAAATCACATATTACAATATCACTAAGCTAATTTGAAGATCTAATAGTGCTAGGGGCCTTTAACAAAAAAATTGATTGCTATAATTATAAATAACAACTACTACTCGTAGCATAGTCATTGTAGGGTCACATTTCTGTGGCTTAATGTTAAAAATTACACCTTATTCTATTTAAGATATTGATTCTAACTAATGGCAGTTAAACTTGAGTACGGAATGTTTTTATGTACAACACTTCTGCAATTAAGTAAGTAAGTAAAGTTCCCCTTTCAGACCTTGTGGTCTATAGGGCAGATGATGTAAAGGTCATCTGATTCTGTGGCCTACAGTTAACGAGGGTATCATGTAGCCAGCACAATGACCAACCGCCTTTACTTTTCCTCAACTAATGCCAGGTACCCATTAGAGTTGGGTGGACTCAGAGGGCCCAAACTTTGCAATTAGTGATAGATAAATAGTTACATATCTACCAGGCAGTGGCCTCGAAGCACTTCATTATGGCTCTCAGATTTGGCAGCTACATGCAAAGCATTTAAGGGTGCTAGAAGGATTGAACCAAAGGAGTCTGGGTTCAATTATGGGCATAAAATGGCAAGAATACACTAAATATAAATACAGACTGCCACAATGAAACAAAGATGACCCAAAGAAAAACTGAAAGACCAGACAGACAGTTATAATAGAGCTCATGGTCTGTGTTGATACATAAACAAAAACTTCCAACTTCCTTAAACTTAAGACTGTCATAATAAACAGCAATAGAAATTATCTGATATGAATATTTACAAACACATTATACAGGTAGTTTAACATATAAGTTATTCAGAAAAATCAAAACACCAACAAAAAAAAAAAAGGATTCAAGACAATACATGAAGATCAAATAGCTATTTCTAATAACTAATTCTTTATGTACAGTACATATTTACAATAGGACAGCTTATTTATGTATTAATACAGTTGTAGCTGTGTAAAATACAACCATGCCTAATTAGCCTACCTATAAATTCAACCTTGTGTGCTCCTACAAAAATGGTCATATTATTTTTCTTAATTTGTGTCAAAATAGGAGAAATATTTGAGCTTTATTTTTGTTCTTTCTAGAAAAAAGATAAATGTGGATGCTCTTTCTCTTTGCTCAATTTAGGAAACCTTGAGGCCTAGTTACATTACAGTTACAGAGATGACAAATTTATCCAAAAGTAGTCAATTTGATTTAAGGCCTCTAGTTCATAACTTATGAAAATTTAAACTACTAGAGTGAAACACCTCTTGTTCATTTTATTACAAGTATTGACATCAAACATATTCCAATAAAGCATACTTTTAAGCAGAGAATATTCTATATATATATTCATAAATATTAGATATAGAAGCACATGTAACAGACATTTTCAATTCCACAATTTTTATGAGAAACAAATGGCTAGTGAAATGAAAGACAATTTCCATAAACATCTTTTTAAATTCCATTGTAGAACTTATTGACTAAAAGAGTGTAGTAGAACTTAAGAAAAATCTTAACAAAAATATCTCGACATATTTCTTTTACAGTCAAACTGTGTATAAACACAATTATTTGTCTAGAGTCAATGCCAATCTTGGGCATCAAACTAAAATATACGTTAATTCAAATACTGGTAGAATTCAACCAATCATTGACATGCTTACAAGTACTGTATCTCTTGTACTGGATTTTTTAAGAAGAATGAAGTGGCTTTCATTTGAATTATAACCATTGATTGGTATAAAAAAACAAACTTTATACTGCTTTTACAAAAACAGTGACTCTTTAAAAGGATGTTATTAGTTCATTCACTTTTTTTACTTCTCCAAGATTGTTCATTTATTTCTGGCATTTTTGTTTCTTTTATTAGAGTTCTTCCTGAAAAATGTAACAGTAAATAGAATCAAAAAAATACTTAAATATTTTTAATGAAGATCTATGTACTTACTACTTTATCTATACTAATAGCTACTAAACTGTAACAAATAAATACATTTTATACATTCATTGCCCAGTTCACTTCAACACAGTGCTAGGAGTTAAAATCTAAAGTTGGATTTTATTCAATAATTAATTTGCTATGGAAACACAAAGAGTGTTTTTCTGTTTTTGTGATCAGTGTCTTTATAATTGTCCATGTGATAGTAAATGTTAAAATTGTGACCCAGAGGGTGTTTATCTTTAAAATATTTATAATTTTCTTAATGTTTTCCTCAAATAAGTATCCAAGTATGGTTTGTGTTAAATGCCAATGATTGTACTTTTAAGGGCATATTAATTTTATTTTTAATGTTCAGAATACCAAACCAGGCAGATATTGAAAAATAAAATATTACAGATGACAGCATAGTACATTGACAATATTTTTTGTAATGCATAATAAGGACATTGTTTTGGTAGTCTTAATCTTTGTTGTCCATTTTTTGGTGATATAATTGGGTGATATAATCTGTGTGTGTAGTGAAATATAAATATATAAAGTGTAAAGCATTACTATTCTGGGCATAATTACCTCTAACCGAGCCATTTTTTTCTGAAGATGACTTTCTCTCTCCAGGCTCACCAATAGCACCTCCTTGCATAGGCACAGCACTCTGAAATACTTGAAAAGCCTCAGCAGCACCCATTCTATTGCACTAAAAAAAAAAATAAATAACAATAAAGTGTAAAATAATTGTGTTGATATGAAAACAAGAAGAATATGTTCTTACAAGTCAGTGGCATAAACTACTTGGCTACAAGGAGGCTTTAGTTCGAAACCCAACTAAGTTGTTTGCTGACGGCCTAAATCAGCACAGAAAACCTTAACCCATATACCCCTCCCCCTCCATTTCCATACAAAAAAAAAAACAAAAAAAACCTTAGAGCAATGATCATGTTCTAAGCATGAAAAAGATACTATGCAAAAATGTTAAAAATATATAGAATGTATATAGTCTATATCCTTTCAGTAATTTTGAGAGCGAGAACAAACACATTCAATGATCCTAACCCTTATCAATAGTGCTAACATGGCCAAATTCAAATTTAACTTTCCATCAGGACAATCAGTAACAAATGTGGTATGGACTGAGCAATGCAAACCTCAGTTTCCAAGCCTGTAGCATACTTTTTACTTTTCCTGTTTTCTACATCAGGAATTCCACGTGTCTTTTAACCTCTTAACATGACGTGAACATTAAATCAGGCAATGTCAACTGAGACTGTGACAATCATGACCATCTAATGACAGTCCAGAGCACAAAGCACACGATCTGGCAGCCATCCAAGAAGCAACATAGACTCAACCGAAGGGAGTTGCCCAGAACAGACACCCATGGAGTGGTACTGTTAAAGCCCTATGCCCTTCTGGGAGTCAAAAGGAATAAGTCAACTAAGTCAACATTGTGACCATCTAATGACAATTAGACAAGGTAGACATCCCTGTGTTAAAATGAATCATTAGAAAAAAGTAATAGATTATTAATACCTTAAAAATAGTGTTTTAATTAGCATCATTGACTTGAGGAAATTAATACAAGTTACAAAATGTCTTTAAAATCTATTCAATCTAATGTATTCATGAGCAGGAGTTTTTCTACTTATAAACGTGATGTTCAGCTGAATTATTATTATAGCTTTTATATAGCGCTACTTTCATGCTTATAGCATGCTCAGAGTGCTTTTGGTCCAATCTCATTTGTGGACCGGTGGGGGGGAGGGGGTATCTAGGAGTTGGTTTTCCGTGCTGGCTTTAGGCGCTCAGTAAACACAACTCTGCCTGAGTCGGGTGTCGAACCTCGAGCCCCCTTCTAGGTAGCCAAGACAAGCCAAGTTCAAGCGCACTTGGCCTCTCGACCACGCTTCTGAATGGCAAAAGCTGCATGGCTAGCCATCAAGAGTGGGAAGTTTTGAATTGTGTGCATGTTCTCAATGTTTCAAGGAAGTTTGAAAAGATTCCACAGAACAGCACTAAAATGTAAGGAAAAAAATGGAAAAGACAGAAAGGAATGAGTCAAAGTAGATTTTGTTGAGTAGAGCCTAATGTTAAGGCTTGTGATACTATAAAAAGTCTCCTTCTCAACTGGGTGGGCATGATGCATTTGTTAAGATTTAAGGGTGTGTCATTGAATTTAAGCTGTGAGGGGATCAACATAATCAAAGGTGAGTCCCAGAATTCACCAGTTTCTTAAATGAACAGATGGCATCGTAAAGAAAAAAAAAAAGGCTTAATATAGGAGAAGGGAGTGTCTTAGTAATCCCTAGTTTGCTTGATGAATCAATTGTAAAGTGAAGGGGGAAAACAATGCAAAATACAAAATATACTTACATTCCTGTCTTTTAGAACAGATGCATGTGTTTCCCTGCAAGGTGAAGTTCCTCTTTTAATTTTGCTACTTCAAATAATAACTCAGCTACTTTTTTCTGATTGAAAATAAAACATGTATAGTTACAATAATTGCATGCAATATTTAAATGATATTGATCACAAGGTGGTGTAGCTGAGATATTCAGTTACAAGTGTTCAAAGGAAATACAATGACCATTAAAAGAATGATAAATTAGAATTTCTTAAACCTTGCAAGAATAACATATTAGTAAAAGGGCTAAGTAAACTTGACTCATAAAAACAGATTACAAATCTAAACAAGTAAAATTAAACATAATCAATGCTGAGTCCTTAAATTGGTGAAGAATCATTGTATTAATTAAGAAAAAGGCAGGGTTTGTAAAAAAAAAAAAAAGGCATAGGAATTTTTTGTTAATGTTACAGTTTCCTCAACAGTTACAACAGTTAGACAGTATCTTTGATACTTACATCTTTGCCAAAGATTGACCTCTCAAACTCTTCCATCTTGCGGCTATAGGCTGATTCAATATTCTTAATAACTTGAAAATTTGGCACTTCAGGAGCTTTCTGCTCACAAACTATTGAACACAAAGAAATTAGAATGATTTTATTCCAGAAAAGTCAAAATTATACAATTATTCTAGCTTGATCATTTGAATTTGGTAAAGACCAATGACTTTACAAACTACAGAGCTAAATAAATAAACACAGAAGCTTTTTTATTTCATTAAGTTGTTTTATTTTGCAGTTTTCTTATTTCAAAGTATTAAATAAAAAAAAAAATCATGATACTAAAAAAGAATTGAAATAAAGTAGCAAAGCTAATAGGTTAGAGCCATTAATGCATTTGTTTATGTTTTTGTGATGTTCAGTTTTTTCCTTGACAGAATTTGTCCATTTTGAGATGATCTCACATAGTTGTAGTGGGTCCAAGTTATCTATCTTGTTTAGTGACGCTCATTTAATAAGACTATACAACTATACAACTACAAGTGTCATAAGTTGTATTTTCTTTTGAACTTTTAAAGTGTTTAATTCATACAAGAAAAATAATGTGACTTCCCTTTCCTAGGTTTTTCAGATAGTTTTCCCCTCAAAAAAGCCCACTGCCTACAATGACAACTAGGTATGGATGGGCTACCTGGTCCTTTTGACTTTTTTACTTATATAATTTACTTTTCATGAGCAAGCATAACAAATACCACATACATCTATTTACAAACCAAAGTAATAACCTTCTGACATTGTTAATGGCAAGGGACTATCATGAGAACCTGAGCTAGAAATTTCCTATTATCAGAATGCAATGTCAAACAACTAAGCAAATTTATTTCTGAAAGTTACAATAAAATATTTGTTAGTAATAGGGCAGTCTTACCTTCTGTGTGCTTCAACATAGCTTGTAAAACTTTGTTGTCTTTTTCAAATTTCTAGAAATCAAAATGAAAGTTTTTTTTAACCAATTATAATTTTTTAAATAAGGTTTATTGTACATCCACTCCCCTTATTAAAGAATTTTAAAAATTTGCCCTTCCATCTAGACCAGGGGTGGGGCAAATTATGGCCAGCAGGCCACATGCAGCCCACTGGAGCATTTTATGCCGCCCGCTGACACCCAAAAACATTATATATGCCTACATAATGTGTAAAAATATAATGATTTTAAAAATCTATTTAAATTATTGAAACTTCTGATTCTTATGACGAAGACGCTAAAGAAACATTTCTTTGTATGCCATTCGAATAAGTTTAAAGTAAAGGAGGATTTTTGTAATTGGTAATATGTCGAAACATTTAGTCAAAGACACAAACTCAGGCCATTTTTTTATTCAGTACTATAAAGAACTAGTTGAAAGTGTTGGGTTGGCATGGAACAAGATGGCGAGTTTAACAACATGGTGTCCGAGCTTTGACTGAGAAAAACACGCACAAAGCTTTCCTAATAAAATATAGAACAATATCCTCTTACCTCTACACTGGAAAGTTTGTGAAAAGCTGCATTGAATATTAGACATGTTATTGACCCAACTATCTCAGAGCTCAAAGTTATCAGAGCTAGGGGTCTTGATCACAGGCAGTTCAGAGAACTACTTGGATATTTGGAAACATATCATTCCCATGTTCGGTACTACAGTGTTATCCGCTAGCGTAGCATGTTCAAGGTAATGAGAAAAACATGAGATCTCAAGGAAGAAATTGTTTTGTTCCTGTGACTTTGTAACTAATATTTCTAAGGAAGAGTGAAAGATAGCCTTTATGTTTGCCATCAACACTATCCCAATTGGTTATTTGCACATGAAATGTATGTGCATGTTAAATCTTTTCAAACAAAGTCATCCCATTTCTCCAGGCAAGCAAGTAAAGACAGGTTTTGACATTTGCTGAAATGTGAAACTATTTCTAGCAAAGGGGTTGAAAAGTACAAGACTTATTCTTTGATTGTGGAATTTGAAAGCAAATTTTAAGAAGTAAAGAAGTTAGAAACGGTATCTTTCTTTACATCTTTATCACGTGGACTTTAACCATTTTAACATTTAAATAGAAAAGTTTACAAAGTGGGATTCTTTAATAGGTAACGTAAATGGTGTTTGAAGCTTAAATGTTAAACAAATAAAAAAGTGTTGTCAGTAAAGTTCTCCTTAGTGAAATATAGGGTTATCTGTTTCTGTGGCCCACAGTTAACAACAGTGTCACAAGGCCTGCATGATGACTAACAGCCTTTACTTTTCCCCACTTAATGTCAGGTACCAATTAAGGCGCCCAAAGATCCTGAAATGAAAAATTCCAGTCTTCACCAAGAGTTGAACCCGGGACCCCCGGCTTGGAGGGCCAGCATTTACCAGGCCTCCTAAAACAAATGAAACATGACATATAACATAAGCACAATAATTGCTGACAGAAAAAAGTGAACAAAATCTGGTGAAACAAAGATAGGCTCTGACATTACCCTAGGTAACAATACAGGTCTACAGACCAAAATAACTCTACTGGCTTGGAAGCTTTTTTTTCTGGGGGGACCTGTATGGCACAGTCAGATGTTAGCTTAGTACCTGGTCAAGGTTGGCAGTTCAGAACTCTATGATTTAAGAGCTTATGCTTCACCAAATGTTATTAACTTTATACTTAAGTACCCTAGTGCTGCTTTGATTTGTTACAGGTCATTTTTTTATTCATCCATTTTAAAAGCTGCTGCGCAAACAAAGAACTCATTTTAAGTCTATTGTTATCCCATATGGGAGATAAACGTATGCCAAAGACAGTCTTTTTTGGTGAGCTAAAAGGTAACAAAGGCGCCCTACAAAATGCTTCAAAGACCAGCTTAGGGGTCAACTTTCCTTAGCTGACATAGAACAGAGCACCTGGTTACATGCGGCCTCAGAACGAGACAGCTGGAGGTCACTCACAAAGGCCACAGGATACACATTTGAGACCAAAAGAAAATCCGTTGCCGAGGACAAACACAGAGGGCGAAAAGAAAATCTAAATCGACCACCTGCAAACAATGGTTATGCTTGCCATGGATGTGGCAAAATATTTAAGTCACAGCTGGGGCTGAGGAGCCACGGGAAATACTGCATTCCTTACTAATCTTTGGACTCGAAGACAAGCCTTATTATTATCGTACAATACATAAATATTGGTTTTATAAAAACTTTAAATGAAAAGTGCTAATTTATTTTAGCTATCACTAACAAACCTCTAAGTGATTCATAAAGATCAACTTTTCCAGCAAGTTTTGATTTTCTTGTTGAAGTTTACTATTGACAGCATACAATTTCTGTTAATAAATAAAAATAGACAGTTTTTCACCGACCCCTAATTCAATTAAAAAAAAATGTATATACATGATATCTTATTTTCACTTTATGAGCACAGGTTTTTTTTCAAGTTCAACCAACCTTAAATGAATCCTCCTGTAAAAAGATTTTTTGATAATCTTTGAAAGAAAGATTCAAATCCTCTATTTTTGGAGATCTGAAGTAAAAAGGTAAAAATTGATTATGTAAAACATATTTAACTTACTAGCAGAGATTTAGACTTGTTAGAGTGCATGAGTTTGGCCTATTGTATAGTACACATATGGTCTTTTAATGAGCATATATATGTTTCAGAGAAGCAAAAAATAGTACAAAGGCACAGGTTCAAATATTTCTTGCCAAAATTATTTTCAACATCTGATGGAATTATTAACTTGGCATGTTCATCATTCACTAGCCTGTTATGATTTCACTTCAATAACCTTTTTGTTATTAAAAAAATGTTATGATTGGTAAAGAATTAAGGAGAAATGTATGTCCTTTTTAATAAAATTAAATAATCATTAAAGGACCAAAAGTTATTTTAGTTTCAGATAACAAAATAAAAAATTATTACTTGCATGATTTTTATTATCAAAGTTAAGAAACTATACTTTTTTTTTCTTTTATCTCTATTGAAACATTAAAACTTACCAAACATTTCCTTTGTAAAATTTCACAGAATATAAGTAACTTTAGCAAAAACATAAAATTCAGCTAGAATCCATTTTGACATTAGTTTTCTATCATAGACTATTTCATGAGCAATTATCAGAAATTAATATAACTTTGTTCTACTCCAAAAGAAAATGAAGAACTACTTTGAGCCAAGTGCTGTCAGTGTTGGTAGCTTTCTGTCTCTCTGATCCTGCCAGATCAATTAGATTTATCTGTGATATATTGCTTTTTTGGAAACCACCTACTTCCTCCTAGTAGATCAACACAGACAAAATAAATGTCTATTTGTACATTAAGTGTACATGTTTTAATTAACATTTAATTGAAATAAAAACTATACCTTTGACTCTATTTTAACTGTAAAAACAGCATGTGAGCGTGAGCCCTCACTGTTCATGGACGATGCAGCTACTCTACGATTCAACTAGCCCTTGATTAGTAACTGAAGACAACAAAGTATGTTCCATTCCTTTAAAACTCAATTCAGGCATATTATTATCAAGAAAAATCTTACAAAAAACAAAAATGTGTAAAACTAGAATTAACTCGATGGCTTTAATACCTGATAAGCATCTCTTGGGTTGCAGATAACTTGCTCAATGAGTCCATCTACAAAGACACCTTTGTTCATATTCTTACATAAGCGAATACCTTGTGAAGCTGTATCCAAAAGATCAAAGATTTGCTCTTGATAGATTTCTAAAAAGGAGCAGTGACACAAAAACTGTTTTTTTACTGACATGCTGTGAAGAGAATTAAAAAAATGTTATGATTTGTGTTTTAAACAAAAGTGGGGCAGAAAAAAAAAAGTAAACATTTAAATCTAATGGTTTCATTACACCAGTTAAACCTTATAAAAACAATTGTATACAATAAAAGAAAGTTACATCTTGTTGGTGAGCTATTACACTAAAGAGATACTCCAAACTTCTGGGAATCACACCACGAGCTTTCCAAGTTCTCAGACGGACCTTTAATTAAAAAAAAAAAAGATTTAAAATAAATTTCTCTGTTAAATGTTTTTCTTAAACATCGGCAATAATGCAGTTTTTACTAGATCAATATATTCAAATATAGATATTTATAACTACAATTAAAATATAACTAATATTTTGTCCTTTGAAAAAAAGCTTTCCCTTTTGTATGCATGTCATGTCTCCCTACTTGAGAAATGCTGGCCAAAGAACTCATAAAATCTTATTCCCCTTTAAGACCTTGTGGTCTATAGGGCAGATGATGTAAAGGTCATCTGATTCTGTGGCCTATAGTTACTTAGGGTGTCATGTGGCCAGCACAATGACCAATCACATTTACTTTTCCCAACTAATGTTGGATACCCATTAGAGCTGGGTGGACGCCTGAAGATCCTAAAATTAAAAATCCCAGTCTTCACCAGGAATTGAACACTTGTTTGAAAGCCAAGCACTTTACCGCTCAGCCACCGCGTCTCCTTCAGAAAATCTATTTAATTTAAGGTCATTTTTAAAATTAATATTCGTTGTAACAAAAAAATAATACAATATCATAAATGCCAAGATTTATATTTTTAATGATGAAAGAACACTTACCAAACATAGTAAAACTTTTACCTGAGCCAGTCTGGCCACTAAGAAAGTGCAAAAGAAATAAAATGTTAACAATAGAGAGAGTGAAATGTAAGTGTACAGTGTACAAACCTCTACCACTGCCCCTGACAGAGTATTTGTATAAAAAAAAAATACTGTTACAAGTTAAAAACAAATCTGAAACAAAGGTGAGCTTTAAAATTATTGAAGCTTAAGAGGAAAGAGCTAAGACTTGACAAACACTACTAGACAATGATGTATTTATCACTCCATCTTCTAAATACCTTCAATAAATTAGATTTCATGACTTACTAAGCTAATATGGATCCATTGTAGCCATTTAAACAATCTTCAATAATCTTTTTACCAACTAGTGAAAACACAGCTTCCTGGAAATGAAAAAGAAATGTTTTAATAATATCTTGAAATTTATCTTCAAATCTAAAAGATAAAATTAATAAGCAGTAACCTAACCAATTGGATACAGGTACTCTAGAATCAATAGAAAGCTATCCAAAAATAGCTATCCACATATACACTTCATTCTTCAAAGCCACCATAAATGATGGTCTTAAGTGTCCTCCAGGTCTTTCCCGAAAATAAACACTTAAGGATAAATGTAAAATGTGGAAAGCATTAGTCAAATATTGAAGCCGAAATGGATGCAATCACTATTTCTTTACAGATAGTAAGAAACAAAGTCTATAACAACTATCACTATCAGAGATTATTGTCTGTACAGACTCATCTAGCCCAAGAAATCTTGATAACCTATACAGTACAGTAGTTATGCTGAGGTTGTCAATTGTAGTCAAACTGAATTTCCATTAGATTGGATCAATAAACATTATCTTATCTTATATAATGTTGAATTTTAACATCACTGTGACATTACAATAGATCCTTGGTAACACAGGCATCATGGGAAATGAATAGGCAAATTATCCATGGAAAAACCCAACAGACCATTTAATTGCCACACTCAAAACTCAATGTTAGCAAGCAATTGCATGACCATGCAAAACAAGCTTTCTCTAAACAGTATCAATTTCCTCCCCTTAAAACAGCTATCTACTTTCTTTCAACTTAGAACAGGACACAAAGCTTTACATTTTCACCATAACAGAATAAACCAGATCCACCAACCCCTCCGCAAACATTGCGCCCAGCCTCTTGAAACTGTCAATCATATCTTCTTTGAATGCTCCAATCTAATTCACCTTAGGCAGACAATATTACAACAACCTATCATAACCAACACTCAGTATGGCAGTGTGGAACAGCTAAAAAAAACATTCTAATTTTTCCTTGGCACAGATCGCAAAGGAGCTTACAGCTCAGCAACAAAAAGCTGGCTAGAAGAAGAAGGAAATCTTCAATTCTTCAAAACTAAACCTATTCTATTTGTCTACTGTAAATCATATCTCTTGTTTATATCTTCTTCTTCTTCTTCTAGCCAGCTTTATTGCTGCTGAGCTGTGAGCTCTTATGCAGACTGTGCCAAGGAAAAAAAGTGTGCTGTTTTCTTCAGCTGTTCAGCACTGCCGTAAAGGGTGTTGGTTATGTTGGGCTGTAGTGGAAGTAGGGTCTGCCTAAGGTGGATTAGGTAGGGGCATTCAAAGAGGATATGGTTTACTCTTGTGTATATAAAAATATACACATTTTCATCTCAAATCATACATGATTTTTTCCTGCTTGCTACACTGAATTATATAGATAGGCTTACTAAGACAGCGGCAGAAATTTTGATAGAATTTCTTGCAAATAAAAATTGAATAGAGTGAACATTTGTTTTTAATTGTATAAACTAAGTTGCTCTACTACTGTCTGGACCAAGCATTCACACAATTTAAATGTTTCACATTAAAAAGGAATATTAAAGGAAAAGTAGTTTCTAACATCAAAAACTTAGATAAAACATTCTAATTCATTTCTTTTTTTTTTTTTTTAAAGGTTAAAGGTTAAGGATAAAATTTCATTCTTTACTGTGACCGACCTGTGTGGTGTCAGCATCTGCTACATTGTCATATCTGAAAATTTTAGGCTCTGGCTTTGTGTGAAGAATAATGGCATTGTCTGCAGTGTTAACATCCAGAACTCGTGGTGCAAAGTCTTTTTCACTTGGATCAGGAGGGCGAACTCTTAGCAATATTTGAATTGAATTTCTTTGTAAAGATTTAGGGGTGCACCGGATAGTACTTTTTGATATCCGGCCGGAGCCGGATATAACCGGATAGTACAATTAGATATTCAGCCGGAGCCGGATACCTACATGACTCAAACAGCTCGTTTTACTGAAGTTTTTGCAAATCTTCTATATAACATACCTATATTCATATTATTTTGTTATTTACTTTCTTACTTTAAACTCTATCACTGATTGATAAATTAAAATGAACAGCATTTTTTTTTACAGATATGTTTATCATAAACTAATCTTTGTAAAATGGGATGGTGTGTGCGTATGTATTGTAAAGTAGAATGTGGGATAACTCATGCAGAATATATAAACATATATGTAACTAATGTAAATCTTTCAAAGGTGAAGTTCACTCTTGGTTTTATAGCGTAAATCTTTCATAAGTACAATCTAAGTTGTATAGTGGGTAGATGTTTGTGTTCATGTATTTCACACCATCAACTTGTCCTTAGGCTCGTGTTTTAAAGGCCACAAACCGCTTCTGGTTTGTATCTAATACAGATAATGGCTTAGTAAATATCTTAAGTACAGCAAATTTGCAGCCGTATGCTGGCCATTAAATTTTGTACAATGCAAAACATAGCTGCTTCGGTCAAATGACTCATTCAACCAATGGGCAGTTAAACCAAAATATGATTCGGTGGTATTATCAGCTGTCCAAGTGACCGTTGAGAAAGCGATGCTTTTAGCATCAGATAGCATTTCACGAAGCTTTGAGGAAATATTGTCGTAGATATCTGGAATAACACGTTCTGTAAAATATTTGCGACTAGGCACAGTGTATCTTTTCTCCAGTACTTTTAAAAGTCCAATAAATCCAGGCTTCTCAACTACTTGGTAAGGTTCCATGTCAGTTGCAATCATCTTTGCTATGGCCAAGTGAATGCGTTTAGCATTATCACTATTAATATCCCACAATTTAGCTTTGTCTAAGACCTCTTTAATCCCTGGTTGCTGCTTGTGTGTGAGGCTTGACGAATCACTGGAGCTCGTAGACGTACTGGCACAGGCAGTGATATTACTTGATGCTGATTTCAATGCAGTCATTTCGTTGAATAAGTCTGGATGTTTCGAGCGTAGATGACTAATCATAGTGGTGGTTGAGAAGTCTTTAGGTTTGCCTGGTTTACCACGTGACATTACTATTTTACAAGCATTGCAAATTGCTTTAGAGTAGTCCATTGTTTTGACATTAAAGTAACGCCATATAAGTGATGACTTTTTATCAGCCATTATTATTACTATTTAATTTACTAAATGCCCTTGCATGCCACTTTTATACCCGTGGCTTGTGTAACAAAATACTTGTAGGGATGTGTCCTGTAGTTCAGCGCTCTAATTTACATTTCTCTTCAAGTAAACAAACTTAGTGTCATCATCTAGTGACCTCTAGACAGTGTCAATATGTCTTAACAATTTGGTTTGTGGACCAGACCCTTGATTGACAACCTATCTCATAATAAACAAACTCATACCAGATTAACCTTATAGAGATTTGGCTTGTAGTCTCGCCCCTAATAAAAATTCTTCTCCAAGTAAACAAACTCAGTTCCCTCATAAGATGTGACCTCTAGAAAGTGTCAACACGTTGACATCTGGCTTAATGTGGTCAGCTGCCTACCCGTGAACTCAATGTTATGGACTAAACAAACAAAAGGAGGTGGGGGTGCTCATCTCTACCTCTGGAAATATACCCGCACATCTAGACAGATTATCAGCGTGACGTAGTTAAAGAATATTACGTGTTTACAAGACCACTCAAAGGTCAAGACAAGCTTTTAAAATGTGCCAGACATCGCTGCTACGTATGTAATACGAATTTATAATGTAAAGTCTAGTCCACCACCCAATATCAAACCTAGTTCCCTCGTGTGACCTCTAGAGAGTGCTTACGTCCATCGTATCTGACTTGGGGTCACCTGTCAATCAATGAACTCAATGTGATGGGCTAAACAAATAAAAGGGGAAGGGAGTTGTTCATCTAGAAATATACCTGGTTACATTAGAGGTGTGGCTCTTGTAGTCCAGCCCCCCCCCCCCCCCCAATAAAGATTAACTACTAAGTAAACAAACTCAGTTCCCTCGAAAGGTGTGACCACTAGAGAGTGTCAATACGCTGACATTAAACCTACGTCCATCGTATTTAACTTGTGGTTACCCACCCATAAAAAAACTCAATGTGATGGACTAAACAAATAAAAGGGGGTGGGAGTTGTTCATCTCTACCTCTGGAGATATACCCGCACAGCTAGACAGACGTCTGGTCAGCATGACGTAGTCAAGGAATGTAGCATTTTAACATGTTAACTAACTTACTCAAAGGTCAAGACAAATTGAAAAAAGTGCCAGCCATTGCTGCTCTGTATGTAAAGCGCATTTATGATGTAAAGTTTCATCTCTATTTATATTAAGTTATTAACACGTCTTGTCTTTATAATAAACGAAGTTTGGTGCATATTCATAATGGCTCTATTTTTAAGCACATTATTTTGTTTTCATATAAGCATTAATACATTCTATAACAGACAGTAATGGAACGAGGTCCACTTTATGCATATTAAATAGGTGTATTTTTTACTATCCGGTTTACTATCCGGTAGTGATATCCGACCGGAGCCGAATAGCACCGGATAGTAAAAAATGCCGGATATTCGGCAGAAGCCGGAGCCGGAGGGACTATCCGGTGCACCCCTAGTAAAGATGTAGACAAAGAAAGCAGGTTTACAAATACTGAAACTTAATATATTTCATAAGCTATTAAGCTAAAAAGGGCAAGTGACTTAGTGACAAAGCACTTAGCTTCTAAACAGAGGGATCTTAGGTTCCAATCTGATTGATTTTGAATTTCAGGAATTTAAGGATGCACCTGAGCTCACTCATCTCTAATGGTTACCTGAAATTTTTTGGGGAAAGTAAAGGCAGTGGGCCATTGTGCTAGCAGCATGACACCCTAATCAGCCATAGAAACAAATGACATGTACATCATCTGTTCCATGTATTACAATGTCTGAAACTAGGTACTATTGAAATGCTTAAAAAAATAAATTAAAAAAAAACATGACTCTTCAACACTAAATGACTAGCACTGCAACCATGCATGTGTTGAGTTACTATTGATCTTAATGTTAAAATTATAAAAACAAAAATGGTTTGAAAAAAAAAAAGCTTAAACGAAGTGTAATTGTATCAATTAGTTTGGATCAGGCATGTAATCAAATTTCTAATAGATTATAATTATAACAAATTATAATAAGAAATTATAGTAATATTGAACAACAACAATAAATCTGTACGATTAATAATAATTTTACCAACGTTTTTTTTTTAGAATTATTTCATGCTTTTAGCTTTCTCAGTATGCTATGACACTTATCTGGACCAGGGTGGATGTTACTGTAATTGATTTTTAAAGGCATTTAAAAAAAAAGGGAATGACCTGAATTCAAACTAGTATCCAGGCTCATGCCTCCTTGGGCTGAGGTGCTAACCAGTCTGCTAGTGAGGTACTTATGACTGGAAGATTGTATGTTTGTTTCCATTCAGAGGGGCAACCTATAAAGGGGACATTCAATTTATACCACCACTTCAGTCAAGTATCGGAACAATTTCTTTCCCTCATTCAAGATATGAAACAAAATAATAAATTACCAATAGTTATTTTACTAAATTTTTTTTTTTGATTGTTGTATTATCAGGTAAAAGAAATGATTGTGAAAAATTTCAGCTTAATCTGAGATCGGGTGTCAGACATAACATACAGGCAGATAGAGAGTTGATATTTAAGCTTTGTAAAAAGGTTCAACACATAATGTATCTGGCATAAGCATCACTTATGTTATAAGAAATAATAAAGTTAAATAAGTAAATAAAGGTAAACAAAGATTATCAATTATGCTTAATGTTTTATTATAAACTACAGGGTGATTTTTTAAAATACTGGTACATTAAAAATAATTTACAATTATGAAAAACAGTATGAAATATTGTGCTTTAAAGAAAATAATTAAATAAAATAAAAATGCTTAACCTGATTGATGGATCCATATATATTTGCAGCTGTAAATTAAAAAAAATATTGTTGTAAACCTGGTGGTGACACAGATGGGGGTAGTGCTGTGTGTTTTTAGCCTACTCAAATTGCCACAGTCCAGCGCAGTACGAGTGGTCAACTGTGACCAGTGACAGTGCACGCCAGTACGGCAAGGAACAGTGTAGTAAATATTACGGACGCAAGTCACGGGCGAAAGTGATCAACTGAAGTGGTCAAGAAGGTTCGAGGCCAGTAGAGACACTATATAAGAGCGAGTGTGTCAGAATCACTTCACGTTACCTCGCAATGTGACCAGACGAGGCGAAGTTAGAAACAGCACAGTGTGTGAAGTCAGGTGGAGCAAGGCTAGGTTTTTGGACAGTTAGTGTGATGTTGTTGCCAACTGTACAGTATTTGTAATGTATTTGAAATTAAATTGCTACTGTTACTTTGGAGCCCTGAGTTGTGAGGTTCTTTGAGTTTGTTGTGTCGTGTGGTGCAGTGAGAAGAGAGCCTGGATAGTAGAAGGAGAGATACGTAACAATATATTGTTAATGTGTTGTTCTATCCAAAAACAAAAAATGTGTTCTATAAACATTGAAGTATAATTAAATACATAAATATTTAAAACAAAGCATAATCATTTTTATGTAACAGTACATCAGAGCTATTAGTATTCAGAGAAAAAAAGAAAAACAAAGATTATATTAAGCATCTATAGCTGTATCAATAAGTTTGGATCAGTCATGTAATTAAATTTTCAAATAGATCTACACCAGCGTTTCCTAAACTTTTAACATATGCATACCTAGCCCCCCCTAACCGAGATGACAGATCATCTGTTCCTGGTTGTTAATTTTAATCTGAGACACTGTGCCACATCTGTTCCTATTTTTTCAATTTAATGCTGAAAAAGTAACGTCATATAAATTTTAATTTTGAAAAGGCAAGATATATTTCAGAACTTTTTCTTTTAAAACTGGATACACATTTGTAGACTTTGAAAAAGTCAATTAGGAAATCAGAGTGCTTGTAATGCTCTCCATTATTCATTTGACTGTTAGAAAGTATTTCTCTTAAGGCCAGATATGGATCAAAATCTCTTCAACCCAAGTCTTGTCTCAAGGTTCCACAAAGGCAGCAACCATTTTTAGATTGGGTTGTGCCACATACATAGTGCCCAGACTCCAGTCATGAGCCCACTTACTACAAGGGGGCAAAGGCCGTGCTAACCACAGGTTATTTCTTCATATACCTATTTTGTAACTACAAAAGCTGTGTAAGTACCTCTATTCTGTGTCCTTAATTTGAAAAAGGAAGTGTCGGACTTGCTGGGTTGTCAGGTCTCTCTTTCTGTTGGTGATATGAAATGATTATTTTATTATTGTAGACAAACAATATTAATTTTAATAAGACTCTAATCTCATACACTAACTGTAACTAAATCTCCATAGTGACCTTAGACTACCTCTACTAAATCTCCAGTATCTAGGATATTCTATATTATAACAATATTAATTATAAAATGGTACTATAAATGTAGACCACTTCACATATCTAGGTAGTATTGTGTCAAATAACGCCTCACTTTCAAGGAAAGTTGATAACCGTCTGGCCAGGGCCAGTAGCGCTTTTGGATGCCTTCAGGCAAGAGTTTGGCATAACAAATTGCTCCGCCTGCCTACAAATATCAATGTCTACCAGGCGGTGGTTCTCCCAACCCTTCTGTATGACTCTGAGACATGGACACTATACAGAAAACAACTAAGACTTCTTGAGCGCTTTCACCAAAGATGCTTGCGCTCCATCATGGACATACAGTGTTAAGACTGCACTACAAACAGTGATGTCCTTGCAAACGCCAGTATAGACAGTATAGAAGGGCTTCTTATGGTCTGACAGTTACGCTGGGCAGGGCACGTATCCCATATGGGAGACGAACGTATGACAAAGGCAGTCTTTTTTAATGAAGTAAAAGGTGGTCAACGTAACAGAGGTGCTCCACGGAAACGCTTCAAACACCAGCTTAAGTGTCCACTTTCCTTAGCTGACATAGAAGAGAGCACCTGGTTGCAGGCGGCCTCAGAACGAGACAGCTAGAGGTCACTCACGAAGGCCACGGGATACACATTTGAGACAAAAATAAAATCCGCTGCCAAGGACAAATGCAGATGGCAAAAAAAAAAATCTAAATCAACCACCTGCAGACAATGGTTATGCTTGCCCTGGATGTGGCAAAATATGTAGGTCACAGCTGGGGTTGCACAGTCATGGGAAATACAAGCATTCCTCTCTAATCTTGGGACTCAAAGACAAGCCTTATAATGTATAATAAACTACTACTACTAACTACTTTTTAACTAGATCTAGATCAAGTCAATCTATCTAGTTAAATCTAGTAGTAGATATACTTAGATCTATAGGATACTATTACTATAGGTATAGGTGCTATATTAGTATATTATACTTATATACTTAATATACTAGAATTCTAGTAACTAGGCCTATGTGAATATTATTATCATATTTGTTGGTAATACTTTAGATCAGCGCTCAGAATAAAATGTATCCAAAATTTAATTTATATCACAATAGTGCTTTTTTAAAAAATTCATTTTGTTATAAAAAGTTACTTTTATTTTTTACTTTACATCAATAAAGTGCCTTAGCGACTTGTAATTGTGGTCTGTGCGTTGCTGTAAGTTCAAGACTCAAAAGTGGCCGAGTTTTATTTTTTGAAGTATTTGGGGAACGAAACAATTACTTAAGTTTATATTTTTACCACAGACATAAAGGCATATGTCTGTGCTTTTTTTTTTTTTTTTTTACCTGCAAAGTTTCTAAGGACAATATCAAAGTAACAGAACAATATTTGTTATGGGAGATTGCATACAATCAATTTAGGCCTGTTTCGAAAATAAAATTTGTAAGAAAGAAAATGCTTGATGACTGCTTGGTGGTTTGGCTTGCTAACCGATGAGTCTCGGGTTCGAATCTCGGTGAAAAGTTGGTTAGGAATTTCTGGATTTTAAGGGTGCTCCTGAGTCCATCCAGCTCTAATGGTACCTGACATAAGTTAGCAAACGTAAAAGCGGTTGGTCGTTGTGCTAGCCACATGACATTCTAGTTAAGCGTGGTCAACTGCCTTATGGATTGCAAGGTCTAAAATAGGTGCTCTACACTATATATCTGTCTGTCTGTTAGGGGTGGACTGGGTATCAAAATCGGCCCAGGCATTCTATACCATCCGGCCCATAAATTGTATATTATATGATGGACATCCAGATCTAGGTCTACCTGACGTCATAATCATTATGTTAAATTTGATAATGTATCGAAAGCTGTACACATGCTTACAGTGAACACTGTGTCCTTATAAGGAATAAAGCCTTTATATTGCTTTTTAATCGCAAAGTGTATAGGCATAGGCCCTAAAAAGATGAAGCTCTATGGATGTAGAATGTAGGCTATTACATTATTTCGGAAAATATGTTAGATTAAATTAATAGGCCTTAGTAGAGTATATTTAAAAAAAAAAACAACTACTATTAGTATGGCATTCATATACCAAGAGTGCCATCCAAAATAGCTTTATAATCACACGTGATTCTTATGTAGATATGGATACTACAAATTACTAACCAATATAAATAATTACAAAACAAAAATAAAAAAGTAATCATATCTGGAACACACCCTAATTTTGGAAACTTAAAAAAAAACGATCTAGTACTAGTAAACCAATCCCGTCAAATTTGGTATCAAAAGAATCGCCATTTTCTCCCCGACAAAATGATACTCTAATCTAGAAGATCGGTTCATAAATAATGACGTTTTACGCACTTTTCCGACGGTAACCGGGGACGCGACCGAAACCATGAGGACCAGAATTTAAACACACTTCCGGCGTACAAAAATAGCGATGTTGAAGTACCTACTATTACTAAGACTACTTCGCTCAGGGGCCACTTCCCCTGAAAAAAGAATATTATAAAACATTTAACAATTTAATACTAGTGGCATCCATGCGGCCCTTATCTTATAAAATACAGACGTGATTAAAAAAAAAGAAGATGCTTACTCTAGTCCTACCGGCTACCGGCCCATTTGGATACCGGCCCACCGGGCATTTGCACGAATGTCCATATAGCCAGTCCGCCCCTGTTGTCTTATCTATTTATCTATCTATCAACACGTAACCTGACATTAGTTAGGGAAAGTAAAAGTGGTTGGTCGTTGTGCTGGCCACATGACACTTTCGTAGGCCATAGCAACAGATGATCTTTACACTATCTGCCTTATAGATTGCAAGGTAAAAAAGGGGTGATTACTTTATTTATGGCTGTCTGGTGACGTGGTAAGAGCGCTGGGCTATTGTCTCATTGGTACCGGGTTCAAACCCCGCCCGTTGCTTTACACAAGTTGTTCTGGCGAAGGTTTCTAGGATGTATTCATCTTCTATTCTGATGGAACATCCGAAACATATGAAAGGAAATTCAAACAAGTTAATACTCAAAGCCGACCATTGACTAAGAAAACTATTTTTAGAAAGATAAACTGCTCTAAATGACCTGAACTACTCTCCAGGAGTTCAATAGAGAACTCGTTAAGCCAGTGCTATGTGTACACCATTTCTATCCCATGGTCTCACTTGACTTGGTAGACAGGCCTGAGGGCATGCACGTTGATTTCTACGACATGTCTTTTTCATGGTCTGTCTATCTATCTATCTATCCGTACTTCCGTCTGTTTGTATGTTTGTAGGCCAGTATATTTCTATAAGCTCTCTCTCTCTCTCTCTCTCTCTCTCAGCAAGAGCTTTTCATGGGATATCAAATGTGGACATTTGGTTGTCAGGTTTTGTGTTATGCGCTCTGTTGTCTCACTCGTGCATAGTTTGAACCTCGCCCGCCACCCCACCAACGCCGTAGGATGTAATACACTTCATATTGAAAAGAACATCCGAAACTTGTAAAACATACACCTCTATATGTGTTTTGAAAGGCATTTACTGTCAGTTGTTACTGTCTATGCAAGATAGTTGATCCAGCACAGACAATGAGGTAGTTCCTTATTTCTGACCTACTTTAACCAAAGTCACGTGATCGTTGGACAACAAAGAGGAGAATGGCCTTGTCTTCCTATATTTCCATTGCTGTTGCTCCTCTATTTTTACGAAATTTTACATTTACAAACATTTTAAAATATTCAGAGTACATCAACAAACTCCCTGAATGTTCAAATAACTTTACGAATGTTTTCATAAAGGGCCAAGAACTGTTTAAGGATAAATTTTAAATTATCAATGATATTTCCTTAATAGTCCACAACAAGCGTCAACACATTTCCGATGATACATTCACATACAGAAGATGTTTTTACAAACGTTCTTGTAAGATTAAAAAAAAAAGCTTGGTATAAACTACACAAAACACACAAACACACATATATATATATATATATATATATATATATTTAGAGAGAGAGAGAGGCCTATATATGGGATAATATGCATATTAGTTGAAACATTGTTATTTTCATAAACTTCAGCTATTTTTTAACGTTATATATTTCATATTCCGGTTATTGTGTTGGATACATGATGTATTATTATGTTATTAAAAGTTCTAACATTTTTTTAAGAAATTCACAAAATGTTACATTAAAGTTTCAAAAATGCGTTGACGAAACAGATCTAGATCTATTTTATTACTTAGAAACCAAATTTAACAATGAAAGGGCGGGGTAAGACACATTTGGCTTGTGTAACTGTAAGAGTAGATCTAGATTTATCCTTGACTATCAGATGTGTTATTTGTTCGCTAAACAACTGAAGCCTATTACGCACAAGAAAAACACATGGCGGTCTTTTTATCTTTTATAACAACTAGTCGACATATCGACTACACACTAGACTTGCCCTAGAGCTATCTGACCAATACACACTGGTCTGCTGTCCAACTTTTAGTGTTCTACTCAAGTTCAAGTTTGTTTACTTTTGGGCAGAGAGGAAAAAGGGGGGGGGGGATGAAAGTGTTACTTTTTTTTTCTAGGACTGGTTACCCGAACGCTAAGAACTGTAAGTGAAGTCATTCATTGTAGATCATGAAATCTTGATCTCAGTATGGCAGATTATAGGCCAACGCTTCGGTACCTTCTATCAAAGGTTTAACTATTTGTTTTAGTTGAAACTATTAAAAAATGTATCTCTAGATTCTCCTGTTATTAACAAATTATAGTTTAGCGCTAATGAGTAAATTGAAACCACTAAATATTGACTTAAAACGCTTCAGATTCCCACTACAAACTAACTAAAACTAAGCACGGTGCGCGTTGTATACACACAACCACGTGACTAGGGGGGAATACGAAACTACCTCATTTAACGATTTCTTTTAAAAAAAATAGGCCTACTATGTGGCATTGGGGGATGAGTGGTCTCAGGTTCGAATCTCGGTGAAGGCTTGGTTTTTGAATTTCGGGATTTTTTAGGACACCTATGAGTCCATCCAACTATAATAGGTACCTGACATTAGCTGGGATAAATTAAGGCTGTTGATCGTTTGTCAGCCACATGACACCCTCATTCGTTAACCGTTTGTCAAAGAAAAATAATCTCTATATCATCTGCCATGTAGACCGCAAAGTCTAAAAGTGGGTAGTTAATGGAGTCCAATCGCTATAGAAGACCTCAACCTTGACCTGCTTCGTCACAACCTTTGACCCAGTTTAGACCAATAGATCGTCTCTGTTTTTGCCTTGGATAAAATCTCTTTCAATGACAAGCACGTCCATTCTTTGATGTTGCCTTCTTCTTTCTCCATCTGTTTCTTCTTTTTTTTTTACCTGGTACTTTTCCCTGAAGGAAGGCATTTACAAGCCCTGAGGATATTGTGATATGGCCATAGAGTTTTAGTTTGCGTTTTATTGAAAGTAGTTAGCAAGTTATCGTGGGGTCCAATCGCAGTGCTAATCCTAATCTCTTCATTTGTGATAAGGTCTTTGTATGTGATACCTAGGATCTTTTAGTAGCATCTCAATTTCATTGCTAGGATCCTTCCCTCTAGTTCTGCATTCAGAGTCCACCCAACTCTAATGACTTTAGTTGAGGGAAGTAGAGGCTGATCGTTTTGCTGGCCACATGACACTCTTGTAAACCGTTGGCTTAAGATATAGATGACCTGAACATCATCTTCCCTATAAACCGCATGGTCTGAAAGGGTAACTACTTTTTACTTTTTAGTAGTATGGCTGGTTAACTAAGTTATTATAGCGTCATGCTACAGCGTGTGGGTTCGATCCTCGTACTGCCTAATTATTTTTCTCTTTAGAATGAAAGAAAAGAAGAAAAAAAGAAAAATTAAAAATGCATGACATTTATAAAATTTCTGAATTTTTTTTTATTTAAACAATAATTATTAACAGTTACTGTACAATGTGTCATCTAGACATCAATAGCAACATGATTTGAAACAAAATTATTCTAAAATTGAGACTCTCTTAAACATGTTGATCTTCAAACGATGGAGATTAGTTAAACACTGTAAATAGACAGGGTAAATAATCCACGAATTATGGATTGATCCTAGTATCCTCCCTGCGCTTCTACAATCCTTTTTTTTTTTTTGGGGGGGGGGGGGGGAATTATAAATATATGTATATTACATTTCTTTTTCTTATTAAAAAAATAAAAATTGCATTACTACAAGAATAAAATTTTTTTTTGAACAATTTCATAATGTGATTTGTTTCGTCGCTAAGCACAAGTGCTACTGAAGCAGTCAATTAAAATAAAAACTTCAACATACACATGATCAAGATTAAGATAAATGAAAAGTAATCTATATATATATATATATATATATATATACATACAATTCTCCTCTTCCCTCAATAGTATAAAAGTAAAGGAAAGATCACTCTCTTATCTCTGCGGATATTCTACGAGAAAACAAGGGGGGGGGGGGGTTAACACGTTGTCACAAAATAGCAGAGCCGGACCATTGAAATATCACTTTTTTTTTATTTCTACCTCACGTTAAAAAAAGGTGTGTGGGAGGGGGGGGGGTAATCTACTCTGTAGTGACTATCGAGGCGACACGGAGCACGCTCAAGAGTTTGGACACCATGGAAAGATCACTCTTTTATTTTTGCAAGTCGGACGGAGGGAGTTATCCTAGAGTCTAGAGGCAAAAAAAAAAAAGAGAGGGGGAGGGTGAAGTACTATTCATCCGTCTCTAAATAGCAGAACCGGACTTAACCATTGTAGAGCCCTATGCGAAACGGATTTCGCGGGGCCAAGTTTGGGTAGGGTTACGGATAGTAAGTGAAAATTAAGAGTTTGTATTAGAAAATAAATTCGACTTTGCATTTTTATTCATTCTTTACTACGTACAGAATTACTTTACGAGCCTTGCGTGTAGCGAAGTCATATACAGTCTATCATAAAAATTCTATTTCCTACATTGATCACGCTCAATAGCAAGAATTACCAAATGTTTCGACCTATCTACGAGAATTGTTGATCTCAAGTAATTCTTCATTAGTTTGAGGCGCGAGAAGCTTATTTCACTAGATTCCACAATTGCGGGTATTGCAAAATGCCGTTTTTTTTATCGTGCGTAGGATTGGCTTTTTCCATATTGAATGACACCCCAAAATGACAATATTCGTCTATATATTACATGAGATTTGTATAAGTTTTCAAAAGATTTTAATAATTTCAGGATATTTCCAGGACTTTTTCGTAGGTATATTTTGCAATTTCAGAATATTTCCAGGACCTCCTGTTAAATCGACAGGAGGCCGCGAGAAATCTGTTATAAGTTATAAAATGGTTTAATTTAATAATTTATACACCTAAAATTAGCGCGGGTCCTATAAAAGTGCGTGTCCCACTGTGGTCGCGTAGGTTGCAGTGGCCTAAGCTCGGCCCTGCAAAATAGCGGCGTATGCTACGCCGCCGGTCGACTAGTAATAATGAAATCGGTAATTTAAATTATATTTACAACAGTAATAATGAACAACAATACCGCAACTATCAGATCACGTGATTCACAAACAGTGAAATTGTCATCTAGAACCCAATTACATTCTAAGCCATAGACATAGCAACACACAATATGAGAATATTGATGTCAATAATTTAATAAACGTATATATTAAAATAACAATATAACATTCTATAGTACGATTTAGCTTCTGAAAAAAGGCAGAATTAACTTTATGAATTAACCAATATTTTTTTTTTAAGTTTTTTTTTTTTTTTTTTTTTTTACAGATTTAGAATTTAACAGTTCAGCTAATTTTTCAACATTGGGCCTGGAATAATATTTTCATTTTTTACCAACCTTAGTCTGTGTTGTTTAAAATGCTCACACACCAGCAGGTAATGAAAAGAATCACCTATTTTTTTGGTGTACGAAATGGACACATTCTATCTTTAATTAATATCTATAATTCGTCATATTGCAACGGTCTAGTTCTATTGGAAGATGGTATTACAACTTCTAATCTTTAAAAAAAAGTAATTAAAAAATGGTAATTTATTTCAAAAAGGTGGGCAGTCTTCAGAGACGGCGTTAGCATTGGACGGGGCCTGAGCGAGTGTCATTAGGGGCACGAATATTTGTAGGATGGGCTGAAGATGACGAAAGATTCTCTTTGTGGTGGGGCTCCAATCTCTTTCTCTCTTTTTCTCTCTATCTTTCTCTTTCTATTTTTCTCTTTTCCTCTATTTCTTTAAAATAATAAATTATTTCTTTTAAATAATGATACACTCATTAGCCTAATAAAGCACTTAAGAACACTACATGCTGGATAGCCTACACCAGACTCTTTCATAACACACTCTCTAAAACACAGGCTACACACAACACAGTATGAACTTTCTTACCATGGGGACTAACTCTTCATACAAACACATACACATAAATACAATGTCAACAAGTCTATCTTTTTATCTCTTTCTCTCTCTCTCTCTCTCTCCTTCTCTCTCCCTCTCTTCGAGTATCATCAGGGCTCCAATCTCTCTTTCTCTCTCTCATTTTTTCTGTTTTCCTCTCTATATTTTTCTCTTTCCCTCTCATGTTAGCTTAACTAATAATAATAATAATAATAATGCTTGTTTTGGAGTCCGAAGATTAATGGGGAATGCAACATTTCTCGTGATATGCAGTCCCAGCCGTGACCTACATATTTTACTACACCCAGGGCAAGCATAACCATTGTCCGCCGGTGGTCGATTAAGATGTTCTATACCTGCGACGCTAACTGTGACCTCCGTGTCGAAGGTGCCGCGCTAACACTAGACGCTGGGTACATGCACACTCTTTAATAACACACGTAACACACACAAATAGGAGCTTTCTTACCAAGGGGAATAACTCTACATACAAACACATACACATCAACACAATGTCGACATCTCTTTTTCTTTCTCTCTTTGTGTTTCTCTTCCTCTCTCTCGTCGTTTGGTATGCTTTGATTCTAGTATCCTCCCTTTGTTACTACAAAATTGTATTTAAAAAAAAAATGAAGATAGCATTAGGGGCACGAATATTTGTACAATGGGCTGAAGGGGACGAAAGATTCTCTTTGTGGCGGGGCTCTTTAGGCACTGGAAAACACTGAAAAAAAAATATCATAACAAAAACATAAAAAAAAACATTAAAAAAACACCAAAAAAAAAATACCCCCCCCCCCACCCCCCAAATAACAACGATACAAAAAACGGACAGAAGCGAGGCTCACTACCCGCTGTTCGCCTATCTGCTTCCGCTAACATTTCTACCAAGGCGCCACTTAAGGCCGTGGGGATTCGAAAATTAACTCGGTGTCATTGAACCAGCTGTCTCTGTACTATTTGTCGTGGCGCCTTTATTGACTTCCACCTATCCCTTGGTCTGTTAGCCCGTTGGGGCACCACTCATGATCGCTCAACCGTCTTCCCCCATCCCTGTCTATCCTTTGCTTTGAATAGAATCTCTTTCAAAGACAGGCCCCTTCCATTCTTTAAAGTTGTTTTCTAATCGCTTTCTCTGTCTGCCTCTTCTTTTTCCTGGTACTGTTCTCTGAAGAAAGGACTTTGCAAGTACTGAGGACTTGTGGTCAGCAGGCATTCATTAACCTATTATAATGACTTGAATTAATTTCCTTATTTCCGACCCAGTGCAGTCTTGCCAATGTTGGCATTATTTTGACGAGAAACTCGTGCGCTAATGGACACACGCGATGGCTGTGTTGAAGCACGGAGATACTTTTGGGCTGTATGACACGTTGCGGGGTTGACTGCAGACACTTGGTACTAGATTGACACGTGATATGACGTAATTATTTTCCTTTTTGAAGTAACGTTTATAATATGTAAGATAACTTTATTGATCCAATCAAATGGAAATTCAGTTTGACTACAATTGACACCCTCAGCGTAACTCCTGTACAATAACAATATAGATGCACGATATAGATGCACATACGAACAACATTCACACACGAAAAACACATACACACTCATAACCATCGCTTTATAAATAGACTTCTATGAATTCTCGATGACAGAATGTTTTTTTTTTATGTTAGTCATCCAGGGTCTATTATTACTGAATGTTTTAGTTGTGGTAAGTTCATCTGTCTGGGCAGTTGTTTACAAACATGTCCCAATCTGTTTGCTCCAGGCAACTTTGTGGCTGTAAAACAGCGTCGTCAGACCATGACTGGATGGACTGTACTTCGGGTTTTGTTGTTTTTAAAACCGATTTGTACACGGGTGTAAGTGTGGTCCGACTCTTCGAGGGGAAATAACGATAGAGATGTGTAGGCCATTTTTATGTTGCTATAACACATGTCCAAGGTTTTATCGTGCCTTGTGGGACTTATTGGCACGAGTCGCCGTGGTCTATATTAAATCACGATGTTTTGCACTGAGCCGACTTCTGCACTGATCGCGAAGGACCCGCTCGGGAAAGACAGCCTTATGAACTCTCCGTGACTTGCGCCTTCTTCGATGTAGCGCAACCAGAAAAAAAAATCTCAAGCAGAGAAGATTACGTCATAAACCAGCGGTTCTCAATCTTCTATGCTCGGCGACCCCTTTTTACAATCTCCCACTCCAACACACACATACAGCATTAAAAGAGTAGACAATAACAATCCATATTTTCGATGGTCTTAGGCGACCCCCTGGCAAATCGTCGATCGACCCCCCAGTTGAGAGCCCCTGCCATAGACTGTTGTGATGGTAGACTGGCAGATGTCTATGGCGCGGGACGAAATGTGAGACTAACCGTGACCTCCGTGACCCCCGTGAAGGCGCCGGACTAACACGGAGCTGTTCGATGAGTCAACCGAACTGGACATTTCGTAACAGTATAAATGTCAGTTGGTGGACACAGGGGAACGTGGGTGGGTGCGCTATGAGCTACCACCCCCAACTCCATTTTGTTTTATCCGCTCTAAAAACTCCAAGGCGGGATAAGTACCTGTGTGGTGAAGCACTTGGCTTCCAAGGGTTCTCAGCAAGAATTTCTAAAGACTGGTATTTTTAAGTTCGTGATAATTATGACGCCTGTGTCTACACTACTCTAATGCTACTAATGGGTACCTGGTGGGGAGGTTGGTCGCTGTGCTGGCCACATGGCACTATCGTTAAGCGTCGGCTATTGAAATAGACAGGGCCGGATTTAAAATATGTGTAGGCCCCGGGGCAGGATTTTGTTAAGGCACCTACACTTTTTCGAAAACCTTTAAAAAGACCCACTTATGATTAATATAAATAACTACCGGTACTTTTATATCCAAAAGGATGCCATATTTTAGAAGAAAGAAATAGTAGACCTACTTTTACATTTAATCTCATTTTAAAAACCATTTTTTTAAAACGCATATTTTAGTTTTAAAAAGTGTAGGCCCATAGTCTTGAGTTTGTGGACGGTAAGGCTTTTGGTAGTCGCACTGCCGTAAATTCGGAGCTACTTGTACATATTATGAGGGATATTATTATTATTAATGACTCATGAGCATGCGACAAGACAAGAGAGAGAGAGAGAAATAGAATTTTTTAAAAATCTTCATGAGTATTCACTATTCACTGTGCACAGATAACGAACATAGTCAATATTTGATGGAATGATAATTTACGATGGGGGATAATTTACGAGGATGGCTGCCTGGTCGTGCGGTATGCGCGCTGGACTGTCGTTCGCACTTCTCGATGGTCCCGTGTTCAAACCCCGCCCGCTCCCGTCTTCCTGGCTAAGGTTTGGACTAGGAAGTAAATTATCTTCTACTCTGAAGGAACATCCGAAACATGTAAAACACTTTAGAATAATTGAGTGACATAAGTCATGTTATTACGCAACACTTTGCGATTTAATCATCGAATATGTCGTCACATCTGGGAAGCGTGGTCGAGAGGCTAAGTACGCTTGAACTTATCTTGGCTTGGCTACCTATGAAGGGGGCTCGAGGTTCGACACCCGACTCGAGTAGGGTTGTGTTTACAAGCATGAAGGTAGCACTATATAAAAGCTACATTTATTATTATCTCTTCACACAACTTCCAATCTACACGGCCAACATAAATTCAACACACCTTGGCAAGTCTAGCGAATCACTCAGCAAAATATTGAACCTGGTCGAATCATTAGCTCACACCTTAAAGGTAGATCTCGTTCCTAGTTGAAAGGGGCAACAAAGGTACAATACCACAAACAGCCTCTGTGCCATGCTGAACAATCGTCCATCGGTAGCCAAGGACGCTAAGAGATGACGTAAACACAGTCTTTGACAACAGCACACAGGCAAAGAGACACTGTTGCTCGGATGTGCCGCGTAGTGCGCAGAGAATAAAACAACACAAATTAAACCCTAGCCGGCCAAGTCCTGATTATGTGATTGCTAAATATGTTTTGGGGCTCTATATAATAATAATAATTTTATTTATAAAGCGCTGTTAATTAACAAACAAAAAATGTAGGCCCAAGGCGCTGTGATAACATTACAAACATAAAATGACAAACTAATCTAAAAAAGTTTTAAACAGATAGGTCTTAATGTTCTTCTTGAATGTAGTGTACCGAAGCAGGTTGTCTGAGATCAATGGGAAGTGAGTTCCAAATTGTAGGTCGTGCACAGAAAAAGCCCGCAGACCGTAGCTTGTGAGGGTTAGGGACGGCTAACCCTAATCCTAACATGTGTTGCCTATAGGCTAGGTAAATCCGGCCCTGGTATAATACTAAGTTTTAGCCCCCCCCCCCCCCCCAACCTAAGACAAAGGTAGCGGTTGGCGCGAGATTGTACTTTTAAACCTAATTATTGCAATAAAAATGTCTTCAGGGCTGCTAACTCTGATCAAACTTCAATTTTGTATTGTTTACATATCTCTCTTTTGGATGACGAGTTTGGCGACCACTGGTTAGTAGATTGTGTGTATGTGTATTTAGGGGTCACGGGTCAGAGTAATTTAAGCGATCTATAGTTTCATAGTAACTAAACGTCAAAGTGTGTACCGTGTAGGTCTATCTAGTTCCGGATGTAACAAGCTATTTCACGCCTTGGATAAATTGACCAATCGGTCATCTTTTAGTTAGATCTAATCAAATCAAGTTTTGGCACAGATGCCTATGATCATATGATGGGTCACTGCCGTGGTCAAGTGAACAGAGCTCAGTCACGTGTGGCGCATTCAAACGGTACGCTCCTATTTATCTAGTTCTATCTGTGTCATCTCGTTTCCAGTGTCATCCAACTATTATAAAGAAGATCTCATACCATCGTTTTATCTAGTCAATATTTATTTGCTTTGGCAACAAACTATTTTCTTTACTTTATGATATGGTAATAAATTTTGTCAAAGATTCAATAACTTTTATAATATGATAGTGATAGACTAGATCTAGAATTCTAGATTGTCTAGAATCTAAATAATAGCTATATTTTATATCTTATCTAGATCTATATAGATCTATTCTATAACTAGTATAACTATACTAGAGTTACTAGTAATTTAATAGTATAGCCTACTAGATCTATTATCATCTATAAATAATAATTAATACTATAATAATAGATAGGCATTTATTAAGGCCTTTTATTTTTAGATAAAGTCACAAAAGTAGAATAATTAATAATTTTATTAGGGTAACCAGCTCATCTGTAGTCTAGATCTCTACTAGTTACTAGATACTACTATTACTAGATCTATATCTAGATCTCTATCTCTAGTGTCTAGTGGTCTTCTCTATCATATAATTCATATATATATTAATATGGATGCCTGGCCTATGCTATCCTATGGCGGCTATGGCTATGCTATATAGAATATAGATCTAGATCTATTATATCTAGTAACTCTATTACAGTAAACTAGATTTATCATGACTACATAGTCATAGGACCTCTCTACATTAGTCTCATTAGAATCTAGATTAGATCTAGAGGAGGCTCTTATAGTTTGAACACCCCATCGGATTCTCCTTTCTAAACGGGTCGCTTTTTTTTGTTTGTAATTCATTTGTTTTTATGTTTGGAGCTAAAATCGACGATTCGGGACTGAGCATGTCCAATTTTAGATAAGTTCTGGTAATTTTGTTCCGTTTTTCCAAAGCAGATGGCAGTTATTTAGATTCTCGGTAACCATGTATGTTAAGCTGTTGTTTTAACCTCCCCCGGCAATTCATACCCATATAAGGGATGAAGGCTATATCATGAGCCTGTTTGATCGTAGGCTGATGGGCATATCAAAATAAGCTTCCAAACATCTTTAGAAAGACATTCCAATCACATTTATACCGTTAGCTGTTAAATAAAATTAAAAAAGGGGGTGTCCAAACAAATAATAATGAATTCAGCTCATTCTCCTTTTTGAACACAGCAAAATTGTATTAAGAAATATTATTGGGATTAATAAATCTATGATTTTTTCAATGAATAAACATGACCTAGATAGAGATATCTAGAATATATAACTTATGAATGAAAGAAAAAGTGTGGGCTGCTAATTTGAAGCCAGAGACCATGCCCACTGCATGTGATCAAGCAAGATAAGCTGGCGGTAAGGAGAGGTATACACTCAGCGAGTAGTGTCACAAACTATCCAACAGGCAGTGGAGGGAAGGGGGAGAGAGTCATGAAAAGAATTATAAGCATCTATGGGAGGGAGGGGATGTTAAGGTGTCACAAAACGAACATCCAAATTATGAAAACAAGAAGAGGGTCCTTGGATGGGAGTTAAAAGAAAGACAGAGAGAAAATACAAGTAGCCTAGTAGAAAATATCATGTTTATTAAATTAAAATAATTAATTTATAGCTCTATAATCTATATAAATTTATTTCTGTCTGTTTCTACACATAGATTATATAGGTATTTAAATAAATAAACTATACACGATATATATATATATATATATATATATATATATATATATATATATATATATATATATATATATATATAAAAGAGACAAATAGAGAGAGTATATGAGGAAATAGACTATAAATACATATTGCAAAATTGAATCTACTTCTTTTACTACAATCTAAATAATTTTTAAGTAACACCGATATAATTTATTAGCAATTACATAGTGGTGTTCAACACCGGTGCTCACTGTTCAACTAAAGGAGAAAGCCCAAAAACTGCGTTCAAAATAGGAGCATGAAGTGACCTAATTTATTTTAAAATAAAATCTTGACTATGGGTGGTAATACAAAGGAACACAGCTATTTTTATAGTCCTTTAGTTGCAGAATAAGAATCTGCTTTCAGTTTTTTTGTAAGTTAAACCTTCACCAAATAAAAAAATAAAATAAAAAATTGATCTAGTTCCCGAAAGTCTGTGTTCAGTTATAAGAATCTACCATAGATGTATTATTATTAATCATCAAGACTCTAGAACTCTAGATCTAGACTAGCTCTAGATAAGATTGGCTTAGATCTAGTCCTAGAAATAGCTGTCAGCACAACTTATCAAAAATGTAATCCTTAAGGGGCGTTGTTGCCATTGTAACTATAGATCTAGTTGAATAATCAATTTTTGGGCTTAAACTTAAACCAGCTCAGAGATTATGCAAAACTTGGACATTTCTTTTTCATTCCTTGTTAGGCTTGCTGACCTGTAGATTTAGAATAATTTAGATTATATCTAGATCTAGTCTTGCTAGATCTTGTATAGCTTACAAACAACATTCTAGATCTAGATCTTAATGATAAATGTGTAAACAAACAAAAAAAGATACTGTAAAGCATAACTATTTGCGAAAAGAAAAATGCAGCCTTAAGAACATAACTAGATCTAGTAAAATCTAGTTACTTAAGATTTTAGGTCTTAAGTTGTTCCTAACTATATTTGTGAAAAGAAAAATGCTGCCTTAATAACATAACTAGTTACTTAGTTTAGATTTTAGGTCTTAAGTGGTCTTAAGTTGTCCATTTGTGGCAAAATATGCATTGACAACTTGGTCTGCATAGTCATGTGAAATACTGCAGGCTACACATTCATAACATTTGTATTAAAGATGGTGTCACTCATCCATAACCTTTGTATTTAAGATGGTGTCACTCATCCATAACCTACGTATTTAAGATGGTGTCACTCATCCATAACCTTTGTATTTAAGATGGTGTCACTCATCCATAACCTACGTATTAAAGATGGTGTCACTCATCCACAACCTATGTATTAAAGATGGTGTCACTCATCCATAACATACGTATTAAAGATGGTGTCACTCATCCATAACATACGTATTAAAGATGGTGTCACTCATCCATAACATACGTATTAAAGATGGTGTCACTCATCCATAACCTACGTATTAAAGATGGTGTCACTCATCTATAACCTACGTATTAAAGATGGTGTCACTCATCCATAACCTACGTATTAAAGATGGTGTCATTCATCCATAACCTACGTATTAAAGATGGTGTCACTCATCCATAACCTACATATTAAAGATGGTGTCACTTATCCATAACCTTTGTATTAAAGATGGTGCCTACACATCCATAACCTTTGTATTAAAGATGGTGCCTACACATCCATAACCTTTGTATTAAAGATGGTGTCACTCATCCATAACATACGTATTAAAGATGGTGTCACTTATCCACAACCTACGTATTAAAGATGGTGTCACTCATCCACAACCTACATTTTAAAGATGGTGTCACTCATCCATAACCTACATATTAAAGATGGTGTCACTTATCCATAACCTTTGTATTAAAGATGGTGCCTACACATCCATAACCTTTGTATTAAAGATGGTGCCTACACATCCATAACCTTTGTATTAAAGATGGTGTCACTCATCCATAAGGTACATATTAAAGATGGTGTCACTTATCCATAACCTTTGTATTAAAGATGGTGCCTACACATCCATAACCTTTGTATTAAAGATGGTGCCTACACATCCATAACCTTTGTATTAAAGATGGTGTCACTCATCCACAACCTACATTTTAAAGATGGTGTCACTCATCCACAACCTACATTTTAAAGATGGTGTCACTCATCCATAACCTACATATTAAAGATGGTGTCACTTATCCATAAGCTTTGTTTAAAAGAAAGTGCCTACACATCCATAACCTTTGTATTAAAGACTGTGTCTACTTATCCATAACCTTTGTATTAAAGACTGTCTGCTTATCCATAATCTTCACAGTCCTTTGTATTAAAGATGGTGCCTACACATCCATAACCTTTGTATTAAAGACTGTCTACTTATTCATTACCCTCACAGTCCTTTGTATTAAAGATGGTGCCTTGTTATGCTAGAAATATAAGTTAGATCTAAAAAATTTACCAACCAATTATATTTTAAACAGGAGTGTTGCAATAAATAATTTTTAACTGCAGATTTTTTTTTCTTTCAGATCAAAACGCAGATCTCTTCTTTGTAATATACAATGGGAACATCATAAAGATTGCTGGTAATTATTACCTTTGAGAAACAGACAAGAAATGAAAACACTTTAAAAAAAAATGGTGAATCAAGGATGCCGGCATTCTTTAAGGCAAGTAGTCATACAAAGCTAGAATTTAACTATTCTGATTTATTATCATAAAAATGTTTTTACTAAGCAAGGGCAAGCGATGAAACCGCTGATCCAGCAAAGCAAGTGTCTTTATAAGTTTCATTCTTTTTGTTTGTTTGTTGCTTTACCTTTTGTGTTATTGCATGCAAATCGAGCATGTTTTTAATTAAAATTATTTTAAGAATAATTGTTAGATAATTAATCATTTAGCTTCATATAAATTTTATAGATCTAGTTTAAAAAAAAAAGGTTTTAATGGTTAAGTTGAAATTTGATCTTCAAACAGACTTAAACTCAACAACTCTGCATAAATGTTTTATGTATTCATTATCATAATTAAATTTTGGAACATTTTCAGATCAATGTCTAGTTATCAGAGGATTAGAACCTTCACTTGTGAGGAACTGGTCAGAAGTTGAAACATGCTAGGCCACAAAGTTGTATTTAAGGCAAGTAATCTATTCAATATAATTTAAATTTTAAATTTAATTTCATAGTTTCTTTTGGTGTATGTTTATTAAGAACAGGAAAGCTGTGGAACACTGATCTAGCAAGGCATGTATTTTTTTTTTTAATGTTTCAGTTTTATTTTTTATTTTTTTTTTGTGCATGCAATTTGAGAATGTTTTCAATGTTTATATAACATTTAAAGAAATTTTTTTCTGATTTTATAGAACATTTTGTAATTAAAAATATTTGCATAACAATGGTTGAACTTCTTGAAGCTTGATGTGCAAGATAGATTTAGGAGTATTATAATTTAAAGTTTAACAGCATCTTGAAATAATGAAATAAAACTTTTTTTGTTGTTAGCAGCCAATGCTTCAACACAAGTTTCATGTCACATTAAACATGTTCAGAACAAGATTGTGTACAGCCTGTGGGTGAAGTGAAGGAGGACAGTCAACAGATCATGTGTGGTGCCCCGACAGTCCAACAAAAGAACAGGTGAGGGTGTTGTGATGGAAAGTAGTGAAGATAAGATGATCAATTTTTTTTTTTTCCAAAGACATTGTTTCAAATGCTATAATTTATGTAATTTAGACTTAAGTTTCTTTTGATGCTTGCTTAATAAAGAATAGGCAGGCAATTGGTATATATAGATATTGAGCAGCACAGTAAGTAATAGTATAGTTTTTTTGACTTTGTACTGCATGCTAATTAAACTTGTTTTTAATATTAACATAACACTTTGTATACTTTTCTGTTATCTTAGTTTTTGGTAACTAGTTTTAAATATATGCATGTTAGAGAAGCCTCATTACCTTGATGTATTATTTATTGAGATAGGTAAACTCAGGTTTAGCCTTACTAATTTGGTAATAAAGTCAGTATTTTCAAAACAAACTCTTTATCTTTGCAGCCATAACATTCTATCAACATTCACATATTTTATAACATTTTCAGTTCCAAATGCAGTTTACAACCGAGTGATTTAGAAATGGAGCATGAATACAGATTATGAGAACTATGAACTATAAAGCACAAATAATCAGAATTGTAGCAAGCTTTACCAAATTTTTCTTAAGGCAAGTGGTCCTTTCCAATGTTACATTTAACTACTTTTAATTCATTTCTTTTCATGTATGTTAAATAAGAACCAGTTTCTTACTACAGATCTATCAAAGCAAGTATATTTTTTCTATGTATTTGTATATTTTAATTGCATTTTTTCTTTTTGTTGTTGCTTTTTTTGCATGCTAATTGAAAATGTTTAAATATTTTCCTATCAAAATCTCAAAATACATGTTTTCTGTTATCTCTTAGCCTTATGGTAATTAGTTTCAAATGTATACATAACAATAAAACTTATTTTCTTCACTTTAACATTTAGAGAGCTAGATCAATTGGGGATTATCTCATTATGAAGTTTAGTCAAAATCTCACTTCACTAAGACTTAGATTTGTGTTTATCTGCCTGTACACATTTTATTACAACTTTCAGGTTAAGATGCTGAGTAGAGCTTAGTGCTCCTCAGATGTAGGTAATGAAAAGAACTACAAGTTATAGGGAACAGGAAAAAGCAGTGTAGCAAGCTTATCCAGAAGTTTTTTTAGTCAAGCCAATTTCATTCTTGTGGTTCTCTAGCCATCAAGAATTCTGGACATACTTTCCATTCATCTGTGTATTGAGCTTAAAAGGCAAGTAGTTCATTTAAATGTTAAGGATTTACCTTTTTTTAATATAATGTATACTGAAGTGATAGGCAAATTATGAATATTGTAATGCTTATTTTTAAATGTTTCATTTGAATTCCATCTTTTGTGTTAGTGTTTGCATTGGTGAATGCATTATCAATGTTGACAATTCTTTTTTTTTTTTTTTAAGCATTTGTGCTTTTTACTAAGCTTTTTCATCATGGGTACCCTTAGATAACATTTTGAATATTCTTTGTCCTCTTGGTCTTTAGTAATTGCTTTGAAATTATTTACATAAAAACACTCATTTCTGTCATTTAGCATTTAGAGTTAGGTACATATAATCATGATTATTGTAACAAGTTAAATACAATTATATTTTCACATTTTTCAGATTAAGATGGTGAATAGATCTTATTCAAGAAATGGAGTGCCAATACAGATTATGGAAACCATCTACAAGTAGTTAATATGAAGAGCAGGACTAGGAGACTTGAAACAAGGCAACATATGTGATACCACAACCCTGCTTTTTTTTCTGATCTACTTTCTTGTCTATTTTTTTAAATACTTCCCCCCCCCCCTCTTTTTCTGTGGTCAAGACAAAGTTTATTCTCAATAGAACATCCTACTAGAAGCCCAAATATTTCAAAACTATTAAACTACAGATATTGCCTTACAAGTGTATAGTGATTACTTTTAAGCAATTTTTTTAGATGCAATTTATTTACTTAAATGCTTAGCTATTTGATATCTGGTTGAATTCAGATAACAATTGCCTCTTAATCTGTAATTGTAAAATTATTTATTTAGCTTGCACTTTTTTTTTAAAATAGTTCAAGATGTTGAGTATTGATTCAACTTTTAGCTTGGGAGATAAATAGCCAAAGCTGTAAATAGACAGTCCAGGTAATTGAAACTAGAGGTAAACATCATGGGAAGTCCAATTATAAGGCAAGTATTTTTCCTTTATATCTTATTTAACATAATTAGTCAAACTATGTAATACTTATAGGCTTTACTATTGTTTCCATAGAAAAAACTTTTTTTAAAATACCATGAGATATTGTATTTAAGAGATATTCTAGCTCAGTATATGATGTTTCCATATATCATCAGCTTAACAAGCACACATTCTCTGCTGCCAACAGTACCAATTTGTCAACCAAGCAACAAATATTCCTTGGTAATCTGCTATCAGATAACAGTTTTCTCGTTGGCATTTTTATGAATTAAAGTTTTCAAGGCTTAAGTAAGACTTACTTTTTTTTTCTTTGACTGCTAATTCTAAAATAATTTATCATTGCATGTTAAAAATAATAAAGAACTTTTTATACATATTTCTCTACCATTTTTCAGTGTTTTGGTCATGTTTCAGATTTGTTTAGCATAATCCTGTACTACATATTAACAAATGTTTGGTGTGTCTAGTTCATCTCTCTCACTATGAAGATGGCTACACAGTGAGTACAAAGTTTTATTTTCATTCACAACACAAATTTTACTATTGAAAAAAAATAATAAAAGCTATAGGTATTTAGTTTGCTAAACAACCTTCTTGTTATAGTGATCAAGTTTATTTGATGCATTACTAAGCCTTGGACAATGCATCATCATAACTAATATAATGTTCAAAGGCACTTATTAGTTTAAAATTTAGGTCAATCAAATAAGATAATGTGATCTAAACTGTTTTCTGGGTACCAGCTATCAGCAATGCACCCCTATGATATACAAGTCTTCATTGCCAAGTCACTCTGCCAAACAGTGTGTACACCTTTCTTGCAGTGGTAGTACTTTACTGTACTTCAATCACTTCAGGAGTCTGGATATGTCAGCCCAAGGCCAAGGAGATCAAGTTTGTGTCCAAGGTTACTTAGGTAATTCTCTGAGAACAATAGGTGAGTTGAATTCTAGTGTACCAGTCAAATATCTTTTAGCAAAATGAAAAAAAAAAAAAAAAATGTATAACATATAAAAAATCTATTATATAAACACAATGTCTAGAGTTTTAGAGTACTCGTTTCAGACCATCTGATCATAGGTCAGATAGTGTTAAGCTCAACTGTTTCTATGGTCAATGGTTAACCATGGGTTGTTTGGCCAGCAAATTTTCAGATATTGCTCTAGTTTTAGGTTTATAAGATACATTTTCTTCTAAAGGGAATCAATTAGGACCAAAATGTAAACTTTTATAAAGTGGTGTACTTAATCACGCAAGAGCTGCTTCACATTGACTGTAAGAATGTTTGAATAGTGCATACATTTTCATAATAACTTACCCTCTGATTTATAAGGTTGACAATTTATTAAATATATATTTTTGTTTTTAGAAAGTATACTGTATTATATAAAAAGAGCATGCATTGTCCTATAATTCTATACCAAAATGTAGCGTTTTCTGATTACAAACAAAAATGTTATTGAAGTTTAATCATAACAGGGTGGAATTGAAACATTAACAATTCTGCCAGAATGTGGAAAATAATTATGGAGAAAAATTTATACACATGGGCAAGGGCAATTACTCTGTTTCCTTTTTTTTTTTTTAAAATATATTATTGACATTTTTATTTCAATTTGTAAATTTGCTTCAACATTTCAGGTTTTTTTTTTAAAGACAGACACTACATGTTGCTGATCTGTGGGTTAGTGGCTCAATCATTGTGCACTGATTCTCCACTGATGCCTTGATTGCCATAAGTTTATCTACTGATCTACAGATCAAGGTAATAAATATTTTTCTACTCTATAACCCAAGAACTTCTTTAGGATACATTGTTTTTACACTATGCGCCTAATTCTGTTGTATGTTTTAGGACCCTGGCAATAGTTTCTTAAACTTTCAGACAATCAGAGCTAGTTTAGAATGAAAGCACAAAACAAAAGCCAGATCTGTATAGTGTTTTTTTTTTCTGAAAATGTTTTTAAAGAAAAGTCCAGATATAGCAGCTTATAAGGCCAACTTGGGAAATTAGGTATTTTTAAAACTTGTACTTATACTAAAGATATTTGAAGTATTTTTAAACTAGCTCTGTTTTTCAAGTTTTTTATTTATTTGTTTGCATTAGATTTAAATTTTTTAAATTAATTATTTGAAAAAAATATTTAGTTGCACTATTTTATCAATACTGCATTATATGGTAATGCATTTAGATGTGATATATATCTGTTAAACAGTGAGTTTTTCTCAAATCAACTAGGGACTAAATGGTCTATTAAACATGAGGTCAAGGAAAAAGGATGAACATTTCAAGGCTGCAGGAGGAACATTAAACATCTCTCTCACTGTGAAAAGATTCTACCGATCTACAAATGATCAACATGTTTTATCTTAAGTTCATCTGCCATTTCTTCAAATGGAGCCATAGTCAGAATAAGGTAAGAAATATTCTTATACTTCACAGCATTTATTTTTTTGTAAAGTGATGATCCTGCATTAGTTGTATGTTGTTTGTGCATGTTACTTTAAATATCCTGCATTAGTTGTATGTTGTATATGTATGCATGGTTCCTGTATTTGTTTTGTATATTATGATGTCAGTAATTACTTCACAAACACATAACAACTTCGCACACAACTTGTAAGTTCACCTGTCTAGTTAAAGAAATTTGTATTGTATTTGTTTTAGTACTGTCTAGTTATGAAAGTAAACTGAATTTTCATTTGTTAAACTTAGTGATATACCATTTTAATTTCAGTTAAAATATGTGGATGTTCCTATTAAATTTTTCAGAAAAACTGAATTGCTCTGAAATAATTCCAACTGTATAAATGTAAATATATTTCAACAAATAATGGAATTGGATTCTTTGTCATTTGGATTAATTCAATAGTAATGTATTCTAAATATGGAATTCAAACACAAAAATGAAAAGTTGTGAATCACCATCAACTTTCACTTTGCCACTTGGAGATTGGGATGATTCAAGTTACTGGAGATTGGGATGATTCAAGTTACTATTGTTGGGAGTTAATGTGAAAAAAAAAATCTACAATTCCATGTGATATGATATACAATTGCATGCAAAAAATCCTAACCCTAACACATTCAATGAACAATCAGTATGAACGTTTCCACCAAAGGAAATGTTGCCGCTCATGATGCATCTATTTATTTGGCTCCAGATATTCAACTGACGCACATTCGCAAAACAAATGTAAAAAAAAAAAGATTTAATCCATTACATGTATATAATTGTGCAGGAACATTTGGGATTGTCATTTGTATCACACTCATCTCTCATTCATTGAGACTCTACACTTAATCTGGTGATCAAAATGTGTTTGCAATTCACAGTGAAATCATTCTTTGAGTGCTTAAAAAAGAAATTCATACGGATGGACGTATAACTGTGTTAGACGTCTTCATTTATATTCCGACTGAACGTTTGTAACAATAATTAAGTCACACTCAAGGAACATATGAACGTGTCCATCAAAGGAAATATCGCCGCTCGTGATGCAACGCACACTAATCAACATTTGCACTTGCAGACCAACTAAATAGTTGTGGAGAAAACACATTTAATTGATAACATTACTATGTTTAGCTTAGGACTTTTCAAAAGTGAAGACTGGACTCCTTAGCCATCTTCGTGTTCATAGGAATGATTAATGGAGGAATTTTAAAAATGAAGACTGGGTTCTTTAGCCATCTTCGTGTTCATAGGAATGATTAATGGAGGAATTTTAAAAGTGAAGACTGGGCTCTTTAGCCATCTTCATGTTAAAAGGATGTAATTGAGGACTTTTTCAAAGAAGATCGGTCTCGGTGGCCATCTTTGTACTTATAGGAAAGGATATTGTATTATGTTTTAAACATGAGGATTTTTAGCTGAGGACTAGATGTATTAATAGTCATCAATTGAATTGTTGATCCAAGACAAAATAGTTGGTTATGTCTGTGTGCATTTGTAGACAACCCAGCAGTGCACATCCTTTTTCTTGTTTTGCTTTTTTCACGTGCTACAATGCCTTGGACAAAGCATCATCATAACTTGGAATGTTTAAAGGCATTATAAAAATATCATAGAAGAATGAGTTTGTGAAATAACCGGTTATTTCAGTTCAGTTGAATAATAGTTGGGACATAATTAGTTGAGTGCAAGCTTTGAGGCTGATTCAACTCACTCGACATTAGTTGAGTGCGAAGTTTGTGAGGCTGCTTCAGCCCTCAAACCGGATGCTTGTAGACCACCTTCAATAGCATGAACACGACGTCATCACAAATATTGTTACAGTCAGTTCATCAAAATGAAGTTGTCGGTCGACAAGCTCAAAACAGGAGTCAGCCGAAAATGCAAGCCTGAAACTTTTTATTGGGCTCCAGCTATTCAACTGATGCACGTTTGCAAAACAAATGTTAAAAAAAAAGGATGAAAATAGAAGCCATCAGATGTATATGATTGTGCAGGAACAGTTGGGATTTGTGTCGTTTGTATCACGCTCATCTCTCATCCACTGAGACATTGTAAAGCGATGTAACCAGTGATGTTTCAAAACATCTCTATTTAATTGTGATGGGGATATCTACAAACGTTTGTGTACAAATATGTGATAATTCGCAGATTTTTCATCTCTGCACTTAATGTGGTGATCAAAATGTATTTGCGATTCCCAGTGAAATCATTCTTTGAGTGCTTAAAAAAGAAATTCATAAGGATGTATAACTGTGTTAGACGTCTTCATTTATATTCCGATGGAAGGTTTGTAACAATAATTAAGTCACACTCAAGCAGTGATGGGAATTTTCCGACAATTGTCGGAATTCCGATAATTTCTTCTGGTCCGATTTTCTAGCAAAAAAATCCGAAGTTTTCCAGACATTTTTTTTTTTTTAAATCCGATTTTTTTTTTTTCAATTTTTTTTTTATGAAAAAAAAAAATCCGATTTTATTATTTTTCCATTTTCGGAAGAATGCGAAATAAGATTTTTGATTTGTTTTGAACTCCGCACATCCGGTCTTTTGACACAGTTAAAGTTCTATTTTTTTTTTTAAATCTTGTGTTACCGTATTGTCTTATAAGTCTAGATCTCGGTCCAGATTAGAGTGGTTTGAATCAGTCTAGATAGATATCTAGATTCTTTAATTTGAATACTTTTGATCTAGATCTAGACTTCAATGGCTGCTTGCCAGCTTTTGAAAAGTATTCGACTTAAACTTAACTTAGACTTAAGAGTATCAATCATGAATGATGCCCGGTCGCTATGTTACGACGTATGTAGCACTAATCGCCGCTATTACTACAATTCAAGATCTATTATTTTTTCACTGTTGTTACGATGACCCCTAGATTTTTCTAATTTGAACCCTGCCTGCCGACTTCCTTGAGTTCAAATGGGATTAGATTTAGACATCTAGATCTATTATAATAATAATAAGATCTAGATCTACTCATCTAATAGAGTGATACTGTGATAGACCTACCGTGTACCGACCATCTGGATTTATATATAGAATATACTTTTTTTATATAGTAGTAAGTAGGCCTTCTTAAACTTCTTAACATGACTATAGTGAGTTACTGAGTATAAGCCTGACAGAATGTAGATATCTAATAATAATATATTGGATCTAGAATCTAGAAAAGTTATTAGATATAAGTAGTAGTAGCTATAGATTATAGATCTATCTATAGTGAGGGATATGTATATATTTTAATATAAAACTTATCATTACTAATTTTAAAAGCATGTTTTTCAAACACATTTAATCCTTATAGTTGTTTGAGAAAGAAGTTGTTACAATATCTGTATAAAGCAGTTATCTATTATAGAATGCTCAGACTGCAAAAAGCTTTCTCCTCCCATCAATATATATACAAACAATAGTGCCATGAATGCATTTTGAGTGCAGTAATGCTAAATGAAGTGCAGTTTGTGTGCAGTAATGCACAATGCAGTGTAAATGTTATGTAATACAACATTAATTAAAGAAAATATTAAATTAAATGATTCTACGTAGTTTAAAAAAATTCAGCAACATCTTTTTTTAAGTCGTCGCCACGACAGGCCAGTTCAAAAACGGGGGGGGGGGGGGGGGGGCTTACAAAATTTCCTAAAATTTTTGCAAAGTCAGTTCCCATCACTGCTCAAGGAACATAAGAACCTGTCCATCAAAGGAAATATCGCCGCTCGTGATGCAACGCACACTAATCAACATTTGTACTTGCAGACCAACTAAATAGTTGCGGAGAAAACACATTTAATTGATGACTTTACTATGTTTAGCTTAGGACTTTTCAAAAGCGAAGACTGGACTCTTTAGCCATCTTCGTGTTCATAGGAAGGATTAATGGAGGACTTTTAAAATCGAAGACTGGACTCCTTAGCCATCTTCGTGTTTATAGGAATGATTAATGGAGGAATTTTAAAAGCGAAGACTGGACTCCTTAGCCATCTTCGTGTTCATAGGAATGATTAACGTAGGAATTTTAAAAGTGAAGACTGGGCTCTTTAGCCATCTTCATGTTAAAAGGATGTAGTTGAGGACTTTTTCAAAGAAGATCGGTCTCGGTGGCCATCTTTGTACTTGTAGGAAAGGATATTGTATTATGTTTTAAACATGAGGATTTTTAGCTGAGGACTAGATGTATTAATAGTCATCAATTGAATTGTTGATCCAAGACAAAATAGTTGGTTATGTCTGTGTGCATTTGTAGACAACCCAGCAGTGCACATCCTTTTTCTTGTTTTGCTTTTTTCACGTGCTACAATGCCTTGGACAAAGCATCATCATAACTTGGAATGTTTAAAGGCATTATAAAAATATCATAGAAGAATGAGTTTGTGAAATAACCGGTTATTTCAGTTCAGTTGAATAATAGTTGGGACATAATTAGTTGAGTGCAAGCTTTGAGGCTGATTCAACTCACTCGACATTAGTTGAGTGCGAAGTTTGTGAGGCTGCTTCAGCCCTCAAACCGGATGCTTGTAGACCACCTTCAATAGCATGAACACGACGTCATCACAAATATTGTTACAGTCAGTTCATCAAAATGAAGTTGTCGGTCGACAAGCTCAAAACAGGAGTCAGCCGAAAATGCAAGCCTGAAACTTTTTATTGGGCTCCAGCTATTCAACTGATGCACGTTTGCAAAACAAATGTTAAAAAAAAAATGATGAAAATAGAAGCCATCAGATGTATATGATTGTGCAGGAACAGTTGGGATTTATGTCGTTTGTATCACGCTCATCTCTCATCCACTGAGACATTGTGAAGCGATGTAACCAGTGGTGTTTTGAAACATCTCTATTTAATTGTGATGAGGATATCTACAAACGTTTGTGTACAAATATGTGATAATTCGCAGATTTTTCATCTCTGCACTTAATGTGGTGATCAAAATGTATTTGCGATTCCCAGTGAAATCATTCTTTGAGTGCTTAAAAAAGAAATTCATAAGGATGTATAACTGTGTTAGACGTCTTCATTTATATTCCGATGGAAGGTTTGTAACAATAATTAAGTCACACTCAAGGAACATAAGAACCTGTCCATCAAAGGAAATATCGCCGCTCGTGATGCAACGCACACTAATCAACATTTGTACTTGCAGACCAACTAAATAGTTGCGGAGAAAACACATTTAATTGATGACTTTACTATGTTTAGCTTAGGACTTTTCAAAAGCGAAGACTGGACTCTTTAGCCATCTTCGTGTTCATAGGAAGGATTAATGGAGGACTTTTAAAATCGAAGACTGGACTCCTTAGCCATCTTCGTGTTTATAGGAATGATTAATGGAGGAATTTTAAAAGCGAAGACTGGACTCCTTAGCCATCTTCGTGTTCATAGGAATGATTAACGTAGGAATTTTAAAAGTGAAGACTGGGCTCTTTAGCCATCTTCATGTTAAAAGGATGTAGTTGAGGACTTTTTCAAAGAAGATCGGTCTCGGTGGCCATCTTTGTACTTATAGGAAAGGATATTGTATTATGTTTTAAACATGAGGATTTTTAGCTGAGGACTAGATGTATTAATAGTCATCAATTGAATTGTTGATCCAAGACAAAATAGTTGGTTATGTCTGTGTGCATTTGTAGACAACCCAGCAGTGCACATCCTTTTTCTTGTTTTGCTTTTTTCACGTGCTACAATGCCTTGGACAAAGCATCATCATAACTTGGAATGTTTAAAGGCATTATAAAAATATCATAGAAGAATGAGTTTGTGAAATAACCGGTTATTTCAGTTCAGTTGAATAATAGTTGGGACATAATTAGTTGAGTGCAAGCTTTGAGGCTGATTCAACTCACTCGACATTAGTTGAGTGCGAAGTTTGTGAGGCTGCTTCAGCCCTCAAACCGGATGCTTGTAGACCACCTTCAATAGCATGAACACGACGTCATCACAAATATTGTTACAGTCAGTTCATCAAAATGAAGTTGTCGGTCGACAAGCTCAAAACAGGAGTCAGCCGAAAATGCAAGCCTGAAACTTTTTATTGGGCTCCAGCTATTCAACTGATGCACGTTTGCAAAACAAATGTTAAAAAAAAAAGGATGAAAATAGAAGCCATCAGATGTATATGATTGTGCAGGAACAGTTGGGATTTGTGTCGTTTGTATCACGCTCATCTCTCATCCACTGAGACATTGTGAAGCGATGTAACCAGTGGTGTTTCGAAACATCTCTATTTAATTGTGATGAGGATATCTACAAACGTTTGTGTACAAATATGTGATAATTCGCAGATTTTTCATCTCTGCACTTAATGTGGTGATCAAAATGTATTTGCGATTCCCAGTGAAATCATTCTTTGAGTGCTTAAAAAAGAAATTCATAAGGATGTATAACTGTGTTAGACGTCTTCATTTATATTCCGATGGAAGGTTTGTAACAATAATTAAGTCACACTCAAGGAACATAAGAACCTGTCCATCAAAGGAAATATCGCCGCTCGTGATGCAACGCACACTAATCAACATTTGTACTTGCAGACCAACTAAATAGTTGCGGAGAAAACACATTTAATTGATGACTTTACTATGTTTAGCTTAGGACTTTTCAAAAGCGAAGACTGGACTCTTTAGCCATCTTCGTGTTCATAGGAAGGATTAATGGAGGACTTTTAAAATCGAAGACTGGACTCCTTAGCCATCTTCGTGTTTATAGGAATGATTAATGGAGGAATTTTAAAAGCGAAGGCTGGACTCCTTAGCCATCTTCGTGTTCATAGGAATGATTAACGTAGGAATTTTAAAAGTGAAGACTGGGCTCTTTAGCCATCTTCATGTTAAAAGGATGTAGTTGAGGACTTTTTCAAAGAAGATCGGTCTCGGTGGCCATCTTTGTACTTATAGGAAAGGATATTGTATTATGTTTTAAACATGAGGATTTTTAGCTGAGGACTAGATGTATTAATAGTCATCAATTGAATTGTTGATCCAAGACAAAATAGTTGGTTATGTCTGTGTGCATTTGTAGACAACCCAGCAGTGCACATCCTTTTTCTTGTTTTGCTTTTTTCACGTGCTACAATGCCTTGGACAAAGCATCATCATAACTTGGAATGTTTAAAGGCATTATAAAAATATCATAGAAGAATGAGTTTGTGAAATAACCGGTTATTTCAGTTCAGTTGAATAATAGTTGGGACATAATTAGTTGAGTGCAAGCTTTGAGGCTGATTCAACTCACTCGACATTAGTTGAGTGCGAAGTTTGTGAGGCTGCTTCAGCCCTCAAACCGGATGCTTGTAGACCACCTTCAATAGCATGAACACGACGTCATCACAAATATTGTTACAGTCAGTTCATCAAAATGAAGTTGTCGGTCGACAAGCTCAAAACAGGAGTCAGCCGAAAATGCAAGCCTGAAACTTTTTATTGGGCTCCAGCTATTCAACTGATGCACGTTTGCAAAACAAATGTTAAAAAAAAAATGATGAAAATAGAAGCCATCAGATGTATATGATTGTGCAGGAACAGTTGGGATTTATGTCGTTTGTATCACGCTCATCTCTCATCCACTGAGACATTGTGAAGCGATGTAACCAGTGGTGTTTCGAAACATCTCTATTTAATTGTGATGAGGATATCTACAAACGTTTGTGTACAAATATGTGATAATTCGCAGATTTTTCATCTCTGCACTTAATGTGGTGATCAAAATGTATTTGCGATTCCCAGTGAAATCATTCTTTGAGTGCTTAAAAAAGAAATTCATAAGGATGTATAACTGTGTTAGACGTCTTCATTTATATTCCGATGGAAGGTTTGTAACAATAATTAAGTCACACTCAAGGAACATAAGAACCTGTCCATCAAAGGAAATATCGCCGCTCGTGATGCAACGCACACTAATCAACATTTGTACTTGCAGACCAACTAAATAGTTGCGGAGAAAACACATTTAATTGATGACTTTACTATGTTTAGCTTAGGACTTTTCAAAAGCGAAGACTGGACTCTTTAGCCATCTTCGTGTTCATAGGAAGGATTAATGGAGGACTTTTAAAATCGAAGACTGGACTCCTTAGCCATCTTCGTGTTTATAGGAATGATTAATGGAGGAATTTTAAAAGCGAAGACTGGACTCCTTAGCCATCTTCGTGTTCATAGGAAGGATTAATGGAGGACTTTTAAAATCGAAGACTGGACTCCTTAGCCATCTTCGTGTTTATAGGAATGATTAATGGAGGAATTTTAAAAGCGAAGACTGGACTCCTTAGCCATCTTCGTGTTCATAGGAATGATTAACGTAGGAATTTTAAAAGTGAAGACTGGGCTCTTTAGCCATCTTCATGTTAAAAGGATGTAGTTGAGGACTTTTTCAAAGAAGATCGGTCTCGGTGGCCATCTTTGTACTTATAGGAAAGGATATTGTATTATGTTTTAAACATGAGGATTTTTAGCTGAGGACTAGATGTATTAATAGTCATCAATTGAATTGTTGATCCAAGACAAAATAGTTGGTTATGTCTGTGTGCATTTGTAGACAACCCAGCAGTGCACATCCTTTTTCTTGTTTTGCTTTTTTCACGTGCTACAATGCCTTGGACAAAGCAGCATCATAACTTGGAATGTTTAAAGGCATTATAAAAATATCATAGAAGAATGAGTTTGTGAAATAACCGGTTATTTCAGTTCAGTTGAATAATAGTTGGGACATAATTAGTTGAGTGCAAGCTTTGAGGCTGATTCAACTCACTCGACATTAGTTGAGTGCGAAGTTTGTGAGGCTGCTTCAGCCCTCAAACCGGATGCTTGTAGACCACCTTCAATAGCATGAACACGACGTCATCACAAATATTGTTACAGTCAGTTCATCAAAATGAAGTTGTCGGTCGACAAGCTCAAAACAGGAGTCAGCCGAAAATGCAAGCCTGAAACTTTTTATTGGGCTCCAGCTATTCAACTGATGCACGTTTGCAAAACAAATGTTAAAAAAAAAAGGATGAAAATAGAAGCCATCAGATGTATATGATTGTGCAGGAACAGTTGGGATTTGTGTCGTTTGTATCACGCTCATCTCTCATCCACTGAGACATTGTGAAGCGATGTAACCAGTGGTGTTTCGAAACATCTCTATTTAATTGTGATGAGGATATCTACAAACGTTTGTGTACAAATATGTGATAATTCGCAGATTTTTCATCTCTGCACTTAATGTGGTGATCAAAATGTATTTGCGATTCCCAGTGAAATCATTCTTTGAGTGCTTAAAAAAGAAATTCATAAGGATGTATAACTGTGTTAGACGTCTTCATTTATATTCCGATGGAAGGTTTGTAACAATAATTAAGTCACACTCAAGGAACATAAGAACCTGTCCATCAAAGGAAATATCGCCGCTCGTGATGCAACGCACACTAATCAACATTTGTACTTGCAGACCAACTAAATAGTTGCGGAGAAAACACATTTAATTGATGACTTTACTATGTTTAGCTTAGGACTTTTCAAAAGCGAAGACTGGACTCTTTAGCCATCTTCGTGTTCATAGGAAGGATTAATGGAGGACTTTTAAAATCGAAGACTGGACTCCTTAGCCATCTTCGTGTTTATAGGAATGATTAATGGAGGAATTTTAAAAGCGAAGACTGGACTCCTTAGCCATCTTCGTGTTCATAGGAATGATTAACGTAGGAATTTTAAAAGTGAAGACTGGGCTCTTTAGCCATCTTCATGTTAAAAGGATGTAGTTGAGGACTTTTTCAAAGAAGATCGGTCTCGGTGGCCATCTTTGTACTTATAGGAAAGGATATTGTATTATGTTTTAAACATGAGGATTTTTAGCTGAGGACTAGATGTATTAATAGTCATCAATTGAATTGTTGATCCAAGACAAAATAGTTGGTTATGTCTGTGTGCATTTGTAGACAACCCAGCAGTGCACATCCTTTTTCTTGTTTTGCTTTTTTCACGTGCTACAATGCCTTGGACAAAGCATCATCATAACTTGGAATGTTTAAAGGCATTATAAAAATATCATAGAAGAATGAGTTTGTGAAATAACCGGTTATTTCAGTTCAGTTGAATAATAGTTGGGACATAATTAGTTGAGTGCAAGCTTTGAGGCTGATTCAACTCACTCGACATTAGTTGAGTGCGAAGTTTGTGAGGCTGCTTCAGCCCTCAAACCGGATGCTTGTAGACCACCTTCAATAGCATGAACACGACGTCATCACAAATATTGTTACAGTCAGTTCATCAAAATGAAGTTGTCGGTCGACAAGCTCAAAACAGGAGTCAGCCGAAAATGCAAGCCTGAAACTTTTTATTGGGCTCCAGCTATTCAACTGATGCACGTTTGCAAAACAAATGTTAAAAAAAAAATGATGAAAATAGAAGCCATCAGATGTATATGATTGTGCAGGAACAGTTGGGATTTATGTCGTTTGTATCACGCTCATCTCTCATCCACTGAGACATTGTGAAGCGATGTAACCAGTGGTGTTTCGAAACATCTCTATTTAATTGTGATGAGGATATCTACAAACGTTTGTGTACAAATATGTGATAATTCGCAGATTTTTCATCTCTGCACTTAATGTGGTGATCAAAATGTATTTGCGATTCCCAGTGAAATCATTCTTTGAGTGCTTAAAAAAGAAATTCATAAGGATGTATAACTGTGTTAGACGTCTTCATTTATATTCCGATGGAAGGTTTGTAACAATAATTAAGTCACACTCAAGGAACATAAGAACCTGTCCATCAAAGGAAATATCGCCGCTCGTGATGCAACGCACACTAATCAACATTTGTACTTGCAGACCAACTAAATAGTTGCGGAGAAAACACATTTAATTGATGACTTTACTATGTTTAGCTTAGGACTTTTCAAAAGCGAAGACTGGACTCTTTAGCCATCTTCGTGTTCATAGGAAGGATTAATGGAGGACTTTTAAAATCGAAGACTGGACTCCTTAGCCATCTTCGTGTTTATAGGAATGATTAATGGAGGAATTTTAAAAGCGAAGACTGGACTCCTTAGCCATCTTCGTGTTCATAGGAAGGATTAATGGAGGACTTTTAAAATCGAAGACTGGACTCCTTAGCCATCTTCGTGTTTATAGGAATGATTAATGGAGGAATTTTAAAAGCGAAGACTGGACTCCTTAGCCATCTTCGTGTTCATAGGAATGATTAACGTAGGAATTTTAAAAGTGAAGACTGGGCTCTTTAGCCATCTTCATGTTAAAAGGATGTAGTTGAGGACTTTTTCAAAGAAGATCGGTCTCGGTGGCCATCTTTGTACTTATAGGAAAGGATATTGTATTATGTTTTAAACATGAGGATTTTTAGCTGAGGACTAGATGTATTAATAGTCATCAATTGAATTGTTGATCCAAGACAAAATAGTTGGTTATGTCTGTGTGCATTTGTAGACAACCCAGCAGTGCACATCCTTTTTCTTGTTTTGCTTTTTTCACGTGCTACAATGCCTTGGACAAAGCAGCATCATAACTTGGAATGTTTAAAGGCATTATAAAAATATCATAGAAGAATGAGTTTGTGAAATAACCGGTTATTTCAGTTCAGTTGAATAATAGTTGGGACATAATTAGTTGAGTGCAAGCTTTGAGGCTGATTCAACTCACTCGACATTAGTTGAGTGCGAAGTTTGTGAGGCTGCTTCAGCCCTCAAACCGGATGCTTGTAGACCACCTTCAATAGCATGAACACGACGTCATCACAAATATTGTTACAGTCAGTTCATCAAAATGAAGTTGTCGGTCGACAAGCTCAAAACAGGAGTCAGCCGAAAATGCAAGCCTGAAACTTTTTATTGGGCTCCAGCTATTCAACTGATGCACGTTTGCAAAACAAATGTTAAAAAAAAAAGGATGAAAATAGAAGCCATCAGATGTATATGATTGTGCAGGAACAGTTGGGATTTGTGTCGTTTGTATCACGCTCATCTCTCATCCACTGAGACATTGTGAAGCGATGTAACCAGTGGTGTTTCGAAACATCTCTATTTAATTGTGATGAGGATATCTACAAACGTTTGTGTACAAATATGTGATAATTCGCAGATTTTTCATCTCTGCACTTAATGTGGTGATCAAAATGTATTTGCGATTCCCAGTGAAATCATTCTTTGAGTGCTTAAAAAAGAAATTCATAAGGATGTATAACTGTGTTAGACGTCTTCATTTATATTCCGATGGAAGGTTTGTAACAATAATTAAGTCACACTCAAGGAACATAAGAACCTGTCCATCAAAGGAAATATCGCCGCTCGTGATGCAACGCACACTAATCAACATTTGTACTTGCAGACCAACTAAATAGTTGCGGAGAAAACACATTTAATTGATGACTTTACTATGTTTAGCTTAGGACTTTTCAAAAGCGAAGACTGGACTCTTTAGCCATCTTCGTGTTCATAGGAAGGATTAATGGAGGACTTTTAAAATCGAAGACTGGACTCCTTAGCCATCTTCGTGTTTATAGGAATGATTAATGGAGGAATTTTAAAAGCGAAGGCTGGACTCCTTAGCCATCTTCGTGTTCATAGGAATGATTAACGTAGGAATTTTAAAAGTGAAGACTGGGCTCTTTAGCCATCTTCATGTTAAAAGGATGTAGTTGAGGACTTTTTCAAAGAAGATCGGTCTCGGTGGCCATCTTTGTACTTATAGGAAAGGATATTGTATTATGTTTTAAACATGAGGATTTTTAGCTGAGGACTAGATGTATTAATAGTCATCAATTGAATTGTTGATCCAAGACAAAATAGTTGGTTATGTCTGTGTGCATTTGTAGACAACCCAGCAGTGCACATCCTTTTTCTTGTTTTGCTTTTTTCACGTGCTACAATGCCTTGGACAAAGCAGCATCATAACTTGGAATGTTTAAAGGCATTATAAAAATATCATAGAAGAATGAGTTTGTGAAATAACCGGTTATTTCAGTTCAGTTGAATAATAGTTGGGACATAATTAGTTGAGTGCAAGCTTTGAGGCTGATTCAACTCACTCGACATTAGTTGAGTGCGAAGTTTGTGAGGCTGCTTCAGCCCTCAAACCGGATGCTTGTAGACCACCTTCAATAGCATGAACACGACGTCATCACAAATATTGTTACAGTCAGTTCATCAAAATGAAGTTGTCGGTCGACAAGCTCAAAACAGGAGTCAGCCGAAAATGCAAGCCTGAAACTTTTTATTGGGCTCCAGCTATTCAACTGATGCACGTTTGCAAAACAAATGTTAAAAAAAAAAGGATGAAAATAGAAGCCATCAGATGTATATGATTGTGCAGGAACAGTTGGGATTTGTGTCGTTTGTATCACGCTCATCTCTCATCCACTGAGACATTGTGAAGCGATGTAACCAGTGGTGTTTCGAAACATCTCTATTTAATTGTGATGAGGATATCTACAAACGTTTGTGTACAAATATGTGATAATTCGCAGATTTTTCATCTCTGCACTTAATGTGGTGATCAAAATGTATTTGCGATTCCCAGTGAAATCATTCTTTGAGTGCTTAAAAAAGAAATTCATAAGGATGTATAACTGTGTTAGACGTCTTCATTTATATTCCGATGGAAGGTTTGTAACAATAATTAAGTCACACTCAAGGAACATAAGAACCTGTCCATCAAAGGAAATATCGCCGCTCGTGATGCAACGCACACTAATCAACATTTGTACTTGCAGACCAACTAAATAGTTGCGGAGAAAACACATTTAATTGATGACTTTACTATGTTTAGCTTAGGACTTTTCAAAAGCGAAGACTGGACTCTTTAGCCATCTTCGTGTTCATAGGAAGGATTAATGGAGGACTTTTAAAATCGAAGACTGGACTCCTTAGCCATCTTCGTGTTTATAGGAATGATTAATGGAGGAATTTTAAAAGCGAAGACTGGACTCCTTAGCCATCTTCGTGTTCATAGGAATGATTAACGTAGGAATTTTAAAAGTGAAGACTGGGCTCTTTAGCCATCTTCATGTTAAAAGGATGTAGTTGAGGACTTTTTCAAAGAAGATCGGTCTCGGTGGCCATCTTTGTACTTATAGGAAAGGATATTGTATTATGTTTTAAACATGAGGATTTTTAGCTGAGGACTAGATGTATTAATAGTCATCAATTGAATTGTTGATCCAAGACAAAATAGTTGGTTATGTCTGTGTGCATTTGTAGACAACCCAGCAGTGCACATCCTTTTTCTTGTTTTGCTTTTTTCACGTGCTACAATGCCTTGGACAAAGCATCATCATAACTTGGAATGTTTAAAGGCATTATAAAAATATCATAGAAGAATGAGTTTGTGAAATAACCGGTTATTTCAGTTCAGTTGAATAATAGTTGGGACATAATTAGTTGAGTGCAAGCTTTGAGGCTGATTCAACTCACTCGACATTAGTTGAGTGCGAAGTTTGTGAGGCTGCTTCAGCCCTCAAACCGGATGCTTGTAGACCACCTTCAATAGCATGAACACGACGTCATCACAAATATTGTTACAGTCAGTTCATCAAAATGAAGTTGTCGGTCGACAAGCTCAAAACAGGAGTCAGCCGAAAATGCAAGCCTGAAACTTTTTATTGGGCTCCAGCTATTCAACTGATGCACGTTTGCAAAACAAATGTTAAAAAAAAAAGGATGAAAATAGAAGCCATCAGATGTATATGATTGTGCAGGAACAGTTGGGATTTGTGTCGTTTGTATCACGCTCATCTCTCATCCACTGAGACATTGTGAAGCGATGTAACCAGTGGTGTTTCGAAACATCTCTATTTAATTGTGATGAGGATATCTACAAACGTTTGTGTACAAATATGTGATAATTCGCAGATTTTTCATCTCTGCACTTAATGTGGTGATCAAAATGTATTTGCGATTCCCAGTGAAATCATTCTTTGAGTGCTTAAAAAAGAAATTCATAAGGATGTATAACTGTGTTAGACGTCTTCATTTATATTCCGATGGAAGGTTTGTAACAATAATTAAGTCACACTCAAGGAACATAAGAACCTGTCCATCAAAGGAAATATCGCCGCTCGTGATACAACGCACACTAATCAACATTTGTACTTGCAGACCAACTAAATAGTTGCGGAGAAAACACATTTAATTGATGACTTTACTATGTTTAGCTTAGGACTTTTCAAAAGCGAAGACTGGACTCTTTAGCCATCTTCGTGTTCATAGGAAGGATTAATGGAGGACTTTTAAAATCGAAGACTGGACTCCTTAGCCATCTTCGTGTTTATAGGAATGATTAATGGAGGAATTTTAAAAGCGAAGGCTGGACTCCTTAGCCATCTTCGTGTTCATAGGAATGATTAACGTAGGAATTTTAAAAGTGAAGACTGGGCTCTTTAGCCATCTTCATGTTAAAAGGATGTAGTTGAGGACTTTTTCAAAGAAGATCGGTCTCGGTGGCCATCTTTGTACTTATAGGAAAGGATATTGTATTATGTTTTAAACATGAGGATTTTTAGCTGAGGACTAGATGTATTAATAGTCATCAATTGAATTGTTGATCCAAGACAAAATAGTTGGTTATGTCTGTGTGCATTTGTAGACAACCCAGCAGTGCACATCCTTTTTCTTGTTTTGCTTTTTTCACGTGCTACAATGCCTTGGACAAAGCATCATCATAACTTGGAATGTTTAAAGGCATTATAAAAATATCATAGAAGAATGAGTTTGTGAAATAACCGGTTATTTCAGTTCAGTTGAATAATAGTTGGGACATAATTAGTTGAGTGCAAGCTTTGAGGCTGATTCAACTCACTCGACATTAGTTGAGTGCGAAGTTTGTGAGGCTGCTTCAGCCCTCAAACCGGATGCTTGTAGACCACCTTCAATAGCATGAACACGACGTCATCACAAATATTGTTACAGTCAGTTCATCAAAATGAAGTTGTCGGTCGACAAGCTCAAAACAGGAGTCAGCCGAAAATGCAAGCCTGAAACTTTTTATTGGGCTCCAGCTATTCAACTGATGCACGTTTGCAAAACAAATGTTAAAAAAAAAAGGATGAAAATAGAAGCCATCAGATGTATATGATTGTGCAGGAACAGTTGGGATTTGTGTCGTTTGTATCACGCTCATCTCTCATCCACTGAGACATTGTGAAGCGATGTAACCAGTGGTGTTTCGAAACATCTCTATTTAATTGTGATGAGGATATCTACAAACGTTTGTGTACAAATATGTGATAATTCGCAGATTTTTCATCTCTGCACTTAATGTGGTGATCAAAATGTATTTGCGATTCCCAGTGAAATCATTCTTTGAGTGCTTAAAAAAGAAATTCATAAGGATGTATAACTGTGTTAGACGTCTTCATTTATATTCCGATGGAAGGTTTGTAACAATAATTAAGTCACACTCAAGGAACATAAGAACCTGTCCATCAAAGGAAATATCGCCGCTCGTGATGCAACGCACACTAATCAACATTTGTACTTGCAGACCAACTAAATAGTTGCGGAGAAAACACATTTAATTGATGACTTTACTATGTTTAGCTTAGGACTTTTCAAAAGCGAAGACTGGACTCTTTAGCCATCTTCGTGTTCATAGGAAGGATTAATGGAGGACTTTTAAAATCGAAGACTGGACTCCTTAGCCATCTTCGTGTTTATAGGAATGATTAATGGAGGAATTTTAAAAGCGAAGACTGGACTCCTTAGCCATCTTCGTGTTCATAGGAATGATTAACGTAGGAATTTTAAAAGTGAAGACTGGGCTCTTTAGCCATCTTCATGTTAAAAGGATGTAGTTGAGGACTTTTTCAAAGAAGATCGGTCTCGGTGGCCATCTTTGTACTTATAGGAAAGGATATTGTATTATGTTTTAAACATGAGGATTTTTAGCTGAGGACTAGATGTATTAATAGTCATCAATTGAATTGTTGATCCAAGACAAAATAGTTGGTTATGTCTGTGTGCATTTGTAGACAACCCAGCAGTGCACATCCTTTTTCTTGTTTTGCTTTTTTCACGTGCTACAATGCCTTGGACAAAGCATCATCATAACTTGGAATGTTTAAAGGCATTATAAAAATATCATAGAAGAATGAGTTTGTGAAATAACCGGTTATTTCAGTTCAGTTGAATAATAGTTGGGACATAATTAGTTGAGTGCAAGCTTTGAGGCTGATTCAACTCACTCGACATTAGTTGAGTGCGAAGTTTGTGAGGCTGCTTCAGCCCTCAAACCGGATGCTTGTAGACCACCTTCAATAGCATGAACACGACGTCATCACAAATATTGTTACAGTCAGTTCATCAAAATGAAGTTGTCGGTCGACAAGCTCAAAACAGGAGTCAGCCGAAAATGCAAGCCTGAAACTTTTTATTGGGCTCCAGCTATTCAACTGATGCACGTTTGCAAAACAAATGTTAAAAAAAAAAGGATGAAAATAGAAGCCATCAGATGTATATGATTGTGCAGGAACAGTTGGGATTTGTGTCGTTTGTATCACGCTCATCTCTCATCCACTGAGACATTGTGAAGCGATGTAACCAGTGGTGTTTCGAAACATCTCTATTTAATTGTGATGAGGATATCTACAAACGTTTGTGTACAAATATGTGATAATTCGCAGATTTTTCATCTCTGCACTTAATGTGGTGATCAAAATGTATTTGCGATTCCCAGTGAAATCATTCTTTGAGTGCTTAAAAAAGAAATTCATAAGGATGTATAACTGTGTTAGACGTCTTCATTTATATTCCGATGGAAGGTTTGTAACAATAATTAAGTCACACTCAAGGAACATAAGAACCTGTCCATCAAAGGAAATATCGCCGCTCGTGATGCAACGCACACTAATCAACATTTGTACTTGCAGACCAACTAAATAGTTGCGGAGAAAACACATTTAATTGATGACTTTACTATGTTTAGCTTAGGACTTTTCAAAAGCGAAGACTGGACTCTTTAGCCATCTTCGTGTTCATAGGAAGGATTAATGGAGGACTTTTAAAATCGAAGACTGGACTCCTTAGCCATCTTCGTGTTTATAGGAATGATTAATGGAGGAATTTTAAAAGCGAAGGCTGGACTCCTTAGCCATCTTCGTGTTCATAGGAATGATTAACGTAGGAATTTTAAAAGTGAAGACTGGGCTCTTTAGCCATCTTCATGTTAAAAGGATGTAGTTGAGGACTTTTTCAAAGAAGATCGGTCTCGGTGGCCATCTTTGTACTTATAGGAAAGGATATTGTATTATGTTTTAAACATGAGGATTTTTAGCTGAGGACTAGATGTATTAATAGTCATCAATTGAATTGTTGATCCAAGACAAAATAGTTGGTTATGTCTGTGTGCATTTGTAGACAACCCAGCAGTGCACATCCTTTTTCTTGTTTTGCTTTTTTCACGTGCTACAATGCCTTGGACAAAGCATCATCATAACTTGGAATGTTTAAAGGCATTATAAAAATATCATAGAAGAATGAGTTTGTGAAATAACCGGTTATTTCAGTTCAGTTGAATAATAGTTGGGACATAATTAGTTGAGTGCAAGCTTTGAGGCTGATTCAACTCACTCGACATTAGTTGAGTGCGAAGTTTGTGAGGCTGCTTCAGCCCTCAAACCGGATGCTTGTAGACCACCTTCAATAGCATGAACACGACGTCATCACAAATATTGTTACAGTCAGTTCATCAAAATGAAGTTGTCGGTCGACAAGCTCAAAACAGGAGTCAGCCGAAAATGCAAGCCTGAAACTTTTTATTGGGCTCCAGCTATTCAACTGATGCACGTTTGCAAAACAAATGTTAAAAAAAAAAGGATGAAAATAGAAGCCATCAGATGTATATGATTGTGCAGGAACAGTTGGGATTTGTGTCGTTTGTATCACGCTCATCTCTCATCCACTGAGACATTGTGAAGCGATGTAACCAGTGGTGTTTCGAAACATCTCTATTTAATTGTGATGAGGATATCTACAAACGTTTGTGTACAAATATGTGATAATTCGCAGATTTTTCATCTCTGCACTTAATGTGGTGATCAAAATGTATTTGCGATTCCCAGTGAAATCATTCTTTGAGTGCTTAAAAAAGAAATTCATAAGGATGTATAACTGTGTTAGACGTCTTCATTTATATTCCGATGGAAGGTTTGTAACAATAATTAAGTCACACTCAAGGAACATAAGAACCTGTCCATCAAAGGAAATATCGCCGCTCGTGATGCAACGCACACTAATCAACATTTGTACTTGCAGACCAACTAAATAGTTGCGGAGAAAACACATTTAATTGATGACTTTACTATGTTTAGCTTAGGACTTTTCAAAAGCGAAGACTGGACTCTTTAGCCATCTTCGTGTTCATAGGAAGGATTAATGGAGGACTTTTAAAATCGAAGACTGGACTCCTTAGCCATCTTCGTGTTTATAGGAATGATTAATGGAGGAATTTTAAAAGCGAAGACTGGACTCCTTAGCCATCTTCGTGTTCATAGGAATGATTAACGTAGGAATTTTAAAAGTGAAGACTGGGCTCTTTAGCCATCTTCATGTTAAAAGGATGTAGTTGAGGACTTTTTCAAAGAAGATCGGTCTCGGTGGCCATCTTTGTACTTATAGGAAAGGATATTGTATTATGTTTTAAACATGAGGATTTTTAGCTGAGGACTAGATGTATTAATAGTCATCAATTGAATTGTTGATCCAAGACAAAATAGTTGGTTATGTCTGTGTGCATTTGTAGACAACCCAGCAGTGCACATCCTTTTTCTTGTTTTGCTTTTTTCACGTGCTACAATGCCTTGGACAAAGCATCATCATAACTTGGAATGTTTAAAGGCATTATAAAAATATCATAGAAGAATGAGTTTGTGAAATAACCGGTTATTTCAGTTCAGTTGAATAATAGTTGGGACATAATTAGTTGAGTGCAAGCTTTGAGGCTGATTCAACTCACTCGACATTAGTTGAGTGCGAAGTTTGTGAGGCTGCTTCAGCCCTCAAACCGGATGCTTGTAGACCACCTTCAATAGCATGAACACGACGTCATCACAAATATTGTTACAGTCAGTTCATCAAAATGAAGTTGTCGGTCGACAAGCTCAAAACAGGAGTCAGCCGAAAATGCAAGCCTGAAACTTTTTATTGGGCTCCAGCTATTCAACTGATGCACGTTTGCAAAACAAATGTTAAAAAAAAAAGGATGAAAATAGAAGCCATCAGATGTATATGATTGTGCAGGAACAGTTGGGATTTGTGTCGTTTGTATCACGCTCATCTCTCATCCACTGAGACATTGTGAAGCGATGTAACCAGTGGTGTTTCGAAACATCTCTATTTAATTGTGATGAGGATATCTACAAACGTTTGTGTACAAATATGTGATAATTCGCAGATTTTTCATCTCTGCACTTAATGTGGTGATCAAAATGTATTTGCGATTCCCAGTGAAATCATTCTTTGAGTGCTTAAAAAAGAAATTCATAAGGATGTATAACTGTGTTAGACGTCTTCATTTATATTCCGATGGAAGGTTTGTAACAATAATTAAGTCACACTCAAGGAACATAAGAACCTGTCCATCAAAGGAAATATCGCCGCTCGTGATGCAACGCACACTAATCAACATTTGTACTTGCAGACCAACTAAATAGTTGCGGAGAAAACACATTTAATTGATGACTTTACTATGTTTAGCTTAGGACTTTTCAAAAGCGAAGACTGGACTCTTTAGCCATCTTCGTGTTCATAGGAAGGATTAATGGAGGACTTTTAAAATCGAAGACTGGACTCCTTAGCCATCTTCGTGTTTATAGGAATGATTAATGGAGGAATTTTAAAAGCGAAGGCTGGACTCCTTAGCCATCTTCGTGTTCATAGGAATGATTAACGTAGGAATTTTAAAAGTGAAGACTGGGCTCTTTAGCCATCTTCATGTTAAAAGGATGTAGTTGAGGACTTTTTCAAAGAAGATCGGTCTCGGTGGCCATCTTTGTACTTATAGGAAAGGATATTGTATTATGTTTTAAACATGAGGATTTTTAGCTGAGGACTAGATGTATTAATAGTCATCAATTGAATTGTTGATCCAAGACAAAATAGTTGGTTATGTCTGTGTGCATTTGTAGACAACCCAGCAGTGCACATCCTTTTTCTTGTTTTGCTTTTTTCACGTGCTACAATGCCTTGGACAAAGCATCATCATAACTTGGAATGTTTAAAGGCATTATAAAAATATCATAGAAGAATGAGTTTGTGAAATAACCGGTTATTTCAGTTCAGTTGAATAATAGTTGGGACATAATTAGTTGAGTGCAAGCTTTGAGGCTGATTCAACTCACTCGACATTAGTTGAGTGCGAAGTTTGTGAGGCTGCTTCAGCCCTCAAACCGGATGCTTGTAGACCACCTTCAATAGCATGAACACGACGTCATCACAAATATTGTTACAGTCAGTTCATCAAAATGAAGTTGTCGGTCGACAAGCTCAAAACAGGAGTCAGCCGAAAATGCAAGCCTGAAACTTTTTATTGGGCTCCAGCTATTCAACTGATGCACGTTTGCAAAACAAATGTTAAAAAAAAAAGGATGAAAATAGAAGCCATCAGATGTATATGATTGTGCAGGAACAGTTGGGATTTGTGTCGTTTGTATCACGCTCATCTCTCATCCACTGAGACATTGTGAAGCGATGTAACCAGTGGTGTTTCGAAACATCTCTATTTAATTGTGATGAGGATATCTACAAACGTTTGTGTACAAATATGTGATAATTCGCAGATTTTTCATCTCTGCACTTAATGTGGTGATCAAAATGTATTTGCGATTCCCAGTGAAATCATTCTTTGAGTGCTTAAAAAAGAAATTCATAAGGATGTATAACTGTGTTAGACGTCTTCATTTATATTCCGATGGAAGGTTTGTAACAATAATTAAGTCACACTCAAGGAACATAAGAACCTGTCCATCAAAGGAAATATCGCCGCTCGTGATGCAACGCACACTAATCAACATTTGTACTTGCAGACCAACTAAATAGTTGCGGAGAAAACACATTTAATTGATGACTTTACTATGTTTAGCTTAGGACTTTTCAAAAGCGAAGACTGGACTCTTTAGCCATCTTCGTGTTCATAGGAAGGATTAATGGAGGACTTTTAAAATCGAAGACTGGACTCCTTAGCCATCTTCGTGTTTATAGGAATGATTAATGGAGGAATTTTAAAAGCGAAGGCTGGACTCCTTAGCCATCTTCGTGTTCATAGGAATGATTAACGTAGGAATTTTAAAAGTGAAGACTGGGCTCTTTAGCCATCTTCATGTTAAAAGGATGTAGTTGAGGACTTTTTCAAAGAAGATCGGTCTCGGTGGCCATCTTTGTACTTATAGGAAAGGATATTGTATTATGTTTTAAACATGAGGATTTTTAGCTGAGGACTAGATGTATTAATAGTCATCAATTGAATTGTTGATCCAAGACAAAATAGTTGGTTATGTCTGTGTGCATTTGTAGACAACCCAGCAGTGCACATCCTTTTTCTTGTTTTGCTTTTTTCACGTGCTACAATGCCTTGGACAAAGCATCATCATAACTTGGAATGTTTAAAGGCATTATAAAAATATCATAGAAGAATGAGTTTGTGAAATAACCGGTTATTTCAGTTCAGTTGAATAATAGTTGGGACATAATTAGTTGAGTGCAAGCTTTGAGGCTGATTCAACTCACTCGACATTAGTTGAGTGCGAAGTTTGTGAGGCTGCTTCAGCCCTCAAACCGGATGCTTGTAGACCACCTTCAATAGCATGAACACGACGTCATCACAAATATTGTTACAGTCAGTTCATCAAAATGAAGTTGTCGGTCGACAAGCTCAAAACAGGAGTCAGCCGAAAATGCAAGCCTGAAACTTTTTATTGGGCTCCAGCTATTCAACTGATGCACGTTTGCAAAACAAATGTTAAAAAAAAAAGGATGAAAATAGAAGCCATCAGATGTATATGATTGTGCAGGAACAGTTGGGATTTGTGTCGTTTGTATCACGCTCATCTCTCATCCACTGAGACATTGTGAAGCGATGTAACCAGTGGTGTTTTGAAACATCTCTATTTAATTGTGATGAGGATATCTACAAACGTTTGTGTACAAATATGTGATAATTCGCAGATTTTTCATCTCTGCACTTAATGTGGTGATCAAAATGTATTTGCGATTCCCAGTGAAATCATTCTTTGAGTGCTTAAAAAAGAAATTCATAAGGATGTATAACTGTGTTAGACGTCTTCATTTATATTCCGATGGAAGGTTTGTAACAATAATTAAGTCACACTCAAGGAACATAAGAACCTGTCCATCAAAGGAAATATCGCCGCTCGTGATGCAACGCACACTAATCAACATTTGTACTTGCAGACCAACTAAATAGTTGCGGAGAAAACACATTTAATTGATGACTTTACTATGTTTAGCTTAGGACTTTTCAAAAGCGAAGACTGGACTCTTTAGCCATCTTCGTGTTCATAGGAAGGATTAATGGAGGACTTTTAAAATCGAAGACTGGACTCCTTAGCCATCTTCGTGTTTATAGGAATGATTAATGGAGGAATTTTAAAAGCGAAGGCTGGACTCCTTAGCCATCTTCGTGTTCATAGGAATGATTAACGTAGGAATTTTAAAAGTGAAGACTGGGCTCTTTAGCCATCTTCATGTTAAAAGGATGTAGTTGAGGACTTTTTCAAAGAAGATCGGTCTCGGTGGCCATCTTTGTACTTATAGGAAAGGATATTGTATTATGTTTTAAACATGAGGATTTTTAGCTGAGGACTAGATGTATTAATAGTCATCAATTGAATTGTTGATCCAAGACAAAATAGTTGGTTATGTCTGTGTGCATTTGTAGACAACCCAGCAGTGCACATCCTTTTTCTTGTTTTGCTTTTTTCACGTGCTACAATGCCTTGGACAAAGCATCATCATAACTTGGAATGTTTAAAGGCATTATAAAAATATCATAGAAGAATGAGTTTGTGAAATAACCGGTTATTTCAGTTCAGTTGAATAATAGTTGGGACATAATTAGTTGAGTGCAAGCTTTGAGGCTGATTCAACTCACTCGACATTAGTTGAGTGCGAAGTTTGTGAGGCTGCTTCAGCCCTCAAACCGGATGCTTGTAGACCACCTTCAATAGCATGAACACGACGTCATCACAAATATTGTTACAGTCAGTTCATCAAAATGAAGTTGTCGGTCGACAAGCTCAAAACAGGAGTCAGCCGAAAATGCAAGCCTGAAACTTTTTATTGGGCTCCAGCTATTCAACTGATGCACGTTTGCAAAACAAATGTTTAAAAAAAAAGGATGAAAATAGAAGCCATCAGATGTATATGATTGTGCAGGAACAGTTGGGATTTGTGTCGTTTGTATCACGCTCATCTCTCATCCACTGAGACATTGTGAAGCGATGTAACCAGTGGTGTTTTGAAACATCTCTATTTAATTGTGATGAGGATATCTACAAACGTTTGTGTACAAATATGTGATAATTCGCAGATTTTTCATCTCTGCACTTAATGTGGTGATCAAAATGTATTTGCGATTCCCAGTGAAATCATTCTTTGAGTGCTTAAAAAAGAAATTCATAAGGATGTATAACTGTGTTAGACGTCTTCATTTATATTCCGATGGAAGGTTTGTAACAATAATTAAGTCACACTCAAGGAACATAAGAACCTGTCCATCAAAGGAAATATCGCCGCTCGTGATGCAACGCACACTAATCAACATTTGTACTTGCAGACCAACTAAATAGTTGCGGAGAAAACACATTTAATTGATGACTTTACTATGTTTAGCTTAGGACTTTTCAAAAGCGAAGACTGGACTCTTTAGCCATCTTCGTGTTCATAGGAAGGATTAATGGAGGACTTTTAAAATCGAAGACTGGACTCCTTAGCCATCTTCGTGTTTATAGGAATGATTAATGGAGGAATTTTAAAAGCGAAGACTGGACTCCTTAGCCATCTTCGTGTTCATAGGAATGATTAACGTAGGAATTTTAAAAGTGAAGACTGGGCTCTTTAGCCATCTTCATGTTAAAAGGATGTAGTTGAGGACTTTTTCAAAGAAGATCGGTCTCGGTGGCCATCTTTGTACTTGTAGGAAAGGATATTGTATTATGTTTTAAACATGAGGATTTTTAGCTGAGGACTAGATGTATTAATAGTCATCAATTGAATTGTTGATCCAAGACAAAATAGTTGGTTATGTCTGTGTGCATTTGTAGACAACCCAGCAGTGCACATCCTTTTTCTTGTTTTGCTTTTTTCACGTGCTACAATGCCTTGGACAAAGCATCATCATAACTTGGAATGTTTAAAGGCATTATAAAAATATCATAGAAGAATGAGTTTGTGAAATAACCGGTTATTTCAGTTCAGTTGAATAATAGTTGGGACATAATTAGTTGAGTGCAAGCTTTGAGGCTGATTCAACTCACTCGACATTAGTTGAGTGCGAAGTTTGTGAGGCTGCTTCAGCCCTCAAACCGGATGCTTGTAGACCACCTTCAATAGCATGAACACGACGTCATCACAAATATTGTTACAGTCAGTTCATCAAAATGAAGTTGTCGGTCGACAAGCTCAAAACAGGAGTCAGCCGAAAATGCAAGCCTGAAACTTTTTATTGGGCTCCAGCTATTCAACTGATGCACGTTTGCAAAACAAATGTTAAAAAAAAAAGGATGAAAATAGAAGCCATCAGATGTATATGATTGTGCAGGAACAGTTGGGATTTGTGTCGTTTGTATCACGCTCATCTCTCATCCACTGAGACATTGTGAAGCGATGTAACCAGTGGTGTTTCGAAACATCTCTATTTAATTGTGATGAGGATATCTACAAACATTTGTGTACAAATATGTGATAATTCGCAGATTTTTCATCTCTGCACTTAATGTGGTGATCAAAATGTATTTGCGATTCCCAGTGAAATCATTCTTTGAGTGCTTAAAAAAGAAATTCATAAGGATGTATAACTGTGTTAGACGTCTTCATTTATATTCCGATGGAAGGTTTGTAACAATAATTAAGTCACACTCAAGGAACATAAGAACCTGTCCATCAAAGGAAATATCGCCGCTCGTGATGCAACGCACACTAATCAACATTTGTACTTGCAGACCAACTAAATAGTTGCGGAGAAAACACATTTAATTGATGACTTTACTATGTTTAGCTTAGGACTTTTCAAAAGCGAAGACTGGACTCTTTAGCCATCTTCGTGTTCATAGGAAGGATTAATGGAGGACTTTTAAAATCGAAGACTGGACTCCTTAGCCATCTTCGTGTTTATAGGAATGATTAATGGAGGAATTTTAAAAGCGAAGACTGGACTCCTTAGCCATCTTCGTGTTCATAGGAATGATTAACGTAGGAATTTTAAAAGTGAAGACTGGGCTCTTTAGCCATCTTCATGTTAAAAGGATGTAGTTGAGGACTTTTTCAAAGAAGATCGGTCTCGGTGGCCATCTTTGTACTTGTAGGAAAGGATATTGTATTATGTTTTAAACATGAGGATTTTTAGCTGAGGACTAGATGTATTAATAGTCATCAATTGAATTGTTGATCCAAGACAAAATAGTTGGTTATGTCTGTGTGCATTTGTAGACAACCCAGCAGTGCACATCCTTTTTCTTGTTTTGCTTTTTTCACGTGCTACAATGCCTTGGACAAAGCATCATCATAACTTGGAATGTTTAAAGGCATTATAAAAATATCATAGAAGAATGAGTTTGTGAAATAACCGGTTATTTCAGTTCAGTTGAATAATAGTTGGGACATAATTAGTTGAGTGCAAGCTTTGAGGCTGATTCAACTCACTCGACATTAGTTGAGTGCGAAGTTTGTGAGGCTGCTTCAGCCCTCAAACCGGATGCTTGTAGACCACCTTCAATAGCATGAACACGACGTCATCACAAATATTGTTACAGTCAGTTCATCAAAATGAAGTTGTCGGTCGACAAGCTCAAAACAGGAGTCAGCCGAAAATGCAAGCCTGAAACTTTTTATTGGGCTCCAGCTATTCAACTGATGCACGTTTGCAAAACAAATGTTAAAAAAAAGGATGAAAATAGAAGCCATCAGATGTATATGATTGTGCAGGAACAGTTGGGATTTGTGTCGTTTGTATCACGCTCATCTCTCATCCACTGAGACATTGTGAAGCGATGTAACCAGTGGTGTTTCGAAACATCTCTATTTAATTGTGATGAGGATATCTACAAACATTTGTGTACAAATATGTGATAATTCGCAGATTTTTCATCTCTGCACTTAATGTGGTGATCAAAATGTATTTGCGATTCCCAGTGAAATCATTCTTTGAGTGCTTAAAAAAGAAATTCATAAGGATGTATAACTGTGTTAGACGTCTTCATTTATATTCCGATGGAAGGTTTGTAACAATAATTAAGTCACACTCAAGGAACATAAGAACCTGTCCATCAAAGGAAATATCGCCGCTCGTGATGCAACGCACACTAATCAACATTTGTACTTGCAGACCAACTAAATAGTTGCGGAGAAAACACATTTAATTGATGACTTTACTATGTTTAGCTTAGGACTTTTCAAAAGCGAAGACTGGACTCTTTAGCCATCTTCGTGTTCATAGGAAGGATTAATGGAGGACTTTTAAAATCGAAGACTGGACTCCTTAGCCATCTTCGTGTTTATAGGAATGATTAATGGAGGAATTTTAAAAGCGAAGACTGGACTCCTTAGCCATCTTCGTGTTCATAGGAATGATTAACGTAGGAATTTTAAAAGTGAAGACTGGGCTCTTTAGCCATCTTCATGTTAAAAGGATGTAGTTGAGGACTTTTTCAAAGAAGATCGGTCTCGGTGGCCATCTTTGTACTTGTAGGAAAGGATATTGTATTATGTTTTAAACATGAGGATTTTTAGCTGAGGACTAGATGTATTAATAGTCATCAATTGAATTGTTGATCCAAGACAAAATAGTTGGTTATGTCTGTGTGCATTTGTAGACAACCCAGCAGTGCACATCCTTTTTCTTGTTTTGCTTTTTTCACGTGCTACAATGCCTTGGACAAAGCATCATCATAACTTGGAATGTTTAAAGGCATTATAAAAATATCATAGAAGAATGAGTTTGTGAAATAACCGGTTATTTCAGTTCAGTTGAATAATAGTTGGGACATAATTAGTTGAGTGCAAGCTTTGAGGCTGATTCAACTCACTCGACATTAGTTGAGTGCGAAGTTTGTGAGGCTGCTTCAGCCCTCAAACCGGATGCTTGTAGACCACCTTCAATAGCATGAACACGACGTCATCACAAATATTGTTACAGTCAGTTCATCAAAATGAAGTTGTCGGTCGACAAGCTCAAAACAGGAGTCAGCCGAAAATGCAAGCCTGAAACTTTTTATTGGGCTCCAGCTATTCAACTGATGCACGTTTGCAAAACAAATGTTAAAAAAAAAGGATGAAAATAGAAGCCATCAGATGTATATGATTGTGCAGGAACAGTTGGGATTTGTGTCGTTTGTATCACGCTCATCTCTCATCCACTGAGACATTGTGAAGCGATGTAACCAGTGGTGTTTCGAAACATCTCTATTTAATTGTGATGAGGATATCTACAAACATTTGTGTACAAATATGTGATAATTCGCAGATTTTTCATCTCTGCACTTAATGTGGTGATCAAAATGTATTTGCGATTCCCAGTGAAATCATTCTTTGAGTGCTTAAAAAAGAAATTCATAAGGATGTATAACTGTGTTAGACGTCTTCATTTATATTCCGATGGAAGGTTTGTAACAATAATTAAGTCACACTCAAGGAACATAAGAACCTGTCCATCAAAGGAAATATCGCCGCTCGTGATGCAACGCACACTAATCAACATTTGTACTTGCAGACCAACTAAATAGTTGCGGAGAAAACACATTTAATTGATGACTTTACTATGTTTAGCTTAGGACTTTTCAAAAGCGAAGACTGGACTCTTTAGCCATCTTCGTGTTCATAGGAAGGATTAATGGAGGACTTTTAAAATCGAAGACTGGACTCCTTAGCCATCTTCGTGTTTATAGGAATGATTAATGGAGGAATTTTAAAAGCGAAGACTGGACTCCTTAGCCATCTTCGTGTTCATAGGAATGATTAACGTAGGAATTTTAAAAGTGAAGACTGGGCTCTTTAGCCATCTTCATGTTAAAAGGATGTAGTTGAGGACTTTTTCAAAGAAGATCGGTCTCGGTGGCCATCTTTGTACTTGTAGGAAAGGATATTGTATTATGTTTTAAACATGAGGATTTTTAGCTGAGGACTAGATGTATTAATAGTCATCAATTGAATTGTTGATCCAAGACAAAATAGTTGGTTATGTCTGTGTGCATTTGTAGACAACCCAGCAGTGCACATCCTTTTTCTTGTTTTGCTTTTTTCACGTGCTACAATGCCTTGGACAAAGCATCATCATAACTTGGAATGTTTAAAGGCATTATAAAAATATCATAGAAGAATGAGTTTGTGAAATAACCGGTTATTTCAGTTCAGTTGAATAATAGTTGGGACATAATTAGTTGAGTGCAAGCTTTGAGGCTGATTCAACTCACTCGACATTAGTTGAGTGCGAAGTTTGTGAGGCTGCTTCAGCCCTCAAACCGGATGCTTGTAGACCACCTTCAATAGCATGAACACGACGTCATCACAAATATTGTTACAGTCAGTTCATCAAAATGAAGTTGTCGGTCGACAAGCTCAAAACAGGAGTCAGCCGAAAATGCAAGCCTGAAACTTTTTATTGGGCTCCAGCTATTCAACTGATGCACGTTTGCAAAACAAATGTTAAAAAAAAAAGGATGAAAATAGAAGCCATCAGATGTATATGATTGTGCAGGAACAGTTGGGATTTGTGTCGTTTGTATCACGCTCATCTCTCATCCACTGAGACATTGTGAAGCGATGTAACCAGTGGTGTTTCGAAACATCTCTATTTAATTGTGATGAGGATATCTACAAACATTTGTGTACAAATATGTGATAATTCGCAGATTTTTCATCTCTGCACTTAATGTGGTGATCAAAATGTATTTGCGATTCCCAGTGAAATCATTCTTTGAGTGCTTAAAAAAGAAATTCATAAGGATGTATAACTGTGTTAGACGTCTTCATTTATATTCCGATGGAAGGTTTGTAACAATAATTAAGTCACACTCAAGGAACATAAGAACCTGTCCATCAAAGGAAATATCGCCGCTCGTGATGCAACGCACACTAATCAACATTTGTACTTGCAGACCAACTAAATAGTTGCGGAGAAAACACATTTAATTGATGACTTTACTATGTTTAGCTTAGGACTTTTCAAAAGCGAAGACTGGACTCTTTAGCCATCTTCGTGTTCATAGGAAGGATTAATGGAGGACTTTTAAAATCGAAGACTGGACTCCTTAGCCATCTTCGTGTTTATAGGAATGATTAATGGAGGAATTTTAAAAGCGAAGACTGGACTCCTTAGCCATCTTCGTGTTCATAGGAATGATTAACGTAGGAATTTTAAAAGTGAAGACTGGGCTCTTTAGCCATCTTCATGTTAAAAGGATGTAGTTGAGGACTTTTTCAAAGAAGATCGGTCTCGGTGGCCATCTTTGTACTTGTAGGAAAGGATATTGTATTATGTTTTAAACATGAGGATTTTTAGCTGAGGACTAGATGTATTAATAGTCATCAATTGAATTGTTGATCCAAGACAAAATAGTTGGTTATGTCTGTGTGCATTTGTAGACAACCCAGCAGTGCACATCCTTTTTCTTGTTTTGCTTTTTTCACGTGCTACAATGCCTTGGACAAAGCATCATCATAACTTGGAATGTTTAAAGGCATTATAAAAATATCATAGAAGAATGAGTTTGTGAAATAACCGGTTATTTCAGTTCAGTTGAATAATAGTTGGGACATAATTAGTTGAGTGCAAGCTTTGAGGCTGATTCAACTCACTCGACATTAGTTGAGTGCGAAGTTTGTGAGGCTGCTTCAGCCCTCAAACCGGATGCTTGTAGACCACCTTCAATAGCATGAACACGACGTCATCACAAATATTGTTACAGTCAGTTCATCAAAATGAAGTTGTCGGTCGACAAGCTCAAAACAGGAGTCAGCCGAAAATGCAAGCCTGAAACTTTTTATTGGGCTCCAGCTATTCAACTGATGCACGTTTGCAAAACAAATGTTAAAAAAAAAAGGATGAAAATAGAAGCCATCAGATGTATATGATTGTGCAGGAACAGTTGGGATTTGTGTCGTTTGTATCACGCTCATCTCTCATCCACTGAGACATTGTGAAGCGATGTAACCAGTGGTGTTTCGAAACATCTCTATTTAATTGTGATGAGGATATCTACAAACATTTGTGTACAAATATGTGATAATTCGCAGATTTTTCATCTCTGCACTTAATGTGGTGATCAAAATGTATTTGCGATTCCCAGTGAAATCATTCTTTGAGTGCTTAAAAAAGAAATTCATAAGGATGTATAACTGTGTTAGACGTCTTCATTTATATTCCGATGGAAGGTTTGTAACAATAATTAAGTCACACTCAAGGAACATAAGAACCTGTCCATCAAAGGAAATATCGCCGCTCGTGATGCAACGCACACTAATCAACATTTGTACTTGCAGACCAACTAAATAGTTGCGGAGAAAACACATTTAATTGATGACTTTACTATGTTTAGCTTAGGACTTTTCAAAAGCGAAGACTGGACTCTTTAGCCATCTTCGTGTTCATAGGAAGGATTAATGGAGGACTTTTAAAATCGAAGACTGGACTCCTTAGCCATCTTCGTGTTTATAGGAATGATTAATGGAGGAATTTTAAAAGCGAAGACTGGACTCCTTAGCCATCTTCGTGTTCATAGGAATGATTAACGTAGGAATTTTAAAAGTGAAGACTGGGCTCTTTAGCCATCTTCATGTTAAAAGGATGTAGTTGAGGACTTTTTCAAAGAAGATCGGTCTCGGTGGCCATCTTTGTACTTGTAGGAAAGGATATTGTATTATGTTTTAAACATGAGGATTTTTAGCTGAGGACTAGATGTATTAATAGTCATCAATTGAATTGTTGATCCAAGACAAAATAGTTGGTTATGTCTGTGTGCATTTGTAGACAACCCAGCAGTGCACATCCTTTTTCTTGTTTTGCTTTTTTCACGTGCTACAATGCCTTGGACAAAGCATCATCATAACTTGGAATGTTTAAAGGCATTATAAAAATATCATATGAACGTGTCCATCAAAGGAAATATCGCCGCTCGTGATGCAACGCACAGTAATCAACATTTGCACTTGCAATTAAGTAGTTGTGGAGAAACACATTTAATTGATAAATTTACTGTCATTAGCTTAGGACTTTTTCCTTTGTGGGTGGTGAGTCCTTAATGTTTGGCTGCACACTTGGTAGGTTTTTCCTATCTGAGCTTGAGTTATTGCCATAAATGAGATAAGTGAAATTAATATGTTTTAGTTTTTTTGTTACTATAAATGACATTTTTCTGGATGTAAAGACATGCTCCAATGTGATTCCCTTTTTTGTAATTCATCTAATTTTCTTTGTAAAATTTCTGTATCTTGAGTTGTTTTTATTGTTTTATATATTATTCAATTGTCTGGAAACAATCTGACTTTTGTTCCTGAACTCATGCAATTTGGTAAATTATTTATGTACATTAAAAATAGTACTAAACCTAAGACAGAACCACATTTCCATCGACATGAATATTGATCATATAATTGACTTTTTTTTTTTTATAATTATAAAGTTCCATTTCATATTTTTTTTTTATAATTATAAAGTTCCATTTCAGATCTTTTAATTTTTCCAGTAATCCAACCACACAAAAACTTAATCTTCTATCAGCCTTCTCATGTTGCAGTGTTAACTTTTTATGTTCCTTTGTCTTCTTCATTGCTTATCTGAATTAGCTCTTGCTACTTTAGAAGTAAAATAACTGTTTTCTCTTACTTTATTTACAAATTCAAATTCATTCTTTAATAACATATAGCCTCCAATTAACTTTTAAAAAAATATTGTTAAAGGACTCTTTGGATTGCATCCAATTATCAATTCAAATGGAGAGTAGCCAGGAGTAGTTCTATCATCAATTCAGTAGTTATCATTGCCTTTGTAAGTGACCTCTAGCGTTCTCACCCTGAAGCCGCATGCAACCATGTGCTCTCTTCTGTGTCTTATAAATAGAGAGACTTCTTTTGGTCTGACAGTTATGCTGGGCAGGGCATGTATTCCATATGGGGGATGAACGTATGCCAAAAGCAGTCTTTTTTGGTGAGCTGAAAGATGAACATGGTAACAGTGAATATTTCCAATAATCAGGGGACAAACATTTTTCATCACCATAGCTGTGATTCTTTCTGTTATCCATGGGCAGTCAATAAATGTTATTGGACATGATATCTTGTTGTTTTGCCAGCATAATTTTCTTACTGTTACCCATCATATTTTCTTAGTTTTACCTGTCATATTTTCTTAGTTTTACCTGTCATATTTCCTTAGTTTTACATGTCATATTATCTTAGTTATACCTGTTATATTTTCTTAGTTATACCTGTCATAGTATCTTGTTTTAACATGTTTATCATTAGTGACTGTGGTATATTTCACTAGTACACCATTAACATATGCTGGAAAAAATTCCAGTTTTACTTCAATATTATATACTGTAGGTTGGAACTTCATTTGTATTAACATTATTGCTTTGTTACCTATTCTGATTTCCAATTCCTTATCTATTTCTTGGTACATTATATTTTTGGAGAATTAGATTCTTGTCTTTAATGTTGATAATACATTTCTCTTTGGTGATCTAGATTCCAATAATATTGCTTTTAACAGGATGCATTTCTTTCTTTGTTCTCTCTATTAATGAGTTAATAACACTCAGTCTTGCCTCTTAGTTTACATATGAATATATTAGAACAAGTATCTTCATTGTAATTGCAAGTTTTACAGATAGTCTGAAAATAACTTCAGTATTTCATCAGTTTCTTTAAGGTCCCTCATTTTTTGCCTATAAATATTCTCTTTATGCTCACGCTTGGTAGTTTCTGTTTTGTCTCCCTTGTTTTGAATTGCAGCTTTTATTTTTCAGTTTTTTTTTTTTTTTAAATTTCTGATTCTTTGTCTGCTTTTGCTTCCTTCTAATTTCTTTCAGCATCTAGTTGCATTTCTCTCTTCTCTTTGTGCTTTGTAAATATTCTCTTTATGTTCACGCTTGGTAGTTTCTGTTTTGTCTCCCTTGTTTGGAATTGCAGCTTTTATTTTTCAGTTGTTTTTTTTTTTAATTTCTGATTCTTTGTCTGCTTTTGCTTCCTTTTAATTTCTTTCAGCATCTAGTTGCATTTCTCTCTTCTCTTTATGCTTTGTAAATATTCTCTATATGTTCACGCTTGGTAGTTTCTGTTTTGTCTCCCTTGTTTGGAATTGCAGCTTTTATTTTTCAGTTTTTTTTTTTTTTTAAATTTCTGATTCTTTGTCTGGTTTTGCTTCCTTTTAATTTCTTTCAGCATCTAGTTGCATTTCTCTCTTCTCTTTGTGCTTTATAAATATTCTCTATATGCTCATGCTTGGTAGTTTCTGTTTTGTCTCCCTTGTTTGGAATTGCAGCTTTTATTTTTCAGTTTGTTTTTTTTTTTAATTTCTGATTCTTTGTCTGGTTTTGCTTCCTTCTAATTTCTTTCAGCATTTAGTTGCATTTCTCTCTTCTCTTTGTGCTTTATAAATATTCTCTATATGTTCACGCTTGGTAGTTTCTGTTTTGTCTCCCTTGTTTGGAATTGCAGCTTTTATTTTTCAGTTTGTTTTTTTTTTTAATTTCTGATTCTTTGTCTGGTTTTGCTTCCTTCTAATTTCTTTCAGCATCTAGTTGCATTTCTCTCTTCTCTTTGTGCTTTATAAATATTCTCTATATGTTCACGCTTGGTAGTTTTTGTTTTGTCTCCCTTGTTTGGAATTGCAGCTTTTATTTTTCAGTTTTTTTTTTTTTAAATTTCTGATTCTTTGTCTGGTTTTGCTTCCTTTAAATTTCTTTCAGCATCTAGTTGCATTTCTCTCTTCTCTTTGTGCTTTGTAAATATTCTCTATATGTTCACGCTTGGTAGTTTCTGTTTTGTCTCCCTTGTTTGGAATTGCAGCTTTTATTTTTCAGTTTTTTTTTTTTTTTTAAATTTCTAATTCTTTGTCTGGTTTTGCTTCCTTTAAATTTCTTTCAGCATCTAGTTGCATTTCTCTCTTCTCTTTGTGCTTTGTAAATATTCTCTATATGTTCACGCTTGGTAGTTTCTGTTTTGTCTCCCTTGTTTGGAATTGCAGTTTTACTTTTCAGTTTTTTTTTTTTTTTTAAATTTCTGATTCTTTGTCTGGTTTTGCTTCCTTTTAATTTCTTTCAGCATCTAGTTGCATTTCTCTCTTCTCTTTGTGCTTTATAAATATTCTCTATATGTTCACGCTTGGTAGTTTCTGTTTTGTCTCCCTTGTTTGGAATTGCAGCTTTTATTTTTCAGTTGTTTTTTTTTAAATTTCTGATTCTTTGTCTGGTTTTGCATCCTTTTAATTTCTTTCAGCATCTAGTTGCATTTCTCTCTTCTCTTTGTGCTCTCGCCAACTCTTTCAATATCAACTTGATTTTCTTTCCTTTCCATTTATGTCAAAACATCTTTCTTTTCTTCATCTTTAAGACCAAACGATTCAGCAACTTTCTTTACTTCAGTATATCCATCCATGTATCTATTAATACTTATCAAATGTACCAATGCATTCTGTACTTTTTTTTATAGATAATAATGATATCTAATATCTTTTATAGTTTACAATCACTGACAATATATCAAGCCAATACTATTGTGATTAACATAACACACTAAATTGTCAACAATCTAATAATCAATGTCATAATCAATTATTATGTCTTTACAATATATTATTTTGTCATATAGAAAGAGAAAACAAAATTAATAAAATATTATAATGTAAAAAAAAAATGTAACAAAGTTTATACCAAAATGTTACAATTATATAAATGATGATATGATGACTCAGTGCACTGAAAACTTTGATTCAATTGAGGAGGATTCGAGCAACACATTGACCTCACTCTCTTACCCTAAAGCACATCCTGTTCCAAAAGCATGATTTGGTCTATATATAAAAACAAACAAGCACAGCAGGAAAAAGACAGAAAATTTTCAAGAAATACTACATATACTTACAAATATAAATAAAAATGACTTAAAGACCCCAAGAAATTGTGCACAATATTAATACAATGTAAACATTAAAATAAACAATAGTCTAAACACAAAAATCTACAGTGTTAAATCTGCGACCTCTAAAACCTTATGTTCTGATCATATATATATTTTTTTTACACATTGAAAAAAGACAAAATTAAACAAGGACACAATATCAGTGATACCAAATTTTGACAAGAACACTACTGTCACCAGCTTTCTAAATATAGAACATAAAAATTAAAAATGAAAATCAAAATTATCAGTAATATATTTCAATACTGATTATCTTCCTGTAATGTCATTGAATACTAGCACTGATAGAGCTCATCACTTTGAAGAGTGCTTCTTAATCTTTTCACTGTCCAACTTCAATAGAATGTATATATAAATATATATACTGTTACTTGAGTTATATAATATATATCAGCACAAAATTACTGCCTGTGTCCAAATTTACAATTACTGTCCAACTTCAATACAATATATATACTTGTACTGCACAAAATTACTATTATTTGATGAGATATATAATATACACAAATGTACTGTCTGCCTGTGTCAAAATTTACAATTGCAGTTCAACTTCAATGCAATATATATACTTGTACTGCACATAATTACTGACTATTACTTGATGAGATATTTAATATACATTGGCATAAAAATATTGTCTGCCTGTGTCAAAATTTACAATCACTGTCCAACTTCAATATACTATTTACTAATTAATTGTTGGTGCACCTGAAGTGTCTGGTTGATTTTTTGGGGCACTTTTTCATCCTTCAACTGTCTACAAGTGTTTACATACTATTTACTAATGAGATATATAATATACACAAATGTACTGTCTGCCTGTGTCAAAATTTACAATTGCAGTTCAACTTCAATGCAATATATATACTTGTACTGCACATAATTACTGACTATTACTTGATGAGATATATAATATACATTTGCATAAAAATATTGTCTGCCTGTGTAAAAATTTACAATAAGTGTCCAACTTCAATATACTATTTACTAATTAATTGTTGGTGCATCTGAAGTGTCTGGTTGATTTTTTTGGGCACTTTTTCATCCTTCAACTGTCTACAAGTGTTTACATACTATTTACAATCACTGTCCAACTTCAATATACTATTTACTAATTAATTGTTGGTGCAACTGAAGTGTCTGGTCAATTTTTGGGGCACCTTTATCATTTTTCAACTGTCTAGGAGTGTTTACATACTATTTACTAATGAGATATATAATATACACAAATGTACTGTCTGCCTGGGTTAAATTTTACAATTACAGTTAAACTTCAATGCAATATATATACTTGTACTGCACAAAATTACTGACTATTACTTGATGAGATATATAATATACATTGGCATAAAAATATTGTCTGCCTGTGTCAAAATTTACAATAAGTGTCCAACTTCAATATACTATTTACTAATTAATTGTTGGTGCACCTGAAGTGTCTGGTTGATTTTTTGGGGCACTTTTTCATCCTTCAACTGTCTACAAGTGTTTACATACTATTTACTTATGAGATATATAATATACACAAATGTACTGTCTGCCTGTGTCAAAATTTACAATTGCAGTTCAACTTCAATGCAATATATATACTTGTACTGCACATAATTACTGACTATTACTTGATGAGATATTTAATATACATTGGCATAAAAATATTGTCTGCCTGTGTCAAAATTTACAATCACTGTCCAACTTCAATATACTATTTACTAATTAATTGTTGGTGCACCTGAAGTGTCTGGTTTATTTTTTGGGGCACTTTTTCATCCTTCAACTGTCTAGGAGTGTTTACATACTATTTACTAATGAGATATATAATATACACAAATGTACTGTCTGCCTGGGTTAAATTTTACAATTACAGTTCAACTTCAATGCAATATATATACTTGTACTGCACAAAATTACTGACTATTACTTGATGAGATATATAATATACATTGGCATAAAAATATTGTCTGCTTGTGTCAAAATTTACAATCACTGTCCAACTTCAATATACTATTTACTAATTAATTGTTGGTGCACCTGAAGTGTCTGGTTGATTTTTTGGGGCACTTTTTCATCCTTCAACTGTCTACAAGTGTTTACATACTATTTACAATCACTGTCCAACTTCAATATACTATTTACTAATTAATTGTTGGTGCAACTGAAGTGTCTGGTCAATTTTTGGGGCACCTTTATCATTTTTCAACTGTCTAGGAGTGTTTACATACTATTTACTAATGAGATATATAATATACACAAATGTACTGTCTGCCTGGGTTAAATTTTACAATTACAGTTAAACTTCAATGCAATATATATACTTGTACTGCACAAAATTACTGACTATTACTTGATGAGATATATAATATACATTGGCATAAAAATATTGTCTGCCTGTGTCAAAATTTACAATAAGTGTGCAACTTCAATATACTATTTACTAATTAATTGTTGGTGCACCTGAAGTGTCTGGTTTATTTTTTGGGGCACTTTTTCATCCTTCATCTGTCTAGGAGTGTTTACATACTATTTACTAATGAGATATATAATATACACAAATGTACTGTCTGCCTGGGTTAAATTTTACAATTACAGTTCAACTTCAATGCAATATATATACTTGTACTGCACAAAATTACTGACTATTACTTGATGAGATATATAATATACATTGGCATAAAAATATTGTCTGCCTGTGTCAAAATTTACAATCACTGTCCAACTTCAATATACTATTTACTAATTAATTGTTGGTGCACCTGAAGTGTCTGGTTTATTTTTTGGGGCACTTTTTCATCCTTCAACTGTCTAGGAGTGTTTACATACTATTTACTAATGAGATATATAATATACACAAATGTACTGTCTGCCTGGGTTAAATTTTACAATTACAGTTCAACTTCAATGCAATATATATACTTGTACTGCACAAAATTACTGACTATTACTTGATGAGATATATAATATACATTGGCATAAAAATATTGTCTGCCTGTGTCAAAATTTACAATCACTGTCCAACTTCAATATACTATTTACTAATTAATTGTTGGTGCACCTGAAGTGTCTGGTTTATTTTTTGGGGCACTTTTTCATCCTTCAACTGTCTAGGAGTGTTTACATACTATTTACTAATGAGATATAATATACACAAATGTACTGTCTGCCTGGGTTAAATTCTACAATTACAGTTCAACTTCAATGCAATATATATACTTGTACTGCACAAAATTACTGACTATTACTTGATGAGATATATAATATACATTGGCATAAAAATATTGTCTGCCTGTGTCAAAATTTACAATCACTGTCCAACTTCAATATACTATTTACTAATTAATTGTTGGTGCACCTGAAGTGTCTGGTTTATTTTTCGGGGCACTTTTTCATCCTTCAACTGTCTACAAGTGTTTACATACTATTTACTAATGAGATATATAATATACACAAATGTACTGTCTGCCTGTGTCAAAATTTACAATTACAGTTCAACTTCAATGCAATATATATACTTGTACTGCACAAAATTACTGACTATTACTTGATGAGATATATAATATACATTGGCATAAAAATATTGTCTGCCTGTGTCAAAATTTACAATCACTGTCCAACTTCAATATACTATTTACTAATTAATTGTTGGTGCAACTGAAGTGTCTAGTCAATTTTTACGACACCTTTTTCATCCTTCAACTGTCTACCAGTGTTTGATTTGTGATAGGGTAAAGCAATTGTGAATATGTAATATTTAAAATAGATTTTTATTAATTTATGTAAATGTTTACTATTTTCACCATCTGAGGTGTGAATGAATCTTGTTTTTAATGACCCAACCGTATAAAACTTAGCTATAGAGCTATGAAGGGGGAATAACCCTTGATAGATTATGGGCATGACATAGCCTTAATTGTGCTGATGTGCCAAAAAAACAAAATATCAATACCTTCCAACTGTTGGGCACCTATATGGTCATCAATTGTTGGAATACTTCATCCCTCATACCAACAGTTGGGCACCTCAAGTGTGTCCTGTCAGTTATTGGGGCACCACAAGTGTCCTAACGACTGTTTGGGCACCTCAAATATCCTTTTAACTCTAGAGGCACCTTAGGTATTGTATCTATTGTTGAAGCACTTCAAATGTCCTATCATTTGTTGGGGCATCTCATTTATCCTAACAACTGTTTGGCACTTCAATATTCTTATTTTTGGGCACTCCAAGTGTTCTATCAATTGTTTGGGCATTCCAAATGTCCTATCAATTGTTAGGCACCTCATCGATCATACCAACTGTTGTCCACCTCAAGTCTGTCCAATCAGCTGTTGGGGCACCTTTTTTGGCACCTCAAATGTCCTTATAACTGTTGGGGCACCTCAATATCCTATCAATTGGTAGGGCACCTCAAGCATACTATCAATTGGTAGAGCACCTTTAGTGTCCTATCAATTTGTAGGGCACCTCTTGTCCTATTGTTTGGTAGGGCACCTTTTTAGGCACCTCAAATGTCCTTATAACTGTTGGGGCACCTCAATATCCTATCAGTTGGTAAGGCACCTCTTCTTTCCTACCAACTGTTAGGTCACCACAAGTCTCCTATTAACTGTTGGGGTACCTAAAGTATCCTATCATGGGGCATCTCATTCATCCTAACAACTCAATGGTCTTATTGTTGGGGCACTCTGTCCTATCAATTGTTGGGCACCTCATCCATCATACCAACTGTTGTTCACCTCATGTGTGTCCTATCAGTTGTTGGGGCACCACAAGTGTCCTAACTACTGCTTGTCTTTTTAACTTATGTGGCACCTCAAGTGTCCTATTAACTGTTGGGGCACATCAAGTATTCATTCAACTCTCTCTCTCTCTTTATATTATACTATATTATATTATGTTAGTTTTGATTACCGTTATAAATAAATAAATAAATATATATGATTATGGTTATTATATATTATACATAATCTGCAGTGTTTTTACAAATGTGTAGTCCTGTTTATTACTCCCAGAAACACTTTTTTTTTTCAGTGTCATTAGCAACATATGAATTTATATATTTGAAATGTTTAATCACACTTCTTTTTACTGAAGTTTAATTTTTTGTTAACAGATATCAAGCTACAAAATAAAATTCCAATTTTTTAGGTTCTCGCCTATATCTGCAATTTATATCTATGTATTAAGTTTTGTTACCTTGAACTCTTTCAAGTTTTTGTTACACAACTTTATATTTCAGATTCTTTTTGTTCTTCCTTAGGTTCAAATGTATCAGTTGTTTTTGTTGACAGATATCAAGGTACAGAAATAAGAATCTAATTTAGAGTTTTTTAAAGCTTGATTAGTCATATTTGCACTATTATTTCCAATATGTGCCAGAGTGTCTGCTAAATGTAACTAGTATGATTAAAAACATGGTCATTGCAAAGTCTAACATATGGAAAAGTAGGATGCTTGGGGCTTGATTCAGTGAAAGAATGTTGGACAAGCAGAAGTGTTATGGAGTGTGTGTGTTTTTATGGTGACTGTGGTAAGAGGTAAGCGATTGGATGTGAATGATGCAAAAGTGGCATTGTCGTCACTTGGTCTTAGGGGAGACGACTCCAGAATGTAAGACTGAAAGGTTGTGTTATTGTAGTGAGTTAGATTGTAAGAAATTTTATTACTTAAGTCTACTACATTTATTTCATGTGATCACAAGTATTATAAATGTTATATTTAGTTTTGTTCACAAGGAAGTTGTTCAAGTTCTTATTAGCTAAGATATATTATGCCTTCAACAGTTTAGTTGCCTACCAGCAGTTTGGTGCTACAAGTCAACAACAGTCAGACTAAATTAAATAAAGCCATGTCTATTTCTACATGATTTTGTTGCTACTAACCTGGTGTTACTAACAACTAACTTGAAAAGGGAGAGGGGAATTATCATCTTATTCATGTACTATTTACATTAGATTTTTACCAAATTATTAAATTTTTACTACCCTTACTATTTTAACTGTGAATAGACCTTGATTTTAATGATTTAACTGTATAGAATTTAGCCCCTGTTATGTAGAGAGAGAGAGTAGTCCTTAAGGGACTGCAGGCACGACATGGCCTAAATTGTGCAGATGTGCATAAAATCAAAGAAATAAAACATTAACAAAATGTGTATTATAATTGTCACTTTTCCTCTACTTAGAATTTTTTTCTCTCCTAGATTTTCATAATTTTTTGTTGAAGTCATTTCAGTTCTCAATTATTTTGTGCACCAAGTTACAAGAAAAAATTTAAGCAAGAGAGGTCACTACACTAAGACTTTGTCTTCTCATAAGAAAGTATGGCTGCCTGGTCATGTGATATGTGCACTGGACTGTGTATGGTCATCTTGATGCTCATATCTTGCCTGATGACATTTATTCTGCTGAACATTTGGTCAAGGAAGTAGATTCTCTTCAGCTCTCAAGAAACATTCAAAACATGTCAAACATTCGACAAGAATATCAAGTGCAATGTACATGTAAGTAATGTTGAAACATCTGATCTCATTTATGCATTCTTGAGGACAATCTGCAGCCACTAAACCAGTTACATCAGATCTGGATAAAGTGGTCGCTTCCTCTTCATTAAGGCTAGAACAGAAAGATTTTATAACTCTTTTACTCCATTTTCTGTCAGTGTGTTTCATGGTCATTAGTCACATGACAAAGAGGTTTAGTTTATTAACCAGTGGTTGTGTATGACTGTGTCTTTGTATGTTTTGTGTGTGAATGTTGTTCCTGTTTGTATCTATATTGTCGTTGCTATAGTGGTAATCCTCCGGGTAATCATAATCAAACTAAATTTTCATTTGTTTGGATCTTATCTGGTGGGAATTTTAAACTTAGTAATTTGCTCTTAGCTTACTTTTTGATTTTTAAGTACATTCTAAAAGAAATACAATAGATAAGGATAGAAAAAGAAAAGCAAACAATAAAGAGATTTGCTGAAACAATATAAAGTGAAATAAAATATATATAAAAAAAAAAGAATAAACCTGGAGATTTTGAAGGAAAGACTGCTGTTGCCAACTCAACAAAACCAATGAGTTTGTACTGCAAGCAAAAGAACTTAGTTGTGATTTCATTTTGCTAGAAATGCACAAACTTAATAGCATAATTTTCACTCTAAATATTAAAGCTTTCTGTATTCTGTACACCAGATACACTACATAGCTAGTTATTTATTGTTTTCTGGCATAATTGAAAATCTCCAATAAGTTCCTTAGACTTAAATGACTTAATTAACCTTAAAATTTTTAAAACTTTATTTGTTTGTTATTCTTTGCTGCTGTATTAGATGTCTTGGGTGTATTTTTTTTTTCTTAAAAGTTTATTAATAAAATACTAAGTTAAAACATAAAGTGAAACCTGCATCATCATAATAGTTTTGTTTAACATGAAAAGAAAAGCAACAAAAGAATTTTTTTTTTTCTTATCAAGGCAAAAGTTTTTCTTATTAATTTTTTTATTCTTATTTAGACCAACATGATGAAAAGGTAGACAACATGAAGATGTAGACCAACATGATGAAGATGTAGACCAATATGAAGAGGTAGACCAGCATGATGAAGATGTAGACCAACATGAAGATGAAATGTAAACCAAAAAATGGGTCAAGAGATGTATGGAATACAATGGTAAGCAATGCTGTGTATATCTCTTTATATTTTCTTTATACTAAACCCCTGAGTAAAGCTTTGCCAAGTTTTGTGTTTCACTGACTATAAAAATGTTTTTATCAAATTTTGTTCTCTTGTATTGACAGTGAACATCTTGAGAAGTAAAACAATTCCTAGAGGCAAAGACACAGACACACCGGATCTATTAGAGATTTTCCTTTTCTACCATCATTTAGAGACTTCCTTGTGCTCTAAGGGAACCTGTCATTATCTTTTGATTGCTAATTGGCATTGATGTTTTTACATTCCTACTGCGTCTGAAAGAAATTAACATTTCCCTAATGCTACTTGAAAACCAGACCTTCTCAAGACAATTTTAGTGACCAAGCTGCAATATGGGACTCAGTAGGAAACAATGAAGAATGCTCCTAACCTCAGGTTGAGTAACCATGCTCACCTACTAAAGTGGCGACAAATACTTCTACACCCACAGTTATACATCCTGAACCCTGTAACCCAACCTCACAACATGGTTACATTACCGGAAGTGGTCGCAAGGTCAGAAAACCTAACAGATACAATGGATAGAACAATGAACAGGTACAAGTACTCAAGTGATGTACTTTGTGAGAACTATTTAGGTGGAATCACCATAATTGACTTGTATAAATCTTGTTCTATATTTAGGTATATCTTGACAATCAGTCCAGTCATTTGTTCATTTTTTTTTAAATATTCCTTTTTTTTCCCTCAATCTTCTTGTTGTTTCAGTTACATGTTTTTGTATTTTGAAGGAGGAAGGTGCTTTGGTATATTATCGTTATTATTATTGTACCAGTATTAAGCAAACTTTTATATCTTTAATTATTCATGAATTCTAAAGCAGAACGTCACTTCCACCGGAAAATGTTGTAACAACTATACGTGTCTTCCGTTAACATTCAATACTCTGTACAGTCACAACGCCAAAGCCTTGCTAGATTATGCTTTTAATTCAATTTGTTATCTCCCCTGCTTTAGTGTGCTATCATATAATTTTTTGTGTCACATCCCTGCACAATTTGTTCTATGCTTTTTTACAGTATAAATAGCGACTTGACATTATTTAGCTCTATTATAATATTGTTATATTATTATATTTAAAATAAAACTGTTAACATATTCTATGCTGTTATAATATAAATGTTTTGCTGTTACCATGAATACAGTTTTGAGTTTTTGTCTGATTTCTTAGAGGAGAAATTTTTCATAAATAATAATAATAAGGCTTATCTTCAAGTCCGAAGATTAGTGAGAAGTATGCAGTATTCCCCAGCTAGGACCTACATATTTTGCTATAAATAAAGAGTATAATAATATTTACTACTTGGTATTGTCAGTCTTCACTAAAGCAATGAGTTTATCCCCTTAGTGTGTTTAAAATTTTCAAATACTAATTCACTTTGTATTATCTGTTGGTGATCATGGGGTATCCACTTTGTCATCTCCATAGTCTCTGGTGTTAACACTCAGTGTCCTGTTGGAGGTTACGGCTAAGATGTTATCTCTCTTTCTGATGGAACACATGTAAAACCAACAAAACAAACATTAGACCTAGACTTTATTAACAGGTAAATTTTTATAATTGTGAACTGGCGCTCCCAAAGCTACTTTTATGTATTTTAAATTTTACTTCTGTAGGCTAGTGCTAAGCTGTATACTTGTATTTCTACCTATTATATGGGTTAGGGTGGAGTACTTAAAATAGAGCCTATGCTGTTTCCTGTACTGTTGACCAATGGTGTGTGTCAGTTTTAATTATTCTGTACCTGGGACTGCCTGTAAGTTTCAGAATTTTTCTTTTATTTTTTAAAATTTTACTATGTGTAAATCTGTTTTATGTTTGAACAACTGTCAAAATAACTAGCAGTTTTTTTTTCTAAAGTTTGTTTTAAAACTATGGCCAAGCCTCTGCCCAGTGCTGTCATGATGGCCACTTCTAATGTTTATGTACTAGATTGTAACTGCTGCCTTAGTCATTGAAATTAAAGTCTCATTTTTGAATTTCTTCTTTATGTTTCTAGATTTCTTTTAGTTCGCTAGTTTAGTTTAGTTTAGTTGTCTGGTTGCTTAGATGACTCAAACCCCTTGGTCACAGAGGTGCACAGATACAACCCACCAATTAGTTTTACAATCTGGCAACTGTAACTTCTTGTTATCCCAGGCTAGACATGACCTTAGGCCCCGACAGGCTAACATATTCTCTCATTCCAGACAGCATTGTCCCTAACAATACATAATTACCTTGCTTTAGTTGTAGAATGAAAGATGAGCAAACAGTTAAAAGTTTCTATAGAATTCACTTGGAGGTGTGGTGGCTAAGTGGTAAAGTGCTTGGCTGCCAAACATAGGTCTAGGGTTTGAAGACCATTTTTTTTTATAATAGTCCTAATATAAAGAAAAACAATTAGGCACCTTTCAGTCCACCCAGCTCAAATGGGTTCCTGACATTTAATGGAGAAAAGTAAAGGCGGTTGGTCATTGTGGTGGCCACCTGATACCCTCATTGACCATAAGACACAGAAACAGATGATTTTTTGTATCATCTGTCTTACAGATCGCAAAGTCTGAAAAGGGAAATTTATTTTAACTTGAATATTTTCACATTTTGCCCTACATCAAAAAGCTTCTCCCATTTTTTGTCTATCATTCACTTTGTCTTTGGAATGGTTTCTTTTTTTATAATGATTGAATATTGAAGTCAATTAGATTAGTTGACTATGACTTTGTAGAGGGTAATCACTGACTAGATGTTAGTAGCAGTTCCTGTCATATCTTTTTGGGTAATTTCATTGCTGATTAATTTCTTCTTGTTCATTGAAGTCATTACTGTACATTTCAAGGTGTATTGAGACCAGCACAATGACCTATTTTCCCTTTACCATTAACTTTCAAATACATTAATAGTTATCTCTTAATATGAATTCAGTAATTTAGCACAGACCAGTTACAATTTAAAAAAAAAAAATGAATGCCACTTTGATTGCAAGGTATACATATACATCAAAATGAGTCAATCAAATCAATGTATACGATATCACAATAAAACTGAAAGTGCTGCACAAATAAATATTTAGTTAAAAACTAAGGTACATTGGTAGTCCTGATATTACTTTTAGTAGTAGAAGATTGTGTAGAATCAAAATAACTTAATTCATTTAGATCAGGGGTGGGCAAATTACAGACCACGGGCCACATGCGGCCTGCCAAAGTGTTTTTTGCGGCCCGCGGAAACCTACAGAATTCAGGTGAGCCCACAGATTAAACATATAAAAATGCAAATATATTAAAAATAAATAATTTTAAATATCTTATCAATTATGATACTTAAATGGCCTAAATTGTGCCGATGTGCCTAAAATCAAATCAATCAATTATGATGAAGAAGCTCAATAAACATTGTCTCTTCATGTTATTCTAAAGTTTTAAGCAAATGAAGATTATGCTTATTGGTAATATTTCGAAACAAGACACACACTCAGACCGGTATTTAATAAATTCTATGAAGAACTGTGTTGAAAGTGTTGGGTTGGCTTGGAACAAGATGTCAAGTGTAACAACTGATGGAGCCCATGCTTTGACTGAGAAAAACACATTTTTTTTTAAAATAAAGAACAATATCACAACCTTAAATTCTACACCGAGAGGTTGCAGTGAATATCAGACATATTATTGACCTAATCATCTCAGTGATCAAACTTATCAGAGCCACAGACAGTTTCAAGAAGTACCACATGGGCAAGGTATTGAAAAGAATATGGGGTCTCAAGGAAAATTTTTTTTTTTCCTTAATGACACTGACAGTGGCTTTCTTACTAATGTTTCTAATGAAGAGTTGCAATGGGCTACTTGCACATCATGAAATTTATGAGCATCTTTTCAAGCTTTTCCATTTCTCCAGTCAAGCAAGTGAAAACAGGTTTTATCATTTTGTAAATGTTGAACATACTATACCACTGACTCAAGTCTGCTTCAGCAGACAACATGAAGTTTATTTTACCATAATAATAGTACACTGCACTCCTTGTTAGTGCTACAAGTCAAGAAATAATAACAATCCTATCCACATAACAGCGGTATCAAAAGTATCCAATATATGTTAGTTACAAATCACGTCCGCATCTCAGCGGTTACAACAATAAGAACAATTGCTACTAGTGACACTGGAGCTCCAACTATAGATATCCATTGCAATATGAATACTTTAATATTCAATAAGCACATGATGAAATCAACTCTCAAATATAATTAATCAACAATCATTAGTCCATCGACTTTCATGCTATATACAATATATATACACCAGTCCAGGAAGCAACGTCCAACCTTCCTGGACCGGGAGCAAAACCTTACTGACTTGACTGAACTCAAAGTCAACTTTATTCATTCTACTTCCTGTTTTCTATATCAGGAATTCCATGTGTCTTTTAAACTCTTAACATGATGTGAACTTTAGATCATGCAATGTCAACTAAGACTGTGACACATTTTCCTTTGCTGAAAGGTGAAACTATTTCTAGTAAAAAGAAAAGAACAAGACTTATGGCGTCAAGAACTTAAACCATTTTTGAATATCCTCACTTCACCATTTAGTACAGAAGCTGATTCAGCTCCCGAGAAAATACTTCCTAGCAAATTATGACCCAAAAGAGAAGCAGTTTGAAGGGTGCATAAGCTGTATTTCCACACTTAAAAAGACTTGATGCTAAACTTTGACATTTTTGGATGCACAAGAATATTTTCTTTTGTTTGAACATATGCAACCAGAAGAACAAGTGGATGCTGACTGGCTGTAATTTAACAGCAGTCACAAAGATAAGAACTAGTAAAGCTAGTTCCAGAGTTCCGGAACATTATGCACAATTAAATACTTCACATTAAGTATAACTGGATTGTTGTAAAGAATGAATGTGATGTAAAAAGACAGTAACAAAATTTTTTAAAAATATTTGTTAAATTAGTTTAAAAAATTGCAGAAATCTGGTTATAATTCCTCAATTTGAATGTCTAATATAGTATACAAGTAAATTAATAGACAGCTAGCATATTTTTCTAAGTTGTAAATACAAATTATATATATGTGGCCCCCCTATTCCTAAAAAAAAAATTTAATGCGGCCCTCAACAGAAAAAGGTTGCCCATCCCTAATTTAGATGGTTGATTTTAAAAGGGAGACAATTAAATTAGAAGTTATACTACTTAGACATAAAAAAAAAAAAAGAAAGATACAAAGGGATAAAATAAAGTACCAGTTGTTATTCTTAAAATAAAAAAAAATGTATTTAACACATTAGCATATTCTGTTCCAAAAATATAAACTTGATCAGAATATTTATTGCTAGAGTTGTATACTCTAAACATCTTACAACAGATATATTGACATGCTGATCTATTGGTTCCCATGGGATAAAACACTGTCAGGCAGTCATCTAATGAATAATGTAGTTAACACCCAGGACTATACATAAATACTTCATGTCAACTTAATAACAGTGACACTACCAACGAGGTTCAATGTACAATGAATTTACACTGAATTCTATAAATGATTATAAAAACTAAAATGCAAGTAAATAAATGCTTTCACTATGATATACATATTCTACATATATACAAACAAAACAAACTTGATATGAATAAACCAAAATTTTTATCACTTTAAAAAAAATTGTTCAGTGCAGAGAGTACATTAAATATGAGATGTTTTTAATATATAGCTATAAAAACCTTAATTATGTAATACAATAAATATGCCATTGTACAATATTTCATTTACAAAACATAGTTGAATAAAGTCTAGTAATATAGCAGTGTTCAGTGGTAACATTTTCATAAAGGACTCTTAAAAGAAAACTACAGTTGATAATCTTATCTTATATAATACAGATGTTACTTCAAAATAGAAGATAATGCATATATTAAAAAGTAAATTAAGTTATTAGTAACAAGTAAAATACATGCCAGTGGTTTGAAATACAAATATATCCAGTTATCATTTATTAATAGGTCTAATCACCTGTACAGGTACCATTTATTCAAAAAACATTCCACATAAAGATGATGTAATCTCAAAAATGAAATGTTTTCTTTTTAAATTTCTTTAGCATTTAAATTTTTTAATGGAATCCTGTGGTTAATTAACTGTACTTATACCTATTTAAATTTCAATGACAAATATCTTAAAATCCAAAGTAAATGAATAATAGGTACCTGGTAAATTTAAATTAATAAACATTGCAAGTTGTCTTAAAAATCAAACACCCAAATTGACCTTTGATCCTTCTTTCATGAACACTCTCAGCATTAAGAAAACTAAACCATTCATGAACAGTATTGCCTTGAGCATAAAAGTGTGTTATTTAGTGACTACAAAAAGTTGTATACAATTAATCTCAATCTTTTATCACTAAACGAATAGAAATCTTTCTACTAGACAAGTAAGCAATGGATTTCAGATATCCCTCACAGCTTCTGTCGTTGAATAATTCTCAGAATAAAAGCTGCTTAGAATAATATCAGTTGAGCTTGACCATCACTAAACAGAATTGACATGTAAGGGGACACACAATTCGTTCACTGAAATTTATAATGCAGAAATTTTCAATAGTAATTATGAAATTTTTAGAAAAGATAGGGCTGAAAATCATGGAGGAGTTCTTTTAGCAATAAAAAACACTCTTATAGCAGAAGAAATTACCTTACCTAACTCAAAAAATATAGAATCAACATTTTGTAAAATTAATACCACCTCAACATCCCTAATAATAGGCAGCATTTACAGACCACCAAATTCTAGTTTAGAATGCATGCAGGAACTATGAAATCAGATTACTACACTTAAAGAGACAGATAAAAATGCAGTTTTTTGGATTATGGGTGATTTCAACATACCTGATATAAATTGGAAAACACTAACCATAGATAAACACCAAAACCCTAAGGACATAAATGAGCTTTTCATAGAAACTTTACACAACCTAAGTTTAGATAAAATCATTAAAAAGCCAACTAGATTAAACAACACATTAGATCTCTTCTTAACCAACAGACCTGGATTAGTAGTTGATTATGATATTATCCCTGGTCTATCAGACCATGAGATCATAAAAATACACAGTCAGATAAAAGCAGTAGCCAATACAAAACCCAAAAGAAAAATTTTACTCTGGAATAAATGTAACCTAACACAACTACACCAAGCTGCATTAAACTTTCAACAAACATTCTTATTAGAAAAAGACATTAACCAACCAGTCGATGACCTCTGGAATTTCATTAAAAACCATCTCAAAAGCATTATAGAAAATCATATACCAACTAAATACACATCAAATAAAATAAATAAATGCTGGTTTAATAATAGACTAAAGAAGCTTTGTAAACAGAAGGAAAACCTATAAAGAAAATTTAAAGAAACCAAGGCAGAAAGAGTTTACAAAAAGTATATAAAAATTAAACACCTAACCCAAAAAGTAAGCAGACAGCTGCAGAGTGAATACATAAACAATGTAATATCTAAAGATAACAACAAAAACCTATGGTCATACATTAAGTCTAAGAAAATGGAAACAACAGGCCTTAAAAGATGAACATAACATAATACATAATGATAATGAAACTAAAGCAAACATCCTAAACAAATACTTTGCATCAGCATTCTCAGCCCCAGGAGACAAAGACATATTACTGAATTTGAACCAAGTAGACAACATAGAAGATTTAGTAGTACAAGAAAATGGAATTCAAAAACTATTAGCCAACACCAAACCAAATAAAGCATCTGGACCTGATGGTATTCCAGCTAGATTACTCAAAGAACTAAGCAATGAACTAGCCCCAGTGTTCAAAATACTCTTTCAGGCATCGCTTAACCAGGACTAGAAAGAAGCTAATGTCACCCCCCTATTTAAAAAAGGAGAAAAATCTGACCCAGGAAACTACAGACCAGTATCACTTACCAGCATCACATGTAAAATCCTAGAACACATAATATGTAGCAACATCATAAACCACTTAGACAAACATAATGTCCTCACCCCATACCAACATGGCTTTAGGAAATATAGATCATGTGGAACACAACTAATAGGACTAATTGATGATTTTTCAAAAGGTTTAGATAATAGTGAACAAATAGATGCTATCTTACTAGATTTTTCCAAGGCTTTTGACAAAGTTCACCACTATAGTTTGCTTAAAAAATTAAAATATTTTGGCATTAATGGTCCACTGCATCAGTGGATTAAAGATTTTCTGATAGGGAGAGAACAAACTGTAATAATAAATGGCTCTAAATCAACACAGATAACAGTAAACTCAGGTGTACCTCAAGGAACAGTCTTGGGTCCACCACTATTTTTAATTTACATAAATGATTTACCAAATTGCATTAGTTCAGGAACAAAAGTCAGATTATTTGCAGACGATTGCATAATATATAGAACAATAAAAACAACACAAGACACAGATATTTTACAAAGAGAATTAGATGAATTACAGAAATGGGAATCAAATTGGAGCATGTCTTTCCACACAGAAAAATGTCAGTTGTTAAGAGTAACAAAAAAACTAAAACAAATTAATTCCACTTATCTTATTCATGGCAAACCAGTAACACAGACTAAAAACGCAAAATACCTAGGTGTTATAATAAACAAAAAACTGTCATGGAATCCACATATTGATGAAACTATAAAAAAATCCAACAAAGCATTAGGGTTTATTAAAAGAAATTTCTATAAATCAAATAAGAACATAAAACTAAAATGTTATTTAACCTTAGTTAGGCCAATAATAGAATATGCATCCTCTGTTTGGGACCCCTCAACTCAAGAAAACTTTAAGAAACTGGAACAAACACAAAATAGAGCAGTGAGATTCATAACAAACGAATATTCACATTTGATTAGAGTAACACCATTAGTAAAATCACTAAATTTAGAAAGCCTTCAGGTCAGAACACTCAAAAGTAAAGTAGCAATTATACATAAAACACTGAACCATAATCTTCAAATACAAAAACAAAATTTAATAAAATACTCTGAAAGACACAATGATAAAGGCACATTCCTCATCCCATATGCTAGGACAAATTTGTACAAATACTCCTTCTTCCCTAGTGCTATTAAAGCATGGAATGGGTTGCCTGAGCTAGCCAGGAAAACCAGTGACTTGGCAGAATTTAATTCACTGGTTAATATGCATGACTAAATGCATGACGCGTAGGACGTAATCATCTTCTTTTTTGAAGTAACGTCTGTATTATATAAGATAAGATATAAGATAAGATAATTGCTATGATGCTACCTAGGTATGTGAACTTATCTAGCTGTTCAAGCTTTGAGTGTGGGGGCACCAGTTTCCTTATATCCTAGTTGCATAATTTTAGTTTTATCCAAGTTTATGTGGAGGCCAATTTTGGGTGCCTCTCTATCTAGGCTCTCCATCATTCCTTGAACAATTTTTTGTATTTCCGAGGATTTCAATGTCATCGGCAAAGTCCAAGTTCATCATTCAATTCCATGAACCACTGAAGGCAGTCTGTATCATTGCATTCCTTATTTAGTAGTCAAAAGGAAGAGGAAGGAATACAATATTCACCCATGTCAATGTAAGAAAACTCTGTTGTTCCTTCTTGTTTTAATGCAACAGCTAAATTGGCTGTAGAGATGTTGAAGGATATGGATATTGTTTCAATGTGAAGATACATTTAAACAGTAAAGCTAAACAAAAGTTCCCCTTATTACAAAGGCTTCTGTTGCTTCTTTTGCTTCTTCCGATAAGCTTTTGGTTCCTAAATCCACAAACAGAGTCATTCTTTTAGTATTAGAATCATACATTGTTTGCCTCTTTGTGCACATTGCATCAATCATGAAGGCTTCATGGGTGTAAATGTTTGGATTCCCTTCAATACAATTTTTTTAAGTATCCTGCATGCATTGGTTCATCCCTGGTGATCCACCACAGCATGCATTTGTTCATTCTTGGTGATCCATCACAGCATACATTTGTTCATCCCTTGTCATCCACCACAGCATGCTTTTGTTCATCCCTGGTGATCCATCACAGCATACATTTGTTCATCCCTGGTGATCCATCACAGCATGCATTAGTTCATCCCTGGTGATCCATTACAGCATGCATTTGTTCATCCCTGGTGATCCATTACAGCATGCATTTGTTCATCCCTGGTGATCCATTACAGCATGCATTTGTTCATCCCTGGTGATCCATCACAGCAGCAAGATAAAATAGCCTGATTACCACAAACAGGGAGGTGCGGTGGCTGAGTGGTAAGGCACTTAGCTTCTGAACCGGGCGTCCAGTGTTCAAATCCTGGTGAAGACCCAGCTCTAATGGGTAGCTGACATTAGTTGGGGAAAAGTAAAGGCAGTTGGTCATTTTGTTGGCCACATGACACCCTCGTTAGCCATAGGCTACAGAATCAGATGACCTATGCATAAAATAAACACAGTTAAGTAGATTGAACTTAAATTCTACAAAGTCAATGAAATTTACATAAACGAGTCATTTAGAAAATGAACCTTTCTCCAAGTCTTCATCAAGCCTTTCCTTCTGTTTTAATTGCATTGATATTGTCATAACAAGTCCTTTCAAAATGTTTTGAGTCAAGTCTTAACTCTATTTTTCTATTAACACACTTGGATTTTGCTGCTCATCTTTTGCCATTTGTCAACAATCAGCCTAATGACATTTGTATAGGCCATGCAGAGCTGAGCTTGTCATCTGTGACATTTGTTTTTACACATCAATATTATGCAAACCCTCTTTCTCCATGCATATTTTTCATCATCTGATGCAGACAAAGCTGTTGTCCTTTAAGGATCCAATGGTTTTCTTTTTAATTTTGCCCCTGACTTTCAAAACAGGTTTTATTTTGGCCTTAAATGTGTGTTCCACTGCCTTCTTGAGAGCTTAATTGTCTCTATCAGAAAGCATCAGTTGCCAGCTACTCTCATCTACACCAGTGCCAGTGTTGATATTACCTTCTGTCCTCTAATTTGCAAAAAAAATATCACTTTTTAGCATGAGACGAATAAAAAAAAAATGCCAGAGGTAGTAAAAAGATAAATCTGATTCAAACCTTATCTTCAACTCTTTGAAAGAAACCCATTGGTGCTTGAATGTTGTGTGATGGATGGGAGACCTATCCTTATAAAGTTCTTTGCCATCTTGATCTAGAGGAGCTAAGAAAATATCCAAGATACCGGCTTTCAAATCTGAGAGTATCTAGCATCAAAATCTCAAGATCACTGCTCCCAAAGTGACTAACATCTGACAGTAAATTTAAAAAAATATAAAAAACAATTAATATTTATTTTTTCTTGTATTGGACAAAGCATGTATTATTAATATTATATTATTATAGACAATAAGGTCTAAAAGGGGAACTTTTTTTTATGCTTTTTTTTTTAAAGAAAATTCTAAATAATGAACTGATAGTGAGCTTAACAATGATCATGTATAAGGCTTGTCTTGGAGTCCAAAGATTAGTGAGGAGTGCAGTATTTCCCATGGCTGCACAGCCCCAGCAGTGACCTACATATTTTGCCACATCCAGGGCAGCATAACCATTATTCGCAGGTGGTTAATTTAGATTTTCTTTTCGCCATCTGTGTTTGTCCTCGGCAGCGGATTTTCTTTTGGTCTCAAATGTGTATCCCGCGGCCTTCATGAGTGACCTTCAGCTGTATCCTTCTGAGGCTGCATGCAACCAGGTGCTCTCTTCTATGTCAGCCAAGGAAAGCTGACGCCTAAGTTGGTCATGAAATGTTTCCGTGGGGCGCCTCTGTTACGTCAACCACCTTTTAGCTCACCAAAAAAGACTGCCTTGGCATATGTTCATCTCCCATATGGGATACGTGCCCTACCCAGCGTAACTGCTGGACCATAATACATGATCATGTATATTGAGACATCAACCAATCAACTCCCTGCCTACAACTAAAATAAAAAACTACTTAAACTCATTAATGCATGGTTAAAGCTAGAGCCATGTATCAAAGTTCTTTTCTAAAACTCTATTACAACTGTACAGAAATAAAGTTAAAATGCTGTCAATATGATCATTCGAGTCACTATCTGCTTCATATAGTATGTCAATGTTTCCCCACAGAAAGCCTGACTAGGTGTTCCACAAACTACTGGAATAATTAACTAGTACATGAATTAATTATTAAGTAAAGCAGAAAAAAAAAACAATTTGATTTTATTAGTCCTTCTCCATAAGGGAAATTCTTTCCTTACAACATCACAATGGACTTTGAACTGATCTAGTTTCTGACAGATCATCCATTAAATGATCTCTGGTCAAGTTTGTCTGAATCCATAACATTTCAAACACGTTATACAAGCTATCATTACTTCAGTTTCCTACAGTCTATTTAAGTGCAGCAGGATTTTCTGATTATGTTGTAACAAAGTCAAAGTCTAAAAACAGGCTTGAGTCCACAACACATTTTACAATTCATTTGACCAATATCATTCCTGATATTGACAAAAATATGATCATCAAGTATACAATATCATCAAAGTTAATCAACATATTTTTTTCACATGTTTTTGTATGCATTTTATGAAGGCCTAGATATATATTTGAAAATAAGTAATAAAAATTAAATATAGAATATGATTTATTAGTTTTATAGTTTAATTTAAATAAAAGGAAATAATCCATCCTAAAAAAATAAGCTAAGTGTTCCCCTAAATTCTCCAACTGTATGAAGTGTTGAATAAAACTATTTAGTGAGCCTTTAAGAAAATAATTCACTTTTTTGTAAAGCATAATAGTAATAAGAATTATGTTTACACAACATTTGAATAGTAACACAACAAATATATATGGAAACTAAAAGCAGTGATAAATCTAGGAATAAAAAATACTGATAACAGTGAAAATAATTTCACAACAGTTTTACAAGTTTTAATTAATCTTTTAGACATTTAAAACAATGTTTAATGATTATAAATCTGTCTACTAAAGCAAAAAAAAATTACTTTAATTTTCAAATTAAATTATTGTGACCAAGAAAGCTATCACCCTAACTTCAATAATGCTTACCAAGACAGATTGCAACTTATAGTTCGTCCATCGTGGTTCGATGATGACCACTTTGTCATCCAGGGGGCTGAGGGCTTTGCACTGGGGTTTTATGCCTCCTCATGTGGCTGGTGAGACCTATGTGAGCCCGGAATGTTCGGCCGCACACTGGGCAGGTTATTCCAGCTGGAGCTAGTGTCGTGGGCCTTGCTTTTCTTTTCTGGCGTTTTTCTTCTGCCAGCATTGTTCTTTTTTCCTCAGCAACCTGTGCGCCAGTTTTCACAGCACAACGCCATGATGCTCTGTCATGTGCCTCTGTCTCCCAGGTGCCTGGGTCTATGCTGAACGCCTTCAGAGAAGCTTTGAGGGTGTCCCTGAAGCGCTTTCTTTGACCACCTTGCAAGTGCTTTCCTTCGCTTAGTTGGCCATACAGGAGTCATTTAGGGATGCGGTGGTCTTCCATTCTGTAGACCTGACCTGCCCATCGCAGCTGGGACTGCATCAGGATCGTGTGGATGCTTTGCAGATACGCTCTTCGAAGGACTTCTGTATCTGGTATTTTGTCTTGCCATTTGACATTTAGTATTTTTCTCAGACATGTCATGTGGAAGTGGTTTAGTTTCTTTGCATGTTTACTGTACACTGCCCATGTTTCTGAGGCATATAGCAATGTAGGGAGGATGACGGCTCTATAGACCCCTAGCTTGGTGTTTGTGGTGATACCACGTCTGTTCCAGACATTTGTAGACAGTCTGCCGTAGGATGCACTGGCCTTGGCGATACGCAGGTTGATTTCACTAGCGATTTTTCCATTTCTGGAGAGTGTGCTGCCAAGATAATAATAATAATAATAATAATCTTTATTATCCGTAAGGAAATTTGTCTTACAATTTGTGCATTACACCAAACAAAAAACATTATAACTATAAGAAACCAAAGTGTACATTCACACCAGACTCACTCATAATTTACATGTGAATTTGTCCACTACATTTATATCCTGTCCATTTATAGTAATGCTTGGATCCGAGTAGGCTTTCCCAGGAGCAGGTAGATATAAGACTTCAGTCTTGTTCGTATTGATGGTAAGGCCAAAGTCTGAGCATGCTCTTGAGAAGTCACTGACGATGATCTGCAGATTGTTTTCAGAGCAGGCATTTAGGGCACAGTCATCAGCAAATAGCAAGTCTCTGATAACTGCTGCATTTGTTTTTGTTTTTGCTTTAAGCCGCCTCGGGTTGAATAGGCCACCATCAAATCTGTATGATATATTTATCAAGACAGAATGCAACTTAGTTTCTGGATTAATGACAACAACCACTTCATGATTTTCTCATACAATGTAGATCAGAGATTTCTGTGTAAAGAAAGGAGATTCAATTCAGAAGTTGCAAGTCAGAAATACAAAAAGCAACACAAATATGTATTTGCAAATACAGACAAAAATATACCACTCAAGGGTGAATTCATTCATAGAAATTTATGGAAGAATACATAGAAATATGAGAAGTAAATAGCTTGATAGACAGAAACATGACATGTAAATTACTTGATAGGGTTTATGTTATAATTGAAATTTAACAGTAGACTTCAAATAAGAAAAGAATGTTAATGTATGTTAAATTACAGGTTTCACTAGTTTAGCTAATAGCAATTTGAATATTATTTTACACTTGGTAACTATATGCTTCAACTTTACTCTGTGCAAAAGTGCAGTCCTACCTTGATTTCTATCAAGTGATTCTCCAGCCTACATGTTTCAGTTCTTTACCAGCCATTAACATAAGACAATCAAAGCCATATTGTAAATCATGTGAACTATATGAATTGTTCTTCTCTTCTACAGCAAGATGTCTTCACTCAATGCATAATTCTCCTAGAATGAAGAAGATAAGATAATCCATGCATTGTTAACAGAAAGATGTCAATTAACTATGATGTCATCCTCTGAGCTGAGTCAGCTAGAGCTGCTCCCAATGTTTATCCCTGTCAAGAATGCCTTGCTTTGGCAAGTCTTTCAAAACCTTTTACAACTTACACCTTTAAGTGTCTTTCAATGAACAAATCCTGTTGATCCTCTGCCAACATAAAGAAGTATACATAGATATTAGCATTTCAAAGTCATGGGCCAAAAGCTGAGTCATTTTACATTTCATTTCTATATCAATATTTTGATTTTTTGTCGGCTAAAGGATTTGTGTACCTCATAGGAAAACAATGGGGTCCTGGGTTTGAACCTCAATGAAGATTGGGATTTTAAATTTTTAGGGTGCCCCTCAGTAACCCAACTCTAATGGGTAACTGATTTTAGGTGGGGAAAATTAAGGTGGTTAGTCATTGTGCTGGACACATGACGACCTGCTCATTAACCACTAGCCATAGAAACATAACCTTGACATCATTAGCTCCATAGATCGCAAAGGTCTGAAAGGTAAACTTTACTTTTTTTTTTATTAATATCCACTGTGCATACTGCATCCCATTACTTCTTACTTATGTACAATAGATTTCTCTTTTCCCTTCCTTGTGTTTCTTGAATCTAGTATCTTTTTATAGAGCATTCTGATACCTCCACAAAGCTAATGGATTAAATTATTTGTCATAATGTCCAAAAATAGAAACTAATTATTTTATAATGAGAATGTGGGTATGTGTGTTGCCTATCCAGTATCCAAAACTACACATTTTTCAAGAAAAAATCAGCAAATTAAACATATTGAAAAGGTAATAAAAATTAACAAGGATTATGTGAAGGTCTTTCCAAATTTTATTAATATTTGTGGTTAAACAGTAGAGTTCTTTTGATTTGTTTAAATAGATCATTAAGTGTAATACTTCAAGACCTATATCTAGTTCCTAATCTTCAGACAGGTGATCTGTTTTATCCACCATGGTCAAACACATCAACCTTAGATAAACAGTATCCACCCTAGATAAACAGTATCCACCTTAGACAAACAGTATCCATTTCTAAATAAAAAAATACATATAGATAATTTTCTTTACATATTAAAAGAAAAAGAGAAAGATTACCTGAGGTGACCAGACACCATCAATAAAGCAATATTTTTTTGAGATATCAGTTACTGGTTTGGAAACTGCAGATGGATCAGTCACTGTACAAAACTTGGTCAGTAAAATTTGAAAAGTAGACAACTCCATGGTAAACAATAAAATCGCCACCTGAAAACACAAATAAACAATAAGAGGATGTAGACACACACACAAATTATTACAATGTATGATTTTAATTCAATGTGAGCCAAAGGAATAGTTATAACCTTATATAGCCTTAAACACATCAAACATTTGAACTAGTGGCCAATACTGCACCACATTTTAAGGATAAATGTATAAAATATACAGCTATTTTATTTGAATAAATGTGAATATTAAAGTCAATATAAACAAATATGAGACTGTGTGACAAAAGTGTAACTTAAATATTACATACTGTTTGTGTTTTTTTTTGTCTGTGTTCTCATTATAAATTGTAGGGTTCAGATATATATATATTTATCGAAGATGAACTCCATTCTTTTCAGATCAGGAAGCTTTCCATACTATCTTTATTGGGGGCCAGTATTTTGAATGGGCCTCATAATAAAACAAGGCCACATGTTGCAACATTCAGAATAAGTGTTGCCTCATTATGTTGTGCCCTGTTCAAAGGTGAAAAATAATTCATTGACTGTGTCCTGATAAAATGCAACATGCATCCTTAATCCTGATGTTTGAGTGACAACTGTTATATTTTTGGTTTATACTACTCTTTTTTTCTTTTCTATTGTCTTCTGGATATAGTGGAATTTAAGAAAAGAAAAAGTAAAGTACCCCTTTCAGACCTTGTGGTCTATAGGGCAGATGATGTAAAGGGCATCTGTTTCTGTGGCCTATAGTTAACGAGGGTGTCATGTGTCCAACCACCTTTACTTTTCCCTAACTAATGTCAGGTACCCATTAGAGCTGGGTGGATTCAAGAGGTGCCCAAAGATCCCAAAATTAAAAACCCCAGTCTTCAGCAGGATTAAAACCCTGCACCCTGGTTCAGTAGCCAAGTGCTTTACCATGGAATTTAAGACTGCTTAGTTATTCTCCCATTTGGGCAGTGTCAGCTTTTTCTTCTCCTCTATTTGAAAGTGTGCTGGGACCCATTGAAGAACAGTTTTCTTGCTATTATTGTTGAGATTTATAAGAGCTGTCCTGACCTTTTTGATAGAGGAGGCATCAGATTTTTTTAAACATTAGAAAGAAATGTTTATTCATTAGAAAGTGTGCATGAGAGATCGCCAGTGGCAATTAAATTTTCTAATCTTTCTCAATTGAGCCATTTATTGAATAAGACAGCTCCTCTGTTACTGGTGGATTCTTAAGATGATTCATCTGTATAATTGACCCACTAGTTATTGGTTTATTAGATTTGTAGAAAAATATTCACCATTTTCTTGAGATCTTTCTGATTGTGATAAGATTTTTTGGTTATGTTTTCAATACTGTCTCTTACAGCAGAAAGAGAGCTTAGGTCCCAGGGAAGAGAGTCATTGCACTGTTTAACTGATTCTTAAATTATATTTTATAAGTGGTGTTTCTTTGAGATTCTTGTATGAAATGAGGTCTTTTCAGTTAGTTTTGAGTGCCAGACTTGTGGGTTTAAGTTTTGAGTGGGTAGCTCTCTTAGGTTTTCATTTTAGTAAACTGAGTAAGGATTATTATTTCTTTTATTTTGTCCAGAGAAACCAGGGAAAAAATGATCTCTTCCATTGCTTTGAAGGTTGTTGTTTTCATTGTTTGGAGTTTAGTTTTTGTTTTACTTTTTTACTTTGTCTATTTTCTTTAGAATTGACTGCTGAATCATATGATGTAGCACTGTGTTCTAGAGTGATGTAGCTGGTACATTTCTTTTTCAAAATGTAATTTGCTTATGGAAGCTCACAGCCTGCTAGGTGGTTGGTGTTAGCCTTCCCTGGTTGTCCAAGAAGTCTACATCTGAGTTGCCAGTTACACTGATGTGATTTGGTATCCACTGCATCTAGTGTGTTGTAGTTGGTACATTTCTATTTCAAAATGTTGTGACTTGGTATCCACTGCATCTAGCATGATGTAGCTGGTACATTTCTATTTCAAAATGTTGTGACTTGGTATTCACTGCATCTAGCGTGATGTAGGTGGTACATTTCTATTTCAAAATGTTGTGACTTGGTATCCACTGCATCTACCGTGATGTAGCTGGTACTTTTCTATTTCAAATGTTGTGACTTGGTATCCACTGCATCTAGCATGATGTAGCTGGTACATTTCTATTTCAAATGTTGTCACTTGGTATCCATTGCATCTAGCATGATGTAGCTGGTACATTTCTATTTCAAAATGTTGTGATTTGCTCCCAATTAATATTTCCATTTTATATCTTTTTCAATTTCACTTTTTTTTTAGTTGACTTTAAAGACTGTCATTTTAATCATACTGCCATGTAAGATCTTTAAATTTGTTGAACCATGGATTGGGCAATCATAAATCTATAAAGTTAGTATGAGTGAAAGCATAAATGAGTTTGAATATAACTATATCAAACAGATTAAAAAAGTAAAAGTTCTCCTTTCAGACCTTGTGGTCTATAGGGCAGATGATGTTAAGGTCATCTGTATCTGTGGCCTATGATATTCAAGGTTGTCATGTGGCCAGCACAACGACCAATCACCTTTACTTTTCCCCAACCAATGTCAGGTACCCATTAGAGCTGGGTGGACTCAGAGGTGCCCAAACATCCAGAAATTAGAAATCCCAGTTTTCACCAGGATTCATAGCTGGGACCCCCAGCATGGAAGCCAAGAGCTTTACCACTCAGCCACCACGCCTCCATCAAATTGATTAGGCTAAAAGTAGTCCTACAAGTTCTTTGAGTGAAAAGAACACAAGAAAACAGTGTTTAATGAATAAAAAAATGGAAGAAGAAACTTTTTTTTACCCACTAAAGTAAATCAAAGTAAAGTTCCCCTTTCAGACCTTACAATCTATGGGGCTGAGGATGTAAAGGTAATCTGTTTCTGTGGCCCATGGTTAATGAGGTTTTCAGCACAACAACCACCCGCCTTTACCTTCCCCATCACATCAGGTACCTTTAGGTTGGTAGACATAGTCATGTGATCAGGGCACACATATTGTTGGTAAAAATCTGGTTTCTATGCACAGTCAACACACGCTTTTAGGCACTTACCATGGATAAGTCGAGCAAAGAAAGATATAGTCAGGAAATTACAGAAATAAATAATATTGATCCTTACACTTTGAAAGCAAGCCATCATAATAAAGAAAATGATTTGCTGCCCTCCTTGTGTTATCCAGATTTCTTCACTTATAATCTTGTTCTACTGAAAGTGCCTACACAATCACAAAGGATGAATTCAAGGTATTCCGAATCAATTTTATTGTTAGACCTAGATTAGATCTAGATCTACTAATCTAGACTAGATTCTAGATCTATATTCTAGCTATTTAAGTTAGCATATCTAGACATATATACAACATTCATATAGATTGTGATAGAGATCTACTCTTTACTCAAGCCTTCAAGGTCTAGTATTCTAGATCTAGATCTATGGCTATATAGATCTATTATATATTGTTAGACACCTTATTTATATAGGTTAGTTATTTTAGTTATTTAGCGACGCACCATAGTAGACGCATATTGAACGGGACTAGTGACGTTTGGGATATGTTGGGTTAGAGACCGGAAAATCAGTTAGCGATAGAACATTCCAGGGTAACGACGTGTTTAGTGACAGAGACTTCTAATGTGGCCTTTTTATCAGAATAAATACATGTACAATTGTTCATCAGAGTCGACTACATCTCTTCACTTGTTAAAACAGGTGTTGTATGGTTTTTGTCTGACTTGTTGGTCAACTGCACGTAATACACCCGAACAATTACACCCAAACGATTGCAGAGTAATTGGTTGACTTCAAGACAGCCTGAACTAGCAACATCACAGTGGCGACCCCCGACGCCCGAAGCCCGGATGAACTCGAACCTCGAACCGAACATCGAACCGGACCTCGAAGCAGAACGTTTACTCAGGTGAGGGTCGTGCACTCGAAGATATAAGATTTCATCGGAGTACGGCTGAACACAGCATCATCGCAGAGTGACTTTGTTCTAGATCTACATGTTCTTGATCGCACGTTCAACGAGCCGTTAACTCAGGGTGACCTTCGTCAGGACCGTAATCATCGCAACGTCTGGTCTACTTAACCAGTATACTATCAAAGCAAGCCTGATCTTCATATGCTGAATCGACCTACAACCAGAGAAACCGTTCATTCATAACGGGTGAGAGATCGTTAGTGAACCTGTTGGACATATTTTTTCTTCGTCATAGGAGCCACATCGAGTATCAAGTTTTACCTCGTCAGTTTCGAGAAGGACAGTTTGCCCGCTGTCAGAAGTATTGTGAGTACTACAAGTTTGGTAGCTAACTAAATCGAAATCGCTCTGTCGTCTTACCCTTGGAGAGATTCTTGTGGAGCAGTTTGCTCATTGAACCGGTTGCTTGCCACGTTTATAACGGTCACTGTGTTTAACCTTTGGAAGGGTAGTGAAGTAATCTTTATCAGTACTGAATATTGATATATTTAGTATTCGTCGGTCTAGACCATACCTAGACTTGTTAGCAGTGAAGTTGTGGAAACAGCTACATCCACTTAATTTCGTTGAAAACCGTTAATCGTCTAACGGAACGTCGTCGGAGGTGACCTTGGTCTCACCTAGTCTACATTGGACAGTTTGGTCTAGTGAAGCAGAGTACAACAGCAAACTTCGTCGTACTACCAGAGTAGCAGCAGAAGTTGTGAACTATTCTTAGAGAACCGTTATTCGTCAGCCCAGATCAAGTCATCGTCAAGAAAGTCGTTATTCGTCAGCCCAGATCAAGTCATCGTCAAGAAAGCCGTTATTCGTCAGTCCAGATCAAGTCATCGTCAAGAAATTCGTTATTCGTCAGTCGTCCAGATCAAGTTGCCGTCAAGAGACTGTTATTTGTCAGTAGTCATCTACACAAGTCAAGTCATCGCCAGAAGAACCGTTAACCTATTCGTCAGTAACTGTGTACACAAAGTCGTCGGAACTACACATACGGTCATCAACAGTCGTCAAAGAAACTGGAACATTTTGCTGTGGCATATCAGGACATCTGTGGCATTACGTGGGATACTGGTAGCACCGGAGAACAGAGTCAGAACTGGAAGAGAGGCAGTGGAATTTGTTGTGATCTAGCATATTCGGGAGTCCGAACAAAGGGATCTTTCTTATCAAAAGCTAAGTGCCATTTTTCTTATTAGTATATGTTTAGATTGCCCTTAGAAATAGATTTTGTCTAAATTTGGTATGTTAGCCTGAGTAAATTCAGGTGGTGCTGAAGCCTTAAACCCGTTCGGGGTAAAGACATAATTTAGATGAAAAGCTATATTATACGTTTAGAGTTGTAATTTGTTTTTTTTGTGTAAACGTCATATCCGTTGTTGCTTGGTTACTTCGTGACGTCATCATTGTGTGCCATATTGTCATATCCCAACCCATAGCGATAGTCTCATTTTAATTATTTCATTTGTTTATATTATTTTAAATTATTTATTTTTATTAATTTAATTAGATCTGTATTTTTTTTTCACTTAATGATAGAAAGTGCGGGTAGGATTCTTTTACTGTGAATCAGACTAAAATAATTTTAGTTTGAGCGGTTAAAATCAAATATGATTTTGCCATGAGAATAATGCCGAAACTGGCTATGTAGTCAAACACTATCGTCTGGCTAAATTTAGATCTGCAAATTGTTGTACATCTCTTTGGTACAATTAAATCATCTAGACTCTAATTTGAAATATTATTAATTGGAAGATGAATGAAGGTAGTACATTCTAGATATATATATCTTGTTGAAGATATATTTGACACTGTATACACATATTTGTTTCGTATGGTTAAATAGAACCATAATCTACTCTAGATCTAGACTCTCACTTTAGACAGTCTTTGAATTTACTCTAAACACTTCACTGTGACTTCAGTCATACCAGATTTTAAAATTGATCATAGTTATTCATACTAGATCTAAAAGTCATAGTGCTCTTGATAACTATAGATCTAAATAGTATTATTATACATACTATAGTATACTAGATTTAAATTTGTGTGTAATACTGGACCTAATATACAGATTTGAATATTACCATAATAACTCAGACTAGATTTATACATTTACTAAATCTATAGATAGAGACATAACACTTAAAACTTGTATAAAAGTGTGTAAAAACCTAAATATAAAATAAGTTTAAAGTATAGCCATAACCAATATAGGCTAAGTAAAAATATATATAAAATATAAAACACAATGGCTACATCATCATATGTGGACCTTAAGGAGGTTAAGGAAACAGCTATGCAGGATGGAAAGGCCATGGAGTTAAAAGGAAAGGACTTAGCAGCTTATGTACAGCAAGTTGTGAAGGAAGAAACAGAACGTCAAAGACAAGAGATAGAAAGACAAGAAGAACGTCAAAGACAAGAGATAGAGAGACAAGATAGGATCAGAAAGGAAGAATATGAGAAGCAAAAAGAGGACCGAGAACATGAAGCTAAAATGGAGAAGATGAGATTGGATGCAGCACAAGCCAGAGCCCAAACTGAACAAGGAAATAACACAAATAACTCAAATAATTATACCAGTCAAAGAGACAACCCTAATTCACAAACATGGCTAAAGAGAAAAATACAAAGTTTTGATGAACAGAAGGATGACATTGGTGATTTCCTGAAAAGATATGAGGCAAAAATGTCTACATTTAATATGCCTGAAGAAGAATGGTCTGAAATACTGATAGACTTTGTTCATGGTCAAGCTCTAACAATATGCCAAAATCATGACCATCATATTGATGATAGCTATCAGGTTTTAAAAAGAGAGTTATTGAATGCCTATGGTCATAATGCTACAACTTTTAGAAAGAAATACTTTGACAATATACCATCATTAGGAATAGAACCCCAAACTACCATTAATATGGAAAAGGATTTTTTCAATAAGTGGGTAAAATTAGAAAAAGTGACAAACTCTTATGAGGGATTAAAAAATTTTATTTTAGTGGACAACTTTGTAAATAAATGTGATCCTCAATTACAATCTTTTATTAGAGAAAGAAACCCCAAAACTATAGATGAAATAACAGAGATAATGAGAGTATACAAAAATGCCTATCCAAATAAACCATTTTCTGATAGAGATAAGAGCAAAGTAGATTTAATAGGATACACCAAAGAAAATGTTGATAGAAGTAGAAATAGAAACAGATCAAATAGTGGAAATAGAAAATATAGTGAAATAACCTGTTTTAAATGTCAAGGAAAAGGTCATATAGCAGCTAACTGTAGAAGAGGGAATAGTAGGTCTGGAAGTAGAAATAGATACAATGAACAAAATAACAGTAGCTATAGGAGTAGAGATAGGAATGACAGGGGAAATTATAGAAATAGGAGTTACAGTAGGGAATACAAAAATAAAGGTGCAGATAGGGTATATTTCATGGAAGGAAATAGGAACAATTTTGCAGTGTACCCAGGGTTTGTAGATAGAATTCCGGTGGAATTAATTAGGGATTCAGGTTGTAACACTTTGGCAGTAAAAACTAAATTTGTCATACCTCATTGGTATAAAGGGTCTACTAAGAAAGTAGAATTAGCAGATGGCACTGTAAGGGAATTTAAAGCTATAAGGGTGTACATTGAAACTCCATTTTTCACTGGTTATTGTGATGGCATTGCAATACCAGAAATGAGATATGATATGTTAGTAGGAAACATAAAAGGAGTTAAAGAATGTTCAAGAAAAGAATTAGAAGACTGGCAAAACAAATACAAAAACATAAGACAAAATCATGGAAACATAGAAACACAAAATATAACAAGTATGGTAATAACAAGATCAATGGATAAACAAGATGAGAAACAGGAAAATACAATAAATGTAATAAGTAAGGATGAAGAAAAAGAAACCAGTAATGTAATACAAATAGAAAATACAGATGTTAAGGAAAGAGAGATAGAAAATGAAACACAAAATAGTCTTGAAACACAAATATCTCAAAGTGAAAAAGAAACAACACCCACATTTGCATTAGAACAAATGAATGACAATATTATTGGGAAAATTTATTCAAGAATATCAGATAAAAACAATAATAATCCAATGGAGAAATTTTGTATAGAGAATAAAATATTATTTAGACAAACAAGTAATGATAACAAGAAAATAAAACAACTTGTCTTACCACAGAAATATTGGAAAGATGTTTTAATCATGACACATGATAATAATTTAGCAGCACATAGGGGAGTAAAGAAATGTTATAGGAATTTGTCAAAACAAGTATTTTGGCCCAAAATGAAAGCAACAATCAATAAATACATAAACTCATGTGACATATGTCAAAAGAGATCTAACAAAAGTCTAGTGAATAAAGCACCTATTCAAGAAATGGATGAACCTACAGCACCATTTCAGAAAGTATCTATTGATTTAATAGGTCCTTTAATTCAAACTGAAAATAATAACAAATACATTCTAACAGTAATAGACATGTTTAGTAGATATCCAGAGGCAATCCCATTATCAAATATAAGTGCAGAGAATATCATTAATGCTATAACTCAAAAAGTAATTACAAGACATGGTATACCTAAAATTATATTGAGTGATCAGGGATCTCAGTTTAAGTCAGAACAATTTAAGAAATGGACTAAACAATACAATATACAACACATATACTCTTCGGTTTATCACCCGGAGAGTAATGGTTTATGTGAACGATATGGTGGTTCATTAAAAAGATCACTAACAAAGATAATTCAGAATAATCAAAACAAGTGGGATCATTACATTAACTATGTACTATTTGCTCATAGAAACAACATCCATGAAGCAACACAATTTTCACCATATGAAATAATACATGGAAGAAAACCCAGAGATGAATTAGATGTTTTTAAAGAAAATATAATAGACAATGAGAATAAATTAAATAATGACAGTGAAACAACAATCACAACAGAATTGAAAGAAATATGGACTCAAGCATATAACAACAACAAGAAGTACAAACAAAGTGCTCATGAGAATCTAAATAAGAAAAGACAATTGAAAACACTAGAAGTAGGAAACAATGTATTAATATTGATAAATGACCTGAAAAATAAAATTGGTAAACAATGGAAAGGTCCATTTAAGGTGATAAAACAAAGTAGTGATGTGAATTATCAAATTGAAATAAATGGGAAAATTAAAACATATCACATAAATAATTTGAAACTGTATCATGATAGAGAAGATGAGTTAATACAAAACATTCAGGAGGAAATAGAAAATACATTTTCAGAAAGAGAAGAATGCTTGATGATAATAACAAATGAAAATCATAATGAAAATGATATTAAGGAAATACCTGTAATAGAAACAAAAGAGAATCAAACTTGGCAAAAGATTAATCTTAATAATTTAACTAAGGAAAAGTCAAAAGATATAACTAAAATAATACAGGAATACAAAGAAATTTTTTCCAGTATACCAGGAAAAACTAATATTATTAAACATGACATTAAAGTAACAGATCCAAAACCTATCAAGCTTAAGCCATATAGAATACCGCTACATTTACAAGACAAAGTAAAGAAAGAAATAGACAATTTACTAGAATCAGGTATAATTGAGCCATCAACATCTCCTTATGCTTCACCAATTGTGATAGCCAAAAAGAAGAATGGAGATATAAGGTTATGTATTGATTATAGGAAACTTAACAACATCACAGAATTTGACCCATATCCAATGCCAAATATAGAGGATATTTTACATAAATTAAATGGAGCAAAATTTTTTACTAAATTGGATTTAACTAAAGGTTATTGGCAAATACCTTTAACAGAAAATGCAAAACCTTACACAGCATTTGTAACACCATATGGTATTTTTCAATGGAATTATATGAGTTTTGGATTAGTAAATGCACCTGCCACATTTAATAGAATGATGAACATGATAATTGGAAACAAAGAAAATGTTATTTGCTATTTGGATGACATATGTATTTTTAATAATAGTTGGGAGGAACATTTGGTAGATGTAAAAGAAGTGTTCAAAATAATAAAAGAAAGTGGACTTACAATTCAAGCAGAAAAAGTAGAAATAGGATTGGAGGAAATAATTTTCTTAGGACATAAAGTAAATAACAACATGATTAGCCCTATTGAAGATAACATAAAGAAAGTACTTAATATTGAAATACCTACAACAAAAAGACAAATTAAAAGCATATTGGGAATAGTAAATTATTACAGAAAGTTTATAAAGAACTTAGCAGAAATAGTGAATCCATTAAATGACTTACTTAAAAAAGGAAAACCTCAAAAAGTAGTTTGCAATGAGGAATGTGTGAAAGCTATTGACAGAATTAAAGATGTTTTTAGTCATGAACTAATATTAAGACTACCTGATAAAGACAAAATATTTTATGTCACAACTGATGCATCTGGTAATGCTATTGGTGGTTGTTTAATGCAGAACTATGATAACTTACATCCTATATTATATGTAAGCAGAAAATTGTCAGAGGCAGAGAAAAAATATAGTGTCATTGAAAGAGAAGCCTTAGCTGTAATATGGGTAATTACTAAGCTAGAGAGCTATTTAATAGGAAGGAAATTCATATTATTAACTGATCATAAACCTATTCAGTATATACAGCAAAAGAGCATGAAAAACAGTCGTGTTTATAGATGGTTCTTAGCACTACAGGAGTATAAATTTGAAGTGAAAGCTATTAGTGGATCTGTGAATATTGTAGCTGATCTATTGTCTAGAATGACATTGAAATGAAATAATTTTGTAAATAAACTATGATTATATTGAGTATGTAATATATATTAATATATTGACACCATTTATATGTTATGAAAAAGGGAGATAAGTAAATTTGATGTTAAGCATTTAAAAGTAAGTATGGATATTTTTTTTTGTGTGAATCATTTCATATATCATTGACGAAAGTTAGTTCTATGGAAAAGGGTGAGTATAAAAGAAAAATGGACAAAAGCGTATAAAAGGGTGGTAAGAAAAAAGGTATTGAATGTGTAAATAAAGTCTATAATTGTTTTTTTGAAATATTGTATTTTATCAGATTACTGCCAGAGAAGAACACTTGTGACGTGTGACGTGCCCATAAGATGCCACATTTTCTTTTATGATGAACTGTGTACTAATGAAGATGATTTTGGAATGTTATGAACTGTTATGAACATTGACATGAATATGAGGAACTGTCAAGATGAAGATGTCAAGATGAAGAGATCAAGATTTTATGTTTGTGGTCTTCCCCTTAAATTGAAAATGCCCTTGTAAGACTTGACAGTAGTGGAAAAATATTGACATATTTTTTTTTCAAGGGGGGGAGGAATCTGTTAGACACCTTATTTATATAGGTTAGTTATTTTAGTTATTTAGCGACGCACCATAGTAGACGCATATTGAACGGGACTAGTGACGTTTGGGATATGTTGGGTTAGAGACCGGAAAATCAGTTAGCGATAGAACATTCCAGGGTAACGACGTGTTTAGTGACAGAGACTTCTACTGTGGCCTTTTTATCAGAATAAATACATGTACAATTGTTCATCAGAGTCGACTACATCTCTTCACTTGTTAAAACAGGTGTTGTATGGTTTTTGTCTGACTTGTTGGTCAACTGCACGTAATACACCCGAACAATTACACCCAAACGATTGCAGAGTAATTGGTTGACTTCAAGACAGCCTGAACTAGCAACATCACAATATCTATTATATATTATATACAAAATCTGGATGATGTTTGTAAAAATGTTTGTAAAATGTTTTACATGTTTTGGATGTTCCTTCAGAGTTGAAGATAGTTTACTTCCTAGTCCAAACCTCCCGCAGGACAACGGGGGATGGGAGCGGGCAGGATTTGAACCCTCGACCATCGATAAATCCGAACGTCCAACAGTCCAGCGCACAAACCACACGACCAGGCAGCCATCCTGTCTCAGATTAGAGTGTGACTAGATCTAGAGTCTAGCCTACATAATACTTAGGCTTAGTAGGTCATTCTAGATCTCATCTAGACTCTATAGAATAGATCTAGATAACATCTAAAATCTACATATCTCTGTTGCTGCATATTTTAAGCATATGAGACTTAATCTTTATCTAATAGATATAGCTAGATCTAGTCTTCACTTCTAGGTCACTTGATAAGATAAATAAATTTAGCTTTTATATAGCACTACTTTCATGCTTATAGCATGCTCAGAGCGCTATGGTCCAATCAATCTCATTGGTGGACCGGAGAGGAGGGGTATCTGGAAGGTTTTCAGTGCTGCCTTTAGGTGCTCATTAAACACATCTCTGCACAAGTCGAATGTCGAACCACAAGCCCCCTCCATAAGTAGCCGCAAGTAATCTTGAGAGACCACCAAGATAGATCTATAATATTATATATATATATATATATATATTACGTATTAGTATTATAATTTATTAGATTAGAGATGTTAGAGATAACTTATAAATATATATATGAACTATGGTTACAGATAATAGTTACTTATTATTAGATACTAGTATTATCTAGATCAGATCTAACTTCTAAACCAAAGAAAACTTTACTATCCAGTTTAGATCTAAGTCTAGGGCTGAAGACTTTTTAAAGTTTATTTTAGGACTAGGCTCATCAAGACTAGTAACTTGTTGATAAATCTAATGGTCCTAGATCTGTGTTTCTTTTACAACTTTCAAATGCTCTTTAAGATTTGAAGCTAATTACACCTTAGCCCAAACCTTTTGGCTGTTGCGGCTGAAGCACTTCACTAGTCTCAATTGAATTTTCGGTGTAGACTTGGGTTTTTAATTTCTATATTTTTAGGACGCTTCGAAGTCCAACCAATGTCTTGATATGAACAGGTATTTTTTATTATTTTTTTTCTTTTCATTATACAAGAGCTCTACATCTATTACTAAAATGTTATTGCTATTTTTACTTTTGAAAATGTCTACAGGCTTACAAGAGTTTAGCAGCTTACAACCAGTTCCTAGATGGTTGGGTTCAAGATATTATGGCTTTTAAACCACTAGCAAAGGTAAGTAATAAATATTGTTATATTATACTAAATATCTTGATATTCATTGTATTTACATGTATATGAGACCAATGTCTTGATATGAACAGGTATTTTTAATTATTTTTTTTTTCTTTTCATTAGGTTCTTCACTCTCAGTGGTTAGCAGAATAGGTACTGCAGCCCTGGATAAGTCGAGATGGTATTATTCTATCAGCCCACTGTTCTTGTACAGTTGGACTTGGAGAGTCCTGCACTCATGTGGCAGCCACTTTATTTATGCTGGAAGCCAACACTAGACTAAAAGAGAGTAAGACACTTACAGGCTTGTTATCTTACTGGATAAATCCATCAGAGCTTAAAAAAGTTTTGCCAACTAAGGTTTCTGAGATTGACTTCACCTCATCAAAAACAAAAAGTTAAATTTGATTCTCTTGTGAACAACATCACTTTCTAAAAATAAAAATGTAAAGGCTATTAAATCCAAAGAAACTATAAAGCTTAGTATAAATGTTTTTAATTCATTTATTGAAAGTAATGAGACAACACCTTGAGTTGTTGTTCCAATCAGATATTTTACTATGTTGTGCTTATAGGATGGCTGCCTGGTCGTGCGGTTTGCGCGCTGGACTGTCGTTCGGATTTATCGACGGTCGAGGGTTAAACCCTACCCGCTCCCATCCCCCGTCGTCCTGCGGGAGGTTTGGACTAGGAAGTAAACTATCTTCAACTCTGAAGGAACATCCGAAACATGTAAAACATTTTACAAATATTTTTTTACAGGAAGAATAGGTTTGTGCCTGTGCTTTAATGCTGCTAGGTCTTTCAATGAAAATTTCAAAACAGTCATTTATAACTGTCACCTTCCTGCCATAAGTACTAATAATTTCTTTGGGCCTGAGACTCTCCTTATTGGGCCAGAAAATCGAATCGGACATGTTGACATACATAACATCCAAAACAGTATATGAATATCTTAGATGCAGTTGTGGGATGAATTTTGAACATATCAGCTAATACATAGGCAGGTTTACCTAGAATATTTGAAATAATGTGTGTTAAAAAAAAATTTTTTGTACATTCATAATTATAGTAGTTAAATTAAATTTTATATATATATATATATGTAAATGTGAGACAGTGCATTTTTTTTATACTTGTATTATATCCAAGCTATCCAATGAGAAATATTTATATAATTTAATATATAGATATATTTATTCAAATCGAATTGTGGAAATAAAAGAAATGAATTGAAGTATTGTTTGTATATTAATTATTATTATCTTATCTATTAGTATGAAAATTGTAGATCTATTCATTCAAGAGACCCTTAGTGGAACCTGGAGTACCAGGTTCCAATCTCGTTGAAGACTGGTAATTTGAATTTTGAGATACCTCTAAGTCCAACCAGATTTAAATGGTATTTGACATTAGTTGGGGAAAAGTAAGGTGGTTGGTCATTGTGCTGGACAAGACATCCTCGTTAACCTAGTCCACAGAAACAGGTGACCTTTACATCATCTGCCTTATAGATCGTAAGGTCTTTAAAGTTAACTTGTTTATTAAAAAAAACATTTTATTTCTAGATCAATATCTGTTCTATGTAACTGTTTGAATAACAATGGATGCCAAGAACTAGTTGTTTTTCTTTATATAGTATCTTAGTTATTAATTCAAATAAAGATGTCTGCCTGGTCATGCATTTTGCGCAATGGACTGTTCAGACTTACAGATGGTTCTGGGTTTAAACCCTGCCCATTCCCATCCCCTGTGGAAATCATTTCTAAAAAGTTAAATCTAAATCTAATCTAGGTTGAAAGATTCTAGTCAATCTAGCTAGAGCTTGAGAGTCGAGTACTATGTCACATGCTATGTGTGTGGATCTAGTATGTATGTTTAGAGTATACTATTATGTAGAATCTATTTATATCGACTCAAGCTCTATACTAGATCTAGACCAATTACAGACTATTTATAATACTATCACGATCTAGATGCATGTTTATAATCTAGACTTGTATTAATTATTAGATCTAGCTCTAGATTCTAGATACAGTTTTAAGTCTTAGATCTAGACCATGAAGAAACCTTCTAGATACGAATCTTGATTAGATTTCTAACTTACAACTTGTATTTGACCTACATGTTACTTTATTGTTGTTTTTTTAAATTACTATTTAGATCAGTAGATCTACTAAATGTAGCCTGAGAAGATTTACCTATAAATCCTATATGTTAAGATATATAATCTAAATCTGTAGCATTTAGTTTTGACTTTAGCCATAGGAGTAAGTGATACACTATTGTTGGAGCATAGTGATATGAAATCTAGTCTTTATACTAGAATATAGTATAACTAGCATTCCAGACTAAAATAGGTGGACATAGGTTTCACCAGTCACTCTACATACCAATTTACAAAGCTCAACAACAACAGCAAAAAAACTGTTATTCAATGGATACCAGCTCACATACAACTAGCAGGAAATGAGAAGGCTGACACACTCGCCAAGAGTGGGAGAACAAACTCACAAGTAAACTCTGCACTCTATCCAGAAGAAATGAAGAAATTAATTGTAGATAAAATAAATGAGAAATGGACAAGCTCCCATCCAAATCACAAGAAAGATGACGCTTACTATAAGCTATCCCGACAAGACCAACGTCTAATCTTTCGACTCAGGACCGGACACAACAGAATGCGACAACACATGTTCCGGAAGCTCAAAATAGGAACCAGTGAAATCTGCCCATGTGGAGTATCACCAAAAAATGCCGACCACGTCCTCCAAAACTGCTCTCTCTACCAAGAGGCCCGTATAAGACATTGGCCCCAAATCACCCCAATAGAAAGAAAACTATATGGAGAGCTCTCTGATTTGGTAGTCATATGAACACTCCAACATAACAATGAGAACGATGAAGAAGAAGAAGACCAGTCACATGAGGAAGCACTAAACCTCAGTATAAAGCCCTCAGCCATGATGGACAAACTATTTATTGTATCATCTAGTTAATATAGATCTATCTACTTTATCTTATTATAATTAAATCCACTAAATTGTACTGTAAAATGTTTTACATTTTGGAAGTTCCTTCCTAGTCCAAACCTTCCCAGGACAACAGCCAAGTCTTTTCGAAGTAATCTCTTTTTGAAGTAATCTCTTCATTCCTAGAGCCTTGCCAAGTTCTAGGCCTAGGTTGTCTAGGAATGCTAAAAAATCTCATTCCTTTCTTGTTTATTGACGTATATGAGTTTTTTTTTAGCACCCTTTTATGCAGCAGTAGCTAGGCATTTTGTTTAAATTAATGCACTAAAAAGGTCAAAGTAGAGATTGTGTTTTGGAAACTTAAACCCAATTGTATTAGATCTAGATTTACTATAGTCAGTATAGCCAGAGTAAACTTACAAACAAAATGGCGGATCAGCTTAGTACGCAGAAACTGTCGCATCATATGTCTACCAACCCAAAGGGTGGAATGACCTAAAGATCTGAAATCCAAAATCCCAGCCTTTACTAGGATTCGAACCGGAGACCTTTTAAAACATTATCATTAATCATGGCTAGATTTGAAAGAAAAATTATTTTGTTAATTATTTACCTCCATATAACCATATTCATGAATTATTTATAATCTGGATTAATAGGGCTGGCTCAGTCCTTTTGCTATTACTATTAGTAGTATTAGTATTAGCAAGGGTCTTACCAGCATTCTGAGCATTGCACAGTCTGTCTCCATACTCATTATCATACTGTCTGATCTTAGACAGTTTTCTCACATACTATCACTGAGTATCAGTATATTTATATTGAGTATAAATAATAATGTCTGTAGTCTAGTGTAATCTGATTGAAGTTTGAAGGCATCACTGTAAGTTAGACGTAAGTCTAGTCTAGAATTCAATTAAAAAACCTATTCTTAGAATATTATAGGTAGTCCACAACATCAGTGGCCACAACCGTGGCCCAGTAATTTGGGTAAAACTTCCCATCGAATACCCCTAGTTATTAGACTGTCATGGTGGATCTTAGTTTACTAACTAGACCTAGACTGCTAGACTAATCAGTGATCTTTTTGAAAAGAGACGATAAAAGAATTATTTGGAAAGGGATCAATCATGTAAAGAAAATCGTTGAGAGGTGTAATTGTTTATAATTTAATTTTTCGCGTCAACGACAGCTGATTTTATTTATTTATTTTTATTTGTACGTATTAAATACTAAAATAAGATATATAAATTAAATTATATGCGCTGTCTAGGTATAATTAGGATTAAGTTCTCATTAAATAACAATTTTATTAGAAGAAGAAAAGAAAAACTTTATGCTACTTATAAAAAGGACTTGAATAAAACGAAAAATTAAGTTATGGCGTTATGTCGACTAGATTTAAATCATATATCATATAGTTTGTCCATCGTTGTTCCATGATGACCACTTTTGTCATCCAGGGGGCTGGGGGCGTTGCACTGGGGTTTTGTGCTTCCTCGTGTGGCTGTTGAAACCTATGTTAGCCCGGAATATTCAGCTGCACACTGGGCAGGTTATTCCAGATGGACTTAATTTTTTTTTAGTGGAGTAAAGTAGTGTCATTAGAGAATGAAATGGGTTGCCTGAATAAGCAAGAAAACCAACGAATTAGCAGAGTTTAAGTCACTTATTAACACGTATGACTAGAATAGCACATTAAACACGTTGGACGTAGATCTTCTTCTTTGTTCTCATTGTTATGTTGGAGTGTTCAGATGAGTAGACCAATACATGAGATGAACTGCGCAGTGGTTTCCAAATCAGGGAGCTCTCCATATAGTTTCCTTTCTATTGGGGTGATTTGGGGCCAATGACTTATACGGGCCTCTTAGTAAAGAGAGCAGTTTTGGAGTACGTGGTCGGCATTTTCTGGTGATACTCCACATGGGCAGATTTCACTGGTTCCAATTTTGAGCTTCCAGACGTAGATCTAATTATCTTCTCTTTTGAAGTAACCTCTCTTTTATAGAATAATATAAGACAAACGTTAATTTATTTATTTTGTCATTTTTGTCATCATTCGTTTTATAAAAAATAAACGGGAGTTAAAATTATTTATAGTTTTTTGAAAGTCAATTGCAACAATAACAATAGCTATGCACATTTCATAAGATCTCATAGATCTAATTTTACGTATTTAGAAGTAATATCAATATATTGACACCTTTTCAGACCTTGCGATTTATGGGATATAAATGATCTAAAAGTAATCTGCTTCTATGGCTGATAGCTAATTAACGAGGATGTCATGTGGCCAGCACAACAACCAACTTTACCCATCTACTTCGGGTTTTACTTATCTTATATAATGCAGACCTTACTTCAAAAAAAAAAGAGATGATTACGTCCTACGCGTCATGCATTTAGTCATGATTGTTAACCAATGACTTAAATTCTACCAAGTCACTGGTTTTCCTGGCTGGCTCAGGCAACCCATTCCATGCTCTAATAGAACTAGGGAAGAATGAAAATTTGAAACCTAAGAATAGATGTAATTAAGTCTTTTTTTTATAAAGGGTTGAATCATATATATTTTTCAAAAAACGAGATTCAATCGCTTATTTTTGCCCGTGAAGCGTGCTACGAAACATCCCAAGTATATGCACATTACTGCTTATTGTCGAATGGCTACAATTGGCAGCGCATATGAACGCAACACATTCTCAAGGATGACAAAAATACAAGAGAAATTAAGGGGGATACTAGAGGTTGATCACAGAAAGCCCTAGGGAAGATGATCCAGTTAGTAACTAGAGCCAGCTAAAAACGTTACCATGTGACGTGTCAGCCTAACCCAATAGAGACTGGTGTGAGGAGAACAAGGAAGAAATTCAAGAACTGCTAAAGAAAAAGCACAACTGCTATTGTTCTGTTCTTGTAAACAATAATGACAATGCAGCCAGATCTCTCTATAAAGCTTCTTGTAACACTCCGCAGTCAAAGGTCCGGGCATAGAAGTAAATGGTGGCTTAAAGTTGAACTATCCGGGTTTATGCTAACACTGGTGACACACGCTCTTTCCACGAGTCGCTTCTATGTGCCTATAGCTCTCATCTTACCAGACTGTAACCATACTAAGTTGATGCTAAAATCTTCCGATGATTCCACTCTTTTAACTAGCAAGACGGATACACAAAATTGCTGGACAGAACACTATGGCTTGCTATTTGGTGACAAATGGTTTGTATCGGAGGGATCCGTGGTAAATATTCCAAAAAAAAAAAGCTATAGGAGAGGAGCTCGATGATTCGCCATTTGAGAAACTTGAAACTGCAATTCTCATATACAAATGGAGTGACAAGTCTAACTGCTCCAACTATAGAGGCATCACACTTCAATCAGTAGCATGAAAGCTCTTTGCATGAGTTTTGCTTGACCGACTAACCCATTTTTTTTAGTGGAGAACCAATGTGACTTTAGAGCCGGTATTTTTGGATATTTCTTTTGCGACAGTTACAAGAAAATGCAGAGAGCGGAACTTAAATATATATGCTGCCTTTGTGGATCTCACCAAGGCTTTCGACACGGTTAGTTGCGATGGCTTATAATCTTCTGCTGTAATAGCAAATGGTGATTTTGACGATAAACTAAACAATAACCAGAGGCGTAGCTAGGGTGGGGCCACATGTCGGTGGCCCCTAAATGAGTGGGTTTGTTTTTTTACACTAAATATATTAAATATTACTCAAAATGCAGGGGCCACCAAAGAAGTAACTCCAGGGCCCCCAAAGAACGGCAGATTCCTAGCTACGCCACTGACACTAACAATGAATTCACTGTTGCTAACAAAAGAATAAGAAAAGAAACTGAGGCAAAATTGAGCCTTGAGATTTGTAAAATGTTTGTTTGTTAAATGTTTGTTTTTAAATTGTTTGTTTCTAAAATGTTTGTTTCTAAAATGTTTGTTTCTAAAAATGTTTGTAAAATGTTTGTTTGTAAAATGCTTGTTTGTAAAATGCTTGTTTGTAAAATGTCTGTAAAATGTTTGTTTGTAAAATGTTTGTTTGTAATATGTTTGTTTGTAAAATGTTTGTTTGTAAAATGACTGTAAAATGTTTATTTGTAAAATGTTTGTTTCTAAATTGTCTGTAAAATGTTTGTAAAATGTTTGTTTGTAAATTGTTTTACTTGTTTGGATGTTGAAGATGATTTACTTCCTAGTCCAAACATCCCTCAGGGCGACGGGGGATGGCAGCGGGCAGGGTTTGAACCGAGGAACATCGAGACGACCGAACGCACATACCGCACCACCAGGCAACCCTCCTTGTAACCATTTATAACAAACGAATATTCACACTTGAGTAGAGTTACCCTACTAACAAAGTTACTAAATTCAGACAATTCAGGAGAACATCTATGACATGAGCTAAGAATACAGAGAAACACAAAACCCAGAAACAAAGACACAGACACATTTCTTATTTCATATGCTAGGACAAATTCGTACAAGTGCTCCTTCATTTCGGTGCTTTTAGTGCATGTATTGGGTTGTCTAAATCAGCTAGGAAAACCAACAACTTAAAGGAATTTTAGTCTTTGATTAACATACTTGGCTATTTAGGCGTAATTATATATCTTAATGAAGTAACGTCAGTAATTTATAAGATAAGTAAAAAGAATTGAGTTATAATTTTAACAATAGCTCAATGCGTGACAGTTGATCTTCGTATCAAATCTCCTTTAATACACTATTCAGTTGCCATTTTTACAAAGCGTATATTAACTTACTTTGTCTGTCCATCTGTCTGTCTGGTAAAAAGTTTGTGCCCCTTGTTTCTCCAGCATCCATTCTCGGAACAAGTTGAAACTTTGCACGATTATTCTTTGACAAAGACAAGACACGAATCAGCTAAAAAAACAAACAACATAATCCGATTAGTCTATTAATTACTTGTAAATAATTATTTTGTTTGAAACTAACAAGATAAATTAATTCCATCAGTAGTCACAGATACGACTAAATATGCAGAATTTCGTCCCCTTAGGTTATTGAACATGTTATTTCTACCTCGCCCGTTCTCGAATTAAGTTGAAAATTGAAACCATTATTTATTGTAGCTAATAAAAAACAAATCAAAAACAAAATTAAACAATTAGTCATTTGAATATAGGTAATTAATTATTTTGTTTGATATCGCATAAGAAAAATAATTTTTACATTAACGAGAGATATGCTTGCAAGTGTGGAATTCTTTCCCTTAGATAAGGTTTGTATTTCATGATTGGATTTAAAAAAAAAAAGACTTTCTCCCTTATCTTATCTTATATAATACAGACGTTACTTCAAAAAAAAGAAGATGATTACGTCCTACGCGTCATGCATTTAGTCATGCATATTAACCAATGACTTAAATTCTGCCTAGTCACTGGTTTTCCTGGCTAGCTCAGGTAACCCATTCCATGCTCTAATAGCACTAGGGAAGAAGGAGTGTTTGTACAAATTTGTCCTAGCATATGGGACGAGGAATGTACCTTTACCTTTGTGTCTTTCTGAGTATTTTATTAAATTTTGTTTTTCTATTTGAAGATTATGGTTCAGTGTATGATTGCTACTTTACTTTTGAGCCTTCTGTCCACTCTAATAGACTTATTTAGTGCTATCAAGGGACGAGCTTCGAAAATTCAACTCTACAGTGCTACAGTGTGTAAAAACAAATCATATAGGCCTAACCTTTAAATAGAACAACCGTATCAATGCTGCCTTAGTTTTTATACACCGGATAGACCAAAGATAGCCGCATAGAGTTGTATCGCCTTTTTATGGAAATGTCCAATGAAAGACGTAAACAAAGAGAAGAAGACTTTAACAAAAAAAAAAGCACTGAGCGTGTGTAAGTGATTCTCTTATCTTATTATTGTGTTTCGTGTTTAAACAATACGTTTCCCCTTTCAGATCTTGCGATCTATGGGGCGGATGTCATCTGTCTCTAACATGAGCAGGGTGTCATGTGGCCAGCACAAGATCTATGGGGCGGATGATGTTAATGTCATCTGTCTCTAACATGAGCAGGGTGTCATGTGGCCAGCACAAGATCTATGGGGCGGATGTCATCTGTCTCTAACATGAGCAGGGTGTCATGTGGCCAGCACAAGATCTATGGGGCGGATGTCATCTGTCTCTAACTTGAGCAGGGTGTCATGTGGCCAGCACAAGATCTATGGGGGGGATGTCATCTGTCTCTAACTTGAGCAGGGTGTCATGTGGCCAGCACAAGATCTATGGGGCGGATATCATCTGTCTCTAACTTGAGCAGGGTGTCATGTGGCCAGCACAAGATCTATGGGGCGGATGTCATCTGTCTCTAACATGAGCATGATGTCATGTGGCCAGCACAAGATCTATGGGGCGGATGTCATCTGTCTCTAACATGAGCATGGTGTCATGTGGCCAGCACAAGATCTATGGGGCGGATGTCATCTGTCTCTAACATGAGCATGGTGTCATGTGGCCAGCACAAGATCTATGGGGCGGATGTCATCTGTCTCTAACTTGAGCAGGGTGTCATGTGGCCAGCACAAGATCTATGGGGCGGATGATGTTAATGTCATCTGTCTCTAACATGAGCATGGTGTCATGTGGCCAGCACAAGACATATGGGGCGGATGTCATCTGTCTCTAACATGAGCATGATGTCATGTGGCCAGCACAAGATCTATGGGGCGGATGATGTTAATGTCATCTGTCTCTAACATGAGCATGGTGTCATGTGGCCAGCACAAGATCTATGGGGCGGATGATGTTAATGTCATCTGTCTCTAACTTGAGCATGGTGTCGTGTGGCCAGCACAAGATCTATGGGGCGGATGATGTTAATGTCATCTGTCTCTAACATGAGCATGGTGTCATGTGGCCAGCACAAGACCTATGGGGCGGATGTCATCTGTCTCTAACATGAGCATGGTGTCATGTGGCCAGCACAAGATCTATGGGGCGGATGTCATCTGTCTCTAACTTGAGCATGGTGTCATGTGGCCAGCACAAGATCTATGGGGCGGATGTCATCTGTCTCTAACATGAGCAGGGTGTCATGTGGCCAGCACAAGACATATGGGGCGGATGTCATCTGTCTCTAACATGAGCATGATGTCATGTGGCCAGCACAAGATCTATGGGGCGGATGATGTTAATGTCATCTGTCTCTAACATGAGCATGGTGTCATGTGGCCAGCACAAGATCTATGGGGCGGATGATGTTAATGTCATCTGTCTCTAACTTGAGCATGGTGTCGTGTGGCCAGCACAAGATCTATGGGGCGGATGATGTTAATGTCATCTGTCTCTAACATGAGCATGGTGTCATGTGGCCCGCACAAGACCTATGGGGTGGATGTCATCTGTCTCTAACATGAGCATGATGTCATGTGGCCAGCACAAGATCTATGGGGCGGATGATGTTAATGTCATCTGTCTCTAACATGAGCATGGTGTCATGTGGCCAGCACAAGATCTATGGGGCGGATGTCATCTGTCTCTAACATGAGCAGGGTGTCATGTGGCCAGCACAAGATCTATGTGGCGGATGATGTTAATGTCATCTGTCTCTAACATGAGCATGGTGTCATGTGGCCAGCACAAGATCTATGGGGCGGATGATGTTAATGTCATCTGTCTCTAACATGAGCATGGTGTCATGTGGCCAGCACAAGATCTATGGGGCGGATGTCATCTGTCTCTAACATGAGCAGGGTGTCATGTGGCCAGCACAAGATCTATGGGGCGGATGATGTTAATGTCATCTGTCTCTAACATGAGCATGGTGTCATGTGGCCAGCACAAGATCTATGGGGCGGATGATGTTAATGTCATCTGTCTCTAACATGAGCATGGTGTCATGTGGCTAGCACAATATCTATGGGGCGGATGATGTTAATGTCATCTGTCTCTAACATGAGCATGGTGTCATGTGGCTAGCACAAGATCTATGGGGCGGATGTCATCTGTCTCTAACATGAGCAGGGTGTCATGTGGCCAGCACAAGATCTATGGGGCGGATGATGTTAATGTCATCTGTCTCTAACATGAGCATGGTGTCATGTGGCTAGCACAAGATCTATGGGGCGGATGTCATCTGTCTCTAACATAAGCAGGGTGTCATGTGGCCAGCACAAGATCTATGGGGCGGATGATGTTAATGTCATCTGTCTCTAACATGAGCATGGTGTCATGTGATGTGGCCAGCACAACGATAAACCGTTTTTACTTTCTCCAACTACAGTCAGGTACCCATTTTAGTTGAATGGACAAACATCCTGAAACTGAAAATCTCTGTCTTCGCCGAGATTGGAACTCAGAACCACACGTTCGGAAGCCAGGCGCTTAATCACTAAGCCACCGCGCCCATTCAAACAATTTTGCTATTAATGTTTGTTTCTTAATATATGAATAAATGTGTCCTCAAAAAAAAAATTGTTTTGAAATAAATATATTCCTAGCCATCAGTATAAATTATCAGATAATATCTGCTTGAAATACTTGTATTAGGAGCTGTCGTCATTGAGAAGTACAAAGAAGTAGAATTCATAGAGCCTGTTTTTGAGTGTGTAATTCTTTCGTGTGTGAATGTTGTTTGTATTTGTATCTATACAGTTATTATTACAGTAGTTACGCTGAGGTGTGCAATTGTAGTCAAACTGAATTTCCATTGGATTAATAAACATTATCTTATCTTATCTTTAACTTAATCTATCCCTAAGTCTAATGGGCCGTCGTCGACGTCTTTCTCCATTCCTCTCTATCTTTTGCCTTAGAACTTCTTTCAATGGCAGGTCCGTCCATTCTTTTGTGTTGCATCTTATCTTATCTTATCTTAAATAAAGTTTACATATACATAATTTAGAAAATCTTCTTGCATATTTCTCTATGACCATGACAGGCAAGTTTCAAACACCTTGAGATCTGCCCACCTAGTATAGTCTCAGGATGACACCTACAGACCACTTCTCTGTTGCCTCCTGCGAAATGGACGATGACACCCACCCCACAGCTACAGCAGCAGACAGCATCAGAAAGACGAAATCATCCAAGGCACTCACGTGACATCCACTCCTGTTGTCACGTATGGCCGTTAAGTCGGTCTGACTGTTGGATAAATTCGTTAGTTCAAATTTTTGTGACAGCATAGCGTTCGGTCTACCAATAAAAAGTTAGTAAATCAATTTGCTGTGGAAAAAAGAAACTCTAAATTATTTCAAGGTATAGGATTGACATCTGTCTACGAATTCATGCACAAATAAACTAAATCTAGATCTACATATCGAGGCATGGCGACCGGATGTTAAAACGCTTGGCTACCTAAAAGTGGGTAAGATTATATCTTGGCAAAAGCAAACATAAACAAATCTATCTATCTATCTATCTATCTATCTATCTTTCTATCCATCCGTCCGTCTGTCTGTCATTCTGTCTGTCTGTCTATCTATCTATCTATCTATCTATCTATCTATCTATCTATCTATCTTTCTGTCTGTCATTCTATTCCCGAAAATACACATCTACTAAAGTAATCTAGTTGTATATATTTATTTTGGCCTTGTTATATTTTGTGTCGGTACAAATATCCTAGACGTTACTGCTTACAAAGAGGAAATAAAAAGGCGCCATTCTTGGAAAAACAAACTCAAAAATGGTTGCATTTGAATTGTGTTTTACGGGATACACATTTGAGACCAAACGAAAATCCACTGCCGAGGACAGATGTAGACGGCGAAAAGAAAATCTAAATCGAACACCGGTGGACAACGGTTAAGCCTACGCTAGATGTGGCAAAATATGTAGGTCACAGCTGGGGCTGCTTAGTCACGGGAAATACTGCATTCCCCTCTAATCTTCGGACTCGAAGAGAAGCCTTATAATTATATCTGAGTAAAAGCGCTATTATTAAAATGTAAAAAAATAATTAAAAAATTAAAATATCAATTTAAGCTACGTCGTTTCATCTTCTAAATAGAACTTTTCTATCTAAGCGACAAGATTGATTCACAACATTGGCGTATCTAGGGTTTGGGAGCCCTGGCAGCTCCTTCATTTTGACATTTGACATCATGATATGAGATAATGGGAAGCGTGGTCGAGAGGCCAAGTACTCTTGAACTTGGCTTGGCTTTATCTACCTAGAAGGGGGCTCGCGGTTCGACACCCGACTCGGGCAGAGTTGCGTTTACTGAGCGCCTAAAGGCAGCACGGAAAACCAACTCCTAGATACCCCCTCCCCTCACTGGTCCACAAATGAGATTGGACCAAAAGCGTTAGGGTTTCATGCTATAAGCTTGAAAGTAGCGCTATATAAAAGCTATAATAATAATATTTAATCTAAAAACAAATTTCGGGCTCTCATTTGGAGGATCCCTCCAGTGCTGGGCCCTGGGGTGTTTAAAATGTGGACCTCCCCTTCCCCCACCCTAGCTACGCCACTGATTCACTAGGTTCTTTTGAATAAAACAATTTAATGCCTCTTCACCAACGCGATTCTATGGTCTACCTCCTTTTTACGGCAGAACGGACCAATTTCTTCCGACTAACAAACTATCGTACTACTGATGTGTTTTTTTTTGAGTGAACAAAAAAGGCCGGTAGAGGTCTCGCTAAACAGGAGGATGGTCTCTACCATTTATACATCCTTCTTTTACTGTTTCTTAATTTCATTTTCTTTAACATGTTTAATTACACATTTACCACACTAAAATTGACCCAGTCCTTTTTTAGATCCCTCCAGAAGATGCACAGTATGCGTCGCAGGCAGCGTAGGTGGAAGCTATTTAATCTGTGTTCTTGACGCATGTAAGTTGCCCAGCTCTCACTGCCATAAAGAAGTGTGCTCAGAACGCAGGCATTGTAGACAAGGATTTTTGTTGCCGTGGTCATTTGGGTATTTTCCCACACACGCTTGGAGAGTTTTGCCATTGCTGCAGAAGCCTTCCTTATTCTTTTTGTCAGCTCAGTGTCTATATCTAGGTTTCTTGCTATTGTTGTTCCTAAGTATGTTAATTCCTGCACCACCGCAAGTGTATGATTTCCAATGTGTATCACTGGTATTTCTGCAACACCTTGTGCCAGGATTTCAGTCTTGGAGAGGCTGATTGTAAGGCCAAACTTTTGACAAGCAGCTGCCAGTGCAATCACAAGCCTCTGCAATCCTTCTTGTGAATGAGACATGAGTGCATTATCGTCGGCGAACAGCAGTTCTCTAATCAAGATAAGCCGTCTCTTATATATATATATATATATATATATATATATATATATATATATATATATATATATATATATATATATATATATATTAGTATTATGAGAATAGAGTAAGAAAGTATAAAGAGAATAGACAAAGAAAGTATAAGATAAGATAAGATAACTTTTATTGATCCAATCAAATGGAAATTCGGTTTGACAATTGACAACCTCAGCATAACTACTATACAACAATATAGATGCACAATATAGACGCACAATATAGATGCACAATATAGATGCACAATATGGATGCACAATATAGATGCACAATATAGATGCACATACAAACGACATTCACACACGAAAAACACATACACATAACCAGCGCTTTATAAATAGACTTCTATGTACTTCTCGATGATGACAGAATGTTAATTTTCAATGTTGGTAATCCAGGGTCTATTATTACTGAATGTTTTAATTTTCTTCTTTGGTACAATCATGCTTTCACAGAACTGGATGTACGAATTAACAGTTGTGGTAAGTTTATCAATATCAGGCCAGTTGTTTACAAACATGTCCCAATCTGTTTGCTCCAGACAACTTTGTGGCTGTAAAACAGCGTCGTCAGACCATGACTGGATGGACCGTACTTCGGGTTTTGTTGTTTTTAAAACCGGTTTGTACGTTGGTGTAAGATGGATTGTGTGGTCCGACTCTCCGAGGGGAAATAACGATCGAGATGTGTAGGCCACTTCTATGTTGCTATAACACATGTCCAAGGTTTTATCGTGCCGTGTGGGCCAATTAACATATTGAGTATATGTTGGCAAGTGTTGAGCCAACGAAAGATGATTGAAATCTCCCATAACTAGTCGGGAGGAACCATAGGAAGGGGTTTTCAAAGCGGTACAGGGAACCCACCTCCTCCGGCCCGAGCCTCAAGGCGGCAACGATGGACGCCATCGAAGCTCTGACTGCTCCCTATCCGGACAATTTTAGTAGCAGAGTGCCTGGTGGGTGGACCAAGCCACCCTCCAGATCCTTGCGTTCAATCAAAAATGTCTTTATAGACATAGTAGAAAAAGAAAAAAAAATGCAAAAAAAACAAAACAAAAAAAAACACTCCTTAAAAAAGGAAACGAAGACACCACACTCCTCGCGGAATCAAAAGTAATCTAAACGGAAGTTTAACCCTTAAAGTGCTGAGTGGAGTCTACTGTCTACAAGCAGAGCCTGCCTTACATAATTGGAGGTAAAACGAATAGGGAGGCCCAATGCGAAGTGAATAGTGTGGCCCCAATTGAAATAGAAAAGCAAAAAATTAATGCCTAAAATATGCAATGAATAATAAACTTTCCTGTATCACCTGTATTCATATCAAAATCAACAAATAAGTTAAATTCACATAGTTCCTACCGCGCTATTGTCCTTCATGGACGATCCATGAGACTAGAAATAACGTTTTCATTATGTCAACAGAGGGAAGACATAACGGTCTTCTAACATATGTCATCTAACAAGTACATCTAAATAGTTGTGACTAAACCTTGACTCGTAGTAGAGACTTACAATTAGAGCTAGGGGAGAGGACGTAGAGTTCTGCTTGAGATTTAATTCACGTTTCGCGATTTTTTTTTTTCTGAAAAAATTCTTTGAGTGTGACAAAGGATGGTCCAGCTACAAGATTGGGGGTGGGGGGATATAGGTCAAGTGTAACCTGATCAAGAAAAGAAAACTGCATCTCTATTACACTAAATTTGTTTAACAATGTGTGGTTGGGGGTGGGTAGTGATTCCACCTACCGCTTCCCCCCCTCTCTTTTCATTAATCCACTAGTATTTACATTCTGCTATGAAGACAGTTTTTCTCTTCTACCGTACCAGTGGCTATTTTTTCCCTTTCTTTTTCCGTACCTTTCAACACGCGCAGACACGTACAATTGTAGTTTTCACGGCAGAACTAGGTGTGATGTAATCACCTTTCCCTGTTCGGAGCTTCGCCAGCGCCGGCTCCGTATTACATCCGTTACTGTTAGGATCACCGGCAGGCTCGTAAAGGGGAAGGGCAAGGTACGGTGAATTACCTTGGTCAATATCTTATCTTATCTTATCTTATATAATACAGACGTTACTTCAAAAAAGAAGATGATTACGTCCTACGCGTCATGCATTTAGTCATGCATATTAACCAATGACTTAAATTCTGCCAAGTCACTGGTTTTCCTGGCTAGCTCAGGCAACCCATTCCATGCTCTAATAGCACTAGGGAAGAAGGAGTATTTGTACAAATTTGTCCTAGCATATGGGACGAGGAATGTGCCTTTATCTTTGTGTCTTTCAGAGTATTTTATTAAATTTTGTTTTTGTATTTGAAGATTATGGTTCAGTGTTTTATGTATTATTGCTACTTTACTTTTGAGCCTTCTGTCCTGAAGGCTTTCTAAATTTAGTGATTTTACTAAAGGTGTTACTCTAGTCAAATGTGAATATTCGTTTGTTATGAATCGCACTGCTCTATTTTGTGTCTGTTCTAGTTTCTTAATGTTTTCTTGAGTTGAGGGGTCCCAAACAGAGGATGCATATTCTATTATTGGCCTAACCAAGGTTAAATAACATTTTAGTTTTATTTTCTTATTTGATTTATAGAAATTTCTTTTAATAAATCCTAATGCTTTGTTTGATTTTTTTGTAGTTTCATCAATATGTGGATTCCATGACAGTTTTTTTATTTATTATAACACCTAGGTATTTTGCGTTTTTAGTCTGTGTTACTGGTTTGCCATGAATAAGATAAGTGGAATTAATTTGTTTTAGTTTTTTTGTTACTCTTAACAACTGACATTTTTCTGGGTGGAAAGACATGCTCCAATTTGATTCCCATTTCTGTAATTCATCTAATTCTCTTTGTAAAATATCTATGTCTTGTGTTGTTTTTATTGTTCTATATATTATGCAATCGTCTGCAAATAATCTGACTTTTGTTCCTGAAGTAATGCAATTTGGTAAATCATTTATGTAAATTAAAAATAGTAGTGGACCCAAGACTGTTCCTTGAGGTACACCTGAGTTTACTGTTATCGGTGTTGATTTAGAACCATTTATTATTACAGTTTGTTCTCTCCCTATCAGAAAGTCTTTAATCCACTGATGCAGTGGACCATTAATGCCGAAATATTTTAATTTTTTAAGCAAGCTATGGTGGTGAACTTTGTCAAAAGCCTTAGAAAAATCTAGTAAGATAGCATCTATTTGTTCACTATTATCTAAACCTTTTGAAAAATCATCAATTAGTCCTATTAGTTGTGTTTCACATGATCTATATTTCCTAAAGTCATGTTGGTATGGTGTGAGGACATTATGTTTGTCTAAGTGGTTTATGATGTTGCTACATATTATGTGTTCTAGGATTTTACATGTGATGCTGGTAAGTGATACTGGTCTGTAGTTTCCTGGGTCAGATTTTTCTCCTTTTTTAAATAGGGGGGTGACATTAGCTTCTTTCCAGTCCTTTGGTACTCTGCCCTGGTTAAATGAAGCCTGAAAGAGTATTTTGAACACTGGGGCTAGCTCATTACTTAGTTCTTTGAGTAATCTAGCTGGAATACCATCAGGTCCAGAAGCTTTATTTGGTTTGGTGTTGGCTAATAGTTTTTTAATTCCATTTTCTTGTACTACTATATCTTCTATGTTGTCTACTTGGTTCAAATTCAGTAATATGTCTTTGTCTCCTGGGGCTGAGAATGCTGATGCAAAGTATTTGTTTAGAATGTTTGCTTTAGTTTCATTATCATTATGTATTATGTTATGTTCATCTTTTAATGGCGCTACGCCTGTTGTTTCCATTTTCTTAGACTTAATGTATGACCATAGGTTTTTGTTGTTATCTTTAGATATTACATTGTTTATGTATTCACTCTGCAGCTGTCTGCTTACTTTTTGGGTTAAGTGTTTAATTTTTATATACTTTTTGTAAATTCTTTCTGCATTAGTTTCTTTAAATTTTCTATATAGGTTTTCCTTTTGTTTACAAAGCTTCTTTAGTCTTTTATTAAACCAGCATTTATTTATTTTGTTTGATGTGTATTTAGTTGGTATATGATTTTCTATAATGCTTTTAAGATGGTTTTTAATGAAATTCCAGAGGTCATCGACTGGTTGGTTAATGTCTTTTTCTAATAAGAATGTTTGTTGAAAGTTTAATGCAGCTTGGTGTAGTTGTGTTAGGTTACATTTATTCCAGAGTAAGATTTTTCTTTTGGGTTTTGTATTGGCTACTGCTTTTATCTGACTGTGTATTTTTATGATCTCATGGTCTGATAGACCAGGGATAATATCATAATCAACTACTAATCCAGGTCTGTTGGTTAAGAAGAGATCTAATGTGTTGTTTAATCTAGTTGGCTTTTTAATGATTTGATCTAAACTTAGGTTGTGTAAAGTTTCTATGAAAAGCTCATTTATGTCCTTAAGGTTTTGGTGTTTATCTATGGTTAGTGTTTTCCAATTTATATCGGGTAGTTTGAAATCACCCATAATCCAAAAAACTGCATTTTTATTTGTCTCTTTAAGTGTAGTAATCTGATTACATAGTTCCTGCATGTATTCTAAACTAGAATTTGTTGGTCTGTAAATGCTGCCTATTATTAGGGATGTTGAGGTGGTATTAATTTTACAAAATGTTGATTCTATATTTTTTGAGTTAGGTAAGGTAATTTCTTCTGCTATAAGAGTGTTTTTTATTGCTAAAAGAACTCCTCCATGATTATCAGCCCTATCTTTTCTAAAAATTTCATAATTACTATTGAAAATTTCTGCATTATAAATTTCAGGATGTAGCCAAGTTTCTGTGCCTGCAATTATGTCTGGTTTCTCACATTCTAATAAAATTTCTAAGTCTCCTGTTTTGTTCCTAATGCAATACTGATCTCGTCGTTCACTTTCTTTGTTAGATCACCGACATACAGTTTAATTGAGGTCTAAGTCGTTCACTTTCTTTGTTAGTTCACCGACATACAGTTTAACTGAGGTCTAAGTCTAAAATGTGACGTAACATAAACGATGTCCCGATCAAATCTCTCTAGTTTGGATCCTATATCGTCGGCCAGCTTCAAAAGCAGTTGTGTATGACAAATGCACTCTGCTTGTCACACTCATAAATAAAATAAATTATAGTTTTTGTATAGCGCTACTTTCATGCTTATAGCATGCTCAGCTATAGCGCTACTTTCATGCTTATAGCCTGCTCAGCTATGGTCCAATCTCATTTGTGGACCAGTGGGAGGAGGGGGCAACTGGGAGAAATTGTCCGTGCTGGCTTTTAGGCGCTCAGTAACCACAACTCTGCTCGCGTCGAACCTCGCACGCTTCTCACAGTGTCTCCCCCCTCGTTCCCCTATTTGGTCCAGAGAAGTAGTAACACTCATACTATTTCATCTTGCTGCTCTTTTATCCCATTGAAGAGATTTAATAAAATCATTGATTTTTTTTTTATCGGCCCAGTCCCTATTTGGAGCCATCACAAGGTTACTAACTCTGATGCCATTGTAACATTTCCTGAATCTTCCTTTCCATGCCACAATCCAATCATGACTTTCTCAACTTTGTTGTAGATATTGCTTTTTTTATATTGTTCACTGTTTTACATTCAATAGTTTTATTATTTCTCTTTATTCTATTACGGTTTGTGTGTGTCAGGCCTACCCGCGTATCTAATTAACCCTGCGCATCAAGCAGTCATTTAAAATTAGCCAATTTGTTTGCTAACTATTGGTAATTAATTATTTTGTTTGGAATCGAAAAAGTGAAAGAAATTGTACTTGAATGATGTGGTGGTGTAAATATTTGTTCTTATTATATATTATAATATACATATATATTATATAAAAACAACGAAGATTAAATTACGCTATGACTACAACATGTCAAGCTTAAAGTTAAGGGTTATATATTTGATGTTAATATTTTTTCTATTATTTTTTTTTCGCCTTTGTAGATCTATGCTATTACTTTTATTACATAATTTATATATAGATGTTTAGCTATTGCTTAAAGTACAAAAGCTTGTTTGCATTCTAAATATGTTTCACTATAAGTTCTAATAGCTGCTAGAAAGAAAGACAAAACAGCAACAGAAAAAAGTTGGGAAGTAATTCAAGGGAGATAGTCTAGTATTAAGCCTAAAATCAAAATGGCGTATTTCCAATGACAATATATGGCAGGGGTGGGCAAATTACGGCCCGCGGGCCACATGCGGCCCGCTGAATTGTTTTATGCGGCTCGCGAATACCTACAGAAATTATGTGTACCCACAGTATATACATATAAAAATGCTAATCTATTAAAAATAATTCTAAATTTCCCTACAAATTATTTTGGTACACATACATATGTGAACAAGTATTTTTCTTGTGGAAAATAAACAAGTGTAATCACAGGTCGATGGTGAATGACTATAATTTGACAGCAGTCACAAGTATAACAACTAGAAAGCTAGTTCCACAATTCAGGAACATTACGCACGAGTGTAAATAGTTAAATTCCTCACATTAAGTACAACTGTACATTTGTGGTGAAATGTTGCAATATGAAAAGACTATAGCAAATTAAAAAAAAATCGTTAAATTGGTTTCAGAAATTGCTAACTCTAGTAATTCCTCAATTTAGAATGTGAAAAAAAAGGAAAAGTGAATGTATAATACAGTATAAATATGAATTAAAAGACATTATACAGTTAACTAGCGTATTTTTCTAAGTTGTAAGTATACACACACACACATATACATACATATATATATATATATGCGGCCCCCCATTCCCAAAATTTTGTTAATGCGGCCCTCGATACAAAAAGGTTGCCCACCCCTGATATATGGTAATAAGAAATAAAACTTAAAAATATATATTTTAAAAACTATTTATCTCCGAAGAAATCACATTACATATCTGTATTCATGGGCGCCCGCAAGGGGGTGCACTGGATTCTGAGTAACGAAATTTTAGCCATTTGTTCGCGCCATCAAATCAATTAACTTCTAAGTAGCAACTGAACAAGTAGTGCTTCCACTGGTTAATGTAGTAGTGATTAGTCTAGGCGTATGGAAAGGATGGCCAACCATGTACGTGCGCGCCTCTGAATTCTGAGTAGCCACGTTTTAGCCAATTTAAAAAAAATATTTTTATAATGAAATGCATCTTCCAGAACTGTTTTTTTTTTTGGTTTATTACGTAGATGTAGATTTAGTCAAAATCCGGGCTGGGGGGGGGGGGCGGGTTCAAGTGCATCACAATGTACCCTTCAGGGTGCCCATGTATTATAGATTCAAGAGCTTAATAAATTAATGTTTAGGAAAACTTTTCGCATCGGATCGTCTTCTAAGTCTAAATCATGCGCCTGTCTCACAGGTGGCTGTAGCAATGTTGAAAGCTTTCAGAGAAGCTTTGAGGGTGTCCCTAAAGCATTTGCTTTGTCCACCTTGTGAGCGCTTTCCTTCCCTTAATTGGCCATACAGGAGTCGTTTAGGGATGCGGCGGTCTTCCATTCTGCAGATGGGTGCTGCCCATCGAAGCCTGAACTGCATCACGATTGTGTGGGTGCTTTGCAGGCCGCTTTTCGAAGGACTTCAGTATTGGCTATTTTTTCTTGCCATTTAACATTAAGTATTTTTATTAGACAGTTCATGTGGAATTGGTTCAGTTTTCTTTTAGCATGTTTTTTATATACACACTTGAGACCAAATCAAAATCCGCGACAGAGGACAGACGTAGACGACGAAAAGAAAATCTTAATCGACCGCCGGCGGACAATATTTTTGCCTGCTCTGGATTTGGCAAAATATGTAGGCTACAGCTGGGGCTGAGTAGCCACGGGAAATATTGCATTCTTCATTAATCTTCGGACTCGAACACAAGCTTTATGATTATTATGTAGGTCTGTGATCTTATATATGTAGCATTATTTAAATCAGTCCCCCCTCCCCATTGTACTGCTGATTCCTTGCTTTACTTAAGTCTGTAATGACAATTGAAGTAATTACCTTGTGTTCCTTATGTTTCTTGTTTCTTGTGTTCCTTATGTTTCTTGTTTCCTTGTGTTCCTCGTGTTCCTTGTGTTTCTTCTCTCTGTTAGTTTCTGCAGACTTCTACTTATGAGAAAAGAGTCCTTGTAATCACAACACATTTCCTCATGGATCAATAAAGCAGTCTTAGTCATAGTCGTAATTCATATGCTGTATATGTTGGGCCATAACAATACAGGGCCAGGTAGGCAGTACTGGCTAGTCCACGATATGTAGTCTTGAGCGTGTGTTGGGCCATAACAATACAGGGCCAGGCAGGCAGTACTGGCTAGTCCACGATATGTAGTCTTGAGCATATATTGGGCCATAACAATACAGGGCCAGGCAGGCAGTACTGGCTAGTCCACGATATGTAGTCTTGAGCATATATTGGGCCATAACAATACAGGGCCAGGCAGGCAGTACTGGCTAGTCCACGATATGTAGTCTTGAGCATATATTGGGCCATAACAATACAGGGCCAGTTAGGCAGTACTGGCTAGTCCACGATATGTAGTCTTGAGCATATATTGGGCCATAACAATACAGGGCCAGGTAGGCAGTACTGGCTAGTCCACGATATGTAGTCTTGACTTGTAATGGACCACCCTTCACTCATACACACACATGTTATTTTATAATGAAACGCGACATCCTTTTGGTGCATTCTTTGTCTTGTATTTAGCTGAATATTGGTCAGTGTTTATCACATTGACAAATTTATAAGAAAAAATTGTTATTTAACGAAAGGGATATAATGGACACAAATATTCACCAATATTCTGGCACTGTAGTTCCAATGAGCTGAAGATTAAATGTCTCGCTATACAAGGAAACAGATTGTTTACCAGCCTGCATCCTTGACCTTAGATCGGACTACTCTGGACGTGCTAGGGACCTGTTCCAAATCTTGACATTTCCTGTTTTTACTGTATGCAGCAGACCTTTTTCAATGACGCCCAGTCTTGACTTGTCCAATAAAAGCTGGATACATTCTGAAACTGCAAGATGGAGAGCAGTCCAACCTAAGTAATAACTGTTGAGACAAGCTAGAATCAGTGGCGTGCCAAATGTGGGGAGAGAAGAGCATCCGCCTCTGGTGCCGGGGCGTAAGGGGGTGGCGCCAATACATTACAAAACATATATTTCACTAATTCAGATAAGCTAGCATTAATAATTGTATTAATCATTTCACTGATTTGTATCCGCTTTGTTAATTTTCAACCCCAGCCGAATGCAAAGTAAGTAAGTAAGTCAGACACTTAACTTTTTAAGCAGCATGGCTAAATGTACATGTATTTCTAGGACTGTGACTGTTACTACAGATAGTTCATTAGCTAGCTTCGTTTTCATTATTTGTAAGTTATGTATTTCTCACATGACTATGCAAATATGTATGACGTACACTATTGTAAGGTTGGGGGGGGGGTCTCTGACAGCACTAGCCACTCCGGTTGGCTGGCATCCTTGGTACGCCTTTAGATATAATCCTAATATAAAAATAATTGTTAACTTATTAAAGAAAGAGACTCACTATCTTAGTCTGAACTGAATGTCCATGTGAGTGATAAAGTGCCCAATCCATGTAATCTATAGAATCCCAACAAGAAGAAGATTAATGAGAAGTACAGTATTTCACGTAGGCACGCAGTCCCAGCTGCGACCTACATATTTTACCACAGTCAGCGCAGGCATAACTATTGTCCGATGGTGGTCGATTTAGGTTCCAGAGAGCGAAATAGAGAGAGAGATAGAAGGACAGAGAGGGAGCGGGTCGTTAAACTTCATTGTTACAGATAAAGTAATTCACTTGCTGTAAAGTACGTTAGGGTGATCATTAACATGTAGGCCATTTATTCAAATAATTTTTAAAAAGAAGTGGGTTCCGGCCATAATAAACAATATTAACTAATAAAACCTTGGAACAAATCAACGGGTGTAGCCGGTGTGAACTGCTAGCATGATATATATTTAATATTTTTGTTTTTTTGCCTGAAAGGAATTGGGGTCTATTATGTTTGCCTACAATGGCTTAAGTATTTGATGAAACATAAATGAAAAATAAAGATAAAATTTAAAAAAATAGCAAGCTTACAAAAACAGTCTGTGGGATACAAACTGAAAATCGGCCCCCGACTTTGTCAAACCAGGCAAGTAACAAAGGCAGGGTTCAATATTATCAGAATGAAATTTTATCAAAGACAAATGACCAGAGAAGAATGGAGAAAAAAGGTTAACAGATCTTGTGTGGTGCCCCATCGGTCCAGCAGACCAAAGGATAGGTGAAAGTGAATGTGAAATTATATACGAACCTGGCCTAACTGATGTCTTATAATAAATATTTCATTGATGGATTGATTTGGGGGCTAGAACAACAAAGATATATTCACGATTGAAGCCGCAGCGGTTTAATGTACCAAGTAAGAAGTCAGAAAACCAAGAAGTATAATGTGTGTAATTCTGTACATTAGTCACAAGACAAGAGTTGAATGTTCTTTTCAAATGCATTAAATTTTCAAATTTTATATTGCAAAAACGTTTATATATCAACAGACTGTAATTGAGAGAATATATTGGAAGAATGTCTATTATTGTTGTCATTTTCTCTGTTTTCATCTGTCATATCTCAAGTACTGACGGTCAGTGTGATCTATTAATATAAACACTATTCTAATAACTTAGACTCTACTGTTCTGCCTTATATACAAAAGTCGTTAGAATCTCTGGTGTTATAACGTAATAGAAGAGACATTTGTATTTGGCTAATAACGTGAGAATGTATTACCTTGTATAAGAGCTCATTGGAGTCTCTTTTGTAATTACATGTAAAAAAATTAACCAATAACATTGTGCTAAAGGTATTAGCAGTGAGAGACACATTTAATGCCAATCTATAAGGCTTGACTTCCGATTCGAAGATTAAGGAGGAGTATTTTACTTGGCAACGCAGCCTTGCTGTCATCTACTTAGTTTGTCACACCCAAAGCAGACATAACCGTGTGTCTTCCTGTGGTCGGTTTGGGTTATCTTTCCGCCTGCTACTGAAAGGGGTTCTAACCAAGACAAAAGAAAGGAATGGAGAAAGACGGTCAACTAATCGTGTATGGTGCCCCAATGGTCCAACAGACTAAGGCAGTGTTTCCCAAACTTTTGACCTATGTGTACCTCATTTATAATTTTTGTAACCTTGATTACCCCTCGCCCCCCCCCCCAAAAAAAAAGAATAAAAAAAAAAACCAATCAAAATACATTATTTAATTATACACTAAATAATAATGAAAGAACAATGCAATTATAAGTAAAAGTTATTGTATAAATAACAATCTATGTGGATCAATGTTGATAATGTTTGTGTGCTGAGATAACACATCTTCGTTCTCTGGTTCTTCATGTTAATTTAAGAGGCGTTTGCTTTTTGACGTGATTTCTAGAAATGCTGAAAGAGCATCTTAATGTACACATAAAGTTGGAAAAAGCAAGACATTTTTTTGGAATGTTTTCAATCACACAACAGTTCTCCCCCCCCCCCTTTCGGCTATTGTTTCCTATGGAAATATCCGATACAGTTTGAGATCAACAGACATAGCTCGTATAGAGGAACATATTCAAATATTTATCAGTTATTGAACTAAAGCCGCCCTCGATATTCATTTTCACTCCACCCACATTTAACTCTTTCTCTCCGTTTTTTATTTGTCCACATTTCGAAGAAAGTCTTCATTTTGCTCATTACTATTTCACTTCCCTGTTATGATTGGGCTTCAATAGCTTTGTCGTTTGTTATCAAAATATGTTGTATTTTGGTATAGAAATAAAGGGAATAGCATGCTCTTTTTATATAACACAAAGTCAAGTTTATACAAATAAACATTAATTTAATTTAATTAGGTCAAATCAACGATGGTATCGTCGATTAGGAGAGAAAGAGTTAATCATTGTTATTATTCATAAGAACTTTATAAAAATCATTTAATGGATGTCATAGTAACAGCTCTTATATATCGTCATGTAAATTTATGCCTTATTTTTTCTTCACAGTTATGCTTCAATATGAGGCGAGTGAAGTCACAGGAGATCAAATGCCTGACCAGGTCAATGTAACTTTTAGCACAGAAACAAAATCTCTAACCAAACTTAATCTCAGACGCTCGCGGCATTTTAACCTCGATATTTCTTTGTATACTTTGGACACCGACCAGGAAGGAATTTTCCATAGACATAAAGTGAAAACCAGACCCAAAAAGGTAAAAACAGTACATTTTAAATTATTTTTTTTTAAAGAAATAGTTCCAATAGTCAACATACAAATTACAATGAAGAAAAACTTATTGTGCGAAACTTACTGAAAAGAATGTGGTTGTGTTGCGAGCAAGTGTCTGGAGTAATGCACCCCTAAATTATTGTTTACATGTCCAGTGGTCAAGTGTGGGATTTAGGAAATTTAAGCATTGGCATATTTGACACCGGACATTAAGGAACCCGGTAATTTATCGACCCAGAAATTTAGGTACCGGTCAATTAGGGATAGTTTATCATTAGAATAGTTTCTTGATTTCATTCAAAAAAAAATTCATATCAACAGTGAAAAATACACTCACACACACACAAGACTGGCTGCTCGAGTAAAATGTACACACATCGGCATACCATTCCACACGCTTAACACACGCAAAAAAAAATAATAGATAACTCAATTGCTCAACAAGACTACTGCTATTAACTCTTTCTCTTCGTAATTATTTTCCTCGTTTTGATAGTATTATTCGTTTTGCTCATTTGTACGTAATTTCACTATACTGTTTTGTTTAAACTTTAAAAACTTAACGTTTCTGTTTGTTATCAGAAAATGTTGTATTTGGTATCAAAATGCGCTTTTAACATAACACATATTAAAGCTTATAAATCTAAAAATCAATTTAGTTTAATTGGGATCAAATCAACGTTGGCATCGTCAATTAGGAGAAAGAGTTAAAGCTTCCTCCAGTCGCGAGACGACTTTTGGACGTCCGATAGAAATGTGAAGAAAGCCTGTGCATTAGAGATGGTTGGAATGACATCGCCTCCCTCTCCATGCAGCTGTTCTGGTACAGCTGCGTCGCAGGTTAAAGGCAGGTGCTGGTACAGCTGCGTCGCAGGTTAAAGGACTCTCTGATTTCTCCTCAGGGTTGATTTTCTAAGCCTTTACCAAGTTTGGATATCACAACAAAATTAATGTGTATTATTTAGTTGGCCACGGGGATTTCGCCCCACAGTGTTTATTATGTGTATTTCATTAAAAATTTTTTTTTATTATTATAGCTTTTATATAGCGCTACTTTCATGCTTATAGCATGCTCAGAGCGCTTTTGGTCCAATCTCATTTGTGAGCCAGAGGGGGTATCTAGGAGTTGGTTTTCCGTGCTGCCTTTAGGCGCTCAGTAAACACAACTCTGCCCGAGTCGGGTGTCGAACCTCGAGCCCCCTTCTAGGCAGCCAAGCCAAGCCAAGTGCACTTAGCCTCTCGACCACGCTTCCAATGTTATTCTTTTCATATTTTTACGTTGTTCATTAGAACACAGTATATCGCCCTGATTTTTTCCATAACGCCAGTGTTTTTTTCAATAAAAATCCAGATCTTACAAATGGAAAGGTAATCAAATTACTATGATCAATTCATTTTTTTCATGAAAATGAAGCCTCTCTTGTATCTAACATATTTTAAACATCCTACAGCTAACAAGAAAGGTTTCTGTAGACATAAAATGAATATAATTGATTATAACTTAATTAGCTACAATAGCGGAGTCGTTAGTGGGGTCATGAGTTCGAATCCTGGTGAACTTATGGATCCAGAGTACTTCTCTCATCTCACTCAAGTTTAATCTGTGCCTAATATTAGCTGGATAGAGTAAAAGCATTTGGTCGTTCGGCTGGCCACACAACGCTCTCATTTACTGTCGACCACAGCAACAGTTAAATTTTGCATCTACTCTATCTCTGGGAGTTCAATTTTTATTAATCTTTTTTTTTGTGGAAACAATAGACCACATTCTTTATGAATGTCGCGTTCTGCATAAAGGGAGATCGGGACAAGGATTTGAAAGAGAACTGGTTCGTGTGCGGTGTGCGGCTTTTGGTCTGTCCTCGTACGGGGACAAGGCGACCTTAGAACTTACTGACCGCTTCCTTTCACGTGCTCTAAGCGAGTTATCTTAGCATGGTTCGTTACTAATACAGTTTCTGATTCGGTTGCGCTGGTCTATGATGCCCGTGCAGGCGGGTACTCTGCCTCAACGTGGCACTCGGGTGGAAACGATCGCTAGAGGAAGGGATTCGGCAAAATGAGTTTCATCACAAGATTCATGTGGGTGTGTCTAAGAGAATGCGAGAGATTTCTCATTGCATATTGCGGAGTTGCTGTTTATAAAATATATATCAATTGCTTGGATTAGACTGTAGAATTTTTTAAAAAACTTTCTAAGGCAGCGGTTCTCAACCTTTTAAGCTCGGTGACCCCTTTTTACAATCCCCCACTCTGCCACGCCCTCCCCCCCCACACACACCTACACACAGCAATAGAAGAATAGACAATAACAATCCATATTTTCGATGGTCTTAGGCGACCCCTGGCAAGTCGTTAATCGACCCCCAAGGGGGTCGCGACCCACAGGCTGAGAACCCCTGTTCTAAAGCCTGTGTCAATTTTTTTAGGCCTGAAAGTTTTAAAGTTTCATCAATTTAATTTGAGAGTTACGATGTATGCATAGTAAATTAGACCTTCTTGCTTCTTAAGTTAACATAACATGTAGATGATTGGAGGTGCTTATAAGAAAAACAGTATTGAATTTGTTTAGAGTTAATATTTTTAAACCCCATTCAATAAAATAAACGTTTCAGCAAGTACAAATATTTCCATCAAACACAAACGACTTGTTGAAATCATAGAAGTAGTTTAAAAAAAAAAACTTGACTAACAAAAAATATCCGAGCACAGTGATTTAAGAATAAGCATCATTGACTTTGCTGATAACTAACCAATGACTTCTATTTACTGACCAAAGACTTTACTAATTACTGACCAATGACTTTACTAAGTATTGGCCAATTACTTAACAAAGACTTTATTCATTACTGACCAATGACTATACTAATTACTGACCAATGACTTAACTAATTACTGACCTATAAACCGAAATCTAAATCTATAAATATAGTACCACAAAAAAATGTTGGTCATGTTCCCTCATTTGTTCTGAAGATAATTCTATCCTATCCCAAATTGTAGTGAGTGCTGGTCTATTCCGCGGTTAATCTACTCTATTGTTTTCTTTATTTCTCCCGGATAGAGAGGAATTTACATTTGTTCGCTCAAAAGTGATTTATTTATGTATTCTATCTTGGTCCAGAATGTCTAGTTTTTTTTATTGCCTTCGTTTTTAATATGTGCTGTTCTTCATTGAAGAGCCTTACAAATTGTTTGCATTTTTTTTTCTTTTCTTCTTATCTTCTTATCTTATATAATACCTAACAATAAAGAGTAACCGATTTTTCCCCAGACGGTCGCTTCTTCAAGTTTTATAGACAGGGACGCTAGTTACGATGAGATGAATGCGGACACAGCGATAGATAATCTACAAGCATTAACATATAGGCTCTGGGAGTAGCATCGTTGGCATTTATGATCACGTGATGCTGTTAGGCTAACAGGGTAAGAATTACCCTACATTACTTAGTAGCCCCGCCCCCCCCCCCCCCCCCCCCCAACTAAAAAAAAAAAGAAAAAAGCCGCTAATAGTCTTGCATGGTTGGTCCGACCCTCGTTTAAGCCCCCCCCCCCCCCAAAAAAAAAAATAAAAAAAATAAAAACTAGAAAGATATTTTAAAAATCTGATATTATGATATTTTAAATATTACAAAGTTCTAGTGCAATGGCTTTTTAAAAATCTTTTGAAAAAATACTGCTACGAATCTCCACTATCCAGACTCTCTGCAGACTGCACCACACGACACAACGAACTTAAAGAACCTCACAACTCAAAGCTCCTAAGTATTAGTAACAGTTTAATTTCAAATACATCACATTTGGCGACAACATTAACACAGAGTAAACAAGTCTCTCTTATATAGCGTCTCAACTGGCCTTCTCGAACCTTCTTGACCACTCCAGATGATCACTTCCGCCGTGACCTGCGTGCGTAATATTTACAACACTGGTCCTTGCCGAACTGGCGAGTATTGTCGCATGTCACGGTTGACCGCTCGTCCTGTGCTAGACTGGGGCGATTTGGGTAGGCTAAAAACACATACAGTTACGACCACCTGTGTCACCACCAAGTTTCAAACAATACCTTTTTTTTAAATTAATGATGCAAGTTGTTTTTTTCGCATAAATATACTCTTTTGAAAACAATTTATCAATTAAAGACACATAAATAAAGGCACATTTTTTATTCCATATGAAATTTTGTACAAGTGCTCCCTCTTCCCAAGTGCTATTAGAGGAAGTAGGGGCTGCCTTAAGCAGCCAGGAAAACCAACGACTTGGCATATTTTAAGTGACTTATAAACATGTATGACTAGATTGATACATGAATACGCGTAAAATCTTATCATCTTCTCTATTGAAGTAACGTCTTTGATTTGTAAGAAAATTAATACATCCTTGCCTTCCTTAAGTCGTAGAACGACTGTGGTTTATCTCGTAGAACGACTGTGGTTTATCTCGTAGAACGACTGTGGTTTATTGTGGTTTATCTCGTAGAACGACTGTGGTTTATCTCGTAGAACGACTGTGGTTTATTGTGGTTTATCTCGTAGAACGACGGTGGTTTATCTCGTAGAACGACTGTGGTTTATTGTGGTTTATCTCGTAGAACGACGGTGGTTTATCTCGTAGAACGACTGTGGTTTATTGTGGTTTATCTCGTAGAACGACTGTGGTTTATCTCGTAGAATGACTGTGGTTCATCTCACTGCTGACACCTATTCTCGAGACTAATTTCTATGATGATGAATACAAGAATGTAAGGGAAATTATATTAAAAGGAAAAATATTTTTTGTATATGCTGAGTAGCATTTATCCATACAATTTAGCTATTAGTTGAAAAAAAATGTCATAAATTATATATTTCATTTGGTTTTCCTGATCCAGTATCTCGCTGATCTTGGTATCTGAACAAACGTCGAATCCAGACCTGTTGGTGGGTTTGCTAGTACTCGATTCTCTCCGTGAGACTCAGCTTTTGTTAAACGTTTGAGTGCAGAATTCAAGTTGACATCCTCAAGACTGTGCAAGTTCACATCATTCGTAGGCTTCCTGTCGTGGAAGCTACATTCGTAGGCTTTCTGTCGTGGAAGCTACATTCGTAGGAATTGCTATCACAAACAGCGCTAATATCACTAGCGTCTCGGTTAAGTAAAGGATCGTATCTCTTTTTGACATGGTAGCCATCATGGTACCTATCGGTTTATCTGTCTTGTTAAGCATGGTACCTATCGGTTTATCTGTCTTGTTAAGCTTGGTTCCTGTCAGTTCATCTGTCTTGTTATACATGGCACCTATTGATTCATCTGCCTTGTTAAGCATAGTTCCTATTAGTTCATCTGTCTTGTTAAGCATGGTTCCCGTCAAATCATCTGTCTTGTTAAGCATGGTACCAATCAGTTCATCTGTCTTGTTAAGTATGGTACCTATCAGTTCATCTGTCTTGTTAAGCATGGTTCCTATCAGTTCATCTGTCTTGTTAAGCATGGTACCAATCAGTTCATCTGTCTTGTTAAGCATGGTACCAATCGGTTCATCTGTCTTGTTAAGCATGGTACCAATCGGTTCATCTGTCTTGTTAAGCATGGTACCAATCGGTTCATCTGTCTTGTTAAGCATGGTACCAATCAGTTCATCTGTCTTGTTAAGCATGGTACCTATAAGTTTATATGTCCTGTTAAGCATGGTTCCAATCAGTTCATCTGTCTTGTTAAGCATGGTACCAATCAGTTCATCTGTCTTGTTAAGCATGGTACCAATCAGTTCATCTGTCTTGTTAAGCATGGTACCAATCAGTTCATCTGTCTTGTTAAGCATGGTACCAATCAGTTCATATGTCTTGTTAAGTATGGTACCTATAGATTCACCTGTCTTGCTAAGCATGGTACATTTATCCATATCTCAAGTTAAATTTTAACTATGGTACAGAACCCCAACCCGTCCTAGGTACGCCCATGCGGGCACTATTCATACCACTATAATTCGCCCTCACAAACACATTCCTAGCACCAGTACGGAGTGCCGGCACCTTTTTCAATTTTGGGGTTAAAATTATTACTTTTCTTGTATTTTAATGTTTATTATTAATTTATTAGTAGTTAAAGTTAGGCAATCGATCATTGAGTACTGGCACCAGTTTTATTTTTACAAAAAAGCACTGTATATCGGGTTAGGGTCCGACTTGATCCGAGACTGGGCGTATCAGAAATAGAGTGTACAAACTTTTTACAAGGCAGACAGAATGAGTTGATTATAAGCTTTGTAAAAATAGAGTCATTTAAATTCAGTTCAGTACATTTAACATTAATAACGAACAATATCGCATCCATTCTTTTCATTACAGTTATAACCTCTTTACAGCGGATGGTAACAATAATAAACAAGATACCGTAGGTAAGTGCTGTCTTTTCGGGTTAATGTCTTTTGACAGTACTTCAAAGTGATAGGCCTACCTCAGCTCATGATCATACTTCCTTCCAGAATCTTGTTTGACAATTGATTTGTTACAACAGCTTAATATGTGTTTTTTTAATTTAATGGGTTTTTTTTTTTTACGAAGCAGATACGATGTGAGTGTATGTATTATACGCTTAACACTTTTTTTTTAAATGTAAACTGTTTCACATGTTTTGGATGTTTCTTCAGAGTTGAAGATAATTTACTTCCTAGTCCAAACCTCCCGCAGGAGGACGGGGGATGGCAGCGGGCAGGGTAGGAACCCTGGACCATCGAGACAACGGAACGACAGTCCGGCGAGCATACCGTACGAGCAGGCAGCCATGTAGTGGGAAACTAGGTCGTAACACTGAGGTCGTATTTTAAAAGTATTTCCTTTTTCTTACTAAAAGTTCTCAATGTCTTCGTCTCTTTGTTTTGACTGATGACTTCATTAGACCTTGATTCAAGATTAGCAGTGAAATAACAAATCGAACAAGTAAAATTTAAGTTGTTTTTAAATGAAGTCTTCACTAATGAAGCCGTTTGATGGTCTATGATTTCTCATTTAATCAATTTCCTGTAATCCTTATCATTGGAACGAGTCTTTCTTCTAAGTCTAAGCTTTACACATTCAAGTTCTTCTATTCACAATTCAGCTCAAGATTTCTACTTTGAGCTTGTGTGCAAGATGTTCATGAACGTCTATTTTATGTTGTTCATTTACGTGTCCTCTTTAGTGTTCACTTTTTAAAGCTGGTCAGACATCTTGAGTTATCACTTTTCTTGCCTCCAGGGCCGGACTTAGATAAATCGAGGCCCTAGGGGAACTGCATTTGGTGGCAATAAATGAAATGTGAACTACTGGCCCGAATTGCACTCCACAGCAGCACTTTCAGAACTTATAATAATATGCGAACTGATGACTCCATGTGTCCCCCAGAGAGCCCTGCGCTCAATGGACTCAACGCTTTTAGCGGTGCCACATTTCTCCCTCAAAAACTACGGTCTGAGGGTTTTTTCAGTGCACGAACCAAAGGTTTGGAACTCACTCCCTAGTGATCTCAGACACAGACAATATGCTACACCACTTTTAAGAAGAACATTAAGACTTATCTGTTTAAAACTTTTTTAGATTAGTTTGTCATTGTAGCTGTCGTGTTTGTGTTTGTAATGTTATTACAGCGCATGGAGCCTACATTTTGTTTGTTAACAGCGCTTTATAAATAAAATTGTTATTATGTAAAGGCAAAGTATTAGCCCTCGACAACAAATCAGACTGATACGCTCCCTTGTCATGGCCGCATTTGTATTGTGAGTCTTGGACGTTGACGAGGAGGATCCTAACAATGGAATAGAGATGCTACAGAAGGATCCTAGGTATCATATTCAAAGACTGCATCACAAACCAAGAGATAAGAGACAGGGTTACCGCAAAGATTGGACCCCATGGATGACCTGCTAACTAGCGTTAAAAAATTTATATTCATATTAAAAAATCATCGGGGCTCGCAAAGCCCTTCCTTTAGGGAGCAGTACCAATAAAAAAAAAAGAAGAAGAGGCAGACAGAGAAAGCGATGGGAGGACAACATAAAAGAATTGACGGGCCTGTCATTGAAAGAGGTTCTAAAGCAAAAGACATAGAGAAATGGAGAAAGATTGTCGACGAATCTTGCATGGTGCCCCAACGGTCCAACAGACTAAAGAATAGGTAAAGGTAAAAAGTAAATGAAAAAAAGCAATATTTCACTTGGATACGAAACCCAGTTGCAGCCTTCATATTTTGTTACATCTAGTGTCGACAAATCCTTTTTTTTTTTGTAGAGTGTTCTTGAGTTATAGATAGATTTAGGAAATTTAATGAGTAGCAATATAGGAACCATACGTGTAGTTTGACAAAGACAGAAACTACAAGATTAGAGATACTCTAAGAATAGTGACAAGAGAGACACTCAAGTTAGTAGAGCGGAAGACATTGGTCCATGTAAATAAATCTGTTCAACTTATTAACACTTTTTTTTTTAATCCTTTGAGAGCGCCTGAGAAGCCGAGCATGAGGATTGAGTGATCTAAGTAGGAGCATAACTGTCTATTGAAGTTTCCATTTCGTATTCGGCTCCTGTGGGTTAGGCCTTCTTCTGTCAGCTTTATTCTCCCATGCCAGTTAAGGCAAAATGGAATCTAATTTAATTTAATATGTTATAATTATTCAGTAATATTATACTACTATTATTATTTCAAATAGGTAAAAAAAAACACTCATGATATCACAATTTACTTATCCATTTAGTTATGACTTGCTTACGAATCTGAAAGAACATATCCAAACCATATCCAGGACGAATCCTTAACCTATGTTCTAATAACGGAATCCTAATTTCTCTCAGGGATTGCTTTTGGTGAAACAATGCGCCGAACAAACGGGAAGAGCTCTTCTGTGATAGAAGATCGCCAAGAAGATCGCTATTCTATCTCTACTTCTCAAACGGTGGCACATGAACTGGCACATGGGTAATTCCTTTGCTATTTAGTTTGTTGGAAGGCATTAATGCTGCTATAAGGAAACTCGCAACAATTTGTCCAGATTCAGCGACATGTCTAAAGTGAATCAAGCTGTTGTGTCACAACAGACGGTGGCCTACTTAAACATCGAGACGTATATAAGATTAGGGTATATCTTATTCCCCATTTCACTTTCTTGTAGCCATCGACGATGTCATGAAAATACATTAAACGGGCTGCATTCGGATTTCAATCGAGTTGGATTTTGCAGACGACATAGCATTTCTTTGAAATACAATTTAATGTATACTCGAGATGACGGATAAAGACGCCCTCAAAGTTATGCATATTGGGTGCAGGTTACCCAATACACCCATAAGCATGGGTTATACAGATCTTGAACAAATAGAAAAGTTAACCAAGCCTATTTAGAAGGTGTTATCTCAAGCGATGAAGATCATATCATGGTGTTGCATGTCGGATTTAAAAATTAAGGCCTATCTGAATAAACAAAATTAATTAGCCTGGAGATTAAAATCCAGCTTCTCAATACAATCATTGTCCCAGCGGCCCCCACGCTTCAAGACGTGGAAGGCTGAAACGAGGCTGAGTAGATGGCTGAGAAAGATACTAGGAATAACATACTGAGATAATGTACCCAATAGAGAAATATTTTCCCCTACAGGCCGTCTAAGGAAAGTGGCGATTGAATGTCGATTGACATTTGTGAGACATATCACATTAGACAAGACGAAACACGTTTACCAAAGTCAGACTTAAAGATGAAAGCCGAAAAGAGGAACGCAAAAACATGTCTAGCATGGCCTCACACTTTTTTAGAAGTCCTGAATTCCGTGGAGCCAGCTGGGAAAGGGCTGTAGATAGAGCTTGCAGCCCTATACGTCGAACGAGGCGTTTCAGTCTATGTGTTTCTGAACAGTTTAAAATAAACAATGCTAGGTTTGCCACTCAACTGGTTAGATTAGATGATTAGAGTGCCTTAATCTCACTCGTAGTGTTCCGGGACGAAGCCGAGCGTTTTTCTACATTTCTGAGCTTCAGAAACTCTTTTCCTGGTGTCTACAAGAAATTATTTTTCTCAAATTCAAGGTATTAATGTTTTAGTTTTAAAAGTTGCATTTTACTCACTTGGGTGTCACCCCCTGGTGGGTGTCACCAGGTGCGGACCGCACACCCCTAGTGACGCCACTGCGCTTAACCACTCAACCACCGCGTCTACTTAATTAGACTTATAAACTAATGGGCTAATAGCAAAAATAAAGGAGATGTGTTACATAGATTAGCTGATACGCCTAGCGAAAGTGTTAAAAGTTTTGTTTCGTTGGGTACGTCAGCTGTGGGGAGAGGGGTGTTATGCTCTTCCACATTGTATAGTACTTGAAAATGTAACTAAGTCCATCTGGAGGTAACACTGAACTCAATACTGGAACAGATAACACCAACGAAAGGCCAACAATCGATACATTGAGTCGACGCTGGTGTTAAAACAGCAAACACTTTTAATACTTAGGTGGATCTAAGGTTAGAGAATAGTAAGAAATGACCAAAATATCACTTTTTCATTCTCATCATATTTATATTGTACAACCATTTCTCTATCAAATTCAGTCTATTTGAGGCAAGTATTCCTTCTAGAAGTATTTTAAAATAATTTTTGTATTAGGTGGGGTAGTGTTTGTTTACCTTAGCAACGACCATAAGCAGGTAAATATTTTTGTTTTTGTTTTTTTGTAAATAATACTTTTTAATTATTTTCTAATGAAGTTAAAATGCGATATGCTTATAGATATAAAGGAAGTAGCTAAGGGAATGTACTCTATTACTTCACTGTCCCAGTCAACAAAAGCATGTTTATTTTCTGTTGGATTTTGTGTAATTTCTAGCAACATTTTTTCGTTTTGGATTGCTGCTGGTGAAAGACTCTTTTGTATATTTTGATATTTAGATCTATATTCATATTGCATTTTTATTTGTGTAACAATAATGGCCAATAAGCATAATAAAAGGCAAAGTTGTGGTAGAAAAAGAAAATTTCGTGGGAATAAATACACCAACTTTCACCAAGTCTGCAAAGTCTACAAGTAGTACAAGTGATGATCATGGACAAGTTGGTGAACAACAAGAGACACATCAAGCTGCTTCACCTAATGTAGATATTTCATCTGAATCAAGTTTATCAGATAATCCACTGGATTGTAATATCTTTTTAAACCTAGCATGTTTTAATAATTTCTTGGCAAGTTACTTGATATGTCCTTTAGAAATGCTTCAACTATTCTCTAAATTTGTTTTTGAATGAAAGCGCAAGAATTGGATTTTGTCAGGAACTAATTGTGAAATGCACTTCAGCTGACTGCTCATTTGAAGAAAGCTTTAGATCTTCTAAAGAAAATAGAGATGGTCAAAAAAGAGGATTTAGGGAAATAAATTTCAGAATGGTATCATTTGTAAGATCCATAGGTCCAGGTCACAGTGCGCTCTTGAATTTTTGTCAACACACAAACAGTCCACCTCCTATTTCTGAAACATCTTATCAATCTGTAATGCATACCATAGGCCTTGCATCTAAGAAAGTGGCAGAAGAAAGTATGGAAAAGGCTGCAAGGGAAGTGAAAGAAAAGGTTGGAATCAGCAACGAAGAAGGCATCACTGACTGCGGTGTGAGCGTTGATGGGACATGGCAGCGTCGAGGGCACTCGAGCCATCATGGCGTTGTTACAGCCATATCAATAGAAACAGGTAAATGTTTAGACGCAGAAATTCTTACAAATAGCTGTAGACTTTGCACAAAATGGTCTAGTAAGAAAGGAACAGCTGATTATGATAAGTGGATTACCAAACACAAATGTAAAGTAAATCATGTTGGTAGTTCAGGGGAACCGTCCGATGTCCTCTATTACTAGCTGTCTATATAATTCTTCTTATTCTTACTGTAAAGAAGAAAGCGTCTTGATTCTAAAGCGTCGCTTAGAGAGTTCTTGTTTTTTAACTATCTTTCACGTCACTTGTCACTAAGTACAACTTTCCCCTTATTCCCGAAACAAATAACTAAATCCTAATCATGTCATAACAGGGGGAACTGCTGTGGGGAGAGGGGGAAACTACTGTGTCGGTGACATCGTTTCGACTATAGCAAATGACCAGGCATTCATTATCATTTTTATGAGATTATTCCTCATTCCATATGCTAGGACACATTTGTACAAAATCTCCTTCTTCCCTAGCGCTATTAGAGCATGGAATGGGTTGCCTGAGCTAGCCAGGAAAACTAGTGACTTGGCGGAGTTTAGGTCATTGGTTAATATCCATGACTAAATGCATGACGCGTAGGACGTAATCATCTTCTTTTTTGAAGTAACGTCTGTATCATATAAGATAAGATTCATAGTCGCAATTCACTGTCCTTTACATTGTTTTATTTATCATGAAATTCTTCAATAAAGAATTTTGCTATTACTTTAGTTCGCCTACCCGAGCAGTATTAGATTCAATTGAAAGCCTCCTGTAGGTTATGGCGGGCAGGAGACTTTGATTTTGTAATATATGGAGTGGGGAGTATACCACAAAGCAGCCATGTGAGGCAGGAAAAGACAAGACTTTCTTAAACAACCATACTAGGAAATTTAACTAGTTAATTTATTACAATTTGCAGCCTCTCAGCACGTCACGACGGAGAAAACAATCTCTGCAACGCTTCAGAGAGATACATTAAGGGTTCTCCTGATGCGGAAAAAAAGCCTGGGACAGAGTATAATCCATGGCTGTTCTCTCCCTGCAGTGTCAGTTACTTTACCAGCTTTTTGAAGAAAAAATTGAGCTCCAGGTTGGTTTCTACATTGTTATGAAAACATTTATTTGTTGTTGTTTCAACTCAAGATCTGCATGTGGCTGTTGAAATTTGGTGGTGCCTCGAAAAGAACATGTAAATCGACCACCGGCGGAAAATGGTTATGTCTGCGCTGGTTGTGGCAAAGTATGTAAGTCGCAGATGGGGCTGTTTAGCCACGGAAAATACTGCATTCTTATAAATATTCAGAGTCGAAGACATGCCTTATTATTTACAAAGCTTGTATCAACTCCCTGTGTCTGTCTGGTGAAACGTTTGTACATGTTAATTCTCACGTACTCAATCTTGGAAAAAAAAAACTGAAATTTTGCACAATTTCTTTTATCTGCCAGTACAAGAATCAAATAAAAAAAAAAACAATTAGTTAGTTAATTATTGTTAATGAATTGTTGGGTGTCTTTGTTTTGGTATCTCGAGCAAGGGAAAGAAATTTCACTTGACTGATATGCTGAATTATTATTATTTGTAGAAAGAAAATTTTGTAAAATCCATTTTCATAGGCAACTCTCAGGCAGAGGGGTTACCGTTATTGGCTTGAGGAGGCTGAGGAGACCTCGAGTTCGAACTCAGGCTGCTCACTTTTTTTTTTACAAATACATTTAAAAAGCGATCACCCAGATACTCCCTTTTTTCTACCCCCAATCCCTTTTCCAACTGGTGCAGACACGTGATAGGATCATAGCGTATTAAAAACCTAAAAGCTAAACAAAAACAGTTGTTGAAAATATTTCTAATCGCGCATATTTATGATTGTTTGTCTAGAATCAAGATAGGACCCTTATATTATAAATTTAATTACATGACTAATCCAAACTAATTGATATAACTAGATTTAATACTTTTTTAAATATTATTTTTATTTTGCTTGTTATTAGGTTATATTTGAGTTTGAGTCTGTCTTTTCAATTTTATAAGCTGAAAAACGGACATTTTTAAATAGTATTCGGCATCTGTAAGCATGCTTTCTTTATGGCACTTAGTTTAGTTTTGAGGCGCACTTCAGTCGACGGACTTTAAAACGCCACATTTTAGTGACGCCCTTGTTAGTGAGTTTGACATTATTGATGTAGACTTTTAGTTTAGTGACTGGCTCGACTGTGTCCCCATCTGTAATAAAAGTTAGTCATTGTGCTATCTCAAGTTTGGATTCTGTATCGACTCTCTGTGACTGTGTTAGCTATGTATTGATCTCGCACTTGTAGTTCACTACACAGTACACCCAAGCATCTATGATTCTTACCAAGGTAATAGAGAATATAGAAATATAGAACTCCAATTCACACACACATCAAATCCAATCATGAATAGTAAAGATGACGACTATTATTATTATTATTATTATGTTAGAAAAGAATGACTATTCATTCTCTGGCGCTGCCAGGGTCGAGTTTAGTTAAAGGGAAAGAAAATTCATCGTAGTCACATTATCAGTTTCCACTGACGAATTTTCTGGTGATGTAGCAGGTCTGCAGCAGTACCGTCCTCTGACAGGCAACGAGGATGTTCCTAGGAATGTTAAGGGCCTTTTTATTATTATTATTACAGTGCACAGTCTAGCTCAAACCATTTCATTCCTCCCTTTCTCTCGACCAACACACGAGTCTTGCCTATGTAACTCTAACTTCAAAGGAGTAAAGATTTGAAGCTAAAATGTAAACTCTATGTATTATATATTGTAAATGTTTATTCCAAGTCGAGGTTACACTTGTCTTGTCTACGCTGTCGAAGCATCAGCAGACATTCCAGATGTATCTGATAAACTATTGGGTCAGGTGATCAAACCTGATCAACAGTGTCAACAGTTTTTTGGAAATGATTCCTTCTGAACTTTTGCAGGGTAAGTAACACAACTCGCTAACAGCCCAATTAAATTAACTTATTTCCTGCTAAGCAGAGTTATCACTCATATCACGCAATATTTGCTTAGTCACTTCATCATGCATTGACTTCTTAGTCACTTTTATTTCCTGCTAAGTCACTTCTTAATCATTGATTATCATCATATTAATTACCGATCCCCTAATTTGATGAGACTCTCCTTGCCCTGCTCTCGGAGGTAAATGAGTATTTCAGAGAATAGAACAAAGAGATACTGTAGATATAATTTCTATTTCTTAAAATTAAATGTAAAAAAATAAATGATAATCGATTTTCGCAGGGAAAAGAAGGAAAACGATATTGTTTCTGTAGCAAAAGAGAACATTGAAATAATGTAAATTTGTGAATACCTTGGTAATATCTTAGTCAACAAATTAATTTTTAGTGTAAATACTGATTATTTCGGCCAAAAGGGCAGCAAAGATTACGATTATTTAGAGAAAAAAAAGTTCCCTTTCACACCTTGTGGTCTATAGGGCAGATTATGTAAAGATCTTCTGTTTCTGTGGCCTATGGTTAACGAGAGTGTCATGTGGCCAGCATAACCACCAACCGCCTTTAGTTTTCCCCAACAAATGTCAGGTACCCATTAGAACTCCCAGTCTTCGCCAGGAATCGAAACACGGACCCCGGTTTGGAAGCCAAGCGCTTTACCGCTCAGCCACCTCACCGCACATAGAAAAATGTCCTCATTTTAAAAATCCTTGGCGATGTTTTATCACGCTCACATTTTAAGTTGTTATATCACTGCCTGGTATGGCAATCGGAACTTTAAAAAAGAAAAGAAATTCTTTTATTAAAAAGAAAAGAAAACCTAATCTAAAGGGGAAGAACTCCACCCTTAAAACTATATCAATAATGTACAAGCTATTTATTTTATAAGATATCAAACAAAATGATTAATTACCAATTATTAATTCACTTATTTTTTTTATTTTTATTGATTCGTGTTTTGTTAGGTACAGTAAATATTTGTTTAAAGTATCAACTTGATAGGTTCTAGGGGTATGTAATACTCCACAGGGTTCCCCACCTCAACGCTGAGTAGTAAATTCCTGTCGGGGTTACACTTTGGCTCGTCTGCCTGGACACGCCTTACTGTCTCTATCAATTAATTTATGAAGTAATTACCAAGAGAACGAATAATGGTAATCTGATAACGTATACTAGTCAACAACGAGAATGCGTAAAACAAAGCAAAAGGTCAAATGAAACAATGATATGATATGACACAATAAACGATGGTTATACATCGTGATCAATATTAAATCAGTGTGCCTAAGATATGAGTATATATATATATATACAACAGCGTTAACCGGTAATCACACCTTGGTCACAGAGTGAACAGTCCACTCCGGGCTCTCGACCCAATGCCATGGATAATGGCCCAGCAGGGTCCAGACAATGCTGTACAGTCGATAATTAAAGTAATTTTTTTTTTTACAGAAATGTTTTTTTCTTGAGGATTTGAATAAGAGATTGACCCTTTACAAAACAATTAGATGAATTAGATATTCATTATAAGACATCAGTTAGGCCACGTTCACGTCTGACTACACATTCACTTTCACCTATCCTTTGGTCTGCTGGACCCTTGGTCACCACACAAGATCTGTCAACCTTCTTTCTTCATTCTTCTCTTTCATTTTCAATTTCATTCTGATGTTCTTTCTAAAAATATTGAATCCTGCCCTTTTTACCTGCCTGGGTGGACCACTTCGGGTGCCGATTTTGAGTTTGTGTTTCTACACAAACTGTCTTTGTAACCTTTTTTTTTATTTTATTAAATCAGGCTTCCGAATCTAGACGCTCTATCATTGAAATCTGCCAAGCAATGTTATGTGCAGATGTTTTAAGAGGGTTATGTATCCCGCATATAGCACTCACTGGAACATCTTGTGGCAATGGAAAGGTAAGCTTTCATCGATCGATGCATGTTTCTTGTAGTTTCTATACAGTCGTTCACCCTTGCAGCAGTATATCTTTATTTTTGAGTCTTTGAACTTCCTTCCTTCACTCTCTCACTCTCTTCATTACATCTTTCTCTTTTTATTCCTTCCTTCTTTTCTCTCACTCTTTTCTCTCTTCCTTCTCTCTCCTTTTCATTCATTTTCTCTCTCTCTATCTCTGTTTGTCTTTTCCTTCCTTCCTTCTTACTCTCTTTTCATCCTTCCTTTCATCTCTCTTTCTTTCTCTCTCTCTCTCATCTTTCTCTATTCTTTCTTTTCTCTCTGTCCCTTCCTTCCTTCTCTCTCTCTTTTCATCCTTCCTTTTCTCTCTCTTTCTCTCTCTCTCTCTCATCTATCTCTATTCTTTCTTTTCTCTCTGTTCCTTCCTTCTCTCTCTCTTTTCATCCTTCCTTTTCTCTCTCTTTCTCTCTCTCTCTCATCTTTCTCTATTCTTTCTTTTCTCTCTGTTCCTACCTTCCTTCTCTCTCTCTTTTCATCCTTCCTTTTCTCTCTCTTTCTCTCTCTCATCTCTTTCTCTATTCTTTCTTTTCTCTCTGTTCCTACCTTCCTTCTCTCTCTTTTCATCCTTCCTTTTCTCTCTTTCTTTCTCTCTCTCTCTCTCTCATCTTTCTCTATTCTTTCTTTTCTCTCTGTTCCTGCCTTCCTTCTCTCTCTTTTCATCCTTCCTCCCCTCTTTCTTTTTTTTTTTCATCCTTTCTTTCTTCTCTCTTGTTAGATAGCTAGTTGAGTTAGTTGGGTTGCGCACTTTATTAGACCGACAGTGCACGTACATTGTATAGTGACGACATCGACTTTGGGGTTAGAGGTTAGGATAGACTTTTAGAAATCAGTTACTGGTAGACTCTTGAGGGGTAGACATCGTTGTTAGTGACGGACTAGACTGTGGCCCATTCTGTATTAAAGATGGTTTATATTGTTCATCTGGATTTAACTTGGTTCTTGAGGCTTTGATCCTGTTGTAGCTGTTCATGTCTTGTAATGTGATGTTCATGTCCGAGTTCGCAGTTAAAATACACTCAACAAGGTACGCACGCACTTAGTATAATCAAGTATCTTTAGAGATACTTCAAGTACATCTGATTTACACATGCATCCGCACTCTCTATTTTTCTTCTTTCTCTCTATTTCCTCCTTCTGTCTCTCTTTTTTGCTTCCGCTCTCTTTTCCTTCCTTCTTTCTCTCTATTGTTTCTCCTTCTCTCTTTTTTTTTCTTTCTTCTCTCTTTTTTCCCCTCCTCTCTCTCTCCCTCTCTTTTTTCCCCCTTCTCACTTTATTTTCCTTCCTTCTTTCACTCTCTTTTCCTTTTTTTGTTCCCTCTTTTTTTTTTGTCCTTCACTCTCTCTTTTTCTTCCATCTTTCTCTCTAACCATTTCTCATGTTTCTGGGTTTAGTCTAGCCCTAAATTCGCTTATTGTGACTCCACCCACTACAACTACTATTTCATTGGTAGTACTACTTGTGGCAGAAATAGCCAACATCGTCCCTTTCCCCCACCCAGAGAAATAAATGAAGCAAAACTAATATTACAGAATCCTTAGTTAATGAGGCTTTAATGTTCAACCCCTACCCAGAGTGTAGCTAGGAATTTCCCATCATTTGGTAGCCCTGGGGGGGGCTTGACCTCTTTGGGGGCCCTTGCATTTTGTGGAATATTTAATATTCAATGGAAAAAAAACACTCAATAGGGGCCCCCTCTCAAGTGGGGGCTGGGGGATTTTCAAATTCACCCCCTCCTCCCCCACCCTAGCCTCAGCCCCCTGTGGCTGCCTGGTGTGCGGTTTGTGCACTGGACTGGCGTTCAGGTTTAAACCCTGCCCGGCCCGCTCCCATCCCCCGTCGTCCTGCGGGAGGTTTGGTCTTCAACTCTGAATGAACATCCGAAACATGCAAAACATTTTACAACATTTTACATTTTACCACCAATAAAAGTCAATGAGCTACATTGATAAAGTAAATATATGAAAACTCAAGCAATAAAATAAGCTTGACTAAAACAAAAAAATGTAATTCCCTCCACTAAATTAATTGATCTGTTTTGTTATCAGTCGCCCCATAAAACAGTGCAGAGATATGCTCTTTCTATCTTTGGTTTATTTTTGAATCAGAATCTAGGTCAGTTCAAAGTTCATAGTGATGTTATAGAATTTTTTTGTTACCAGGAAGAGCTAACAAAATCTTTTTTTTTTCTGCATTTACTTAGAAAATAATTCATACGTAGAGATTAATTCACGTGTAGGCCTAAACTATTCCTAATAATTATTTAAATAGTTCGAGGAACACCAAGTCAGGCCTCGCGGAACACAAAGGTTCCGCGGAACACTATTAAGAAAACACTGGTCTAAATGTTGATGAAATTTTTTTTTTAATTTACAAATAATAGAAGTACATCATTTTTTTTACAAAACTTTTATCAATTCACTCTGTCTGTCTGTCTGTATGGCAAAAAGTTTGTACCTGTTATTTCTCACACACCCAATCTCGTATTTAGCTGAAATTTTGCTTCATTTGTTTTTACCTGATAACACAAGAATAAAATTTTAAAAATAACTTATTGGTTAATTAACTATTGATAATGAATTATTTTTTTAAATAAGGGAAAGAAATTGTACTTAAAAGATGTGGTGGCATAAGTTGAATTAGTCCGCTTGAGGAATCTTTAGCCCTGAGGGAACATTTTTTAAAATTCATTTAAAAGGAGATCATGTAAGCATTCGCCGAGATACCCCCCCTTCTCCCCTCCCCCTTTCTCAACTGGTCCAGACAAGTGATAGGATCATAGCGCATTGATTAAGCTAAATGAAAACCATTGGTGTAAATATTTCTATCACACAGATTTATATATCTAGGTCAGTCTGCTGTACAATTACATAAAGATAGACTAATACTATAGATAAAAACGAGCTATTTATAGAGACATTACACAGAAATATCATAAGGCGCATTGGTATGACCACATTCCAGATACAGAAATCCTAAAGTAAGCCAACATGTACAGTATCGATGTCACAGTAAAAAAGATCCCAATTTCGATAGGCGGGAGTTGTAGTCCGCATGCAAGAATAATTGCCTTTCCGTATGACCTTTGTACGGGGAGTTGTGTGTAGGAAAGCGCTCCCAATGGGGGTCAATGCAAGCAGCAAACACTATAAAGACACTCTCAAGAGCTCCAGTGTAATATTGACATTTACCGCTGGGAAGCACTAGCTCTCAATCTCTCCTCATGGCGTGAAGCTGTGAGTGTTGGAGTTTTGAGATTTGAAGCAAGAAGAGTGACCAGCGTGAAAAAGCGCCGAACTAACAACTAACTAAAAGCTGAGAGAAAAAGCAAGCCTATCTACAACTGGCCCAACCCACCCAGGCCACGTATGCGGTCGGCTTTTTAAAGTGAGGATTGGACTTTACAGTCATCTACGAGTCCATAGGATATGAGAAATGTGCTCATCTTCGATCACGAAGGAGGATATATATAAATTATTTCTCTAGTGCTATTAAAGCATGGAATGGGTTGCCAGAGCTAGCTAGGAAAACTAGTGACTTGCAGAGTTTAGGTCATTGGTTAATATGCAAGGCTAAAGGACGCGAAGGACGTAATCATCTTCTTTTTTTTTTTGAAGTAACGTCTATATTATATAAAATTAGATAAATATTTACATATAAGGAAAAAAAGTAAAGTTTACCTTTCAGACCATACGGTCTATATCTCAGATGTTGTTAAGGTAACCTGTTTCTGTGGCCTATGGTTTAGGAAGGTGTCATGTGGCCAGTACAATGATCAACTGCCTTTAATTTTATTCAACTAATGTCAGGTACTCATTAGAGCTGGGTGGACTCAGAGATGCTCTTAAGCTCCCGAAATTAAAAATCCCAGTCTATAATTACATGAATGATTTTAACTAATTGATTCAATTACATTTAATATAACTTTTGTTGTTTTTTTAAAAGTATTTTTATGTTCTTCTTGGTAAAATCTTGAAACAAAATAAGTAATTTATCACACAGTTTATAAAATTTTAATCATTGAATTTTTAAATACCTGTCTTTGTTTCAGGTCTGCATAAATGGACAATGTGTCAGCGACCCATACGCTCCTCAAATTGATGGTGTGTAACTTAAAGATCTTAAATATTCTTTTTCTTATTCACCTAATCAGAACTGAATATTGATTTTTTAAAATAAACTAATTTATATTGGTACTACGTTAGTTGCATATAGTACATTTTTACGATAATAGGCCAAATGTTTTTGAAATTATGGTCGCTTTAGTTGTGTCCATTGTAAAACACATTTTTTTAAACTGCCATCAATGTACCTTTATGTACATTATAAAGCTAACTTAATTTTCCCAGTAATACTTTTCTCTTTAGAAGTAGTAAATCTTAATACTGTGCTATTGCTGCTACTCTGTGGTTAATGCAGCTCTGTTAATTAACTATTGATAATGAATTATTTCTTTAAATAAGGGAAATAAATCGTACTTAAAAGATGTGGTGGCATTAAGTTGAATTAGTCCGCTTGAGGAATCATTTGAGCAGCTCTGTTACATTTTACTCTCTCTAGAAAACTGTGCATTTGGAGACAGACCGAGCTATTCTTGCAGTTTGTATATCAATGACTTTATGGGCAACTGTTACTCTACTCTTAACTATCGAGCATGTTGTGACACGTGTAACAAAGTGTCTAGGCCCGTGAAAGGTAAACCTCAATACACACATTCAATGATCTATTACGTCATACATAATGCCATACATGTCAATTCATGTCTAGTAACGCTTAGAGTATCTTAGAGGAATGTAATCCTTCAGAATTAAGATATATGGCTAAATATGTAGGCTTTGGTCTCCTTAGATAAATGTAGATGTTATTTCTCCAACACCTATTCTTGTATCAAGTGGAAACTTGAATAATTATTCATTGTAGCAGAGAAAACATGAATCAATTAAAAATAAACCCATTAGTCAATTCATTATTGGCAATTAATGATTGTGATTGATATCGAATAAAGGAAACTAAAGCTGTAAATGCGGGTTTTTTTCCTTCCTATTGCTAACTGAAGAAGGTGAAGATCCGGACACCTCCCTGTTCGAGTTAGAGCCCGATGTAGTAGAGCTGTTGATTACTTCTAAAGAACAAATGTTGGCTGACTTTTAGAATGTGTTCAAGTGTGAGCTTACAGAACGAGACCTGTGCCAGGGTAGAACAGATGTACACCTCAGTGGAAGAGATGACGAGCCCCGAGCTGAAAACTTTAAACGAGGTGGTAGAAACCCAGAGCCACGAAATACGCAGCGAAGTCAGAACCAGCAAAGTGTGTGAAGTCCGGAGTAAGACTAGGTTTTTGGACATTCAGTTATTGCCAATTGTGATGTATTTGAAATTAAAATGTTACTGTTACTTTGGAACCCCGAGTAGTGAGGTTCTTTAAGTTCGTCGTGTCATGTGGTGCAGTTTGCAGAGAGCCTGGATATGGGAGATTCGTTACAATACTTATGATATGGCACTCAAAATGTTGGCCAATAGTAAGTAATGCCTGGCTGATTTTGACACTCAGTCCGCCTCTGTACCAAACGGTGATAATTATCTATACGAATCCATAATTATTAAATGGAGTTGACAATTTTCATAGTTCAATGCCAAAAAAAAACAACACATACATATTTTATAGTTCGTCCATCGTGGTTTTGCACTGGGTTTTGTGCTTCCTCATGTGGTTGGTCAGACCTATGTGAGCCCGGAATGTTTGGCTGCACGCTGGGCAGGTTATTCCAGCTGGAGCTAGTGTAATTGGCCTTGCTTTTCTTCTCTGGTGTTTTTCTTCTGCCAGCGCTGTTCTATTTTCCTCAGCAATTTGTGCGCCATATATGCTCTATTAAAACACACAGCGAATCAATAGTTCATAACTTTACACACCAGAAAGACTTTTTTAAAAGAATTCTCCATATAGGCCTAATTTAAATTTGAGATTGTACCACTTTAGGCTGTGAATACGGAGATAGAATCATCGATTGTACAAAAGATCACTGCTTGAATTCACAAGTGGATTGCTGCGGCACGTGTAACTATGGCACCCCCTTTACCCCAATGTATAGCACCAGAAGAAGCACACCTGAAAGATTAGCCACGACAGTAAATCCCCTTGTGCTATTCACTTCAATTAAAGGTAGGGAAATTTGTTGACATTTAATGGGATGTACGAACTACTAGTTTTTAACAATAAGTACTATCAGGCGTTCATATGCAATTCTTGCGAAAAGTTTATATCAGATTGTTTCTATTTAATAATTTGATTGCCAGGGGAACAAAGGATTTTTTGTGTCTGTTTGTCTTTGCTATCGGTGTTTTGTATCTCTTTAGTGATGGTAAAATCACAAAATCCTGACCCAAAGGATGACCTTTTATTTCTAGAATCTTTTTAGCTTGTAGCTGCCCGAATGGGGTTTGTTTTTTTGCCAATGATTTTACCAGCAGCATTTAGGATTCTATGCAATTCTTGATAGAAATGAGAAAGCTGGGTGAGCTTTGATGTCCTCCATTAGTGACATCCTGATATATATGCGTTTTCGTAATAGCTACTCGGATTTGCAGGCGCTCTCAATTACCCATAAGACTTCGAAGCACTTTAAAATATGTATTCACAAGGGGCAAAGGTCAATGAGTAGCCATACATGGGTGTCCTTATCGTTACAAATTGAATCGTCTCTTCTTCTAGCTACACTTTTTAGTTTCGGGATTTGTAGTTAAAGATTTCTTAATTCTACTTGATATCCTAATATCTTCTTTTTTTTTTTTTATCTCACTCGATGTGAGGACGTAACTGGAGCGGTGGTTCTCACACTGTATTGTTGTGGTTACAGTACAAGAACATGAAGACATTTCTGGACGGGGTACGTAGTTATGATCGCTGCCATTGTGGAACCTTCAGACAAGACTTTGGTCCATGCCTGGTCGTTGAATAAATTTGTTCCCAATGAATTGTCTGGATAATGGCGCTTACGGCGTCGATTATCTACTGGACATTTTACAAGGTGATATTGTAGGTTTACAGCTGTATTGCCCACTGACAGGTAACGAGAACATTCTTAGGGACTTTTAGGGCCTCGAAGGTGGCTGCGTGGTCAGTTGTCATTATCCCCTGTTTAATATAATAAGGCTTGTCTTTGAGTCCGAAGATTAGTTTCAAATGTGTATCCCGCGGCCTTTGTGAGTGACCTTCATCTGTCTTGTTCCGAGGCCGCATGCAACCAGGTACTCTGTTCTATGTCAGCTAGGGCAAGTTAGCGCCTAAGCTGGTCTTGAAGCGTTTGCATGGGGCGCCTCTGTTACCTCGACCACCTTTTAGCTCACCAAAAAAGACTGCCTTTGGCATAAGTTCGTCCCCCACAGGGGATACGTGCCCTGCCCAGCGTAACTGTCGGACCATAAGAAGTCCCTCTAATATAACAAGGTATAATGTTATTTTATATTATTTCTATAGTCGCTTAGTCTCTAAACTTAGGCTCTCATATTTTATTTTCTATCGATTCACTCTGTCTGTCTGGTAAAAAGTTTGAACACGTTTTTTTTTTCTCACATTCATTCTCGGATCTACGACAAGGAATGTGGCAAAGATTTGGCAATGTTGAAAATTTAATTATTTTGTGTGTGTGTGTGTGAGGATCTGATTTCTGCAGTTTACCAGTATTTTGACATGCTTATCTTTAAATACTTTTATGTCTACAGGTTTTTCTTTTGTTACATTTCCCAGGCCTCATTTAGCATAATTCTTCTTCTTTGTTGCCAAGCATTGTATATATGCGAATCTAAAACACTAAAACTGTACTTTGCAAAAGCCGCTCTTTTTTTTTGGAGCATTCAAGATATAGTCTTGTAATGTATTTTTTTTTTTTAAATACTGTACAGATTGTGTGAACAAGACTTGAGACCAGAACTGTGCACTAACTTTAGCGTCTGCCTAATACAGCCAACACAGTGCTGTCACTACTGCTCGTCATATTACACGTCTGCAACTACAAGTACCACGACAACGAGACCATTGATAACATCCACTTCACCCAAAACTAGTAAGCAATGTATTGGTAGTAAATGTGACGTTAAAAAAAATACTTAAAAAAAAACAGAGCTTATATTAATTTCTATGAATTAGTTTGGATCAGTCATGTAATTAAATTTGTAATAGAGCTAGACTAACATTAATACATCTGCGATTAAATAGTCCTTAAAAAAACTAGACAAGATTCTGCTACTACGCTCTTGCACACGCTCCATTGGCTTCCTGTGAAAGCGAGAATCGATCACAAGGTCGCCACACTTTGTCATCAGTGTATAAATAACAATGAGATGCCCTTGTACCTTAGCGAACTGATTACTCCATATGTCCCCCAGAGAGCCCTGCGCTCAATGGACTCAACGCTTTTAGTAGTGCCACGTTTCTCCCTCAAAAGCTACGGTCTGCGTGCTTTTTCAGTTCACGGACCAAAGGTTTGGAACTCACTCCCCATTGATCTCAGACAGACAACATGCTACACCACTTTTAAGAAGAACATTGAGATCTGTTTAAAACTTTTTTTTAGGTTAGTTTGTCATTGTAACTCTCGTGTTTATGTTTGTAATGTTGTTACAGCGCCTTGAGCCTACATTTTGTTTGTTAACAGCGCTTTATAAATAAAATTATTATTAAATTTGATCTGTATGATCTAGAGCTTAGAGCTAGACCAGTAGACATTGAGCTATAGACTTGTGATGGTTTAAGATTTGATCTGGATGATGTAGAGCTTAGAGCTAGACCAGTAGACATTGAGCTATAGACTTCTGTTAGTTTGAGATTTGATCTGGATGATGTAGAGCTTAGAGCTAGACCAGTAGACATTGATCTATAGACTTCTGTTAGTTTAAGATTTGATCTGGATGATGTAGAGCTTAGAGCTAGACCAACAGACATTGAGCTATAGACTTCTGTTAGTTTGAGATTTGATCTGGATGATGTAGAGCTTAGAGCTAGACTAGTAGACATTGAGCTATAGAACTCTGCTACTTTGAGATTTGAACTGTATGATATAGAGCTTAGAGCTAGACCAGTAGACATTGAGTTATAGACTTCTGTTAGTTTGAGATTTGATCTGGATGATTCAGAGCTAGACAAGTAGACATTGAACTATAGAACTCTGCTAGTTTGAGATTTGATCTGGATGATTCAGAGCTAGACTAGTAGACATTGAGCTATAGAACTCTGCTACTTTGAGATTTGATCTGTATGATGCAGAGCTTAGAGCTAGACATTGAACTATAGAACTCTGCTAGTTTGAGATTTGATCTGGATGATTCAGAGCTAGACTAGTAGACATTGAGCTATAGAACTCTGCTACTTTGAGATTTGATCTGTATGATGCAGAGCTTAGAGCTAGACATTGAACTATAGAACTCTGCTAGTTTGAGATTTGATCTGGATGATTCAGAGCTAGACTAGTAGACATTGAGCTATAGAACTCTGCTACTTTGAGATTTAATCTGTATGATGTAGAGCTTAGAGCTAGACCAGTAGACATTGAGCTATAGGACTCTGCTAGTTAGAGATTTGATTTGGATGATTCAGAGCTAGACCAGTAGACATTGATCTATAGAACTCTGCTAGTTTGAGATTTGATCTGGATGATTCAGAGCTAGACCAGTAGACATTGAGCTATAGAACTCTGCTAGTTATCTTATCTTATCTTATATAATACAGACGTTACTTCAAAAAAGAAGATGATTACGTCCTACGCGTCATGCATTTAGTCATGCATATTAACCAATGACTTAAATTCTGCCAAGTCACTGGTTTTCCTGGCTAGCTCAGGCAACCCATTTGAGATTTGATCTGTATGATGCAGAGCTTAGAGCTAGACATTGAACTATAGAACTCTGCTAGTTTGAGATTTGATCTGGATGATTCAGAGCTAGACTAGTAGACATTGAGCTATAGACTTCTGTTAGTTTGAGATTTGATCTGTATGATGTAGAGCTTAGAGCTAGACCAGTAGACATTGAGCTATAGACTTCTGTTAGTTTGAGATTTGATCTGGATGATGTAGAGCTTAGAGCTAGATCTGTAGACATTGAACTATAGACTTCTGTTAGTTTGAGATTTGAGCTGGATGATGTAGAGCTTAGAGCTAGACCAGTAGACATTGAGCTATAGACTTCTGTTAGTTTGAGATTTGATCTGGATGATGTAGAGCTTAGAGCTAGACTAGTAGACATTGAGCTATAGAACTCTGCTAGTTTGAGATTTGATCTGGATGATTCAGAGCTAGACCAGTAGACATTGATCTATAGAACTCTGCTAGTTTGAGATTTGATCTGGATGATTCAGAGCTAGACTAGTAGACATTGAGCTATAGAACTCTGCTAGTTTGAGATTTGATCTGGATGATTCAGAGCTAGACCATCAGACATTGAGCTATAGACTTCTGTTTGAGATTTGATCTGGATGATGTAGAGCTTAGAGCTAGACCAGTAGACATTGAGCTATAGACTTCTGTTTGAGATTTGATCTGTATGATCTAGATTCTAGAGCTTAGAGCTAGACCAGTAGACATTGAGCTATAGAACTCTGCTAGTTTGAGATTTGATCCAAGTTTTGCTTTTTTTTTTCTCCAAACATTTTTTTTTTAGTCCTGTGCGAGGCTACCTTTAATCTAAGGCCAGCCCTGGACGAACTTTCAACCGTGGCGAGGGGCGATTCCTCAGTTCATATGATCATCCAGAAGGAATGGCAATGTTCTATCACTTTCGAGAAGGCCTTCGACGACACTATAAAAAGAGAGAAGGTCATGACAGTTCAGATTCACGAGTTACATTTAGTCCAGTACAGTCAAGTCCAGTGTGAAGTCACCCAGTTGAATCCATTACAGTCAAGTCCAGTGTGAAGTCACCCAGTTGAATCCAGTACAGTCAAGTCCAGTGGGAAGTCGCCCAGTTGAATCCAGTACAGTCAAGTCCAGTGGGAAGTCGCCCAGTTGAATCCAGTACAGTCAAGTCCAGTGTGAAGTCACCCAGTTGAATCCAGTACAGTCATGTCCAGTGTGAAGTCACCCAGTTGAATCCATTACAGTCAAGTCCAGTGTGAAGTCGCCCAGTTGAATTCATTACAGTCAAGTCCAGTGTGAAGTCACCCAGTTGAATCCATTACAGTCAAGTCCAGTGGGAAGTCGCCCAGTTGAATCCATTACAGTCAAGTCCAGTGGAAAGTCGCCCAGTTGAATCCATTACAGTCAAGGACGAGGCTGAGAGGCCAGTAGAGTTTGATACAACAGTACAGAGTTTGATACAACAGTACAGAGTTTGATACAACAGTACAGAGTTTGATACAACAGTACAGAGTTTATACATCAGTACAGAGTTTGATACAACAGTACAGAGTTTAATACAACAGTACAGAGTTTGATACAAAAGTACAGAGTTTATACATCAGTACAGAGTTTATACATCAGTACAGAGTTTATACATCAGTACAGAGTTTATACATCAGTACAGAGTTTGATACAACAGTACAGAGTTTATACATCAGTACAGAGTTTATACATCAGTACAGTATGGTTAAGCATTTTTACAGACACTGTTACGTGTTACCAATTGTACAGTATTGACTAATTGACTCCTTTTTTGAAGTGACCCTCATGTTTCATAGAGATATTAGACATTAATTAAGTTTTATGGAGCCCGAATTGTCAAGTTGAGTAGGTTGTGAAGTGTTTGCATAAAGCCTGGATAGAAAGAGTGACGTTACAATATTGTAGTCTTTCGATCGTGACTGTGTTATTGTGTAATTGTGTGTGTATATGTATACATAGCTCCTCCATCGTGGTTGAATATGAACACGTTTCTTGTCTTCTATGAACTCGACTATGACTATAAGTCCAATCCTCGCTTTAAAAAGGCAGTATATTTTTCTGCTTCAAAGAATGTAAAATTGTGAATTAATGTGTATTATTGCTTATCAAATAGTATTTCAGTCTATACCAACTCTATACCACTGTGTATATTACAGAGAGAGTATCATCGTGATGCGTGCATTAAAGTTTTTAAATTGTGTTAAAAGAATGTGACGTGTATAATTGTAATCAAAAAATGCAAATTATTGTTTCAATTGTGTAGACTACAAAAGTTGTTTTCGCTTAAAGATATTAGTGACGTTATAATACACGAAATTGCTGTTTTAATCGTACCTGCCCCCACTAATCCCTTAGATTATAATCTTTTTCATTAGTTGCTAAACATTTAGATAAAAATAATGTATGCTGCAAGTCACAAATCGAAGAGCACTGAAGACATTCTTGATGATATAGTATGTATTTTTTAAAATTGTCTACAGAATGTGAACCAGGAGATCTAGACTTGAGGCCAGAACTGTGCACTAACACTAGTGTCTGCCAGACAAAGTCATCACTATGCTGTCACTATTGCTCGTTACATTACAAGTCTGCAAATACAAGTACCACACAATTAACGCCCCCCAACGGTAGGAAATTTTGTAACCAATTGTGTGTAAATACATTAAATATTTTTCGAATGCTTATTCAGTTTTGAAGATGAACTACATCCTGGCCCAAACTTCCCGCAGGACGAAGGGGGAAGGCAGCGGGCAGGGTTTGCACTCATGAACATCGAGACCACCTAACGACAGCCCAGAACGCATAACAAACGATTAAGCAGCCATTCGTGTTTTATTACATGTGTTTTATCTGACGTTTGAGCTTTTGGTAGTGTAAATGATTTGCGATTTGTATCTAGGTTCTAAGCTTTAAACTATTCCTTTGTTTAATAAACGTGTTTTAGAAAAGATACATAGCCATTAAATGATCTTTTATATACGTAAAAATATTTTGAGTCAAGAGAAGTTAATCAAAAGATTGTACCTGTACTTTCATTCAATATAGACTCATATGTATCACTGGAAATAAAATAGTGTATATCTATATGTATCAAAGATTGTGTATCATTATGCATTTTTATGAAAAACTGGCTTGCATAATTATTATAACAATAAAAACGGTTAACTTTCAGAAATCATAAAGTAGCCTAAGCAAAAGAGATTTTCCAAGCTGTAAAATCAGATTTTCACAAGATTTTCTATAAGTGTCACAGGTTGAGGAAAGGACAGACTGACAGACCACGCAAAGCTATGGCGGCTTTCCTGCCTTTCGGTGGCCAGTAATATTGTCGAGAGAATAATAATAATCTTTATTATCCATTAGGAAATGTGTCTTACATTTTGTGCATTACACCAATTAAAACATTAGAACTATAAAAAAAACAAAATATACAGTAGGCCTAGATATTTCGATCTGCTTAATTTGCCTTAGCTCTTGTAAGTGGAAACAATTATCATGATGTCAGTTATGGTAGAAACTTTGTTTACAATAAGAAATTTTAATGAGGTTTATAATAATAATAATAAAGCTTGTCTTCGAGTCTGAAGATTAATGAGTAGTGCAGTATTTCACGTGGCTACATAGCCCTAACTGTGACCAACATATTTTGCCACAATCAGCCATTCAGCGCAGACATAACCATTGAGTGAGGTTTCTACAAAACACGAAATGCCTCGTTTCCTGTTTTATTGAAGTAATTTTTTTCTTTATAATAACAAAAAATATTCAACCATGTATTGGAAATGTTTATTTATCGGTATTCTGTTCAGTCCATAGGTTTGTTGTTTCCTTATTTAAACTAATCCACTTTATCGGTTGCTTAAATTTTGTTTTGTGAGCTAGAGGTATTTGTATTTTTTGACACATCGCACAATTTAGGCCATGTCCTGCCCATAATCCATCAAAGGAACTAGAGGTCAACATATCTAACTTTGATTAAGTCGTGCAAGAAGCAGTACTGTTTACAGTAGTCGAGACATGATGAAAGTAATGTATAATTATCTGTTTACTTTCAACAGAGTGTGTACTAGGAGAACCAGATTTAAGTCCACAGCTGTGTACTAGCCGTAGTATCTGCCAGACACAGCCATTGATGTGCTGTAAATATTGTTCTTCCCAAGACAATTCTGCAAGCCATCTCTCTTTATACACTATTGGGATATATTGTTTTTGTATTGTGTTCTTTCTTTATATTAAAACAAATGTCTATTAAGTAGATAAAGTATAAATGTCTATTAGGTAGCTAAAGTACAAGACTCTTAGGTAGATAAAGTACTTACCCTTGTTCGGAATTTTTTTAAAGTTTTTGTCTATTTCTTATCTTTATACCATTTTAAGCATTGTTTACACAAGGAAATCAATTATAATGAAGCAATCTATCAATCATAATGAAGCAATCGTTGGTGTACTGTGCATGAAATAATAGACCTCTAAAACATGTAACCAAGGCCGGCCTTAGATAATGAGCCTGCTTGTCCTTAAAAGTCATTATGAGGAACATTTTGTACATCCTCTTATAATTCTGGATCTAGAGATAAATTATGTTGCTTGTTTTTATTTCTTTTATTAAAGTTTCAAGTTCTTTATATAATGTGTTGCCTTTTCCATTTATAGTTATTCTATAGTTTGCTGCACTAGTTTGTTATGTGTCTTTTAAAGTAAATGAGCTTTCCAATTTTATTTTTAAAATCATTGACCAGAAGTATCTAATACCTTATCACCTGATTCGCCTTAGAATTTATTTATAATTCTATAAAGAAAACTTAACTAGACCCCACACCAGATGTGGAAAAATATACAGGTCATGACTGGGTTTGCATTCATCTTTAATCTTGGAAATTGAAGGCATTGCCATTCATTGTATATCATTTGTTTGTCTTCAGTGAAATTATTACAGGATTGTTTCCACAGTATTTTAAAATTTGCTATGTTGTCTTCTTGATCAGTTATTTTATTTAATGTACCGTACACCTTAATAATGTTGATTCATCTATATTATATTATTTCTGTAAGCAAGTACTCTATAATTCATGAAATTCTAAAACAGTGTATGATGCTGGCAAAAACTTGTTCCTGCAGATTACCTAACAGCTGTATGCTGGTATTTGAGTTTGGTGTAAACAAATACAGACAAAACTCCACAAAGAAATGACAGAAGAGGGAACTGTTTCAAAATTTTAATCACAACAAATAGTTCATAACAAATAGTTCATCCTAATTTTAGGTAAATAACAAGCCTTACATGCAGGTAATAACCTTAGTACTTTATTTCCTCACATAGATAGTTTCATTATGCAACTCGCAAGTAACATTCCAGAAAAGCTGTGACTCAAACAGTATCCCTACAAAATAACTGTCCAGATATCCTGGCTACATTAATTTAAAAAAAAAAGTAAATGTTCGAAGTTAATATGCGAAAAAAAAAAAGTTATAAAATAATTTTATCTAGTGCAATGCAATGTTGGTAAACAAATTAACAATCAGGCCTTCAAGGGCCATAATTCTGAAATTCATCAGCAGAAGTAGAAAGACAATAGTATAAAGCCTGTGAGGCCACTGATCTTGTATCGACACTTGCTGTTCCTTTGGATCTAGATCAGTTGCTTGGAGAGAGGGAAACTGCTGAGGAGATATAGTTTCGACCATTGCCATTGCACAGGATTCATTTCCATATAGTAGTTTCACAACTGAAGGATCACAATTAAATCAAGCTGGAACTTTTCTCATCTGGAGTCTTTGATCTCCCATCAAACTTTTACTCAGGTGGCAAATAGGGGAATGCTCTTCAGATATGGCAAATATCGAAGAAATAAAATACTTATGGTATACCAAAATCGAACCTGCTGCCTGTATGAAAAGGAAGGATCCACAAAGATTATGGCACCTTAACTGAAAGTAAAGGCAGCTATCCAGAGAGCTTAATAGGCCACCCCCAGCTGGTTGTGCGCAGGGTTAACAACAGTCATATAAAAAAAATATTGTTGGGAAAGCTAAAACAAATATGAATAATATAAAGTTTATTTTTTAAAAATGATTAGGCTATAATAAAACGCCCTAAACGTTGAAGGAAAAAGCATTGATCACACAATAAGCCTTCTATGATGGACTAGAAGAATTTATGACAAGGCAACACTGCAGGACATCAAAATAGTTCTAGGAGATTTCAATGCCAAAATTGGAAAAGAATTTGCCTTCAGACCAATAATCGGCAAAGAAAACTTATATGAAGAGGCAAATAATAATGGCCTAACATTACTGGGTTTGGCCTCAGGAAAAGGAATGTCTATCTGTAGCACTAAATTCCAGCATAAGAAAATGTACAAAGCAACATGGATCTCACCTGATGGAAAAACCGAAATCCAATAGATCATATATGGATAATCATAAGTAAAAGATGTAGATTTGATGTATTTCATGTAAGAAGTTTCAGAGAAACAGATGCAGACCATCTAGTAGCCAAAGCTAAATTTAGACAAAGAGTAAAAGTAAAATATACAAGAACCAAAGTAGCACAGCAATATGATACTCAAAAACTCATGATAGACCCACTTGATGCAGAAACTTAAGAATTCCTAACACATCTAACAGCATTGGGAAAGGACAATTACAATCTAGACAATAATTCTAAGGGCACTTACTGATTCCCTCACCTTTCACTAGTTACGGTACCCCGATTGTGGTGAACTAAAAAAAATACAAATTTAACTTGTTATTACTTAACCTTGTCTCTAGAACAGCAGTTCTCAACCTTTTAAGCTTGGCGACCCCTTTTTAGAATCCTCCACTCGGCCGCGCCCCCCCCCCCCCACACACACACACAGCAAATGAAGAATAGACAAAAACAATCCATATTTTCGATGGTCTTAGACGACACCCAAGGGGGTCGCGACCCACAGGTTGAGAGCCCTGCTCTAGAACAACTAAGCCAGTTCACAAATGGAAACTACAGCAATTAAAACTTCCCAAAATGATGTTTCATTCCCAATTTTATCTTCAAGTTGCTATAACAAAAAGACAATTTTATACTTCTTTCTGTTTTAATCACCATTTAAAAAAAAAACTCCTTTTGAAAGTAAATTTCAATGGCAGTATGTGGCCCCTAACTTGTTTTTGTAGACATTATATGAAAACAATCTTTTTTTTTCTATCAAAGCTAGGACACAAATTTAGTTTTATGTGTGTAAAATGTTTTAAAAAGAAAAAGCAGATATAGATATTTTATTTTGTGTGTTGGGGTGGTGGTTAAAAAAAAAAAAAACGGCCAGAAGGATGTGTTTGTGTGTGGGAGATCAATATAAGTGAGCCGCTCTAATTTAAAGTAATATCTTAGAAGAGTATTGAAATTGGATGGGGGATGTTGGGTCAAAATGTTACATGAGAACAGTTCACAGGCCAGAAGTGTGTATGGGAATGAATTTAAAGCTGGCCACTCCAATTAAATGAAGCATATACTAGAATTCACAGACCAAAAGATAAATTGTTGAAGCACAACAGCAGACGTAGCCTGTGGGTAATCCTAATTATAACAAATGAGCAATAAAAAAACAACAACGTGCTATTAAAAGTAAAGCAGATGACATGGTTGGATTTAAGCAAAAGAAAAGGAGAATCTAACACAGAATGCAGGCATATTGAACAGACAAATAATGCTAAAGAAAGAAACCAGAAAGCAGTACAAAGAAGCAAGGCGAAGGGTTACAAAATCTGTCAGAAAGAATAAAAATGAAGCAATCAAAAAAACAACAAAGAGCACTCATTGAGAACCTTGATGCGAGAGGAATGGGCATGAAAATAAGGGATAACAAGAATGGATTTCAAGCAAGATCACACATGTATGAGAACTATAATGGTGTCCTCGTCACAAAAAAAACAGAAGGGTCATTGACAAATGGGCTGAATACTTTGAGGATTTCCTAAATAAAACAAGATGGAGACAAAGGAAAATATGAACAGCCACCAACACAATAAACCTACCAACACTATAAACTCAACAATTCTAATTTAAACATCAGAAATAAAAAATTACGAAGCACCAGGAGAAGACCAAAATTACAACAGAGCTAATAAAAATGGAGGAAAAAACCTGAATTCACAATAAGACTAACCAATATCAAGAATTTTGGAAGAAGTAATACTAACAGATTGAAAGCAGCACTCATAACATAAATACAAACTAAAAAAAATGGCAAGAAAACAATGTACTAGTACATCAATTTAAATCTCTTATGATGGTATCAAAAGGAAATATCTCTATGAAATACTGAACAACTTAACAAGACTTATGCATATGAAATTAAACAACTCAATTTTACAGTGATAACATATAGATCTAAAACACACAAAAAAATTATTTTAAAATTAAAAAAAACACAACAATCATTCAAAAAAGACCTGAATCAGACATTTTTAAAATTGTCCAAACTTGTTTTTTTTTCCATATAATTGCCCAAAACTTGTTTTTTTTTCATTCTGAAGGAAGTTACATTTTTGTAGAATAAAATTTCGGTATATTTAAGGCAGCTCAAATGTTTTCATTTATTCCTTTCATTGACAGTCTGTGGATAGGTTAAAAACAAAATTTAGTGATATCAAAGACTCTAATAAAAGCAAGTCATTTTAATTAAAAAAACAAACAAACAAAAAAAACATAAAATATACTTTAAAAAAAAACAAGCTTATATTTAAGTGTGATTGTATCAATTAGTTTGGATCAGTCATGTAATTATATGAATGGCCAAGACATAGTAAATCTGTGCAATTAGAAATATTTTTACCAATTGTTTTTGTTTAGCTTTCTCAATGTGCTATGATCCTATCACTTGTTTGGACCAGTTGTGAAAGGGGGAGGGACGAAGGGGCTATCTAGGTGAATGATTCCATGATTGTTATTGAAATGCATAAAAATAATTTTCACTGATGTCTCAGGAGTTCTGAGGGCGACTAATTCAACTTATACCACAACATCTGTCAAGTAGGATTTCTTTTTTTTTTGCTATAGATACCTAACAAAATAATTAATTACGGTAGCAATAGTTAATTAACTATTTGGTTAATTTTTTTTATTGATTCTTGTGTTCTCATGTAAAAGAAATAATTTTGCAAAATTTCAGCTTGACCAGAGATTAGGTGTACGAGAAAAAATGTGTACAAACTTTTTACCATACAGACAGATGGAGTGAGTGTAAAAAAAAATAACATATAAGTGACATCACGTTTAATTTTCTATAGAGTAGCAGTTAATTGGATGGGTACTAGGTCATGTGGTACACACTCTGAACAGATGTCATGATGGTCCTATGTACAAACCTGGCCCATCCCCTTGTCATCCTGTAAGATTGGACTAGGATGTCAAAATAATGTTTTAATGTAGAATGCAATTTTTCTGTTTGTTTGCAGTTAAATTTTTTTTGTCAATGTATATTTTTTTCCACCTCATCTTAAGGAATAAATGTTTTGAGATGACTGGGCATTTTGTAAAGAACTCTTTCTATACTATAAAATCCTAGAATTGAATAGCTCTTTTTTATATATACACACACACAATAATATGTAGTGGAACATGTAGCCGTCTAGTAACCATCATAAAAAGGGCATCAAAAATTACACTCACAACATTGCCACATTTAAAGGAACTTTTTGAACAAAAGTGTCTAAGGAAAATCGAAAAAATCTTGGAAGACAACAGCCACCCGCTCCATCAGAACTATGTCAGGTCGTCGTGAAGTGGGCGACTACTGTCAATCAAAACAAGAACAGAGGGGTACAAAAACTCGTGCGTACCTCACTCGGTCAGACTATATCAATGCCACTCGTTGATCAGGAAACATGAATAGGACCAGGATGCCTGTGTGTAGTCGCTGAATAAACTTTCTATGTTGTGTCTGTTGTATTTATGTGTATGTTTCTGTTGTGTTGTCTTTATATGAGAAAAAGAGTCCTTGTAATCACAACAAATTTCCATTAGGATCAATAAAGCAGTCTTAGTCTTAGTATTTCTTAAGATTGTGGCATATAAAAATAGTAGTATGTTTATATAAAACTTGAAAGACTTTACAAATATTGTTAAATCACTCACAGTTTGGCAAGCCATATTAATATAAACTGGATCAGTTTCAGTTGGGCATTTGGAATCATTAAGCTGTGGAATGTTCAAACAAGAAAATCAAAGAATGGAGATTAATTCACTAAACAAACTTTAGAGAACTCTATCCTATAAAATCATAAAAAATGATAACTTTACTTTGTGCACAAACACAGTATTCTGTAGGATTTTTTTTTATATTAGCCTGAGGCAAATACAATTATAAAAAACAGCATGTTGATAAACTTGAAATAAGACTTTACAAATATTGTTAAATCACTTACAGTTTGGTCAGCAACACAGGTAGAGGTTCAACTAACAGTTGCAGTTTGACTCTCTGAAGTCTTGGGCTGGAACTGGAATGGTCAAATAAAAAATTTGAGATCACAAACACTCTAATAAAAAAGACAGTCATTTTAACAATAAAATAACATAAAAACTGGACAGCCATTAAGAACACTATCTATCCTATAAGATTATTTAAAAAAAAAATTAACAACTACTTTACACAAACACACATATTACCCTATAGGAACTTTTTTAAAATAGTTTGTAGCATATAGAAATAATAAAAATAGCATGTTGATAAATTTAAAATTAGGATTTTTAAACATGACTCACAATTCGGACAGCATTGTTTGTAGGTATTTTATAGATGCTTTCAATAAGGCACTCTGAAGATTTGGGCTGGATCTGGTGTTGTCAAACGAAAAAAAAATAGAGAGCTCAAACATTCTAATAAAAAAAACACAGTCATTTTAATAATAAAAAAAAAAAAACTTGAAATATAGAAATAATAAAATAGCATGTTGATGATAAGCTTAAAATAAGACTAGAAATATTGTTAAATCACTCACAGTTTGGCAAGCCATATTAATATAAACTGGATCTGTTTCTGTTTGGTCAGCAATACGGGTGGAGGTTCCATTAATAGTTATAGTTAGGCCCTCTGAAGTCTTGGGCTGGAACAGGAATGGTCAAATAAAAAATTTGAAATCACAAACACTCTAATAAAAAAAAGAAATCATTTTAACAATAAAAATACATGAAAACTGGAGCTCAAACACTCTAATAAAAAAACACAGTCATTTTAATAGTAAAAAAACAACTTTAAAACTCATTTAAGAACTCTATCCTATAAAATCATAGACAATTATAAATCTACTTTATGCACATATTTACAGTATCAATTTTATTATACAAGTTTGTAATATATATATACAAATAACAAGATTACGAAGAGAATTTGTGTGATCCCCCATTGAAGTCACCATTGGACCAGGAATATTTAAGCCATAGTCTTGTTTTGATCATTAAAATTAATAAAATTGTAAAAAAATAATTTGGCTTTTTTTCCACAAACAGGACAACACTTCATCTTTGATAAAACTCTTCTGGAATAAGTAGAGTAGAGATCCAACTGATCACCTAAAAACAGAATGGAAACCTCCCAGACAGTGTCTGTGGCACCTGGTGCGGTAGCTCAGGGTGTCATCCCTTCCCATCAACTTTCTTCAAATATGTTCCAATAAACACTATTGCTGGTTAGTTCTTTTTGTGGAACAAATACAGTCAGATGATTACCTACTATTATTGATTTTTACTCAAATGTAAAATGAGTCTCAATTCTTTTATAAAATCCCAGTTTATGACATTTATTTAACTCATACTCAAAAGCAGCTATTTCTTATCATTTATGGAATCTAAAATTAAAAAGATCTAGATCTAGTATTTCACAGCCTACAATTCTGTGGGGTTGATAAAATACCTTTAAATATCCCTATGCACATTAAAAAATAACTTTATGAAGCTGCTTACAGATCTAGATCTTTAGATTTAGATTTTTTTTTTACATGAAAGTGAGAAGGGCAAAGGTTTTCATTGAAGAAATATTGGTTGAGCTTAATCTCTCTTTTAACATGATAAAGGGAATCAAACTGATGTTCCCTAACTTGCAGAATGTATCTTCTGTGGTAGCTACTGGAATAGTCACTAGCGACTATCTAGGTTCCATTACTTATGAAGGCCTAAATTCAAATAATGAAATCAGGGGCATTTTAGGCAGACTCAATTACTTTTTTTATATTAGAAACAAGTTCAATGACTAATTAAAATTATCTGCCTGAAAAACAAATGTTTAAAATGTTTATTATTAGTGATTGTAGAGGATGCCAAAGCTTTCATAGCTAACACTGCAAAAAAAGGTATGGAAGAAGAAAATCTGAATGATATAAAATATTTCCAGTGTTTGGATACCTTGTAAAGAAATTGCCTATCAACAAAACTTTTTTTTTACAAAACTAGATGTCACTGATCCAGATAAGCAAACCATTACATTCGGTTTAAGTCTATATTCACTTGTAACAAAATTCTCATTCTTTTGAATACATTTTCTGTTGCTGCTATTATAGAATGTGAAGTACCGTACACAAGAGGCATTAGGATCAGTAAATCATTGCCAAGTGACAAGAACGTTTTCATTCTAACATTTTCTAGAAAAGTCTAAGACAAAGACTGCAAGTGTAAATATTTTGACAAATGTACAAAATGTCTTATATAACTTTATGCTGTGTTAACTTTAGGATTGCTGCCCTTTGTGTATGTTATGTGCTTGAATGATTTAATTTTATTCTATCCTGAGTAAATTTCTTGATATTTAGGAAAATACACATTTGCCCCTCAAAATACACATGTCCAGGTCTGGGAATACACAATTCCCTTTTGGCATGTAAGCATCTCTGCCTATACAAACATTAAAAACAGAGTGTTGATAAACTTGAAATTAGACGTTAGTAACATTGTTAAATAACTCACAGTTTGGTCAGCAATACTGGTTGGGATGCTTTCAGTTAGGCTCTCCGAAGTTTCAGGCTGGATCTGGTGTGGTCAAACAAAAACAAACAAATAGAGCTCAAACACTAATTAAAAAAAAGTCCCCTTAATATTAAAAACAACTTGAAAAACTGAACAGTCATTAAAGAAATTTATCCTATAAAATCATAGAAAATAATAAATCTACTTTATGCACATACACAGTATTAACATTTTTATAGTAGCTTGTGATATATAGAAAAAATAAAAACAGCATGTTGATAAACTTGAAATTAGACTTTATTAAATGACTCACACTTAGGTCAGAAATACTTGTAGCATTTGAATTAATCGTTTCAGTTAGGTCCTCTGAAGTCTTGGGCTGGAACTGTAATGGTCAAATAAAAAATTTGAAATAACAAACATTCTAATTTAAAAAATAAAAACATGAAAACAACTGAATGTTAAATGTTGTTAAAAACCTCAATTAATTGGATGGCTACTTAGTCTAGTTATAAAAACATATTGACTAATAATGTAGTCAATAATAATGTAATCTTTTTTTATACTATAATTTCTTTTTGAATGCTTGCTTGGCCAGTAATTTTTCTAAAAAAAAAACTTTCAAAAACCAAATAAATATATACTAACTAAAGTAGGGCAGAAAAGCGCTTGGTTTCTGAACTGGGGATCCTGGGTTCAAATTCTGTTGAAGGCTGGGAATTTTAATTTCGGGATCTTTGGGCACCTCTGAGTCCACCCAACTCTAATGGCTACCTGACTTTAGTTGGGGAAAAGTAAAGGCAGTTGGTCGTTGTGCTGGCCACTTGACACCCTCATTGACCGTAGGCCACAGAAAAAGATGACCTTAACATCATCTGCCCTATAGACCACAAGGTCTGAAAGGGAAACTTTGTAGTGTAGTGATAAGTGCTCTGGACTGCTGTCATGATGGTGGCTACATCAAACCCACCTAACGGCGGTCATTCCCTTGCCATCCTGTAGAAGGTTTGGACTAGGATTTAATAATCTTCATTTCTGATGTAGTACCCAAACTACAAAAAAACTAAAAAAATAAAAAATTGAGTTCAATCTTCCTCCATTGTCTGGTGTGAATTTAAACTGCCTATACAAGTTTTGCTTTATGTCTTGGATGTGAAAGTTTGTTAGTTAAAAAAAGTAAATATCTTTTTTTTTTTCAGTTCTTTTTAGGGATTTAATGTCTGGAGATTAATTAAATAGTCGCCCTGTAAAGAACTTTTTCTATCCTATTGAGGATTTTCATACATGGCAGAACAACTAAATAGCTAAGTGTACAAAAAGAAGGAAGTTTTGATCAGTTTTTGTTTTTTAAAATGTATTTTTTTAATGCAGCAGAATTAAATTTTCTTAAATTTTCTGCTTGTAGCAAAAAATATATGTCAATATCTTACTCTAACGTAAGATAATGTAATTGATATATTGTTAAAATTATATCCTAATCCTTTTTTTAGAGTTGGCAACTGTAATATCCAATTAAGCATTCTTGACATTGTTTATTCATTATAAAAAAATTTCAATAAATTGTTAGAAAACTAATAGCTCTACTTTCTACAGGCACAATTAGCCTTACCAGTATACATTTCTTTGCACCATAGAGAGATAATGAAAGCAATAAACTTGAAATAAGACTGCTCAAATACTATTTAATGACTTACGGTCTGATATCCTGTATATATTATTGAGTCATAAACATGGTTTTCTTCTGTACTGTTCGCCTAGGGAATGAAAAAAAAAATCTAATAAAATTTTAGCAAGTTGAATATAAACATTTTTCTTAAAAAGCCATGCATCTCAAATAGCCTCTGACAACCAGACCTTGGGCCTGGTCTAACTATTTATCACTAACAGGAGAAGGGGAAAAGGCGAGTACTGACACTTAAGCAAGTAAGATTTGGGTAGGGCTGGCTACACGCATGGAGAGGGTGGCATCATTCCATCCAGAATTAAGGCATAAGCTTCATCTCACTTCCATAAGATGATCCATAGTCATTTCTCGATTTAAAGAGGCCACAGATATGGTTGACAGAATCAATGTAGGCAATGACTAGTTGAAAATTCTTTAATAAGAACTCTAAACTTCATCTCTAAACTTGTCACATGATGAATCTTCCACCCCCCCCCTCTCATTGCAATTCTTATATGTTTGTGGAATGTTGATACAAATTTTAAATGGTATTTAAATACTTACAATCTCTATTTCTTCAGCAGCATTGGAGGTGCAGACCACAGCATTGCTTTGAATACTGAAAGAATAAGAACATTCTAAAAATGTTAAAAAAAAAAAAACAATAAGAAAAATGTTTAGTTCATAAAAAACCATAAAAGCAATTGTAGTTTATGATAGGCACAGACAAATAAACAGCAAGATGATGATATGTTCAGTAAGAGAAATAACATAATAATGATTCGTACAGAACAAGAAACATCAAAACATCAAGATGATATGTACAGAAAAAGAAACACTATGATGACAAACAAAACACCAGTGGAAAATAAAAACAAAGAGAGTAAACCTGTACTTGCTAAATTTTAGGTTAATTTCAATATAACATTTTCAGATGTATGGAGTGAGTTAAGATTGAAAGTTTCTTTGACAGATTATAAGCAAATGTGCTGTGTAGCTTTAGTAACATCTAACCCCCCCCCCCCCTTTTCCTTACAATAGTTTGAGTTGGGTTTGTTTTTTTTGGAGAAAAAGCATACTAAATATTTTAGCTGCTCTACATTGCCATACAGGGGCGGTGGCTGAGTGGTTGAGCGCTTGGCTTCCGAAACTGCAGTCCTGGGTTCGAATCTCGGTAAAGACTAAGATTTTTGGGGAAAGAAAATGTGGCTGGTCATTGTGCTGGTCACATGACACCCTATTTGTTAACTGTTGGCCAAAGAAACAGATGACCTAAACATCATCTGCACTATAGATTGCTAGGACTGAAAGGGGAACTTTACTTACTCTTTTTTTAAATTGCCATACAGGGTTTTCATTATACTTGTTTTCTTTAAGGGGAGATAATATGGGACATTTCAAGAAAGATGTTTGACATCCCATAAGGATGCAAACTGTGAGCAAGTAAGTAAATAGAATTCCATTTATTGAGTATGAGTACTTATTGAGTACTTATCTTCTCTATAAAGTAACATCTGTCTCTGGACAAAAAAAAATGATCCTTATTAAATTATTTCATCTAATAAGAGAAGAGACAATTCTCCACACTTTATAATGTCTTATATTTTGATGTTATTGTTCTCACATCATTATCTATATGCAACTATACCGACAACTCTTGCTAAATCTAGTAAATCTAAAATAACCAAGTAAGTTAAAGCTAAAATAACTACACATCTTAAGACCACAGAAATAAACTTTCTAAGCCAAGAGCTTTACCGCTCAGCCACCATGCCTCCAAATATTTCATTGTACATTGTTTAAATTATCCTTGCATAAGTTAGGTTTGCATAAAAGAAACATTAAAAAAATAAATCAATTCTTACCTAAATTGAACAGCTGGTGAGGAGCCTGAGAAATGAAAAAAATGAAACAATATTGAAAGAATCTTTTTTGTTGTTATGAAATTGGTTTCAACCAAAATAACAGTGAAAATATATTGTGAATTTGTTTACCGGTACTTAAAGTTTATTTATAACTATAATTTTTTTTAACAAACAGTAACTAATAAAAATCAAACAAATCTTACATTGCTAAAACAGTTAGAGACAAAAGGGCCGCCACAAAGTTTTAAAAGTAATGTAAAAATGTAAGTAATGCATATAAATATGTAAGTGCATTTCCTGGGGAGATAGCGTCTCCAATCAGGAGTTTTGAATTTGGCCTAAATATATAGTGTTTTTGCTTTATAGAAACTTGAAACAGAACATTATGCTAGTTTAGACATTTCACCTAGATGCATGTTTAATATTTAAAGAAAGGGAACAGACTAAAAGCAGCTGTCACATTTTTTTAAGCACATTTAAGGCCATGGTGAAATAAGTTTTTCAATAGCATTTCTAGTTTCTGAGACATTAGCATGACAATAAGCACAAAAGGCAGCTTTTCAATATTGGTGCTGTTAAAAATGTACATGAATGGCTGACTTATGAAACAGAAGGTATTGATATACAAAAATTCATGAATGATTTAGCTAACTTAAACAATGCTAGGAGGATTCTATCAGCTTTGAAGATATAGGATGATGAATATGTTGTATTTTCCAGCCAGCTTTTTGCCCTGAGCTCTTTTGCGGTCTGTACCAAGGAAGAATAGCATAATTTGTTATTTTTTTTTAGCTGGTTATGCTGGGTTAATGTGGTAATAGGATTTGTGAATTAATTAGGGGCGTTTAAAGACTAAGAGGGCCTGGTTTAGAGTTTTATAAAGATGGGAGTAGTGTCTACAAAGGGGTGGGTTTATTTATGCCCAAATAGTAATCATCTTCTTTTTTGAAGTACCGTCTGTATTCTATTATTAAAGTACCAAACATGGGAAACATAAAAAGGATGAGAAAGTTGATTTAAAAATCAAAACAAATGTAGCTTATAATCCTTTAAATACAAAACATAATTTCACCTGAACCGACATTGAATACTCTTTTCCAAATGTAAATTAAAATGTCAGTACAAACCAATGCAACAGCAATCAAGAAAGTTGAGCAAATTGAAATGACCATTAGGATTTTTTTCCCATTGAGCCTAAGAGAAAAAAAAACAACAATATTATAATAATGAAAAACATTTAGAAAAAAGTAAACTCTGCCGCTCTAGAATTGGCTTGATCAGTCACTCCAGATTCCGCACCATCTCAAGACAGTGACTCATCTGGGCACATCCATTGTCTTCTGAGACAGAAAGAGCTATATATATAATGCTATCTTGCAGTACTGTTGGATTTGTGGCTCTATAATGCTATCTTGCAGTACTGTTGGTTTTGTGGCTCTATAGTGCTATCTTGCAGTACTGTTGGCTTACCCTTGTTTAATGTGAGTATGCAAACTGTTCCTACAATCTTGCAGCAGTTTTGATGCCATAGTTTTGTACAATAGTATTGCAAGGATATTGACTTTTGCCTCTCTAAAGGGACTGAACTTTAGGCTTGTATTGGAACTAGAGGTGGCTCATGTTTGTTATTTTTATTATCATGTTACTATCTAAAAAAGGAATGTGAGTCCGTATCATCCTTACTACTTCTGTGAAGAATGCTGTGAAAGGTACACCCATTGTTTTAAGAGCATTTTATATAGTGATTCATTGTTAATACACTTTTACATATAGTGTGATACATTTGCATCACACATGAAAGTCACCACATGAAATATTACAATGAATTTGCTATCACCTTGTCCATGATTCATTATGAAGCATGAATGTGTACTAGAATTTCCGGGGTCTAAGAAAATAAGGTAAAGCTTAAACATAGATTTAGTAGATAAAAAGTAAAACATACCATCAGCGATAGTTGAATAGGTTGGGTCAGTGGTTTCGTTAAGTCTGGTTGTGTTTGAGGCTATGAACAAAAAAAGTGAATAATTGTGTTTTATTTTAAATCAAATATTATTAATTAATTTTTTTTATAAGTTTGCATCAATACAAAGTTGAAACATTATGGCTTTTATTTTTCTAGCTTACTACATAGACTTTGTAGATAAAAAGTAAAACATACCATTAGCATTAGTTGAATACATTGGATTTGTAGTCTTGATAAGTCTAGTAGTTTTTGAGGCTATAAATAAAGAAATTGCACGTTTCTGAATCAATTTTTTTAACTATAAAAAATGTATTCCAAAATAACACTATTGGTGCAAATATCTTTTCAATAGTTTGCTACTGTTTTTATAATTTAGAGAAAAAGAATATAAGGTTCCAGTTTGTTAAAGGTTCTAATGTTTCAAATGCTTTTTTGCTATTGCCAGTTTTCAAGCAACTATCGCTTATACTTCGCTGGTCAAAGATTAATTTTTCTTTTGTTGACTTCATTTTCATGCATATTTCTTTGTTGGTTGAACTGCATTCTTCTGCCAGAAAGGGATTCACTTTTTTTTGTTTTTAGTTCTCTACTTCCATTACATAAATCAAGGATGTTTGTGTAACCCATGGCTTAATTTTCCTTTGCTTTGTTCCTAGGATCTCAGAGGCTGACTTGTGCAATATTTTTCTGATAGTATCCATGAGTTAATATCCTCATGTACGGTTTAAGGTTGAGAGTTCAAATTTACTAATGCTAGGTCTGGGTGGACTCAGAGGCGCTCCGAAGATCCAGAAATTAAAAATCAAAGTCTTCACCAGCATTTAGCTACAGGACCTGCGGTTCAGAAGCCAAGCACTCTATCACTCAGCCACCACACTTCCATTGTCAAGCTAAGTCACCAATTCAAAAATCATAAAAAAAAAGATGTTGGATTTCTTTTCTTTCTAAATATCTTTGTGTGTTGATGCTGTAGACTAAGGTAATCCATGTTTCTGTTTTCAAGGGCCAACCTGTGAATGTTTGTATGTGGCTTGGACAGGAGAAGATTCAGAGGTAGAGCAGAGAGGCAAGTTGGGTTTTAGTGTGAGTTTGTTTTGGACGTTTTCAATGCTTGTAAATAATGTGATCTATTTTCAATGAGACTTGAGACGTTACATGTATATGTGTTGACCTGTACTATTTCAAGAGCATCACACACAAGTATTCAATTTTTTATTTCAGCTAAAAGTGAATTAAAGTATTTCCCTTGTTGTACTGATACAGTGATGCCCAAAACGCGGGCCAGATTCGGCCCGCGATGTGGTTCCATCCGGCCCACCGAAATGTCGGCACAAATTGTAGAAAAATCCACTAATCCCCCCCCTCCCCCTAAAGAAAAGGTTGAAAAATGTCTCTTTCCCTACGTTAGGGCCCTCAATGTTTCTAACATTTGTGCGTTTATGAGATTGGACTCTTAATGTAGAATTTATAAAAACAGAAAGGACCTTTACTTTTTGGCAGAACCTGATAATAAGCCAATATATTTGAGTTGTAAAGTAAAGAAACGCCATTATAAAACAAATTTGACGTCATTGAAATCAAAAGATTGTTTAAAATTACGTCTAGAGATTGGAAGATTAATGTTATTTACCAAAAAGAGTCAAGAATATGAGTCGTTGGTAAAGCTAGCTACACCGTCGCTCATATTTTTAGTAGAGAAATGATACGAAGCATGAAAAAAAAAAGACAATACTATCCCATCAATGAATGTAAGTGCTAGATCCACAGGTTTCGAATCAAATAGTTTCAGATCAATTTCAATTTGTTTTCTGTACCTTTCCCTTATGTGGCCCGCGACACCAGTGTCGGAAATGAAAATGGCCCGCAGGTCGATTTATGTTGGGCATCACTGTACTAATATATTAACAAATGTTTTTACTTTTCAATAAAAAACAAGGGTGAAATTTGTATAACTGTATATCTATTTTTAAGTGTAACTGTATTTTAAGTCTATTTACTTTACCATAAATAAAAACTTATTGGTGTGATTAATATCTCAGCCAACCCATACCCTCATGTGTTGTTGTTTTAAACTTTTTATAAAAAGCCAGTCAAGGAATGTCTTTTTTATAAAAAGCTAACTTATGTCTGTTTTAGAGAATACTTCCAGTTGGCCCGCTTCAGTTGTAGAGTGACTATGGTTCATCTCAAACACTTTTTCATGTAGCTGTGGAGCTCTATTTTGGAGAGACATTCCCGTCCACAAATATTGCAGGTTAAGGTGACTTTCAATTGGGTGGTAGAGGAGCTGGCCATTTTTCACATGGCATGCTTTTCTTCCAGAGCTGAGGCCCATGTTTTTTTGCTGTCCCTAGTGAAGGCTAAGGCTATGTCAATGGTCAGTATCTATGTTTGCTGATTTTAGGTCCCATTTTGTTACATCCATGTAAAGGAGGTGGGAGCGACCAGTTTTCAAACTCAAGTGGCCCACAGAGAATAATTTTCAGGATGCGATTGTCTTCCATCCGGCGAACATGTCCAAGCCAGCGCAGGTGGTGTTGTCTGAGGACTGTAAAGATACCTGTTCGTGCAAGAAGGATCTCTTTCTTTCCATGTGATTTTCAAGATTCTTCGGAGAGAGCGCAAATGGAATGAGTTTGGTTTTTTCTCTTGCTTTGCGTAGGTGGTCCACGACTCACTGCTGTACAATAGCTTACTCAGAACGCATGCCTTGTAGACCGCCATTTTAGTTGCTGTAGTGAGCTTCTAGTTTTCCCAAACTCTTGACTTGAGTCTAGCGAATGTTGAGGCAGTCTTCTGTAACCATTTCTCCTCTTCTAGAGACAGGTCATCCTAAATTGTGGATCCAAGATAGCAGAATTCATTAACAGCATCCAGTTTGTTATCATCTATGAGGATGGAGGGTGATGTTGTAGCAGGTGGTCCCATAACATTTTATTTCTTCATGCTAATTGTTAAGCCATACTCTTTACAGAGAATACTATATATATGTATATAATCTCACACACAAAATCTCAAGTAAATGTACAAAACTAAACTATATGAGTAATAAGATATTCACATAAAGACTGTACACAAAAATACCTTGGTCCTCCACATTTAGTTTGTTTTCTTCATTCACCGGAGAATTCACAAAGTAACATCGCAAGAAAGGTAAGAGCTTTGAGAATGTGTCCAGGTCCAGACTTGTGTTAACTGTAATCACTTCCTTGGTCTTAACTGAAGGTCTTTCTTGATTCTGCAATGAAAACTTTTTTTTTATAGATGTCTAATTAATACATTAATATGTGCAGTGTTTTATGTATAATTGCTACTTTAGTCTTCTATCCTGAAGGGTCTCTAAATTTAATGATTCTACTAATGGTGCTATTCTGACTAAATGTGAATATTGATTTGTTATGAATCTCACTGCACTATTTTGTGTCTCTTCTTGTTTCTAAATGTTTTTTTCTTAAGTTGAGGGGTCCCAAACAGAGGATGCATATTCTTTTAACCCTAATCAAGGATAAATAACATTTTAGTTTGTCTTTATTGGATTTGTAAAAAAAAAATATTTTAATAAAAACTTATTGCTTTGTTTGATTTTTTAAAATTTCCTCTATATGGGGTTCCATGATAATTTTTCAATTATTATAACACCTAGGTATTTGGAGTTTTTAGTCCATGTAACTGATTTACCATGTCGATGATATTTGGTATTTATTTGTTTTAAATTTTTTATTACTCTTAATAACTGACATTTTTCTGGGTGGAAAGACATGCTCCAATTAGATTTCCATCTCTATAATTCATATGCAAATAATCTGACAAATGCAACTAATGCAAATTGGTAATTCATTTATGTAAATTATACTAAGACTGTTCCTTGATGTACACATGACTGTTAATGTTGGTTTAGAGCCATTTTAATATTACAGTTTGTTCTCTCCCTTTCAGGAAATCCTGAATCCATTGATGTAATGAACCAGTGATGTTTTATTTTAAAAGCTAGTTTCACTGATTTTGAGTTCCAACCCAAAGGGGATAGGATGAATAGAGGTGTTAAGAGTAAATCAGATAAGCAGAGGTGGAAATAAAACCTCTTAACATAATAAAACACAAGAATTAAAGAGGAGCTGAATCTAAAAAGTAGATTGTGTTGATAGCAAGAGGAAAGTAGTGATTCTAATTGGCCACTAGTCAGTCAGTGGCAGTAACCAATAAAAAAAAAATAGTTCACAGTGAAATAGCACAGAAAACCTATCTTATATGTCTATGAAGACACTTAAGATTAATTCTGCAAGAAAATTCTCAATGTTACAAAAAATGTCTAGACTTTTTATTCTAGACTATGTTGCTCTAATGATGTTCAGGATGGGACTACATTAATTTCTGGTATTACATCTCCCGAGTATGCTATTCTGCCTCAACGTGGTACCTGAGTGGAAACGATCATTTGAGGAAGTGATCAGGCTAAATGAATAGCAAAACAAACTTCCTGTGGGAGTGTTCAAGGGAATGCAAGAGCTTTCCCATTGCACTGAGTGGAGTAATAATCCATGCGCCGCTCCTCAAGGGACCGTTACACTAATGGCGAGTCCTGCACGGTTAGCTTGGCACAACAAAGGAAAGTGGCGGAGGTTTCTGGTGTACTCGGCCTTCGGCCAGATAAATTGGAAATAGCAATGCTTTACATAGGCATTGATTTGGATCTCTTCCAGACAGAATGGTTGTTCAAGCAGGCTTACAAGCCTAGAGCTTGAAGAGCCTTCAGCTAAGCTCTTTTGACAATCAAACAGTATTACATGTACCTATAAAGATGTTATTCATCGACCAAAACCTAGGCTAAAATGTCAACCAAAGTGTACCCACCATAACATTTTTCATACTTTCGCTCACTTTGGCTGCAACTAGATTTGGATTCAGTGATTTCAATACCAGATTCTCTGTCAGGTCCAGTGAACAGTGGAGAAATAGCTTACTTTTGGCATTTCCGCTAAGGGAAATCTGAAAAACTAAAAAATGTTATATACAGTTAGGATACATATTTAGTAGAATATACAGTTAGGATACATATTTAGAAGAATAAAGAAATAATTTTGTGAATAGAAATCTCAAAACCAAAAGTGTAGCTAGAATGAAACTGTTATAACATGATATAACAAACATAGGTTAGCCAGGAATAGTGTAGTGACACTTGAGACACTTAATCTTGGAGACTTAATGACATATTCCCCTAGTAAATAAATGTTTTAAAGTACTTTGAAGTCTTATCTAGAATGCATAGTTGAGAACTTGCATGTGTGTTAAGCAGTCTTCATGTAGATAAGTCTGAAAAATAATGTATTTTTTAAATTTTAAAATATCCAGCTTAGGGTCTAAAATTCTTGGTGACTAATATAAAAAAAAAAATGTACCATAGTTTATATACTACAATGTATCTTAGTCATCAATAGCACTAAGAGTACTAAGTTTGCACAGGAGCTCATTTCCAGCTCTGGCTGGATAACTGGCCATGTTTTACTCCAGCAAAGCATCATTGAAGGATAGTTGCCTAATTTAGGTTTAGGATGGATTCCTTTACTGTCTAAAGCTACAGAGTGTAGTAATATTATCAACACACACAACCTTGCATCACACCATTCTCTACAGAGAAATAAGCTGACAGGTCCCTATTAAAATTGATTTAACCTTTCGACCCACATGCAGTAGCTTCAGAATAGCAAAGAATCTTAAAGGGCATCCGAGCTGGGATAGAATTCACCACCAGCCATTGTGACTCACTATATCTCACTGGTGAGATCGATAAAGTCGGCATACAAATCAGCTGCCTGCATTTTTCCTGCATTTGATGCTAGACAAATATCATGTCAGATGTGTCTCTCCCAGCTCGAAATCCACACTGACTTGCAAAGAGCCTATACATGCTTTTCTAAAAAAAAGCATAAATCATATATTTGAAAAGATATTTATTTTTATACATCTAAAGGCAGACAAATGCTAAATTATATACACATTGTATTGATTTATTATGATAAAAATTATTATAAGTATTGTACTAAAAGGAAAAAAAAAAAGTCCTATCTTAAAGGAAAAAAGTACATTTAATTATTTTTTTTAGAAAAATAGTTTATGTTAGTTTTAGAAACCAGTTACACAGAGACACAGTACTTGTTACAATATACTGATAAATCACACTTCATTGAAATACACGAGACAGCACAATTTTGTATTTTAACATACACACATTTAAGGAACACTCCTTGTAACCATGTATTTTGCAAAGTTTCAGTTGTCAGAAAGTGTTGAATAGTGTTAGATACTTATAAATGTTATCAGATCCAAATAAAAAATTATGTTGGCTTGCAAACTTTATGTATTACAATGGTGCTGAATCTTATTGGCTCTAGGGGCCACACGTGTGCAATATGTGTGTCACAGGTCACACAAAATAGTGGTGTTCAATGAATTAAGTCTTTTCTGCTTCATTCTGCATAGCGAGAATTTCAAGTGACCAGTTAAGACCTGTCACTCGCTGAATATGGCCTATGGGAAGCGTGGTCGAGAGGCCAAGTGCACTTGAACTTGGCTTGGCTACCTAGAAGGGAGCTCAAGGTTCGACACCCGACTAGGGCAGAGTTGTGTTTACTGAGCGCCTAAAGGCAGCACGGAAAACCAACTCCTAGATACCCCCTCCCCCCCCACCGGTCCACAAATGAGATTGGACCAAAAGCGCTATGAGCATGCTATAAGCATGAAAGTAGCGCTATATAAAAGCTATAATAATGGATCATAGTTTGAATATCACTGATACATTTGATTCCACACTGAATGATTCAAAACATTACCATCAAGTCCCTAAAATATTCAGAAGACAATTGTACAGGCCTGGTTGTTATTTAGCATTAAAAAAGTCTGGTTCTGTTTGTTTTTCTTAGATATAAAGTTTAGGACCACAACTGGAGGACAGGGAGGATGATGGCGGTCATTGTTCAAACTTGGCACCATCCTCACAACAGTCTTCATTAGTTTCTATTTCTTTCTTACCTAGATAACAATAAGCTGTCAAATAGTGTACAGGAGACTAACTTTGAAAATAAAGACCTCTACTTTAACTTAGGTAAGAAAAATAGTAAAGAGTTTGGATTAAATGAATTTCTACATTTAATAATTATTTATTAAGTGAAGTAATTTCAAATCTAAAGTATAATTTGTTGTAATTTATTTTATTTTTTACAAAGTTTAATTTATATCTTCAGGTCAATCCTTAGCCAAGATAAATCAGCAATATGCTCCTGAAAAAGGATAATACATTTTTTCCAAAACATGAAAAAGCTGCCTAGCCATGTGTGCTGGATTGCCATTGATCCAGGATTTATACCTGTTCACTGCCATCCCCATCATCTTGCAAAGGTTTCGCCTAGGAAGTAGATTATCTTCATTTATTTCAACTCTGAAGGAACATCTGAAACATGTAAAACAAAGGCTTTAGGAATCAACCATGAAAAAAAAAATCAGTAGATGATGACATCATCCCAACCATTGCTAATGCCCAGGTAGAAGCTTCACACCATGACAAATGAAGGGGGAAGTATAATTTAAATACATATAATTCTAGACCTATGATTAGTGAAGAAACAGTATATGGCAGATCGAAACTAGTCTTGATCTAAGAATCTACAATTAAGTTCATCAAATGAAGTTCGATAATGACTTTTGTCATCCAGGAGTCTTGATCTAAGAATCTACAATTAAGTTCATCAATTGAAGTTCGATAATGACTTTTGACATCCAGGGAGCTGAGGGCTTGGCACTGGGGTTTTGAGCCTCCAGTTGTGGCTGGTGAGACCTTGGATGGCTTGCCTGGTCGTGTGGTTTGCGCGCTGGACTGTCGTTCCGATTTATCGATAGTCAAGGGTTCAAACCCTGCCCACTCCCATCCCCCGTCGTCCTGTGGGAGGTTTGGAATCTTCAACTCTGAAGGAACACCCAAAACATGTAAAACATTTTACAAACACGTGAGCCCGGAAAGTTCAGCTGCACAATGGGCAGGTTATTCCAGCTGGAGCTAGTGTCATTGGCCTTTGATTTTTTTCTCTGACGCTATTCTTCTCCCAGCGATGTTCTAGTGCCCCCTGCAATATGTGCACCGGTTTTATGTGCTTCTGTTTCCCTGGTGTCTGAGTCAAGGCTGAATGCTTTCAGAGAAGCTTTGAGGGTGTCACTGAAGCATTTTCTTTGTCCACCTTGTGAGGGCTTTCCTTCCCTTAATTGGCCTTACAGGAGTCGTTTAGAGATGCTGCGGTCCTCTACTGCGCAGATGTGGCCTTCTCATTACAGCTGGGACTGCATCAGGATTGTGTGCATGCTTTGCAGGCCCGCTCTTTGAAGGACTTCAGTATCTGGTATCTTTTCTTGCCATTTAACATTCAGTATTTTTCTGAGATGGGTCATGTGGAAGTATATATATATATATACTGTCCAGGTTTTTTAGGCATAGAGAACTCTCGGGAGGATGACAGCTCAATAAATCCCTAGCTTTGTGTATGTGCAGATACCGGTCTATTCCAAACATTTTAGACATTCTGAAATAGAATGCACTAGCATTGGCGATACATAGTTACTAATGATCTTTTGCAGATAATTTTCAGAGCAGGCATTTAGGGCACAGTTGTCAGCAAATAGCAAGTCCCTGATTACTGCTGATTTTTTTTTTACTTTGCTTTGAGCCGCTTCGGGTTGTATAGGCCACCATCAAATCTGTATGTTGTATTTATCCCGCTTGTATCTCTATTTGTGAATGTATCTGTCAGCATAGCAGAAAACATAATACTGAACAGTGTGGGTGCTAGGAAACAACCTTGTTTTACCCCATATGATACTTTAAAGGGTTCTCCACTTTCCTGAACACAAGCCTTCATGCCATGAAGGCATGAATAATTAAGTAAATCTATTTAGATCTACATCTTATCTAGACTCTGTATATAAAATCTATAGATAGAGACACATTTCATATAAATTCCATATAAATATGCTAGAACTAATTCATACAAGAGGTGCCGTTTCTTACCTAGTGACTATAATAGTGCCATTGATTAGAGAATGGAATGGGTTGCCTGAATCAGCCAGGAAAACCAAAGAGTTAGCAGAGTTTAAATTTAAGTCAATAATAATATTAGCATGTATGACTGTCAGACCTGTCACTATGACTAGTATGACTAGATTCTCTAGACTATACAAATGAAATGTGTAGGTTTTGAAGGTTTTTGAAGATTCCACTGAATGTAAGAAATGATCATTTATGATTTATGATGTCAATGATGAGTCATTGAGTGAATCATGATTGCATGAATGACAGTTCCAATGATTTTGAATTATTATATATTATATACTATTCAACTAGACATAGATTCTAGATCTAGATCTATTTCTACAGAGTCATTAGAGACTAGACCTCTACATTAAATTTAAATGAATTAAATGTAATAAAAAAAAGTAATACCTTACTGCTTACATCACTAATATTTAATATGTAGATAATATTAATAATTAGATCTATATTGACTATATAGTAGTATATAGACATATAGTAGATCTATTACTAGACTATTATAAATTATATTTTATATTTAATATTACCTTCGCCTTTAGGCTTGGCTTATGCCGGCTTACAAGTCTTAAGTAACAAGTTAGTTATCATATGCCTATGCCTATGCTTATTAAATTCATTTATTTTTTATATCTAGATCTATATTCTTAGCTAAAAGCGGAAATTACCTTATAATATATAATATATAGGGTAATTTCCTCCGCTTTTAGCAGCGGAGTCTAGACTAAAATCACTATATATTTGAAAAAAAAAAAATTAACTTACCTGCTATGTCACTATGTGTTGGTGTTGATATTCTATAGCCAGACAATCGCACAAGGTGCATTCAATGTTTCGATAAACAATCACCGGGCAAACGGAAGCTGTCCAGGTTAGCAGTAACTGAATAAGAACCAAGAACACTTACTAAACACGAGCTTCGATGCTAATTTGTTAATTAGCTAAATCTAAACGGGGTAAATACGCAGTGGTTATCAAACTGTTATAGTAACTTCGTAGACCAAAAAAAAATTTTTTTCCCCATAATAGTCAGAAGTTTTCCGTCAGAAAGCCATTCTCATGTATGAACATGTGAGAGGAGGGGCTGTAAATGTAGGCACAATTAATTAATTAAGCCATGGAACTATACCATTTGTGTTTGTTACGTGTCAAGTGTGACTCCAGGCAGCACGAACCCAGCATTCTACAGCATTCGCGACACATTGATTGTGTGATACAAGCTTCTACATCTTAGTGACCAGCCCTATGTGTAATACTAATACCACGTCAAAAGACCAGTTACATTGAGAACCTCGGCTCTAGATGGAAAACAAAAAGTATGTTGGCGCTGCCCTTTTTCACTTTTTAGTGGGCTTGGGGGGGGGGGGGGGTTGGGGGAACACTGCTTCTGAGTTGTAAAGAGCTTTCTCCTGGCGACGGTAGAGCAAGTTAAAATAAGCCCAAAGTAGGAGGAGACACTGAATGATAATGTGAAGAGCAAACGAGGCTGCATATTAATTTTTATTTGGGGTTGGGGGGATCATCGTTTCGACTGTTGCAACGCAATAAATACTAAGACTAAGACGTCTCTTAATTTTCTGTTTTTAAATTTCAGATTTTTATTTACAGTCTTTGTTCTTTTTTTTTAATTCACAAATATGTCCCCCCTCTCCCCACCCAATCTTTATATTTATAATTTATATTTATTTTATATTTATTAATTATTAATTTTCAGATAAACTATCAATAGATATCGCTAATAATATAATATCGAATCTATATTTCTAAAACATAACAAAACATTGACCATTCTTTAAAAAGTAAAATAAGATGATTTTTGACAGATAGCCTACTTAATTAAGGAACTGCAGTCCATATAATGTAAAATATGGATAGCTGCCTGGTTTTATGGTATGCGCCTCGGACTGTCGTTATAATGGTTCGTGTTTGAACTCTTCCGCCGTACAGTAAATTTGACTATGGTGTAATTATTTCTGAAAAAAAAAATAATCCGAAACTCGAAAGACAAAAAAGAAATTACAGTTTCTCCTATTGCTGTGTTTTGGACTTTGATTATATACCAGTAGGCTACAATACTAAAAAAAAAAAAGTAATCGGATGGATTCTCTAAAATGAACACACAATGAACATTAAAAGCAGACCTAATTGATTTGTTAAAATGTTACTTACACGTTAATAGCAAAATCACTGAACCCAGAAAGGTCTTCATTTTCCAAATCATTTGCTGCTCTTATAGTCCTAAATGTGAAAATGCGAAATAGGCTTGTAGACTTTCTTTCACGATATAAAGCTTAATATTTTCAAATACAGTAGAGTGCCTTTACGAAAGTTTTATTGCAATTTTCTGCTCAAAACTGATATTAAATTAGAAACTAGACAGTTTGTAGTCGCGTCCTTTGAAAAGAGAAACGAATGTCCCTAAAGAAAACAAAATAGAATTGTCAATGTCACACATTAAAATTCACGTAAGCTGCTTCCGAGATTCTTTTGTTTGGTAATCCTATGCAAATCAGATTAAAGAACCTATTTTTTTAATTCGCCACAGCACCCGTGCGACAAAAGTCAAAGGTCAGTATGATGAAGATGATCACTATGAGCTTGATGGTGAAATAAGACTCCGACAGAACTTTTCAATAAATCCCTATACTAATGACAAAATGAAAGCAAATCAGCGTTACAAAACAAAGTCACGAAACTGTCACTAAAGAATATATAAAGCAACACAATGGATTATCTGCGATCACATCGAATGCAAGTTCCGTGAGTGCTCTCCTTTTTGTCACTGCTTATTTTGTCACCTGTCGGGCGTACGCTGAACAGTGCGAGTAGACCTAATTAAATCACAAACTGGTCGTCATTTAATGCAGTGAATCCCTGTCTCTCCCCCCTCCCTTTCTCTCTCTCTCTCTCTCTCTCTCTCTCTCTCTCTTTATATAGATAGATAGATAGATAGATAGATAGATAGATAGATAGATAGATAGATAGATAGATAGAGATATAGGAAGATAGATATAGGAAGATAGATAGATAGATAGATAGATAGATAGATAGATAGATAGATAGATAGATAGATAGATAGATAGATAGATAGCATGAGGCCTCGAAATGATAAGGCCCAATGTTTGTCTTCCTAGAAGTGAACAAAATCTGCTGTTCAACCAGTAACTGGCGTTCAACTAGTAACTCTGACGTTTAACCAGTAACTGGCGTTCAACTAGTAACTCTGACGTTTAACCAGTAACTGGCGTTCAACTAGTAACTCTGACGTTCAACCAGTAACTGGCGTTCAACTAGTAACTGACGTTTAACCAGTAACTGGCGTTCAACTAGTAACTCTGACGTTTAACCAGTAACTGGCGTTCAACTAGTAACTCTGACGTTTAACCAGTAACTGGCGTTCAACTAGTAACTCTGACGTTCAACCAGTAACACTCCACTCATCAAACAACAACGTTTACCTACAAGATTTGTGTTCTGTCCAATTTGTTTACTTTTTTAATTCAATTTAAAATTGTCCTATCTAACGAATTCTAAAGTAATTATTACTTATATAGCTATCTTTCTCTTGTTAAAGGCTGACTCAGTCCTTACGCTTTCAGCGAGAGCATCAAAGATTATGTGATGATATATATACAACAAAAATTAGATGCATTACTGTAACACTTCACTGTCTCTTGTGTTGCAATGTTTTGTAGTTTTCTCTAATAGAAAGCCCTTTGTGTACATTATCCTCGTCATCCCCTGGCAATCAAATCATTAAATAAGAACAATCTGGTATAAACTTTGTCACATGTAAATTATGAGTGAGTCTGGTGTGAATGTACACTTTGGTTTCTTATAGTTATAATGTTTTTTTGTTTGGTGTAATGCACAAATTGTAAGACAAATTTCCATACGGACAATAAAGATTATTATTATTATTATTATTATTATAAAAGAGCGAGTATTCATTGTCTGGCGAAGCCAGGGTCGAGTTTCGTTAAAGGGAAACAAAATTTATTGTAGTCCCTTTATCAGTTTCCACCGAGGAATTTTCTGGTGATGTGGCAGGTCTGCAGAAGTACCGCCCTCTGACAGGCAACGAAAATGTTATTATTATTATTATTATTATTGATATGCCAATAGATCGTAGACAGGTAAGGACTGTGGTTCTGCACAAAGTAAACTAATTGACCTCGATTTTGAATAAGCTTCTTGCTACAAGATATATTTCAGTCTTTTCCATTTTTTACGAATTTTCGTTTACGCTACAGCCGTGTCTCATTATAGTCCTGCAGGAGTGTTAAGCATGCTCTCTATCATGTCGTATTAGTTCAACTGAGACAACTGTGTTTCATCCTATTGTCTCTCTATTCGTGAGTTGTCCACCTTATTAAGTCATAAATCGTTTTCTTCCGGCTGGATGTCTCCTGTCCCCTGTGGCGTAGCTAGAGTGGGATGAGAAGGAGGGCGGAGAATTTGAAAATCCCCCGGGCCTCACTTGAGGGGGCCCCCAAATTAGTGGGGTTTTTTACATTAAAAATTAAATATTACGAAAAATGAAGGGGCCCCCAAAGAGGTCAAGCCCCCCGGAACCCCAAGCAATGGAAAATTCCCAGCTACGCCTCTGACTGTCCCGATTTAATACATTGATATTTGTTATTATGTCATTCACACTAAATTTTTGTTGATTTTCAACGCGTCCACCTTGTTAAATGTTGCCTTATTTATAGATAGATTGTTTCGTTTGCCTAAAACTCTCGGGTTATCTTTTTAAGGCGCTTTCACCAGTTTGGCCGGTGCATCTCCGGGTTTTCGTCAGTGAGTCTTCCAAGGGCTTTTCACTTCAAGAGCTGAAAAATTATAGGCTTACACTTTTTAAACTAAAATATGCGTATTAATTATTGTTTAAAGGGAAAGTGAGATTAAATTAAGAAGAACTTTATTTCTTTCTTCTAAAATATCTAAAATATAACATGCTTTTAGATATTATCATTCATAAGTGGATCTTAAAGCTTTTGAAAAATTGTTTGGCTTCCACAAAATCTTGCCCTGGGGCCTCCACGTACTTAAATCCGGCCCTGGCTCCACCCGATGCAGACAAAGACTTAAATCGAACTGGGGTCTATGTAGGCCTAAGTTATTTTTTCGTCCTCCGTGCATGCCTTTGGAAGGGGCTTTTCTTTGGGACTCTAATTTCTCTCCAGCGGCCTGTTCCCTGCTTTCATCTAAGCTAGTGAAGGCGAACATTATCATGGCACCCGATAGGCCTTTACAGCGCTTCATCTCCCCTAAGCATGCAGTCACCCCTAGGGTTACGTCTAAAAGAGGACGGAAAGAAGGCCGAATATAAATATATATATTGTTGTAAACCTGGTGGTGACACAGATGGAGGTAGTGCTGTGTGTTTTTAGCCTACCCAAATCGCCCCAGTCCAGCGCAGGACGATCGGTCAACTGTGACCAGTGACAGTACACGCCAGTTCGGCAACGACCTGTGTGTAAATATTACGCACGCAAGTCTCGGCTATTGTGATCATTCTGAGTGGTCAAGAACGTTCCTTTCGATTCTAGAAGGCCAGTAGAGACATTATATAAGAGCGAGTGTGTCAGAAAGACGAGACTTCACGTTACCTCGCTATGTGACCAGTATGAGGCGAGAACCAGCACGGTGTATGAAGTCAGGCGGAGCAAGACTAGGTTTTTGTAAAGACAGTGTTAATGTTGTTGCCAACTGTACAGTGTTTGTAATGTATTTGCAATTAAACTGACTGATACTTTGGAGCCCCTGAGTTGTGAGGTTCTCTAAGTTCGTTGTGTCGTGTGGTGCAGTTAGAAGAGAGCCTGGATAGTAGGAGAGATACGTAACAATATATAAATTGAAATTGTATTGATGAAACATGACTATCATTGGCTGTAAAAAATAAAATTTTATAGCTCTTAACTCTTTCTCTCCGTAATTATTTTTCTCGTTCCGATAGTAGGCCTATTATTCTTTCCCCTCATTTGTAATTCACTATCCTGCTATGATTAAACTTCAATATTTTTTTGTATGTTATCAGAAAATGTTATATTTGTTATTGAATTATAGGAGCGGGCATGCTCTTTGTACACAACACAAATTGAAGTTTATAAATCAAAATCAATTTAGTTTAATGGGAGTCAAATCAACGTTGGCAGCATCCATTAGGAGAGAAAGAGTTAAAAAGTATCATAGTTATCGGTCGATGCGACTTTTTATTTTGCACTTGTCTAGCATTGGCCTGAGACAATCGTTGAACACTTTCTTTAGATTGTGTCAGAGTTAAGACGCCTCAGTCGGGTACTGTTAATCCACAGCAAGACAGTGCGACGCAGGGAGTCCAGAGTCAAGTCAGTACGGACGTGACTTCCGTGACCCCTACATCGAAAGGTGTCGGTCCGGGACAGTCGAGACAGAGTCCAGTTCAAGTTGAGTACAACGGTAAAGGGTTAATTGTACAGTATTTGGATGTAATATATTACATTCGTTAGAGCATAAAGCTATAGTATTAAAGTAGCCCTTATTTGGAAATGGACCTCATTCAATAATCGTAAACAAACAACATTTAGCCTATCTCTTCTATACAAATTACGCAATCCATAAAGGCTGTCATGTGATACGTTTTTCCCCATTGTTTTATCAATATTATCACGTGGCTAAATGTTGTTTGTTTACGATTGGTGAATGAGGTCCAATGGAGTTGTCAAGTTCTTGAATTGTTTATGTCGGGTTAAGCACGTCTGTTAAGCAAACGTGATGTCAAGTGATGGTTCAAACAAACATCATAGATACTTTTCAAGCTTTAGTCTTCCCACGCGTTACTAAAAAAAATATAGTGCTAGATCGGGGACTATACAAGCCAACAGTCTTTGATTGAAAGAATAATATGCAATGCAGTGGCGTAGCAAGCGTGGGTCTGGGTTGAAGAACACGTTTGTGGGCCTCCACACAGAAATAAAAGTGTGTGACAAAGAAATCGAGTAGTATGTATGTATGGGTGCATTGAACAAAAGACATTCTAATACTAGTAATGCAACAATTTTGTAAGTAATTATTTTAAAGCAATGTTTACTTTAGCTATGACTTCGTGCAAATAATAATGTCTTTAAAACTAAAAAAATTGTAGACCTTCTTAACGTATCAATCGACTAAAAATGTTTTCAATTAACAAGAAAAAGTTTTCGGCTGTTACGTCCGCCCCCCCCCCCCCCCAATTCTACAAGTTTAATAACAATGTCCATGTCTTCTATTCCAAAGATTAAGGATGAGTCCAGTGTATCACATGACTGCGCAAATTCAGTTGCGACCTGCATGTTTTTCCGCATCTCGTGCAGACAAAGCCGTTATCCGCCAGCGGTCTATTTAAATTTTCTTTCCGTCTTCTGCGCCTGTCTTCCATAAGGGCTTTCTTTTGGGTCTCAAATATGAGTCCCTCAACCTTTGTGGGAGCTCTCCGTCTCTCACAGAGGCCATCTGCTGCCAGCTACTTTCCTCTATGCCACTGAGGGCGAAATGGCGCCTGAGTTGATCTTTATAGTGCTCAAGTCACCTCTTTTACGCAATCTTCCATTAAAATCACCAAAGAAGATTCGGTACTCGGGGTGATTCGAGACCTCGAGACCCACTACAAGGCATCCAGCCTGCACTGTCTATTTATAGTGGAATATGGAGTGCACAGACCAAAATGTCGACCGCAGTGGCTCAGTAGTCTGAGATAGCTGTAGACACCAAAAGGCTGTAGGCTTTATTTTGGAGTTTCTATCTCCTAGACTGGCTGCCGACCTAGAGCCCAGTCCGCCCCTCGACCAAAAATCTAATCTACTCTCTTCATCGCCTTTGGCATGCGGTCGTCTGCGTTGCAATGGTTTTCACAATTAAGGAAGAAAAAAAAAATGTTTACAAATCTCCCAACCAGACCTATTATTTATTTATATTATATTAGACACGACTCCATCAGTGTTAATGACTGGTTGACAGGTCAGATGTGCCACAGTATGGACTATATGCAAAGCCTGACCTATATTGCTGATCTAATGAGTCATTGGACTTTGTTGATTAGTTCAAAGCATCTCAGTTGTTAATGTCTGAATGTTGACTGTACAGCACGAAGAACAACATTTTGTTTTTATTTACATCCTAGCATAAACATCCAACGGGACTGTGGGGGGGGGGGGGTGGAGGTGGGTAGGGTTCGAACCTTGACCATCGAGGCGACAGTTTAAAGAGAATACCACATGACCAAGCAGACAACCAATACGAACAATCTCTGGCATTTCTTCCGTCCCTTTGACTATCGACGTAGGGTTGGACATTTCACTTCACCCAAATCCACTTCCCCGGATGTTCTTAGCAGGATGTCAAGGCCGTTCACATAGTCCTGCCAACTTTTCTTTGGACGACCCGTTCTTTGTGCTCCCTTCAGTGTACCTTGAAGGATGACTTTTGACAGCCAACTACAATTGGATGGCTGCCTGGTCGTGCGGTTTGCGTGCTGGACTGTCGTTCGGATTTATCGACGGTCGAGGGTTCAAACTCTGCCCGCTCCCATCCCCCGTCGTCCTGCGGGAGGTTTGGACTAGGAAGTAAACTATCTTCAACTCTGAAGGAACATCCGAAACATGTAAAACATTTTACAAACAACAAACAATTGAACCGAACTTGCTCAGCTTTCGTCTATTCACAGTATTGAGAAGTTCATCCTTTTTGCCAGCCAGACTAGTTAAAAAACTAACTCATTTACTCTCAAAAGTTTGAATTCTTTCGGCCTTAGCGTTCAGTGTCCAACTTTCACCACCATATGGGAGTACAGAGACCACCATTTATATGTAACAATGTATTACTGACCGGAGATGTCCAAACTACTGGTCATATCCAGCTCGTGACGTCATATCTGGCTCGTGACATGGTGCTATTCATCCTCTTGATACGAATGTTACATTGTGTGTTGAAGACTCGATACATTTTGTTGCTCATCCGGCCCATGACATGTGTTAGAAATTTACTGGGCGTCACTTGTTACAACTAATCCGTCTTTAGTAACAGTCGTTTTTATTTTGAGAGGACGAAGGTTTACCATTAAAAAAAAAACAACAGTACCGGCATTTTTAAAAAGGATTTTTTATTGCAAATATTTTCTGAATTTAGAACAAATTTGAAGATGGTCAAATCTTGACACTGTTTTCTGTATTAGTTTTTATTACTTTTAGGACGCGTAGGATGTAATCATCTTCTTTTTTGAAGTAACGTCAGTATTTAATAAGATAAGATTTACATACCTCTTCTTTATTCAAAGTTTTTAAAAATTAAACTTACAGTTATCTGATAAATAACGTAGATACCAAAAAGTATTTTAGTGGCTGTGTAGATTTGCTTGCATAAAAATGAGGTGTATTAACACAAGTGGAATCAAACGTTAAATGATAAAGGCAAACATATACTGGCCTTTCATTAGTATTGTACATTCATGTCGTACACATATTTTGTTTCATTAAATGTTGCGTAACATCATGTTTTATCATTAAATTTTAAACTTTTTTTCCTCTGCAGTCCCCCTTTTATTACTGTAATTCTAAAAAAAGAAATTTAATGTCCAAAGACTATTATCTTATAGTACCAATGCACTAAGCCAAGAACTTGGAAAATGTAATAGGTCTTCAGGTAGCCAAAGTGTCACTAGTCTACTGAAAAGACATGCTTCAATTAAGAATCAAATATACAACTTTGTGTAATATTTCAATATTTTCTTTTTGAATTCCAACAATAGTCTAACAGTAGGCTTTCTAAATAAATTTGTTTTAGAAGTATCACATGTACCTCCAGTAATCAACATTATAATGTCCTAGCACATATTACAAAGCATTTACAAGCCACAGGGGAGGGAAGTGGGCAGTGATGACAGTGCAAAGCATCTGCAAGCCACAGGGATGGAAGTGGGCAGTGATGACAGTGCAAAGTATTTACAAGACACAGTGGAGGGAAGTGGGCAGTGATGAAAGTGCAAAGTATTTACAAGACACAGGGGATGGAAGTGGGCAGTGATGACAGTGCAAAGTATCTGCAAGCCACAGGGGAGGGAAGTGGGCAGTGATGACAGTGCAAAGTATCTGCAAGCCACAGGGGAGGGAAGTGGGCAGTGATGACAGTGCAAAGCATTTACAAGACACAGGGGAGGGAAGTGGGCAGTGATGACAGTGCAAAGTATTTACAAGACACAGGGATGGAAGTGGGCAGTGATGACAGTGCAAAGCATTTACAAGACACAGGGATGGAAGTGGGCAGTGATGACAGTGCAAAGCATCTGCAAGCCACAGGGGAGGGAAGTGGGCAGTGATGACAGTGCAAAGCCTATAGCAGTCAGGCAACTCTATATTAGGAAATTTTAGATTTCTTGAAGTAAAAATAAAAAAATCCTTTCCATACATGTCAACACAAGAGGCTTAAATTTCATTGAAAGTGTTGAACTAACAAACTAACATCTCTTCTTCTATTATCCAAGTCTGTTCTGTGAAGTAGAATGTTCTGTGAAGTAGAAGTCTGTTCTGTGAAGTAGAATGTTCTGTGAAGTAGAATGTTCTGTGAAGTAGAAGTCTGTTCTGTGAAGTAGAATGTTCTGTAAAGTAGAATGTTCTGTGAAGTAGAAGTCTGTTCTGTGAAGTAGAATGTTCTGTGAAGTAGAAGTCTGTTCTGTGAAGTAGAATGTTCTGTGAAGTAGAAGTCTGTTCTGTGAAGTAGAATGTTCTGTGAAGTAGAAGTCTGTTCTGTGAAGTAGAATGCTCTGTGAAGTAGAAGCCTGTTCTGTGAAGTAGAAGTCTGTTCTGTGAAGTAGAATGTTCTGTGAAGTAGAAGTCTGTTCTGTGAAGTAGAATGTTCTGTGAAGTAGAATGTTCTGTGGTGAAGTAGAATGTTCTGTGAAGTAGAATGTTCTGTAAAGTAGAAGTCTGTTCTGTGAAGTAGAATGTTCTGTGAAGTAGAAGCCTGTTCTGTGAAGTAGAAGTCTGTTCTGTGAAATAGAAGTCTGTTCTGTGAAGCAGAAGTCTGTTCTGTGAAGTAGAATGTTCTGTGAAGTAGAATGTTCTGTGAAGTAGAAGCCTGTTCTGTGATGTAGAAGCCTGTTCTGTGAAGTAGAAGTCTGTTCTGTGAAGTAGAATGTTCTGTGAAGTAGAAGTCTGTTCTGTGAAGTAGAAGTCTGTTCTGTGAAGTAGAAGTCTGTTCTGTGAAGTAGAAGTCTGTTCTGTGAAGTAGAATGTTCTGTGAAATAGAAGTCTGTTCTGTGAAGTAGAATGTTCTGTGAAGTAGAAGTCTGTTCTGTGAAGTAGAATGTTCTGTGAAGTAGAATGTTCTGTGAAGTAGAAGCCTGTTCTGTGAAGTAGAAGCCTGTTCTGTGAAGTAGAATGTTCTGTGAAGTAGAAGTCTGTTCTGTGAAGTAGAATGTTCTGTGAAGTAGAATGTTCTGTGAAGTAGAAGCCTGTTCTGTGAAGTAGAATGTTCTGTGAAGTAGAAGCCTTTTTTGTGAAGTAGAAGTCTGTTCTGTGAAGTAGAAGCCTGTTCTGTGAAGTAGAATGTTCTGTGAAGTAGAAGTCTGTTCTGTGAAGTAGAATGTTCTGTGAAGTAGAAGTCTGTTCTGTGAAGTAGAAGTCTGTTCTGTGAAATATAATGTTCTGTGAAGTAGAATGTTCTGTGAAGTAGAAGTCTGTTCTGTGAAGTAGAATGTTCTGTGAAGTAGAATGTTCTGTAGAAGCCTGTTCTGTGAAGTAGAATGTTCTGTGAAATAGAAGTCTGTTCTGTGAAGTAGAATGTTCTGTGAAATAGAAGTCTGTTCTGTGAAGTAGAATGTTCTGTGAAGTAGAAGTCTGTTCTGTAAAGTAGAATGTTCTGTGAAGTAGAAGCCTGTTCTGTGAAGTAGAATGTTCTGTGAAGTAGAAGCCTGTTCTGTCAAATAGAAGTCTGTTCTGTGAAGTAGAATGTTCTGTGAAGTAGAAGTCTGTTCTGTGAAGTAGAATGTTCTGTGAAGTAGAAGCCTGTTCTGTGAAGTAGAATGTTCTGTGAAGTAGAAGCCTGTTCTGTCAAATAGAAGTCTGTTCTGTGAAGTAGAATGTTCTGTGAAGTAGAAGTCTGTTCTGTGAAGTAGAATGTTCTGTGAAATAGAAGTCTGTTCTGTGAAGTAGAATGTTCTGTGAAATAGAAGTCTGTTCTGTGAAGCTGAAGTCTGTTTTTTAATTTGAAGTCTGTTTAGTTCAGTAAATTTAGAATTTCACTTATGAAAATTATATGCTGTATCGGTTTTGGTTCTTATGTTTACATGTGATTGTAACTCGTCCGTAAGAATGTGTTCACAAAATATGTGTTGTGTAGTCATTCAGTGTATTAAAGCCATACTAAGCGGACATGGTTTTTGACTCTGTTATCATTATGTTCATAACACTGAGGATTGAGAGCTGCCTTACAAAACAGAAAATGAATCTTTATCTAGAGAAAAAATTGTATATTCATAAAAATATTATTGGAAACACACACACACACAAATGAAATGGTATCAATATCAAATTCTGTATTATTTTTTGTAATCAATATCAAATTCTGTATTAAATTTTTCATCAATATCAAATTCTGTATTAAATATTTCATAAATATCAAATTCTGTATTAAATTTTTACAAATATTCAACATTTACAATTTAATTTCAATGTGGAGGCGTGGTCAAGAGGCTAAGCATGCTTGAACTTGGCTTGGCTACCTATCAAGGTGACTCTAGGTTCAACACACGACTCAAGCAGAGTTCTGTTTACTGAGTACCCGAAGGCAGCACGGAAAACCCTCTCCCAAATCCCCCCCCCCCCTACTGGTTCACACATAAGATTGGAACACAGCACTCTGAGCATGCTGTAAGCATGAAAGTAGCACTACATACAAGCTATAATTATTATTATTGTTAATCCTTTTAGCCTATCAAGCCAAGGTCAACACTAACTGATTACAAACTTAAATTTGACAATTCAGAGATTAATAAGTCAGTGGTTAAATACAAATAAATTTAATAAAAATAAAAAAAACTACAACTTTGTGCATACATCATTCTCTCTCCTAAAAATAATTGTCACAAAATCTAGCCTTTAACGGAGGCATGTGGCTGAGTGGTAAAGCACTTGACTTCCAAACAGGAGGACCCTGGGTTCAAATCCTGGTGAAGACGGGTATTTTTAATTTTGGGATCTATATGGTGCCTTCGAGTCCACCCAGCTCTAATGGGTAACTTCATAGAATCCTAAATGCTGCTGGCAAAATCATTGGCAAAAAACAAACCCCATTTGGGCAGTTGTTTGAGACAAACATCTATAAAAAAGCTAACAAGATCCTCGAAATAAAGAATCACCCTTTGTGTCAGGATTTTGTGATTTTACCATCACAAAAGAGATACAAGACACCGATAGCAAAGACAAACAGACACAAACACTCTTTTGTTCCCCTGGCAATCAAATCATTAAATAAGAACAATCTGGTATAAACTTTGTCACATGTAAATTATGAGTGAGTCTGGTGTGAATGTACATTTTGGTTTCTTATAGTTATAATGTTTTTTGTTTGGTGTAATGCACAAATTGTAAGACAAATTTCCTTAAGGATAATAAAGATTATTATTATTATTATTATTATATGAGTTAGGAAAAGTAAAGGCGGTTGGTTATTGTGCTGACAACATGGCACCCTTGTTAACCACAATTAGTGATGTCATCTCAGTTATAAGCATTCTTGGCTACCAAGTGAAATACATTTTTACACTAATAATGTTGCCAACCAATGTTCTAATATTCCTTACATGTTTCAAAAAGAATAAAAATTAAAATCCTCAAGTTTCTTTCTTTAGATCAGTAAAAAAAATCATACATATAAGCATAACACATTATATAAACTTCCATTTATTAATTTATAAAAACCACAAAACAAAAACAATTTACTGAATGACTCAATAACTAAACCTAACAGTATACCATACATTCAAAACCTTGAATAAATACTTGTGTCGTTATGTGGCTTTCAGAAAAAAAAATATAAAAGAATTACAAAATTAATTCAAAATCTTGTGTTTCAATTTGTTTTCTCAAAAGGGTCAAAGTTATCTTTAATCCTTTAAAGCAGCTTCTTTTTATGAATTGAGTATTCTTGATAAATGTAGTTAACATAATTAAGTATACACACATAAATCTGATTAAAAGTTTTACCAAAAAAATGTCACAGACTGTAAAGCTTGGTGAGGAGTTGAGCTAAAGTCACTCTTTATATATTGTCAAAATAGAGCTGAAAGAATAAATATTTGTTGATCAGATAATGTATAAATGTTAAGCTATAAACTGAATGTATAAAGGCTAAGCTATAAACTGAGTACAATTCTAAGTGATAAACTTAATGTATAAATGCTAAGTCATAAGCTGAATAAGTAAATTCTAAGCTATAAACTGAATGTATAAATGCTTGGCTATAACTGAATAAGTAAATTCTCAGCTATAAACTGAATGTATAAATGATTTACCAAATTGCATTACTTCAGGAACAAAAGTCAGATTATTTGCAGACGATTGCATAATATATAGAACAATAAAAACAACACAAGACACAGATATTTTACAAAGAGAATTAGATGAATTACAGAAATGGGAATCAAATTGGAGCTTGTCTTTCCACCCAGAAAAATGTCAGTTGTTAAGAGTAACAAAAAACCTAAAACAAATTAATTCCACTTATCTTATTCATGGCAAACCAGTAACACAGACTAAAAACACAAAATACCTAGGTGTTATAATAAATGAAAAAATTGTCATGGAATCCACATATTGATGAAACTATAAAAAAATCAAACAAAGCATTAGGATTTATTAAAAGAAATTTCTATAAATTAAATAAGAACATAAAACTAAAATGTTTTTTAACCTTGGTTAGGCCAATAATAGAATATGCATCCTCCGTTTGGGACCCCTCAACTCAAGAAAACATTAAGAAACTGGAACAGACACAAAATAGAGCAGTGAGATTCATAACAAACGAATATTCACATTTGACTAGAGTAACACCTTTAGTAAAATCACTAAATTAAGAAAGCCTTCAGGACAGAAGACTCAAAAGTAAAGTAGCAATTATACATAAAACACTGAACCATATCTTCAAATACAAAAACAGAATTTAATAAAATACTCTGAAAGACACAAAGATAAAGGCACATTCCTCGTCCCATATGCTAGGACAAATTTGTACAAATACTACTTCTTCCCTAGTGCTATTAGAGCATGGAATGGGTTGCCTGAGCTAGCCAGGAAAACCAGTGACTTGGCAGAGTTTAAGTCATTGGTTAATATGTATGACTAAATGCATGACGCGTAGGACGTAATCATCTTCTTTTTTGAAGTAACGTCTGTATTATATAAGATAAGATAAGAAGATAAAATAAATGTATAAAGGCTAAGCTATAAACTGAATAAATAAATTATAAGCTATAAACAGAGCTGAAAGAATAAATATTTGGTGATCAGATAATGTATAAATGTTAAGCTATAGACTGAATGTATAAAGGCTAAGCTATAAACTGAGTAAATAAATTCTAAGCCATAAACTGAATGTATAAATGCTTAGCTATAAAATAAATGTATAAAAGCTAAGCTTTAAACCAAATAAATCAATTCTAAGCTATAAACTGAATGTATAAATGCTAAGCTATAAAATAAATGTAGAATGGCTAAGCTTTAAACCAAATAAATAAATGCTAAGCTGTAAACTGAATGTATAAATGCTAAGCTATAAACTGCTTGACTATCTAAGTGAGGAGAGCTTAAATTGAAATCACATTGTAAACTATGTATTTTTAATGGATTTGATTTGCTTGCTGAGAGCCTAAAGGAAGGACTCACAGATATCATCCCCCCCCCCCTCTTATGTCAACAAAAGATATTGACCCAGAATGCACTGTGCTTGCTATAGGAGCATGGAAGTTGTGCTTGCTAAGAGCCTAAAGGAAGGACTCACAGATATCCTCCATATCCCCTCATATGTCAACAAAAGATATTGACCCAGAATGCACTGTGCTTGCTATAGGAGCATGGAAGTTGTGCTTGCTAAGAACCTAAAGGAAGGACTCACAGATATCCTCCATATCCCCTCATATGTCAACAAAAGATATTGACCCAGAATGCACTGTGCTTGCTATAGGAGCATGGAAGTCGTGCTAATCAAAAGCAATAATAATACCAGCAATAATAAACAGCATGACTATTGGCCAGAGATGAAGGCTTCAATTCAGCTTTCATCACCAAATTTTGAAAAGCATGAACTAAAAATGTAAGTCATTCAGTGTTCCCAGACATTAGCACTGTAATGAACATCTTCACCATCACTTGTTCCATAAGTTGGATGGATCATTGGGTCAACAGAGATGCTGCCCATCAAAGCTTTTCTGCTTTTCTATAAGTGATAAATCTGAAATGTTGACAAATTACCTTTCTATGTTTCTCTGCTGGCTCAAAACCAAGGACTTTACCAACAAAATAAGACTCTTCATCTAATGAGGTTTGTATGGTCTCTGCTTTTCAATAGCCATGTTGCTCTCCTAAAATGCAAAATATTACAAATTTCTTTAGAAAATGTTATGTACTCTTGTTTTCACTATATTTGTCTAACATATGCAATTAAAAGTAGCCTATAACATAACTGACACGACCAGAGCAACAATTTAAAGTCAAAACTAGGAAAGTTTATATCATACAAAGCAAGATAGAAAAAGGTTGGTCATGGTCCACTAGCAGGTTACTAGAGACAGTTATCTATTTTAGAAATATTCTTTTTAGAGTGATTATATGTGTAACAAAAAAAATAAAAAAATTATGTTTCATATCACATTAACAAACAGTTTGTGACACTGTTATGCATCAATGAAGTTGCAAGCATAAAAAAAGATACTTCTATAGTATACTAGCATTACCCTTGGTTCTTCCCCCTGATTTGTTCTCAGGCTATACAGTGTTTATTTTGGCTAAAAACATTTTTTTTTTCTGCACTCCCAATAAAATTTCTGGCATTTTATTTTCACCCCAAAAAGCCTAGTATCAATTACATTGAATTCATAAAGACACATACTTTTGGTGTTTGAATTCTAAGATCACTTTTCTCCCGATCCTCAAACAAAAATGGTACATCAATCTTCTTTCTTCTTCCTTCTCATTTTTTTATTGGAGCATTCAGATGACTAGACCAGTATATGAGATTATTTTCGCAGTGGTTTCCAAATCAGGGAACTCTCCATATAGTTTTCTTTCTATTGGGGTGTTTTGGGGCCAGTGTCATGTACAGCCTCTTGGTAAAGAGAGCAGTTTTGGAGAAGATGGTCAACATTCTCTGGTGACACTCCACATGGGCAGATTTCAGTTTCTGATTTTGAGCTTCCGATACACATGTTATCCCATTCTGTTGTGTCTGGTCCTGTGGAAAAAAAAATGATTTTAGATGTTTTTCTCCCATGAAACAGTTCTAAAGGCACATCACTATTCATGATTTAGTTTATCTTTACATATGAATTTTTTTTTAATTTGGTCAGTTGTAGCACCTTTATCTGGACATGCATCTTATACACATTAAAAAATATTTTACACTTATATTTATAGCCTATCAAGATAAAATAGCCTGATTACCACAAACAGGGAGGTGCGGTGGCTGAGTGGTAAGGCGCTTAGCTTCTGAACCGGGGGTCCAGGGTATGAATCCCAGCTCTAATGGGTACCTGACATTAGTTGGGGAAAAAGTAAAGGTGGTTGGTCAGAATTACACAAAAATCCCCCCCCCTCCCCCCAGAAAAGAAAAAAACCTCTTTTACTGCTTTCATAAATAAAAAGGATGGTAAATGTTATGTCTATAAAACATTACCTTGAAACAAACATTGCAAGAAGTCCTTTTGCTTTAACTGCCTACACCTTCAAGTGTCTTTCAATGAACAAATCCTGTTGATCCTCTGCCAACATAAACAAGTTTACATAGATATTAACATTTCAAAGTCATGGGCCAAAAGCTCAGTCATTTTTCATTTCGCTTCTATATCAATATTTTGATTTTTTTGTCGGCTAAATGATTTGTGTACATCATAGGAAAACAATGGGGTCCTGGGTTTGAACCTAAATGAAGATTGGGATTTTGAATTTTTAGGGTGCCCCTCAGTCACCCAACTCTAATGGGTAACTGATTTTAGGTGGTGAAAATTAAGGCGGTTAGTCATTGTGCTGGACACATGACGACCTGCTCATTAACCACTAGCCATAGAAACATAACCTTGACATCATTTGCTCCATAGATCGCAAGGTCTGAAAGGTAAACTTTACTTTTTTTTTATTAATATCCACTGTGCATCCCATTACTTCTTACTTATGTACAATAGATTTCTCTTTTCCCTTCCTTGTGTTTCTTGAATCAAGTTCCTTTTTATAGGGCATTTTAATACCGCCACAAAGCTAATGGATTATATTATTTGTCATAATGTCCAAAAGTAGAAACTACTTATTTTATAATGAGAATGTGGGTATAAGTGTTGTCTATCCAGTACCCAAAACTACATATTTTTCAAGTAAAAATCAACAAATTAAACATATTAAAAAGATAATAAAAACCAACAAGGATTATGTGAAGGTCTTTCCAAATTTCATTAAAATTTGTGGTTAAACAGTAGAGTTCTTTTTATTTATTTAAATAGATCATTGAGTGTGATACTTCAAGACCTATATCTAGTTCCTAATCTTCAGACAGGTGATCATGGATAAAATCTGAACATTTTCATTTCAATGTATGGATTCCATGGTGGAAAGGTGTTCTACAGCTTCTGCAAAGATCATGCAGTATCCACCCTAGACAAACAGTATCCACCTTAGACAAACAGTATCCATTTCTATATAAAAAAAATACATACATATAATTTTCTTTACATATTAAAAGAAAAAGAGAAAGATTACCTGAGGTGACCAGACACCATCAGAAAAGCGATATTTTTTTGAGATATCAGTTACTGCTTCGGAAACTGCTGATGGATCAGTCACTGTAAAAAACTTGGTCAGTAAAATTTGAAAAGTAGACAACTCCATGGTAAACAATAAAATCGCCACCTGAAAACACAAATAAACAATAAGAGGATGTAGACACACACACAAAAAGGATTACAATGTCTGATTTTAACTCAATGTGAGCCACATGAGTAGGCCTAGTTATAGCCTTTAACACAGCAAACATTTGAACTAGTGGCCAACAGTGCACAACATTTTAAGGATAAATGTAGAATATATACAGCTATTTTATTTGAATAAATGTGAATACTAAAGTCAATATAAACAAATATGAGACTGTGTGACAAAAGTTTAACTTAAATATTACATCCTGTATATATATATATATATATATATATATATATATATATATATATATATATATATATATATATATCGAAGACGAACTCCATTCTTTTCAGATCAGGCAGCTTTCCATACAATTTTTATTCTAAAGGACTGCTGGGGGCCAGTATTTTGTTTGGGTCTCACAATAAAACAAGGCAATATGTTCTTTGGAGGAACTCTACAAGGCATGTTTCACTGGTTTCAACATCCAGAATAAGTGTTAACTCATTATGTTGTGCCCTATTCAAAGGTGAAAAATAATTCATTGACTGTGTCCTGATAGAATGTAACATGCATCCTTGATCCTGATGTTTGAGCAACAACTGTTATATTTTTGGTTTATACTACTCTCTTTTTCTCTTCCGGATATAGTGGAATTTAAGAAAAGAAAAAGTAAAGAACCCCTTTCAGACCTTGTGGTCTATAGGGCAGATGATGTAAAGCTCATCTGTTTCTGTGGCCTACTGTTAACGAGGGTGTCATGTGGCCAGCAGAATGACCAACTGTCATTACTTTTCCCCAATTAATGTCAGGTACCCATTAGAGCTAGGTGGACTCAGAGGCGCCCAAAGATTGTGAAATTAAAAACCCCAGTCTTACCAGGATTCGAACCCTGCACCCCAGTTCAGTAGCCAAGTGTTTTACCGCTTAGCCACTGCACCTTCCATGGAATTTAAGACTGCTTACTTATTCTCCCATTTTGGCAGTGTCAGCTTGTTCATCTCCTCTATACGAAAGTGTGCCTGGGATCCATTGGAGAACAGTTTTTTTGCTATTATTGTTGAGATTTATAAGAGCTGTCTTGACTTGTTTGATAGAGGAGGCATCAGATTTTTTGAAAGATAGGAAAGAAATGTTTTTGGTATTCCTTAGAAAGAAAATCTGGCTGTTCACAGGTGGATGGTTTATTAGTGTGGTAGCTGCTGGTTCTAATACTCCCCTTTCTGCTCAGTGGCTGTCTGAGAGATCGCCAGTGGCTATTAACTTTTCTAATCTTTCTCAACTGAGCCATTCATTGCATAAGACATCTCCTCCGTTACCGGTGGATTCTTGAGATGAGCCATCTGTATAATTGACCCACTGGTTATTGGTATATTAGATTTCTTCCTTGAGATCTTTCTGATTGTGATAAGATTTTTTTTTGGTTATAGCAGAAAGAGAGCTTAGGTCCCAGGGAAGAGAGTCATTGCACTGTTTAACTAATTCATAAATTATATTTTATAAGCAGTGTTTCTTTGTTTGAGATTCTCGTATGAAATGAGGTATTTTCAGTTAATTTTGAGTGCCAGACTTGTGGGTTTGAGTTTTGAGTGGGAAGCTCTCTTAGGTTTCCATTTTAGTAAACTGAGTAAGGATTATTATTTCTCTTATTTTGTCCAGAGAAACCAGGGAAAAAATGATCTCTTCCATTGCTTTGAAGGTTGTTGTTTTTATTGTTTGGAGTTAGGTTTTTGTTTTACTTTTTTACTTTGTCTATTTTCTGTAGAATTGACTGCTGAATCATATGATGTAGCACTGTGTTCTATAGTGATGTAGCTGGTAAATTTCTTTTTCAAAATGTAATTTGCTTATGGAAGCTCACAGCCTGCTAGGTGGTTGGTGTTAGCCTTCCCTTGTCGTCCAAGAAGTCTACATCTGAGTTGCCAGTTACACTGATGTGATTTGGTATCCACTGCATCTAGTGTGTTGTAGCTGGTACATTTCTATTTCAAAATGTTGTGATTTGGTATCTACTGCATCTAGCGTGTTGTAGCTGGTACATTTCTATTTCAAAATGTTGTGACTTGCTCCAAATTAATATTTCCATTTTATATCTTGTACAATTTCACTTTTTTTTTAGTTGACTTTATAGACTATCATTTTATTCATACTGCCATGTAAGATCTTTAAATTTGTTGAACCATAGATTGGGCATTAGAGCTGGGTGGACTCAGAGGTGCCCAAAGATCCAGAAATTAGAAATCCCAGTCTTCACTAGGATTCATAGCCGGGACCCCCAGTATGGAAGTCAAGAGCTTTACCACTCAGCCACCACGCCTCCATCAAATTGATTAGGCTAAAAGTAGTCCTACAAGTTCCTTGAGTGAAAAGAAAACAGTGTTTAATGAATAAAAAAGGGAAGAAGAAACTTTTTTTTTCCCACTAAAGTAAATCAAAGTAAAGTTCCCCTTTCAGACCTTACAATCTAGGGGGCTGAGGATGTAAAGGTCATCTGTTTCTGTGGCCCATGGTTAATGAGGTTGCCAGCACAACAACCAGCCGCCTTTACCTTCCCCATCACATCAGGAACCTTTAGGTTGGTAGACATAGTCATGTGATCAGGGCACGGCAGACATATTGTTGGTAAAAATCTGGTTTCTATGCACAGTCAACACAAGCTTTTAGGCACTTACCATGGATAAGTCGAGCAAAGAAAGATATAGTCAGAAACAAATATTAATTCTTACACTTTGAAAGCAAGCCAGCGTAATAAAGAAAATGATTTGCTGCCCTCCTTGTGTTATCCAGATCTCTTCACTTATAATCTTGTTCTACTGAAAGTGCTTACACAATCACAAAGGATGAGTTCAAGGTATTCTGAATCAATTTTATTGTTGGACCTAGATTAGATCTAGATCTACTAATAACTAATCTAGACTAGATTCTAGATCTATATTCTAACTATTTAAGTTAGCATATCTAGACATCTATACTATATTCATAATATTGTTTGACATAAATGTAGAATCAGATTGAATAGTCAATATTTATTATTGTCTAGGGCAGTGTTTCTCAAACTGTGTGCCGCCGAAGATTTGCAGGTGTGCCGAGGAGTTTTCAGAATGCCACACGTGCAGCGTTACACAGGTTTGCCTACTATTAAATTTTTATTTTACCTTGTAACGACATCCCAGCTTGCAACGACCAGTAATAGTAGTGGATCGCTACATTATGACGGAAAGGGGTGTTAGCTCTTCAGGTTATGGAGTTGTCCACTATACATATATTATTATAATGACTCAAATGTAGGCCGCCTTAGCAGACGCTCAGCAGTTCTTATATTGGTAACGATAATAATAAGCGATGTGTTTCATGTAAATTTTGTAGGTGTATGCTAACAATAACAAATTATTACTAAGCCTTAATCATTGTTATCCATGGAGAAATACGTTGGTAAGAATGAAACTGCGAAAGCGTTCAATGAAAAGCATGGAACCAAACAAAGGTACAAAGAAGATTACATCGGATATGGTTTCATATCTTCAGGACCTGAAGATTCTCCATTGTCATTCTGTCTGATCTGCAATTCAGCTCTGTTGAATGAGGCGCTTGTTCCAAGCAAATTGAAGAGACACTTGGAAACAAAACATCCAGCTGTAAAAGCGCAACTGAAGGAATACTTCGAAAACATCAGGGCTCAACAAAATAAACAAGCTAAGAAACTTACGAACTACCTAAAGCTTTCAGAAAAGGGATTAATTGCAATTTATAAGGTTGTTCAGTTATTAGCAAATGCAAGAAAGAACACACAGAGACTGAATCAGTCATTGCACCAGCTTTAGCAATAGTTGTTGAAACTATCCTTGGACCCGATGCTGCCGAAAAAGTTAAAAAAGTTCCTTTGTCAAATAGTACTATCTTGCGCAGAATTGAAGACTTATTGTCAGATTTACAAGATCAAATCTTCGAACACTTCGAAATGACTGACGATGAACTGTCTCTGTTGTGGTCCCTTCAAGTGGATGAATCCACTGACATTAGTGCAAAACCCAGTTGTTAGCTTTTATTCAGTTCTTAAAGGATGAAAAATGTGTCAACAAATTCTTATTTTGCAAAGACTTACCAACTACGACCAAAGGCGAATTTAAGTGGTGAACGAAAACATTTTGCTATTCAAAGTACAGTGGAGACAAACTGTGTCAGCGTTTGCACCGATGGCTGTCCTTCCATGCAGGGAAATAGAAAGGGATTCTTCACTCTTGTGCGTCAAGAAAATCCAAATGTATTAGTTGTTCACTGCATGATCCACAGAGAAGCTCTTGCCTTCAAATATTTGATGTCTGTTCTGGATCAAGTGATTGAAGTTGTAAACTTCCTCAAATCTCGACCGCTTGCATTCTGACTTTCCTCAGAGCTTTGTGAAGCAATGGATTCAGACTACTAATGTCTCCTGTATCACACCAACGTTCGTTGGCTCTCCAGGGGAAAAGTGTTAAAGGGTGTCATCCAACTCAAGGCTGAGCTGATTTCATTCTTGGAGGCTGAAAAAAAAAAAAAAGACTTTGGATTTTCTATTCATGACGAGATTTGGTGGGTTAAGGTGACATTTCTCTCTGATTTATTTGACAAATTAAATTCATTGAATTGAAGTCTTCAAGGACCATCGGAAACCATCATCATTGCATCATCAAAACTAATATCATTTGGTTAAAATTGATTGTCTTTGTGGCAAAGTAAAATCACGAAAGGACTGCTTTCCTACTTACAATGAATCTGCTTCAAATAAAGAAATCACCCCCGAAATTCTGGACACTTTGAAACACCTGCAGTCAACATTGCAGCATTACTTCTCAACAGTTTGAAGTAATGAATATAAATGGGTCAACTCTCCATTTGGAAACAATGAAGCTACAAATTTTACAACTAAAGAAGAAGAGCAGCTCAATGATTTAAAAAACGATGCAATTCTTAAGTCAAGTTTTCCGAGAAAGCTTGGATGTGTTTTGGATTTCAATCAACAAGTTATATCCTGTAATCAATTTAAAAGCAATCAAAATAATTGTTCTTCCATTTACATCTTTATGGTTTTGTGAGTTTGGATTTTCAGCACTGACTGAAATCAAATCTAAGAAAAGAGAGAGACTTCTTACAATAGACGATGAAATGCGAGTTTGTTTGTCGACTTTGGAGCCTCGATTAGATCGCATTTGCTCTCAAAAACAGGCACAACATTCACATTAAACATAATACTGAAAAACAGGCAAAATCTTTTTTTCTTTTTATTATAAAACATCTGTTGCTCTTCGTGGTGTGCCGCGAAATTTTTGTAGTTTGTTTACTGTGCCGGCAGACAAAAAAGTTTGAGAAACACTGGTCTAGAGCTAGATCAACATTGTTGTAACATATAATGTAGGCCTACATAGATTGTGATAGAGATCTACTCTCTACTCAAGCCTTCAAGATCTAGTATTCTAGATGTAGATCTATGGCTTCATAGATATATTATATACAAAATCTGGATGATGTCTCAGATTAGAGTGTGACTAGATCTAGAGTCTAGCCTACATAATGCTTAGGCTTAGTAGGTCATTCTAGATCTCATCTAGACTCTATAGAATAGATCTAGAAAATCTAGATAACATCTAAAATCTACATCTCTCTGTTGCTGCATATTTTAAGCATATGAAACTTAATTTTTATCTAATAGATATAGCTAGATCTAGTCTTCACTTCTAGGTCACTTGATAAGATAAATAAATTTAGCTTTTATGTAGCACTACTTTCATGCTTATAGTTATAGCATGCTCAGAGCGCTATGGTCCAATCTCATTGGTGGACCGGAGGGGAGGGGTATCTGGGAGTTTTTCAGTGCTGCCTTTAGGCGCTCATTAAACACATCTCTGCACAAGATATATTTGGACTATAGTTACAGATAATAGTTACTTATTATTAGATACTAGTATTATATAGATCAGATCTAGCATCTAAACCAAAGAAAACTTTACTATCCAGGCTGAAGACTTTTTAAAGTTTATTTTAGGACTAGGCTCATCAAGACTAGTAACTTGTTGATAAATCTAATGGTCCTAGATCTGTGTTTCTTTTACAACTTTCAAATGCTCTTTTAAGATTTGAAGCTAATTACACCTTAGCCCAAACCTTTTGGCTGTTGCGGCTGAAGCACTTCACTAGTCTCAATTGAATTTTTGGTGTAAACTAGGGTTTTGAATTTCTATATTTTTAGGATGCTTCGAAGTCCAACCAATTCTTTATATTACAAGAGTTCTAAATCAATTATTAAAATGTTATTGCTATTTTTACTTTTGAAAATGTCTACAGGCTTACAAGAGTTTAGCAGCTTACAACCAGTTCCTAGATGGTTGGGTTCAAGATGTTATGGCTTTTAAACCACTAGCAAAGGTAAGTAATAAATATTGTTATATTATAGTTAATATCTTGATATTCAAAGGTATTTACATGTATATGATCCAATGTCTTGATATGTACAGGTATTTTAAATAATTTTTTTTTCTTTTTAATAGGTCTTCACTCTCAGTGGTTAGCATGTACTGCAGCCCTGGATAGTAATAAGTCAAGATGGTATTATTCTATTCGCCCACTGTTCTTGTATAGTTGGACTTGGTGAGTCCTGCACTCATGTGGCAGACATAGATCCTTGAGTCAAATAACCTACTCACTGAAGCCCAGGCTGGCTTAGAAAAGGCAGATCAACAGAAGATCAAATTGCCTTCATCACACAAGAAATAGAAGACGGCTTTCGAGAAAAGAAACCAACAACAATTGTGTGGGTTGACTTAGAAAAAGCATTTGACAAAGTCTGAGAACAAGGTCTCTTGCTCAAGCTAATCCAGCATCACATATCCCAAAGAATGTACAACTGGATAAAGGAATACCTAAATAATAGAAAAGCCTTAGTTTGCATGCAAGGACAAAGAAGCCACACAGTGGGTATAAAAAATGGCGTCCCCCAAGGAAGAGTCCTATCCCCAACACTTTTCCTAATATTCATAAACGATCTAAATCAAAACCTACCTAGAAAAGTTAAAAGCAGCATGTATGCAGATGACCTTGCCATAATTAGCACAGAAGAATATGTAGGAACATCGAAATTTCGATTACAAGATGCTCTTGATAAACTCAATAATTGGTCCAAAGACTGGGGCATGTCCATCAACACAAAAAAGACCACATATACCATATTCTCACTGTCAACAAAACAACAAACAATAAAATTAACATTAGATTTGGAAGCTTTAGAAAAAAATGACAGCCCTACTTCTCTTGGAGTCACCTATGACCCGAGACTAACCTGGAAAAACCAAATAGATAAAACACAGAGTAAAGGCATCCAGAGACTATCCCTCTTGAAAAAATTAGCTGGCACAGATTGGGGAGCTAATCACAACATCCTGAAAAAGATCTATACCAGTTATGTAAGACCTGTATGGTGCCACAGCATGGGGCTCAGCAGCCCAAACCAACCTAAGAAAAATAGACAAGGTTCAAAATATTGGTCAAAGGATAATGACAGGAGCAATCAAAACAACACCCATAAGAGCTATGGAGGAAACCGCTGCCCTGATCTCTCTGGATAAAAGAAGAGAAATAAAAATCCTTTCCCAATTCACTAAATTGGAAACCTCGGAGAGGCACCCACTCAGAACAAAAATCCACAAAACTGGCACAAAAAAACGTCTCAAAAGGACCAATTTCATACAGGAATCTCTAAACCTAAAAAAGAAACACCAACTTGAAAAAATTACTCTGGAATCCTCAATACACTATAATGAATCTCTACCCTGGGACGAAAGCCCTCTTCCTACTATAAGGGACCATATTGAAAACATAAAAAGAAAATCTGATTACAGACCAACAGAGCTCAAGGAAATAGTGAACTGTTTTCTACATACCAATTACCCTAGCAATCAGTGGATCAGAGTTTACACGGATGGCTCATCCCATAAAGCCACCACAAATGGAGGAGCTGGAATACTTATCGAATGGCCAGATGGAGGAAAACTAGAAAAATCCATTGCAACTGGAGAGTTCTCTGACAGTCACAGAGCAGAAAGGGAAGCACTAGCACTAGCTGCTACCATGTTAGCAAATCATCCAAGTTCCCCCCACAGTCAGATTGTCTTTCTAACAGACGTGAAAACAAGCCTCCAAAGCTTGCAAAACTCTGATTCCCCTCATATTAAAAACCTCAGAACAGCACTTACAAAGCTCAACAACAACAGCAAAAAAACTGTTATTCAATGGATACCAGCTCACATACAACTAGCAGGAAATGAGAAGGCTGACACACTCGCCAAGAGTGGGAGAACAAACTCACAAGTAAACTCTGCACTCTATCCAGAAGAAATGAAGAAATTAATTGTAGATAAAATAAATGAGAAATGGACGAGCTCCCATCCAAATCACAAGAAAGATGACGCTTACTATAAGCTATCCCGACAAGACCAACGTCTAATCTTTCGACTCAGGACCGGACACAACAGAATGCGACAACACATGTTCCGGAAGCTCAAAATTGGAACCAGTGAAATCTGCCCATGTGGAGTATCACCAGAAAATGCCGACCACGTCCTCCAAAACTGCTCTTTCTACCAAGAGGCCTGTATAAGACATTGGCCCCAAATCACCCCAATAGAAAGAAAACTATATGGAGAGCTCCCTGATTTGGAAACCACTGCGCAGTTCATCTCATGTACTGGTCTAGTCATATGAACACTCCAACATAACAATGAGAACGATGAAGAAGAAGAAGAAATGTGGCAGACACTTTATTTATGCTGGAAGCCAACACCAGGCTAAAAGAGAGTAAGACAGTTACAGGCTTATTATCTTACTGGATAAATCCATCAGAGCTTAAAAAAGTTTTGCCAACTAAGGTTTCTGAGATTGATATCACCTCATTAAAAAACAAAAAGTTAAATTTGATTCTCTTGTGAACAACATCACTTCTAAAAATAAAAATTTAAAGGCTATTAAATCCAAAGAAACTAAAAAGCTTAGTATAAATATTTTTAATTCATTTATTGAAAGTAATGAGTTCCAATCAGATATTTTACTGTGTTGTGCTAATAGGAAGAATAGGTTTGTGCCTGTGCTTTAACGCTGCTAGGTCTCTCAATGAAAATTTCAAAACAGTCATTTATTACTGTCATCTTCCTGTCATAAGTACAGATAAATTTTTTGGGCCTGAGACTCTCCTTATTGGGCCAGAAAATCAAATCGGATATGTCGACATACATAACATCCAAAACAGTACATGAATATCTTAGATCAGGGGTGGGCAACCTTTTTGTATCGAGGGCTGCATTATTTTAAAAATTGGGAATGGCGGGCCGCATATTTATATACAACTTATAGAGACACTCTAAGCTAACTGTGTAGAATGTCTTTTAATTCATATTTACACTGTATTATATTCACGTTTCTTTTTTTCCCCACACTTCACGTTAAGGAATTACAACAAGAGTTAGCAATTATTTAAACCAATTTTACGAATTTTTTTTTCAAATTGCTGTTGTCATTTTACATTAAAATATCCTGACAAATATACAGTTCTACTTAATGTGCAGTATTTTACTTTTTACACTAATGCATGATGTTCTGGAACTGTGGAACTAGCTTACTAGTTTCTATCCTTGTGACTGCTGTCAAATTACAGTCAGTCAAAATCGACCAGTAGTAATGCTTGTTTAGTTTCCACAAAGGAAAAGGCTTGTTCACTGAATGAGACAATATATGTCCGGAAGTTAAATGTCGGGACTAGAGAAACTTGCCCATCACCAGAGAATGCTGACCATGTCCTTCAATGGTGCATTCTAAATCAAGAGACCCGAACAAGACTTTGGCCCAAAAACCCTCCTAAAGAACAAAAACTAAAAAAACAAACAATTTTTATTTGTTACTACTAGGTCTAAATCTATTGACTAGATCTAGTGAAATCTAGTCTAGATTATTCTAGATCTACTTGATTATCTATCCTTTTCTAATTCTAGGGCTCTACTCTAGTCACACTAGATCTTGTATATAGTTCTAGATCTAAAATAATTTAAGAGTCTACTAGTTCTATATCTAATAAGTCCTCTAAGTCTAAGAACACAGATTATAATAATTATATTAGAGATCTAAATATTTATGTCTAAATCTATAGTTCTATAGTCTATAATAGACTTATTAAGAACTAAATTTACATAATGATACATAGAAATCTAGAATCTAGAGATCTATCACCTTCTAAGTCTATTTCTAGATAGATCTAGAGTCTACTTCTAGATCTAGTTATCTAGTGCTAGCCCTACTTCTAGATCTAGAAACTAATTTAGGCTATGTAATAAGAAAAGTAGATCTAATAGCCTTATTTAGGCCTTAGACTTACTGTGTCTAAGTCTAAGTCAAGTTAATTAATTAATTTAGGTCTAGATCTTTAATAACGTTTTTTTTTTTAAATCCTTTTGAAAGTTTCTTAGATTACTTAGAAACCAGTTCAAGGAGTTAGTGTTAGAATAGTCAGATCTATTTCATCTATGAAAGTATGATAATCTATCAAATAAAATCAAATCATCTAAAATCTAAAAAACAATCTAGACTAGATTAGATCTATTGAAATCTATTCATTCTAATCTAAATCTAGTCTAGATTCTAGATCTAGAAGTCTAGTGACCTAGACCTATCTAGTAGCCTAGTCTAGACTAAGACTAGATTCCTAGATTGTCTAGGTTTAGATCTAGATGATGATAGATAATAGATCTAGTAGAGTACTGTAGTAGAGCCATTGTCGTGAAAAGAAAGGGATTTGAATGGAATATTTGGCTAATTAGCACTTACTAGATTCTAAGAATAGATCTAATTCTAATATCTAGACCTAGACTACTAGATCAGTAGATCTAGAGATCTATGTCTAGAACTAGATGTAGATCTAGATCTAGTCTTCAACCATTTCTTCGTAAATTTAGGACACACCGGGTCCGGAAGTAGATGAAATGTAAACAATAAACACAGACCTATATATATTTTATTTTGCACTCAGTATTTTCAATTCGCACTATTAATAAATAATGATAAAATTCAGACTTGGCGGAACAAAAAAATCGTGAATGCGGAACGGCGGAACATGTGAGCTTTTTTGATGATTTTGCGGGCCGTTTCCGCATAATGCGGGACTATAGGCATGTCTGCTGTAGGTGTCAGCAGGCCGCATAAAACATTCCGCTGGGCCACATCCGGCCCCCGGACCGTAATTTGCCCACCCCTGTCTTAGATGCAGTTGTGGGATGAATTTTAAACATAGCTAATACATAGGCTGGTTTACCTAGAATATTTGAAATAATGTGTGTTAAAAAAAATAATTTGTGTACATTCATAATTATAGTAGTTAAATTATATATAAATATGTGTAAATGTGAGACAGTGTATTTTTTTTTTTACCTGTATTATATCCAAGCTATCCAATGAGAAATATTTATATAATTTAATATAAAGATATATTTATTCAAATCATAATATGCATTCATTTATTTGTTGAAATAAAAGAAATGAATTGAAGTATTGTTTGTATATTAATTATTATCTTATCTATTAGTATGAAAATTGTAGATCTATTCATTCAAAAGAGGCCCTTAGTGAAACCTGCAGTACCAGGTTCGAATCTCGTTAAAGACTGGTATTTTGAATTTTGGGATACCTCTGAGTCCAACCAGGTTTAATTGGTATTTGACATTAGTTGGGGAAAAGTAAGGTGGTTGTTCATTGTGCTGGCCAAGACATCCTCGTTAACCGTGGTCCACAGAAACAGGTGACCTTTACATCATCTGCCTTATAGATCGTAAGGTCTTTAAAGTTAACTTGTTTATTTAAAAAAAACAAACATTTTATTTCAAGATCAATTTTTGTAACTATGTAACTGTTTGAATAACAATGGACGCCAAGAACTAGTTTTTTTTTTTTATAAAGTATCTTGGTTAGTAATTCAAATCAAGATATCTGCCTGGTCATGCATTTTGTGTGATGGACTGTTGAGACTTACCGATGGTTCCGGGTTTAAACCCTGCCCATTCCCATCCCCTGTGGAAATCGATTCTAAAAAGTTAAATCTAAATCTAATCTAGATTGAAAAATTCTAGTCAAGATTATTTTCATAATTTGCCTGTTCTGTATTATGCATACAACAAAAGAAACAATGAAGTTCATTTTAAATAATAAATCAAAATATTTAGAAAAACAACTTGCCTTAAATTTTCTTCTTTGCTGCTTGTTTTTTAATATGTAGTTTTCAAGTCCTTCCTGTTACTCAAAAGAGCTGGTTTTATTAATCTGTATGTGGCTCTGTTCCAAAAGCAATATAATGAAGCCCGCTATGCATCTTCATCTGAAAAATATAAAATGTGATGAATGTTGTGTTGGACAGAGTTTAAGTCTTAGAAAATGAAAGTTTTACTATTTATAGATTCTGAAAAATTCTAGCTTTATAAATGCAATGTCAATAGACTCAAGTCGTATCGAAATAATTTCTTTTACCATCATTTTTATTAGAAATCAAAAATTAGATCTAACTCTATATTCTAGACTGCCGATACAAAAAATAAAATGTGATTTATTTTTTATTTATATTATATATCCAGAGATTTAAGTATCTATTGTATATAGAATTAGAACAGGCCCAGCCTGTGTGGGGGGGGGGGGGGGGGGGGTCGAGTTGATGGTGCTTAAGTGCACTGAACATAATTTCTTAAAAAAAAATAGATAAAAAAATCACTTAGATTTAGATCTAAATCTATACAGACTCTATGTTTGTTTTTTTCTACAATAGTGCTAACATTTATTTATAGATCTATATAGATCTATTTCAACAATAACAAATGTTTGACCTGAGTAGTTGATGTCTTATTTACAAAGTGAATATCAAAGTGGTAATTAGAACTAGACCTAGAATCTAGACTAGTCATCTTGTAGAAGAAAATTAGATCTAGATCTATACATATCTATGGGATAGGACCAATAGCGAACACTTTTGTGCCAGTTTTTAGTTTAGAATTTTATAATGAAAACATCTGCGGACTCCTCACCTATTGGGCTATAAAACTAAATTTGACTCTTTTTTCCATATCAGCTATTAAATTTATAATTCAAGTCAACTTGCGGTATGGGTTGGACATAATCAGCTAACGCAATTTTCGCGGGAGTCATAATGAGCGAAAGGCCGTAAAAAATAGCGAAATAGCATGTTAAAATATAGGAAATTATGCTTCAATTAGTTCTATCATCTAACTTCTTCCATGAAGCATTATAACTATTGTCCTCCTTGTGGCATAAAGCCTAAATTTGTTTTCACTTTCTCGTGCTCCACATCTCCTTTCTCTGCTTGGAACCGATGTCTATATAGCCTACGAAACTTGCGATCAATTTTTTTTCTTAAAAGAAATAAAGAAACTACAAAATTCTATCACGCCACCTTCCTATAGGCTACTCTACATCGTACTACTATCCATTTCATAAACTCTCGTTACTCAACTATTTTTTTTTAAGAAATTATGTTCAGTGCACTTAAGCGCCATCAACTCGATCCCCCCCACACACACAAGCTGATTGACCCAAAGGCAGATCCCGAATGTGATGGATTGATGATGTATGGAGACAGATCTACAACAGCTTGGTTTTCGGGCATGGAGACGAAAGGCTCAGGAGAGATCTTGTAATTTTATAAATGTATATTATATGGTAACTCTTATATTTATTACTAAATATATAGTTCGCGTTTTTTCCGATCCTGAAATCAAATATTTTCTCCTGGAAAACTCTTGGAGATCTGAAAACCTAATCTCAGAATGGTGGGGTTACCCTGTGAAAATGAATTCTGCACTTCTTTTAAACATTTATACACATATTAATCTCATTAATTAGTAACAAGAGGTTAACCAGACAGTTAAAAAAAAAGGAGGAGGGCCAAACAGAGGTCCCCCCCCCCCGTATCCTGTATAAGCGCTGTTAAGATCAACTGAAGCGTCATTTCACCCTCACTGGCATAGAGGAAAGTAGCTGCCAGCATATGACCTCTGAGAGACTGTTGGAGAGCTGCGAGTCAAACATTTTAGACGGAAAGAAAATGCAGGAAAATATGCTGGTCGCAACTGGGCGTAGTCATGTGAAACACGTAGTGATGCACTCATCCTTAATCTTCGAAATCGAAGACGTTGGGTTAAGGTTAAAAATAGGCCTATTATTTTAATATTTCAGTTTACAAACAATAACAATAGATAAGACAAAAAGAAAAACAGATTAAATCAGTAACTAAATTATTATTAATGGCTTTTTAAGCTTATAATAGGGGTTTCGCTGAATAGGTTTTCAGTTTAAAAGGTCATTTTGAGCGAAAACCCCATAATATTTTTTTTTCAACGGAATGAATAGCCTTAGCTATTCTAGCTAACTATTTCCTCGTCAATTTAGAAGCATAATATGCAAATCACCTTAAGTTCGGACCTATTCTCGTTTATCTGGAAATGTTTTGAGAATGAAATTTCCATACATGTCAACTTTGACCTTCAGCTACGCTTTATTTTATTGAGGGAAAACAAAAGTGAATTTGTGGGAAATGTAAAAAAATGTCTTTGTAACACCATTTTATTAGTTCTGCAGTTACTTTTGAAATAAATAAGAATGGATAAAAAATACCGGGAGGTGTTCGCTTTGTATGCCATTTCGCTGATGGGCCTTTCCTATAGATCTAGATAAGATCTTGTACTGTGACAAGTTGTACTAGATTACAACTTGTAGTAGTTATACTTATCGTGAAATCAGATCCACTGAAAGCGAACTGTTGATAATCTAGATAAATCTATAGATCTAGTCTAGAATTAGATCACATGTGTATTGCAAGCTTTGATAGGCTTTACTTTTCTAATTATTTCTAAGTTTTGATTGAGAGACATCAGTTATGGCAAGGATTAAAAAAATGATAATTTTAAATTTGTTTAGTTGATCATCGAATTGCCACATCTCAGCCTAGCTTGCCGGCTAAGTCTTGGTCTTATAAGTTCTAGATCTAGAATTACAAATCTACAAGATCTATTTATAAGTTTTTTGCCTACATATAGATTTAGAAGTTGAATAATAAGTCCACACGTAGTGTACAGAAAACTTTATATCAGCAGTCGTCAATCGAACGTAAACCAATATTAATATGGTTGTTTATATTGGTAAGGGCGAAACCAAATACCGGAAAAATCCAAATGTCGGAAATAATACGATACTAGATCTATAAATAAATATTAGGAGATTATAAAACTTGTCTTCGAAAATCAAGATATCTCTTAAACTGTCGCTTCTATTTAAGTGAAATTTCGTACACAGGTTTCTTTTACCTCCTAGATGCTTACTAAGAACGGGTTTCGATAGAATAAAAACATTGGGACCACAATTTGCGAAAAAACACAGGCTTGCTATCAAAGCTTTGTATTTTATTATTGGTATTTCCCAGATCAACTTAATAAGGAAATTATAAGGCTTGTCTCCGAAAATCAAGATATCTCTTAAACTGTCGCTTCTATTCAAGTGAAATCTAGTACACAGGTTCCTTTTTACCTCCTAGATGCTTATTAAGAACGGGTTTCGATAGAATCAAAACGTTGGGACCACAATTTGCGAAAAACCACAGGCTTGCTGTCAAAGCTTTGTATTTTATTATTGGTATTTCCCAAATCAACTTAATAAGGAAATTATAAGGCTTGTCTCCTAAAATCAAGATATCTCTTAAACTGTCGCTTCTATTCAAGTGAAATCTAGTACACAGGTTCCTTTTACCTCCTAGATGCTTACTAAGAACGGGTTTCGATAGAATCAAAACGTTGGGACCACAATTTGCGAAAAACCACAGGCTTGCTATCAAAGCTTTGTATTTTATTATTGGTATTTCCAAAACAACTTAATATGGAAATTATAAGGCTTGTCTCCGAAAATCAAGATATCTCTTAAACTGTCGCTTCTATTAAAGTGAGATTTAGTACACAGGTTCCTTTTACCTCCTAGATGCTTACTAAGAACGGGTTTCGATAGAATCAAAACGTTGGGACCACAATTTGCGAAAAACCACAGGCTTGCTATCAAAGCTTTGTATTTTATTATTGGTATTTCCCAAATCAACTTAATAAGGAAATTATAAGGCTTGTCTCTGAAAATCAAGATATCTCTTAAACTGTCGCTTCTATTAAAGTGAGATTTAGTACACAGGTTCCTTTTACCTCCTAGATGCTTACTAAGAACGGGTTTCGATAGAATCAAAACGTTGGGACCACAATTTGCGAAAAACCACAGGCTTGCTATCAAAGCTTTGTATTTTATTATTGGTATTTCCCAAATCAACTATAAATAAATATTAGGGAGATTATAAGACTTGTCTTCGAAAATCAAGATATCTCTTAAACTGTCGCTTCTATTTACGTGAAATTTCGTACACAGGTTTCTTTTACCTCCTAGATGCTTACTAAGAACGGGTTTCGATAGAATAAAAACGTTGGGACCACAATTTGCGAAAAACCACAGGCTTGCTATCAAAGCTTTGTATTTTATTATTGGTATTTCCCAAATCAACTTAATAAGGAAATTATAAGGCTTGTCTCCTAAAATCAAGATATCTCTTAAACTGTCGCTTCTATTCAAGTGAAATCTAGTACAGAGGTTCCTTTTACCTCCTAGATGCTTACTAATAACGGGTTTCGATAGAATCAAAACGTTGGGACCACAATTTGCGAAAAACCACAGGCTTGCTATCAAAGCTTTGTATTTTATTATTGGTATTTCAAAAACAACTTAATAAGGAAATTATAAGGCTTGTCTCCGAAAATCAAGATATCTCTTAAACTGTCGCTTCTATTCAAGTGAAATTTAGTACACAGGTTTCTTTTACCTCCTAGATGCTTACTAAGAACGGGTTTCGATAGAATAAAAACGTTGGGACCACAATTTGCGAAAAACCACAGGCTTGTTATCAAAGCTTTGTATTTTATTATTGGTATTTCCCAAATCAACTTAATAAGGAAATTATAAGGCTTGTCTCTGAAAATCAAGATATCTCTTAAACTGTCGCTTCTATTAAAGTGAGATTTAGTACACAGGTTCCTTTTACCTCCTAGATGCTTACTAAGAACGGGTTTCGATAGAATCAAAACGTTGGGACCACAATTTGCGAAAAACCACAGGCTTGCGATCAAAGCTTTGTATTTTATTATTGGTATTTCCCAAATCAACTATAAATAAATATTAGGAGATTATAAGACTTGTCTTCGAAAATCAAGATATCTCCTAAACTGTCGCTTCTATTTACGTGAAATTTCGTACACAGGTTTCTTTTAACTCCTAGATGCTTACTAAGAACGGGTTTCGATAGAATAAAAACGTTGGGACCACAATTTGCGAAAAACCGTAGGCTTGCTATGAAAGCTATGTATTTTATTTTTGATATTTCCCAATCAACTTAATAAGGAAATTATAAAGCTTATCTTCGAAAACCAAGAAATCTCTTACATTGTCGCACCTATTAAAAAGAAATTTCGTACACAGGTTCTTTTTACCTCCTAGATGCTTAGTAAGAACAGTTGTTGACAGATTCGAAATCTTGGAACAACCTATAGTGATAACCTGCAGGCTTGCTTTAAAGCTTTTGTATTTTATTTTTGGTATTTCCCGAATGATCTTAATTAAGGACTTAATAAGGCTTGTCTTCGAATCAAGAAATTTCTTAAATTAATTGTTGTTTGTAATCCATTTTTTTTATGATTGCTTTTTCGGAATCGACTTTTTTGTAATGACTGTTTTGAATTGGACCTATGTTGGCTTTTTTTTTTTTTTTTTTTTGTGGTTACTTAGAATCAACTTCTACTCTTTTGGTGATGGCTGATTGAATAGACTTGTGCATTTTTCATAGCCGCTGCTTGGACTCTATATGAACATTATTCGTAGTTTCTGTTTTGAATCGACCTGTTTGTTATTTGTAGTGGCTATTTGAAATCGGCTTGTGCTCTTTTTTTTGGGATGGATCTATAAAATCGGACTTCTGAGTATTTAAGGGGGATGCACAGTGAGAAAACATCGATCTAGGTCAAAAATATCGATATTTTAAAATTAATTGATTTTAATAGTTTAAAATGTCTAGAAAACGAATTCCCTATCAGAATACTAAAAAAAAAACTGCGCTTTATGCATCAATTTTGTATTTTAAAAGTAGATGTATAAGCAAAATTTTGATGTTTTGGTTAAAAATCAACATTTTGTAAGCTAAAGTTGATAAGCTTATGTACGCTCTTATCCCTAACAGATGGTATCGATACAAAGTTCTACTTTTCTAGTTCCGATTATGAGCATGGTTTCTCATTCTATAAATATAAACTTTCAAAATACGTCACTACCTCTTTTTTTTTCCTATATACTCATATACACACTCACTAAGCCATATTTACGCATGCGCACTATCAAAGCTACATTGGTAACTATGACAACAAAATTTGCACGCATGCGCACATGACGTGAACCGGTCCTTCTTCTGTAAACAAAGCTTCCTTCACATCAACACTCGATTCATTATTCAAACTCAGAAATGCCAACAAAAGGTTAGATCTATATGTTTGGAAAGATAAAACGTTACTGTAAGCCCAGAGGAAGACATGCTTCAAAGACAAATGCATAATTACAAAGGTAAGTCTAGATCTAGAGTTTTTTATTTACTAGACCAGCGTGTGCTATGATAACAATAATAACATAAAATCATAAAAATAAAATAATGTCAATAATGAGATAATGAAACCTTTGCTTCATGATCATTGAATCTTTGAATTCGACAAACGCAACGTGTTTATCATATCAATGAATCACATCTAGATCTATATATAGATCTAGGCATTAAATAAATATCATGAAAGTGATTGCAAACATAGAGATCTATCCTTTTTTAGATCTAGATCTAGTATAGATTAGGGACATAGATCACATGATTAGAACTAGATTGACTAGATCTAGACATCTAGATCTAGATTCTAAATCTAGATTATCATGTTACTCATGTAGTTGTAGGACTTCAACTTGGTCTTTTTTTTTTAAGATCTAATACATATATCAAGATTCGTACACTGTCTGGAAAAAGTCTGGAATTTCAAATTTCAGATTTCAGTCTTAAAAAAGTCTGGAAAATTGCTACTTTTCGAGGCAATTTTGTTAAATGTCTGGAAAAAAGTCTGGAATTTGAAAAAAAAATTAATCCGATGTCATTCAGCCCTCAGGCACGGTAACCGGTAAAACGCTAGGCTGCTAGATCTAGTTGGGCATAGAGGCTTCCATTAATAGGCCTACTAGATCTATCTATTGTGAAAGCACGCGCATTCCACAGCATGTCGGTGAAATGCCAGCCAATTTCTAGACGGTGTACTGTAGACTTAAATCAGATTTAGTAATAGATCTAGTCCTAGACTAGTAACTAGTTTATTATGACTGCTGTTATCTTATCTTATATAATACAGACGTTACTTCAAAAAAGATGATGATTAGAAGATGTTATTCTATATTATCTAGATGGTCGATCAAATTTCAGTTAGGCTACCAAAGGTCGGGAAGTTTTTGGCCTAGATTTATTTATGCATGGGCGAAACTCCCCCCTCCCCTTTTTTAAATTAAAAAAACAAATATATCTCGTCAATGACGTCAATATAGAATATATATAGAGAGAGTCTAGATCTAGATCTTGAGTCTAAACCAAAAATATTTGGCAACAAGAATGACTTACTAGATCTAGGTCTACTACTAGATTTAAAAGTCTCGATCTATTCGCGACTTAGATAGTTTACTAGATTTAGTCTCGATCTATGACTATGCGTGACTTTTATTACTAGATCTATATCTGTTCTAGGTCTACTAGATCTACTAAATTCTAAATTCTACTAGACTAGATTACTAGATTTAGTCTTGATCTATGCGCCACTTCTTAATAGATCAAGGTTTTCTACTAGCCTAATGTTAGCCTCGATCTATGTGTGATTACCCCCCCCCCCCCCCATTAAATAAAGAAAACAAATTATATTATAATATATCTAGTCAACATAGAATATGCCTATAAGATCGGTAAAACTTCCCATCGAAGGCCCCTAGTTTTTTAGGTTAATTATTTGGCAGCTGTCTATGCGCACTTGAGTCTAAACTAAAAGACTAGGCCTTTAGAATGACTTCCATTACTAGGTCTAGAATTAGATTTAGTCTTCATCTATGCGCGAATTAGATTACTAGATCTAGGTCTACTACTAGATTTAGTACCTAATTTAGTCTCGATCTATGTGCGATTCCCCCCCCCCCCCCCCAGTTAAATAAAGAAAACAAGTTATATTATATCTAGTCAACATAGAATATAGATCTAGATCTTAGTCTAAACTAAAAGATAAAAGACTAGAGCACAAGAATGACTTAGATTACTAGGTCTGCAACTAGATTTAGTCTCGATCTATGCACGATTACCCCCCCCCCCCCCTTTTTTTTTTTCCCCAAATCTATTCAATGTAGAATATAGATCTTGAGTCTAAACTCAAAAACTTAAAAGACTTAGAATACTAGATCTACTACTAGATTTAGTCTTGATCTAAGTCTAGATTTAGATCTAGCATACTTAGCATATAGATCTATAATTATAATCTAGTATGGTTATGATATAGATTTAGATCTAGATATCAATATTATCAATTTTTACCCCGTTAAAAAAAACAAGTCAGTATTCACATAGGCATAGGCCTATTGTGAATTAGACATAAGTAAGCCACTACTACAAATTAAATTTCAAGTTCAATACAGTTAATCTATCTCTAGATCTTTATTTAAAATTATCTCCTCCAATAGAATTATAGGCCTACTAGAGGTAGGCCCTCTAACCTAGGCTAGTCTAAATAAGTCTTTACTTTTTAACTAGTGTCTAATGTTTAAGCCACTAAATATCTATGTAAAAATTATAAAACTATTGGACTAGTTATGAGATTAAGAATAAGATTTTACAACTAAGTTAGGCCTATTAGACTTGGGAAATTTAATAGGTGATTAGTGACTTTTTTTCCCCCTTGTATCGTATGTTCCTTAATAATTGAAAATTATTATTACACCCTAGTCCAAACCTCGGTTAGTTATTGGCAGGGTTTGAACCCAAGATCACGAATACAGCAGTCCAGAGCACATATGGCATGCTCAGGTAGCCATCCTTTTTACTGTTAGTAAGTCTGGAAAACATAAGATAAATGTCTGGAATTCATTTTCACAAAAGTTGTATGAACCATGATATATAGATCTACATGTAACATGTCTCTTTACATTTTTTACTTTTGATGAATACAATATATGATTCCTAAAATGCATTATATAAATTTAAAATAATCTTCATGTTGTACATAAATAGATGTGACGTGTACTTTCATACTATTGAATTTTTTTTTAAAGAACCTCTAATTTTTTTTTATTTGTTTGCAGCTCTGTTTTGGATACAGCTGGATCTGAAGCAGCAACAACACAGCCTGCAAGTGCAACTGAACGAAAAATAATTCTAACTGCAATTACTAACGCTGATAACACCAATAAGAGGCTGCCTGAAGATTTCATATACGTCATGATGAATTCAATGGAATTGACCACAATGGTCTCCTTGTTGTGCTGTCCACATTGCTTCGACAAAAAATTAACCATGTGCATCACACAATCAAAAGGCATGGCTCATTTGATTAAAATCAAATGCCTAAATTGTGAAACATATTTGTGGACCTCAAAAAAAAGTAATAATGTTCATCTGGATATTAATGTCCAAGCTGTCGCTGCATTAAAAGAATCTGGAATCTCGCATTCTAAATTTGATAGGTTTTGTGGACTTATGAGTATGCCCTGCATGCACAGAAATACTTATAACAATCTAGCTAACATAGTCAACACTGCTATAATTGAAGCTGGTGAAGAATGTATGATTAGGGCATCTGCTGTTGTGCATGGAAGAAACATTTCACAGCCTCTGACTACAGATGATAGAATAAGTTCAACAGGCTGTCCTGTTATTACAGTTTCTTTCGATGGGACTTGGCATAAAAGGGGCCACTCATCTCATTCAGGAATTGGCACAGTTATTGATTTTGATACTGGACTCGTCATCGACACCGAAGTCCTATCAAATTATTGCTGTGTTTGTGATTCAAACTCTGCAGAACTAAATTTTGATGCCTCTAAACATATGTGTCAAAAAAACTTCAGTGGCTCAGCAAATGCAATGGAGGCCGCAGCAGCATCCAAAATTTGTTCTCACTCTGTGGCATCAGAAAACTTGTTTATGGCATGATGCTGTGTGATGGCGATAGTAAATCACATTCATCTGCCATTACCAACTCAGGATATGATGTAGAAATCTTAAAAGAGGACTGCATTAACCACATCTCAAAAAGAATGTTTAATGCTTTGAACAATTTAAAAATGTCTAACAAAAAAGAACTAAATTATAGGCTTACAAAGCCAAAAATGGAAAAAATTACAAATAACTATTCCAAAGTTCTGCGCCAAAATGCTCCTGACATTCAAAAAAATGAAGCTGGCTGTTATGGGCTCATTTTTTCATATGATGAGCTCAGACCTAGATCATAACCACAGGTTGTGTCCTGATGGCACTACATCTTGGTGTCACACTTTAAGAGATCAGAGGCACTAAAACAGCCATACAAAAAACATAATCAGACCATCACATCAGAAATAGGAAAACTGTTATTTCCTATAACAGACACAGATCTGTTAAAAACATGTTCAAGAATGGGAACACAAAACGCCAATGAATCTTTTCATTCCCTCATTTGGCAAAGATGCCCCAAAACAGAATTCGCAACATTAAAAACTAAGGACGGCGACATACCTTGCTGTTTTAGCCTTCAATAATGGCATTAAATCAGTTTTTGACATATTAGGCATTCCCTGGACACTAAAGAACATTTCTTCTAGTGAGAAAAAGCAAAATGTCAAACTACAGCTTGTTGTTAGAAAAAGAAAAAGCGAAGAATTGAGCATGAGCACCGGGCAGAGGTTCTAGAAGGTCCAACCTATCAATCAGGCCATTTTAATGAATAGTTTTTTTTATTATCTATTATGTTATATTATGTAAATATTCCCTTTTTTTTTTCATTTTTATGGTTGCAATAAATATTTTATATCATTTTAAAAACTTTAAATGCGTTTTTCTCAAAATGTATTTTTAGGTGCATGTTGTCCACAAGAATCTCAAAATCTTTAGTTCTGTATAATTTAGACTAATAATTTTTCACATGTAGTTTATTGATAGTATATCATAGGTAATAGGCTGCAAAAATTTTCAATATGTTTAATTTTCATAAAAAAAGAAAAATAATGATGTGACCGCAGGTGAACAATGTGGTCGAAAAAAAAAAAATTTAAAAATTCATTTTGAGGTTATGATGCGACAAAATGTATTTAACCCATATACTTTTTTTTTTAGTATACACTTTTTTGACTACATCTTTAATTACGTGATTTAATGGCTGAAGGTTACAACACATGACTTCTGAACCTGGTAAAGACAAGGGCTTTGAGATTCAGAATATTAATGATACCTCTAAGTCCACCAAACTCTAATGGGTACTAAAAATTAAATAGAGTGTGGTATCAGCCAGGATAACCAACTACTTAGTAGGCTAAAGTTTATATTATTGATTAACATGCATGGCTAGATTCAGTGGCGTCACTAGGGTCGGTGTCACCCAGTGCGGTAGGCTCAGGGGTCCCCCCCCCCCCCCCCCCCCCAAGGAAAACGAAATCTCTCCCTAAAAACAAACAACTATTGTGGGGTTTTTTTTGTTTCTTAAAATTGAACAATAAAACTGTAAGCTAAATTATTGATTTGTTACACCCGAATTTAGGCAGTGTTATCACGGATTGGAAAGCAGGAGCCATCTTTCAAAAAGCACGGCCAATTTGAACAAACAAATCAATTAGCTTGGAGATGAAATCCACCTACTCAAAACAATCATTGTCCCAACGCCACCTTGAAAAAAGACTGAGCAGTGACGGCTGAGAAGGATCATTTAAATAACATACCGAGATAATGCTACCAATAGAGAAATATTTTCCAGCACAGGCATTCGCCGTCTACGGAAAGAGGCGACTGAACGTCGATTGACATTTGTGAGATATATCATTAGTGTCAATGTGTAATGCTGAGTTCTTGCTTCCTGAAGTACTCTAGACACGTGACAAGACGAATATTATAAACTAACTGAAGCTCGTTTCAGCAGACAAACATGAAGTTTATTTTATTACAATAATAATGCACTGCACTCCTTGTTAGTGCTACAAGTCAAGAAATAATAAACAATCCTATCCGCATAGCAGCGGTATCAAATGTATCAATCACGTCCGCATCTCAGCGGGTAACAATAAGAACAATTACTACTAGTGACACTGGAGCTTCAACTATAGATTTCCATTGAAATATGAATAATACCTTAATATTCAATAAGCACATAATGAAATCAACTCTCAAATATTATTAATCAACAATCATTAGTCCATCGACTTTCATCCTATATACATATATATACACCAGTCCAGGAAGCAACGTCCAACCTTCCTGGACCGGGAGCAATACCTTACTGACTTGACTTGACTGAACTCAAAGTCAACTTTATTCATTCTACTTCCTGTTTTCTACATCAGGAATTCCACGTGTCTTTTAAACTCTTAACATGACGTGAACTTTAGATCATGCAATGTCAACTAAGACTGTGACAATTAGACAAGACGAAACATGTTTACTTAAGTCATCCTTAACACGAAAGCCGAAAAGAGGAGCGCAAAAACATGCCGTCAACGTTTAATCATCATGTCACACCGATTCAAGAGGAAAATGTAACGGACTTAGGTTAGTTCTTTGAGGGGCTATTTAAATGCCCCAATTGTATAGTGTCAAGAGAGGGGTGTGTAAAAAGTGAAATTGTGTGTGTGTGTTTGTTTATTTTATTAGTTGAGTTGTAGATTGTTTTTAGCACGGGGTTTTTCAAGGGGGGGGGGGGGGACAATAAGGTTTCCTGTGGTCCGTCTAGTCAGAAAGCTGACCTTGTCTGAGTAGGGTGTTGGTGATTGTTTTTCGGTTATTATGCCTAGAGTAAGGAGATGTTATATTATTATTCTTGCTATGTGTGCGTACTGAATATTTGGGGTAATGCTATGATGTGTCATGATACCCTTATGTAATATATTATATTATATATTATATTGTTTGCAGTAAATAAATAGGCCTACTAATTTTCTACTCCTTCGTTGAGTGTACTTTATAATACTTGTACGCTTGTAGAGAACTACAGTTTGGGCATAAATTAGCTCTCAAAGAACTAACCTAAGTCCGTTACAGAAAGTAGCTGTGGAGAAAGCTTGCAGCCCTATGTGTCGAATAGCGCGCGAGCGCTTATGTCAATGTGTTTCTCAACATTTTGCATTAATAAAATGTTACTTTCGCCACTCAACTGATCAGATAATTTGTTAAGGGGGAGCGCCTTAATCTCACTCAGAGTTGTCTGGGGGGATCCCCGGGTGCCAAACGTTTTTTTACATTTCTGAGCTTCATAATCTCTTTCCCGTGGCGTGTACAACGTAATATTTTTCTCATAATAGGAAAATTACTAGTCAAATCAAACTGAATTCAGAAAGTTTAGTACATGCTGATTCTAAAATGTGAGAAACATTCGAGGTAGAAATTTGTATTTTAAAAGTTGTTTTTTTGGGAAAGTGCATTTTCTCGACTTGGGTGTCACCCCCTGATGGGTGCCACCCGGTGCGGCTTTGCACCCCACGCCTCTCCCCATAGTGACGCCACTGACTAGATTTAAACATGAAATGCGTAGGACGTATTTATCTTCTCTTTTGAAGTTATGTCTGTAATCTATATATATTTAAGCTTTAAATGCATGTGAAAATATTAGAGCTAGTAAGGAAGATAATGTGAAGTAGATTGTAAACTAAAAGAAAATGTTTTTGTAAAATAAAATATTGTATTGTCTTCATCACCTCATATCTGAACACAATATCATAATAAAGAATAAACAAGATGTGCTTTAATAGGTTTGTTAATTGACCTCAAAACAAATTTAAATAATAAACAGGTGTAGATTCGACTGATGAGATATCGGTGGACTAATTTAATTGGCTGTCAAGTAAAAAGTTGATTAATTACAGTTATGATTGGCTTATTCTACGATTTTGAATTATTAGGCTACCAACGCAGTTTGCACAGCACTCAGAGAAAATTATTATAGTTCGCCAACAGCTATAGAGCACAACGACCGACCGCTTAAAAATCCCGAAATTAAAAAATCCCAGTCTTCACCAAGACTCGAACCCAGGACCCCAGGTTTTGAAGTCACTCACTTAACTACTCAACCATAGCGCCACCGGATATGTTACTTACGTGTAATTATTTCATTGATTGCTTACTAGTCCATCTGACAGACACATCATACACACCCAGTCTTACATAAAGTAACTAATCTTTTACAGACCAGTGTAACAAACCGTGTTAGTTATTATAATGGTAGGGCTAAATTCATAGTTGCACGAGATTGTAAGATCCTGGTCAACAGGTCCAGGTGAATGTGTGTAAGGACAGATGAGAGAGCGAGTTGGTGACTGGGGCACAAATGAGAGAGAGTGCATATACTTTCAGAGGTTAGTTTAGACTATAGTTTGGGTTTGAGTAAGTCGAGAGCTTATTAGTAGGAAAGTCTTATCGTATATAGTCTTTGTTGGTGAGCGTTGTATTTTCTTTTGCGTTTATCTGCGTACGAGACGTACTACTTAATACGTAAATACGTAGAATAGTTAATAAAGTGTTTCATTAACTATAAAGTTCTGAGATGTGTCTATTTAAAGAGTAGCCTATGTTCATAGGGCCGGATTTAGGACAGGACATGGTGGAGCTACTGCCCCAGTGAATCCACAAGAAAGGGGCCTCCACAAGATTTTAAGTCTCAAAATTTTGACGTTTCAGCCACTTTTATGTTTGTTGGTTTTTGTTTAGAACATTGTGTCCGATAAAAGTTTAAATTTTACGATTGACAAGAAAGAAGTGTATGCTTGTATCATGCTTACAACTTAGAAATGCAGTTTCGAATCTCTACGGCAGTGCGTCAAACCAGGACCTTACCCTCCACAAACTCAAAGATAAATTAAATGTACCTTCTTTGTTTAACTAAAAAAATACAATAAAAATTTTGTTTAAGAGTCTATAAAGTATAAAGTAGAATAAATCTACTTTGTTTCTTTCTTCCAAAACATGGCATATAGTTTTATTATTAATAAGTGGATTTTTTAATTTATGATTTTGAAAAAGTGTACGGGGCTCTACAAAATTTCTACCCCGGGGGCCTCCACATAGTTAAATGTTTCTGTCGTCAAGAAGCTAACTAAGGCTTAGAGTCGCTTTCCAGTTACCCAACCCCCTAGACAATGACGTTTACAGCCAGGGCAACTCTTGAGATAGGCCAGCGGTTCTCAACCTTTTTAGTGCTGCAACCCCCTAATAAGATTCTCCACTAAGCATCGAACCCCAACCGTAATTTTTTATTCGTTCACGGACCATGTTCAATCGCAATTGGCTAATGTTATAAAATCCTAATCGAAATGTCTATATTTGATATTAAACTGTTACTCAGCCCTGAGTTGTCAAGTTCTTTGAATTGGTTGTGTCGTGTGGTACAGTTTGCAGAGAATCTGGGTAGTGAGAAACGTTACAATATATATATATATCTTTGCCAGTGCTACAAAGCCAAGCAGCTTAATGACTTATAAGTAGATTAGCAAAGTATAAAAGATATAATAACAAGGTAGTCTTAGACCAAGCTTAATTTAATGATTTAGATATAGTCTTTTTTTTCTCAAGACTTTGCAGCTACCTTCGTGTACAAATAAAATGACATTGTGCAAAATTTTGAACGCCAGAGTCTTTAGAAAATGTGAATATGTTTATCTTCATGCATAGTGAAAACGAGATTGAATGAATTCTTGTGAATACAATGACATTGTGCTTATTTTTGTGTGAAAATAGCAAATCTTTGGTCACGAAGTAACATTTTGTTTACACTACAGATGATTATATTGTGATTCGCCTCCTGTAACCATATTTTCTTCATAGAGAATGTATGTTTAACTCTTATAAAAAAATTGATTTAATAGAGAAAACTTTTTCAAAGTATTATTATAAAAATTAAAGTGAGTTTACTACTTAACAGTACTTTGTAGTTGGGCTTCTAAGATTGTAATTGATTAACTTTTAAGGCCCTTTTTTCATTGCTCTTTTTATGGTCACTAATAGAAGTTGCTGTAAACTGGTATGCTCCTCCTGACATCCTCCAAAACTTAGTCAGTCATCATTGACACTTAAACATAACAATTCTCAATCTTATCATTGACACTAAGTCATTACCATTCTCAATCTAATCATTGACACTAAGACATTACCATTCTCAATCTAATCATTGACACTAAGACATTACCATTCTCAATCTAATCATTGACACTAAAACATTACCATTCTCAATCTAATCATTGACACTAAGACATTACCATTCTCAATCTAATCATTGACACTAAGGCATTACCATTCTCAATCTAATCATTGACACTAAGGCATTACCAATCTCAATCTAATCATTGACACTAAGTCATTACCATTCTCAATCTAATCATTGACACTAAGACATTACCTTTCTCAATCTAATCATTGACACTAAGACATTACCATTCTCAATCTAATCATTGACACTAAGTCATTACCATTCTCAATCTAATCAATGACGTTAAGATGTTTCCATTCTCTATCTAATCATTGACATAACATTCTCAATGTAATCAATGACACTAAGACATTACCATTCTCAATCAAATCATTGACACTAAGACATTACCATTCTCAATCTAATCATTGACACTAAAACATTACCATTCTCAATCTAATCATTGACACTAAGGCATTACCTTTCTCAATCTAATCATTGACACTAAGACATTACCATTCTCAATCTAATCATTGACACTAAGTCATTACCATTCTCAATCTAATCATTGACACTAAGGCATTACCAATCTCAATCTAATCATTGACACTAAGTCATTACCATTCTCAATCTAATCATTGACACTAAGACATTGCCATTCTCAATCTAATCATTGACACTAAGACATTGCCATTCTCAATCTAATCATTGACACTAAGACATTACCATTCTCAATCTAATCATTGACACTAAGTCATTACCATTCTCAATCTAATCAATGACGTTAAGATGTTTCCATTCTCTATCTAATCATTGACATAACATTCTCAATGTAATCAATGACACTAAGACATTACCATTCTCAATGTAATCATTGACACTAAGTCATTACCATTCTCAATCTAATCATTGACACTAAGACATTACCATTCTCAATGTAATCATCGACACTAAGACATTACCATACTCAATCTAATCAATGACGTTAAGATGTTACCATTCCCAATTTAATCATTGACACTAAGACATTACCATTTTCAATGTAATCATTGACACTAAGACATTGCTATTCTCAATGTAATCATTGACACTAAGACATTACCATACTCAATCTAATCATTGACATAACATTCTCAGTGTAATCATTGACACTAAGACATTACCATTCTCAATCTAATCAATGACGTTAAGATGTTACCATTCCCAATTTAATCATTGACACTAAGACATTACCATTTTCAATGTAATCATTGACACTAAGACATTGCTATTCTCAATGTAATCATTGACACTAAGACATTACCATTCTCAATCTAATCAATGACGTTAAGATGTTACCATTCCCAATGTAATCATCGACACTAAGACATTACCATTCTCAATCTAATCAATGACGTTAAGATGTTACCATTCCCAATTTAATCATTGACACCAAGACATTACCATTTTCAATGTAATCATTGACACTAAGACATTGCTATTCTCAATGTAATCATTGACACTAAGACATTACCATTCTCAATCTAACTATTTGTACCGTCTTGAATGGTGTGAATGTTGATTGAATGGTATAAGGGCCTCTTCTGGCCTTGATGTAGTGTTCTTGTATTCTTAATTAAACACATCACATATTATGGATAAAATAATTACAAACTCCTCTCTGTCAGACAAATATTTATTACATCAAATAATAGTTCAGAAAGTAGGCAATCTCAGCCATACAATATCATCCTGAATTATTTCTCATCAAATACAAACTACATCCATAGAAAAATGTCCACTTAGGTACTCATATTATTTAATCCAATTTCATAAAACAGAGACACCTACGTCTCTTGATACATCATGGCGCTAACTTACTAAAAAAACGTGGTTGTGTGATCAAAAATGGTACCTCTTTGCTTGACAATGTGTAAGACCCATTTTCACGTGAACTGAAATCATCTCGTGCATCTCACTCTAATCATAATGTTACACCATTGACACTAAGACATTACCATCCTCAATCTAATGATTGTCTCAGTGTTATCATTGACACTAAGACATTACTATTCTCAATGTAATCATTGACACTAAGACATTACTATTCTCAATCTAATGATTGTCTCAGTGTTATCATTGACACTAAGACATTACTATTCTCAATGTAATCATTGACACTAAGACATTACCATCCTCAATCTAATGATTGTCTCAGTGTTATCATTGACACTAAGACATTACTATTCTCAATGTAATCATTGACACTAAGACATAACCATTCTCAATCTAATCAATAACACTAAGACATTACCATTCTCACTGTTATCATTGACACTAAGACATTACCATTCTCACTGTTATCATTGACACTAAGACATTACCATTCTCAATCTAATCAGTGACACTAAGACATTACCATTCTCACTGTTATCATTGACACTAAGACATTACCATTCTCAATCTAATCAGTGACACTAGACATTACCATTCTCAATGCAATGATTGACACTAAGACATTACCATTCTCACTGTTATCATTGGCACTACGACATTACCATTCTCAATCTTATCAATGACACTAAGACATTACCATTCTCACTGTTATCAATGACACTAAGACATTACCATTCTCAATCTAATCATTAACACTAAGACATTACCATTCTCCATCTAGACAAAATTTACATGGTCACAGTTTGAAAGTGAGGAAAGCAACAAACAACAATTAAATTTAAGAATCTATATTCATTACCCAGCTCAAATACAAACAGATGCTTAGATAATAATAAATAATTAATAATATAAATAAAAAATTAGTATAAAAAATATCAATAGTGCAACAACTTGTATTTTTTTTTTATTGCATTTGCATAGTAACAGAACTGGTATAGAAAAATACAAAAGACAAATGTGGGAGCCACCGCTGGGCCAAAGTAAAAACACAGCATATTTGTATTTTTTTAAGCATTGTTCACCCCAGCAGCAGTAAATCGCTACATGGCAAAATAACAAAGCAAAATTTGAGTAATGGTTTAATAATAATAATGATGCTGAAGATAAAAGATGAGTGCAGTGTTTTCATAAACCCTATTACAACCTACTTTCCTCTATGGCAAAAAGGTGCCTGAGTTAATCTTTATAGTGCTTACAGGAGCACCCCGTTACGCCATCCTTGAAGATATATTTGGCATGCAGTCGCCCCCCATGTGGGATAATTTTCCAACCCATCACAGATGTTGAATGATAAGCATTTCTTCTATACTACCCACACCAGCCTCCAGCAGAACATTTTTTTAAGGTAGTTCTGCCAGTGTATGAAAGTTTGGTGAGAACTACTGCTTGGATATATATATATATATTTAATTGTGAAACTTGAAAAAACTTCTTTTTTGAAACAAAACTAAATATAACTTTTATTACAACATAACACTAACCCTAATACTAACCTAGATGAAATGAAATAAATCTAGTAGCAATAATATAAAATGGTATTTTAAACAAAATCTAACTCACTACAAAAAACATGTCTGTACAGTTTCAGATCCCTGGGTGATTTGCATTACACTAGACCATTTTTGTAATTTCACCATCCTCACTGCATATCCACCAACCAACCGCTAATTTCTCAACGTTACCTTGGAAACACCCACACACACACTCCATAACACTGCTATACACATTTTTATGAACATACAAAACATAAACATTGTATAATTATGTCTTTATATAACTTTTGTTTTATAATTATTTTATCTAAGTAATTGACTAAGTAATTGTAATCATCGTCCTAAATATAATTTCTTGTTTTCTAGTCTTAACATTACGAAAGATAACAATCTAAAAGGTTAATAGTTATTGAAGCTAACAAACTAATATTAGAAAATGGTAAAATAAAAAAATCACTGAATACAATATATTTACAGGGTGCGTCAAAAAAATGTATACACACTTTGAACTGTCAGACAATTTATTTCCTGTTCTACATTGCTAAATTTCAGCACATGGAAAGCTTAATGTCTAATTAGAAAAATAAATGTCAAGGTGGTTCTGTACCACACACAGTACCAGAGTGGCAAGGAATTAACTGCAACATGGCAAACGTGCGTTTGAGTTTTGAAGAGCGGAAGCAGATAATTATCAAAATCATCCAAGCCATAGCTGTCTGCGCCAATAGCTGCAAAGCCAGCTGCTGGAGATGTGGGAATAGTTGCATTGAACAGAACACCATCAAAAGCTCCAAGTGCATTTGTACCCTAAAAAATTAAAATAATTACATCTTATTTATATACCACAGCTTTAATCATTAAAAGATTCCTTCCAAAAAGTTTCAAAGAGAAATGTTTAGGATTCCGAGCAACACAGAATAAGCTTAGTTTTTTTAAGTTTCAGTCTAATTCATTTTATATAATGCTCAAGCTCAGTTTACTAACAGAAAGCATTTTAATAGGTTAGTTTTAAAATTGCAGGAGATAATAAGAACAGTTTTATTACATTTTTGGTTCTCTGCAGTGGCAATGGACAAAAATATTCACAATAAAAAGCCAATTTCATTCAAGGAATAATTATGTTGGACTAAGTTCAACTCTAATTGCCTTTTTCAACAGCTCTATGTACATAAAAGTTTTGGGAATTCATCTATCAACATGTGACATCAGCATAATGTCATAAACTCTTCTAATAATTTTTTTCATGACATAAGAGATGGCAGATGATATAACGGTTATCTGTTTCTGTGGCCTACGGTTAACAAGGGTGTCATCTGGCCAGCACAATGACCAACCGCCTTTACTTTTCCCCAACTTATATCAGGTACCCATCAGAGCTGTGTGGACTCAGAGGCGCCCAAAGATCCAGAAATTAAAAATCTTAGTCTTCACCAGGATTTGTACCCAGGACCCACGGTTTGGAAGCCAAGCTCTTTACTGTTTAACCATGGCGCCTCCATTTTTAAATTTTTTTTGTGATTTTTTTCTCAAAAATTGTATACCTTCAAAGTCATCAAGATAAGGCAGAGAAAATGGTTGGGAGGGAGGGGGTCAGAATATGATCATTTTTGTCCAGTAGATATAGTGGTCAGTTTGTAGACTTCATCAAGCCCTAACTTGAGAACTGCTTGGTCAGACACAAACTGTGAAAGATGGAATGTGATAATATGAATATATATATATGAATACAATATTAAAGTGCTGACTTATTTATTACTAAAGCATCTCCAGATTTTCTTTTGCTAAGTCTTTCTTTTAACCAACTGGTGTGGCACAGCAGTAGGCTCTTTTTTTTTTTCATTGCAAGTCTATGGTTATTTTTTAAAAATCTTTTTGTCTACCAACACTCTTTAAACTATTTCCCAGGTGGATTCCCTTCTTTAAATTTCTGTCTGTTAACATTTCAGCAAAGGTACAAGATATGAATACATTGCTTATGTCCTGAGAATGTTCTGCATTAGACACTTTAGGCCTGCTCTGCTACTCTATCACCTAAATAAATTAAGCTATGCTTCTTTTCCTTGGTCTTTGTTTCACTGCCAAGTTTGATACGTAATACAAAAAGAGTCAAAGGAATTCATCAGATTAATTTAATATTTAAAAATAGAATTGACTCACAATTAGCTGTCCCAATGAATGAACCATAATGTCAGGTTGACCATTAACCCTATCTTACTGTACCAGACATTCATGCTTGTTAGTTTAGCCTAAAGATAACAATGGTAGTGATATTTAGCTGCAAACATTTTACTAAATTTATATAACTGGTAATAAATTATTGTTAAAACAAAAGAAAGTCCATAGAAAAGAGATACAAATAAAACATAAAACAGTCTAATTTAAAACTAAATAAAATGATTAATTAACACATTCTTTTTAAGACTGGATGGCTGCCTGGTTGTGCAGTATGCACACTGGATTATCTTTCACAATGGTGGGAAGCGTGGTCGAGAGGCCAAGTGCGCTTGAACTTGGCTACCTAGAAGTGGCCTCGAGGTTCGACACCCGACTCGGGCAGAGATGTGTTTACTGAGCGCCCAAAGGCAGCACGGAAAACCAACTCCTAGATACCCCCTCCCCCCCACCGGTCAACAAATGAGATTGGACCAAAAAGCGCTCTGAGCATGCTATAAGCATGAAAGTAGCGCTATATAAAAGCTATAATAATAATAATAATGGTGCCAGGTTCATATTCTGCCAGCTGACATCAAACTTTTGAATTCATTTGGCAGTAATTATATTTTCTTTTTTTTTTTTTTTAAATACAAGCCTCATGCAATAGCAGTCTTTAACTTTTTCTTTATTGTTATAAATTATTTTAAGCAGAAGAATCTAATGAAATATACTTACAAAACTTCCTTTAAGATTTCAAGTTAAAAGTTGTGGGTGAACATCATCCCAGGGTATACCAGGACCTATACAGATAGAGTGGTCATGAGTCTGAAATACAAATAAAGTGATTGTGTCTGAAAAACTTTTTTCTTTTATTAATCAGAGTTAATATGTCATCTAGGTATGTCAAATAGATAAGTTTTCCAACCTGTAGGTATGTCTGACAGATATGTCATAAAGAGTCTTACAGTCTAGTAATGTAACATGCTGACAAATTTTTTCTTTAGAATCTTAAGGGGAGGGGAGGGAGGTAAGAAGAGTGCTTTTAAGAAATTATTACTCACTATGGTTTCAATTACAACGGTCAGGTCAGTTCATCAGGGCTGATCAATCCAACATAAGATCCACTATTTGGTAATTTACCTACGCCACTGTCATGCTTTAAATATTTCCAGCCAATAGAAGTAAATTGAGTTGTATGTGCTGAGAAAGGAAGACAAAAAAATGTTTGTAAAATGTTTCACATATTTTAGTTGTTCCTTCAGAGTTGAAGATAATTTACTTCCTAGTCCTAACTTCCAGCAGGATGACAGCAGGCAGGGTATTAACCCAGGACCATCGAGAAGTCCAAACAATATACCACACGACCAGGCAGCCAGCCTGTATGTATTATAAGTGTGATTCAATATGTTATAAATCTATATTTTATATATGTTATAAGTGTGATTCAATTTGTTTAAAACTACAAAATTCATTTTTTTTAGGTTTACTGTTTTTGACAGTCAAAATAGTGGTTTACATTTTTTTCCCACCATTTAAGAATTCCGATTACAATACAAAATTTAAAAAAATAGAAAAAAAAACCACATACACACATACAAAAGATTTGTAAAAAGCCTTGGCAGTCACATCAAACATTTTTTTCAAAACCAACAACATGCATATCCTTGATACAAAACACACACACTGGTCATTATAGCCATAAGAGATGTACCTGTTACCAGATGTACCAGCAAGGTTGATTGGCTGTATTGTTAAAGATTAAAAGCAAACCATTATCCATACAGATCTAGTTTCACTAGAGAAAAGATTTTTTTTCTTGGTATCCAAATTCTTATGTATAAGATTTCTATAATGTGTCTTCTTTCTACTATAACATGCTCAGTACACTTTTATTGTATAAATACGGTAAGGGTTATATAATTTGGCTCTAAATGAAAGATTTACCTGCTTTCCATATGAAGGGAGGGGGGGGGGGGGCAAACATTATAGTTTCGGTTCTAATGCAGTCATAAGACCATATCTAGTATGACAGTCGACAGTAGAAACTTGCAATTAGATTCCATTATAGTTTCGGTTCTAATGCAGTCATAAGACCATATCTAGTATGACAGTCGACAGTAGAAACTTGCAATTAGATTCCAAGCAATAGTTCTACAAGTATATAGTGAATTTAAGATGTAGCACATAAATTATAATTTCCAAAATCTAAACATAATTTTTCTATTGCACAAAGTTATCCAGCTAGAGCTAAATTCTAAAGTAAGAGGGAATTCACAGTTGGAAACATATGAAAATATAAAGTAAAAATATTAATGTCCATCATGCATCAGGTTTAATTACAAAATGAGGATACTGAACACTTCAAGAACTTTAAATATTTCCTTTTCCACAACCAAGGTAACCAATCGAGCCTAGTAGGAAGCGTGGTCAAGAGGCCAACTATGCTTGAACTTGGCTTAGCTTGGCTGCCTATGAAGGGGGCAAGAGGTTCGACACACAACTCGAGTTGAGTTGTGTTTACTGAGTGCTTTAAGGCAGTTAGAAAACCTACTCCCACTGGTCCACAAATGAGATTGGACCATAGTGCTCTGAGCATGCTATAAGCATGAAAGTAGCACTATATGAAAGCCATAATTTATTTATATAGTAAATATTTAGGGTTAGAAACATGCTTCAATGGATACCAGCTCACATACAACTAGCAGGAAATGAGAAGGCTGACACACTCGCCAAGAGTGGGAGAACAAACTCACAAGTAAACTCTGCACTCTATCCAGAAGAAATGAAGAAATTAATTGTAGATAAAATAAATGAGAAATGGACGAGCTCCCATCCAAATCACAAGAAAGATGATGCTTACTATAAGCTATCCCGACAAGATCAACGTCTAATCTTTCGACTCAGGACCGGACACAACAGAATGCGAGGCCCGTATAAGACATTGGCCCCAAATCACCCCAATAGAAAGAAAACTATATGGAGAGCTCCCTGATTTGGAAACCACTGCGCAGTTCATCTCATGTATTGGTCTAGTCATATGAACACTCCAACAATGAGAACGATGAAGAAGAAGAAACATGCTTACAATTCAAGTAGATTTTCTTATTGAATGACACTACAAAATGTAATCATGTATAATCTGGATATTCTTCTTTGTTTTTATTATTCATTAACTTCAACAGACCTACTTTTTTTTCAGTGTCAGAGCAGAAGCACCAACAAATGTTTCATTTTTTTTTATCTTTTTAAAAAAAAAGACTCACAACATAGCAAGTAAACTGCTTTACTATCGAAGTTAGTGGAATTAATTTAGGTGAATAGATAGTTCCAAACAGGATGCATGCCATAGTTTTACTTCTTCTAGACTTAATCATTATTTCAATTTATCAGACAATAGTTACCCAGATAATGATCCTGGCTGCCAGGTTGTGCAGTTTGCGCGCTGGACTGTCGATCGGATTTATCGATGGTCTCTAGTTCAAACCCTGCCTGCTCCCATCCCCCGTCACCCTGCGGGAGGTTTGGACTAGGAAGTAAACTATCTTCAACTCTGAAGGGACATCCGAAACATGTAAAACAATTTAAAAACATTCCAAAGATAAATACATGTTAAATTAGTTATAACTTATGAAGACATATAGCTATTGACATAGTTTTGATTTAAATTTGAGGATAAAATGTAAAAACAAAAAAACCTTCATTAAAATTATAACAAATAGATAGTTGTATATTCTATAGCCCCATTTTCTAAAAGATCAATAGCAAATATTCTTTTTTATGCTTTGTTTAAGCCTGCTTAGCATACTTTATAAAAGTGCATAATTTGACTATAGTAAGTATTGCTTATAATATTAGCCTTTTCTTGCATCAAAGTAAATCAGAAATATTATTTTAAAATCAATTGTTGATTTAACATAATCATCAATTTAGTGGCTCAGAAAAGAAAAAATGTCTGAAAAAATGATTATAATTTTTAGAATAGTTGCGGATTAAAATGTAATAAGAATGCCTTTTAAAACTTGCAATCTATAGGGCTTGCTAATAAAAATACCAAAGAGTGGAGATCTATCACAATGTGAGAAATGGCGAGGCATCACTTTGCTGTCAGTACCAAGCAAGATTTTTAGCAGAATCCTACTAAACAGAATAAAGGGAGCATGTGATGAACACCTAAGGGAAGAACAGGCCGGATTCAGAAAAGGGAGATCTTGTGCTGACCAAATAGCTACACTCAGGATAATTGTAGAACAATGTGTCGAATGGCAATCTCCTCTCTATGCAACTTTTGTTGACTTTGAAAAAGCTTTTGATAGTGTCGACAGAGAATCTATTTGGACTGTAATGAGACATTATGGGATCCCCAATAAAATAATAACCATAATCAAGAAGCTTTATGATGGTTTCACCTGCCAAGTAACCCACTGTGGCAAGCTGTCAGAGGAATTTCCAGTCACAACAGGAGTCAAACAGGGATGTCTTCTTTCACCACTCCTGTTCCTTCTAGTACTGGATTGGGTCACAAAAGAAGCCTACTCTAATGCAGGGAAAAGAATCCAATGGACTCTCATACAAAAGCTGGAAGATCTGGAATTCACTGATGACATAGCCCTATTATCACACAGACTACAGGATATGCAAGAAAAGGTCACAGCTTTAAGCGAAGTAGGAAAAAGAGTAGGCCTCAAAATAAACCACCAAAAAACTAAAGTACTTAAAGTAAACAATAAACAAAGTGGAGACATAGTATTGAATTCTCAGACAATAGACCAAGTAGAAAATTTTATATACCTTGGGAGTGTAGTCAGTATATCAGGTGGAACAGATGAAGACATTAAACGCCGTATAAATCTAGCATGTCAGACATTTACACAGCTAAAACCAACCTGGAAATCTCCTTACATCTCAAACAAGACTAAACTAAGAATCTTTAACTCTAATGTCAAGGTATGGTTCTGAAACATGGAGAACAACTGAAGCCACAACAAAAAAAATACAGACCTTCATCAACAGATGCCTGAGAAATATCCTAAAAATACACTGGTATGACAAAGTAGAAAACACCAAACTGTGGGAGATGAGTGGACAGAAAAATATAGAAGTGCAGATCTTAGAGAGGAAGTGGAGATGGATTGGTCACACCCTTAGAAAAGATACCAGCAACAGAGCTAGGCAGGCCTTAGAGTGGAACCCCCAGGGAACAAGACGCAGAGGAAGACCAAAAAGAACATGGCGACGCAGTGTACTTGAAGAAGCAGAGAAGACCGGGAAGAGCTGGGACACCATCAAAAAGCTAGCAAGAGACCGTGGAGAGTGGCGTGTTTTTGTCGAGGCCCTATGTTCCATAAGGAACTCAAAGGAGTGATGATGATGATGATGAATCTATAGGGCAGATGATGTAAATGTCATCTGTTTCAGTGGCCTACAGTTATAAAGGTATCATGATATGGCCAGCACAATGATAAACCTTCTTTACTTCCCCAACTAATGTCATTAGAATTGCATGGACTTGAGGCACTCTAAGATCCTGAAATTCAAAAACAATCTTCACCAAGATTTGAACCTGAAAACTCTAGCTTAAAAGCAGTTGCACTTAACCACTTAGCAAGTCCCCCCCCCCCATATTAAAAAATCAAATGTTCCATTATGAATCAGCACATCATCATTTGCAGAGAGAATTGCTGCCAATCTTTTGACTATACAGGATATAGCTAGCTTAAGTACAATAGAGATAACTTTATTCAAGAATTTTTAACTTTGGCTGAATGTGCATTGTGACAAGCTAATTCAGGAACTGGCTTATACTGTAACATTTATTTAAATATTTTAGACTAAAATTACAACTATTATACACTAAAATAAAATGTTATTTCATTCACTATGTCATTATGTTATGGAGTGTTTACCCTGGCCCAGCATCCTCCTCCTTTTGCAGCATTACATGTACTGTAATCTTCAGGGGCCCAAAGACTTTTTCCAGTGATGTAAGCCTCCAGAGAATCATATGTCCTTGGATAATGGCAGCTGTGAACAGAATCACTTTTGCATAACACTTTCCAAAATGTACAAACTATTTAAATATATTAATATATGCCTTTATTCTAAAAACAACCTCACAATAATATACTTATTCTTTTAAAAGTTTCATAGAATTTATTACATGCTAGATATCCTTATATGTTCACCTAGATGTCTACAAGCTAGCAGAGCTGTTTGTTAGAAAGTTGATTAGGTCTTTCCAAACTCAGCCACTTTCAAAACTTAATAAATAGTGAACAATACACAAGTTACACCTAAAATAAAAATGCCAACAAAAGAGCTATTCAGGCTTCAGATGGGAACCCACAGACACAAGGCACAGAGGAAGACCAAAAAGAACAGGACAAACACAATCTTCATATCTTCTAGATTACAGGCATTACTTCAAAATAGAATATAATTATGTCCTATGCATTTCATGATCAATCTAGTAAAGCATGTTAATAAGTTACTTCACCTCTACTAAGTCATTGGTTTTCCTGGCCGATTGAGGCATCCCATTCCCCCTCTCTAATGGCATTAGGGAAAATTGAAAATAATTATGTGGTGTTGTCTTTTTATCTGTTTCTATTTCATCATCACTAGTTTTGGGGAGTAAAAAACTTAACCAACATACACAATAGCATAAACAGATTTAGCTCATTTTTTTTTTTTAATCTTTTAAGATGTCATGAGCAATATCCCATCCTTCATCATGTGCTATAATTAAAATATTTTTAAAAGCCATTTAAATCCCAAGCCTGGGTGAAAAAGGAGGAGGGTTTGGCGTGGGGCTAGCGACCCCCACCCTGTAAAACCACTATTGCTACAGAAACGGCAAACTCGACACACCAGGTGGGAGGAGGCTTCAGACATTGCCATATCTTTATGGAGACAGCTTGCCGCCCAATGCGCCGAACGGCGCGGGAGGACCTAAGTCTAAAGTAAGTTTAAATCTAATGCATTTCTCAAAGTCTGCAAATAGAGAGATAACAAAGATGTCTGGTAAATGTTGTATGCAGGCCTTCTAACAGAACTAATAATTTCAAAAACAAAAATGATTTGGAAAATATGACCCTAAATATACAATCTGTTGAATTTCAATAATCAATTTATTTATGAACCATCTGGTTTATTATATATTCAAAAAATATTTTGATATGTTTAAAAGCTATAGAAGATTGTCCTTATGATCACTTGAGAAAAAATGTCAATATACATTAAAAGTCAGAATACTTTTTATATCATTTCTACAATGATTCCCTATAGAATAAGTGATGCCTTTTGATGACAAGTGTTAGACACCTTATTTATATAGGTTAGTTATTTAGCGACGCACCATAGGAGACGCATATTGAACGGGACTAGTGACGTTTGGGATATGTTGGGTTAGAGACCGGAAAATCAGTTAGCGATAGAACACTCCAGGGTAACGACGTGTTTAGTGACAGAGACTTCTACTGTGGCCTTTTATCAGAATAAACCTATGTACAATTGTTCATCATCGTTGACTACATCTCTTCACTTGTTAAAAACCGATGTTAATTATTCCTGTCTGTATTGTTGTTCAACTACACGGAATACACCCGAACATCTATACTCAAACGCTTGTAGAGTAATTTGGTTGAAATCCAACAGTCATACATAGTTGACTTCAAGACAGCCTGAATAAGCAACATCACAGTGGCGACCCCCGACGCCCGAAGCCCGGATTAACCGAACCTCGAACCGGACCTCGAAGCTGAACGTTTACTCAGGTGAGGGTCGTGCACTCGAAGATATAAGATTTCATCGGAGTACGGCTGAACACAGCATCATCGCAGAGTGACTTTGTTCTGGATCTACAAGCAGTCGTCGCCTGTTTGATCGCACGTTCAACGAGCCGTTAACTCAGGGTGACCTTCGTCAGGACAGTAATCATCGCAACGTCTGGTCTACTTAACCAGTATATTATCAAAGCCGGATCTTCATATGCTGAATCGACCTACAGGGGAGGAATCTGTTAGACACCTTATTTATATAGGTTAGTTATTTAGCGACGCACCATAGGAGACGCATATTGAACGGGACTAGTGACGTTTGGGATATGTTGGGTTAGAGACCGGAAAATCAGTTAGCGATAGAACACTCCAGGGTAACGACGTGTTTAGTGACAGAGACTTCTACTGTGGCCTTTTATCAGAATAAACCTATGTACAATTGTTCATCATCGTTGACTACATCTCTTCACTTGTTAAAAACCGATGTTAATTATTCCTGTCTGTATTGTTGTTCAACTACACGGAATACACCCGAACATCTATACTCAAACGCTTGTAGAGTAATTTGGTTGAAATCCAACAGTCATACATAGTTGACTTCAAGACAGCCTGAATAAGCAACATCACACAAGAAACTAATCTTTAACTCTTGGACAACTATCAGATACATCCAATATGATCTGGTAAAAACAAAGATCTTCACTTTTTCCAAAAATATACAAGTATTATTATACAGAATGTCTTATAAAGATAGTATAGTATAAAATGTAGACAATTACCTTTATAATAAGTCCCAAGATAAGTTAGGAATGCAGTATTTTCCGTGGCTGTGCAGCCCCAGCTGAGACCTACATATTTATATAATCAACACTATAGCCTCTCTCATGCCATATCTGATGAAGATAAATTAAAATTAGTTGTTAGATTTATACAAAGTCCCTGTGGGGCTGAGGGGCATACACCAGTTGGCTACCTTTCTAAGGGGCTGGATTTAGAATTCCAGTAAGCACCATACATTTTCATAAGTTTTCAATTTAGATTTGGCTTGAGCTATGTTGCAGAAAGGGTTAAGTAAGGGTTGGAAACAGCATGGAAATCTTCTCCCAAATACTGCTTCTCCCCACATGTTCCCCAAAGAGCTTAAACTGAGCACTGAGCAAGCTTTATGTTATGATAAACCAAAGAAAAATAATAAATAAATAAACATCTAAATTTCATTCAACAGAAAAGTAAAATCTAGACAGTCAACTGTTAATTAAGGCTAGTAGAAACTAGAACAAATATATTCGTTTTGTAGAGTTCATTTTCATTTTTTTTTTTATGTTGCTATCTTGACTAAGGTTAACTCATTACTCATTTGACACAGAGGGCATTTCAAACCCAAGCAAAGGGGCATAGCACTTGTAATACATATTAACATAAACTTTTTCATATAGAGTTAAATATAAATATCTTTATATTATGAACTAAACTGTGTATGTAATAGAGACCAAAAAAACAAAACAAAAACAGTCTAGAGAAAACCAATACATAAGACCATAGAAAGTGTAGGGGCAGCTACGGAAACTTGCCCCAAAGTAGTCTATTGTTAAAATTATGCCTTCTTTTAGCTCCAGTAATCCATCCCTTCTTTGTCTACTCAATCAATCATAGTGTTACGAATGAACAGTGACAGGTAGAGGTCACTATGTGTGACCCCGGCGAGATGACACAGCACCGAGTGTTATCTGGAATCTATGCATGTAAACAAAGACAGGATGGGACGTGCCTCACGTGTTGTTCCAGAGGACGAACAGATTTACGAAGGGGGGCATTGTGACAAATGAACAGTGACAGTTAGAGGTCACTACGTGTGACCTCGGCGAGATGACACTGCAGCAGGCATCCTCTGGAATCGACATGTATAAACAACAACAGGATGTGATGTTTCCTCCCATGTTGTTCCAGAGGGTACTAGCAGTGTTTTTGCAACAATAGACAAGCGATTAGGGACTCTTTATAAACCAGAGAGTTCATGTGAAAAGAGTCAGTACAGTCGTCGATACTGTTCTCTACTGTGCGAGACAGTAGAAGAGAGTGGACTTGAGCCGTTACAGTCGATACAGTCGATGTAAGACGTATACGCTACATGTTACAGTGACGAATTGTTATAGTTATAATTCAATAAATTTATTTAAAGCTGAAAGTTGAGTCGTCAAGTTCTTTGCAGTGTTTCTTTTATTTGTGTGCCTAGTACATTTAGCCAGAAAATCAGAAATACGTAACAATTGGTGTCAGAAGTGGGATCTTTTCTGGCTGAAATGTCTTCGAGGAAACTACTTAACCAGCTGTTGGTCAAAGAATTAAGGCAAGAACTTCGTGAGAGAGGTCTGCAGCTCAATGGTAACAAAGAAACACTAACAGAACGCCTAAGACAGGCCCTTATTGAGGAAGATCAAGATCCAGATGAATACATATTTGAATTAAACCCAGATATGACAGAGGTCCTGAGTAACATGCAGGGCCAGATGGACTTAATGAAGGAGAGCCTCAAGAAAATAAACGCCATGAATGAAAACGTAAATGAACTGATGAGCTCTATGAACGAGAAGATTGACCAGAGAGTCAACACTGTGGAAAAAGAAATGGAAGAGATAAGGACTCATGTCCAAGAACAACTGAGTAAGGAACGGGGTACTAGAACAAAAACATTAGTGCCCGAAATCTCTGGGAAGATAAAGCCGCCTGTGTTTGATGGATCCATCTCATGGACTGTTTACAAAAGACAGTTTGAGGCAGCGGCCAAGGTTAATAACTGGAACACTGAAGAAGAGAAAGCGACTGCTCTGGTGTTAGCTTTAAGAGGGAAGGCAGCAGAACTGCTTCAGTCAATAACAAATCAACAAGATTACGCTGCCATTGTTAAGGCTATGGAGCTCCGTTACGGAGACGAACATTTACAAGAAGTTTATAGAGTTCAGTTGAAAACCCGACAACAACGCTCCGGTGAAACCTTGCAAGAGCTAGAGGCGGAAATAGAACGTCTTGCTCATTTGGCATATCCAACAGCAGCACAAGACTTTCTGGACGTCATTATCACTGATGCATTCATTGATGCTATTCGAGATCCAGAACTGAAGAAGGCAATAAGAATCAGTGGTAAGCGCAAATCCAGCGAAGCTCTGGTCTACGCCCTCTCCTATGAAGCCGCCAAAGACGCCTCTAAGAATATCCATCATGGGCGTATGCTGGAAGTCCAAGAAGAAGATCTTACACAACTTCTCAGAAGGGTAACTGAAGTGCTAGAAGAACGCAGACCAAATAAGAAGCAAGAAGGACAGAATAGAACCAGTGTACGTTGTTGGAATTGTGGAGAACCTGGTCATCTACAAAGGAACTGCACGAGAAGATTTCCCCGACAAACAGAGTATCAGCACAGACCGGAGACAGATGCAAGGTCAGGTGCTCATGTCTACCAGGAAAACTAACTTTCGCCGGTTTTATGGGGCAAAAATCGGCGATCAAGAACATGACAGCCCCTGCAACTATAATTCCAGTCGCTGTGTTAGGGAAGAATAAAAGTCTGTACATCAATGGTAGAATTGGATCTCGAAATTACCGTTTTCTTCTAGATACTGGTGCCTCACGTTCAGTCATTCGTCCAGACATTGTCAAAAAGAACGAAATCAAGAGAGTGAACTCTTACTCCTTGAAGACGGCCAGTGGAGAGATGATGCCTATACATGGACTGACAAATATAAACTTTGAGCTCGGGCATCAGTCATTTATACATGAATTTCTGATCGCTAACATTACGGATGACTGTATTATTGGGCTCGATTTTATGCAGAAATGTGAATTCTCTCTGAACATCGGAGGTGGTACTTTGAAATGTGGTGATGTTGAGATTCCCTTGCTCGGGGATGAAGATGAAGAGAATGGTCAAATAAGAAGAATCCTTTTAACAGAAGATACAAGTTTGCCAGCTCAGTCTGAAGCAATTATCTGGGGAAAGTTAGAGCATGGTCAAACTGCAACGATGACGGCGATAGTGGAAGGCATTGAAAATGACAACAGCGGAATGGCAGTAGGAAAAACATTGGTCCTTGTCGGAAAAGATCAAAAGGTGCCCGTCAGAATCATGAACCTCGGCCTACAGGAGAGACATCTAGAGAAAGACAGCCCCATCGCAATATGTAATACTCTTGACCTGATAAGAAACTGTAATAATGATATCACGATCGTTAATTCCACCAAACCTTTCAATCCACAAATTACCAAGCTCCTGACAGAAATGAAAGTGAATTTATCAGATGAGCAGTTCAGCAAAGCGGAACAGTTGATCATTGAGTTTGAAGATATTCTGCCATCTGATGAAACAGACTGCGGACGGACAAACATGGTACAACATCGAATAGACACTGGAAACACCAGACCGATTCGACAGCCACCACGTCGCTTGCCGCTAGCAAAGCAACAAGAAGCTATGGACATGATAGAGGGCATGACGCAGCAAGGAATCATTGAGCCCTCAAATAGTCCTTGGTGTTCGCCTATTGTCTTAGTAAAGAAGAAGGATGGATCTATGCGATTTTGTGTAGATTACAGAGCTCTGAATGAAGTCACACATAAAGATAGTTATCCACTTCCTAGAATCGACGATACTTTGGACACGCTTGCAGGGTCCCAGGTATTTTCTACTCTCGACCTAAAGAGTGGGTATTGGCAAGTTGAAATGCATCCCAATGATAGAGAGAAAACCGCCTTCTCTGCTGGCAATGGCCTCTGGCAATTTATTGTGATGCCATTCGGTCTCTGCAACGCACCAGCCACCTTTGAACGATTGATGGAGAGGGTTTTACGAGGACTTCATTGGACTACATGCCTTGTTTACCTTGATGACATTATTGTCATTGGCAAAACGTTTGAAGAGCACCTTGCAAATCTGAAGGAAGTATTTCAACGGATAAGAAGTGCGGGAATGAGACTCAGCCCAAAGAAGTGTTCCTTATTCAGGAAAAACGTTAAATACCTTGGTCACATTGTGTCAAATGACGGAGTCAGCACTGACCCTGACAAAGTTGAGGCAGTGAAACGATGGCCTACGCCAAGTAATATCCATGAGCTGAGAAGTTTCTTGGGACTCTGTACATACTACCGACGTTTCGTGCCAAACTTCTCAAACATCTGTAAGGTCCTTCATCAACTGACAGAGCAAAAGAGGCCATTTATTTGGACATCTGAATGTCAAGAAGCTTTCGAGAGGCTGAAAAACACACTATCCTCATCACCAGTATTGGCCTACCCCATTCCAGGGAAGACATTCATACTCGACACAGATGCAAGCAACACTGGAATAGGCGCAGTCTTGTCCCAAAAGGTGGATGAAACTGAACGAGTCATCGCATACTTCAGTCGAAGCCTATCGAGAGCTGAAAGGAACTACTGTGTGACGAGACGTGAATTGCTGGCTGCTGTGGATGCAATAAAACATTTCCACAAGTACCTATACGGGCAGAAATTTATCTTAAGGTCAGATCACGCAGCTCTGCAATGGTTGCTTTCGTTTAAGAGCCCTGAAGGTCAGGTGGCAAGGTGGATCGAACGTCTTCAAACCTATGAATTTGAAACTAAGCACCGAAAAGGGCAAATTCACCAAAATGCTGATGCACTGTCTCGACGACCCTGCAAAGCAGAATGTAAGCACTGCAAGAGGGCTGAAGAAAAGGAGGTAGCTGTCAATTGTCTTCGGCTCGGAGTAGATGTTTCCGGACCCTGGTGTGATAAAAGGATTCGAGAGGACCAAATGCAAGATGAAGATCTGGCTCCCATTCTTCTATGGAAAGAAGATGGACAACGGCCAGATTGGAAAGACATCTCTGAGAAGGGGGTAGCCACCAAGGCGTACTGGGCTCAGTGGGACTCGCTGACGTTGGTCAATGGTGTCATCAAAAGAGTTTGGGAATCTGCTGATGGAACATCCAATCGCCTTCAGCTGATGTTACCGAAGGTGAGAGTTGCTGAAGTACTGAAAGAGATGCATAATGGCACTAGCGGATCTCATCTTGGTGTCAATAAGACTCTGGAAAAGGTTCGTCAGCGGTTCTACTGGTTCAGATATAGAGAGGATGTAGAGGAATGGTGTCGAAGGTGCGACATATGTGCGGCAGCAAAAGGCCCTCGACGCAAAACTAGGGGTCTTTTGCAACAGTATAATGTTGGTGTTCCATTCGAGAGGATCGCCATAGATGTAGCAGGCCCATTTCCTGAAACCAAGAAAGGAAACAAATACATCTTGGTAGTCATGGACTATTTCAGCAAATGGCCAGAAGCTTATGCCATACCAAATCAAGAAGCTATCACAGTGGCCGAAACACTCGTGGATAACTGGATCAGTCGCTTTGGTGTACCTAATGAGTTGCACTCTGACCAGGGCAGGAACTTCGAGTCCAAAGTTTTCCAGGAGATGTGCAAGACACTTGGCATCGAAAAGACTCACACGACAGCTCTCCATCCGCAATCTGATGGGATGGTGGAGCGATTCAACAGAACCCTAGAACAACATCTGTCTAAGGTTACTGATGACCGACAAGACGACTGGGACACCCATATCCCCATGTTCCTCATGTCATACAGAGGATCCGTTCATAGCACCACAGGATATACCCCAGCGAAGATGTTATTTGGTCGTGAGCTTCGTCTACCATGTGACCTGTTATTTGGGATTCCGAGAGATACGCCAGTGTCTTCAACTGAATATGTCACCAATCTCCGAAGACGATTGGAGAATGCTCATGTATTGGCCCGCAGAAACATCAAGACCAACAGTGACCTGATGAAAACGAGGTATGACAAACGGGCCAATACGTCGGGGTTCCATGAGAATGATCTAGTGTGGCTCTATAACCCACAGAGACGAAAAGGCAGATCCCCGAAACTCCAAAGAGACTGGGAAGGTCCATACCGTGTCGTAAAAAGAATAAACGACGTGGTCTACCGGATACAGAAAAGTCCACGGTCCAAGCTGAAGGTTGTCCACGTTGACCGACTCCATCAGTACCGTGGTGAAATAGAATCTGTTCGGGACGAACAGATCTAAGAAGGGGGCAGTGTTACGAATGAACAGTGACAGGTAGAGGTCACTATGTGTGACCCCGGCGAGATGACACAGCACCGAGTGTTATCTGGAATCTATGCATGTAAACAAAGACAGGATGGGACGTGCCTCACGTGTTGTTCCAGAGGACGAACAGATTTACGAAGGGGGGCATTGTGACAAATGAACAGTGACAGTTAGAGGTCACTACGTGTGACCTCGGCGAGATGACACTGCAGCAGGCATCCTCTGGAATCGACATGTATAAACAACAACAGGATGTGATGTTTCCTCCCATGTTGTTCCAGAGGGTACTAGCAGTGTTTTTGCAACAATAGACAAGCGATTAGGGACTCTTTATAAACCAGAGAGTTCATGTGAAAAGAGTCAGTACAGTCGTCGATACTGTTCTCTACTGTGCGAGACAGTAGAAGAGAGTGGACTTGAGCCGTTACAGTCGATACAGTCGATGTAAGACGTATACGCTACATGTTACAGTGACGAATTGTTATAGTTATAATTCAATAAATTTATTTAAAGCTGAAAGTTGAGTCGTCAAGTTCTTTGCAGTGTTTCTTTTATTTGTGTGCCTAGTACATTTAGCCAGAAAATCAGAAATACGTAACAATATACACTCTGGACTATCGTTTGGTGGTCTCCATGATCCTAGGTTAGACCCCTGCCTGCTGCCACCCCACATCTTCTTGTGGGACGTTCAAGATAGAATGTAGTTGTTTTCAACCCTGAAAGAACATCTGAAACATGTAAAACATTTTTACAATAAGCAGAATGGGTCACCACAATTTAGATCCTGCACACATAATAATTCCAGACTCATCATAGATAATCAGTAAGTCAAAGTTAATAAGTAAATACTGTTTGCATCAATTTAATTTAACTGAAAAAAAAACAACATTATTACATTATAATAAATATGTCATAGAAAAAAAGCAGTTTTAAAATCATAATCAAGAAATTACTATTTTTCTCAAATTTACCTTAGTTATAAATAGTCTAAGATTTCATTCCCCTGAATCTCTGGATAGTTGACAAAGTAGTTTTGAAGTTGCCTAGGAAAACATTTTTTTTTAGGAATTAGTTTCAAAAAGATCAAACTCATGCCTGTAATAAACCTTCCTCAGTTACCAGTACTATAAAAAAAAAATCCTGTGTTTGGTACCAAGGGGTCAGTTTAAGCTTTATTAGTCTCATTGTAATTTTTTCATCTATGTTTTGAATTCTCTTAATTAAATAACATTAAATCTCTAAAATCAGTGGCCTGACTTTAAACTGATCTGTTTGTTTCTAGTGTAACAGTGTAAGCTTACTTTATCAACTCTATGCAGTCTCATTTAGTCTATTTTACATGTTGTTGTGTTTTTTTTAAAGCATCAAATTTACATAAAGAAAAAAATAATATCTTTTTGATGTATTTTTTTTTTTCCTTTTTATTATGTTTTTCTTTTAATAGGCCTACATAGATCTCTATATATTTTGAACTTCCAAATTACAGCAGTTTTTTGTTTAGAAGCCATAATGATATTATGCACTATGCACATTACCAAATTAGTTAATTTAATTAGGTTTGAACAAAGATGTAAATTAGATTTATATAGATCTTTACCTTTACCTTTACCTATCCCTTAGTCTATTGGACCGTTGGGGCACCAGGCAAGATTTGTCGACCCTCTTTCTCCATTCCTCCCTTTTTTTGCCTTGTTTAGAACCTCTCTCAATGGCAGGCCTCTCCATTCTTTAATGTTGTCCTCCCATCGCTTTTTCTGTCTGCCTCTTCTTCTTTTCCTGGCACTGTTCCCTGAAGGAAGGTCTTTGCGAGCCCCGTAGATCTTGTAATGTGACCAAAGGTTTTAAGCTTTCGTCTTTTCACAATAGTTAGCAGGTTGTCATGGGCTCCGATCGCTACAGTAACCCTGTCTCTGATTTCTTGGTTTGTGATGCGGTCTTTGAATGTGATGCCTAGGATCCTTCTGTAGCATCTCAATTCCATTGCTAGGATCCTCCTCTCAAGCTCTGCATTCAACGTCCACGACTCGCAAGCATATAAAAATGTGGCCATGACCAGAGAGCGCATCAGTCTGATTTTGGTGCCGAGGGTTAAGCCCTTATCTTTCCATATTATTTTAAGTTTTGAAAGGGCTGCTGTGGACTGTGCTATTCGGGCCAATAATTCGGGTTTTGTTCCCTCATCTGAGACAATAGCTCCGAGGTATTTGAAGCTGTTAACACTAGTTAGCTTTTCACCTCCAATACTGATGCCTCTTTTAAAGCCCCGATGGCTATTGGTCATAATTTGAGTTTTTTCGGCATTTATTTGCATGCCATATGCTGCGGCAGTCTTGTCAATGCGCATCACCAGGTCAGCTAGTTCTTCTGTCCCTGCTAGGCCGTCAATGTCATCTGTGAAGCGCAAGTTAGTAATTCTTCTTCCTCCAATGCTAACAGTACCTTCATAGCCCTCGAGGGCATCTTCCATTATCCTTTCAAGGAAGATATTGAAGAGTGTTGGTGACAGTAGGCAGCCTTGTCTTACTCCAACTGTGGTTTTGAACCAGTCCCCAATATTATTGTTGAAGTACACCGCACTCTTGGCATCCTTGTAGAGGTTCTGGATAACTTTGATTATGTTTTTATTAATGTTGTACTTTTCCATTGTCGCCCAGAGTGCTCTGTGCCATACTCGATCGAAAGCTTTCTTGAAATCAATAAAGACATGGAAAAGATTCTCTTGGTGTTGGAGATATTTCTCACAGTGTATTCTGAGGTTTAGGATTTGCTCTGTTGCGCATATATAGATCTAGAGTCTAGTAATCTTTAATTCATAACATGTTATGATGACTGGTAATCTGATTATAATTATGACATGTCACATGGTGTAAAATAAAAATGATAAGATTCAACTTGGCAGAATTTAAGTCATTGCATGACTAGAATACTAGATGATAAAAAAAGTAGATGCATGACACGTAGCCATAGGACATAATCATCTTCTTTTTTTCAAAGTAACGTCTGTATTTTATAAGATAAGATTCAACAATCTAATTCTAATATATCTAGAATCTAGATATCTGTCTAGTCGTCTAGATCTAGAATAATCATTATAATCTAGATGTAGATCTAGCTCTAGATACTAGAATAGATTAGAATTAGTATAGTCTACTATTAATAGATTATTACTCACTTAGACTTAGACTTAGATTAGATCTAAAACTAAAATCTATAGTAAATTCTAAATTATATTATGATAATAATTTAAATAATTATGTAAATTACTTACCCCAATCATTATTTATATCCATATTCTACAGCTGAAACATTAATATTCCCATTAGAATCTTATTCTATTAAAGCCTACACATAAGCCTAAATATGTTCCATTTTGAAGGCTAGCAAAAAAAAACGTAATTTTCAAAAAATCTAAAGATAGCTTCATTATCGCTCTTCTAGGTCAGAGTTAGTAAATTTATAAATAATTTCTTTAAAAACTAGCAGTGCGTGCGTAAACGAAACAACCCAAAATCGGCGACTGTCGGCGCCTTCGACATAGAGGTCACGCTTTAGTTGTCTACCTTCAGTGAAGTCCAGAAGGGCGTCGACGCCGTAGGCGCCATTATCCCATTGGTGGTTAGAAAGGCTTTTATCTAACTACCAGGCCTGGACGTGGGGCTCTTCACCCCTGTCCTGTCTGAGGGCTCCCAACGGTAGACGGTCATATCGATTGACTGGGCCAGACCGGACCGGGACGTCAGGGCCGGTCCTAGCGATTGCGGGGCCCTATGCGAAACGGATAGTGCGGGCCTAGTCTGGTAAGGATAAGGATAATAAGTGCAAATTGCATTTTATTCATTCTTTACCAAGTAAAATACCTCATACAGTATATTCTCAAAATTTTGTTTCTTGCATAGATCACGCTCAAAAGCAATTTTTATTTTACGTTGCGATGACATCTCCACTTGCAATAACCAGTAGTAGTAGTGGATCTTTCCATTATGACGGAAAGGGGTGTTAGCTATTCAGGTTATGGAATTGTCCACTATACATATATTATTATAATGAATAAAATGATGGCCGCCTTAGCAGACGCACAGCAGTTCTCGAATTGGTAACGATAATAATAGGCGATGTGTTTCATGTCAATTGGTTAGGTGTATGCTAATAATAACAAATTATCAATAAGCCTTATTCATTGTTATCCATGGAGAAATACGTTAGCAAGAATGAAACTGCGAAAGCGTTAAATGAAAAGCAAGGAACCAAACGAAGGTACAAAGAAGATTACACCAGATATGGTTTCATATCTTCTGAACCATTGCCATTCTGTCTGATCTGCAATGCAACTCTGTCGAATGAGGCGCTTGTTTCAAGCAAATTGAAGAGACACTTGGAAACTAAATATCCAGCTGTAAAAGCGCAACCGAAGAAATACTTTCGAAAACATCAGGGCTCAACAAAATAAACAAGCTAAGACTTACGGACTACCTAAAGCTGCCAGAAAAGGGATTGATTGCAAGTTATAAGGTTGCTCAGTTATTAGCCAAACACAAGTAAGCTCACACAGATGCTGAACCAGTCATTGCACCAGCTTTAGCAATATATATGCACATACGAACGACATTCACACACGAAAAACACATACACATAACCAGCGCTTTATAAATAGACTTCTATGTAGGCCTACTTCTCGATGACGACAGAATGTTAATTTTCAATGTTGGTAATCCAGGGTCTATTATTACTGAATGTTTTAATTTTCTTCTTTGGTACAATCATGCTTTCACAGAACTGGATGTACGAATTAACAGTTGTAAGTTCATCTGACTGGGCAGTTGTATACAAACATGCCCCAATCTGTTTGCTCCAGACAACTTTGTGGCTGTAAAACAGCGTCGTCAGACCATGACAGGATGGACCGTACTTCGGGTTTTATTGTTTTTAAAACCGGTTTGTACACGGGCGTAAGTGTGGTCCGACTCTCCGAGGGGAAATAACGATCGAGATGTGTAGGCCACTTCTATGTTGCTATAACTTATGTCCAAGGTTTTATCGTGCCGTGTGGGACAATAAACATATTGAGTATATGTAGGCAAGTGTTGATCCAACGTAAGATGATTGAAATCTCCCATAACTAGTCGGGAGGAACCATAGGAAGGGGTTCTCAAAGCGGTATAGGGAACCCACCTCCTCCGGCCCGAGCCTCAAGGCGGCGACGATGGACGCCATCGAAGTTCTGACTGCTCCCTATCCGGACAATTTTAGTAGCAGAGTGCCTGGTGGGTGGACCAAGCCACCCTCCAGATCCTTGCGTTCAATCAAAAATTTATTTATAGACATAGTAGAAAAAGAAAAAAAATGCAAAAAAAAAAAAAAAAAAAAACACTCCTTAAAAAAGGAAACGAAGACACCACACTCCTCGCGGAATCAAAAGTAATCTAAACGGAAGTTTAACCCTTAAAGTGCTGAGTGGAGTCTACTGTCTACAAGCAGAGCCTGAATAGGGAGGCCAAATGAGAAGTGAATAGTGTGGCCTCAATTGAAATAGAAAAGCCAAAAAATTCATACCTAAAATATGCAATGAATAATAAACTTTCCTGTATCACCTGTATTCATATCAAAATCAACAAATAAGTTAAATTCACATAGCTCCTACGGCACTATTGTCCTTCATGGACGATCCATGAGACTAGAAATAACGTTTCCATTATGTCAACAGAGGGAAGACGTAACGGTCTTCTAACATATGTCATCTAACTAGTACATCTAAATAGTTGTGACTAAACCTTGACTCGTAGTAGAGACTTACAATTAGAGCTAGGGGAGCGGACGTAGAGCCTTAGAGTTCTGCTTGAGATTTCATTCACGTTTCGCGATTTTTTTTCCTCTAAAAAAAATTCTTTGAGTGTGACTAAGGATGGTCCAGCTACATGATTTGGGGGGGGGGGGGGATATAGGTCGAGTGTAACCTGATCAAGAAAAGAAAACTGGCTCCTCTTTTACACTAAATTTGTTGAACAATGTGTGGTTGGGGGTGGGTAGTGATTCCACCTACCGCTTCCCTCCTCTCTTTCCATTAATCCACTAGTATTTACATTCTGCTATGAAGACAGTTTTTCTCTTCTACCGTACCAGTGGCTATTTTTTCCCTTTCTTTTTCCGTACCTTTCAACACGCGCCGACACGTACTATCGTAGTTTTCACGGCAGAACTAGGTGTGATGTAATCACCTTTCCCTGTTCGGAGCTTCGCCAGCGCCGGCTCCGTATTACATCAGTTACTGTTAGTATCACCGGCAGGCTCGTAAAGGGGAAGGGCAAGGTACGGTGAGTTACCTTGGTCAATACTGATCTCGTCGTTCACTTTCTTTGTTAGTTCGCCGACATACAGTTTAACTGAGGTCTAAGTCGTTCACTTTCTTTGTTATTACGTAGATGTAGATTTAGTCAAAATCCGGTTGGGGGGGGGGGGGGTTCAAGTACACCACAATGTACCCCTTACGGTGCTCATATATTATAGATTCAAGAGTTTAATAAATTAATGTTTAGGAAAACTTTTCGCGTCGGATCGTCTTCTAAGTCTAAATCATGCGCCTCTGTCTCTCAGGTGGCTGTAGCAATGCTGAAGGCTTTCAGAGAAGCTTTGAGGGTGTCCCTAAAGCATTTTCTTTGTCCACCTTGTGAGCGCTTTCGTTCCCTTTAATTGGCCATATAGGAGTCGTTTAGGGATGCTGCGGTCTTCCATTCTGCAGATGGGTGCTGCCCATCGAAGCCTGGACTGCATCAAGATTGTATGGGTGCTTTGCAGGCCCGCTCTTCGAAGGACTTCATTACTGGCTATTTTTTCTTGCCATTTAACATTCAGTATTTTTATTAGACAGTTCATGTGAAAATGGTTCAGTTTTTCTTTCTGCATGTTTTCTATATATACATTTTAGACCAAATCAAAATCCGCTTCAGAGGACAGAAGTAGGCGACGAAAAGAAAATCTTAATCGACCGCCGGCGGACAATGGTTATGCTTGCTCTGGATGTGGCAAAATATGTAGGTCACAGCTGGGGCTGAGTAGCCACTGGAAATATTGCATTTCTCATTAATCTTCAAACTCGAACACAAGCCTTATTATTATTATGTAGGTCTGTGATCTTATAAATGTAGCATTATTTAAATCAGTTCCCCCCTCCCCATTGTACTGCTGATTAAATTAATTGCTTTACTTACGTCTGTAATGACCTTGTGTTCCTAAATTTCCTTGTGTTCTTTATCTCTATATGCCATTTTCTGCAGACTTCTACTTATGAGAAAAGAGTCCTTGTAATCACAACAAATTTCGACAAGGATCAATAAAGCAGTCTTAGTCTTAATTCACATGCTGCATATATTAGGCCATAACAATACAGGACCAGGTAGGCAGTACTGGCTAGTCCACGATATGTAGTCCCGAACACACACCTCATTTTATAATGCAAACGCGACATCATTTTGATGCATTCTTTGTCTTGTATTCACAACTATTCACAAATAGTATGGTACTATAGTTCTGATAAGCTAAAGATTAAATGTCTCTAAATGTCTCGCTATTCAAGGAAACAGATTATTTACTAGTCTGCATCCTTGACCTTAGATCGGACCACTCTGGATGTGCTAGGAACACGTCCCAAACCTTGACATTGTCTGTTTTTACTGCGTGCAGCAGACCTTCTTCAATGATGTCCAGTTTTGACTTGTCCAATAAAAGCTGGATGCAGCCTAAAACTGCTAGATGGAGAGCTGTTGAACCTAAGTAATTACTATTGAGACAAGTTTGATAGAATCAGTGGCGTGCCAAATGTAGGTAGAGCAGTCCGACCTAAGTAATCACTATTGAGACAAGTTTGATAGAATCAGTGGCGTGCCAAATGTAGGGAGAGCAGTCCGACCTAAGTAATTACTATTGAGACAAGTTTGATAGAATCAGTGGCGTGCCAAATGTAGGTAGAGCAGTCCGACCTAAGTAATCACTATTGAGACAAGTTTGATAGAATCAGTAGCGTGCCAAATGTAGGTAGAGCAGTCCGACCTACGTAATCACTATTGAGACAAGTTTGATAGAATCAGTGGCGTGCCAAATGTAGGTAGAGCAGTCCGACCTAAGTAATCACTATTGAGACAAGTTTGATAGAATCAGTGGCGTGCCAAATGTAGGTAGAGCAGTCCGACCTAAGTAATCACTATTGAGACAAGTTTGATAGAATCAGCGGCGTGCCAAATGTAGGTAGAGCAGTCCGACCTACGTAATCACTATTGAGACAAGTTTGATAGAATCAGCGGCGTGCCAAATGTAGGTAGAGCAGTCCGACCTAAGTAATCACTATTGAGACAAGTTTGATAGAATCAGTGGCGTGCCAAAAGTAGGTAGAGCAGTCTGACCTAAGTAATCACTATTGAGACAAGTTTGATAGAATCAGTGGCGTGCCAAATGTAGGTAGAGCAGTCCGACCTAAGTAATCGCTATTGAGACAAGTTTGATAGAATCAGCAGCATGTACATGTACTTCTAGGACTGACTGTTACAACAGATAGTTCATTTGCTAGCTTCCTTTTCATTATTTGTAGGTTATGTATTTCTCACTGGACGGTATGCAAATAGGCATTACGTACAGTCGTACACTATTGTAAGGTTGGGGGGGAGGGGGCGCTGACAGCACTAGCTACTCGATTGTCAGGCACACTCGGTACGCCTTTAGACTAGATATAATCCTAATATATAAAAACATTGTTAACTTATTAACGAAAGAGACTTAGTATCTTAGTCTGAACTGAATGTCCATGTTAGTGCTCAAGTGCCTAGTCCATGTAATCTTTAGAATCCCAACGAGAAGAAGATTAACGAGGAGTACAGTATTTCACGTAGGCACGCAGTCCCAGCTTCGACCTACATATTTTGCCACAATCAGCGCAGACATAGCCTAACTATTGTCCGAAGGTGGTCAATTTAGGTTCAAGAGAGAGAGAGAGAGAGAGAGAGAGCAGGAAAGAGAGAGAGGGCGAGATAAACTAATTCACTTGCTGAAAAGTAGGTTAGGGTGATCAATAACATGTAGGCCATTTATTCAAATAATTTTTAAAAAGAAGTGGGTTCCGGGCGTAATAAACAATATTAACTAATAAAACCTTGGAACAAATCAACGGGTGTAGCCGGTATGAACTTCTAGCACGATGTACTTCTACATATGCCGTTTTTACCTGAAATTAATTGTGGTCTATGAATCATGAATGAAAACTAAAGAAAAAATTTAAATAAAAATATTGGCACTATTTTGTCATGAGCGCTATTATGTCGTCCTTCTTTTGTCGTTCAATATTTTGTCGTGTCACGCAGTGGAGTAACTGAGGGGGGGGGGTGCGGTCCGCACCGGGTCACACCCGTTAGGGGGCTAGTGACGCCCTTGGTCTCTATAACTAAATCTACACTTTGCAAAAGCCGCAAATATTTTGGAGTAGTCGGGATATAGTCTTGTAATGTATTTCTTCTTCTTCATCGTTCTCATTGTTATGTCGGAGCGTTCATATGACTAGACCAATACATGATGAACTGCGCAGTGGTTTCCAAATCAGGGAGCTCTCCATATAGTTTTCTTTCTATTGGGGTGATTTGGGGCCAATGTCTTATACGGGCCTCTTGGTAGAGAGAGCAGTTTTGGAGGACGTGGTCGGCCATTTTCTGGTGATACTCCACATGGGCAGATTTCACTGGTTCCAATTTTGAGCTTCCGGAACATGTGTTGTCGCATTCTGTTGTGTCCGGTCCTGAGTCGAAAGATTAGACGTTGGTCTTGTCGGGATAGCTTATAGTAAGCATCATCTTTCTTGTGATTTGGATGGGAGCTCGTCCATTTCTCATTTATTTTATCTACAATTAATTTCTTCATTTCTTCTGGATAGAGTGCAGAGTTTACTTGTGAGTTTGTTCTCCCACTCTTGGCGAGTGTGTCAGCCTTCTCATTTCCTGCTAGTTGTATGTGAGCTGGTATCCATTGAATAACAGTTTTTTTGCTGTTGTGGTTGAGCTTTGTGAGTGCTGTTCTGAGGTGTTTAATATAAGGGGAATCAGAGTTTTGCAGGCTTTGGAGGGTTGTTTTCGCGTCTGTTAGAAAGACAATCTGACTGTGAGGGGAACTTGGATGATTTGCTAGCATGGTAGCAGCTAGTGCTAGTGCTTCCCTTTCTGCTCTGTGACTGTCAGAGAGCTCTCCAGTTGCAAAGGATTTTTCTAGTTTTCCTCCATCTGGCCATTTGATAAGTATTCCAGCTCCTCCATTGTAATGTATATTTTTGTATGCTTGAGAGAGGTTTGCACAAAACATGAAATGCAGCGTTTTGTTTTGTTTTGTTTTATTGAACTTAAAAGTTAAAGAAATTTCTTCTTTATTTTTTAAAAACATGTATTGGAAATGTTTGTTGGTATTCTGTCCAGTCTGTATAGTATTGTTTCCTTTTTCATTGAGGCTACACCAATTTTCTTTATTGGCTGCTTGGATTTTGTGTGTGCGTGAGAGAGATCAACATGTATCTAAATTTGATTAAGTTGTATTAGTAGCTGTCGAGACATAGTAATATATAATTATCTGTTTACTTTCAACAGAGTGTGTACTAGGAGAAGCAGATTTAAGTCCACAGCTGTGTACTAGACCAAGTATCTGCGTGACACAGCCACTGATGTGCTGTAATTATTGCTCGCCACCTGACAATTCTGCAAGCACTGTCTCGATATTTGGATATTTCGTTGTTTTTGCATTGCATTCTATTTTAGAGCAAAACAAATGTCTATTAGATAAAGTAGGAGTCCACTGATATCCCCTTTGTACAATGTTTATCAAATGTTTTACATGTCTCGGGTGTTTCTCCAGAGCTGAAGGTAATCTACTTCCTCGTCCAAACTTCCTGCAGGAGACGGGGGAGGGGGTGGCAGCGGGCAGGCATGAACCCGGGACCATCTATACGGCGAAACGACAGTCCAGCGCGAATACTGCCCTACCAGGCAGCCATCAGTTCATACAAAAACATATTTTTTAGTTTCTGTCTCTTTCTAAGCTTTAACCATTTTAAGCTTTGAATACACATCGATATCAATCATAATGAAGCAATGTGCATGAAATAAATGTGTGTGTTCACTGGTTCAAAACATGTCAGCTGATAATGTATTTTGACCAATCAGCATGAAGAACACTTGTTTTGTTTTTTATTTGTTTTACTTGCTTTATCGTTCATACAGAATTGAAAATGATTATATCCTAGCGTAAACCTTCTGCAGGACGCTGGGACCATCGAGGCGACTGTCCAAAGAGGTTACCATTCGACCAAGCAGATATCAAATCACTACAATGCACAAATCGTAAGACAAATTTCCATACGGACAATAAAGATTATTATTATTATCTCTCGTCTCTCATTTTCGCCATAGGAGTACTGTGACAGTTCATGTAACCAAATCCCTCCACTTTTTTTTAAAAATCAAAAGCTGTTCTTAGCAGAATATCAAGAGTCTATTCTTTTATGTTGTCCAGCCAGCGTTTCTTTGGATGACCCTTTCTTCGTACTCCCTCCACTGTAACCTACCTTTTGACAGTGAGTTCTGTCTGACAGTTTGGGCGAACCAGCTCAGCTTTCGTTTCTTCACAGTTTTGAACAGCTTTCGTCTCTTCACAGTTTTGAAGAGTTCCACTTTTTTTTTGCTAGTCAGAGTGTTAAGAGTACAAACTCGTCTTTTCCTGGTAGCCAGCACTTAATTCTGTAGCATTTACTTTCAAAGGCTTGAACTATTCTCTCGGCCTTTCACAACCATATGAGACCATCTATAAGCCGGAATAATTAATTATTAATCAGTGAGGTTCAAACTACCGTCTTGGGTCAGCTCGTGACTTGGTACTATCCACCCTCTTGAAACGAATGTCTACAATACTGAAGACTCAACACATTTTAGCGCTGGTGTGACCCATGACACTTGTTGGAAATTGACACGACCATCGTGCCTTGACTGGGCGTCACGTGTTACAACTAATCAAATTCTTTAACTACAACAGTTGATATTTTTATCTTGATAGGACGAAGGTTTACCATGAAAACAACAGTATCAATACCTTTTTTTTTTATATACAAGCTTTTCTGTTACAAATAGTTTCTGAATTGAGAACAAAGTTAAAAATGTTCCCCTTCTTATTTTCTGTACTAGTTTATACTACATTTACAAAGATCTTTATTCAAAGTTAACTAAAAACTATGTTTAACTACTAAAAAGAATTTTAGCGCCAGCTTAGCTACGCTTCTATAAAACTGGGGCGTCAATGTTGTACATGTCAATCAGAATGAAATGTTAAATGATGGTGGAAAACTTAAAGTCATACACATTTTAATTCATTAAATGTTGCATAAAAGATCATGTTTTGTTATTAAATTTTTTTTCTGTGGTCCCACTTTTGGTATTGTAATACTAAAAAATGTATTTAAAGTCCGACGACTATTATTTATAAAATGCTGCCGTTAATTCGTAAAAGAAGATGATTACGTCCTACACATGGCAGTGATGACAGTTGAAAGCATCTACAGGACACAGGGGATGGAAGTATGCAGTGATGACAGTTGAAAGCATCTACAGGAGGCAGGGGATGGAAGTTGGCAGTGATGACAGTTGAAAGCATCTACAGGACATAGGGGATGGAAGTTGGCAGTGATGACAGTTGAAAGCATCTACAGAACACATGGGATGGAAGTTGGCAGTGATGACAGTTGAAAGCATCTACAGGACACAGGGGATGGATGTTGGCAGTGATGACAGTTGAAAGCATCTACAGGACAAAAGGGATGGATGTTGGCAGTGATGACAGTTGAAAGCATCTACAGGACACGGGGGATGGATGTGGGCAGTGATGACAGTTGAAAGCATCTACAGGACACGGGATGGAAGTTGGCAGTGATGACAGTTGAAAGCATCTACAGGACAAAAGGGATGGAAGTTGGCAGTGATGACAGTTGAAAGCATCTACAGGACAAAAGGGATGGATGTTGGCAGTGATGACAGTTGAAAGCATCTACAGGACACAGGGGATGGATGTTGGCATTGATGACAGTTGAAAGCATCTACAGGACACAGGGGATGGATTTTGGCAGTGATGACAGTTGAAAGCATCTACAGGACACAGGGGATGGATGTTGGCAGTGATGACAGTTGAAAGCATCTACAGGACACAGGGGATGGATGTTGGCAGTGATGACAGTTGAAAGCATCTGCATGACACAGGGGATGGAAGTTGGCAGTGATGACAGTTGAAAGCATCTAAAGGACACAAGGGATGGATGTTGGCAGTGATGACAGTTGAAAGCATCTGCATGACACAGGGGATGGAAGTTGGCAGTGATGACAGTTGAAAGCATCTAAAGGACACAAGGGATGGACATTGGCAGTGATGACAATTGAAAGCATCTACAGGACACAGGGGATGGACATTGGCAGTGATGACAATTGAAAGCATCTACAGGACACAGGGGATGGAAGTTGGCAGTGATGACAGTTGAAAGCATTTAGCATTAAAGTGAAACTTTAAAAAAAAAAAAACATGTTGTCAACATAGATGCTTAAATTTCATTGAATGTGTTGAACTAACACATTAACATCTCTTTTATTATCCATGCCTGTTTTTTGTGAAGCAGAAGTCTGTTTTTTTTTTTTTGTGTGAAGTAGAAGTCTCTTTGTTCTGTGAAGTAGAGGCCTGTTGAGTTTAGTAACTGAGGATTGAGATGTTCTGTGAAATAGAGGCCTGTTGAGTTTAGTAACTGAGGATTGAGATGTTCTGTGAAGTAGAGGCCTGTTGAGTTTAGTAACTGAGGATTGAGATGTTCTGTGAAGTAGAGGCCTGTTGAGTTTAGTAACTGAGGATTGAGATGTTCTGTGAAGTAGAGGCCTGTTGAGTTTAGTAACTGAGGATTGAGATGTTCTGTGAAGTAGAGGCCTGTTGAGTTTAGTAACTGAGGATTGAGATGTTCTGTGAAGTAGAGGCCTGTTGAGTTTAGTAACTGAAGATTGAGAGCTGCCTTACAAAACAGAAAATCAATTTTTGTCTAGAGAATAAATTGTACAGTCATAGAAATATAATTGAAAAAAAAACACAAAGAAATGAAATTGTATCAACATCAAATTATGTATTAAATATTTTAAAATATTTTACATTCACATTTTCAATGCTATCAAGCAGAGAGGTCAACAATGATTACACACACACACACACATTTGTCTATGCATAAATCAAGAGTTAAATACTGATAAATTTAAAAAACATAAAAAGCTATAACATTGTGCAAAATCAATCTCTCTTAAAGAAAATTGTCACAAACCAGATGGAGGCATGTGGCTGAGTGGTAAAGCGCTTGGCTTCCTAACCAGAGGTGAAGAATGGTATCTGCAATTTCATGACCTTTAGGATGCCTCTGAGTCCACCCAGCTCTAATGGGTAACTGACATAAGATGGGGAAAAGTAAAGGCAGTTGTTCACCCTTGATAAACGTGTGCCACAGAAACAGATGACCTTTACATCATCTGCCCTATAGACTTTACTTTTTTCACAAAGCTAATGCTTCCAATTAATGTAGTTTATGTTTATGTTCATAGTAGCTAAATGATAAATCTATGAAAATATTGGTGTGGCATTGACCTTTTGACCCCCAATGCTGAGGTTATAATGTCTACACTTTTGAAACAATAGAGCAATGGAAATTTAGGGAAACGTTAGCATTATCAGATATTTTTTAATTAAGTTTTGTGGATTTGAACATTTTGGGTTTAATTTTTTTTATGTCGTCTCAGTTACAAACATTTTTGTTTACCAACTGAAAATACATTTTTATACCAATAATGTTGCCAACAAATATTCTAACATTCATTACATGTTTCAAAAAGAATACAAATCAAAACCTTTAAGTTTCTTTCTTTAAATCAGTCAACAAAATCAACAATTTTAGTGAAATGAGTCATAACAGCATCTAACAATATACAATCAAACCATGGAATAAACAATCAGTAAATGGCTTTGAGTAATGAAAGAAATACAAAATTAATAAAAAATCTTATGTTAAAATTAAAATTTATTTTCCTAAATAGGTCAAAGTTATCTTTAATCCTTTTTAGTACCGGTACATTAAAAAAAGTTAACTTCCTTAAACACAAACAAATCTGATTAAAGTTTTACAAAAAAAATGTCACAGGCTTGAAAGCTTGGCGAGGAGTTGAAATCACTCTTTATATATTGTCAAAAATCACTCTTTATATATTGTCAATATGGAGCTGAAAGAATAAATGGTGAGCAGATAATGTATAAACTATAAATTGAATGTATAAATGCTAAGATGTAAACTGTTTAACTGTTAGCTATCTAAGTGAGGAGAGCTTGAGCTTAAATCTGAATGCAGACTCTGCATTTTTAATTGATTGGACTCAAAAGAGTTGTGTTCGCTTAGAGCCTAAAAGGCAGTACTAAAATGTTCTCACTAATCTCCCCTCCCCACTTAAGTCCACAAAAGAGATCAGACCATGATGCACTGAGCAAGCTATGAGTATGACGTATGGACCAGGACACACTGAGCAAGATATAGGAGTATGATGTGTGGACCAGGACACACTGAGCAAGCTATAGGAGTATGATGTGTGGACCAGGACACACTGAGCAAGATATAGGAGTATGATGTGTGGACCAGGACACACTGAGCAAGATATAGGAGTATGATGTGTGGACCAGGACACACTGGGCAAGCTATAGGAGTATGATGTGTGGATCAGGACACACTGAGCAAGATATAGGAGTATGATGTGTGGACCAGGACACACTGAGCAAGATATAGGAGTATGATGTGTGGACCAGGACACACTGAGCAAGCTCTAGGAGTATGATGTGCTACTCAAAAACAATAGCAATAGACAGCATGACTACTGGCCACAGATGAAGGCTTCAATTCAGCATTTATTGCCAAATTCTGAAAAGCATGCACTTAAAATGTAAGTCATTCAATGCTTCCAGACATAAGCACTGCAATGAACATCTTCATCTTCATCCATAATTTTGATGATCTCTGAAATGTTGACAAATTACCTTTATATGTTTCTCTGCTGGCTCAAAGCCAAGGACTTTACCAAAGAAATAAAACTCTCCGTCTAATGAGGTTTGAATGTTCTCTGCTTTTCGAAAGCCATGTTGCTCCCCTAGTAAATGCAGAATAAAAAAAAACTTTAAAAAATGTTTTGTACTCTTGTTATGAGTATTTTTATCTAACATGCAATTAAAAAGTATAAAATAACTGACAGGACTAGTCTGACAATTTAAAAGTCCAAACTAGGAAAGTTTATACAAAACAAGACAGAATAAGTTGAACTATTTTAGAAATCATTTTTTTGTTAGCACGATTAGATGGTTAACAAAAAATAGTTTATTTCCTTATAGCTATATATTGCATCTGATCACATTAACACAGTTTGTGACACTGTTATGTCTATGAAATTGCAAGAAAAAAAAAAAAGCTACTACTTCTATAGTATACTAGCATTACCCTTGATTCCACCCACTGCTTTGTTCCCAAATATTGTTTATTTTGGTCCAAAACTTTGCACTTCCAATAACATTTCCTGCGTTTTAAAATACTTTCAACTCAAAGACTCCTAGTATCCGTTACATTTCATAGGAATGGCCTACTTTATAAAGCCCTTTCATAAACACATACATTTGGTGCTCGAATTCTATGATCACTGTCCACCTCCCAAACAAATAAAAATGGCTCTACATACAATCTCATTTCAGCTTTTCTTCTCCCACTAAATAGTTTGAGAGGCAAACCACTATTCACAATTTCCACTATTCACAATTTAGTTCACTCTTTACATATGACTTTTTAAAAAATTCGTCAGGTATAAGCTTTATTTAGAGACGCAGCTTATACACATTTAAAAATTTTTTTTACAGTTATTTATAACCTGTCAGGATAAAATAGCATGATTACCACAAATCATATTATTTCACAAAAATCCTCCTAAAAACACACACACACATTTAAAAGACCCTCACATTTACTTCGATAATTCTATGGATTTTGAATTCTACCTTTCAAATTCATGTAGATCTAGTTGTTATAAATTGTGCTTGACATTATTTAATGCTATAGGCTTTACATTTCAAATTGCAGTGCTGTCCAACACATACACACGACATCATTCAGATATTCCATGTTCTCCAGAAAAAATAATGTCCGGAAAAAAATAATGAAAATGTCATTTTGGTTTTAATAATTAATTAAAAAAAAAATGCCATTAATTGTGAGTTAAATCCCAATTAGTTATTAATTGCTTTAATATTTTATGACTATACAACAGTACCTTGAAACAAAACAAACATTGCAGGAAGTCCTTTAGCTTTAACCGCCTCATACATCATCTCAGCTTGGTTAGGGGGAACAACCTATGTACAAAATAACCACAGTTGAGTAGATTGAATTCAAATTCTAGAAAGGCAATGCAATTTACACAAAAGAGTAATTTAGAGGTTGAACTTGTCTCCAAGTCTTCATCAAGCCTTTCCTTCTGTTTTAAATAAGAAATAGCAGTGACATAACAGGCCCTCTCAAAATGTTTTGAGTCAAGCTCAACTCCATTTTTCTACTAACACACTTGCATTTTGCAGCTCATCTTTAGCCCTTTGTCAACAATCAGCCTAATGTATGGAAGACATTTGTATAGGCCATGGGACCATGTGGTAGTGTTTGCAGTTTCAATGTGGAGACCATGGCAGTCTGTGAAGCCTTAAAAGTCATTGACTCTCAACTTGGCGAGGGACATTTGACGGCAACACAGATTGTTGTGGTCACTGACTCAAAATCTGTACTACAGGCTTTGCAAAGCCCCTGACCATGGTCTCCCAATATCGTCACTGTCATCATGGCTTCACACAACATAAAACAACGCTATAGCACCTGTAATAATGCGTTGGGTACCGAGTCACATAGGTGTTACTGGCAACACTATTGCAGACTTCTTGGCCCACCAGGGAGGGCAAATTCCGCCCACTGAACAGGCTGTAAGTTTTCAACATGCTCTGGCTATAATTCAAAAAACAGAAATGGAAAAGTGGTTTGAGTGCTGGGACAATTCCCAAAAAGCCAGTGCAGTCTGGGAGCGCATGAGGCGCCCTGACCGCACTTCCCCGTGGTGGAGGCTGTCCAGGCCTGAGCAAGCTATTATAGCACAGTGCAGGACATGCCATTGTCCTGTTGGCTCATATTTCTCACGGCTATGGCCAAATTTCGATTCACGGTGCCCCCGCTGCGGGGAGGAAGAGGAAACCGTGCCTCATATTCTGTTTGACTGCCCCAGACTTGCTGATCTCCATCTTGACAGGTCTGGGAAACCAAAAATTCTCGACCTGTATGGTGACATTTATGCACTACGCAAGACAGCAGGGTTTCTGTCCAGGGCTTTTGCAAGAGAGGATTTGAGCCTCTCAAGCCCTCACTCAAATGGAGTTTGATGATGATGATGATGTATAGGCCATGCAGATCTGAGATTGTCATATGTGGCATTTGTTTTTGTATATCAATATAATACAGTAAGAAACCAATTATTTTCTTATCAAATTTTGTTTTTTAAAGTCTGGTTATTACAAATTTTTTGGGGGACATGAGAAAGCGAGAGGGGGGGGGGAGGGCTAAAGTTCAATCCTTAATAAAGATTGCCAGCTGTGACAGACCTATTTTATCACATTAAGAAAAAGAGAAAAAAAAAATATATTTGAATTAATCATTAATAATAATAATGGCGTTGTCCTCGATTCCAAAGATTATGGATGAGAGCAGTGTTCAACATGACTACACAAACCCAGCTGCGAAAATATTTTTTCTTATCTGATGCTGACAACGCCATTGTTCAGCAAGGAACTAATTGTTTTCTTTTGTCGACTGTATTTCAAAAGGGCTTTTCTTTGGACCTAAACTGCTTCCGAGAGAGCTCTTCAACTGCCTCCTCAGCTGCCAGCTACTCTCATCTACCCCAGTGAGGGCAAAATGAAGCCTGCGATGATCTTTAACGTGCTTCTGTCACCTAATTAAGCCAAAAAAAGATCACTTTTTGGCATCAGACTGCCCCCCCCCAAGGGGGATAAAGATGTCAGAGGCAGTAAAAAAAGATCAATCGCATTCAAACAATGTGTACCTTATCTTCATCTCCTTGAAAGAAACCCATTGGTGCTTGAATGTTGTGTATGTGGTGGATTGGAGACCTATCCTTACAAAGTTCTCTGCCACCTTGATCTAGTGGAGCTAAGAGAGTATCAAGATACCGGCTTTCAAATTTGTGAGTATCTTGCATCAAAATCTCGAGATCACTAATTCCAAAATGACTGACACCTGAAAGTAAATTTAAAAAAAAAACATAAATAAAAAAACAATTCACATTTTTTTAAATACCTGTGTTAAGAGTCAAGCCCATATTATTATTTTTATTGTATTCGGTCAAGCCCATATTATTATTTATTGTATTGGGACAAGCCCATATTATTATTTATTGTATTCGGTCAAGCCCATATTATTATTTATTGTATTGGGACAAGCCCATATTATTATTTATTGTATTCGGTCAAGCCCATATTATTATTTATTGTATTGGGACAAGCCCATATTATTATTTATTGTATTGGGACAAGCCCATATTATATTTATTGTATTGGGACCAGCCCATATTATTATTTATTGTATTGGGACCAGCCCATATTATTATTTATTGTTTTGGGACAAGCCCATATTATTATTTATTGTATTCGGTCAAGCCCATATTATTATTTATTGTATTGGGACAAGCCCATATTATTATTTATTGCATTGGGACAAGCCTATATTATTATATATTATTATATACTTATATTATTATTGATATTTTTTTTTACTCCTTCATACCAATTTAAATGTTTGATAATTTCCTAGACCCTTTTAATATTTATTGTATTTCAATTTTTTGGCAAAAGACAGTTAGATGTTAATATTCATTAAATGGCAACAAATTAATCAGAAGTAAACAAAATCATGCTAAAACTCTTTTTCAGATGAACTATGCTAATAATCAAAGAAATGCAGAAATGAAAGCACCAACTTTTAAGGAAAAAAAAAGATTTAAAACAAAGAAATAAGAAACATAAATACAAACCCTGAAAAATGATATATCCACCCTGACAAAATAAAAACATTTGTTAAAAAAATAATAACTTATCCTACCGTTCCTCACACTATAGTAATATGTTACATGTGCCTCACTAATTATGAAATAATCTGATGTACCTATTAAACACTAATTTTGAGATGTGAATTTTGTCTCTCCCACCTTAATCATTGTCTACTGCTGACCACCAAACAAAAGTAATGAGATATCATCAAAAACATTTTTTAGAACCTTTATGACTTTTACATAAGCATTAACAGAAGCCATATTTGTTCTGTGAATTTGCAATTTGATGACCAGAGTGGCACAGTGAAATATGCAAAGGGATTGAAATTTAGACACATACTTGACAAATGGTCACAAATGCTTGTGCATTTATAGGTAAATTTACTGTTTGAGACCCGGTTTAGTCATATCAGTTCTAAGCTGAGTGCTGTTTACCATGTACAATCATCTGTGTTATAATCTAGCTCAGTGTTTCTCAAACTTTTTCCTTAATGGAACACTTCGCACATTCTGAGTATTTAGAGGAACACTTTGCTTTTTTTTTTAGAGTGATTATTTCATGTGGTGGCCTACTTAACTACTAGTTAATTATTCCAGTAGTTTTTGGAACACATATTCAGGCCTCGTGGAGCACTAGGGGTATGAAGAACACAGTTTGGGAAACACTGATCTAAATGGAATTTCATACTACTTTTTTGCCAACGACTCTAAAATCAAATGATTCCTTAATTACACTGGGAGGCCAGAGTTTGACAAAACAAGTGAAGCTGTCACAAGTCAGACCACATGGTTAGTCAAAACTAAAATCAAAATTAATGGGGATAAAACTAAAGTCATTCAAATCTTGACTTAAAGCATTTGTACTCAGTGTATTGTGTTGCCAGTGTGTCCTGTTGCCAATTGTTACTAATTAGCAACTAAACTACCACATGTTGTTTGCAACTCTTGTGGTCAAGTTCTTGAGTTAGTTGTGTTGAGCAGTGAGTACAGAAAGGCTGATTAGAGAGGAAGGCAACAATGGATATCAACTATTTCGACATAGTAATGTATGGATGGCAGCTAGTTAGGATTATGTATCTTTGCCCAAACACACAGAGAGTTACACTACACTCATATGTGTTATTCAGTGCTAAAATAAAAAAGAGCTCTTAAAGATAAAGCAGCATGAATGGATGAATCAGTGAGTCAGAAATTTACCTAACATAGGCTCAGAAATTTCTTTTTATTTTATTCAATAAAAGACTGCAGCTAAATTAATGTAGAACACTGACTGTCTGCTAGAAGTCATTGTTTCTATAATGTAGGAGAATGAACATGTAATTAATTTTATTTTTAACAAAGATACCATGAAAAAAAAAATTTCAGAGAAGTTAGACTGAGATTAGACTTTTCTCAACCCTCCCCTCTTCCAAAAAAGTACGTACCAGCCTTAAAAGTGTCAGTGAACGTAAGGCAAGCCAATGTTGTGTACCCTCCAGCTGATCTGCCATCAATGCACACCTTTTTGGGGTCGATTTTACCCACAGAGGCCAAGTACTTCCCCCCAGTGCTACAATCCTCAATGTCGAGTTTTCCCCATCTGCAAAAAAAAAATTTTTTTACAAATTGTTTCAACGAAAGAGCAACCTGTAACCTTCAACTTCTGAAAAATTTACAACAAAAAAAATTAAAATGAGCAATAGCATGTCAATCATCTCCACTAACAGTTTAATTAACTAAATATAATTAGAGGTCAATGTATTCAAGTCTGAAGATTAAGGATGAATGCATGTCATGCAGACCCAGTTGTGACCTGCATATTTTGTTACATTTGACATAGATTTAGCATACCCTGGTATGAGTTAGGGTAAACTATTATATTTAATATTGTAACTGAACTATGACGGAGGTTGGTGTAGGCATGTGTATGACACATGCCTATGTACCTAAATGGGACTGATGTAAACACTCCCTGTGTAGAGCTAAAAACGGTGATATGGTTATCTGACTATGGACTGTGTGTTTTTTGAAAAGGTCTTAGTTCAAGTCAGTCCAAAAAAGAAGAAGACCAGCAGAGTTAAGACATTCAAAGACTGCATCACAAACCAAGAGATTAGAGACAGGGTTACTGCAGTGATCGGACCCCATGATGACCTGCTAACTATCGTAAAAAAACGCAAGCTGAAAATCTATGGCCATATTACAAGATCTTTGTGGCTCGCAAAGACCTTCCTTCAGGGAACAGTACCAGGAAAAAGAAGAAGAGGCAGACAGAGAAAGCAATGGGAGGACAACATAAACGCATGGACGGGCCTGCCATTGAAAGAGCTTCTAAACATGGCAAAAGACAGGGAGGAATGGAGAAAGACGGTCGGAGAGTCTTGTTTGGTGCCCCAACTGCCCAACAGACTAAGGAATAGATGAAGTTAAAGGTAAAAAGTTTAGACGAGATTCAGGTTCAAGTACAAGTTGTGTATAGCTGTTATATTCAGACATTGACTACCTCCAACTCAGAAAGTTTTTGGTTGTTTTTTTTTAATTTATGACACTCATTAAAGTGTCTCAATATTTAGAGTCCAAGTTATCAGGTTCTTGACTTTATATTGTTCTGTCAAATGTTTATAGAGAATTGTAACAATATCACAATGGAGACACTGGTTATTGGTCACTAATTTCTTATTCTAAGTTAGAAGATGAAATAAGAGCTCAATGAAGACAAGACTTTCATTCCCGACTAAATGTTGCATATTAGTGAAATGGCTAGCAAAAAGGGTGTAATACTTATCAGTAGAAGCGAGAACACAGACAACCAGTCGGAGGACCCAATTCCATCAACTAATAATTATATGCCGTTACTCCAACTTGACAATGACAACCTGCCATAGGACCCAAGTCCATATACTAATAATTATATACTTTGACTCTGACAACTTTTAGTTGTCAAATGAATATGGCTCATATGGTAAATCATTTCTTTTTGTCGTTTTTTTTTTTTTTTTTTTTTGCAGAGACATGATTATAAACGTAATGACCAAAAAAATTTGAAAAAGAAAAAAAAAAACCAAGAAAAAATATACATACTGTCCTCTCAGCCTGTGTCGGTACTTCTTGCCATATCCCACACTGCCCCTGTAGTCAACACACAACACTGCGAAACCTCTGCTGGTGAAATACTGAAGCTTGAGGTCAAGGTTGGAAGAAAACGATGAAGTGGGGCCACCATGGGCTCTGACAAGTAGTGGAGGTAACTCTCCTATTTTGAAAATGTTTCAAAGGAATTAATCCATACCATACAATTAAAATACTGCAGTGTATCAGGAGCCTTCTCAAGATTATCAAAATCAAAAATGTTCTGCTTTAATATGTGAACCATGTTACACATCAAATAGTGAACGCAGTTCAAAGAAAACAGCATTCTAAATCCTAATTGAATAAACAAATATACACTTGATATTTTTTTTCCAAACCATTTCTTTTTAAATTTTCCATTATATTTCAATTTATTTCATTCCTGTGTGTCTAGTTAACAAAATGTCATTATTTCTTTATCATGAATGCAAATTAACTATAGAGACATAGCTTCTCTCAAATATTGCTTCCATTTGCGTGAAACAGATTATTATACACCATTGAAAGTTTATCAAAGACAAATACAAATGATGCACTAAACATTCTACAACAAAATGTGTCAAATGTTTGAATGACAACATGCAGAGTGTATTTTTCTGTGATGATAGAATAGTCATCCCTTTCATTGTCTAGACATCAAGATAAATAGTGAGACTTCTTTCACTTCAGTTCATCATGCCCTGAAAACTGAAGTCACTATGAAGCTAGCTGTCTAATATTTTTTTAGGCATGCCACTGGGTCACAAAGGTTTGTCTGGACAGAAGTGTAGCAGTAAGAAGTGTGGAGGTCAGGTATGAACGTCAGCTGTTCTAAATGTCATCACTAAGGAGTGGAGGTCAGGCATGAATGTCAGCTGTTCTAAATGTCATCACTAAGGAGTGGAGGTCAGGCATGAATGTCAGCTGTTCTAAATGTCATTCTCCATTCATGAAAGGCAATATCTAACATATGTATGGCTTCAAAGGGGCTTTTAGTTTTCAAAGGCTGCTTTATTATTTGACAATATGTGTGCACAATGGTAATCTATGCTTAGGTGATACTTGATTTACTGTTTTGAACTATGCAGGCTGCTTTATTATTTGACAATATGTGTGCACAATGGTAATCTATGCTTAGGTGATACTTGATTTACTGTTTTGAACTATGCAGAGGTTGTGGTTTTGATGTTTCAGAGGAGGAACTAATGTGGTCTACTTAGTGAAATTTATGGTAAACCAGTCAACTAAATATGAAATGAATGCTTGTATATTGATAAAGGAAACACAAACCATCAGGTGCAATAAAGTCTCTGTTTGTTGGTGCATAGTAAAGCCCAAAGCTAATCTCATTGTCAGTTGTTTGCCAGCTAATTTTCTCAGGAATACTGAAATAACCAATGTCCACAGGAGGAGACATAGACACTTTAATAACTTGGACCTAAACGCAAAAATAAAAAACAACAACAAAAAAAAATTTTGAATAACTAGCAGTTTAATGTGTGAGCTTAGTAAAGATGCTTCAAATATCTGTTTATTTCTAAGTTAAGAGAAATAAAAAATTTTTCTATGATCAAAAAGTTCACATCATTGTCCAATACCACAAAGTTCCACTTTATTTTTTCAATGTTAGATAACCTCTATGTAAGATAATCTCACTTAATTCTTTACTGTAAGATAATATATTTCTTCAGTATTTTCATCAGCCACTTAAACCAAAATGTTAAAAATAAATAAAGGCAAAGCAGTAAAGTTTCCCCTTCCAGACCTTGCACTCTATGGGACAGTTGGTGTAAAGCTCATCTATTTCTGTGGCTGATGGTTAAGCTTAACCAAAGTATAAATATGAACTGCCTTGACTTGTCAGGTCTCGTTAGAGCTGGCTGGATTTAAGGGCACCCTCAAAATCCTTAAGCTCAAAATCAAAATTTTTCCCCTAGGATTTAAACTCAAGGCTTGTCAGTTTGGAGGCTTAGCACTTTATCACTCAGCCGCAATGCCCCACGAAAAAATGGAAACTTTCTATTTAACTTTTGTATTTAATTTTCAGTAGAAGTTCAGGTGTAAGAATAATTTGTTTTGGTTTTAGAAACCAAGTTGACTTTTGAATAGAATAATGTCATGATCTACTTTTGGAACATATTTTTTCTGGTGTTCTTAAACATTCAATTCATATCATATTAAATAACCAATAACAAATACCACAAGGATAAGATAACTTTACTAAATAAAATTGACGCTAAAAAAGAAGAATAAGAATATTTTTTATGCAACATTAGCTCCAAGTCAACTCTTTGTTACATTAGTCTCTATAAAATAAATCAACCTCAGATATTTTAGACACTGGTATAAGATTATTTTTTATCTTTCTTTTTTCGCATTAAAATATGCCACTATTGATTCTCTTAAGAAACTCTAACTCACCTCTTCTGTATTAGCATCCACTCTAATGACCTGGGCAAATTTGTTTGCACTGTAGGCAATACTGTAAATAGATCCTCTTGAAGTCCAGCCAAATCTATCATGAGTGGTCAAACCAGTTTCCACTTTTCTATAAGACAAATCTTTGGTGTCTAGAATACCAAGCTCCTAGAATTATGGAATAAACGTTTTAGACTGAAATTTATAGTTAGTTCTTAAGAATATTTTTTTGACTTAATCTAAGTGACCTCATTGTTAGAAAAAAGAAACATCATCTTGCAACCTTTGGCAACCAATTATCACTTCCATACTCCAAAAACTTTTAAAAATAGAGCACTCTCTTCCAGTCTGATAAAAAACAAACACTGAATTTGGTATTGCTACGCAGATCTAGCTATGACCTACATCATATTTTGTAATATGTTTGCAAAATGGCTGCTTTTTTATTTGGATTTTAAATATGTTTGCCCCAGAAATACTTTAAAGTCTGGCTCAGAAATGATTTAAGGGGGGGGGGGGAGGCGTGATGACTGAGTGATAGAGACTTGGTTTCTAAACAGAAGAGTCTCTGGTTCAAATCTCTGCAGAGACTGGAACTTTCAATTTCGGGATTTCGAGGACTCCCAAGTCAAGCCAACTCGAATGGGTACCTGACATTAGATGGGGAAAAGTAAAGAAGGCTGGTTATTGTGCTGGCCACATGACAACCTCATTAACTGTGGGTCACAGAAACAGATGACCTTTACATCAATGACCCTATAGATCACATGATTTAAAAGAGGAACTTTACTTTTTACTTACAGATATGAGCTTACTCTAACTGGCATATATATAAAAACACCTGACAACAATTCGCTTATAAAAGGTACAGCTGGAGAATTCTTACAATGTTGATAAGGTATGAACTGAGATGCTATAAATAGAATGATGGACATAATGCAGGTCAGGGTTGAGTTAAAATTCATGGGAGATAGGGGTGGGTGTGGGGGGGGGGGGGCTTAGACAGGACATGAAGACCAATGAAAGAGAAGACACATGGGAGATGGGGGAGGGGGAGAGGTTAGACAGGACATGAAGACCAATGAAAGAAGACACATGTGGAGACTAAATAGTGAAAGCAAGTAGATTTTGAGATAGCTAAAAATAGCTGGAAGAGCCACTAACATTTTATGGTTCAGTTTGTAGCATATATCTCTCTACATTGATATTGAAAACCTGTAGATATTGATGGATAAAAAGTTTTTTTTTTTTTATTGTTTAATTTATTTTGAGCTTCAATTCAAATTTAAGATTATATATACCCCTAAATCTAAAATGAGATCATTAGCTATGGTCAGAATGATGTCATCCACACAGCAGTTCCTCTCTTCTCTCAAAGGAACGAAAAGTGTCGATACAGTTTGGGATCAGCAGCCTCGCAGGCAAGCCAGAGTGTAGCACTGTTAGCTGGTAACAGTCTAAGGGTTGCCTGCTCCTGAATTTTCCTCAGGGTTGACTCCTAAAGCCTTTCCCATACTTGGGTATACCTGCAAGGCTGCAATGGTTTGAATTCAGAGTTTTCCTTCTTCAAGGCAGGTAGCTACCCAAAGCTAATCAACCCTTCCTGCCCATTCTCCTGTTAGTGAAAACAGTTCTGCCGGACCCAATATCTGAGCAACACATGAAGGCCAGCAGTTGAACAGGTTGTAGAGGATATTTGAAATGTATGCCATTAGAAGCATTTTACAGATAGTGGAGTGCTTATTTTCTTTACCAATTTCAGCATTAAGACAACCTTACTGAACCCAACACTGCCTAAATTCATAACCAATTATGCCTACCATTACCGCCATTAAATAAGCCACAAATAATAAACCTCAGATCATAAAATAACAATGTAAAAGCTCACCCCATTAAATGAAGTCACAATTCTTGTTCCTCCATTAGGCTCTATCGCATAAGGTGTTTTCCCAAATATCCACTGTGGTCCCCCTATCTCTGCACTGGTTGGATACATATTAATATGAACGCCAGCTTTTGTCACTCTATACAGATTCCACCAATCAGTTTCATCTCCAATGTAAAGAAGTTCATTATTGGCTGTCCAGAATGGTTGTATAACACTCAGGTCTTGGCCTGAGGCATCTTTACCTCCAGCTACCTATCAGAAGTAAAATGTTAATACAGAAATGTGAGATAGGTCAATTAATATTACACAGATGGTCAAGTCAGTTGAATAATAAATAGTTGATCTGTAATATATATTGATGGCTCAGGGTTAGGTAATTACTATAAAATAATTATTTTAGACAATTGTAAAAGTCATTTACAAAAAAAGAAAGAATCCAGAAAATTCACACAACCATGGTTATTGAAATGTATAAAGTCTTTATCTAATTGTCTTGGCTACAAAGAACACCAGCCCCATGGCTACAATGGACATTCTAGAGTAAAAATTCAAGAACATTCATGGCGGAAAATACTATATAAAGAAGATCAAAGCATTACCTTTATCATGTGATGATAAATCATTCATAGCTCAATAAATCTCTACAATTTTTCTGAGCTGTGTAGTTTCAACAAACATAAGATTTAAAATTAAATTTTCTAATTTAAGCAAACAAGAGACTTGAGTTTATTTTGAGTCTTAATGCTTATTTTTGGCCTTGAGAAAGTTGGCAACAATTCTTTTCCTTGTTGGAGAGATCAAAGTTTGTTGCAATATTCAGTGAAGAAAGATTTGCAGTTTTCCAAGCTCTTTAAGCTTAAATATGAAAACTCTATCAAAGCAAGTATATAACAGGGAGCAGACATATGTGCTGATCCTAGTTTTAAAATGTGTTCAGCCCAGTAATCAAGACTAAGACTAAGATTGCTTTATTGATCCATATGGAAATTTCTTGGGATTACAAGGACTCTTTTCTCATATAAAGACAACACAACAGAAACATACACATAAATAGAACAGACACAACAAAGAGAGTTCATTCAGCGACTACACCTTTGTTGTGATAAAGCTGCTGCTATCAGTAATCAAAATGCAATTGAGCCAGTAGATGGGATTCAAGTAAAAATCCTTAAAGCGTTAAGATAACATAATTTTACTCATCCAAACAAATGGAAATTCAGTTTGACTTCAATTGTCCACTTTAGCACTACTATTATAACAGTAACAATAAAGATGCAAACATAAACAACATTCACATAGCTAACTTATCTTCTTATCTTATATTATATAATACAGACGTTATTTCAAAAATGAAGATGATTGCGTCCTACGCGTCATCCATTCAGTCATGCATATTAACCAATGTTTTAGCTTTTTTGTTACTCTTAATAACTGACATTTTTCTGGGTGGAAAGACATGCTCCAATTTGATTCCCATTTCTGTAATTCATCTAATTCTCTTTGTAAAATTTCTGTATCTTGTGTTGTTTTTATTGTTCTATATATTATGCAACCATCTGCGAATAATCTGATTTTTGTTCCTGAACTAATGCACACATACACAGGACCAGCGCTTTATGACTTAGGCTTCTAAGTACTTCTCAGTGACAAGTAACCTTGAAACACCTGACTGAAAGTGGAATAAAGAAATTTTTTAATCTTTGTTTCAGCCTTAATGGACAGGAGCTGACCATTCGTCCAGATCTGATGTCACTGTGGTTTAATGGATCCGAATCGTATGTACTCTAACTTCCATGCCAAATCTGTTCACAGGGAAACTATAAATTCCTATAACTGGTGGAGACACAAGTATCTTTGTAAAACTAACAGGAGGAATATGTTTAAGTGCTCTATGTTCATGTGTTCTACAGAAGGAAACATGTGCAATATGGAAGAGAAGGGAGCATGTTCATGTGTTCTACAGAAGGAAACATGTGCAATATGGAAGAGAAGGGAGCATGTTCATGTGTTCTACAGAAGGAAACATGTGCAATATGGAAGAGAAGGGAGCATGTTCATGTGTTCTACAGAAGGAAACATGTGCAATATGGAAGAGAAGGGAGCATGTTCATGTGTTCTACAGAAGGAAACATGTGCAATATGGAAGAGAAGGGAGCATGTTCATGTGTTCTACAGAAGGAAACATGTGCAATATGGAAGAGAAGGGAGCATGTTCATGTGTTCTACAGAAGGAAACATGTGCAATATGGAAGAGAAGGGAGCATGTTCATGTGTTCTACAGAAGGAAACATGTGCAATATGGAAGAGAAGGGAGCATGTTCATGTGTTCTACAGAAGGAAACATGTGCAATATGGAAGAGAAGGGAGCATGTTCATGTGTTCTACAGAAGGAAACATGTGCAATATGGAAGAGAAGGGAGCATGTTCATGTGTTCTACAGAAGGAAACATGTGCAATATGGAAGAGAAGGGAGCATGTTCATGTGTTCTACAGAAGGAAACATGTGCAATATGGAAGAGAAGGGAGCATGTTCATGTGTTCTACAGAAGGAAACATGTGCAATATGGAAGAGAAGGGAGCATGTTCATGTGTTCTACAGAAGGAATGTGTACTTTGAAAGGATACATGACAAGAGATGGAGAGTGAAGAAATAAACTGTTTTCTATCATAGTCAAACCACGGAAAGCTTAAATCATTTTGTCTTTCACTCATTTAAAAAAAAAATATACTTATCAATGTACATACTCTACATGATGATGAAACATTAAAGATACTAAATTCAGAAGCTGAAAGACAAAAACTATTAAAGATTGTTCAATCTATGACACCAGCAAAAAAAAAAAATTGTAAAAAAAAAGTGTGGAATTTTTTTTTTCTTCTTTTAAGTGTTTGAATATAGCTTGCTAATAGGTCACTTATCTAGACATATATGCTAGGGCTAATTCTTTACAAGTGCCATTAGAGCGTGGAATGAGTTGCCAATAAAAATCAATGACCTAGCAGAATCTCCACTGTATCCCTTTCAAATGATTGAAATATTCTGTTTACATTTGCTAAATTAAACAAAACCCTGTCAAGAGATTTACTAGAGCTTGGATTGTTCTGTTACAATCAAAGGGAAAAAACTCACCTTCTGTTGTGTCCCTGGAAGTACCTCTTGCCCAGATTTTGACAACTCAGCTAGCCAAACTTCTGTGCTATCCCAAGGCTTAACAAGACACACAAAACAACAAAAAAATTGATACTATTTGTTGAAATGCTCTCAGAAAATATTTAGAATTACAACCAAATTTTAGCAAATTTATATTAGACATATTTATTAAAAACAACAGCAACACAGTTTAAAGATGTTTCCTATGGTAATGTTATTATCTGTATTCAAGGGCTAGAGATCAAAACTGTTTCAAAATTTTTATTTACTTTTTTAAAATCAAATCTTGTTTTCATTAAAGCCTTGATTTGGCATTCAAAAAATACAGGTATGACATAATGGCACACTATTTGTATATTAAACCTACAATTAATTAATTGTATCACATGGGAGTCCTTGCTTCTAAGACACAGAAAAAAAAAAAGCCTACCATGTTAGGATGGTTCCACTGAACCCAAGCAATTTTGTGTCCATCAGGGGATACTCTAGGACATGAATAAAAATCTGCAACAGAAACCTAAGGAAAGAATGATTTACTGTTAAAAGAATAAGATTTATCTTCAAAATTCTAAATAAAGAACTGAAAGTGTGATTAACAATAGTCATGTACATTGAAACATCAACCAATCAACTCCTTGTCTACAACTAAAAAAAAACTGCTACGGCTAAAGTTGGAGGCGCTATGGCTGAGCGGTAAAAGGGCTTGGCTTCCGAACCGGGGGTTCCAGGTTCGAATCCTGGTGAAGACTGGAACTGGTGCCTCTGAGTCCACCCAGCTCTAATGGGTACCTGACATTAGTTGGGAAAAAGGAAAAGTGGTTGGTCATTGTGCTGGCAACATGACACCCTCATTAACCGTAGACTAAAAAAACAACCTTTACATATAGACTATAATGTCTGAAAGAGGAACTTTAAGGCTAAAGTTAGAGCCATGAATCAAAGTTCTTTTCTAAAACTCTCTAATAACTGTATAGAGAAAAAAACATTTGTCAATGTGGTAATCTAAGTCAAAGTCACTTTATGCTTAATACAGTAAGTGTTCACACACATTTATACCTCTACAGAATATAGAACAATAAATATGCCCTTTGTTCATGGCTGTAATATAAAAAATGAAACTATTGGCTGAAATACAATGCACATATCAAGCATGTAGTGAATACATTATGATACCCACATAAACAAGTAAACAGAAAAAAACTGATGCAATAAATCTCATGCACTACAAGTGGTTAAAATAGAATCACAAATGGAGACTTTTATTCTGTTTTAATAAGAATTATTTAACGTATCTATTTTTATTAATTTTTACAGATAAATTAAAAGCAATTATAAAAAGAACTTTTATTTTTTCAACATATGCCCCTGTACTGTATGGTGTTTGCACTCTTTTCAAACATGATTTTTTTGGGTTGAAGTATTTTGATTTTAAAAACAAAAATTAACTTCTTTTTTTTTTTTATAAGCACTCACTAAAATATGAAATTAGCAAGAAAATATAAAATCTTAGTAGATGACAAATTATACAATTAGTGTATGTGAAGAATGCAGTGAAAGAAATGTTTCAGCCATGGAACCCCAAAAAAAAAAGCAAGCAGGTTATTAGCTTCAGATTAGAAATGGGCATCTAAAAAAAACATGAATACAGCAAAAAGTAACATCAATAGTTCAATGCAGTGTACACTACTCTTTATATCATATTATAGCGATAACAACAAGATTTGGATATTATCTGATATTTAAAAAAAAAATGAACATGAGATGGCAGCTACCTTCATTCCATAAATGCCATGCAAGAAAAGAATATTATTTTCTTTTAAATAAAGTGTCAAAGTAAAATTAATCTTGGAGAACTAATGTTAATACTTAAGACTGGCTTCATAACATGAAACAACGATCAATATTAATCAAAATAAAATTAAATTCTCTTGTATCTTGAGAACTACAAGTTCAATTGAGAAGTACAAATTCAAATGAGAACTATGAATTCAAATGAGAACTACAAATTCAAATGAGAACTATGAATTCAAATGAGAACTACAAATTCAAATGAATTATGTTAAAAAAAAGGGAGTGTGTGAGATAAAAGCCTGGGCATTAGCTATGGACAGAACAATGTCAGTCACACAGCAGTTCCCCCCTCTCCATGCAGCTGATGTGTCTAAAGGTACAGTAAATATCCAATAGAGTATGGGTCAGCTATTAAATATGTAAAACTTATTTCAGTCCTTTCTTTAGGAAAATTTCTTAAATATGCGATTTTAAAATGTATGCACATGGCTTCAAAAATCACAGCCACAAAATATATTGCAAAGTACAAAAACAGCAGCAGATATCTGGGTTTGAAAAAAAAAAGCCAAATTGCAAGCTTTAAGTAATTGTCATTAAGATTTGTTTGCCAAAAAAAAAAAAAATGATAGTAGTTTTAATTTGAATGTAACAGTAAAAAATAAAATAGAATCAGAACAACACTATTTAGTGAACCCTTAAAAACATAATTCTCTTTTTCCTTAAAGATTAGAGTTATTACAAACATAGATGCAGCATAAAAGTAATAAAAATGTATTTATTATTTGAATAGTAACATAATGATTTAAAAAGTTAAATAATAGCAGTGGCAAATCTAGGAATCAAAAATATTTAAAACAGTGAAAATCATTTTAGAACAAATAACAGTGTTTAAGATTTTAATTAGTCAATGTTTAATGATTATAATACTGTTTTACTAAAGCAAAAAAAAAATTACTTTAATTTTCAATCTCAGTATTAAATTACTGTGATCAAACATCTATCACCCTAATTTTAGTACTGCTTACCAAGACAGACTGCAACTTAGTTTCTGGATCAATGACAACAATAGCATTCTGAGGCTCCTTAGCCCCTTGGGCAACCACTTCATGATCTTCTCTTACAATGTAGATCAGAGACTTCTGTGTAAAGAAAGAAGATTCAATGCAGAAGTTGCAAGTCAGAAATACAAAAAGCAACACAAAAATGTGTTTGCATATAATTACAGAAAAAAAATATCACAATCAAGAGTGAATTCATTCATAGAAATGTATGGCAGAATACATAGAAACATGAGAAGTAAATAACTTGATAGATAGAAACATGAGAAGTAAATAGCTTGATAGAAACATGAGAAGTAAATAGCTTGATAGATAGAAACATGAGAAGTAAATAACTTGATAGATAGAAACATGAGAAGTAAACAGCTTGATAGATAGAAACATGAGAAGTAAATAGCTTGATAGAAACATGAGAAGTAAATAGCTTGATAGATAGAAACATGAGAAGTAAATAGCTTGATAGAAACATGAGAAGTAAATAGCTTGATAGATAGAAACATGAGAAGTAAATAGCTTGATAGATAGAAACATGAGAAGTAAATAGCTTGATAGATAGAAACATGAGAAGTAAATAGCTTGATAGATAGAAACATGAGAAGTAAATAGCTTGATAGATAGAAACATGAGAAGTAAATAGCTTGATAGATAGAAACATGAGAAGTAAATAATTTGATACATAGAAACATGAGAAGTAAATAGCTTGATAGAAACATGAGAAGTAAATAGCTTGATAGATAGAAACATGAGAAGTAAATAGCTTGATAGATAGAAACATGAGAAGTAAATAACTTGATAGATAGAAACATGAGAAGTAAATAGCTTGATAGAAACATGAGAAGTAAATAGCTTGATAGATAGAAACATGAGAAGTAAATAACTTGATAGATAGAAACATGAGAAGTAAATAGCTTGATAGATAGAAACATGAGAAGTAAATAGCTTGATAGAAACATGAGAAGTAAATAACTTGATAGATAGAAACATGAGAAGTAAATAGCTTGATAGATAGAAACATGAGAAGTAAATAGCTTGATAGATAGAAACATGAGAAGTAAATAGCTTGATAGATAGAAACATGAGAAGTAAATAGCTTGATAGATAGAAACATGAGAAGTAAATAGCTTGATAGAAACATGAGAAGTAAATAGCTTGATAGAAACATGAGAAGTAAATAGCTTGATAGATAGAAACATGAGAAGTAAATAGCTTGATAGATAGAAACATGAGAAGTAAATAACTTGATAGATAGAAACATGAGAAGTAAATAGCTTGATAGATAGAAACATGAGAAGTAAATAACTTGATAGATAGAAACATGAGAAGTAAATAGCTTGATAGATAGAAACATGAGAAGTAAATAGCTTGATAGATAGAAACATGAGAAGTAAATAGCTTGATAGATAGAAACATGAGAAGTAAATAGCTTGATAGATAGAAACATGAGAAGTAAATAGCTTGATAGATAGAAACATGAGAAGTAAATAGCTTGATAGATAGAAACATGAGAAGTAAATAGCTTGATAGATAGAAACATGAGAAGTAAATAGCTTGATAGATAGAAACATGAGAAGTAAATAGCTTGATAGATAGAAACATGAGAAGTAAATAGCTTGATAGATAGAAACATGAGAAGTAAATAGCTTGATAGATAGAAACATGAGAAGTAAATAGCTTGATAGATAGAAACATGAGAAGTAAATAGCTTGATAGATAGAAACATGAGAAGTAAATAACTTGATAGATAGAAACATGAGAAGTAAATAGCTTGATAGATAGAAACATGAGAAGTAAATAGCTTGATAGATAGAAACATGAGAAGTAAATAGCTTGATAGATAGAAACATGAGAAGTAAATAACTTGATAGATAGAAACATGAGAAGTAAATAGCTTGATAGATAGAAACATGAGAAGTAAATAGCTTGATAGATAGAAACATGAGAAGTAAATAACTTGATAGATAGAAACATGAGAAGTAAATAACTTGATAGATAGAAACATGAGAAGTAAATAGCTTGATAGATAGAAACATGAGAAGTAAATAGCTTGATAGATAGAAACATAAGAAGTAAATAGCTTGATAGATAGAAACATGAGAAGTAAATAGCTTGATAGATAGAAACATGAGAAGTAAATAGCTTGATAGATAGAAACATGAGAAGTGAATAGCTTGATAGATAGAAACATGAGAAGTAAATAGCTTGATAGATAGAAACATGAGAAGTAAATAGCTTGATAGATAGAAACATGAGAAGTAAATAGCTTGATAGATAGAAACATGAGAAGTAAATAGCTTGATAGATAGAAACATGAGAAGTAAATAGCTTGATAGATAGAAACATGAGAAGTAAATAGCTTGATAGATAGAAACATGAGAAGTAAATAACTTGATAGATAGAAACATGAGAAGTAAATAGCTTGATAGATAGAAACATGAGAAGTAAATAACTTGATAGATAGAAACATGAGAAGTAAATAGCTTGATAGATAGAAACATGAGAAGTAAATAGCTTGATAGATAGAAACATGAGAAGTGAATAGCTTGATAGATAGAAACATGAGAAGTGAATAGCTTGATAGATAGAAACATGAGAAGTAAATAGCTTGATAGATAGAAACATGAGAAGTAAATAGCTTGATAGATAGAAACATGAGAAGTAAATAGCTTGATAGATAGAAACATGAGAAGTAAATAGCTTGATAGATAGAAACATGAGAAGTAAATAGCTTGATAGATAGAAACATGAGAAGTAAATAGCTTGATAGATAGAAACATGAGAAGTAAATAGCTTGATAGATAGAAACATGAGAAGTAAATAGCTTGATAGATAGAAACATGAGAAGTAAATAACTTGATAGATAGAAACATGAGAAGTAAATAGCTTGATAGATAGAAACATGAGAAGTAAATAGCTTGATAGATAGAAACATGAGAAGTAAATAGCTTGATAGATAGAAACATGAGAAGTAAATAACTTGATAGATAGAAACATGAGAAGTAAATAGCTTGATAGATAGAAACATGAGAAGTAAATAGCTTGATAGATAGAAACATGAGAAGTAAATAGCTTGATAGATAGAAACATGAGAAGTAAATAGCTTGATAGATAGAAACATGAGAAGTAAATAGCTTGATAGATAGAAACATGAGAAGTAAATAGCTTGATAGATAGAAACATGAGAAGTAAATAGCTTGATAGATAGAAACATGAGAAGTAAATAGCTTGATAGATAGAAACATGAGAAGTAAATAGCTTGATAGATAGAAACATGAGAAGTAAATAGCTTGATAGATAGAAACATGAGAAGTAAATAGCTTGATAGATAGAAACATGAGAAGTAAATAGCTTGATAGATAGAAACATGAGAAGTAAATAGCTTGATAGATAGAAACATGAGAAGTAAATAGCTTGATAGATAGAAACATGAGAAGTAAATAGCTTGATAGATAGAAACATGAGAAGTAAATAGCTTGATAGATAGAAACATGAGAAGTAAATAGCTTGATAGATAGAAACATGAGAAGTAAATAGCTTGATAGATAGAAACATGAGAAGTGAATAGCTTGATAGATAGAAACATGAGAAGTGAATAGCTTGATAGATAGAAACATGAGAAGTAAATAGCTTGATAGATAGAAACATGAGAAGTAAATAGCTTGATAGATAGAAACATGAGAAGTAAATAGCTTGATAGATAGAAACATGAGAAGTAAATAGCTTGATAGATAGAAACATGAGAAGTAAATAGCTTGATAGATAGAAACATGAGAAGTAAATAGCTTGATAGATAGAAACATGAGAAGTAAATAGCTTGATAGATAGAAACATGAGAAGTAAATAGCTTGATAGATAGAAACATGAGAAGTAAATAGCTTGATAGATAGAAACATGAGAAGTAAATAGCTTGATAGAAACATGAGAAGTAAATAGCTTGATAGATAGAAACATGAGAAGTAAATAGCTTGATAGATAGAAACATGAGAAGTAAATAGCTTGATAGATAGAAACATGAGAAGTAAATAGCTTGATAGATAGAAACATGAGAAGTAAATAGCTTGATAGATAGAAACATGAGAAGTAAATAGCTTGATAGATAGAAACATGAGAAGTAAATAGCTTGATAGATAGAAACATGAGAAGTAAATAGCTTGATAGATAGAAACATGAGAAGTAAATAGCTTGATAGATAGAAACATGAGAAGTAAATAGCTTGATAGATAGAAATGTTCAATGTTACACTTGGTAACTACACACTTCAATGTTACACTTGGTAACTACACACTTCAATGTTACACTTGGTAACTACACACTTCAATGTTACACTTGGTAACTACACACTTCAATGTTACACTTGGTAACTACACACTTCAATGTTACACTTGGTAACTACACACTTCAATGTTACACTTGGTAACTACACACTTCAATGTTACACTTGGTAACTACACACTTCAATGTTACACTTGGTAACTACACACTTCAATGTTACACTTGGTAACTACACACTTCAATGTTACACTTGGTAACTACACACTTCAATGTTACACTTGGTAACTACACACTTCAATGTTACACTTGGTAACTACACACTTCAATGTTACACTTGGTAACTACACACTTCAATGTTACACTTGGTAACTACACACTTCAATGTTACACTTGGTAACTATTAGTACAAGATCCCTTTTTTTTGTGAAATAGTACATTCACCCCACACTACTTCAGCATAAGTGGTGGGAAGCGTGGTCGAGAGACCAAGTGCGCTTGAACTTGGCTTGGCTACCTAGAAGGGGGCTCGAGGTTCGACACCCGACTCAGGCAGATTTGTGTTTACTGAGCGCCTAAAGGCAGCACGGAAAACCAACTCCTAGATACCCCCTCCCCCCACTGGTCCACAAATGAGATTGGACCAAAAGCGCTCTGAGGATGCTATAAGCATGAAAGTAGCGCTATATAAAAGCTATAATAATAATAATAATATAATAATAAAAATAAGCCTCAAAAGTAGCTTGAAGGGAGAATGAACTGAAATGTGGCTGTAATGACTCAAGAAGAAACTTTATATGAAATGTTCATTTGCCGTCTGGCTAAAAGTACACAGATGTTTTGCCAGTCCTACTTGGCGTGTCAGAGAAAACAATGACATCTTTTTAATCAGAAGTTAATTTCATCAATATTGAAATAGCTCTCATGAAACAATTCTCTTCAAAGTGCAGTCCTACCTTGACTTCTATCAAGTTATCTCCAGCCTATATGTTACAAACAAAAAGTGATAAACCAAACACACCCAGATGATTACCATTGAAAAGATAAAAACCTGAAGGGCTTCTGTGAAGGTCTAAGGAATACTCTTTCCAAATTTCATACAGATTTGTGGTTAAACAGTTTTTTTTTATTGATTTAAATAGATCATAGAGTGTGATACTTCATGACCAATATCTAGTTCCATATCTCCCAGCAGGTGATCATGAATATACATCTGAATATTTTTTTTTAATTTGTGATTCCCATGGTGGGAAGTGATCCTGAGACTTCTGCAAAGATTTTATTTTATCAACATTGGTCAAACAGTATTAATTTATATATAAAACAAATATACATAGCAATTTTCTTTATATATTAAAAGAAAAAAAGGAAATATTACCTGAGGTGACCAGACACCATCAGCATAGCGATATTTTTTTGAGATATCTGTTACTGGTTCGGGAACTGCTGATGGATCAGTCTGCCTGTACAAAACTTGGTCAGTAAAATTTGAAAAGTAGACAACTCCCTGGTAGACAAAGAAATCACCACCTAAAAACACAAATAAGAGGTCACAGACACACAAAAAAGGATTACAATGTCGATTCTAACTCATTGTGAGCCACATGAGTAGTTATAACCTTGTAGAACCTTAAACACATGAAACATTTGAATTAGTGGCCAAAAGGGCACAACATTTAAAGAGTTTGAATATGTAAAGCTGTTTTATTGATAAGAATAACATACAAATGTGAATAACAAAGTCAATACAGACTATTATGAGACTATGTGATAAAAGTTAAACTTAAATATTGCATTCAGTTAAACTTAAATATTGCATTCTGTTTTCTTCTTTTTTTTTTTCTTCTTACTATAAGCGGAAAGTTCAGATAACTTGTCATATATCTAAGATGAACTCCATTGTTTTCAGATCATACAGCTTTCCATACAAAGGACTGTTTTGGTGCCAGTTTTTTGTTTGGGCTTCTTCATAAAGCAATGAGACATGTTTGGTATTGTTTGGAGACACTCCACAATGCATGTTTCACTGGCTTCAATCAACTTCCCAGAACATGTGTTGCCTCATTTTATTGTGCCCTGTTCAAAGGTGAATATTGACTGTGTTGAGATAGAATGTAACATGCATCCTTTTCCTGAAGTTTGAGTGAGAACTCTTCTATTTTTGGTCAACACTACTCTCTATCTTTTTCTTTATCTCTTACAGATATAGTGGAATTTAAGACTGCTAACTTATTCTCCCATATAGTGGAATTTCAGACTGCTAACTTATTCTCCCATATAGTGGAATTTAAGACTGCTAACTTATTCTCCCATATAGTGGAATTTAAGACTGCTAACTTATTCTCCCATATAGTGGAATTTAAGACTGCTAACTTATTCTCCCATATAGTGGAATTTAAGACTGCTAACTTATTCTCCCATATAGTGGAATTTAAGACTGCTAACTTATTCTCCCATATAGTGGAATTTAAGACTGCTAACTTATTCTCCCATTTAGTGGAATTTAAGACTGATAACTTATTCTCCCATATAGGATGGCTGCCTGGTCGTGCGGTTTGCACGCTGGACTGTCGTTCAGATTATTGATGGCCCCAGGTTCAAACCCTGCACGCTCCCATCCCCCATCGTCATGCGATAGGTTCGGACTAGGAAGTAAACTATCTTCAACTGTGAAGTAACATCCGAAACATGTAAAACAAACAAACAATTTATAGTGGAATTTAAGACTTCTTACCTATTCTCACATATATTGGAATTTAAGACTTCTTACCTATTCTCACATATATTGGAATTTAAGACTTCTTACTTATTCCCCATATTTGGCAGTGTCAGTTTTTTCATATTCTTCTGTTTGAAAGTGTGCTGGGATCCACTGGAGAACGGTTTTCTTGTTATTATTGTTGAGATTTAAAAGAGCTGTCTTGACTTGTTTGATACAGGAGGCATTAGATTTTAAAAAATTTTTGGCATTCGTCAGATAGACAATCTGGCTGTTTGCGTACATGGATGGTTTATTAGTGTGATTAGCAGCTAGTTCTAATGCTCCCATTTCTGCTCTGTGGCTATGGCAATGAACTTTTCCTATCTTTCTCAATTGGGTCATTCAATAAATAAAACAGCTGTGGTGGATTCTTGAGATGATCCTTCTGTATACACAGACCCACTGGTTGTTGGTACATTAGATTTGTAGAAAAATATTCACTATTTCCTTTTGCTCTTTCTGACTGCTATCCGATTTTATTGGTAATGTTTTCAATATTGTTTCTTATAGAAGAAAGAGAGCTTTGATCAAAGGGAAGAGAGTCATTGCATTGTTTAAGTTAACTGATTCATAAGTTTTAATTTCTAAATAGTGTTTCTTTGAAGTTAAAGATTCTTGTATAAAATTAGTTCTTTTCAGTCAGTTTTGGGTGTCTGACTTTCAGACCCCTGTCAGACCTTGCAATCTATAGGGCTGATGATGTAAAGGTCATTTGTTTCTGTGGCACATGATTAATGAGGGTGTCAGCACAATCACCAGCCACCTTTTTTTTTTTCATGTCATGTCAGGTACCCTTTAAAATTGAGTGGACTCAGGAGTGCTCTAAAAATCCAAAATCCAAGACTTTATTGGGATTCGAACCCGACACCCCTTAAAACATTAATTTGATTTTTTTTTTTTAAATTATTTACCTCCATATTCATGAACTGTTGATCTGGCATTAAAGTCTTTTGGTGTCCACTGCACCACTTGTCCATTCTGATCTGATGAGCAAATGACGTAACGCCCTTTCTCTTGAAAGTGAATTTCAGTCCAGTAAACAGTGTCTAGGGAATCAAGCAAACAAAATGAATAGTTTTTTAGAATGAAGAATTTTACTGTATACTTTAGACTTTTTAAAAATAAACCTAGGAAATCCCGGCTCAACCATGTTGTCTACGCACTTCATTAATTAGACATACGAGTTTTTTTTTCTAGAAAGCCAAGGACAAAATAAAACAAAATGATATAGTTATACCGGTACCTACATTTCATTTTGCTTTTATAAATTTTGACACACAAAAACATGTATTCAGTCAATCAGGGTTTCATATGGCAAAAAAAAAAAAATTAACAGCTGCAGGCAGGCCTTAGAGTGGAACCCCCAGGGAACAATAGGCAGAGGAAGCCCAAAAAGAACATGGCGGCGCAGTGTACTAGAAGATGCCGAGAGGACTGGGAAGAGCTGGGAAACCATAAAAAAACAAGCTAGAGACCGTGGAGAGTGGCGTGTTTTTGTTGAGGCTCCTATGTTCCATGAGGAACCCAAAGGAATGATGATGATTAACAGCTGCGGTTTTGATCATGAAATATTAGTTGTTCTAAACCCAAGGCAAGTAATAACAGATTAAATTTTGATTTTTTTCGTCCATTGCAAGTGGAATATTTTTGACAGGTGAGTGGTGAATAAATGAATGAATCAGGATTGTTGTGTATAGATATATAAAACATGCAATGTTTTTAGCTTAAATATAGATGGCTGTATGGTCATGTGATATACACTCTGGACTGCCATCCTGATGGTACCGGGTTCAGAACCAGTTCATTGCCATCACCCGTCATCCTGTTCCAAGGTTGGAGCCTGCATTACATTCAAACTAGAGACATCAAAATCATTAAGTCACCTCCAGAACATGTTTCAGTTTGAGCCTGCATTACATTCAGACTAGAGACATTATAATCATTAAGTCACCTCCAGAACATGTCCCAATTTGAGCATGCATTACATTCAAACTAGAGACATTAAAATCATTTACTCACCTCTTATTGTTTGATTGTTTGCTAAAATGTCATATAGGAAGCAGATACATGGTTACGCAAATGTTTCAGTACCTGAAAAGGTTGGGTCATCGTCAACTTTCAACAAATGCAGATCAACACCGCTTTCTGTTGTCATCTTGCTAGAAATGGGAGACTCCCAAGTTCCATAACCAGCTACTTTCATTTTTTCTTATTATGTGAAAGCCTATCTTGAGAAAATAAAAGAACTGTAGAAAGAATATAAGCATTATATTAAAACTGTTGATTATAAATATTGAATTCATTTGATTAATCTTGGTCTATTTCAGCATCTAAGTGCTATATAATCAATATAGATCTATTCTATAGGCCAATTAACTTAGTAACTAGTCTCAGACTATATGATATAGATATAGATATAGAATAATATTTATTATATTTTAAATATCTTAAAATCTAGATCTATACTATTTCTATACTTTGATATAATCTAATCTAAATCTATAATCAGAAAATAATAGAAATTAGAAAATTTAAATAGCTAACAATCTTGTCTAGATCTAGATTTAGATCTATATAGTGACAATGACAGTCTATTAATAACTAGATCTATTATTCTATAGTGTCAATAGTGACTATACTATACTCAGTATATATCATATCAGTGCTTTTTTTTGTACTCAGAGATGGATTGCTTAACTTTTAACTACTAATAAATTAATAATAATATAATAATAAGACAGGGGTAGAGTCTCTATCTATAGACAATTTTGTATGTAGTAAAATTTAGTTAATTTAGTTTATTAGTCTTCTTTACTAGACTAGAATTCTACTCTAGATCTAGAGTTCTGGACTAGACTAGTAGTAAGTAGTAGTAGGCCTACTACTACTACTTACTACTAGAATCTAGCTAGGTATACTAATACTGCTATACACAGTATAGTCCTAACCTAAGGCCTAAGAAAAATAAACAATAAAGTAATAAAGATAAGTTATTTTAGTTATTACTCTAGATATTATCCTTCTGATGGCCTTTTTTTTTTAATCAAGTGACAAGTTTAAATCCTATATCCGGTCTATATATAGATCTATAATATACTCTATATAAAATAGATCTATAGAAGATACAAATTAATTACAATCTATTACTAACGTGACTGTATATGTAAATAAGTATTACATTATTTAAGTGTATTAATTGTATTACATTTAGAATTTAGTAGTGTTACAGATCTAGTCAATCTAGACAATAATCATAATGATTATAATCATCCGAATAATGGTCTAAGTCTAGATGACTCTAGATATATCATATAGTGAATAGATCTAGATTGTAGATCATCTACTACTCATGATGATCTACTATCTAGCCTAGCGAGTAGATCTAGTCCTATCATACTCTTATCATACTCTTATGATTATCTACCAATACTAAACAAAATCACATGTTAGTTATGGTTCCCTCCCCTTTGTTTTTGTTTCGTTTTAGATCAACATTGTTTCGGATGATCCTTCAGTTTTATACTACTAGTACTACTACTACTAGATTAGATATAGTCCAGTGTTTCTCAAACTTTTGCCGGTGTAGCGTCGTCCCATCACTTGGCTATGGGAAGACAATTATAAAATGGTCGTGGTTAGCGCTGTCGTGCTTACAGTCGTCTGATCATTACCTATGGTCGGAACGATGTCGCCTACACAGCAGCCCCCTCCCCCATCTCCACGTAGCTGATGTATCCAAAGGAACGGCAAGTGGCCGATATAAGTGGTCAGCGACATCGTGGCAGGCTCAGCCAGGGTGTAGCACGAAGGGCCTACAATGTGCTGCAATTTAACTACATAAGGTTCGCCGGCTTCTGATTTTTACACAGGGTTGACCCCAGAATCCTTTATCCTGTTTGGATATAGCTATAAAGGCAGCATAGATTTGAATTCAGAGTTTTCATTCTCCTAGGACCAACCAAGGCTAAAAGGTATCTTTTGGATTCTAGGCTATATAAATCTTGTTTAGTCTAGATCTAGGCTTAAATTATAAAAGATTTTTCTTGAAAATCTGAGAAAAGAAAAGAAAGGTTTTCCTTATCTTGACCACACCTGGAAAATCGGATATGTCCGTTAGTCTTAATATAATATCAATCTCTCTCTTTTTTCTGTGGGCTAATATAATTTAAAAAAAATAAATAAATTTTCTTAAAATTACGTTTAAATTGGGTGTAACTTTTTCACAAGGTGATAATGTCTCATTTAGAATGACACTGCTAGATCTAGATAGCAACACCACAATCATCGCCATGAATACGATTTACTGCACTCGACGAAATAATGATAATTTAAAACAAGGTTATAGGCCTAAAGACAGTTTGTGAGGGAAACACAAACTCAAAATCGGCCCCCGAAGTGGTCCACCCAGGCAGGTAAAAAGGCAGGTTTCAATATTTTCAGAAAGAATATCAGAATGAAATTCTATCAAAGGCAATTAAATGACATAGAAGAATGGAGAAACAAAAGATGACAGATCATGTGTGGTGCCCCAACGGTCCAGCAGACCAAGTTATAGGTGAAAGTGAATGTAAAATTAGACGTGAGCCTGGCTTAACTGATGTCTTAAATTCTAATGAGTATCTAATTGATCTAATTATTTTGTAAAGGGTCAATCTCTTATTCAAAGCCTCAAGAAAAAATGTTCGTAAAAAAAAAAATCCTTTAGTTTAGTGTTCCATGGTGATATGGTAGCCCTGCAGTTCATGCGAAAATATGAAAAACTACCTATTAACCTAAATGTTGTTTTAAACTATGTTCCACTTATATGCATATTAAATAGATTTTTTCTCTTTAAAAAAAAGTCTTTTTTTTTTGTAAATGTATAGTATTTATTAAAGTATGACAGAACTTACATAACAGCATTACAATTGTAAAAAAAAAATATATTGTTTTTACCAAAAATATATCATTTTTATAAAAAATGGTACATACTGATCTTCCTTACTAAAAGGTCTCCGGAGTTTGTTAGTATTAGTAGTAAAATGGTGTATTTTTATGAAAAAAAAACAACTGCTTGTTTAATTGATTTTAAAAATGAGATTTTTCGCTTTCAGAAAGACAAAAGTAGCCGTTGCATCGGAACTTTGAATGGTCTAAAATTTTATGATGTCAGATTTTCACTACCTTTTCTAGTTTACGAGATCTAAGCGGGACCACGGACAGACGGACGGACAGACATTCCACACAAAACTAATAGCGTCTTTTTCCCTTTCGGGGCCGCTAAAAAAACATGATGGAGTTTGAATGAATCAACCAACCTAAAATGTAGATCTATTTAAACATATGCGCACCATCTCAAGCTGTTTTTTTAAATCCACTTAAACAGTTCTCAGTATTTGAAGTGTGGACAATTTATAAAAGAGGCAGAAGCATGGTCCTAATTAAGTTATCTTCCTTCAAAAAGGCAGCACACAATGAAACAAGTCCCTTTTTTTTTAAATAGCTGATTGGCAAATAATAAAACATATTGTTGCTCGAATCCTTGTTTTAATCTATTTGGTGGCCCCTTGATTACGACAATAAATTGATTTGTCTAACAATGGTCTAACACAGGGGTTCTCAACCTATGGGACGCGACCCCCTTGGGGGTCGATTGACGATTTGCCAAGGGTCGCCTAAGACCATCGAAAATATGGATTGTTATTGTCTACTCTTCTATTGCTGTATGTGTGTGTGGGGGGGGGGGGGGGGATCGCGTCAGAGTGGGGTGTTGTAAAAAAGGGGTAGCCGAGCTTAAAAGGTTGAGAACCGCTGGTCTAACATCAAATTTGATCATGTGACAGAGAAGATAACGTTGTCTTAATTAAAAACTTGAATTTATACAGCTGCCATATGTAAGGGTATGGGGGACCTCTGGATAGAAGGGTCGGTGAAGAGCCAATTTAATCTCTCGATTACTCTTGGTAAAATCCTTCCAGTTAATCAAAGCAGGGTCGAATTTAAGTAAAATGGAGGCCGAGGATCAGAATTTTTTGTGTGGTGCCCACAGGGAAGGGATTTTTTTTTTGGAAGCCCCTACATGTAGGCTTAAGAATTAATACAAATCCACTTAATAATAATACTTATATCTAAAAGCATGACATATTTTAGAGGAAAGAAATATAGAGACTAGAATACGTGTAAACTGTAACCAGTGGCGTAGCAAGGTACCCGTGGGCCCGGGTTCAGGAACATCTTGGTGGGCCCCCCTCCAGCCAATAAGACAAATTTAGTGTGTGACAAAAATGAGTAATCTAAATGTAAAGTAATTCGAATGGATGGTTTTGGCTCATACGATGTGAATGTGTGGGCATTGCATCGTATTTCGTTTCAAAATCAACCACCGCTAGAAAAGAAAAAAAAAACTTCAAATGGATGGCTTTGAGGTCATACGATGTGAATGAGTAGGCATTGCATCGTATTGGTTTCAAAATCAACCACTGCTAGAAAAGAAAACAAACAAACAAACTTCGAATGGATGGTTTTGAGTTCATACGATGTGAATGTGTGGGCATTGGCATCGTATTGGTTTCAAAATCAACCACTGCTAGAAAAGAAAACAAACAAACTTCAAATGGATGGTTTTGAGGTCATACGATGTGAATGTGTGGGCATTGCATCGTATTGGTTTCAAAGTCAACCACTGCTAGAAAAGAAAACAAACAAACTTCAAATGGATGGTTTTGAGGTCATACGATGTGAATGTGTGGGCATTGCATCGTATTGGTTTCAAAATCAACCACTGCTAGAAAAGAAAACAAACAAACAAACTTCGAATGGATGGTTTTGAGGTCATACGATGTGAATGTGTAGGCATTGCATCGTATTGGTTTCAAAATCAACCACCGCTTGAATCCGCTGTCAGAATAATTTAAATCGGCACTCGCTGAACCTCCAAGAAAACATTCAACATTTATATTTCATTTGTCCTTGACAAAAATTGTTTAGTATGGGGATCGAACCCAGGACTTGCGTGTCAACAACCAGTCATTCTAATATGTGCAGCAGTTTGTTTTTTGAAATAAATGATTCAGTCTTTTACAATACCTAGATCTGCATGTCGAACATGTTGGTTCTAGAATCTATTTTTATTTCTTTTCTCTTCTGAAACAGATATTGTTAAATCTGAGTTAGTGCTTTTGGAGATTTTGGAGATAATGGCCTCATGACCAATCTACCCACTGTCTCGCGCCCCCCAGTCCCCCTCCCCACCTCCGAGGTGCTGTCGATGATAACGTTTAGAAGCTTAACGTGTAGGACAAAATTTTAAGGTTGCATATGGTTGCTACCTAAAGCTAACGAGTTACTCCTGCCAAGTTTGTACAAATGCCCCTTCTTCTCTAGTGCTATTAGAACATGGAATGGGTTGGTTAACTTGCATGACTAATGACTAAATGCATGACGCATATGACGCAAATCATCTTCTTTATGGAAGTAACGTCTGTATTTTATCTGATTCTTTGGCCAACGGTTAACGATCTGGGTGTCATGTGGCCAGTAAAACGACCAACAGCCTTTGCTTTCCCCAACTAAAGTTAGGTAGACATTAGAGTTGGGTGGACTCAGGGGAGCCTTAAAAATCCCGAAATTCAAAATCCCAGACCGAGATTCGAACCCAGGACCCCAGGTTCGGAAGCCAAGCGCTTAACCACTCAGCCATCACCACCCCCCCTGTATTTTAAAAGATAGATAAGAAGATATAATGGTAGCCTATAGACCTATTTAATGACGCATAAGACAAGAGTAGGCCTATATAGAGTCTACTTAACTGTAAATCTTTTTGGACCATTAAATATATAATATAGGCCCCTATATCGGAAAACTTGAATTCGAGCGGTATATATAGATCTAATTGTTTTAAAATAATAGGCCTATATTTAATTATCTCACAATTAAATAAGACTTACGCACGTTCTTTTAATGAACCAAAATTGTTCCAAAAGGCGTTAAAAATATAATTCTTTGCAATATGTTACAACTTACAACAGTATTTCCAAAAAAAAAAAAATCGATCATTTAGTAAGTTTTTGTTTAATCGAGTTAAAATGGGAATTACCGCAATGAAAATGAGCGAAGTATTGTAAGGATATTATAAGGATTAGGATTCGGTGTTTCATACCAATTTTCCGCACTCAATCCATGCTCAAACACAATTCGATGTTTTCTAGGGAAAAGGAATTGGAGATGCCATTTACTGCGGATAAACACACATACACATAAATATATAGGTCTGTGTAGGTAACTTTATTCGTATGCTAGCTAGCATTACCAACCGGTTTCGCACTTTCCAAAGCTATAGAATCTATTTATTTTGCCACCGATCCCAATTTGTTTTCTTACTTATTACAATATAATGGACCACATTTTTTAAAACTTATAGCAATAGGCTATAATGATATTAAGTTAAACACTTCCCCTATACATTCCATTGGCCAACTAAACATTCGGCATCTTTATTAGCAATACCCGGCCACCGGCTTCACCCTTTCATTTGTTCGCAGGCTAAAATATTGTTTATTTTGCCATGGACCCTTCACGTTTTTCTTATTTATAACAATATAATGATTTAAATTGTAGAATGTAGACGATTAAAGATAAACAATTGACTTCAGGTTGGTGGAGAGATGTGCTAAAGCAGGCCAGGGCCATCTAGATCTATAAATACTATAATGATTATCTATTGGCTGTAGCGCCTATGGGATGGATGGAGTGATTGAAAATTATCCCCTTTTATTAGTTATCTCCTTTTAAGTACTTTCCACAATAACAACTTGATAACCTCCACAACAAATAATGGCGTAATATAAACATTAGCACCTGAAGTAGAAGTTGTTATGGTTATATAGATCTAGGCCTAGTAGTAAACTAGAGATCTAGCTGTAGTATTCTTGTGACCTTATATTTATACATAATAAAATGCGCGCTGCCACTTGCGTAACATTCTTCAAAGGGGCCTTCGATGTAAACTGTAAAGTCTTATATAGAAACTAGATGTATAGATCTTCTATTTATATATATTTGAAAAATCAAGATTTCTATCTAGAATAGATCTATATTCTATACAGATCTAGATCTACATCTAGAATAGATCTATATAGATCTAGATTCTAGATCTACATCTAGAATAGTAGTTGGCTATTTTTTTTTCCGCTCTTTGACTGGTAATTTAACTTGATCATATTGATTTTGAGTACACTGTAAAATAATAATAAAAATACTGTAGACCTGGACTAGATCTAGATCTATATAGAATTATAGATCTACATCTACACTAGAATTCACTAGATCTATAATCTATATAAAATTAGATCTAGAGTCTGTCTAGCTCTTTAGTTAGTAGTCTTTGGTGTCTAATCTGTCTTTAGTCCTTTACTATCTAGATCTAGATCTACTTTAGTGTCTTTAGACTTTAGACACTTTACTTTAGACACTTAGACTTAGTCACAGTAACAGAATGGGCAATTACTGAATTAGGCAGCAATTAGGCTTTAGCGGCTAGCCTTTCTATAACTATAATTTAAAAAAAACTCTATATTACTAGTATTAGTATTACTATTATTTATACTCTCTATACTCTATACTGTACTATACATATTAGTCTCTATACTAGACTTAGACTATTATTATTATTGACTATACTACTAGTCTAGAGTCTCTGTCTATACTTTTAGAGAGACTAGACTATATGTTTTTTTTAGTATATGCCCGAATCTTAGCTGTTGACTGTTGTAGATCTGCCTCTACATCATCAAGCCACCATACTCCTGGTCTTCCTTTGGCGGCTTTGGAGTGCCTGCCTTTTGGTTTTTGCTGGTAAACAAACTTTGCTAATCTATTCTATGACTTTTTTTTGAGGTGACCTGCCCAACATAAATCTGTTCCGATTTATTTCCGAGGGATCTTAATGTAGCAGGAAGCTGTTATAATATATATATTTCTTGGTTGGTGCGAGTCCTCCATCGGTTTCCTCATGTATGGCACCATAAATTTTTCTAAGGATTTTCCTTTCCCAAGTATTTAGCAGATTTTCTGTTGTTTTTGTCAGCATCCAGGTTTCACTTGCATATACTTGTTAGTTTATAAAATATATATATAACTACTGCTCTTATGGTTGTTTTGTAGATAGTTTTCTTTGTTTTCTTAGATATAAATTTGTTTTTAACTATGTGTTGTGTGTTATCATTCTTTTACTTCTGGCTTTAGGTCATTTTTTTAAATGTATCATACTCACTAAATATTTAAACGTTAGTTTTATTTTAATATTTTTCTTCTGCCTGATTTTCTCTTGTCATTATAGCATACTTTTTATAGCATATAATATATAGCATAGTGGGAAGCGTGGTCGAGAGGCTAAGTACGCTTGAACTTGGCTTGGCTTTGCTACCTATGAAAGGAGCTCGATGTTTGGCACCCGACTCTTGCAGAGTTGTGTATACTGACCGCCTAAAGGCAGCACGGAAAACCTTCTCCTAGATACCTCCACCACCAACTGGTCCACAAATGAGATTGGACCAAAGCGCTCTGAGCATGCTATAAAAACCATGAAAGTAGCGCTATACAAAAGTTATAAAATTAGTTAATTAGTATTACTACTTGGCTTAGTTTGAATACAAATGTAGTTTTACATTTATTAAATAATATTTATTATGATGTATTTTCATATTTACATGTAGCAGTAGATATATATCTCAATTGGTACTTGAAATACAATCACAACCTTAGCTTTGGTTACACAAGCTGTCACAGCACCCCTATGATAAAAATCAATGAACAGATGAGATGTAAAATAATCCTTTTCACCTTATTATTTTCACATTTCAATGTGCAGAAACCTCTTAAAAATACAAGTTGCTTGTGTACAGCTTATACCAATTTAAGCCAAGCTGATGATTACAAAATACAACCAGTCAACAAACACACTTTTCTTTTACCCCATATCACCAGCACCACAAAATCCATTGTCCTGATAATGTTCATAGTGTCCTACTTCTTAGCTAGATTCATCAATCGTTACATAAATTACAAATGCCAATATAGTCCCTTTGTTGCAGCGTAGCTATGTAGTGTCACATCGTCTAGTCTAGTCTCTAGATCTAGAAGATGAAAAGCATGTAGATGTGCGTGTTTTAGCCAGGGTGGGGTTTGTTATAAAGAGGGTTGTTCAATCAAATAAAGAGTCTATGTTGGAGAAATTACGATATATTAATATACATGTTTCATTTAATTGTGATTAAATCACCCCAATAGAAAGAAAACTATTTATGGAGAGCTCCCTGATTTGGAAACCTCTGCGCAGTTCATCTCATATATTGGTCTAGTCATATGAACACTCCAACATAACAATGAGAATGATGAAGAAGAAGAAGAAGAATTTAATTGTGACATACAACATTTTGCAGGTCAAAAAGCATGTTAGCTAAAAAAAAGGAGGGGATATTCTGGCCATAATAAACAATATAAAGCCTGGGAACAAGTTACAAATCAATAGGCATAGCCTGTGTGTAATGATTCTAAGACATTTAGACTAATACAACTAGATCTATCTATCAAATCTATGATTTTGACTGTCTTACAGACTCATGCATGTCATCAGCAGCACTGTGAATTCTATGATAAGCATGATCTAGCCTTGGTGTAGTTCTGTTGTAAAGACTATAGATTTTCTACTAAATAAATTGAATGGATACAGTCTCAACTAGAGTGTAGATCCACACACAAAAAAAAAATAAACAAAAAATGGCTCAACAAAATGGTAACTCCAACATCCGTCGTTGTGGAAGCTTAGTCCGGCCAAGTCGTGCATCCCTTGAGAATGAAGAGGATAGTGATGATTGTGTTTCAATGGATGATTTTCTAAGTGAACAAGAAAGACTTCAAGCTGACGCTGATGCTGTTCTAGGTGGGAGTGATGAAAATAACTGCACATACCCTAAGGTAAAGCAAAAGGTCTATATCTATAATAGATATATTACTACTAGACTACAAGTACATTAGTATATCTATATATGTCTAGTAGATCAAGTTATAGATCTCAAGACATAGAGAGTATGTATTTAATTTCAAAATGAGAAGCACTTATGGTATATAGATCTATATTTACAACAAGAAAAAAAAAAGATTGTCTGCTGCACTACATGTATACAATGATTGTTGAATTTGATGTAAAAAAAAATTACTTATATTAATAAAAATAACTATAATATATGGCCGGTGATGTTGGCCACTTTTTCCAGAAGAAACTGGGTCATTCTCTTCTGACTGATATTTTTCTATGCATTACATAAAGTCTGTAAATGGAGTAACCATGCTCAGTCAAAGTTGGATTTTTGCGTTTTATGTAGCAGTCAACATGATCAGTTTCAGCTTTATTTTATTTCAAAGTGGAGATCAATATCACTCGGCCAACTAGACTCTTAGAGAACAATAGAAATGAGTAGATCCAGATAATATTTAACATTATATCGTAAACTATTGGATCTAGAATTTACTTTAGATTTAAATTATCAAGAAAATAAAAAAGATCCTTCAATGGGCGATGCCTTTCTGCAAGGCTTGTAGATCTAGATCTAGAGTATGCAGAAAAGTTTGACTATCATTTATTTATTTAGAAAAATTGGATAATTATGTGCTACACGTATCCTTATATTAATAATACAAATTAACATCATTAGTCTTGTGAAAATTAAGTGATAATATTTATTATACAAATTTTACGAAGAAGCAAAAATAAATGTGTGGTAATGCGATTACACTTCATTAAAATCAATGAGGGGAGACTGTTTCAATGTTCTTTAGACTAAACCTTACTGTTGGCAGTGTCTGCTTAGTACTGTGCCAATGTTTGTTAAAAACACATAGACATACACCTCAAATTAGTGTAATGGACCTCATTCACCAATCGTAAACAAACAACATTTAGCCACGTGACGCTCTATATACTTCTATATAATTTACGATCTCATGTTTAATTCATGATGGTTGTCACGTGACAGTTTTTTCCATTTGTTTTTTCAATAAGATCACGTGACTAAATGTTGTTTGTTTACGATTGGTGAATGAGGTCCATTGTGAAGAGTCAACAATTATTGATGGGATAGCTATATATTGTGCAATATTCTGCTCATTGGTTTTAAATTTAAAAGTTGTAATTTCAATATTGTCAAATATGTATATATGTAAAGTTAAATTTGTGTTTTTTCATGTTAAGGGTTATCTTCAGCGTCAAGCTTTGTACTCGTGCTCAACCTGTACTCCTGAAGGCAACGCAGGTGTATGCTTGGCCTGTAGCTATGCTTGTCATGAAGGACATGAACTTTATGAACTCTACACCAAAAGGTGACGATACTATCTTTTCTCATCATTTTTAAAAGCAAAATAAATTTGATGAATGCCTTTCAGTCACACCTGCAATCCTGCAAAGTTCACATCTTCATGTATATCTTGAAACTTGACGATATTTATAGCTGTTTATTTAGAACAGCCAGGGTATTTGTGGTTTTTAAATGTAAGTTTTATTGTAGAAATACTGTCACAAAATATGAGTATAATGTATGAGTATAGTGTAATTTTAATGATGGTTTTAGAATTCTTAACATTTTTATACATAAAATATAATTATAGAAATGTATCATTTAATTTATCAGCTACCTGTATATTACTAAATGATGTTTATAGATTTAACAAAACTGAAAAATGTAATCTCTTCTTAATATTTTATGTAATCAAACAAACAAAAATTATAACAACTTTTCTATTTCCAACTAATTATCTTCCCCCTTTTTTTACAACAACCTGGTTGTGTGGCATGCGATCTGAATTGCCGTCTTGATGGTCCCAGGTTCCAAGCCTGCTTCCCACCGTCCCCTGCTGTCCTGTGATTGGATAGGATGTACTAATCTTAACTCTGAATAACATCCGAAACATGTAAAAGAAACAAACTCGATTGAGTTAATTTAATTATTTTTCACATTTGAATTGCATAATGCATGCTGCGACTGAGCTGAAAATGATATATTTGTTGTAATATGTACTACCACTATGTAGTATTTAGCATAATTTGTGCACAGAATGGATGAAACAGCAGGATTGACCCAATCATTTTCCACAGCAACTAAGGATCACGATTAGATAGAAAAACAATAGGTTTAGGTTTCTTAGTTTGTAGAGAATTATGTTAATTGTAAGGTGGAAACTAATTTTTTTTTATTTCAGAAATTTTTCCTGTGATTGTGGCAATGAAAAATTTACAAACAATCCATGTCAGTTGTTTAAGGTAAAAAAAATTTTTTTAGCATTTATTTTAATCAGTGGCACTTTTAAGTTGTGTTGTAATCTTTTTGCTTCATCTGCAGTTACAGACATGATGAGGATTTAAGCATATTAAGTATTTACCTCTAAAAAAAAAAAAATGTACAACAGACATACATAACGACTAGGAAACCAGTTAAAATGTTATTGTTTAAATGATGAGCAAATGCTGTTTTATATTTAGTTTAGTAATAGTGTTTGTCATACTTACTAGTTTATCAAAACTTTCTAGAGTGGCTAAAACCTTGTTGCCACAACTCTTGACTAGATAATTTTTATGACTTTACAAAACAAACATAAGTAACTGGACCCATTCTGAACAATCCAGACTGGCTGCCTGGTCGTGCGGTTTGCGCACTGGACTGTCATTCAAATTTATCGATGGTCCCGGGTTCAAACCTTGCCCGCTCCCATCCCCCATCGTCCTGCGGGAGGTTTGGTTTAGGAAGTAATTATCTTCAACTCTGAAGGAACATACGAAACATGTAAAACAAACAAACACAGAATATTTTAAGTTTGATTTTCACTAAAAATCTTCCATTAAAACTAAATGTTTGGTTGAAAATGATTCTGTTGTTTTTTAAAGTGTCATTAGATAATGAGGCATAGCTAGAGAAATTTTGATGATAACTCATGCTAAAATAGTTTAAATAATATTGATTTTTAAACAGGCGCCAAAAGGATTGAATGCAAGGAATCGTTATAATCAAAATTTTCGTGGCTTGTATTGCTCATGCTCAAGGCCCTACCCAGATCCTGAAGATAAAGTAAGAATTGTTTTGATCTGTTTTAGGCAAGTTACAGTGTTTTATCACAGCCGTTAATCAATCAAAGCCTTTAGTAAGTAGAAGAAGTGGAGGATAGTGTATATTTCTATACTGATATTGAAAGGCTTTATAAAATTATTAAAAATTAATTTGACTAGATTCTTTAAAGAGATTTTCAAACTTTTATTAAAATTTGTTGGATTAGCTGTAAAGGGGCAGTCTCAACACACCTACATTGTGTAATAGAACTGTTGTAAATGTGGACAGATAACTGATAGAACCTGGTCTAATAAAACTATTATACACCTGGTCTAATAGAATTATTATATACCTGGTCTAATAGAACTATTATATATATAGCTTCTCCTTCGTAGTTGAAGATGAGCACATTTCTAATTTCCTATGGACTCGAATATGGCTGTAAAGTCCAATCTTCACTTTAAAAAGCCGGCCAGATATGTGGCATGGGTGGGTTATGTACGGAGAGTTGTGTGCAGTAAAGTGCTCCCAAGGAGGCCACTACAGGTGCTACAAAGACACTCTCAGGAGCTCCTTCAAGGAATGCGATATCGACATCCACGGCTGGGAAGCATTAGCTCTCGATCGCTCTTTATGGCGAGAAGCTATGAGTCTCGGGATTTGAAGCAAGAAGAGTGGCCAGGGCGAAAGAGTGCCGGATCAACAAAAAGATGAGAGAAGAAGCAAGCCTATCTGCAACTGACATAACCCAATAGAACTATTATACACCTGATCTAATAGAACTATTATACAACTGATCTAATAGAACTATTATACACCTGATCTAATAGAACTATTATACAACTAATCTAATAGAACTATTATACACCTGATCTAATAGAACTATTATACACCTGATCTAATAGAACTATTGTACACCTGATCTAATAGAACTATTCTTGTTGTTTACTAATATTGCTTTTCTACACTTTCAGATTGAAGATGAAATGATACAATGTATTCTTTGTGAAGACTGGCATCATGGCAGGGTGGGTATAGATTTGTGTGTTATTAGAAAAAAAAATTGAGAGCAAGGTCGTGGTGTGCAGGCGCAACCTGGACAATACTATTCTATGTTCAATGCCTTTTTCACTATCATTGCACTGTTGGATACATCCAGTTCCATTAGGCAACAGGAACAGTGAGAAAGGATCACAATGACAAAATGGAAGATACAGTGCTCAAGAAAATAGAAACATGATTACCTAATTGATGGCCAAGTCAATATTGTTTGCAGATGGTAATATAACAGTTTTGCCCATATCATATCATCTAGTGTTGTTGTTTATCCCCTGTGTGCTGTCAATCGTTATTTGCAAAAAATTAAAATCCAAGCCTAATCAGATTACAACCATTTCAAAGGAGGTGTAAACAGAACTGATGAAAACATCATAAATAACAGGCATTAATATCTGGAAAAAAACGCACTTAAGTCCTCTATTCATCTTTTTGAATTGGCTTTACAAAATGTATGGCAGCTACATAAAACTCTTTACAAGAAGCCAATGGATCTTGAGTTTTGGCAATGTATTGGATGTTATTGTTTGAAGACCCATGGTCACCCTGCTGACCCTTGTCGAAAAGGAAGACCTTATCAACAGCACAACATTGATTCACGTTATCATGTCTTGAGTTATGTGATAGTCAAATACAGTGCGCCCAATGTCATAAGAACATATTATTTCAATATGAAAAATGTGATGGTGCCTTTCTTGTGAAATGCTCTGCCGCAAATCCCAGGTGATAATTTTTGTTGTTGTAGGACTAGATTTACCAAGTGTTTCAATTTTGGGACACCTCATAACTCAACAATGGAATGTAATACAGTTTTTTTTCTCTTCAGATTCTTGTTTCTTTTATTTTTCTACATATCATGTGAATTTCATGCAAAAAAAAAACAACTTAAATAATTGCAACCTTCTGCATAAATGGGTAAATGTAACACTTCATGACTGAGAATCTAGATTTGTTAACTAGCAACTTAGTAGAGTGATTCTTTTATGTTAATATCTTTCTGTACACCATGAACACATATATATATATATATATATTTTTATCTTAGCATCTTAATGTGACAGTGCCAGATGACTTTGAAGAAATGATATGTCCTAGTTGTATGTCTAAATTTTCATTTCTCTGGCTGTATGCAAGTAATATCAAAGGTAAAATATCTTTTTATCTTAACATTTGTAAAGTAAAAGTGTTGTTGTTTTTTTTAGTTAATTTTTAAATTATCCTTTTAATAATTTTGGTTCTTATTTTGTAAAAATAACATTATTATTATTATTATAGCTTTTATTTAGCGCTACTTTCATGCTTATAGCATGCTCAGAGCGCTTTTGATCCAATCTCATTTGTGGACCAGTGGAAGGGGGGGTATCTAAGAGTTGGTTTTCCGTGCTGCCTTTAGGCGCTCAGTAAACACAACTCTGCCCGTGTCGGGTGTCAAACCTCGAGCCCCCTTCTAGGTAGCCAAGCCAAGCCAGTTCAAGTGCACATATAACATATAAATAACATAATTAAACTTGAGGGATACACCTCTGTGTCTTGAAATACCATAACCTAAGTAAGCCTATTGATTTATTAAAAAAAACAGTCTATAGATCCCTGGTCTAATAGAATGGCTCTATGTAAATGCATGTGTTAGCTTCTATGTGTCTTTAATGTTACATTGACTTTTTCTTTTATAGATGAAGTTATTGCTAAGGAGACAGATAATGTTGTAGTAGTTGATGAGGAGCCAGCTACAACAAAAGAAGAAGTTGATTTATTTGTCCAGTCTCAGAAGAGAAGCAGGCCTGAAGAGACAGACAAAAATTCTCTCCACGAGGTCTGTTTGTTAATATCCAATCCATCTGAATAAACCTGTTTTTAAATGTGACCCTGAGTTAGGCCGATATAGTTCGCAGATATATTGAAAAGATTGACTAGTGAATTTAAAATAAAAAAATTAATGGAAAACATTTGGTAAACAAGCAATGTTTTAAAATGCAAGCAGTTAAATTTTTTATTAATATGTTTTATCAAATTTTTTTTTTTTACATTGAAATATTCTTTTGACTAACTTTTTTTTTACTTTTATTTTCTTTAATATTCTAAATTATTCTCTTAACCTTGTGTATTTGCATAATAATAATAAGGCTTGTCTTCGAGTAAGAAGATAACAACGGTTTATTTTATTTTACTTATCTACTTGTACATTGAGGAATTATGGATAAAATTCAACTTTACATGTGGGAAGAGCTTTATTAATAGTTCAATGATATTTAATTATCATTAGTCACTAGCAAATTTTGTATTAAATTTAGCTAATGATTATCAAAGCAGTGTCAACCTCAGAATATTAAGATGACTTCAAAAGCTCTTAAATTTATGAAAGTCATTAATTGATATTTTATATAAATAGGAATTGAAAAAGTTAAAGCATAATTTTTGAAGCGTAATTGCTGCATCAGAAAAATTCTTTAAAAAACAAGTTTTTCATGCTGCTTCAAACTACTTGAATAGAATACCCAAAAATAAAATTATGGTTTAGGAGTAGTTATAGATTTATTGTACTAGCCCTCTCAGATTTTAGTCATGGGAGTATCTGTTGAACCTTAAAACTGAAAAAAATTGACAAATTTAGATCTAAAACTATACTTTTATGTCAGTGTTTAAGCTTGTCCTTCTTTCCATCTCCTGCAATGAAATATAAACACTAACAGACAGTTCAACAATCCAGTACCACACCCCATGACTTATTTTTATTAAGAAAACCATCTACATATTTGTTATACGCATCATTTGAGTCAGAATTCAACCTTACATGCTAATTAACAATTTACCAAGTTCAATCACACAGCATATCAGCACTGGTACATATACCTAGATCACTCTGTGATTTAAACTGTTCCCAGCTAACTGGCAAAATTTATATGTTATTTATAATTCTAATTTGGCTTAAAAATGTTAGCAGTTTTTTTAATAATTTTTTTTTTTTGTGATTAAAATCTCAACATATAGAAAGTGGGTTTAAGCTAATAATAAGCAACTGTGCTTAATAGCATTTCTCCCTGATTTTCCATCTTGCTCTTCTAGAAAATCTATCCATTATACTTCCTAAGAATACATAGAAATAGGGCTGGGTTGGTCTGACGCCAACTTTAACAGTTTTAAATTAAACAAGAAGATCCTTGAGACATTTTACGGCGCGACAGTACAAAATCTGCTAACATACGGAATAAGTTGTTGGCAAGGCAACGCCTCATCTAAACTGTTGCAACGTCTAGAAAACATCATTAAAAAAGCATCAAAAATTACACTCACAACATTACCACATTTAAAGGAACTTTTTGAACAAACGTGCCTAAGAAAAATCGAAAAAATCTTGGAAGACAACGGCCACCCGCTCCATCAGAACTACGCCAGGTCGTCGCGAAGTGGGCGACTGCTGTCAATCAAAACAAGAACGGAGCGGTACAAAAACTCGTTCGTACCTCACTCGGTCAGACTCTATCACCGCCACTCATTGATCAGGGAACATGAAATGCACCAAGATACCTGTGTGTAGTCGCTGAATGAACTCTTTATGTTGTCTGTTGTATTTATGTGTATTTTTCTGTTGTGTTGTCTTTATATGAGAAACGAGTCCTTGTAATCACAACAAATTTCCGTAAGGATCAATAAAGCAGTCTTAGTCTTAGTCTTAGTCTTAACTTTGTTGTTCTGAATCCTTCAAAAGCAATTATTTTGTTGAATTTTTCAGGCTGCTTCAAGTAAAAAAGCCAAACTAGATGACAGCCTAGGGACCGAAGTCTGTTTGCTGAAGACTTTACAGAACACAACTACTGACTGTCCAGATCAAGCAGTATTCTGGAAGGCAGGCTGGAGAAGTAAACTGTGTCGCTGTACCTCATGCATGGTAGGGGGAATATTATTATGAATTCTTTCATTTTAAATCTGTTATCATTGTATATCACTAACTTTCGCTAGACGTGAATGTGAACCCCACTGATTGTAATGTGTGATTGATTTCAATTGAAAATATCTATTTCTTGGCAGGATATGTACAAAGACAAAACTATCGAGTTTATCATTGATGAGACAGACACAGTACACTCCTATGAGGAAAAAGGTCGCTCCAGTTCAGCTTCAAGGGCAAGCGAACCAGTAGATGTGACGGATGCTCTGAAAGGGATGAACAGAGTACAGCAAATAGAAGTTGTTCAAGGTGAGCAAAGGATTAGTTGTAACTGGAGCTCACTGTAGGGCTCATTCAAATATTATTGTTATTATTTATTCATTTCCACCCTTTTGTAGTCTTTAGCTGATTGGCTCCAGCAGACGCCAAGTTAAAGATGAAAACACAATGTATCAAAAATTCAAAGAAATTAGCTCTACCAGAATGATTTTTTGATAATTTTCTAAATAGTGCGCTGTACTGTTTTACCAATGTTCTGTACTTAAGTATTACATGAAAAAAAAAAGCATCGAAATATAAAAATAACCAACCATTCATAATTAAAAATAAAAAAATGTCTTCCTTCCCCATGCATATTCATTGAATTGGTGTGGATTTATGAGAAATGTTTCTGAATATGTGCAATAAATATGAACCAGGCACATATACATAAGATAGTTCTAGTCTTGTAATAAGTCCCAAGTTGATTGATATTTAGTTGATTTATCATCATCATCATTCCTTTAAGTTCCTCATGGAACATAGGGCCTCAGCAAAAGCAGGCCACTCTCCACAGTCACTTGCTAGTTTTTTTATGGCTTCCAAGCTCTTTTCGGTCTTCTCAGCTTCCTCTAGTATACTGCGTCGCCATGTTCTTTTTGGTCTTCCTCTATGACTTGTTCCACTCTAAGGCCCTCCTAGCTCTGTTATTGGTATCTTTTCTTAGGGTGTGACCAATCCATCTCTACTTTCTCTCTAAGATCTGCACCTCTATATTTTTCTGGCCACTCATCTCCCACAGTTCAGTGTTTTCTACATTGTCGTACCAGTGTATTTTTAGGATATTTCTCAGGCATCTGTTGATGAAGGTCTGTACTTTTATTGATTTATAAGCAGTCTCTAAAGTTGATCAGAAATAATGTTCCATTTAAAGAGACAGTGAGATTGGGAAATCAGGTGGCATGCTTACAAAGTCAACAAAAAAACAAGCAATTTTTAAATAATGGGAAACTGCTCCAGCAAAGAAGTATTACATGATTTATTCTAGTTTGTGTAAAGTTAAGTTCCCCTTTCAGACAATGAGATATATAGTTCAGATGATGTATAGATCATCTTTTTTTTGTAGCCCATGATTAATGAGGGTATCATGTGTCTAGCATAACAACTAACCGCCTTTACTTTTCCTCAACTAATGTCAGGTACCCATTAGATCTGGGTGGATGAAGGCACCCTAAGATTCCGAATTTGAAAATCCTAATCTTCACCAGGTTTCTAACCCAGGACCCCTGATTTGTAAGCCAAGCACTTTACCACTCAGCCCACTCACCTCCATTTTATAGTGTAATGCAAAACATCTATCAACATAGAGGAGTTACATTTTTAGGGCACAAAATGATTTGGTAATTCATTCATTACTGACATATATATTGGTTGCACATGGCAGAGGCTAAAAAGGTCAGAATGAACAATAATAGTGCAGTGTAGAACAGGACACATCCCTTAAAGTTTGTTCAATTCTGGAGAAATTATGATGCTCTAATGATTGTGTTTTGCAACTTAATCTCAGCTCCTTACAAATGCAGACAGGTAATGGACAATATTTTGTTGAAAAAATGTCGTCAAATTTTTAATTTTTTAATTATTTTTCTTAGGTTTTTTGGATTTAAAGAGTGAATTGAATGAGTTTCTCCAAGGCTTTGCCAGGGATCAAAAGGTAGGCCCATTGAGTTGATGAATACTAAACTTCACTTGGACACTGAGCTATTACATAACTTTCTTTTGTAAGATACTAACAATTACATTGAAAATGGCTTTAAAAAACAGTCAATACTATTTTTTAAAAAAATATTTGGTAAGTGAAAAATTACAAAATTCTCAAGCCATTTCACTTTGCAGTCTTCAATCACATCTAGGAATCTGGTCAAGTCATTTCACTTTGCAGTCTTCACTCACTTCCATGAATCTGGTCAAGTCATTTCACTTTGCAGTCTTCACTCACTTCTACGAATCTGGTCAAGTCATTTCACTTTGCAGTCTTCACTCACTTCCATGAATCTGGTCAAGTCATTTCACTTTGCAGTCTTCACTCACTTCCATGAATCTGGTCAAGTCATTTCACTTTGCAGTCTTCACTCACTTCTAGGAATCTGGTCAAGTGATTTCACTTTGCAGTCTTCACTCACTTCTAGGAATCTGGTCAAGTCATTTCACTTTGCAGTCTTCACTCACTTCTAGGAATCTGGTCAAGTCATTTCACTTTGCAGTCTTCACTCACTTCTAGGAATCTGGTCAAGTCAATTCACTTTGCAGTCTTCACTCACTTCTAGGAATCTGGTCAAGTCATTTCACTTTGCAGTATTCACTCACTTCTACGAATCTGGTCAAGTCATTTCACTTTGCAGTCTTCACTCACTTCTAGGAATCTGGTCAAGTCATTTCACTTTGCAGTCTTCACTCACTTCTACGAATCTGGTCAAGTCATTTCACTTTGCAGTCTTCACTCACTTCCATGAATCTGGTCAAGTCATTTCACTTTGCAGTCTTCACTCACTTCTAGGAATCTGGTCAAGTCATTTCACTTTGCAGTCTTCACTCACTTCTAGGAATCTGGTCAAGTCATTTCACTTTGCAGTCTTCACTCACTTCTAGGAATCTGGTCAAGTCATTTCACTTTGCAGTCTTCACTCACTTTCATGAATCTGGTCAAGTCATTTCACTTTGCAGTCTTCACTCACTTCTAGGAATCTGGTCAAGTCATTTCACTTTGCAGTCTTCACTCACTTCTAGGAATCTGGTCAAGTGATTTCACTTTGCAGTCTTCACTCACTTCTAGGAATCTGGTCAAGTCATTTCACTTTGCAGTCTTCACTCACTTCTAGGAATCTGGTCAAGTCATTTCACTTTGCAGTCTTCACTCACTTCTAGGAATCTGGTCAAGTCATTTCACTTTGCAGTCTTCACTCACTTCTACGAATCTGGTCAAGTGATTTCACTTTGCAGTCTTCACTCACTTCCATGAATCTGGTCAAGTCATTTCACTTTGCAGTCTTCACTCACTTCTACGAATCTGGTCAAGTCATTTCACTTTGCAGTCTTCACTCACTTCTAGGAATCTGGTCAAGTCATTTCACTTTGCAGTCTTCACTCACTTCTACGAATCTGGTCAAGTCATTTCACTTTGCAGTCTTCACTCACTTCCATGAATCTGGACTTTGGTTGATCTCAATTTACAAAGTGATTTTTATATTGAAACCCATGCATCTAAAAGTTTTGTTTTGTTTTTACGTTTTGGGTGTTCCTATAGATTTGAAGATAATTACATCCTAGCCCAAACCTCCCGCTGGATGGTTGTGGGCAATGCTTGAACCTGGGACCATCTTGACTGTGGAACAACAGTTCAGAGTACATACCCTTGCTACCATCCAACTACAGAAATAAGCACATTAATTTTCAAATGAACTGTTGATGATGTGATTGACTGCTGCCACCAGTTTCATACGTGGTCCTGGTGTTCCATAGACTGATGATGGTATGGTCCTGGTGTTCCATAGACTGATGATGGTATGGTCCTGGTGTTCCATAGACTGATGATGGTATGGTCCTAGTGTTCCATAGACTGATGATGGTATGGTCCTGGTGTTCCATAGACTGATGATGGTATGGTTCTGGTTGAGACGATAGTTTGGACTGTCATCTTCCAGATGACTCAACTTTCACAGACCAGCATCATATATCTTCCAGCTGGAGGTCCATCTTCTCCCAATGGGGTAGGGTAGCTAGCCCAATGTCCAACTTTCCTTTTTCAGCCAGGCTTGGGAGTGTCCTTGGTAGAGAATCAGACAGAAAACAATGTTTTCTGTATCAAATATTTTCACTGCAATGCTTTTGCTTTTTATTGTAAATTTTTTTTTTTAAATATTGATTTGGCACTATCTCCAACTTATTGAGTCTTTGTTTTTCAAACATGAACAAAATAATTTTATGCACAGTGTTTTGAAATTAATTGAAATCATAGCATAATTCTAGGAAGATGTTTTTATGGCTAATACATGATGCGAATGAGATGTTTAGTAGAAGACTTGATAGTGAGACCTACTTCATTATTGTTCAATGAAATATGTTCATTTTATTCTTCCAATATGTTTCTTTATATACACATACAAAGTGTTTTAGATTTTGAAATTTATGTGCCAAGATTTTTAAAAGATTAAAAAAATAATTTTATTTCAATTAGCATTGGGAAAAATTCTATCATGCTTCCTATAAAGTTTTTAGTGTCTCATTAGGTTTTTCTGTAGTATTGTAAATGGTTCATGAACCTTTAAGACATGTTCTTATTTTTGAATTATAGTTCTTGTTAAAATGAAAAGTATTGATTATAAAGTCTCGTAAAATTGCAACTATGATTACATTGAAACAAAGTTTTTTCTATAATTTTATAGATTGTGACTGAATCAGACATTCGAGAGTTCTTCCAACGCATGGATAGCCGGCGCAAAGAACGTCTGCATCTGCCCCAAGACAACTGTAGATAATATGGGTCAAGTATATTCTTCCATGGGTTCAGTGTTTAGTTTGTTTCATCGGGAATGTTCCATCCATTACTCAAAGAATAAACATTATTTTAACATCTAGTTTCTGCTTTCACAGATTTTCTCTTTTATCAAAGTTCCATTGTATTTTATTTTTAAACTTGGGTAATGTGGAATAAATAGAGCCAGTGAGGTATTGAGAGAAACAATCTTCAACAAGTCAAATTGTGTATTCAATAATTTATTCAAGTCTGTGTTTAAGAGCAAAGTGTAAGAAGCACATAAGAAAAACATTCACTCCCACACAAGGAAATGAATGAAAGCAGAAATAGAGCCTTCTGTCTAGGAAGCTAATACCCCAACTGAGTCATTGCTTTTAGGTCCTTTAAAAAATATTTTGTTCAAGTAAGGTTTTGTTTATGGAAACACCCCTAAATATTGAACACTAGAAACAAAAAAAAACTAAAAAATCTGATGTGTTTCCTTTTAAAAAATTAAAAAAAAAAAATCTAAACATGTATATTTAAAATATTTTCTTGAGTACATTGAAAAATGCTTCCTTCTAGGATGTTGGGGTGAAAAAAATCTGGTCAAAGAATGCTGGATGACTTTCTAACAGTTCTAGACTTACTTTATATCCTACGGCTAGATCAACCTCTCACTGACTCATAGAGCAAGACACTGTTTCTTTGAAGAGTATTGGAAGATTTTTTTTTTATTAAAACCCAATTTAAAAACAAAAATGTAAAAAAAAAAGATAAAAGTATAATTATAGAATTAAAAATATGGAATAAGATGCAAAACAATAGAAGCAAATAACACTGAAGTGAATTCTTTGTCATGGAAATGTTCACTTTCAATCAATCGTACTGATGGTGACGAGAACAAAAATGAAAACAATTTAGAATCATACACAAATGGCAGTAACATTTTGCCTCTCCGTCATCCAAAATGAGAAATTGTGCATGCAAACTAAGTTGTCTAAAAACTGACAAGCCAGCGCTGTACATTATGACAGTATCACATTCATATGAAGGCATTGAAAACCAAAAAAAAAAATGTCTAAATAGATATATACAGCTTGAATGCCAAGAAATGGTAATATGAATACAAATTGGTGAAATAGGCAAATGAAAAAAAAAAGTGTCTATAAGAAGCTGAAAGTGACCTGTTGATCTGACAGCTGATTGATTCAATTGAAAACATTCAGAGAGGGGAATGCGTGAAGTATTTATAGTGATTAGAAAAAAAAAACATTATTTACAGTTCCATGGAAAAATGAGACAAAGCAACTGCCAAATATTCATAAAAAAATATTGCTGCATTAGAATAAAAATATTTAGCACACACACAGAAAATACAAAATTGAAAAACTACAATTGTTCAATCATGTAGGTCAACATTGACAGTAGGCTAAAAAAATACATTTGCTGTTCCCATGTACACAACTCTCGGCAACAAAGTTTGCACACATGTATGAGCTACACTAAGGTGTACACCCCAAATGCTTGCTTAAACAATTAGGTTTTCATGGCATTCTCAGCTCTTGAACAAAAAGTGAATTGGCTAATTCTTTGTTTAGTTGGGTTTTTTTAAAAGATGTGACAACCAATCGAATGATAGGAAAAAAAACAAACTATAATTGAACAATCCTTACACTTGTTGAGGCATAAACCAGCGTTTAGCTCTTCATTTGTGCTGCTTATGGGTTTAGCAAACTACAAAACAGGTGGATGCTCCCTAAAATCAAATCAAATAGGGTTAAGTACGACTAATTTTGTGTGCTACCGGTATTGTTTGCTCTGACAATGGCAGTTATGTGTAATGCGCAATTGTAAAACAACTTTCCTCACGGATAATATTATATTTAAAATAATATTTTTAAATATTATTATTTTTATAGATGATTAAATTTTGTATCAAACATGGCTTATTTCAAAGAGCATGTCTGGTGTTGAGAAGTCAAGCTACACTACTTGCAAGTAAAAAAAAAAAATTCCCTTGGCGAAGACATTGAATACATTTCTTGGTCAACAGTTCAAGGTGCTGTGTGGCCAGTGCACTGCCAAACTGCCTTTATTATTATTATTTTTTTTTTTTTGCTAAGACCAAAGATCCACTTGGATCCAGGTGAGCCCAGGAACTTAGATTAAACTCAGATTAAATAGATATTTATTTTGATATTGCCCTTTATCTCTTAACTTAATATTTTGTTTTTACCTCTAAAAATTCATTGATCATTTTAGTTATAATGAGACTAATTTTTGAAGTAATATTTAATTCACACATAATTGTAATAAGTAAAAGTGATAGCATTTAAGGTTTTTCAATTAAGTTTAGAACTAAACATGTACAACTTTAGAGTCAAACTAGTTTTTCGCAAAACTCATTCAGTTTTATAAGATGCTTTGAAGATAAATATTTTAACTAAGCCTTTCAGCTGTTTGGGAATCAGCACACATTAGAATTAATATAACACATTGTTTTCAGTCAAATAATTAACACATTTAAATACAATAATTCTGTTTCTCTATCTATGAACTTAATTTTGCAGCTGGTTTGATTTTTATGAAATTAAATATGTTCCTACAAGCAGTCATATATTAAATTGTTAAAAAGTTATGTCCCCATTAATTATAAGTAGTGCTAACTTATACTTAGTGTTATGGAAAGTTCCAAAATACTGTCATATATATATATATATATAGATATACCATACTCTATTGAATCTAAGGCATTTCAAAGGGCCTGAAATTCTCATGGGGCTTACCTTTGGACTGCGCCTTACATTGATTGATTTGCTACTGCTGCTAAACTTTAATGTGATGGATTCTCTCTCATAAAGTTTTGTTGATGCTTGACAGTAGCTGCAGCTCACTTTAAAGTAGGCCAAGACTTGAGTATATACAGATCTGCCTCAGGGACTCTTCCATGCTTATGTCCCTTGAACTTCTTTAGCGGCAACTCATACTGGAATATGGCTGCCTTGTGTTTCCTAAACCACCTTAAGCCACTGGTACTTTTCTGTTGCCTTCCTTTTCGGCCAGTAATATCTTTGCGTAGAACACTTGTCTTCCTTTTTCCACTTTCTCGTCTTTGTTGCAGATAACATAGGTATCAATGACCAAAGAGACACTACTTGGAGCAATATGCACTGACCGGTGAAAACAAAGAAATGGCGCAAAGGAGGGAAACCTTGAGACTTTGTTTAGGAATACATCTTTGTGCAGGGTGGGAAGGGCTACCATTCAATGGTGAAGAATCGGCTTGTGCTAACATGTCTCATTCTTACTTCCTTGCCCCTCAAAATCTGCCGTTTTGTTTTGTTTTGTCATGTACATGACGTATTGTAATAGATGCAACTTAGACTTTACTTTTTTCTGCAGTTCTTCAGCCCCAGCTTAAACTCAGCACAGCTTAGATTCAACAGAATATGGACTATCCTATAAATATTCCAACAAACAGTCATATATTTACCATACTAAGTCAAGATTGAACTGTTCAGAATATTATTTTGGAGAATGAAGAAGTAATTGGCTTGGTGAGCTCACTAGATTAATGTTATGTTCATGTAATGCTATGTTGTTGACTTGGGCAGATCATCTACACTAATAATACATACAAATTATGTTGTTGATTGGTTAGAGTCACATGATTAATGTACAGACTTTCTGTAGTTAATTCCCTTTCATAAAAATCTTTTTTTTTGAAAATGTGCAAGAATGAGTGCCATCAACTCAGAATATCATTTTGCCACAGACTATTCAACATTTAGTACAAATTGAGAATACATGACTCCTATCACCAGGAGAAACCACCCATCTCTCTCATCCTATAAATAAACTAACAACAAGGTATGCTGATAAGAAATGATGTCAAATAAAACAGTGGTAAAACTAACTAATAGTTAAAACTAACAAGTACAAGGCTAACAATGTTATACAAAGATCAAAATTGACCTAACACTATGCGATAGGTCTCCAAAATATATTATTAACTCTTTCTCTTCTAATTCACGATGCCAACGTTGATTTGATCCCATTAAACTAAATTGATTTTTGGATTTATAAACTTTTATTTGTGTTTTGTAAAAAGGGCATGCTTTCTCCTATAATTCAATTACAAATATAACATTTTCTGATAACAAAAAAAAAAGTTATTGAGTTTAATCATAACAGGATAGTGAAATACAAATGAGCAAAACGAATAATACTATCGAAACGAGGAAAATAATTACGGAGAGAAAGAGCTAATCATTTTTCTTTTAAGACCTATAAGCAAGTGACAATTATATTTTATAACATTCAAACTTGTTATTCTAAGTGTTACAATGATAAGAAAAACAAGACAATATCAGAGAAAAAGAAACGTTATATATTAATGTATATACTGGTCCATAAAGATTAGAAATCAAAGTTTGATCACATTGGTCTACGTAGTGCACTCCTTTTTATTAAGCTTGGGCCACTTAGTCTAATGAGCACATGAACACAAATCTAAACTAAAATCTTCAAGTTAGTTAGGCAACAAAATAGATATTAAAAGCAAACCCTAACTGGCATATAAATATATACACACAAAGGGGAATGTTAATTATAAAGATTTAAATGATGTAAACAATAATTGAAGTAAATGAAAATGTTTAAACAATTTATCAAAATATTATGTTTAGAAATGAAGAAATATTACAATGTGATTGGTTAAAAATTGAGGAATTATTGATTTAAAAAAGATTCCAAATTTATGTATATAAAAAAATTAGTTCATAAATTTTGGACTAAAAAAAACAAATTTTGGTCTACTGAAAAAATGACAATGTTGAGTTTATTTGATGCACAGTAGCAAATAGAATAGTTAAGTCAGACAATGGGTCTACACAAAAAAAAAGTTTTAAAAATATTTATTTTAGTCTAATGAGAATAAACAAACAGCCTTCGATGGAAACCAAAAATAGCACTGAGTTTTTAGAGCAATAATTCAGAGGTGAAATAGTACATTTAGAGTAGAACAATTACTAGAATATTAATATATAAGTAATATTTGGATTTAAATTTTGAAAATGATGTCTAATGTTAAAATTGAAAATAAATGAGAATTTGTTGCTTCTATCCACTACCTCCCCCTTTCTACTTCTCTGACCATCACTTCTACTTCTCTGACCTCATCACTTCTACTTCTCTGACCATCACTTCTACTTCTCTGACCATCACTTCTACTCCTCTTACCATCACTTCTACTCCTCTTACCATCACAAAGGATGATAAAAAAAAGTAACTACACAAGCAAAAAATAAAAAAATAACCCTTACGGTGGTCAATCTGTTCATTGCTTTATAGACAAGCTTGTTGACTTGATTTTGTTTGTTTTTCCTATATGTTAATCCAATGACAGTTGGATGACATGACATTTAGGATCTAGGTAATACTTGGCTAAACGAGTGATGTCTTTGACTTAAGGCAGTTGCCATCTCATACTTAAAGAGAGAAATCACTTAAGGCAGTTGCCATCTCATACTTAAAGAGAGAAATCACTTAAGAGTTTCTCTCTACCATCAAGCGCTCTCTTCTTGCACACATAGTAGAGCTTCTGTTGGCAGTGGACGGAATTACTTCACTGGGCTACAGCCTTTGGTCTATCTATTAATCCCCCAGAAGTCTAGAACTAGAAATCTCCCAGTTGAATCTGGAAATTATTTAGCACCACAAAGAAGTGTTCATTAAAATATTCCTATCTATCCGAGCAGCATAGTTTTAAACTAAGTATCAATATTAAAAACAAGATAACCTTTTGGTTGTTGATATTAAAAGGTTTGGTAACATATGTTTCAAAGCCTTCTGATGGAACTTAAAAGTGCTATTAGAGCATGGAATGGGTTGCCTGAGCTAGCCAGGAAAACCAGTGACTTGGCAGAATTTAAGTCATTGGTTAATATGCATGACTAAATGCATGACGCGTAGGACGTAATCATCTTCTTTTTTGAAGTAACGTCTGTATTATTTAAGATAAGTCAACTGGTAATTCTGTCAACATCTGGCAATGGTTTTATCTTGTACACAGGGTTGGGATGAGGAGAGGGGGTGGATAGAAAAAGTAGGGCAACAAATAATCATAATGGCGTTAACGAAAACTGAATGATTAAGTGATGTCTTAAATACCACGCACAGTGATTGGACATTAATTATTAGAGATCAAAAAGAAAAATATTTTAAATTTCATTTTTGAGGCAAACGAAGTCAACTTAGACTTTGAAAAGATCAAAAGTAATACAAATATTACAAAATCACACAAACAGACACAAAGTCTAACTAGAAACCCAAATCATAAAACAAATATATATACAAATACCCCCACTTAGCTTTTCCTATGCCAAACAGAATATCTACGCACTATTCTTAATGTTTGATGGTATTACTTTAACTTGTTATTAGTTCCAAAGGAAGTAGATTAGTTTTTGTATGTATCTATATGTAAGGCTGTAAATCAATTCTTGTTGGAGGCTACATTATCATCTAGTTGGGAAGATAAAATGAGCATCCCAGGAGAAATACTACAGGATACTGTTGGCTAAGTTTTGAGGTCAATCAATTATTGGAATGCAGACACACAAGCATTTCTCAAAATTGACTAAGTCATGACACCACCAAACGGGAAAGTATCACACAAAAAAATAAAATTATCACATATGATTATAACAAGAAAAAAAAAACATTTTTTTTTTACACTGAACTTGTTACGTTGAAACATTTCAAAATAGAAAGTTGGTAATATCACAAAATAGGTACAAAAACTTGATGCATACATGAGCTAGACTATTTACATCATCAATAGATAAAAAAAAATAATTTGACTGTAAAATAAAAAGGAAAATCAATTAAATTAAAGTACGGTAACAGTAAAAAGTTTTTCAACCTGAATAAGATAACAATAATGATTTTTGTAAAAAGAAATCTTTTCAGGTAAATTTCTTAATGGTCGAGTTGTGATTGAGACTGAGTTGTGACTTAGACTGAGTTGTGACTTAGACTGAGTTGCCAGTTGGTGTCAGGAAAAGAAAACTAGTAAGGAAACTAATAAGTCAACAGAAGCTCATTTCAAATGAACAAGACACACACTACATTAACACAAAATATGCATAGATTGTAACAGCGGGCAGCTGGCCTTGAAGTGGTCTCACCTATAATTGTATTACTACCCAATAGTTGAACAAACAACAAAACTTGTCAATATTTCTTTTTAATACCCAACTATGTATTACAAAAAATGAGATTTTAATTTCAACTATTTCATGTCATTATTCTATTCTGTACTGTGGTTTTGACAAATATTGTTCTATGTGTATAATAGTACTAGTAGTTTTATAATAGATATACCCTGTTGCAAGTGGCTATGAAGAAAGCTTTGGTTGCTTAGAATATATTAGTAGTAATAGCTAGTAAATGAATAAAAAAAAAAGACTTGGAAATTTTAGCCCCATGGATCAAAGAGTTCTTCTTATGAGCTAACAATTTATGCTTTTCATTTCATGTACTATAAAGGCAATAAAAAGTGGATAATTATAAATTATATTTACAAAAATATGTTAATAATTATAAGAAAGAAAAAAACCTAAGAGAATGTTCTCCCTTGTTGGTGTAAAACGCGCTTTAAAGGTTTGTGTATTTTTTTTTTAATTTTATCTATCACCTGATTCTTTATGTTGTTAAGGTATCAGCAAAAAAATAAATGTAAAAGTCTATCTAAAGGTACACTGTCAAAAAAAATATTGTACACTATACATTTTCTATAAGCTATGTCCACAGCTTATGAGCCCGGGACATACTCTTTCTATCCTTATAAGCCACCACTAGAGTAGAAATATTTTGTAAAGGAATATTATTGATTAATTTAAAGTCAGACTGTAATAAATTACATTCATGAAGTCAACTTAATAGATTGAAGCATAAGATACAATAAAACTAACTGCAATATACAAGAAATTTAGCTGTAAGATACAAGACATCTAACTGTAAGATACAATAAAATTGATTGTATGATACATACACTTCAATAATAAATTGTCCAAAGCATAAAATGGAATAAATACATTGAAAATGAACTGAAGGTAAACAAAGAGGTATGGACAATTGAAGCAGACATAATTGCATCATGTTGCATTTCAATAGTTGTAGGTTAAATACGTGAACTAGGCAGAGAAGAAAAAGTCCAGCAAGATTTGAACTAGGACACACACAGAATGGGTGAGTGGCTACACAATGTTAAATATGTATAGTAAATGATGGCCAGAAAGGATAAAAAAAAAATAAATAAGAATAAATAAGAAAGACAATCATGACCAAAAAAAACTGGATGTTGTAGTCGCCATGGAGAAAATCCTTGTTGAACACAATCTTTGTCCAACACAGTAAATTTTTGTCCCGCAGCTGAGAATCCAACTTGAAATAAATAAGAATATACAGCGAATGTAAAGAATTGGTTAAAGAACTAAAACAATGAAAGAACTCAATCTAATATCCTTTGGTGTCATGCCACTATCCCACTGTTGGGCCCTAACTCAACTGTGGCAATATTGTCTTTTGTCCGCAAACTCTTAGACACTCCATTATTTTCATGATTTGTTTCCTTTTTTCTCTTTCCTTCTTCTTTTTTCTTACTGCCGTCTTTCGCTTTCTTCTTATCACCTCTCCCATTCTTATCCTTTGCTTTGTGATGTGTATCCTCCTTAGAGAAATCTTCCTCAAATTGAGTGTGTTTGGGAGGTTTACTCTCTGATGGTTTGATGGAGGTTACAGGGTTAGGGGTCAGCTTGTCTTGGTTATTTCCACCTGCTTCCTCCTCGTCACTACCATCCTTATCATCCTGATGTTCCTGTTCAAGCATATATACAGTGTCTGGAGGCAGGATGCCCTTGTAGTTTCGATATGCCTTTTGAATGATTCGAGCAGCGTAGTGCTCTTTTTGTCGCCGCAAAGTACTGCTTATTGGAGTGTACTCTTCCTTCTCTTTATCCGTTTCCTTTTGGGGAATATCCACAGTTTCTGATGTGCCGAGAAAGTTTTTGGTCAGTGCGTCCAAAATGTCTCGGCAATAGCACTTATCTCCCTCACAGATTGGAATATCAAGCTTGACCAGAATGAAGTGGTTTGGTTTAGGAAGTCTGAGCGGCTCCTCGAGGTAATCCACAAAGTCTGACAGCTGATCTAGAGGGATATACTTAGTGGCCTTAGGGTCAAACTTTTCCCATTTCTCATAGTACATGTCAAAGTCATCTGGTGTCAAGCCCTGTTGTACTTCCTCTGTAGCTTGGCTGAAATTCTCCAAGATGACAGCGATGTACATGTTGACCACCACCAAGAAGGAAATGATTAAATAAGTTGCCAGGTAAATTGTTGCCTTGGTGTAGTGAGCGCAACTGCCTTTAGGGGGACATTCAGAGATAAGCCCATTCAAAACATCACTCCAGCCAGCGCTTGTACACATCTGAAATAGCAGAATAAAGCTACGGAAAAATGTGTCGAAGTTCAAAGCATCATCTAAGCCAAACCTGTGAGGGTAGTGCATGAAGAAATTCATGCCCATGATGGCGTAGATAAACATCACCAGGCCTAACAAGAGACCAATGTTAAATAAAGCTGGAAGAGACACCGCAAGAGAGAAGAGGAGTGTTCGGATCCCTTTGGCTGATTTGACCAATCGCAGAACTCGACCAACCCGAAACACTCTGATAACACGTAGCAGAGTTGGCGAAATAAAGAAGCTGTCCTCAAATTCAGATAAAGATGAAGCTGAAACAAAAGAAAAACAAAAATGTGTAGAAATCTTCATTCAGGAAATTAAAAAAAAAAGTAAAAATATATTAACTTTTCATCAGATTTACACTACATTATATAAGAAGTAGGTGTCAAGAGCGTGGGTGTGTAAGATGTGAGATTGTGTGTGTGTTTGTTTATTTTATTAGTTGGTGTGTGAATTGTTTTTAATCACGGGATTTTCAAGGGGGGACAATTAGGTTTCTAGCGGTCAGTCAAGCAGTTGGAGAGCTGACCTGGTCTGAGTAGGGTGCTGATGTTTGGTGTATTTCATAAGAGTGATATAATTGTGTGCTTTATTAAGTATTAAAGTATTATCGATATTCATGAATATAAGGAGTTAGAGTTGATGTATACTAAGTGTTCGTATTTGAGTTAAGCAAGTATTGACAAGTGTAATTGAGAATCATACCCTAGATTATCGAGCCATATGTATGTAGTAAGGAACTCACCCGAGTTCCCTTACAGTTGGGGGCTCTTGTGAAAGAAAACCAGGACCTCTCGTCGCAGAAATTGTATAAGTATAGCAGTTATAAATTGTTATTGATGTACTTAAACTTCAAATATTGTTCTTCATGTTATATTGTTGTTAACTTGACACTCATTCTATTTTAAAACATTTTTCCTCATGTGTTATGCCCCTTGATTTGGCCTGATGAACGGCGGTGGTTTGAAGTACCAGTACAGAGAGGACAGCGACAGCCCGAAGTTGCATCACGAGGACAGGTTGGATCACGTGCAGGGAGTGGAAGTTAAGTGATTTGTGTTACCTCTCGTGTAGCTGAACCCTCTACTCTCTAGCCTCTATTTTCTTGCTCTATTATAATTTGTTTCAATTTGACTATCATATATTTTCCTGCTTTTTTTCTGTGCTGTCATACTAGCCTCTCAATTTAAGGCTTCAGTCATTTCATTCTGATTTTATTGTTGCCAATTTAAAAAAGGCAAGAGTCTTTAAATCAACGTATTCTAACTTCCTATCTGAATCTAATAATCTGATCATTATTTCAATTTGTATTTTTCTGTCTTGATCATTTACTTGCCTAATCTATGGTATAACTAAAAATATTCTTCAAAATTAGGATTGATTTTATTTTCTTATTGTATAGTATAGAGCACTATAATTATTCTTAAGGTAGTAATTTAAGGTAAAAGAAATGCTAGGACTGTTATTTTAAAATTTTCTGTAAAACTTAGTGTAGCAAACGTACTGAGTGCTGTGTATTATAAGGATTAGAAAGTAAAACATGGAAAAAGAAAGTGAGGCAGAGAAACAAAGAAGAGAAAGATCTGAGAGGGTGGAGGAAAGAGAAATGTCCAAGCTGCAACAGATGATAAGATTAAAGGAACTGGAATTGGAGGAAAAAGAGAAAGATAGACAGGAGAAAGAGAAAGAAAGACAGGAGAAAGAAAAAGAAAGACAGGAGAAAGACAAAGAAAGACAGGAGAAAGAGAAAGAAAGGGAACACGAAAGAGAAATGAAGAAACTTGACTTACTAATTGCCCAGGAAAAAAATAAAACACAATCAAGCGCGACAACCGGAGTCACGGCCCAGAGACCAAGACTGAGTAAAGGTTTCCCTGCCATGACAACCGAAGATCTACCCTGTTACCTCGACATGTTCGAAATGGCAGCTAGGAGAGACAAGGTTCTAGAAGAAGACTGGGTGGCACAGTTGCAGGAGAAAATAACACCTAAACTAAGGCAATTCCTGACACAGAGAAGATTAGTGGACTGCACTGACTACGAGAAGATAAAAAAAGAGCTCCTAGACTATGTGGGAATGACGGAGGAAGCCTGCAGGAAAAGATGGCATGAGACTGTCCCAATTGAAGATGGCCCAAGAGAATTTTTTGTGGCATTACAAAAGAACTTCCGACAATGGTGCGAGGCGGCGAAAATAGAACGAAACTTTGAACAGCTGGAGGAGTTAATATTGAAAGACTCTATACTCAGTGCCCTAAACGAGGAGGTAAGAGAAGAGATCCTAGATAAAGAACCTGAGTCGTTGGAAAAGCTAGTTGATTTGTTGGAGAACAGAAAGATAATCTTCGCCAGTAAAAGCATTTTCAAGAAATCGAGAATTTATCAGGCCAACGCAGTGAGTGACAGAAGAGATTTGAATAGGCAAAATTACCGCTACCAAACCAGCCCTAGCAGCGCAAACTACATCAGGCCAAACATTGAATACCATGAGCCCAGAAGAAATTTCGTCAGACCCCGCTATAGCAATTCTTACAACAGAGCAAGAGGGCGATGGAATAGGCCAAATTACACATTTAGCAACCAAGTTAACAACAGAAGAAACAACTATGGAAATGGAATGTACCAGAATAACCAAGGAAGGTATAGGAATGAGACAAGAAGGAACTACTCCAATCAAGCCGAATGTGCCGTGGTGCAATTGCCTGATAGACAAGGGACTTGCAATCTGATCTACCATAATCCAGAAAGTGTGGCTAACTTCATTATAAACGACAAGTCTATTGGATCACTAAACATAGAAGAAGGAAAGCTGAATGGAAGAAAGGCGTCGATCCTGAGAGATAGCGGCTGTAGCGTTATCGCCGTAAGAGAGACACTTGTCAATGAAAAAGATATTTTGCCAGAGAAATGCTCCTTGTGCTTAGCAGACGGACAAGTATTTATATACAAAACCGCAAAGGCAATGCTTGACACACCTTACCTGAAAGGAGAATTCATCGTCGTGCTATTTCCGGAGCCGGTCGCTGATGTGTTAATAGGCAATGTGAAAGGTCTATTTGTGTCAGCCGTAGAGACGAGAGGAATGAAGGACAAGGAAAGGGAAGAAACTCAAGTAAAGACGCCAATCATAGGAACAATTATAGAAGGGAGTCTAGAGAAGGTCAAAAAGAACAGCTTGCTTTACAAGAGAGTTACGTCCCTTACAGAACCTCAAGTAGTTAAAGATCTTTTAGTTGTTCCTAAGTGTAGACGTAAATTGATACTGGAAAACGCACACAGCTCACCACTGGCAGGGCATATGTCTGTAAAGAAAACAAAACTTCGTATCTACTCTGAATTTTATTGGCCAGGAGTTGATAAAGATGTAAAACACTTAGTAAGATGCTGCGACCCATGTCAGAGAGCAAAAGTTCCAGGGAGAGCTGGTAAAGCAGTGCTGGGGAAGATGGACAGACAAGGTGTACCCTTTAGGAAAATCGCAATAGACCTGGTTGGACCTCTTCCTATGACAGAAAGTAAACATAGATACATCCTAACTATGATAGACACATTCTCCAGATGGCCTGAAGCTGTACCGTTGAGAAATATAGAGACAACTACTGTGATAGAAGCTTTGTATTCGGTCTGCACTAGGATTGGTTTTCCAGAGGCCATTCTCTCTGACAATGGTTCTCAATATGGTTCAGATTTATACACAGAAGTCTGCAAATTCTTCAATGTGAAGATAATCAAGTCCTCGCTATACCACCCGGCCTCGAATGGATGCGTAGAACGCCTACATGGTTCACTTAAGAGCATATTAAGAAAGCTGTGTTCTGAACGATCTAAAGATTGGGACAAATACTTAGCCTCGGCATTATTCGCTATAAGAGAATTGCCCAACGATACAACAGGATTTGCACCCTACGAACTTGTATTTGGAAGAAAAATTAGAGGGCCTATGGCAATTTTGAAGAAACTTATGACCAAAGAAAAAGAAGTTGACACTAATTATACTAACTTGTTTGAATATCTTGAGGAATTAAAAGAAAGACTACAAAGCACAGCTAAGATTGCATGTGATAATGAAGACACAGCGAGGCAAGAACAAAAACGACTATATGATAGAAACACTGTAAAAAAAAGTTTTGCTACAGGAGAAATGGTATTAGTGTTGAAACCAAAAAAGGGAGATAAGCTCAAATTATATTGGGAAGGCCCGTACAAGATAGAAAAGAGGTTATCAGACTTAAATTACATAGTAAAGAAAGGAAACAAATCAAAGATATTTCATGTAAACAGATTAATCAAATATTACACCCCAGTTGAAGTAACAAGTAACAATGTTGCCAACAGTAGCTGTAAGAGTAACATTTTGTCTGCTGCATTTATTGGAGTCGTGGATGAATATGACCATGATGAAACAGGGCAAATCATTGATAATGAGATAGAAGAATTAAAACTACCGGAAATGATCCATGGAAATGGAGAAATAAACCAAAGGGCAATAACCATTAATAAAGACTTAAACCAAACTCAGAAAAATGAAGTTGAAAAACTCCTTGAAGACTTTGCACACGTAATATCAGATGTACCAGGAAAAGCGAAAGTGGAGCCCTTTAAAATAACTCTAACATCGGATAAGCCTGTCAATTTAAAACCTTATAATGTACCAATGGCATTGAGACAAAGGCTACAAGAGGAAATTGAGTCGATGATTAACATGAATATTATTGAAGAGAGTGAATCGCCTTATGCATCTCCTATGATCTTAATCAAAAAGAAAGATGGAACTTTGAGACCAGTTGTTGATTATAGGCAATTAAATTCCATAACAAAATTTGATGCAGAAGTCATTCCAGATCAAGAAGAACTATTTATCACACTAAGGAAAGCTAAATATTTTAGTAAATTGGACCTAACGAAAGGTTACTGGCAGGTGCCATTAGAAGAGAGTAGTAAGCAGTACACAGCGTTCAAAGTACCCAATGCACACTATCAATTCAAATATCTCCCATTTGGTTTAAAAAACAGTCCTAGTTTCTTTAACAGAACAATGCGTAGAGTGCTAAAAGGTTTAGAACAAGTAGTTTGTTATTTTGATGATCTTTGTGTGTACAACACTGATTGGCAGAGTCACATGTTCTCATTGAGACAGGTGCTTGAGAGGTTAGGAGAATTCAATATTACTGTTAAGCCTAACAAGTTACTAATTGGGTTCCAAACTATTACATTCCTAGGCCATAAGATTGGCCAAGGCTTTCTTCAGCCTGAAAATTCTAATGTCAGTAAGATTCTGCAGCTACGGTACCCTAAAACAAAGAAGGAAACCCGATCATTATTAGGTCTGCTCAATTATTATCGCTCCTTCATTCCAAACTTTTCAAGCTTGTTGTCTCCCTTTACTGAAATTCTTAAAAAAGGGCACCCTTCTAAAGTTGCTAAGACTGTGGAGGGGGAGGTTGCATTGGAGCGTATACAAAGATACTTGACTTCTCACCCCATTTTAATGTTGCCTGATCCGGATAAATGTTTTTATCTACAGTGTGATGCTTCGGACAAGGCTGTTGCAGTTGCTGCTCTACAGTACGTGGGAAACAAATTGCATCCTGTCCGTTTCCTCAGCAGAAAATTACTCCCACGTGAATGTAAATACAGCATAATGGAGCGTGAGTTGTTAGCATTAACATGGGGAATTAAGAAGTTGGAACACTTCTTGTATTCACGTAAGTTCATTGTTTGGACTGATCACCTGAATCTCAAGTATCTCAAGTCTGCAACCACCAATGCTCGCATTGCTAGATGGATATTATACCTTATGGACTTTGACTTTGAAATTCAGCACATTAAAGGTACAGACAACTTTTGGGCTGACCCATTGTCTAGGCTGACAGTTTGAACTCACATTATTGTCTCTGTCAGAAGCATACCTGGTATTGTAACGTTTTCAGACTGTGCACGTCTCAGCAATCCAGTATGTACGTTGAACTTTTTCAACTATGATCGTCTCGTCAGAGAAGTTACTACTATTACTACTACTACTATTATTATTATTGCTCAATTAAATTGACTGAACTGTTCATCTCTTTGTGTTTTAATTGTACTTTGCACAAGACGCGTCGTCTCATCCAGTATTGAGAAGCATCGGAAGTCAAGTCTTAAGCTCTATATTTACAAACAATAAACAGTACATTGTAACCTGACGTCACAAGAGAAGGAACTGGACATGTGGAACAGATGAAGATTAGTTTAGTTATATTATTAGTTTTATTATTACATATGCATTATTATTGATGAACTTGTTTTGTTTGGAAATGGAAAGATAATTCATGTATTTTATTAATGTTGATGCATAGCAGTATTGTATTCATTATTTCATACTTAAACTCATGGATGTAGTTTGTTGAATTGAAACAAATTACTGGTGCAAACATAGTAAGATGTACTGTGTAATTTTAAGTAGTATCTTTTAACCATGTTGTACTTCAACAATCAATGTCATTAATTAATTTTTTTTAGTGTACATAATATAGACTTAGATTTTCAGGGAAAATCTAGGGGAAGTAAGGGGGAGATGTCAAGAGCGTGGGTGTGTAAGATGTGAGATTGTGTGTGTGTTTGTTTATTTTATTAGTTGGTGTGTGAATTGTTTTTAATCACGGGATTTTCAAGGGGGGACAATTAGGTTTCTAGCGTCAGTCAAGCAGTTGGAGAGCTGACCTGGTCTGAGTAGGGTGCTGATGTTTGGTGTATTTCATAAGAGTGATATAATTGTGTGCTTTATTAAGTATTAAAGTATTATCGATATTCATGAATATAAGGAGTTAGAGTTGATGTATACTAAGTGTTCGTATTTGAGTTAAGCAAGTATTGACAAGTGTAATTGACAATCATACCCTAGATTATCGAGCCATATGTATGTAGTAAGGAACTCACCCGAGTTCCCTTACAGTAGGACATATACAATTTTGTTCTTGTTGGCAGTTTACAACAAATGCTAATACAAAAGTAGAACTATAATACAACCCAATTTACAAGTAGTCCCTATATTTTTCTTTAGTATGTCTAATGTATTTAATCACTTGGCAGAATTTTAATCATTGGTTAACACGCATGACAAAATGTATGACAAAATGCATGATGTGTAGGATGTAATCATCTTTTTTTTTTTGAAGTAACATTTGCATTTAAGATAAATTTTATTATATGGGCCTGGTCTATTATTCTCAGTTACCGGTACATAGGGAAAATTTATTTATTTAAAAAGGTCTACTATATGGCACTATTTTTTTTTTATCAGATTACTACATTCAACTGAATGTATATTTAATTTTCTAAATTAGCCACAGATAAACACAAGCTGAAAAAAAAAATTGTCCATACCTAGTATAGAAAAGACGACAACACAAAAGTCAAATACATTCCACGGTATCTTGAAATAGTACCATCGTAGTCCAAACAATTTGAGCACACATTCGGCAGTGAAGACAGTAATAAAGATCAGGTTAAAGATACCCAAAATGTCCTTCATTTGCTTGGACATATCTTCATATTCAAACATCATGGTCAGCATGTTGAGGATGATGATCACCATAATAACAATGTCAAACTTCTGGTCGGTGGTGATGTCAAACACAAGTGCAGCCAGTTTGTACTGTAATAAACAAATTAGATCATGTTCTTTTTAGTACCTAGTTTCAATAGTAAGAAGAGTAAGTCTCTTTTTTTTTTTTTAATTGTTAACAGCAACTATTTGTTTAACAAAAAAAAAAAATTGGTTTAAAAAATATTCATAAAAATTTAACAACTGCTTTTATTACACATTTAAGCTTTCAAAGCCAAAATATGTCAATTAATTTTTCATTAGTTGGAAATATGAAAACTTATTTCTCAGAAGCTGGTAATATGCCAACTTTTTTTTTTCCACAGCTGGTATATCCACTTTATTACCACAGTTGATAAAATGTCACTATGACAAAACGTACTTTTCTAAGACTAGACTTACTTTCGGTCTTGGAATTGACTTCTGTGGTGATTTTGATTTCATTCTCTTCATGGCGTTGTAATACTTCTTTTGATCGTCAGTCATAAACATTTCCAATGAACCTCCAGCCTGAAGAAACATTAGTTGGTCACTTTAAATCTTAACTCTTTCTCTCCTAATCGACAATACCATCGTTGATTTTGACCTCGTTAAATTAAATTAATGTTTAATTTTTTAACCTTGACTTTGAACTATACAAAAAGAGCACGCGTTTCCCTTTAATTCTATACCAAAAATACAACATTTTCTGATAACAAAGAACAAAGATATTGAAGCCCAATCATACCAAGGTAGTGAAATAGTAATGAGCAAAATGAAGAATTCCTTCCAAAACGTGAAAAATTAATTATGGAGAGAAAGAGTTAACTGGCAACTTTTAGATGACCTTGTTGTTTTTGTCTTGTCTCTCAAATTTTTATTTATTTTTTTTTGAAATGTATTAATTAATGTTATTTATAGTTTATTTGTTATTTATTATATACAGAAATATCTTCATTTATATTTTTTTACGTAAAATATTTTAATTAAATGTATGCCTAATGACTTTTAAAAGTTCTTTAAGTGTTTGTTTTTTTCTTAGGAATGATTTCAAACTATGTTTTTTTTACTAGTGTGAGATGCTAACCTTCTTTTTCTGTTGGTTGAAATTGTCTATGATGACACCAATGAACAGGTTGAGTGTGAAGAAAGAGCCAAAGACAATGAAGAGAACAAAGTACAAGTAATAGAAGATTGAAGACTCTCTCTTAGGCTGGACATTCATCTGGGGAATAGAAAATGTACTCAAACTCATTACAAAATTTACATTTGGTCCGTTAAGGCATTTAAAAGTAGTGTAAAGAAATTGAGAAGAGGTTCTAACTAAGGCAAAAGACAGAGAGGAATGGAGAAAGATGGTCAATGAATCTTGCATAGTGCCCCAATGGTCCAACAGACTAAGGGATAGGTAATGGTAACAAAGAAATTACTTCTACTTAATAGTCTACATAAGTGATATTATATGGTAAAGTTTCCCTTTCAGACTTTGTGGTCTATTGGGCAGATGATGTAAAGGTCATCTGTTTCTTAGGCCTATGGTTTACGAGGGTGTCATGTGGCCAGCACAACGATCAACCACCTTTACTTTTCCCCAACTGAGAGCTGAGTGGACTCAGAGGCGCCCAAAGATCCTGAAATTAAAAATCCCAGTCTTCACCAGGATTCAAACCCGGGACCTCTGGTTCAGAAGCCAAGCGCTTTACCACTTAGCCACTGTACGTCCTGATATTATATGGTGAATGTTGGTATATTGTTGGTTACAATGTTGGTTTTCTCTTGAGTGAGAGAGGATCAGAGACTTGAGGTTTCAACAGGCTATGTGTGATAAGCAGCTTTCAACTTTTTAAAGTAGCAACTATACATAAAACACTGAACCATAATCTTCAAATACAAAAACAAAATTAAAAAAAATACTCTGAAAGACACAAAGATAAAGGCACATTCCTCGTCCCATATGCTAGGACAAATCTGTACAAATACTCTTTCTCCCCTAGTGCTATTAGAGCATGGAATGGGTTGCCTGAGCTAGCCAGGAAAACCAGTGACTTGGTAGAATTTAAGTCATTGGTTAATATGCATGACTAAATGCATGACGCGTAGGACGTAATCATCTTCTTTTTTGAAGTAACGTCTGTATTATATAAGATAAGAAGATAAGATAAGCAGCAGTGTTCTGGTTCTCCTCTTGTAGAATGCCTATGATGGAAAAGTTCCAGTTTTATTAGAGGTGCTTTGATGGTTAAGCAATGTCTTGATTTGATCCTCCTTATTCTCAAGAAACAATGTCTTAACAATCTTCAACTGCTGATTCTGCTTCACCATTTCAAATGATGGCTGCCTGGTCATGCGGTTTGCGCGCTGGACTGTTGTTCGGTTTCATCGACGGTCGAGGGTTCAAACCCTGCCCGGTCCCATCCCCTGCCGTCATGCGGGAGGTTTGGACTAGGAAGTAAACTATCTTCAACTCTGAAGGAACATCCGAAACATGTAAAACAAACAAACAGGTAATGTGGACTGCTTGTCATGTCATTGAAACTCCAATCCTTGGCGAATTTCGCAAAGCTATCAAATGAGAACTAAGGTCTAAGGTCACAGAACATTGTAGATGGGATGCCATATCTAGCAAAATGAGTTTTCTACCCATATATTTTCTAGGTGATCTATTTCACACTATTGACTCTAAAAATCACAGAACATTGTAGATGGGATGCCATATCTAGCAAAATGAGTTTTCTACCCATGTATTTTCTAGGTGATCAATTTCACACTATTGACTCTAAAAGTCACAGAACATTGTAGATGGGTTGCCATATCTAGCAAAATGAGTTTTCTACCCATGTATTTTCAAGGGGATCAATTTCACACTACTGACTGTAAAGTCACAGAGCATTGTAGATGGGATGCCATATCTAGCAAAATGAGTTTTCTACCCATGTATTTTCTAGGGGATCAATTTCACACTATTGACTCTAAAAGTCACAGAACATTGTAGATGGGATGCCATATCTAGCAAAATGAGTTTTCTACCCATGTATTTTCAAGAAAATCAATTTCACACTACTGACTGTAAAGTCACAGAGCATTGTAGATGGGATGCCATATCTAGCAAAATGAGTTTTCTACCCATGTATTTTCTAGGGGATCAATTTCACACTATTGACTCTAAAAGTCACAGAACATTGTCGATGGGATGCCATATCTAGCAAAATGAGTTAAGGAGTATCAAATCATGGCACAGACAAGATAGTGTACTGTCCAGTTTGATAAATCAACATTTGACCCATTTTAAAAATATTCTTGCTGAATACTCTTTCCTGATAACCAGTGTATTCATTATAGAACGGTGGGTCAAGGTCTCAATTGGAAGCTTCAATGAACATCTAGACAATTTTTTTTCTAACCTACTTTGTTTACTGGACTGACTGTGCAATCGAGTGTAATGGATTCAACGTTGCCATTAAACGTTGAATATGGAAAATAAAACAATATCCTTTGAGGACTAACTTTTTAAAATCTTGTAGAAGAAAAATACTACTCTCTCTCAAAACTGAACTACTAAGGATTACTTACCTCCCTTGCATCAATAGCATTATTCATGATATCTACCCATCCTTTGTAAGTTGCCTGTCAAAAAAAAAAATAATTTGTTTTCATATTTACAAATTAAAAAAAATATTCCATTGAACTTGAAGAATTCGTTTCATGCTTCAGAAACAGAAAACTGAACTAAAAAAATTTGACAACCACTGCCTTTGAGTGTGTTGGAATCACACTATTAAGAGTTTTAATTTAATCAAAATTTATTTAAAATTAAAAAAAAAAGAACCAATGTGTGTGCTTATAAACCCAGCACACTTTTTATTAAAAGAGGCTTAAGCCCCCAACTTGAGCTGAATCATCTTAGCTGAACAACTGAAGGTAATATGGAAACATTCTCCGAAACACCCCTCCCCTGCATGTCCGCAAAATAAAGATTGAACCATAATGCACTGAGCATACTTAAGCATGAAAGATGTGCTATACAAAAGCAATTTTTTTTTTAAATGTGTAAATTCAATGAGCAGTACTTACCACTTGAAACAGTGCTAAATAGGCAGCAATGACATTATCAAAGTTGATTTGTGCATTGGTCCAATTCAATCCTAGATTTTCACAAACAGTTCTGTTGGGAACCTGTGTACACATTATGAATATATCTATATAATCTATAACATATTTTCATATGCAGGCTTTAAAAATGCATTTGTGTGTTAAATATGTTTATGAAGTTGTCACAGATGAGTGTCTGTATGAGTATATAATCTATTTTTACAGATATATGTCAGTTTGAAAGTATGCACAAATGACCGGGAAGTGTGCTCGTTGTCAGACAAAAAGAGACCAGCGTATGATATGTGCCATGGAGTATAATAAAGTTTCTGTGTTCTGATCAAGTTGTTAAGTGATTGATGTAATTACAGCTGAACCCAGGGACACCTAGACTTGGAGAGAAACTAAGGTAGTTTCTAGAGAACTATATAGATATAGTAAAAAGGCTGTAACAGAAGTGTATGTATGTCATTCACTTTGTTTGTGTGCAAAACATCCTGCATGTAAGTGTCAAAGAATCTTGCTGTTCTTAGGTCTTCTTACAAATAGAGAGACCAGTAAATTTATTACATATGACAAGTATATACAGTTAAAGATGAGCAAGTAGCAAGTATATACAGTTAAAGATGAGCATGTAGCTAGTATATACAGTTAAAGATGAGCATGTAGCAAGTATATACAGTTAAAGATGAGCATGTAGCAAGTATATACAGTTAAAGATGAGCATGTAGCAAGTATATACAGTTAAAGATGGGCATGTAGCAAGTATATACAGTTAAAGATGAGCATGTAGCTAGTATATACAGTTAAAGATGAGCATGTAGCTAGTATATACAGTTAAAGATGAGCATGTAGCTAGTATATACAGTTAAAGATGAGCATGTAGCAAGTATATACAGCTCTTCCTTCACAGTTAAAGATGTTTCCTATGAGCTCAAAGATGGCTATGGAGTCCTATCCTTTTTATAAAAAGTCGGCTGCACACAAGGCAGGGGAGGGTAGGGTCTGTTGCAATGTTCACTTTTATTCTCAGCCTTTTTCGTGACCTGTGTACTTCACTGACCTTCTTGCCTGGTATTCACTGCTTCACACCATGAACAAAAGACAGTTTATCTCCACACACAAAGAATGAACTTAACAGTATACATATGTGTGTTTTAATGTGAAATGATTCAAATATTTTTATGATGGTGAAGTTTATTCCTTTTTATTATCATATATCTTTATCTTATATGATACAGATGTTACTTCAAAAAAGAAGATGATTATGTGTATGATTACATGTAGTTTAATCAGATTTAGTTTTAGTAGACTGTAGAAAAAGTAGGTATATATTTCTTTTTTAGAGCTTTTTAATTTCTTACTCTTGAAAAATATTCTCATACTGTTTCTTACAAGGTGATTGTGACTAGTTTCATGTTGAGCTGTTTGCTATTCTAGATTGGTTACTCCAAAGTATGCATTATAGTATAGACAAGGAACCTCTTTTCCTATTGGCTGTCCTAACTTTTTAATGTTTTAATTTCCTTGCCCCAACACTGCCCCTGACATGAACAATATTTAGCAGTATCACTAACATTACTTACGTCATCAGGACTACATTTGTTGGTTTCATTCCAGCAAGCATGAAATTTCCCATTAAAGAGTTGGACTCCCATGATGCCGAATATAAGCCAGAAAACAAGACACACTAGCAAGACATTACAGATAGATGGAATTGCTTTGAATAAGGCATTTACAACAACCTGTGTTTGGATAGAAAGAAAAACAAACAATGAAGATATTAGATTTTAAAGGCAACAGATAATTTTTGCATTCAGTAGAGCAAACTAGCCAACAAAAAAAAAAAAAAGACTTAAAGTTGAAATTCTGGGGATAGTTGTAATTTTATTTTGGGGTTATTGTTCAATCAAGGTCCCATTCAAAAAGGTTACATGACACAGAAATATGACATCAAAATATAAGTTGGTAAAAAATAAAGCAACAACATATCTTATCAATAAAATCAATTTCATAAATAATTATGGCTTTTATATAGCGCTACTTTCATGCTTAAAGCATGCTCAGAGCGCTTTGGTCCAACCTCAGTTGTGGACCAGTGGGAGGAGGGGGTATCTAGGAGAAGGGTTTTCCGTGCTGCCTTTAGGCGCTCAGCAAACACAACTCTGCCTGAGTCAGCTGTCGAACCTCGAGCCCCCTTCATAGGTAGCCAATCCAAGCTAAGTTCAAGCGCACTTAGTCTCTCGACCACGCTTTGCCAAAATATCAGCATATTAACAATAAAACTGTTTAAATATTATGGCTTATGTTTCATGTAATGATAGATAACTCCAGGTGTTATTATATACTTTTGAAAAGAATAAAACAGTTTCATAAACATAGTCTTACCCTCATGCCTTCCCAACGACTGACTGCCCGCAAAGGTCGCAAGGCTCTTAACGTTCTAATGGATCTCATGAAGCCCATCTTACCTCCACCAGTGTCCATCACCTCAGCCACCAACATAAAAATTGATAACTAAAAAAAAAACAAAATGAAAGGAGGTTAGTTAAGTTGTGCTCAACCATTTCCTCTATCAAGCTGCCACATATTGCTATCAATTCAAAGTTGTCAAGGTGTATATTGTTTTGAAATGGTCTTGGAAAGTAGAAACTTAAAATATTTTAATACTTCTATATATTGCATTTGTAACTTATTAGCATAAAAAGAAAAAAAAATCAGCAAAGCAAAAGGAAATGTATATCTTTCAAAGGGTCATTAAAAAAGAAAACAGAAGCTCTGGTTTGTTGATACATGTAGATGTTATTATGGACTTGTTCAACTTATCTAACTTTGAAGAACCACATGTCTAGCTTTCAAGAACTAGATGTCTAGCTTTGAAGCACCACAAGTCTAACTTTGATGAAAAAGTGCACTTTTATAGGACTACAAAACATACTTTAACAAAAAAATAAATCTACTTGTCACACATTTATCACTTATTTCTAAGCCTAAGAAATTATTTACCTTAAACAACTAATCTATCTTACATGGACAACAAAATTATTTTAGACAGATCAAAGTCTTGGAATGCTGATACAATGAACGATGCAAACATATTGCATATCTAAAGGCAACACTATGAACCACATTTTTTATGAGAGAAATGGTGAATTAAATATAGCATAAGGTACAACACTGATGAGGGTATTAAACCTGGACCGTCCCTCTGATTAAAAAACTACACCTATCAGCAACATACAGTGCCAAGTGAATAAACCATTAGACCATCCAGATCTCACATGCATCAAGCTTTCGTCTCATCTCTTAGTCATTAATAAACACAGCACCAAACAAAGATATCTCACGAGTCTAGTAACAAATTAATGTTCCAGAAAATATAGGACTAACTAACACTGAAAACAATGTCTAGCTATGCCAACAAAAAATGTGCAGACTGAACTATCGAGAACTCAAATAATGACTTGATTCTGGAAGGCGCTCACAAGATGGGATAAATGCAAACATCTTCCCCATAAAATATGGAATCAACACCTCCATCTAGGAAAAAGTAGCACAAGACTGATCCTATCGGCAGAGATATATGTTGGTGTTTATGGCTGTGAAACAAAAATAATAGCAAGGTAGTTTGGCAAAGAAGAAAGGCAAAGGGACTTGTGGGGTTGACATACACCAAGAAGAATGAGGCCATAATGTAATGCGATCTTTTTTTTTCAAGACAAAGATTGAACTTGACAGACCCCTCAACTCAAGAAAACATTAAGAAACTAGAACAGACACAAAATAGAGCAGTGAGATTCATAACAAACGAATATTCACATTTGACTAGAGTAACACCTTTAGTAAAATCACTAAATTTACAAAGCCTTCAGGACAGAAGGCTCAAAAGTTAAGTAGCAACTTTACATAAAACACTGAACCATAATCTTCAAATACAAAAACAAAATTTAATAAAATACTCTGAAAGACACAAAGATAAAGGTACATTTCTTGTCCCATATGCTAGGACAAATTTGTACAAATACTCCTTCTTCCCTAGTGCTATTAGAGCATGGAATGGGTTGCCTGAGCTAGCCAGGAAAACCAGTGACTTGGCAGAATTTAAGTCATTGGTTAATATGTATGACTAAATGCATGACGCGTAGGACGTAATCATCTTCTTTTTTGAAGTAACGTCTGTATTATATAAGATACTGAGACTACATCTTCAAGTAGACAAAAATGACTGTGCTCATCCTTTACTATCAAAGAGCATCTTTATATAAATAGTAGTATTGTTACTATAAGAAATGAAAAGCAAATTTATTATGTTCAAAAACTAAAACATCACTAAAGATAAGTATAAGCTGATAGTCTTAAGAGTATTAGTTTTAATGTTTAGGAGAGTGAGAGAATCTTGATGCAGTATTTAGGGTATGTATTGTTGCTGAATGTAGCTAAACTTTTCTAGACTCAGCACAACCAAATGACTCACCATTACAATACTAAAGTCCAGCCAACACCAGGCATCAGTAAAATAAGTCTTGAATCCAAATGCAAACCATTTGATGATCATCTCAGAAATGAAGATTACTGTAAAAACTTTGTCCATATACTCTAAGATTTCCTTTAACAAGGGTTTCTCTGGAAGATAGGCATCTTCAGCAGCCTGCAGGAAACATTTATTCACATTACATGAAGCTAATTTAAATTTAGAATGTTAGTTTTCTTATTCTAGCCAGCTTTTGACTGCTCGATCAGAGCCTATCTTACAGTCTAAGCCGTGAAAAAAAAAAGCTTGATGTTCTTCTCAGCCACTCAGCACTGCCATAGAAAATACAATAAACATGCAAATATGTGACCCTGCCGGACCAAGTAAAATAAAGGACCAAGTAAAATAAAGGACGTTTGGGACACAAGGCCTTCATCAGCTACAAAACAAACAAAAAAAGACAAACAGCACAAAATAGGCAGCAGTAAATTTTGGTTTTTGAGTCTCAGCACTGCCATACAAGACATTGCTAAAATTGGGCTGTTGAGTTAATTGAATCTCTCAGAGCTGGTATTAAGTTGAGACATTCTTTAAGATGTTTGACAATTGTGTATGAGTGGGAGATGTGCCTGTACTGTATAGGTTGAATTATTTTAAATAGAAATTTAGTGTTGTTAAGTTGGTGGTGAATAATAGTTTGCTTTCTGCTTTGGTTTGGTTACTATTTTTTGTGAGGGTTTACTGTTCTCTCTGGTTAGTGTTAAAGTTTACTGTTCTCTCTGGTTAGTGTTAAAGTTTACTGTTCTCTCTATTTGCTCCATTCACATCTTTGCTTTTGACAATTTTTCAGCTTTAGTATTTCACTTATGCCCCAAGATCCATTTCAGTACATCTTAGGTGTTGAAATTGGTCAGGATATGGTGAATTATCAGAATTTTAAATTGTTAACTCTTTAGGGCTAGGGGTATTATATTCTATCAAACAACTTGTTTCATACTGTTAGTAGTGAAATTACTATGGCTAGGATTTTGACCTGCAAGAGTCTCAACCAGGCAATATATATTTCAATGTGTTTATTATTTAGGAAAAGCTCTGAAGACCCCAGTACCAGCATTCATGACACATATATGTGAGTTGCTGTTTTGGGGCAGTTTTGTTTTGGCTACCAGCTTTCAGTCCAAGAAGATTTGTTTCTTTTGAAAGGTTTTGATTTATAAATAGTGTACTAATGATTGATTTGATTGTGTAAGATTTTGTCCCGGTTTTACCGGTATGTATCAGTTAATCTTTTCTCTTTTGTTTGGTAGGAGCTGGTTGATGTTCTGTTCTATTTTGTTTGGATAGTCATTTTCCAAGATTTTTAATATTTTAACTCTAGTGCTGCCTTACCTTTAAAGATTAAATATTGGAGTCTATGTTACAGGTTGCTATAGGTGTTGTTCTCAAGTTCTAAGCATAAGACAATTTGATGGAAACTTATGAAGTTTTATCTTTGTAATGCCATAAAATGTCTTGGCTCTAGCAATCTATACGGCAGTCTTAGATCTAGCAATCTAAAGGGCAGTCTTGGATCTAGCTTTACTCCAAGGTAATTTAGGGTCATCTTTTTTTTTTTTTTTTTTTTTTTTTACTGCCAATATGAATTTATTTTAATGTAGTTTTTATTTGCTGTTTTGTTGCTCTCCTCTCATCCTAGATTCAAAAAACTATCGAGCACATGGTAAGGCTAATTGAAAGTGATGTCAAAGATCTGGTGATTGGAAGCTTGATATTTTTTTGTTTCTTTACAATGCTATCTTAAAGCATGATAATCCCTTTTGTTGGCTTTGATTTATTGAAACTATAGAAGTATTTAGTTAAGTTTTGTCTTTAACTTTATGATAGTTATGTCCTTTTTATGAGCTGATGAGGAGTTGATGCTTTTGCTAGCTAGTGCCAAAGTGTCCAGACTTCAATATGATCCACTTCAATTTTAAATTCACCTAGGTGGCGTTTTTTTTTACACTTTATTTATAGTCTTTGTGCCTATATTTCTTTTCTTGACAAGTTTGGATATTTAAGATGACCAAAAGAGATAGTGTTTCAAACTTGCTCTAGGAATGTCCTTTTCACTAATATAAGATGCAAGAAAATCTAAATAATATAATAATGGGGTCATATAATAATAATAAGGCTTGTCTTCGAGTCCTAAGATTAATGAGGAATGCAGTATGGGGGTCATACAATATATATAACATATATGACTCCATAAAATCTTAAATATATCTAAATGTATGTGGTGTATACAATATAACCACAGCAGTCTCATCTATTTTTCATACTCCATATTAGTGTTACATAACTTACAAATGTATTCCCCTTTTGTATTAAGTAATACCTATGAGTTATAATTTAAGCAAGCCCAGGACCAGCATTGACTAAACTAAACCAGAGACTAATTCAGTTAAAACAATACTTCTTTCAAAAATGTATTTGAATGTAAATCAATACCTACCAAAGCACAACTACTAAGAAGGATCATTGAGATGATGAAGGTGTCAAAGTATTTATGCTCAGCTAGTCGATACATGAAACAACGAACCTTCCACCAAACATGTCCACATACAGTTTTCTCAAGCTCGAGACAACAAGGGCAACGTTTGGTCAGTGAGTAGCAAAAGCAATCATCGGGTTCCTGTTGACAAAGTAAGCAAAGTGAAAATAAAAACACTTTTAGAATTTAGTGAAACAATCCAACTGATAAATATTGTTGTTTTTTTATACATCAGATTTTTACCCAGTTGTGAGGTATCAACTGAAATATGATCTAGGTATATTTTAATTAGTAGACATGGGGCTAAATTACATCCAATGTGATTGGAATGATTTGGATCAAAGATCAGTAAAGGATTTATCAATCATATATCATGTTTCAATAGTAATGTTTTGTAAAAATAATATAATTTCAGATTCATAGCAGGTATGATATATTTAATTAAAAGCAATAAATCACTTATATAGACCCTTTTTTTTAATAGACACTTTTAGATACATTTTTTTTAGACTACTTACTTTCAGACAGACCACTTACTTTCAGACAGACCACTTGCTTTCAGACAGACCACTTGCTTTCAGACAGACCACTTGCTTTCAGACAGACCACTTGCTTTCAGACAGACCACTTATTTTTAGACAGACCACTTGCTTTTAGACAGACCACTTGCTTTTAGACAGACCACTTACTTTCAGACAGACCACTTGCTTTTAGACAGACCACTTGCTTTCAGACAGACCACTTGCTTTTAGACAGACCACTTGCTTTTAGACAGACCACTTGCTTTCAGACAGACCACTTGCTTTTAGACAGACCACTTGCTTTTAGACAGACCACTTGCTTTTAGACAGACCACTTAATTTTAGACAGACCACTTACTTTTAGACAGACCACTTGCTTTTAGACAGACCACTTACTTTTAGACAGACCACTTGCTTTTAGACAGACCACTTAATTTTAGACAGACCACTTACTTTTAGACAGACCACTTACTTTCAGACAGACCACTTGCTTTCAGACAGACCACTTACTTTTAGACAGACCACTTGCTTTTAGACAGACCACTTGCTTTTAGACAGACCACTTGCTTTTAGACAGACCACTCTTGGGGGAGCTACCACCTTCTACCAAGCGCGTCCCCAGGTGGCGGATAGGGGAAAGACCCTTAGATATAAGGGTTAGCTGTGAATAGCAAATAAACAGCCGCGGACCAACTGGTTTGCAGTCATGGAGGATGAGGTGAAGTATTCCAGTGGTTAGAATATTTACTAAAAACATCTCAGAAATCCAGGGAAATGATTGCAAAAAGCGAGTATAGGGCGCTCTAACTCTAAACCCGGGTAGATGAAACCCGTTAGCTAGGGATAGCAGTTCATCTAGGAGAGAAAACTCCGAAAATAAACACCTGCTGCCTTGCAGATGATCTTGGATGATCAAAGGCTATGGGAGCACACCCAGAAAGAAAAGCAGGCTGAAGTCGGAGTCAATGGGCCTCCTGGCGCATAACACATTGACACGCAACCTCATCTATGTTGGAGTTCAGTAACGATTCTAATAGATGTGGCGTCCTGCCTGTGGAATCCCGCCGCGCAGGTAGGGGGCCGGGCTCTCCGCCTCGAAGGAGCCCACACAAGCGAGCTGGTGGTTCTTCTATCTCTGCCTGTGGAGCCAGGAGCAGGGACAAGAAAGTAAATACTACTGGCCAACACTCCAAGACCAAAAGTCTAAAAATCCTACAATGGAACGCAGAGGGCATCCAAAAGAAAAAAGAAGCTCTAAAAATATTTCTGCATGAGAAAGAAATTGATGTAGCTTGCATCCAAGAAACTCATTTGAACAGTAATCTTCGTTTCTCCATTAGAGGCTACACCTGCATCAGACAAGATAGAGAAATCAGACCTAAAGGAGGAATCCTCACCCTCATTAAAAATGATATCCCTACCACAGACATAACTATGCCCAACTCCTCAGAATCAGAAATAATGGGAACTAAGCTAATTCTCCCAGATGGAAATATTAATCTATTTAACTGCTACTTCCCACCAGACAAGGAAATAGAGATTGACCACATTCAAATACCTGACCAAGAAGACTGTCTAATCTTAGGAGATATGAATAGTCACTCTCAGAGCTGGGGATACCCAGACCTAAATGCCAGGGGAGAAGAAATTGAAGAATGGCAAGCAGAGAACAGACTTATCTTGCTAAATAAACCTGAGGACAAACCAACCTTTTTTTCAAGAGCCTGGCTAACATCAACCACTCCAGATCTAGCCTTTGCAACAGACAACTTATCCAAAAAGTGCACTAGAGAAGTTGCAGACCAGCTAGCCACCAGCGACCACAGACCCATATTGATCAGTATCGATACCTCCTTCAAAATATCAGAAAACTCCACCATCCCCAGATGGAACTACAAAAAAGCCAACTGGCACCTATTCTCAAAGCTCACAGACCTATATACAACTTCAATAAACTGCAAATCAAATCAGGTTAATAAGTCATTCTCAGCTTTCTCCAAAGCAATACTCCTAGCAGCTAAGGAATCAATTCCTAGAGGAGCAAGAAAAGATTATATCCCCAACTGGTCTGATCACCTTCAACAACTCCACAATGCCACTATTGAAGCCAGAAACACAGTAGAAAATAACCCTTGTATAGAAAATAACATAAATCTAAAAGCAGCTAACGCAGTTTTCAGGAAAAATTACCTTTCCGCCATGAGGAAAAGTTGGCATGAAAAAACAGAACAACTAAACGTAGATAGAGATGGCCACAAACTCTGGCGTATAGCCAAATGTCTCAACCAGGAAGAAAACAGAACAACTCCTATAGTAATAGAAAAGGACAACAAACCCCTGAAAGGCCAAGAAGCAGCAAATGAATTCATTAAGTTTTTCCAAAGCGTAGGACAAATACAAATTAATGAAAGTAGAAATAAAGATGTAAACTCAGAAATCCAAGATAAATTCAAAGAAAACAATCCAGCTTACTCCTTGGGAATGACCACTAATCTTAAAATGAAGGAACTAGATGAATCCCTAAAAGCCCTCAAACCAAAACAAGCCCCGGGCCCAGACAAAATATCAAATGACATGCTTCTTCACTTGGGTCCTCAAGCCAAAAGAAAACTGCTACACTTATTCAATGCTAGCTGGAAATCTGGGAGAATTCCAAACATCTGGAAAAAAAGCCATTATGACCCCTATACTAAAGCACGGCAAGCCAAGAAATAAACTGGATAGCTACCGTCCCATCAGCCTCACTAGCTGTACCTGCAAACTGATGGAAAGAGTGATAAATAGAAGGCTGACATGGATCCTTGAGTCAAATAACCTACTCACTGAAGCCTAGGCTGGCTTCAGAAAAGGCAGATCAACAGAAGATCAAATTGCCTTCATCACACAAGAAATAGAAGACGGCTTTCAAGAAAAGAAACCAACAACAATTGTGTGGGTTGACTTAGAAAAAGCATTTGACAAAGTATGGGAACAAGGTCTCTTGCTCAAGCTAATCAAGCATCACATATCCCACAGAATGTACAACTGGATAAAGGAATACCTAAATAATAGAAAAGCCTTAGTTTGCATGCAAGGACAAAGAAGCCACACAGTGGGTATAAAAAATGGTGTCCCCCAAGGAGGAGTCCTATCCCCAACACTTTTCCTAATATTCATAAACGATCTAAATCAAAACCTACCCAAAAAAGTTAAGAGCAGCATGTATGCAGATGACCTTGCCTTAATTAGCACAGAAGAATATGTAGGAACATCGAAATTTCAATTACAAGATGCTCTTGATAAACTCAATAATTGGTCCAAAGACTGGGGCATGTCCATTAACACAAAAAAGACAACATATACCATATTCTCACTGTCAACAAAACAACAAACAATAAAATTAACATTAGATAAGGAAGCTTTAGAAAAAAATGACAGCCCTACTTATCTTGGAGTCACCTATGACCCGAGACTAACCTGGAAAAACCAAATAGATAAAACACAGAGTAAAGGCATCCAGAGACTATCCCTCTTGAAAAAATTAGCTGGCACAGATTGGGGAGCAAATCACAACATCCTGAAAAAGACCTATACCAGTTATGTAAGACCTGTACTAGAATATGGTGCCACAGCATGGGGCTCAGCAGCCCAAACCAACCTTAGAAAAATAGACAAGGTTCAAAACATTGGTCTAAGGATAATGACAGGAGCAATCAAAACAACACCCATAAGAGCTATGGAGGAAACCGCTGGCCTGATCTCTCTGGATGAAAGAAGAGAAATAAAAATCCTTTCCCAATTCACAAAATTGGAAACCTTGGAGAGGCACCCACTCAGAACAAAAATCCACAAAACTGGCACAAAAAACCGTCTCAAAAGGACCAATTTCATACAGGAATCTCTAAACCTAAAAAAGAAACACCAACTTGAAAAAATTACTCTGGAATCCTCGATATACTATAATGAATCTCCACCCTGGGACGAAAGCCCTCTTCCTACTATAAGGGACCATATTGAAAACATAAAAAGAAAATCTGATTACAGACCAACAGAGCTCAAGGAAATAGTGAACTGTTTTCTACATACCAATTACCCTAGCAATCAGTGGATCAGAGTTTACACGGATGGCTCATCCCATAAAGCCACCACAAATGGAGGAGCTGGAATACTTATCGAATGGCCAGATGGAGGAAAACTAGAAAAATCCTTTGCAACTGGAGAGCTCTCTGACAGTCACAGAGCAGAAAGGGAAGCACTAGCACTAGCTGCTACCATGCTAGCAAATCATCCAAGTTCCCCTCACAGTCAGATTGTCTTTCTAACAGACGCAAAAACAACCCTCCAAAGCCTGCAAAACTCTGATTCCCCTTATATTAAAAACCTCAGAACAGCACTCACAAAGCTCAACCACAACAGCAAAAAAACTGTCATTCAATGGATACCAGCTCACATACAACTAGCAGGAAATGAGAAGGCTGACACACTCGCCAAGAGTGGGAGAACAAACTCACAAGTAAACTCTGCTCTCTATCCAGAAGAAATGAAGAAATTAATTGTAGATAAAATAAATGAGAAATGGACGAGCTCCCATCCAAATCACAAGAAAGATGATGCTTACTATAAGCTATCCCGACAAGACCAACGTCTAATCTTTCGACTCAGGACCGGACACAAAAGAATGCGACAACACATGTTCCGGAAGCTCAAAATTGGAACCAGTGAAATCTGCCTATGTGGAGTATCACCAGAAAATGCCGACCACGTCCTCCAAAACTGCTCTCTCTACCAAGAGGCCCGTATAAGACATTGGCCCCAAATCACCCCAATAGAAAGAAAACTATATGGAGAGCTCCCTGATTTGGAAACCACTGCGCAGTTCATCTCATGTATTGGTCTAGTCATATGAACACTCCAACATAACAATGAGAACGATGAAGAAGAAGAAGAAGAAGACAGACCACTTACTTTTAGACAGACCACTTACTTTTAGACAGACCACTTACTTTTAGACAGACCACTTCCTTTAGACAGACCACTTACTTTTAGACAGACCACTTACTTTTGCATAGACTATTTCCACTTCATTAATTTCATGTTCAGCTTCTAAATCAATTTTTTTAGTTTGGGCTGAGTCTGACAAGGAGGAGCAGCTTGAGCAATGGCTAGAACCACTATTACTTCCCAGTGGCGACTTAAGATCTTTAGTAGAGTACACACTTCCAGCTCTGGAAATCTAAACCAAAAAATATGATGTCATTTATATAAATAGAATCTACTTTCTTAGGCTATTTACAGAACCATTAGTTGACTGCACAGATTTATTTTTAATTTGAAAATGAATCTTGGCAATATTAAGATGGAAGTTTTAAAATCAAGCAAGTTATATTGCTCTTTAGATCAAATTTTAGGATTAAAGAGTTAACATAGGATAAAAAGTTGTATCAAACAAACATATCAATCTTACTGTTAAATGGTCTTATTTTAACATGGTCACTAGATATAGTCAATTGGATTAGAAAATACTCATCCTTAATCTTCGGAATTGAAGACAATGCCTTTTATTAATATTATTTGTTTTATACAAAACCCAGAAGAAGAACCCTCTAGGGGTTTTATATAAAATGGAAGCCTTACCATTAGTTTCAGAGCTGTGTCATCGAAAAACGTTTTTCCTTTGTTCACCAAAAACAAATTTAAAAAATTTTCTTAAATAGTTCTTATGCTTCCTCATTTCATTATCATTTGCTTAAACTTTCTCATCTTATCTTATAGATAACAGAGGTTACTTCAAAAAAAAAAAGACAATTACTTCCTACGCATTTCATGTGGCAATCTAGTCAAGGATGTTTATCAGTGACTTAAACTCTGTCAAGTCTTTGGTTTTCCTGCTACGCATTTCATTGTGGCAATCTAGTCATGCATGTTAATCAATGACTTAAACTCTGCTAAGTTTTTGTTTTTTCCTGGCTGGTTCAGGCAACCCATTCCATTCTCTAATAGCACTAGGAAAGAAGGAGCACTTGTACAAATTTGTTCTAGCATATGGAATAAGAAATGTGCCTTTATCTCTGTGTCTTTCTGGGTATTTCATTAGGTTTTGGTTTTCTATTTGTAAATTATAGTTTAGTGTTTTATGTATCATAGCTTCTTTACTTTTTATTCTATAAAAATGTTACTCTAATCAAATTTAAACATTCATTTGTTATAAATATCACTGCTCATCAAGTATTATTCCCTCAAATCATTAGTAGTACAAAAGTTTTCTCATAAAGTATTATTTCCTTAAACCATCATTGGCGTCTGCTCAACTTTTTCTCCTCCCATGTCTTACTTTAGCACCATCAGGAACATCCTCGGGAGTTTTCTCCAATGCAATCAAAGTTCCATCACCAAGAAAGTTTTCTTTCCCATTCATTTCCTGTTGTTCTAATGCTGGTGGGGGTGGCCTCCAGTTTTGCTTTCGTTGAAGTTTCACCTTGATGCAGACTATAATTTTAACTTTAACCCAGTTTCCAAAGCGCCTGAAATAGATACAAAAATTAAGGTCACATTTTGTTTTCAGCATCATCAATTATTTCTGGTAAACCACTTATAAAAAAAAAAACCCAAAAGAAAATTATGGCTTTCCCACATGATATAGATTTACTTATACAAAATATTATATAGAAAATGTAAGTCTTTGTCTAAGTTAACAGTTCTTTGAGATTTTAAAATTGTAAGGGAAATATATTTAGTTAAATATATTTAAGAGTTGTATTCATGCACAGAAAAGTGAGGGTTACTTTAGTATCAATGTATATCTAGAGCATGAAATAGATTGCAAGCAATTAATATATTTCTTTAGGTATCATACCAACAACTGCACGATTCCAAAAGTAAAAACAGCAGTGAAATAAGGAAAAGGAAAAATCAGCCTGAGTTGACAACATCCCTTATGAATTTCTAAGGCTGGAAGAGAGGCCATGATAAGTACATTGTTAAAAATCTGGAATAAGATTGGGCAGTCAGGAGAATAGCCAAAGCCCTGAACCCAATCATCATCAACTTGCCAAATAAAGGCAATTTGAAAATCTGCCAAACTTATTCTCCTAACAGCCTCAGTGAAGTCCTATTATATTATTTTGCAAAACAGCCGAAGACCAAAAGCAGACAAAATTATATCAGAGAATCAAACAGGTTTTTATAAAGGCCTGCAGCACAATGACACAACAGGATACTCTGAGAAATACCTCTACCACAAGTAGAACCTCTTTGATTTCTTTGTTGATTTTAAGAAGGCTTTCAACAGTCTGACCATGATTCAAATATTCCAGAACCTTTACAATCAGGCCACCAGTGCAGGTTGCTTCAAGATCAACATTGAGGATTGGTTCAAAACCACAGTGGAAGTGAGACAAGGCTACCTACTTTTCACTCAATCTTCCTTGAAGGGATAATGGAGGATGCTTGTTGAAGGACACAGTAAGTATTGGCAGTAGAAATATTGCTAAGCTGCTTTTGCTAATGACACAGATGGTCTGGCAGGAGCATAGAAAGAACTAGTTGACTTTGTGATGCCCCTGGACAAAACTTCTGCAGCATCTATCATGTAAATCAATGCCAAAATGCACAATAAATGACTAAGTGGACATCAGACCTAAATTACTGGTCAGAACTGCACAGTTTACAGCAGCACATGCAAAGCTCAAGACATTTGAAAAGACAAATGCAAAGCCCTCAGCACAAAAATGTGTTCCTTGGTCATGATGACATTCCTGTATGCATCCAATCTTGGACCTAACATGGAAATAAGATGTTACAGGCAGGATTGCAGGACAACGTTAAGAAATGGACAGGGCAGTGTATGTGCAAAAAACAAGAAAAGTGAAGAGAGATGTTTATCAGATCATGTGTCGTACCCCAACCATTCCACAGAGTAAGGAGTGGGAAGCATGGTCGAGAGGCCAAGTGCGCTTGAACTTGGCTTGGCTACCTAGAAGGGGGCTCAAGGTTCGACACCCGACTCGGGCAGAGTTGTGTTTACTGAGCGCCTAAAGGCAGCATGGAAAACCAAATCCTAGATACCCCCTCCCCCAAGTGGTCCACAAATAAGATTGGACCAAAAGCGCTCTGAGCATGCTATAAGCATGAAAGTAGCGCTATATAAAAGCTAGAATAATAATAATAATAGGTCAAGGTGAGGGAAGAAAGTTGTCATCTAGCAGCAGCATTAAGCTTCTTATTAATCTGATTAAATCAATACAAACAGCCTATTTGCAAATCTTAAAAAAAGAACGCACTTTTTAAGATTTGCAACAAGATCTGGCAGTCAAGAAAATGATGCAAGCTCTGGACCCAATCACTCATCATCACTCTTCCATAGAAAGAAAATTTACAACTCTGTGAAAACTACAGTGCCATCAGCTTTAGAAGTCATCCCAACATAGCCCTGTTAAAGATTATATTAAACCAGATAAAACCAATAGCAGACAAAATTATATCAGAAGACAAGGTTGCAACACAACAGAACAAATCCTAACCCTCAGAATACTATGTGACAATATCTTCAACACTAAGAGAATCTTTTCCATGTCTTTATTGATTTCAAGAAAGCTTTTGACAGAGTATGGCATGGGGCACTATGGGTGACAATGGAAAAGTACAACATAAATAAGTAATCCAGAACTTCTACAAAGAGGCCACTATTGTGGTGTACTTCAACAATTATATTGTGGACTGGGTTTAACACCACAGTTGGAGTAAGACAAGGCTGCCTACTTTCACCAACACTCTTCAGTATCTTCCTTGAAAGGATAATGGAAGATGCTCTCGAGGGCTATGAAAGTACTATACGCTTTGGAGGAAGACAAATTACTACCTTGCGCTTTGCAGATGGCCTAGGGACAGAAGAAGAACTAGCTGACTTAGCGATGCGCAAAGACAAGACATCTACAGCATATGGTATGCAAATAAATGCCGAAAAACAACAACAAATTATGACCAATGGCAAACAGGGCTTTCAAAGGGTCATCAGCACTGCGGGAGAAAAGCTGTCAAGTGTCAGTAGTTTTAAATATCTCGGAGGTAGCGTCTCAGATGAGGAAACAAAACCTGAACTACTGGGCCAAATAGTACAGTCCACAGCAGCTCTTGCTAAACTCGAAACAATATGGAAAGACAAAGGCATAGCCCTCCACACCAAAATCAGACCGATGTGCTCCCTGGTCATAGGCACATTCTTATATGCTTGTGAGTCTTGGACGCTGACTGCAGAGCTAGAGAGGAGGATCCTAGCAGTGGAATTGAGATGCTAGAGAAGAATCCTAGGGATCCCATTCAAAGATCGCATCACAAACGAAGAGATTAGAGACAAGGTTATTACAGCAATTGAACTCTATGATAAACTGCTAACTATTGTTAAAGAAATGCCAAATTGAACTCCATGGCCATATTACAAGGTCTTCAGGGCTTGCGTACCTGGAAAAAGAAGAAGAGGCAGACACAGAAAGCAATGGAAAGACAACATAAAAGAATGGACTCGCCTGTCATTCTATCCAAGGCAAATGACAGGGAGGAATGGAGAAAGACGGTTGACAAATCTTGTGTGGTGCCCCGATGTATGTAAAATGTAAAATGTTTTACATGATTCAGATGTGCCTTCAGAGCTGAAGATAATTTACCTCTCACAGGACGATGTGGGATGGCAGGGGGCATGGTATGGATCCGGGACCATCAATAAGTGTGAACAACAGTCCAGCGCCCAGACTGTATGACCAGGCAGCCAATAGACTAAGGGATAGGTGAACAGCCTATTTGCTGATCCATTCAGATAATACAAGGCTAGAAGAAAACTTAGCTATCCCACTATAATAGTTTTGACACATAACATATCTAATATAATTATGATCACCTTAATAACAAGAAAGCTAACAAAACTATAGCACTCTAAAAACATGCCTGGATCAAATTTAGAGTAAAAAAAGAATGATCATAATGTGACCACAGTTCTGTAGGACCTGGTAGAATCAAAGTAGCTGTTGGATGTTCTGTTGGCATAACAAACTCTAAACTAGGGTGGCTGCCTGGTCGTGCAGTTTGCTCGCTGGACTGTCGTTCGGATTTATCGACGGTCGAGGGTTCAAACCCTGCCCGCTCCCATCCCCCGTCGTCCTGCGGGAGGTTTGGACTAGGAAGTAAACTATCTTCAACTCTGAAGGAACATCCGAGTTATGTAAAACATTTTACAAAAACAAAACATAAACCAGGAAACAGATAAACTTTAATTAGGTCTATTAGTGAATTTGATTGTAACTTTATGCAAATATATCTCAAAGTTATGGTGATACAATCAAAGTTATGGTCATATAACATTTATTTGGAGCTGCAAAATCCTATGCCAATATTAACAAAATAATTGATGGCTGCCTGGTTTGTGCGCTGGACTGTCCTTCAGACTTATCAATGGTACCGGGTTCAAAACCAGCCCGCTCCCATCCCGTCTTCCTGCGGTTGGTTTAAACTATGAAGTAAATTATCTTCAACTCTGAAGGAACATTCGAAACATGTAAAATATTTTACAAACAAACAAACAACAAAATTGATATTCTTAATAACATTAAAAAATGCATAATGAATGGAAAAAAAAATTAATAGTAATATTGAGTGAATGACTTACTTAAACCTGTCTATAGCTTCTGCTATTTTATTTGGTTCATCATCAGACTCCGATCTTGACAAACTTTCACTTCCAAAAGAGCTAAGTAGCAAGGCAAGAAATAGATTCAAGACCTAAAGATACAGAAGAAAATAGTGTTACTCACCAGGGTTAATAATAATTTCCATACACTAGTAAAACAAAAGTGTATGCCAATGAAGTTCAATCAACTACAAAAAAGTAGCTCTTTTATATAATGGACTACCTGATATAATTATGGCTGCCTGGTTGTGTGGACTGTTGTTGGGACTTATCGATGGTCCAGGGCTAAAACCCTGTCCACTCCCACCCATTTTGCTGGAGGTTTGGACTAGGAATGTGGTATTTATTGTTTAAAGATTTTTTTTTTTTGCAGAATCTAATGGAACTATTATTATGATATATTTATACATTCACTAATCTAATTTTTTAAAGTATAAACTCTAGGATCATTAGGGATGAAACACCTTTACTTTGTTTCTATTATGGTACTGTTTGAAAGTGATGCCTTTATCTACATCTACAATTAAGTCTCACCCCTTTATCTCTTATCTTATCTTATATAATAAAGATGTTACTTCAAAAAAGAAGAGGATTACGTCCTACATGTCATACATATTAACCAATGACCTAAATTCTGCTAAGTCACTAGCTTTCCTGGTTAGCTCAGGCAACCCATTACATGCTCTAATAGCACTAGGGAAGAAGGAGTATTTGTACAAATTTGTCCTAGCACATCTCTTATATATCATCGCTATTCTTTGGCATATTGATTTGTAGCTGTTAAGAATTAAAATAACTTTGTCTCCTTAGATGGAACAGTCTAAGATGGCAACTATCTACAAAATAACTTCGTGTCCTTAGATGGAACAGTCTAAGATGGCAACTATCTTCAAAATAACTTTGTCTCCTTGGATGGAACAGTCTAAGATGGCAACTATCTTCAAAATAACTTCGTGTCCTTAGATGGAACAGTCTAAGATGGCAACTATCTTCAAAATAACTTTGTCTCCTTGGATGGAACAGTCTAAGATGGCAACTATCTACAAAATAACTTTGTCTCCTTAGATGGAACAGTCTAAGATGGCAACTATCTTCAAAATAACTTTGTCTCCTTAGATGGAACAGTCTAAGATGGCAACTATCTACAAAAATGTAGGCCATGCACAGTATGTTTTTGCCCTGGCAGTTGTTCCCTTTAAGGATGAACTAATTAAAAAGAAACAATTAGAAAAGTTTGAGAGGAAACCTCTTAGTCAAAGTCCCATGAAGTGTGATATATATCTAGAGCAGGGGTTCTCAACCTGTGGGTCGCGACCCCCTGGTGGGGTCGATTGACGATTAGCCAGGGGTCGCCTAAGACTATCGAAAATATGGATTGTTGTTGTCTATTCTTCTATTGCTGTATGTGTGTGGGGGGTGGGGGTCGCAACAGAGTGGGAGATTGTAAAAAGGGGTTGCCGAGCATAAAAGGTTGAGAACCGCTGATCTAGAGGCCTCTACTCACATTTTACAGCTTAACATTAAAAGATTTAACCATTTATATGAAAACCTTATGCCAATTATCCGCCTATGATGGACAGAGAAAAGAGTTTATGTAGAGTCCATTAGTTGCTAGGTGACATTTATTTAGTAAATAAGATAAATCAGTATCAATAAGATAATGTTATTCAAATGTAAAGTTAGAAATGCATTTGGTTAACTCTTCAACTTATTAGAACTACATGAATGAAAACTACCAGATATTAATGGAGCAGTGAAACCATTGTAGGCTAAGGTATATATGTAGCCTATAAAGGGATTAATGAAATTAATCTAACAAACTCAGAAACAGAATAATCTTTCAGGTAAAAAAAGAGTAAAATTTCCCTTTCAGACCTTGCGATCCTAGGGCAGGTGATGTTAACGAGTAGGGTGTCATGTGACCAGCACAACGACCAACCGCCTTCGCTTTCTCCAACTTAAGTCAGGCACCCATTAGAGTTGGGTGGACTCAAGGGCGCCTTTAAAATCCCGAAATTCAAAATCAGCTCTGATTGAGATTCGAACCCAGGACCCCAGGTTTGGAAGCCAAACCGCGCCCCCAATCTTCCAGGAGATTATCGCACAAAATTTTTTTCTAGCTTTTGAATTGAGCAATACGATAATTCTATCCTGCAATTAGGAATGGAATTTCTAAAAATCCCAATAAAATTTGATTAAAAAACAACTTACCACTAAATTGCCGATGATGTAAGTCAGTAAAAAAAAAGGAACACAGCTCCAGCCATTAGCTCGATGACAATTCCACATTGATTCAATCCACTCTCCACACAGGACTCGGAACACAATCATAAAAGAATGCATGAAATCATTGAAGTTCCACCTGGGCATACATTCTGGGTCTGGGTTGGGTTCCTTGGTTGTTTCACTAAGTACAAAAATAGGAACAATCTTCAACTAATAATGGAACAATCTTCAACTAATAATGGAACAATCTTCAACTAATAATGGAATGATCTTCAACTAATAATGCTCAGCTTATGGAAACAAAAATGGTGATCTAATAAAGCTTATAATGGAAAACAATATGCTAAATATGAAAATTAATAATCAAATTAGGATTATAATAAAACAAAACAAGCTCTTAATATTATAAAAGTGTAATGACACAATTTGTCTTTGTCACAAAGGCTTAATTTTTCTATAAAGGTGCAAATAAATCGAATATGTTTCTTACAAAATATTTTGTCCAAAGAAAGTGATAGCTTACTTTTTGGGACAGTAATAGGGCTCATACCCCTGTGAGAACAGCTGCTGACCCATGACGGCAAAGATAAAGATAACAATAGCCAAGACGATGATCAGATTTCCCAGCGCACCCATTGTTCTTGCTACAATAGCAATCAGCATGTTCAGAGTTGGCCAGGATTTGGCAAGTTTAAACACACGCAGCTGTCCAAGAAATTGTACAAGTACTTTTTTTTTAAAATGTCATGAACTAGAATAATTTTAAAATAGAATTAATTAGTATAAAGTACCACAACACAGTTCAGCACTGTAAGCTGTAACACACCTAATATATATTAATATACCCTAAATAAGAAGAAAACTTCACATATTAAAACATGTAAGTTAATCATTACACAACTCACACATTAAATTTAACACAAAAAACAAAACCATAAACACACCTAAATAATTACAATAGCATCTAGAATGAGAGACATTCCATAAAGTACACAAAAATTAAAACTAACTTATAACATTCTTCTTTTAAATGCATTTCAACTAATATTGAGACTAATTTTAAAAATTAGATATTTTTAAAAATGAAAACTTCAGTCACCAAAAATAAAATAAAACATTTTTAGACTGCATTTTAAAAAGTATACTGATGACTGTCATTCCACTAGTACAAAAGAAGAAGCTTAAGTTTACCAATCTGAAAGCCCGCAGTACAGAAAGTCCAGGTAACTCAGTCAAGCTGAGCTCCATCAGGGAGAGTACCACAATAAAACAATCAAAAATGTTCCAACCATCCTTGAAATAGACTACAGGACTGAGGGCCAGAATTTTCAAGAATGCTTCAGCAGCAAATATTGCAGTGAACACCTAGAGGCAAGAAATAATCAAAAATACAATGATTACATTAAAATTTTAAAGTCAATTTCATTTGTTCTGTATCTTTCTATTCTTAAAAATAGAACATTATTAAGGTTCTTGCTAAACAAAGTTGAAGTAGTCTATACTTATTAAAGTTTCAAATTTAGTAAATATTTTGGTTATCCTGTTTGCTGAGGCTATCTATTTCTTGATTGAATAAAACAAGAAAATAAAGATCTCTTGTGTAAAATAAATAAATTAAAGTTTTTATATAGCGCTACTTTCGTGCTTATAACATGCTCAGAGCACTATGGTCCAATCTCATTTGTGAACCAGTGCGGTGAGGGGGTAACTGGGAGAAAGTTTTTCCGTGCTGTATTTAGGCGCTTAGTAAACACAACTCTGCTTGAGTCAGGTGTCGAACCTTGAGCCCCTTTCATAGGTAGCCAAGCCAAGTTCAATCGTACTTAGCCTCTTGACTTAGTTTAAGCAAGCAGAATGCATCAGTTTCTTTCTGATCATTTAATAGGTTTGCTGAAAGTGGAACCTCAGGAATATAGATATTGATGAAAATATGTGGAAGGAAATTCCCCTATATCAGACAGCATGAAGACAGTTTGTGCATGCTGGTATGACCCTCGCATAGAGCAAAAGGGTTGAGGTAAGCAGGTAGATATCCTTGAAGAGAAACTGTGGCAACATTTGCTGCTATGTTATTAGCTAGTTTAGTTACAACAGATTCTGATCCAATTCAAAGAGAAGCAACTTGAGCCAGCAAAACTTCATTTGGTCACATTCATTCACATCCACTAGTTCAAAAGAAGAAGCCTAAGTTTACCAATCTGAAAGCCCGCAGTACAGAAAGTCCTGGTAACTCAGTCAAGCTGAGCTCCATCAGGGAGAGTACCACAATAAAACAATCAAAAATGTTCCAACCATCCTTGAAATAGACTACAGGACTGAGGGCCAGAATTTTCAAGACCCTTTTTAATGCCCATTCCACTGTACTTTGAAGAATGACTTTTGACAGTGAGTCATGACATGACTCATGATCTGGCTCAACTTTCTTCTCTTACAGTATTGAGGAATTCTTCCTATTGCCAGCCAGAGTGTTGACTAATAACAGTACAACACATTTGTCTTATTTTCATGGTATCTGGTACCCAGCATTTTTCTGCAGCATTTACTCCCAAAAGCTAGAATTCTTCTTTCAGCCTCAGCGTTTAGTGTACAACTTTCACAAGCATATAGCAGTACAGAGAACGCTAGCAAAGATTAAGTTTTAATTTTACTTGGAAGCTGATCTTCAGAATATGCCAGGATTAAACAGGTTTTTAGCTCTTTTATTGATGCTCCATCTCTTGTTATGTTTGATCCTAAGTATTTAAATGAGTCAACTTCTTCTGTATGCAACAATTTCTATTACCTCCACCGCAAATTAATATTTTTATTTTTTTCAGCGCTTATTTCCATGCCAGCTGCTCTAACTGCAGCATCCAGTTTTTAAGTAAGGTCATGTGACTCGTCTGCATTTTTTCCAAAAGGTCTATATCATCTGCAAACCTGAGATTTGAAATAGGCCATTCTTCCTGAAGAGAAAAGTATGCTACAGAGACACACCTTAAAACAGTAAAATGACCAAAAATGAGCATAGTTCCTGGAAGACGGAAGGTACAAACTCTCTTTCATGTGTTAAACTAAAGGAAATCACACACAAACTTAAAGTGTTTTATCACTTTAGTTTAAAAAAAAAAGGTATTAATATTTATTGCTCTAGGTAGTTAGATACAGCCAAAGATTTATATTCTAGTAGAAAGAATTCATTAGTTTAACATCTTCACCAGATATAATATTATTACATCCTAACCCAGACCTCCTTCATGATGATCAAGCCTTCATCAGAGCAACAGGAATAAACTCTTAATAGGATTACAATGATTTCATTTAGTGACTCTCAAAGGATGAATACAGAAAGTAAAAACAAATAATAAACTCTAAACTGCAACTGACATGCACAAAAATGAAGGCACAAAGATGAAAATACATAATGCAGGACAAATACATTTCAATAGTCCTGCATTTAAAGTGCCTTTCAAACAAGAAATAGGTTGCTAATGTAACCAGGAAAACCTAAATTTTCAAACAGTTTTTGATCTATATTTACATAATGGCTGTCTTAATCTTTAAGGGCTTTCTGAAAATTTTAAGATAACATTATGAATAATTAAAATAAAATTAATCACTGTAAAACTGTATAAATACAAAATATATTTGCTATTTTAAGTTTTTATCATCTAGGCACAGTCTTACAAAGCCCTGTTTGTTGTTCACCCCTTAACCCCAAGTCTAGGCACGTCTTACAATGCCCTGTTTCTTTTTCAGCCCTTAAGCCTCAAGTCTAGGCACAGTCTTACAAAGCCCTGTTTGTTGTTCACCCCTTAAGCCCCAAGTCTAGGCACAGTCTTACAAAGCCCTGTTTGTTGTTCACCCCTTAAGCCCCAAGTAAATCACCTCATTTGCCATTGATGAAACATTTGCAAGCTTAGGATCCATATCATAGTGGTCCATGGCCATGAACAGAGTATTGGCCACAATGCAGACTGTGATGAAAAGGTCGACAAAAGCATCCATGATGAAAAGTCCAGCCAATCTCTGAATTTTCTGAAAGTTCGGACTACAGTCCCAGGTACAGAAATATTTCCACATTAAGTCTTTCATGTTCCTCTTGTGAATACTAGCCATGCTGACATAACCTGAAGTAAAGAATAGCACATGTTGAATCCCTTTAATAACAACACTGCAAATAACAGGTGGTTTGTGTTGGTGGGTAACAACAACTGTACCAATTTAAATGAAATAGGGCAATAGACTAACTCATAGATAGGTTAGGAGAACAAAGTAGAATTTATTCTAATGGGAAGAACAGTTTTTTACGTACCAAGAATGAGAAAAAGAGTCAAAGAGAGAAGGAAATTATATTTATATGACTCAAGAATGGTTTTAAAAAAATGCATAGTTCTAATTCTCAAGCATTAAAAAAATGAAACTATCACACATTTCTTTAGTTTTTCTATAGCCGATGTCCAACACAATATCATCTATGTTTGTTTGTTTGTTTAATGTTTTTATGTTTCGAATGTTCCTTCAGAGTTGAAGATAATTACTTCCTAGTCCAAACCTCCCGCAGGACGAGCAAACAGGGTTTGAACCTGTGGCCATCGATATATCTGAATGACAGTCCAGCGCGCAAGCCGCACGACCAGGCAGCCTATCCATCACAATGCTCTTGCCAACAAAAGCATTGGGTCCCTTAATGCTGGGTAGATTGAGGAAAGTCTAAATATCCTGAATGAGGCTCAATCAAAAGTCTAGTTGATGCTCTCAGTTTGAAGACTTTTTATGATAAACATTATGTCACTTTGAATTTTAAAGAAATATTTACATATTGTGTAACTTTATAAATATTTTCTTTTTCTTCTTCTAGCCAGCTTTTGTAAGCTCTTTTGCGGTCAGTACCAAGAAAAAGCAGCTGTTTCTATTGCCATACAGAGTGTAGGTTATGCTGGGTTGCAGTGGTAAAAAGGTCTATTTAAAGTGAAATAAATTGGGGCAGTGAAAGAGGCTCGGATTGTCTGTAAAAGAAGGACTTACTTTTTCTATGCCCAGAAGCTTGATCTAATATGTCTTTTAGAACCATCACATCTAGCAAAAATGAAAAACAAGATAATTTGTTAACAGAAGGAATAGGAAACTATTGGGCTTTTTTTTTTTAACACATGTTTAGGTTAAAGTGATCTACTTAGAATAATTGTAAATGGCACCCAACTTGTCAATGTACACCCTGCTCCATGGATCAATGCAAATGACATTTAATAAATTTAATGAAATCCCATTACAAGTTTTAAAATATCTACTTGAAGCTTACATTGCCAGTAGTTTGGTGGGTCATAGTAAAGGGTTAAGGCAGGATATTTACATAGAAACTGAACACAAACTCTGCCAAAAATATAAATAAACTGAAACTGATACAAAATAACTTTTCAAGATCATCCAACTTTCTTTCTTAAGTAAAATAAATCACTTCATAATAACTGTACCCCTGATGCTAATGTTGTTGTCATACTTGACAGCACATTGTCCAGTAAACTGCTTAAGTAGGTCAGAAAAGATAATAAACATTATGTTACGAATGTCCAGCAAAATTTTAGGTCAAGACTTAACAGTTGTTTAACAATATACAATTGACAGAGAATCTATTTGGACTGTATAGAGACATTACGGGATCCCCAATAAAATAATAACCATAATCAAGAACCTTTATGATGGTTTCACCTGCCAAGTAACCCACTGTGGCAATCTGTCAGAGGAATTTCCAGTCACAACAGGAGTCAAACAGGGATGTCTTCTTTCACCACTCCTGTTCCTTCTAGTATTGGATTGGGTCGCAAAAGAAGCCTACTCTAACGCAGGGAAAGGAATCCAAAGGACTCTCACACAAAAACTGGAAGATCTGGAATTTGCTGATGACATAGCCTTATTATCACACAGACTACAGGATATACAAGAAAAGGTCACAGCTTTAAGCGAAGTAGGAAAAAGAAAAGGCCTCAAAATAAACCACCAAAAACAAAAGTACTTAAAGTAAACAATAAACAAAGTGGAGACATAGTACTGTATTCTCAGACAATAGACCAAGTAGAAAATTTTATATACCTTTATATCAGTTGGAACAGATGAAGACATTAAACGCCGTATAAATCTAGCGCATCAGACATTTACACAGCTAAAACCAACCTGGAAATCTCCTCACATCTCAAACAAGACTAAACTAAGAATCTTTAACTCTAATGTCAAGGCTGTCCTATTGTATGGTTCTGAAACATGGAGCACAACTGAAGCAAAAACAAAAAAATACAGACCTTCATCAACAGATGCCCGAGAAATATCCTAAAAATACACTGGTATGACAAAGTAGAAAACACCAAACTGTGGGAGATGAGTAGACAGAAAAATATAGAGGTGCAGATCTTAGAGAGAAAGTAGAGATGGATTGGTCACACCCTTTGAAAAGATACCAGCAACAGATCTAGGCAGGCCTTATTGTGGAACCCCCAGGGAACAAGACGCAGAGGAAGACCAAAAAGAACATGGCGACGCAGTGTACTTGAAGAAGCAGAGAAGACCGGGAAGAGCTGGGAAACCATTAAAAAAACTAGCAAGAGATCGTGGAGTGTGGCGTGTTTTTGTAGAGGCCCTATGTTCCATGAGGAACTCAAAGGAGTGATGATAAAGATGAAAAAAATATACTGGACAGAAGAAAGAAAAATCTGAAGAATTTTGGAAAGCTTCAAGAATTATTATAGTTACTAAAAGACAGGATGAGATGTTAGTTTATTGGAAAAGTATTGGAGGGCCATTGTACTAGTCTGTTGGTTAGTATTAACTCTTTCTCTCCTAACTAACGATACCAACGTTGATTCCACCAGAATGTGGTAAATAATTACGAAGAGAAAGAGTTAATCTCATCAGTCAAGTCATTATTGTATTAATGCTTATACAAGTTAAATATGTGATTTTCAATGTAATTTATTTAACAGATTTATATTTCTTTTCTGTTATCAAGTTTAAAGGCATTAAGCCTTGATTAACTAACCATCCACATGTTGTTACTTTAAAGTTTTAGTGGAAGATCTCCCAATACTGCAAATATGGCAACTCTCAAACAAATATGTCCCAACTGTAAAATACCTCTTACCTTTCATTTCAACATTTTGTCCTGTGCCACTGTTGCCTAGAAACGGATTACTTTCTGATGTTTTATCCTTATCCATGCCATGACCAGAGCCACTGCTTACAGAATCATGCTGCGGAATAATTATAGAACATTCAAAACAAAAAAACGTATGCCAAAACCAGAATCAACAATATGTAATATTCTAATGTCTTAATCAACTCTTTCAGTGTGGCATTAAGCTTAGCCAGCAGTGTCACTAGCGATGGCAGGTGCAACGTTACTCTCGGCGAGTAACTTGGATTACAGTATTTGTTTCTCTATCTTTATAATGTTAAACATTTTAATTTTATCTTAATTTTTGTATTTTTTGCATGTGAGAGTATTGTTCTTTGTTTTTGTTGTTAACTGGATGCGGGACCAAGAAATTAAAAAAAAAAAATGACATTGTTTTAGTTGTTCTACCTTTTCAGTTTATATCACGGGATCCACAATAATGTAAACAATACAACTTTTAGTGCAATTTTTAAATTGTGCAAAATTTCAGCTTGATCCAAGATTAGGTGTCTGAGAAACAATGAGTAAAAACTTTTGGACAGACAGACACACAGACAGAGTGACTTGATATAAGCTTTGTAAAAAATTTTTCTATATGAAATAAACATGTCCCTAAAAATATTTTGTAGAAAATAGTTTCAAATCTCAATAATGTTTATGCTAGCAATTTAAAATTGTAACTTATATTGGGTGCATTACTGATTGGATTCCCCCATCATAATTTGACTTAAAAGTTTGACCCTTACCCCATCATCCAGCTTGGACTTGTCCAGTATTACATCGGGAACTTTGTACTTTTTAAAGTTCAGTAATGTTTCCATCTTGCTCTTATCAACTTGCTGTGAGCCCCGGCTTGTACGGGATGCTCGACTGTGGTTTGAGGCAAAGCTACTCCGTCGGCTTCCACTCTGTTTACCAGATTCAAGTGCCGCACTTCTCTTCTGGGAAGCAAAACTAAAACGGCGGCCATTTGGTATGTTTCTAACAAATGAAAAATTGCATAGATCTTCAGAAGATGGTGTGACTGCACCAGAGTCATCGGCGAACGGAAGTGGAAGATTTTCCAGAGCATGGTGCACTAGAGGCTGTCTGTCAGCAGAATGACCTCCTCTTTTGGCAGTTGGCACATTAGGCTTTTTCCAGCTGTATTGGCTACCTTTACTGTTCCTGCGGTGAATATACGGTGACCCTGGCAGACTTAGGCTGTGCTGAAACAGATGCATTTTGAATTATTGTTATTGTAATGACCCTTGCATGTATAGCATACATCAAAAAACAAATTATATAATAGGGGGATTCTAGGCACACATCTTGTTCTAGGACTTTTAAAACTAATTATCATTAAACATCTGACATATAAATGTTATCAAATGGATATAAAACAACTAGTTCTACAGAAGTGTGTTATATTTATATATATATATATATATATTTTGCAACATGCCTCAATAAGACATTAACTTATTCAAACAAAAAGCGTATTTGAGAAACATTAAATAATAGCAAAATTAACTAGCATACATACTCGTTTCTGGCTAAGGCTAGGTTTTAGATGACCACTAGTCAAGGACTGATCACTGGTCATTGAAAGCCTTTCTTTCTCTTCTGGTTTATCTGTATTATCCTTGCCTTCAAACTCATTCCATGAAGGATTACTAGGGCTTTGTGTCATCACGCTCATGACCTCTTTTCTAGCTTCTTCTTCCTACCGAAAACAATATAAAATTACTCTTTAGATTTTTTTTAGCCTGAGTGTTTTTGAATGAACTATTCACAATATTTTTTAATGAACTATTTACAATGGTTTTATTTGATGTGAAGAGTTGATAGAAACTCAATGTTCCTTTAGAAACTCTAAGGCCAGAAGAGTAATCCCAATTCAAATAAATAAAAGTAAGATGTTCTTTGTACATTCTTGGTTCAAACCCTGCCTGCTCCCATCCCCCGTCGTTCTGCGGGAGGTTAGGACTAGGAAGTAATTATCTTCAACTCTGAAGGAACATCCGAAACAAGTAAAACATTTTACAAACATTTTGTGTACGATGAACTGCACGTACCTGTCTTTCGGCAGCCTCTTCATCTGCGTCAGCTTGATCCTGCTTCTGTTGCTCGTCATATGACATAGCCACAATGGCTAATATTAAATTGACCAGATAAAAAGATCCGAGTAATATGACTAACACAAAATACAAAGAGTGGGCAGTCCCTTCAGCCCGAAGTACCTGACAATGAGGAAAAAGTATTTAAAAGACAAAACTCTCATAGCTTAGATAATTACTAATAAAAATCATACCTAAGATAATGTTTACTTCTTGTTAAGTTTTGACAACTGAAATTGTAACGTAAATAAGTAGGGGAATCAAATAATATGTTAATTAAGGTCAAAGTTTGTCTTTGGGAATAAGAATTATGGTAGACTGAGTGGCAATCATCGTCTGCTGTAAAAAGAAAATGGCTATTCAGATTTTGTGTAATACTGTGAGAAATAGATATGTCTAGTAATTTATATTATATCGAGTTATTGCATATATGTGACTTTGCATATTTTGTAAAGATCTATTCGAATTATTTATTGAAATATAAATTATAGAAGCAGGACTCCATTTTTTATTGATTATCCTTGTTCTTGGTTTGATATGAAACATGAAAGTTGCTGATTTATAATAATTATAATAAAATAAAACAACTGACGTGCTACAGCCAGGGTAAAAATCCAGATTGTTACAGAAATATTAGAAGACAAGTTGAACTTTATGATTAAAACTACATTACTGATGCTAATTTATAATGAAATTAGTTACTTAAGAGATATAATCAAAGCTTCAGATTAGAAATGGCAAGTCAAAATACAAAGTGAAGCAATAAAAACTGACCAGATGATAAAGACTCTCCCAGAAATCTTGTGTCATGAGTCGAAAAGCGCACAACATGGCGAAACCAAAATTGTCAAAACTTGTAAAATCATAATTAGGATTAGGTCCAATTGAAAGGCACACATAATCTGCTGTTCCATTGGTGGTGGTATTAGGGCAACCACTGATTATGAAGAAATAATACAAAATCTAGATTAGATCATAGTATGGAGAAATAATTTAAATATACAGTAACATTTTTATTAAAGAAACTAGAAATTTGTTAAATTGTAAGCTTTAAAATGTTACAGTGAGTATTACAAAAGAAATTGAAATTAACCAAGTTTGAAGCAAAATGATCAAAGACCCAGTTTTGTAACTGATCACACACATTTGTATTACTGTGACCTTTTCTACTAAGACGTCTAATACTAAGACCAACACATGGTTTCAATTCAAGACACTTAATTGAATTAAAGATACACAGTTGAAGACAGCCATCTACAGATTCATCTGAGATTGTTTCTAGACCAGTACAACACAACAGAAATATCTTTTCTTGTGACCCATTTGTAACAAAATTACTGTTGGAAATATTCATGGCTTTTTATTTTGTACTTTAATAATGCACAGACACTTACAAACACTTAGTAGATAAACATAGTATGGAACTATGGAAGAAAGAAATAAAATTTGCAGAAGTGTTTGGTTATTGTGGTTTGCAAGTTTTATTAATTGTTTACACTTTAATTGCGGAGAGCGGTGTTTGGTGGCTTTTACTTTGTTGACAAGGCTTATAGAGCCGACACATAGATCTAGATCTATATCTATACAATACGATGGTGCGCAAATGCTTGATTAGGTCTATTGATCCATTTGTTTGCAAAGAAATGTTTTAGTCATTGTTTTAGTGGACTGCAGTAAGCCTAGTGACGTAAGCGGTGTCAAGTTTTATTTTTCTTCCTTTGAGTCAAGGAAAATTTTCATTCATAAAACATTCTGGCCAAAATTAATTTTTCGATAATGAAACATTTTCAAAACGATATATAGGTCGATCTCGAGTTTTCCCTCACGTGCCCAGTAAGTTGAGAATTTTTTTCTCATTTATTTACATATACCTTGAAATTTTAAAGAAAATCGTTAGAGCCGTTTTCGAAATAAAATGTATATATATATATATAAATAAAAAAAAATATATATATATGTATATTGCTCGCTTAAGAGTATAGGATATATATTTAAGTAATTTTGGTCACGAAGTAGGCCTATAATTGATATATTTATAAAAATTCCACCCCCTCGAAAGGCTAAGATGGGGAGGGCAGTACATGCAGTATATATTCTATATTGTAATATCAGGTGACCGAGCCTCGCGCGGATGAATAATTTAAGGAAGAATATATACCCGAAGTCATTTTGGGAATATTGTTGTAATTACGAAAATGAACGATCGGGTAAAGACTATCAGTCCGAAGAGTAGCTTCTATCAGTTCTCAATGTAGGCCTAATTGTACCTGGCGATTAGAATAGAAAGTCTCCCCGTACATTAGGCCTATAGAAAACCACAGCTCACGTCTTAACGTTTTACATTGCTTCTAGGCTTGGAAAAAAGTCTTTGCAGTGTAACTTCTAAAATGGTTACTTTCTGACATTTAATATTGCAATTAATATATTCATTATGGCTCTGAGACATGGACACTTTACAGAAAACAACTAAGACTTCTTGAGTGCTTTCACCAAAGATGCTTGCGCTCCATCATGGACATACGGTGGCAGGACCGCACTACAAACAGCGATGTCCTTGCCAACGCTGGTATGGGCAGTATAGAGGGACTTCTTATGGTCCGACAGTTGCACTGGGTAGGGTACGTATTCCGTATGGGAGACGAACGTATGCCAAAGGCAGTCTTTTTTTGGTAAGCTAAAAGGTGGTCGACGAAACAGAGGCGCCCCACGGAAAAACTTCAAATTCCAGCTTAGGCGTCAACTTTCTTTGGCGGACATAAAAGAGAGTACCTGGTTGTATGCGGCCTCCGAACGAGACAGCTGGAGGTCACTCACGAAGGCCGCGGGATACACATTTGAGACCTAAAGAAAATCCGCTGCCGAGGACAAACGCAGACGGCGAAAAGAAAATCAAAATTGACCACCTGCGGACAATAGTTATGCTTGCCCTGGATGTGGCAAAATATGTAGGTCACAGCTGGGGCTGCGCAGCCACGGGAAATACTGCATTCCTCACTAATTTTCGGACTCGAAGACAATGCAAAATCTCTACGTTATAGTGTAAAACGTGCACCTAGTAACAAAGTAAAATCGCGCAATTTTTCCTAAGAGACTTAAAAACATCGCGTTAGTATTATAAAGAAGCGTTATTGTGAGGCATCTCTGTTACTCCGACAACCTTTCAGCTTACTAAAAAAAAAAGATTGCCAAAAATATGTTCGTCCCCCATACGGAATAAGTGCCCTGCAAAGCGTGACTGTCGGATTATAAGAAGTTCATACCATTTTGCAAGAATATCGCTGTTTGTATTGCGGTCTTTGGTGAAGTTGTTTAAGAAGTCATAGTTGCTTTCTATAAAGTACCCATGTCTCAGATCCACATAGAGGGGTTAAGAGAATCACTGGTTGACACTGATTTTTGTAGACAGGCGAAGCGATTTATTTCGCCACACTCTCGCTTGGAGGCGTCCAAAAGCACGACTATCCCTGATCACACATCAACCTCTCTTTAAAGCAATGCGTCATTTGATACTAAGCTTCCCAGACAATGTGAAGTTATCTACCACTTTAAGGGATGTCTATGCGCGGTGATCTTTGAGCTGAGTAAGTTTTATTGGGTGACTTCTGGAACATGACTTCTGTTTTACCGAGGTTAATAGGTTAACCAAAAAAAATTCGTTGACCGCGAGCTGGATATCGCAGTGGACCTCGAAGGTTCAAAAGCCCCGCGCTAATTCTAGGTGTAAATTATAATAAAATTTATATATATATATATATATATATATATATATATATATATATATCATGGGCGTAGCCAGGGGGGGGTTCTTGGGGTTCAAACCCCCCCCGAAATGAAATCCCCCCCCCTGGGGGGGGGAGTCGGAATTTAGTAACTGATTTTTTGCTTTAATTTTGTTTATTTTAGGTGAGATTTTAATACTAAACCATCACTTTCCCTAGCAAAACCAAAGGGGTTTTAAGTTTAAAACCCTCTACCAGGGGGGGTTCGAGTTTAAAAACCCCTACCAGGGGGGTTCGAGTTTAAAAACCCCTACCAGGGGGGTTCGAGTTTAAAACCCCTACCAGAGCGATTCGAGTTCAAAAACCCCTACTAGGGGTTTTGAGTTTAAAACCCCCTACCTGGGGTTTTTGCAGTTAACTCCCCCTCTTCTATAAAACAAAACAAAAAAAAAATGCAAACGAAAATCCCCTAATTCCAAGAGCACAGTTAAGGAAGATTTTGATTTTTAAAACCCCGTCTAAAATTTACGATAAACCCCCTCTTTAATATAAAAAAAAAGCTAATTACGCACTCAAAATGTTATGAGCGTAGATAAATGGGTTTTGACTCAGTTTTGAGTTTAAACCCCACTTCAGTGGGGTTTGAAGGTAAAAAATACCTCTTTTTAATAATAAAAAAACAAACAAATTATACACTAAAAATGTTATGAGTGTAGTCTATGGGGTTTTGAGTTTAAACTCCCCTCCAGTGGAGTTTGAAGCTAAAAAGTACCTCTTTAATATAAATAAAAGAAAATTACTCACTCTAAAATCTATGAGCGTAGTGAAAGGGGTTTTGAGTTTAAACCCCCCGCCATCTTCAGTGTAAGAAAAAAAGCAAATTACGCACTCAAAATGCTATGAGCGTTGCCGAAAGGGGTTTTGAGTTTAAACCCCCATTCAGAGGGGTTTGGTGCTAAAAATACATCTTCAATATAAAAAAAAAAAAAAGCAAATTACACACTAAAATTATTTGAGCGTAGCCAAGCCAATCGGGGGTTTTGAGTTTCTTCTACAGATGGCTTTTTTTTTTTAAAGTTTAAAACCCCTCCAGATGGTTTTGAGTCTAAGATCCCCCTACAGAGCATTTTGAGGTTCAAAACCCCCAACAGAAGATTTTGACGATAAAACTTCTCTTTTCGATATAAAATCTAAAGCAAACTAAAGTCACTTAATTCCAAGAGCGTATTCAAGAGAGGTTACACATTTTTACCAGTGGCAGGGCTCCATTAATAAACTGTAGTGAACAGTCATCTACCGAAATCGAAAAACACTAAATATAGCTCAACAAAGATGGCTAAGACAGATTTCAGGAGTCAGTTATAGAGATCGGATCTAAATCAAGGAAATCCTATGCCGAACTGGGGATCGACCCCTTAATAAGATTGTGAGAGAACGACGTATGAGGTTTGCGGGACATGTTCTCCGACAAAATGAATTACACATAAGAAGAGTTGCAATGATATCCTAGTACAACTTGACGCCACTCATTCATGGAAGTCCTAATGGTAGTTGGGAAGAGGCTTCAGACATTACCAGTGACAGATTTTTATGGAAACTGCTTGACGTCAAATGCTCCAAACGGCGTGGGAGGGTCTAAGTCAGTAAGAATAGCACATTAGGTTTTTAAAATAAAACTTTTTAATAGCATTAAAATGGACTGTAGATACCTCAGAATATGCATTTTGTTGGCTTTCCATACCAGAAATAGTGCTTGGCGGCGGGGCTTCGCCCCGCGCTGCGGAGCACCTGGCGCTCCCCAGACCCCCTTGCTAGTTATGGTGGGGAGTCTACAATTTTATGGAAACAGTTGGATGGCAAATGCGCCGAACGACGAGGGAGGGTCTAAGTCAGTAAGAATAGCACATTAGCTTTTTGAAATAGAACTTTTTAATAGCAGGAAAATACACTGTAGATACCTCAGAATTTGCATTTTGTTGGTTTTCAATATCAGAAATAGTGCTTGGCGGCGGGGCTTCGCCCCGCGCTGGAGGAGCTCCTAGCGCTTCCCCAGACCCCTTTGCTAATAATGTCGGGGAATCTACAATTTTTTCACTAACTCATGGGAGAACCTATTCTAGAGGGGCACAATAAACGTCTTCCGAAAGAATGAAGGGTCAGAATGTAATAAAGATTATGTACACACACATACACACACATAAAAACATACAATTTTTTTTTCGCGGGGGAGGGGGGGTCGGGGGGGGGGGAAAATTCACCCCCCCCAAAACCCCCCCCGAAAAAAAATCCTGGCTACGCCCATGATATATATATATATATATATATATATATATATATATATATATATATATATATATACACGAATTGCTCGCTTAAGAATATAGGATATAAATATATATCCAAGAATTGCTCGCTTAAGAGTATAGGATATATTGGATGTGGGGGGTGTAATATTATAATATTATCCTGCGCATGACGTAATGATCAAAGGCCAAGGTTTGGTGGAAGTAGTGAAAATCATTTGAGAGATAGAAGTGCGATTATAATAACTTATTAATAATTATGACCATGCCGCTAACTTTTCATCAAAGGCCGAAGTGTGGTGCAAGTAGTGGAAATCTTTTGAGAGAAAGACGTGCGATTAGAAAAATTATGACCCCGTGCGCTGATAACTTATCATCAAAGGCCAAGGTGTGGTGGAAGTACGACCATGTTTCTTGAAATTTTTAGCCTTGAAATAAGGTTTTATTTTTTTTTTTCTATTAAAGGCTGACTTCACCCATATCAGGATAACACTTTTTTACATTACCTCTATATTTAATCATGTTAAAAAGTAAAGTTGTTGTATTAATGGCATTTAATTTTAATTTTATTCCCATCTAATGTGTTACACTTTTTGTCATTTAAATAAAAAAAATGAATGTATAAAATACTGCTCATTTCACGATTTTTACAGTTACTATTTGTTAGATAAAATGATCAGATGATGAAATGACCGGGGGATGAAATGACAAGAGGATGAAATGACCGGGGGATGAAATGACCGGGGGATGAAATGACTGGGGGATGAAATGACCAGAGGATGAAATGACCGGGGGATGAAATGACCGGGGGATGAAATGACTGGGGGATGAAATGACCAGAGGATGAAATGACCGGGGGATGAAATGACAGGGGATAAAGTGACAGGGGATGAAATGACCGGGGATGAAATGACCGGGGATGACGTGACCGGGGTTGAAATGACAGGGGATAAAGTGACAGGGGATGAAATGACCGGGGATGAAGTGACCGGGGATAAAGTGACCGGGGATGACATGACCGGGGATGAAATGACCGGGGATGACGTGACCGGGGATGAAATGACAGGGGATAAAGTGACCGGGGATGAAATGACAGGGGATAAAGTGACCGGGGATGAAATGACCGGGGATGAAGTGACCGGGGATGAAAAGACCGGGGATGAAGTGACCGGGGATGAAGTGACCGGGGATAAAGTGACCGGGGATAAAATGACCGGGGATGAAATGACCGGGGATGAAGTGACCGGGGATGAAATGACAGGGGATAAAGTGACCGGGGATAAAGTGACCGGGGATGAAATGACCGGGGATGAAGTGACCGGGGTTGAAATGACCGGGGATAAAGTGACCGGGGATGAAGTGACCGGGGATGAAGTGACCGGGGATGAAATGACCGGGAACCCAAATCATCAACATAACAGAAGCGGCCGGGCTGCGTGATATGTTGTATGTTATATATATATGAGATATGTTAAAATATCAATCAGTAGCTTATATCGTATAGATATGTAACTAATTATGTTAACAAACTGTTCTAGTAGTAGTCGTGCTTTTAGGTTTAAGAATTGGTTTGCATTGGGCGTGTTTTGTTGTCAATAATATTGTGTGTGTTTTACGTCACGCTTAGTTCCCGTATTGTTCTCTAGGGATAGGCGGAGAGTGTGTTCAGTCTATAGATTCTGTCTTGCGCTACAACGGTACGTACAAAAGAAATGTATTATAATCAAATTGATATTTCGGTACTGGGGGGTCGTTAATGAATGTTCTGTGATTTAGCAGCATCGCTAGATCTCCAAGTAGCCTATTCTATGTTTCTGGGTGTTAGGTTGGGGCTTCGACGAAGTGTGTGGTTCTGAGATCGCCCAAGCAGCCGTCACTGATCACGTGATTAGTTTGAGTCTTACATCTCCGTGTTGAACTATTTGGAGCCACCGGGCCGTGTGGCCGGAACTGAGTGTGCGTGCGTGAGGTGTGTTCAATTGTACAATTAATACTGCATTAACTTATCGCATAATTTGTACATAATCTGAATACTAAGTATTTGTATTTAGTATTAAATATTGTTTTGTTTTTTTAATGATCGTTGACCACTTATTGACAGTTCGGTTATTATGCAACTTGGTTTGCGGTTCTTATTCGACCGCAGGAAGGAGGTGTTGAACGAGTGGGGTGGGGGGGGGGCTATTGCCCCTACCGATCCTCTCCCCCAGGATCCGCCAGTGACACATATAAATCTATATATCCTTACCCTGCACCACTGTTATTCCCACAAACTCTATATGTTTCTAAGCCGCCATTTGGCCAATTCTCTGGAGAAAAAAAAATGTACATTCGCTTAACATTTTAGATAAAAAATCTTTGATTCAAATTGTTTTTCTTTAAACAAAATTGTCAACCAGTGTTCGAGAATACTAACTTGTATCATTGGTGAACTCGAAATATTGCTCGTGCGTGACGTTCTCCCCAAAAACTGCAAAAGGATTCCGAACACACTTCTGCCGCAGTGAGCCCGAGTACAACTGCATGCCGACCAGGGCAAAGATGGACAGGACAAATATGGTCAGGATCATCACATCGCGCAGACGTCTGACAGCCTCTAACAAGGCACCGACTATAGTCTTCAGACCTGTCAGAGAAAAGAGCAGCGAGCCTGTCAACTGTTTGATGAATCGTTAGTCTCAATTACAGCATTGTGTTTTCGTTTTCAAACTAAAATATTTCAACCGAAAAAAAAAGAGTCCCTCGAATTTTAATTTACACATCTATGTCTCATAGAATTATTAATGACCATTTAAATTTTTCGAATTTAGCTATTGCTTTTTTTTTCTTTTTTTTTTCTGGCTGAGTCAGGCAACCGTTTCATGCTTTAATAAATGTTATTTGATAAGAAAGAGTCTTTATCTTTGTGTTACTCTAGTTCAGCGGTTCTCAATCTTTTAAGCTCGGCGACCCCTTTTCACAATATCCAACTCTGCCTCGACCCCCCCCCCCATACACACACATACAGCAATAGAAGAATAGACAACAACAATCCTTTTTTTTTTTGATGGTCTTAGGCGACCCCTGGCAAATCGTCAATCGACCCCCAAAAGGGTCGCGACCCACAGGTTGAGAACCCCTGCGCTAGTTAAAAAAAAAAAACCACCTTTTTTGTTGCCTTTTTTTAGTATCTTTAATTTTTTTTATTTCTTTTAATTTTTTTTTTCGGGGGGGGGGGGGGTGGGGTTGTTGAGGGATCCCAAACAGAAGATGGACTCTTCTAAACATTGTGAATGCTAACCTGGGATGACAGAGATAGTTTTCAGGGCTCTCAATACACGAAATGTTCTTAGGGCTGACAGGTTCCCAAGCTGCTTTGCGGCCATCGTCATGTAACTGTCAGAAACATTTCAAAGTATATCGTCATGTAACTGTCAGAAACATTTCAAAGTATATAGAACTTGACAAAGAATGCAATCAAACTAAACGTATAACAATTGGCAATAACAATTATGTTTATTTACACTGGAATCTATGCATAGCTTATGTTTTGTGCTTTCATCTACAGCTTCTGCAAGACATTTTTTTCCCCATCATGTTCAGTACCCTAGGAAATCTCGATACACTTATCTTTTTTTTTTAGTGCTTTTAAGCTATGGTTACTTCAGTGGCGTCGCTAGGTGGTGATGCTAAAGGCAATAGAATCGAAAGCAGCGCTGAATTTGTTGTATTACTTTGAAGCATGAATTGAAGTTGACTTAAAAATTTAGCTACCCACCAAATTCAGATACTTGGCAGAAATGAACACGAAAAAACACACAGAACTTACGCTATGGAAATAACAAAAAAATCTAGCCAGTTCCATGGATCTCTCAAGTAGGTGAACGGCTTTAAAATAAAGCCTCTAGATAACATTTTTATACAGGCCTCCACTGTATAAATGCCAAGGAAGATGTGCCTGCAACAGATTGTATAGCTGTGTTATCTACAATCCTATTCATGCTCTTCTTCAACAAATCATTTGAAATATTTGTACTATATTAACATTATTATTTTTTTCTTTCTTTGAAGTTGCAATGTATTATGGAGATACTTATATGATGGAATGGTTCGTATGTAGTGCATTTGGAGTCTTCCATGGGAGGTATTGCGTTTAACAATTTTTTTATATAGACTTTTATATTGTTTTAAAACTAATTTACAAATTAAATGTATATGTAAATAGATTTCTAGGTTACTATAGGTATACATATCTACACTTACGGAATTAGATGCAGCTTCAACTATTTTGAAGTTTGAAGAAATAAGCTAATTAAACATTATTATTATAGCTTTTATATAGCGGTCAGAGCGCTTTTGGTCCAATCTCATTTGTGGACCTTTAGGCGCTCAGTAAACACAATCTGCCTGAGTCGGGTGTCGAACCTCGAGCCCCCTTCTAGGTAGCCAAGCCAAGAGCATTTGGCCTCTCGACCACCACGCTTCCCACTATGTTTAACAAGAGTTAAATTAAAAACTAAATAGATTTCTAGATTTGAAAATAACAAATTGTATAGAAGCTTTAAAGTTTAGATGTAGATTTAACTACTGCTTAATCAGTTTGAATACAAGCATGAGCTCCTGCAATGGGCATTAAATTGGTTATAGAAAGTTACGAGTTCTCGCCCTTGATCTAATTCACTTAATCACTACGCGTCCTGGTCGTCAATTAAAAGAAAATGAATCACCGTGCCTTCATTTTTGCTTTCTAGTACCGGTACTGTAGAACATCATTATCCGGATGTCAAGTATCCGGACTGTCTTTTTGTTGTTGTTTTACAGTACGGTATGCAAGTGGTCTTGCTGACGTGAAGCGAATATTTCTTTCAATAATGGGAGGCTACTTCGTACAACACTTTGTGCCCCTGTAGATTTTACTAGAATTTTATGTTTACGTACAGCGCGATACCCTCGTAGGAGTTTTATCTACACTGTTGATGGAAAAGACCGTTTATAATATTCCGCATTAAGTTATCCGGACGATAGATTATCTGGATAGACACCTTTTCCAATTAATCTGGATAATTGACGTTCTACTGTCAGAAATACAAGCTGGTAAGCTTTCGGATGAATCCATATCTAAAAAATGCGTTTCGTATTTTCTTATCGTATCTTATATATTACAGACGTTACTTCAAAAAAAAAAAAAAGATAATTATGTCCTACGAATTTCATGTGTCAATCTAGTCATGCATGTTAATCAACTCTGTTAAGTCTAAGTTTTCCTGGCTAGGGAAGAAGGACCACATGTAGGCCTACGATTTTTTTCACCAGCGTATGGAATGAGAAAGGTCTCTTTATCTTGTGTCTTTCTGAGTATTTTATTAGTTGTTTTTTTTTATATTTGTAATTTATGGTTTAGTGTTTTATAGCTACTTTACTTTTTATTCTTCTGTCCTGAAGTATCTCTAAGTTTAGTGATTTTACTAATGGTGTTAATGGTGCAATATTCGTTTGTTATAAATCTCACTGCTCTATTTTGTATTTGTATAAAGTCCTATCTCTGAAAGATGTGGGTATTTAAATAACGATTCTGAGCCAAAAGAATGATATATTGAAAATTTCACAAAAGAAATGTAAGATAATAATTATTTCTGAATAAATAAATAATTGTAGTTTAAAGGCAAAATCATGAATATGTTTTTATTGATTAGCTCTAACATGCAATATGTAAAAGAAACATTGAAATTAGGAGACAATGAAAAAAAAAAACTATTCTAAAAATTTAGTGTAATTATCACATACAAAAATAAAACTATAAAAAGATCGTTACTGCTAGAAAAAAAAAAAGAACAATTTTTTCAAATGAGATTTATACGAGTTTAGACTATAAAACTTGAAACAATTTTGTTTCACCTTAATAAAAAAAATATGCCTACCAAAAACCTTGTGCCATACGTTCAAAATAGATTAATTAACTCTTTCTCTCCGTAATTATTTTGTTCACATTCTGACAGAATTCTTCATTTTGTTCATTACTTTTTTTACTACCATATGTTATGATTAACCTTTAATAACGTTTTCGCTAGTTACCAGAAAATGTTTTAGTTAGTAATAGAGCTAAAGGGAAATGCATGCTTTTTTTTCTAGAACACAAAGTAACGTTTATAAAATTAAACATTAATTTAATTAAATGAGGTCAAATCAACGATGGTATCGTCAATTAGGAGAGAAAGAGTTAATGAAAGTGTTGTTATTATTATTATTTTTTTTAATCATTTAGATGAATCAAGAGCTTGCATGTAAAATTGTATCTTTTGGAATGTCCTAAAAGCATAGTTTTTTTTTTCCCCACACTTATATCATGCATAGAAGCTTTATGAAAAAAAACAACAACACCATACATATATATATCATGCAACATTAAAAGAAACGTTTTTTTTTTTTTTGAACAAACCATTGAAAAACAAAAAAATTGTTAATGAATTCAAAAACTGCATTTAAAAAAATGGAAATGACTCATATTGTAGATCTAGTTTGCCCTGAAACCCGCCGTCTGTTGACTTGGTCTCCGCCTAAGTTGCGAAAAATCTTACAGAGAAATAACTAGGAATTTGCACTTGCATACACAAACTAGTTGCATTATTTCTGATTTCTATGTTATTTCAGTGCTGGTCTAAATAATTCTTCACTTCTCTTTTACACTGTATTAATTTGAAAGCAAAGTTTGGCCTGTAGGGTTCAACAACAAAATTTATGAACAATTGTAAGATTTAGTATGCGAGTACTTATAAAAAATATTCCGAATAAGGTAGACCTATTTTATGTAGCGAAAAAAATGGTTATATATTTTTATAGTATTATTTTAAGTAATAGCGAAAAAGAAAATCTATATATTTATTTTTTAAATATACGGTTGGTAGATGAAACATTACATTGTATTTTTATAGCAAATACAATTTCTGACGTCTATACTAGGCCTAAGTGAGGATAATAAGTATGTCCAGATTCAGCGCGTAATTGTTTGGAAAAATGTTTTACCCTAGAAAACACACACAAATAGGGGCCTAAACGGAAAGCAAACATATTGTCTAAAATTTCCATTCAGCTTTATCACTGCCTATTTTGGTGACACACAAATCAAGTCAAGTCTACGTTAGAAGACACGACACACGAGGCTTATTTTTTTTTTCTAAATGTAAATCAAATTAACTATGTGACAAACTATAGTAAAAAAATATAATAAAATATACTATTTTATACCAATACTAAGTTTTTTAAAAATATATAGGCCCTATATATGGGTGTGGGAGAGGGAAGACTAAATCTATATAATTAGAGAGTTGTAAAAAGTTTGTCTCTTATCTTCTTATCTTATATAATACAGACGTTACTCTCAACAAATTATCATAAAATAAGTTAAGATACATTTCCTAATGCAATACAGTTTTTTTTTTATTTTGCTTTAGAATTTGTTGTGGGTAAAAAGTATTGAAGATGAAAAGATTTCTAAAAACACGAAATGCTGTTTCCTCGGAAACAATTATACAATCTCATGTAATAAAGAATTTTTCTTATCCTATTTTTTAAAAAATCCTATTCTAGATTTTAAAGAAGCGATTGACTCACAATTGTTACAGGAAGTCAGATTTACTGTATAAGCAAGCATGAACTATATAATAAATAATTATTTTGAAATTACATGTATAACGTTGAAATTAAGGATACATTAAGGTTGAAATTAAAGCTAAATTGATGTTGAAAGTGGAGCTAATTTAATGTTGAAAGTAAAGTTAAATTAATGTTGAAAGTAAAGTTAAATTAATGTTGAAAGTAAAGCTAAATTAATGTTGAAAGTAAAGTTAAATTAATGTTGAAAGTAAAGCTAAATTAATGTTGAAAGTAAAGCTAAATTAATGTTAAAAGTAAAGTTAAATTAATGTTGAAAGTAAAGTTAAATTAATGTTGAAGTTAATGCTGAGTTAATGTTCAAAGTAAAGCTAAATTAAATCGTTCTATAGTTAGCAATAAAACAGTTTTTAACAAGAGGGAAATTTTTTTTTTAAATATCTTTTTCCAAAATAAAAAGTAATTGCTCCCATATTTAAGAACAGAAAAAGATCTATATTCAAGGCATTGATGAAATATTGTAACTAGTTGATCTATTAGTCCTAGTTTACAAAAAAAAAAAGTTTAACAGAATCCACCAGAAAAGGTTGTAGAGGCTGCAAGCAAGCAAAGTGTCAAGTCTAGACAAGAACAAGAGAACACAGACTAGTTGCTACGCAAGGATGTATTGAACTAATACGCTGTTCAGAATATTTAAAAAAAAATGTCTGCAAACTAAACATGGCTGAATATTTCAATGGGTGTGTAGGAAAGTGATGGAAGAGTGTTGTGGTACATCCTTGCTCATACAACTAAAACATAGCGTCATTCCAAAAAGGTGTCCAGGACAAGAGTTGGAAAGACTAAACAAAAGGGGTATACACACACAAGTCACATGATATACAAAAGTCACATGACACAATATTGCCATCCACCACGTGGTAGTTCTAGTGACATTCAACGAATACAGAGCGTGCTACTGAAGGTGGTGGTGGGGGGGAACTCAACGTGCTACTGAAAGTAGTGGGGAAAGACTATTTGATTGGAAACAAATCACTATGTAGGTGGCACACTCAGAAACTGGTGATCATGGTCGGCCACTTTTACGCATCGCCGCCCCTGTAGGCTTCATCCGATCTGATACAGTTGAGACATATGGTCGCACGGTCAAACGTTATAAACTGTACAAGATTTATCTATGCATTTAATTAGTCAGAATTCGTATCAATATGTTAATATTGCACAGCCTTAAGTCATAATAAAACACTATAGTGCCTTATATCTGACCAAGTGTTTAGCAGACAAGATGTCTTTAGTTTATTAACCGCATATTAGAATAAATAAATATAAGCTTATGCATTTCAACTAGCTTTCAAGCGAGTTTAAAAGTAGACTTATTTTCGAACTAAATGTTATAGTTTGTCTACATTTTGTGCACGGCACTTTGTTGACTCGCGTGTATATACTTTAAAAATGAAATTTAAAAAAAAATATTCTTAAATGTTTTTTTTTTTTTTTTTTTTTTTTTTTTTTTGTCTTTTTAAAAATAATTAATAAGAGCGAAGAGTTTAATCTTTTGCTTTTAAAACAAAAAAAGTCTCAACACTAATTTAATTTTTTTGTTCACAAGAGCCGGATATGTCAGTTACTGGGACGACGGCGTCTGAAACATGAAAACAAACAAGCTTCAGTGAGGTCAAACCAGGAGAATGTAACCTCTACTTACTCCACGTATTCCGTATTATCAGCTTTAGCCATAAAGACACAGTTGGTGATGATGGTGACCATTACGGTCAAACTAAAAAATGTTGTTCTGTTAAGGAAACTCAAGGCATGTACAAAGTATCATTGGACTCGTTCATACAAGTCCGTAGATCTAAATCTAGGTCTAGATCTACCTGTTGTGAGAATTAATGTAAAAACAACGACAAAATAATATCAAAAGGAAAAAAAAAATTGATTGTAGAGTTTGATTTATATTTTAGCTACACTTATAAATCAAAATTATCTATTTAAAAATGCAACAAGCAATACCTAGTTACAATGGAGTTCTTATTTAGCAGAATTTAAAATTTATAAGTTAATATGAATCATACATAATTGTACATATAGAGACAAAATGTGTAAGAATGGAAGAAAATCTTTCATTGTAAGGTATAGTAACATAGACAAGTTATAGAAATATACTTAAACACATAGAAACTATCGTTCGCGACACATGTTTTTGTGTTTACTAATAGCTTGGCAAAACTTATATTACTAAACAAGTAGATTTATTTCAAAAATAAAGAAAGTTATTTTAGTAAACAAGCAACTTGCTAAAAAAAAGGATCTAAAAAGTATCCTATTGCTGTGTATCTCAAGTTAAATATGTGTCTCAAGTTAGCTGTGTGTCTGAAGTAAGCTGCGTGTTTCAAGTTAGCTGTGTATCTCAAGTTAGCTGTGTGTTTCAAGTTAGCTGCGAGTCTCAAGTCAGCCGTGTGTCTCAAATCAGCTTTGTGTCTCAAGTTAACTGTGTATCTCAAGTTAACTGAATGTCTCAAGTTAGCGGTGTGTCTCAAGTTAGCTGCGATTCTCAAGTTAGCCGTGTGTCTCAAGTTAACAGAATGTCTGAAGTTAGCCGTGTGTCTCTAATTAGCCGTGTGTCTCAAGTTAACAGAATGTCTGAAGTTAGCCGTGTGTCTCAAGTTAACAGAATGTCTGAAGTTAGCCGTGTGTCTCAAGTTAACAGAATGTCTGAAGTTAGCCGTGTGTCTCAAGTTAACAGAATGTCTGAAGTTAGCCGTGTGTCTCTAATTAGCCGTGTGTCTCATGTTAGCTGTGCGTTTCAAAAGATTCAAATGAAAAAATTAATGTTATTTAATGTCTGAATAGAGTTAAACTAAAAGCACCGAATTTAAAAAAAAAATCCACTACTTACTGACAATGTTTTTGAACACAAATCGAACAAATGGGTCTAAATGCTTATATAAAACATGGTTGTTAATGATATATTCAATAAATAAAATACATAAATGAACGTAAATTGCACAAACAAATTAAGGATAAAAGTAGTTATACACCAATATAAAGAGGCAAAAAAAGTGCTGGATTAGGAAAGATGTCAATATAAAAACCAATCAAGAAAATGTGCGATAATTGGTAGAAAAAAAGGGCATGGAATTGAAGAAACACCTATAGGATTAAAACATTACAGGGTCGGCATGACATTATTGGCCTTTTGGCATAGCAGTTGATACATTCCTTCTGCTCAAATCAATCATCATTTATTTTGAGTTCTCTCTCTCTCTTTTTTTTTTTATAAAAGAATCTGTGAGAAGGATCAGACACAACTGCAACAAAATGCCCCTTGTGTTATGGCGGCCCCAGTTGCTATGACGACACCGATTATTGGATTTACTCAAGAAGTTTAAAAAAAAAAAAGTAAAATGAAAAAAAAAAATCCAGCTTGCACCCATTACTTACTCAACTTCGGGAGGCGGCGACCAGGTGAGGGTCATAAAGATACAGTTGACTAGAATAGTCAGCATCACAACGAGGCTAAAGCCAGTGGGCAGTGTTAAGAGAAAAAACAGACATTAATGTTTCTCTGTCTGGTGCATAGGTCTAGTGAAGAGAGTGGGGAGAGCTGTGTCTGTGAGGATCTCAAGTCCCAACACGTAGACCTGGTTCAGATCCCCAGCTCTTGTCTACTTACAGAATCTAATCAAGGTGGTGACTTCATTAGTCACTTTCTAAACGATCGTCAAGACCCAAGATCTTCTAATTCCACCCCCTCCCCTATGTCTATTCATAAGAGGAACATAACGTTGTCATTTCTGCCTGTCAGTTTTACTTGGTTTTTTATTTTTAACAAAATTGTTCTTTAATTCAGCAGGGTTATCACATTATTATACAAGTATATATACCCACCAATAATCTTTCCTTAAACACTTTTTTTTTATTTTACTTTATCGTATATACACTTAAAAAAAAAAAAAAGAAAATTTGTCAAAACTTGTGATGACAATGTCGTCTCAATTGGATGATGCCCTACTGTGACGTTATGTTTGGATGCCTCATTCTGCATCACGTTCTAGCTACACTGAAGCGTGTCACTCTATTCTTTGTAATAGCAACTTGCACAATTATTGATACATTATAATCATTGTATTGGATGCAACTGTTATCAATCACTTATACATACGTGTGCATTATGTCAGAATGAAAAAGTAGCTAAGAGTAAAAACAACGGAACAAAATTATGCTACTATTCTTGAATTAATTTTTTTTTTTTTTTAGAGTTTCATTTTTTTTATATGTTAGTGTCGTAAACAGTTTACAATAACACACTTTCGTCTCTGGCTATTTATTAATAATATTTGAACCTAACTGGAATTTTTTTTTTATATTTTGGATTATTTCCCTTCCTTTAGCTGTCATTAAAAAAGGGGAGATAAATGAGAATTTTTACAAAGCAGAAGAGAAAGAGTTTGTGTCGACTAGATACTACAGAGAACATGAACAGAAATAAAACATGAAATGTATATCTGTGTGTTCATGCAATAGCCAAAACAGAAAATACTGAACGTGATCAGGGAACACACTAGGGACACATTCTCTAGAGTTAAGAGAGACACTCTTCATCTATTTGAACACAGAAACATCAGACGTGGCACGGTCTACATCTACTGAATGATTCATTGCCATAGTAACAAGTCTGACAATCATAATGGTATCCATTTGAACAAAAAATAAGTTGTTTTTTAGGGTACAGGGCAGCAGAACAGATTTTTATTGCTCTGACCCTTAACTAAGATCTTCTACTCACATTTATATAGGTATTCCTTTTATTTCCGAGTCATTCGCCTTCATTTAGACCCTCATTTGAGAGCCTTCTTTAAGAGCCTCCTGTGAGTATTTATTATCCTATACATTGTTACTGAGCATAATACATAGCTAGTTTTTGTATGCGTTACAAATGAGACACAGCGGTTTCTAATGCTCTGGCAATAATGTTAGTTTGAATTTCCATTACAAATGGCGGTCTGATATAATGTGTTGTGAGCCTTTTCACGGTGTCCTGTGTAGAGTGTTGACTAGGCTAACGCGGAGGTAACTTCAACAACTACAAGTAGAACACGGGCGAAATCTAACAAATTAAGTTACAAAATAGATTTGGCGCTTACAAATGTGGGTTTGTTTATTTTGAATTATGCCGTACAGCTTAGCAGACGTGAAAATTAAAAACACAAACTAGAAAGAGAGACGAAATAACAGTAGTTGACATTTAGCGTCTTAGGAGTGTTATGTACTAGTTTAGAGAGTATGTTAGTTTCTATAGACAAATATAGTGTGTTTTTTTTTAGCGACGGTAAAAGTAGTGACGTAGTAAGACAGACGAATGACGTAGTAGACTAGGCGAACAAGAAGAACAATATGGCGATAGCGTAGAAGAGGGTTGTTTCGGATAATAGTTAGATAAATAGCGACATTTATGAAGATTGAAGACTAGACATACTTCCCAGTTGTAAATAAATGTGTCATTTGCAACTGTAAAAGTCTTTATCAAGTATTGTTAACCTGTAATGTTATGTGGCTAATCTGGAGTAATTAATGAAATAGAAGTCACACAAGATATTAGCCCACAACAGGAGGCAGTCGAATTTTTCCATTAAGTACATGAGTTATTTTGTACAGCTACGACAGTTGGCGGATTCCCTCTATAGTTACTTTTAATGTTCTGAATTATCAACACTCTTTATCAACTCTCTTTATGAACTCATTTATTGTTGGACTTTGCCTATGTTCCAACATTTGCATATGTGTTGTATTACTATGCCGTCTGAAATTACCTTCTCTTTAGCCTAGCCAATACTCTACGCAAGTCACAGCAAAAAGGTTCACCATAAATGCATGTCAATCGACTATCAAGATCAAACTATATGTGTCTATGGCTGATATGTATGTATGTTTGCATTATATGTAGCCAGTGGAAGTTTTACACTTAGATAAATATCGAGATATTCCTTTTATTTGCTATAACTTTTCCAATATCAAAATTGTGTCTAGAATTTTTAAATGGTTTTTCTCTCCCTTTAATATGATTGGATGACTGTGCTCTGAGAATAGCACTAAAAAAAGGATATGGATGAACTAATATATAAATAGCCACTCGCCGGATGGGATTGAAGGGAGATAACAAAAATAGGGCATTGGTGGCACTAAACCGGAAGATGGCTTTGTCTTTGTTGAGCACCACGAATGTCTGGGGAGAAAATAAGTGTTATAATATAGTTCTATTTATATCTACTGAAATACAAAGAAGAAAACAAAATAGAATGACAAAATACTGAATATTTATGCATATTATCAGAATTATGTGACAGCACTCCGTACAAACATTTGCAAATGGTTCATTAACATTTTTATCTAGGGCATATATTGATATAAGACAGAATACTCAACAATCACAAAGTATTCAATCGAAACACACTTAATTTCGAAAAAAAAATAGCAAAAAATTGACTAGACAGTCATTCTGTGAGGCAGTCTGTGGTGCATTTTTATTGACCCAGTCTTTGACAAACTTGTATAATTCTGCCCTTCTCTCTTTCTCTCTCATTCTCTCTCTCTCTCATTCTCTCTCTTTCTTTCTCTCTCATTCTCTCTCTCTCTCTTTCTTTCTCTCTCATTCTCTCTCTCTTTCTCTCTTTCTGCAATAAAATAATATAGCACTCTTCTTGATAAAAGACAATAAAAAACCTACTTTCTGATTGTGATAGAATTCATCCAGGTCCTCCAGAGGTTTTCCGATGTACTCCTTCGGGTAGTCCTCAAGTGATGGTGGCAACTTTCTTCCTGCCTCCAATTTGGGGTTCGGTTTGAGGGCTTCCTCCTGATTGCTGGGGTCGTCAGAGTCAGAGTCGTCATCATCAGACTCTGGCTTGCACTTTTCTGCATGCTGGTAGAAGAGAAGGATGATGAAGTGATGTTTATGTAGAAGAGAAAGATGATGAAGTGATGTTTATCTAGAGGAGAAGGATGATGAAGTGATGTTTATGTAGAGGAGAAGGATGATGAAGTGATGTTTATGTAGAAGAGAAGGATGATGAATTGATGTTTATGTAGAGGAGAAGGATGATGAAGTGATGTTTATGTAGAAGAGAAGGATGATGAATTGATGTTTATGTAGAAGAGAAGGATGATGAAGTGATGTTTATGTAGAAGAGAAGGATGATGAAGTGATGTTTATGTAGAAGAGAAGGATGATGAAGTGATGTTTATATAGAAGAGAAGGATGATGAAGTGATGTTTATGTAGAAGAGAAGGATAATGAAGTGATGTTTAGGTAGAAGAGAAAGATGATGAAGTGATGTTTATGTTCAAAAGAAGGATGATGAAGTGATGTTTATGTAGAAGAGAAGGATGATGAAGTGATGTTTAGGTAGAAAAGAAGGACGATGAAGTGATGTTTAGGTTCCACGCACGCGCAGAACGAAATCTATCCAAGCCAATATTTAACTCTAGATCTATCTCTAACTCTAGATCTAATTCAAAGATGATAGATCTTTTTTATACTGTAACACATGAACATACAAAATAAAGTCCATTAATTTCATATTTTAATCAAATATATTTAGGTCTACAAGCAAATGTTTTTATTTTAAAAACTGAATTTAGGTCGATTAGCTATTTTGATAGCTCCATTCATATTATTTTTACATTCACGCATTCGCTTTACTTATAACATTATTATTTCATTTAATTGTTTCCAAAACCCTCTCAACCTATCAACAGTGATACGCAAACGCAAATTAAGACCCGCGGGCCTTATATGGCTAGTTATACATAATGTTATGTTTAGTATTGTTCACAATGAAGTTATGCAAGTTTCATTAATCTAGATATATTACGCATTCAACGGTTTAGTTGTCTACCAGCAGTTTGGTGCTAAAAGTCAACGATCGGTAATAACACACTGCCTCAATGCTACTTTCTTTCTTTACTCTATCTCCCTCCCTCTCTCTCTCTCTCTCTCTGCCGCTGTTTGTCTTACTCTTCACATTTCTCAGTCTGTCTCTCCTTATATCTTTCGTTTCTAACCATCGACGTATATACAACTATAAAACGACTTACTTTGGCAGCTTCTTCCTCAGCGATCCGTCTTTCGATTTTGAACAAGGACTCTCTTGTGAAAGGCCTGAATGGAGTCCATTCTACGTGTTCGGGGTCCATTCTGACCTCTCTCTAACCACGCCCCTCACCCATACGTGCCCTAAAGAGAAGAGAAAGATTGAGCACATAATAGAGAAACAATACATATACGTGTGAGTAAACATGTTTGTAAAAAGTTTGACATGTCTCTTTTATATAAATTATGGCTTTTATATAGCGCTACTATGCTTATAGCATGCTCAGAGCGCTTTGGTCCAATCTCCGTTGTGGACCAGTTGGGAGTGGGGGGTATCTAGAAGTAAACACAACTCTGCCCGAGTCGGGTGTCGAACCTCGAGCCAAGCCAAGCCAACTTCAAGCTCACTTAGCCTCTCGACCACGCTTCCCACCATGTTATGTTCCTTCAGAGTTGAAGATAATGTACTTCCTAGTCAGTACTAGACCAGACCTCCAGCAGGAGTCCCGCAGGACGACGGGGGATGTCAGCGGACAGAGTATGAACCGGGGACCACCGAGACGACCAAGCGACAGTCCAGCGCGAATACCACACGACCATGCAATTATGTATAGTTTTGTACTTATTATTATCTTAACATATGGAAACTCCTATAGTAAAGTAGACTACTAATTGGGACTACAAACTGACAACACTGCGTACGCTGTGAAGGTATACTATATTTATGCTTATTTCAAAGACTTTATGTTAAGTTTATTTTTAGTTTTTCTATTTTAAATACATTTCAGATTGCAGTAAATATTTTCAACGCTTACTGATATTTTAATCTAGATACCATTACATTTTACAATAAGAAACACAATTTACAAAAATGAAAAAAGATATATATAGGTTAGTGAATAGAGGGGGGGGGGGTTAAAAGGGAGGCAAAGCAGATGGTGAATATAAGTCATAGTATTTCTCTCCCTTTTTTTTTTCATTAAACCGAAACAGTATCATACTTGTACATATCTTGAGTCTAGTTCTGACAGAGTATATTTCGGTGTGACATGATTGTGAAATGAACTAGATAAAGAAAACATTAATGGTTAGAATCAAACAGCTCGGAATGTTGTGTGTCTAGAAATTGGTTTGATGATGATGATGCAACCAGTAGAAAAAAGGAAAACCATTCCTCAAGGTACACTGGAGAGGCAGGACGAAGACAGGGTCGTCCAAAGAAAAGGCTGGCTGGACAACATAAAAGAATGGACCGGCCTCTCTCTTGATATCCCGCCACGCACAGCTGCAGACCGGGAAAAGTGGAGGGACTTGGTTACGTGAACTGCCACAGCGCCACCTACGACGGAAGTCAAGGCACAGATGAGAGAGAGATCAGCAATTATTATGCGTCCTACAATAATTGATTGCTATGGTTTTTGTATGAATTTCTTTCGTTTTGGGGGCCTGGGGTTATTTTGTTTTAATAAGCTTTACACGAGAGATGAACAACAAAGTTAAACAAATAAAGTCGTAGACGAGTGATAAACAACAGAAGCAAAAACAAATAAAATACAAAGATCAACAAAGAGAATATAATTTCGCTGGTTCGCTGGGATAGTTATACTTTTGTTATTGGAGATTTTAACGATTAACTAACCAATGTCAAGGGCGCTAAAGTGAGGGTCAATCAAGTTCCCTGTTACCAACTAACTATAATAGATGCTAGACACTTAGTCTAGAGACGCACTTTGAAGTTTGAACGCGACATTTTCGTGACGACATAGACATTGGGTTAGAGATTATTGATGTAGACGTCAGTTACTGCTAGGCTCTTGAAGGGATAACATCGCTTTTTGTGACTGACTCGACTGTGGCCCATTCTGTATTAAAGTTCTTTATTCTATTTCACAATGAGTGAAATGAGTTACTGGACATTGGCTCTTTCCTTCTTTGTTTGTGACGGTTAGTGTCTTAGTAGTAGAACTCGCATCTGTAATACACTATACAAGATACTCAAGCATCTAGGATTGTTATCAAGGTACTGTGGAAATAAATCAAGTACAACTCACACATACCTCCGTTCAGGGCCGGTCTTAGGCCACTGCAACCAATGCGGCCGCAGTGGGCCCCGCGCGAATTCTAGGTGTATATTATTAAAATAAACCATTTTAACTTATTATTAAAGGGTTACTGGAGTTCTCCTGAAATTGTAAACTATACGAAAAAGTCATAAAATCTCCTGAAATTATTAAGATCTTCTGAAAACTGATGCAAATCTCTTTAAAACAATAAAAATTTGTCATTTCTGGGTGTCATTCAATATGGAAAACGCGAATCCTAATAGCAGTAAAAAAAAAAAACGGCATTGTCTGCTTTCATTTAATAAAAATGTAATAATAATGCGAATTTTAACTAAAAAGAAGTTCAAATTCTTAATTTACTTTAATAGTCGTTGGCATACAAATATAGATCTAAATATATCTCGACCTCTTAAAAACAACCAAAAGCGATATTTTGCTGTTCGATAGTAAATCTGTTGGCAGATATGAAATATTAATCAGCTTTTTGTTGAAAAACTACTATAGATGGCTCGGAAAATTAATTTGACAGTGATTTTGCACTTAGTAAAGTATGAATAAAATTTAAAGACGAAATTATTTTCTAATACAAAATCTTAATTTTCACTTATTATCCTTATCACAACCCAGAATAGGCCCCGCACTATCCGTTTCGCATAGGGCCCCGCAATCTGTAGGACCGGCCCTGCCTCCGTTAGAAAGAATTAAGCTCTAATTTTAACAATCTCAATGCATGGCTGTTGATCTTCGTATCAAATTTCTTATATACCGCTAGTTAGTGGCACATTTCTATTAAAAATTAGTTTCAAGTCATAGAGGCACATTTCTTATACCATGCGCTAGAAAAAAATTCGTACAAGTGCTCCTTCTTCCCTAGTGCCATTAGAGAGGTTGCCTGAATCAGCCAGGAAAACCAACGACTTAGCAGAGTTTAAGTCATTGATTAACATGCATGAAATAAGTAGGATGTAACCCTGAGTAGGGCGTATTTATCTTCTTTTTTGAAGTAACGTCTGTAATATGTAAGAAGATTGAAAGTCTAATACTCCCTACATATTAAAATTATTTTGTGCTATAAACGGAATATCTTATAATCTTTGGATTGTGCAGTGTTAAAAAGTGCCAAAAAATTATAATATACCTTATTAAAAAAATAACGAAGCTTCAAGTATTTTTTACTCCGGACACATGAAAACGCTAGCTATTTATAGCTTTTCCCGCCATGTATGAAAATCCCCGATAGGAAATTGTAAGCTTTAAAAATGTTATTTAGATTAGGATATTTCTTCAGACGATAATCTCGAAGCAAAAGATTTTTTGTGTTTAGGACAGAAAAGGTTGATGTGACAGTTTTAAGGACGGGACACTAGATGATTGCTGGTAAACAAGTTTTAGATAAAGGGGGGGGGGAAGACAGATTTGGCGCGTGAATAATACATATGGTTATTAATTATAGAATTGGTGTCTGCCTGGTCTTGTGGTATGTCTTTCCAACTGTCATCAGGATGATCCGAGTTCGAGTCCTCTAGCCGTCCTGCAAGATGTCACGCCTTCCCATTGTTTAACGCTTAGACAATGTTCTCAAAGCCGTGAAAAGGCTTGATAATATTTCTGATATTTTCACAGACTTATTTCTAAAGTATTTAATACAAAGCTATCTCAAACCCTTATACTAACGCTTGGAAGAAGAAAAAAAATCCGACCGTGGAAATCATAGGTCTTGATAATTCATAGTAATCATAAACAAAATGATATGTATCACCAGCATCACTCTCGTAGCTAAACATACACTTCTAGTCTCCCCTTTCGCCAGTATTGCTAATATAAATACAAGAGGCGCACTTTTTATACAATACACTATTTTGAATCAAGGATTGCGTAATAGCAAACCAATTTAATTACAATTTTTTAGTAAGTATTTAAGAAAAGTTAACCAGGCTATTCAGAAAACAATGTTCATATTGTTAGTTTAAGCCTTAAGTTAAGGCATTGTTTTAAAGGTCTTGTAAATAGATCTATAATCCTCTACACTTCATTGAACAATGAATTTCTATTTTAACGTCTGCATTTTAAGTTATTAGTAGGTGCCTTGACAAATAGTGTTTAGAAAAGAATATAGTAAAGAAAGGCTTAAAGAGTAAAAAAAAATGACCTAAATACTAAAGAAATGACCTAAATAGTACAGAAATAATAATCTAATTCTAAATGGAAGCATGCGCCATAAACTTTATTAAAATGTACCATTGTGTTATATCAAAATATATATATATAAAAGTTATATTAGGACGTTTTAAGTGAAGATCAAACTCTAGTTATGGAACATCATCATCAAAACATCATCAAAACATCATCGAAAAGTATTTCCCACCATCTTCTAGTTATTGTCATTATGAAAAACAATTTACTGATAAGCTTCTGGATTACACAGAAGAATTTCACAGTTGAGTAAATTACGTTGCAAGAAAAACGAAATTCAGAAAGGAGGGGGGGGGAGCGGGAGTTGAAGAAAAAAAAAAGGGGGGGGTGGCTAAATGTTAAATCAAATGAATGAATGACGTAATAAAAGTTCTTACGAGCGTCCAGTTGCACGACTGTGACCAGTTCTAACGACATCTATAGCAACAGACTCTCAGCTCTGTGGACAAGTCAAACAGAGAAAAATGGAATCAGTGAAATGGCAAACACATTGCAAGTGAAGTGAAACAGATTGTCATGACACTTGGCACAGAGTATATGTCGTGACATTCGACAAGCATGTATAGATACTGACATTATGAAAAAAAAAAAGTAGAGTTTTTTTTTGACAGCTAAGAACCAAGTATCTTTCACGACACTGGCAGAGGGGAAAAGTATGTTTCACGACACTGGCAGAGAGAGAGAGAGAGAAAGTATGTTTCACGACACTAGCAGAGAGAGAGAGAGAGAGAGAAAAAAAGTATGTTTCACGACACTGGCAGAGAGAGAGAGAGAGAAAGTATGTTTCACGACACTAGCAGAGAGAGAGAGAGAGAGAAAAAGTATGTTTCACGACACTAGCAGAGAGAGAGAGAGAGAGAGAAAAAAAGTATGTTTCACGACACTAGCAGAGAGAGAGAGAGAGAGAGAAAAAGTATGTTTCACGACACTAGCAGAGAGAGAGAGAAAAAGTATGTTTCACGACACTAGCAGAGAGAGAGAGAAAAAGTATGTTTCACGACACTAGCAGAGAGAGAGAGAGAGAGAGAGAGAAAGTATGTTTCACGACACTAGCAGAGAGAGAGAGAGAGAGAGAGAGAAAGTATGTTTCACGACACTAGCAGAGAGAGAGAGAGAGAGAGAGAGAAAGTATGTTTCACGACACTAGCAGAGAGAGAGAGAGAGAGAGAGAGAAAGTATGTTTCACGACACTAGCAGAGAGAGAGAGAGAGAGAGAGAAAAAGTATGTTTCACGACACTAGCAGAGAGAGAGAGAGAGAGAGAGAGAAAGTATGTTTCACGACACTAGCAGAGAGAGAGAGAGAGAGAAAGTATGTTTCACGACACTAGCAGAGAGAGAGAGAGAGAGAGAGAAAAAAAGTATGTTTCACGACACTAGCAGAGAGAGAGAGAGAGAGAGAAAAAGTATGTTTCACGACACTAGCAGAGAGAGAGAGAGAAAGTATGTTTCACGACACTAGCAGAGAGAGAGAGAGAGAGAGAGAAAAGTATGTTTCACGACACTAGCAGAGAGAGAGAGAGAGAGAGAGAGAGAAAGTATGTTTCACGACACTAGCAGAGAGAGAGAGAGAGAAAGTATGTTTCACGACACTAGCAGAGAGAGAGAGAGAGAGAAAAAAGTATGTTTCACGACACTAGCAGAGAGAGAGAGAGAGAGAGAGAAAAAAGTATGTTTCACGACACTAGCAGAGAGAGAGAGAGAGAGAGAAAAAGTATGTTTCACGACACTAGCAGAGAGAGAGAGAGAGAAAAAAGTATGTTTCACGACACTAGCAGAGAGAGAGAGAGAGAGAGAGAAAAAGTATGTTTCACGACACTAGCAGAGAGAGAGAGAGAGAGAGAAAAAGTATGTTTCACGACACTAGCAGAGAGAGAGAGAGAGAGAGAGAAAGTATGTTTCACGACACTAGCAGAGAGAGAGAGAGAGAGAGAGAAAGTATGTTTCACGACACTAGCAGAGAGAGAGAGAGAGAGAGAGAAAGTATGTTTCACGACACTAGCAGAGAGAGAGAGAGAGAGAAAGTATGTTTCACGACACTAGCAGAGAGAGAGAGAGAGAGAAAAAGTATGTTTCACGACACTAGCAGAGAGAGAGAGAGAGAAAAAAAGTATGTTTGACGACACTAGCAGAGAGAGAGAGAGAAAGTATGTTTCACGACACTAGCAGAGAGAGAGAGAGAGAGAAAAAGTATGTTTGACGACACTAGCAGAGAGAGAGAGAGAGAGAAAAAGTATGTTTCACGACACTAGCAGAGAGAGAGAGAGAGAAAAAGTATGTTTGACGACACTAGCAGAGAGAGAGAGAGAGAAAAAGTATGTTTCACGACACTAGCAGAGAGAGAGAGAAAAAGTATGTTTCACGACACTAGCAGAGAGAGAGAGAAAAAGTATGTTTGACGACACTAGCAGAGAGAGAGAGAGAGAGAGAGAGAAAGAGAGAGAGAGAGAGAGAGAAAGTAAGTTTCACGACACTATCAGAGAGAGAAACTATTTTGTTGACAAAAAGTATTTTAAGACACTTGTCAGTAAGTATGTTTCATAAACAAAGTAACTATCTTGGCACGATGGCTGCATGGTTGTGTGGTATGCGCTCTGGACTACCGTCTCGATGTTCCCGGGTTCGAACCCTGCCCGCTGCCATGCTTCGCAGTTCTGGTTGGGCTAGGGTGTCATAATCTTCAATTCTGAAGGAACATTCGAAACTTGCAAAACAGAAAAAAAAAAAAAAAAATTCTAGAAATTACAAACAAGTTTTACACACACACACAAATACATGAACAGTTAAATCACACACATACTTTATTTAACACCTGGCTCATTCCTTCAAGATTCACGTTCAGATCTAGTTCATTTGTTTGTTGTTTTACATGTTTCGGATGTTCCTTCAGAGTTGAAGATAGTTTACTGCAGGGTTTGAACCCTCGACCGCCGATAAATCCGAACGACAGTCCAGAGCGCAAACCGCACGAACAGGCAGCCATCATTATTGATTTAGACAAAAAAAAAGGCCAATCGTCCAAGCTGCAATGAAATCTAAACATGCCAATATGACCATGTCTGTTGTCAATTATCGCTGATTTCTTTATGAGCGCATTCTTTGTTACCTGCTAGAAAATCGTTTACATAATTTGGTTTTCAGCTTTTATCTTATTTTATACATTAACGACTCTGCTTCAAAGGAGAAGATAATTACGCGCACCCCTGTGTCAGTCTAGTCATGCATGTTAATCAATGACTTAAACTCTGCTAAGCCGTTGGTTTTTCCTGGCTGATTCAGGCAACCCATTCCATTCTCTAATAGCACTTGGTAAGAAGGAGTATTTGTGCGAATTATTTCGAGTTTTCTTTGCCAAATTAATCATTGTCGTTGACAACACATACATCGATAAAAAAATATTAACCAATTAGTTAATTAATTAGTCATATTTTTTTTTATCAGAAAATGTACTAAGCTAACTGAAGATAGGCCTTGTGTAGAGACGTCGGTATTCGCTAACAATTTAAACTAACAATAGACTAAAAAAGCTATTTTTATAAGTACTTGAATAGCTCAGTGGCAAACATGTCGGCCTGTCATCATGGAGGCCCGAGTTGAAATTCAGACTTGATCAACTTAAAAAAAAATGCTTTTGAGACCTTGGCAGGCCTTCAGCAGTACTGCCCTCTGACAGATACTGCACTCTGACAGGTACTGCCCTCTGACAGGTACTGCCCTCTGACAGGTACTGCCCTCTGACAGGTAACGAGGACCTCCTTAGGATATTTTAAGAATTCGAATGTGGCTTCGATGTTAGTTGTCGTCAGTATCCCCTCCGTTGATTTAACAATAGGATATATCGATATTTTAGATAACTTCCATGGTCACTTAATCTCTACGCTTGGGTATTCGTATTGCTTTTTTTCTCATTTCAGTTGTTCTTATATTATGGGATAGCGGTGTAACCATGTCGCAGACGGTTGCAGATTTATTTAGTTAATAAAGACTAAATCTGGTCGGTTAAAACTCACAGTCTTGTCAGTCAAAATAGGTCTAACCCAGTATAGTAGATAGTGGGTTTAATATTATTATAAAAAGTTTCATTCTCTGGCACTGCCAGTGTCCAGCTTCTTTAAAGGGAAACAAAATTCATTGTAGTTCCTCAACAGTGACCACGAGGAAGTTTTAGAGGTCACGTCAAAATGGAAGATTTTTTGAAAATCCTAACGCAAGCTGTACGGCTGGGATGGTAGGGTTCGAACCAGGTCCCGTCGAGACGACAGTCTAGAGAGCTTATTAAACGACCATCGTCTGAGTGGATCAAGCTCAATCTAACCTAGTTAAACATCTTACGAGTGGATTCTACATAGAATCTGAATTCTAGGTCATGCTCGTTGTCTTTCTTTACCGGAAACATTTTGGGGTCTCGTTTTGATAACTTCTTCAAGGTCAGCCTGATTTTTTAAAGTCAACATTGAAACACGTTTTGTACTCTTTTTTTTTTTTGGGGGGGGTGGGGGGGGATTAGGGTTATGTCATTTTAATTATTAGTTCACATGACCATATAGACCCCAGCTTCATCTTTCTCGCTCTCTTCGTCTTCCTCTCTCGTTCTCTCTCTCTCTCCATTCTCTCTTTTCACTCTTCCTCTCTCTCGTTCTCTCCGCCTCTTTTTCATTCTCTCTCTCACTCTCTCTTACACATCCTGTCTCACTCTCTCTCACTCTCTCTCTCTCTCTCTAACTCTCTTTTAAATATCCTGTCTCTCTCTCACCCTCTCTCACTCTTTCTCTTACTCTCTCTTACACATCCTGTCTCACCCTCTCTCACTCTCTCTCACTTTCTGTTACACATCCTGTCTCACCCTCTCTCACCCTCTTTCTCGCTGCTGTTTTCACCGGACTTGTTCATTTTCTGTTGTTCAATATTTGGTTAGTAATTATGAGTACTACACTTTACAGGCGACACTTTATCGGAGACTACTCGATCAGAGGCGTCCCACTCTATAGGCGACTCCTCTATCGGAGGCGTCCTACTCTATCATTCCAGCACATCTTCTCCGAGTATTGATTCTGCCAAGCAGTAAACAATAACTGGGTCAGTAACCACGTCATCCTCGCCTAGTGTGTCTTGGGCAGCGCTGATAATGTCCACTGCGCATGACAACACAATCTGTCAAGATGATTGGCCATTCCCTTGCGACCCCCTGCCTCCCGACCCCCCAGCTATTTCACGACCGTGACACCTTGTTGTACAAAAAGTAGATCTGGCTATCAGGTTGTTCCGTAGGAACGGGTAAAAATAATAATATCGAAAATAAAAATGTAAAATAATTCTGTCCAGTTTGACGAAAGGTTGAAAGAATAGGACAAATGCAACTTCCTTGTTTTGAAGAAAACTTTATAATTTTTTTGTTTTGTTTTTGTTTTATTTGAAGGAATTGAGCCGGAAGTAGGGGCAGACAACTGTTATAATTGGGACGACACTACTTGTAAGACTTGAATAAGTTTTACATACATGAATCAGTTGTATCTTATTTGAATGTCGTAACAATGGACTATGTGCGTATGTGCGTTTAACGACTTGGCAAGGGAGCGTTTGTTTTCGGTGGTGTAGACCAGTGATGCCCAAAATACGGCCCGAGGGCCAGATCCGGCCCGCGACGTGCTTCCATCCGGCCCGCCGAAACGTCGGCACAAATACAGAAATTCGTCTCCCCCCCCCCCCAAATGTTACCTATGTTAGGGCCGTTAACTTTTTCTAATGGATTACTAACAAGGCTTTAAACATTTGTGCGTTCATGAAATAGGATTATAGAATCTTTACTTTTTTGTAGACCATAATACCATTGCTAGCCAACATGTTTGTTTTTATAAAGAAAGTGTCTGTGTGGCTGTTTAAAAAGAAGAATAAAAACAACAAAATATAAACAAAACTTACGTCATTTTTTGAAGTATAAAAAGAAAATTCAATTATCCCAATAATTCAATGTGAGTACTAGATCCTCAGGTTTGAAATAAAATAGTTTCAGGTCAATTTCATTAAGTTTTTTGTATCTTTTACATCATGTGGCCCACGACACCAATGTTGGAAATTAAAATGGCCCGCAGATTGAATTAGGTTGGGCATCACTAGTGTAGACAAAGAGTGATGAAACCTCGGGCTGGTCTGTCATAATGAATGCGAGAGTTGAACGGGAGACGAATCAGAGACGCAGGACAGAACGGACGCGTTTTAAGCAGTTCGTTACATTTGGTTACAAACCTATATAACAACTCACTGACCCTCGGACTCGAAGACTAGCCTTATTATTATTATTATTATTATTATTATATATTAACTTACTGATCTTCGGACTCGAAGACTAGCCTTATTATTATTATTATTATTATTATTATATATGAACTTACTGATCCTCGGACTCGAAGACTAGCCTTATTATTATTATTATTATTATTATTATTATTATATATGAACTTACTGATCTTCGGACTCGAAGACTAGCCTTATTATTATTATTATTATTATTATTATTATATATGAACTTACTGATCCTCGGACTCGAAGACTAGCCTTATTATTATTATTATTATTATTATTATTATTATTATTATATATAAACTTACTGATCTTCGGACTCGAAGACTAGCCTTATTATTATTATTATATATGAACTTACTGATCTTCGGACTCGAAGACTAGCCTTATTATTATTATTATTATTATTATATATGAACTTACTGATCCTCGGACTCGAAGACTAGCCTTATTATTATTATTATTATTATATATGAACTTACTGATCCTCGGACTCGAAGACTAGCCTTATTATTTATTATTAGTATATATCAACTCACTGATCTTCGGACTCGAAGACTAGCCTTATTATTGTTATTATTATTATATATCAACTCACTGATCTTCGGACTCGAAGACTAGCCTTATTATTGTTATTATTATTATATATCAACTCACACTGTCTGGTACAAATTGTGCACCGCCTCTCTGACAGGCAACGAGAATCTTCTTACGAATGTTAAGGGCCTTAAATAGTCAATGGTTTTATATTTGTATATAGTATGCATTAGTAGCACATGAGTTTTTACACAGTTGCAGATCCACTAGCTGAAGTCTAAGTTGTATCACTAAATTGTTTCAGTAATAAGTTGTATCCGTTCAAGTTGTATTAGTAGACTGTTGAATATTAACAAGATAGTTATGCCAAGTTGTTGAATCGAAATGTATTGTTGGAGTTATACGTTTGAAGAAGTTACTAAAGAAGAAAAAAAATATATACGTTTCTTCATGTGTTTTTCCAGGGCTTGCTACCCTGCCTCACAGTGGCGCCCGGGTGGCAACGATCGTAAGAGGAAACGATTAGGCTAAAGGGTAGCAAAACAAGACTCCCGTGGGGGTGCCTAAGGGGATGCGACCCACCCGTCAGACAGGCCGGTGAGAGGGAGATCTTGTTCACTTTTGCTGGCCTAGAGTTCCAGTTTAAGAAAAAGAAGATGTGTTTTCAAGCTTTATATATATTTCCGTAACAGAGGCGCCCCACGGAAATGCTTTAAAGACCAGCTTAGGCGCCAACTTGCCTTAGCTGACATAGAAGAGATCACCTGGTTGCATGCGGCCTCAGAATGATACAGCTGGAGGTCACTCACAAAGACCGAGGGATACACATTTGAAATCAAAAGAAAATCCGATGCCGAGGACAGACGCAGACGGCGAAAAGAAAATCTAAATCAGTGGTTCCCAAACTTTTTTGTCTCGTAGACCCCTTGCCATGTTTTCTTGTTTTCGGTAGACCCCCTGCTCAACTTGCACATTTTTGCAAATTCATTAACATTTTTTAAACAAATTTCTAACTGTAGTGAGTTGAAGAGTGAAAAAGTAATTTAAAACTACACAACTTAGGATATTATGTTTAATATATGAATTTGTCGTTCTATGAAGTAGTCTTTCCAACATTAAGTATTATTTAATTAATTAATATGCCTTAAGTATCATTGTAAAAGGTTTCGCAAAGAGCAGTTTTTCGTGTATTTCTTGATCTTTCATGTGTGGCTCAAATGTTGAATCTGCTGAACTGTTTTCATTAACAGGAGATGAGTCAAAGGCGAGTAACTGGAGCCTAAACCAGTAAACTTCGAGCAGGAAGGGCTCATTAGCCTTGGCTTGCTACCCACCTAGCAGAAGGAAAACTGAATTCGAACCTCTGCTGCCTTGCTACTACACCCAAACATGGGAAAGGTCTCGTGGGTCAACCCTAAGGAAATATAAGGAGACAGTGACCATTAGCGCCATGTATTTCTGGGCCGTCCCCTCTTTCTCTTTCCTTGGGGGTTCCAGGTTAGGGCTTGCCTTGTTATGTTGGATGCAGGCTTGCGAAGGGTGTGAACTTTCCATCTCCAGCGTCTCTGAAGGATATCTACTTCAGTGGGCTGCTGCTTTGTTCTTTGCCACAGTTCCTCATTCAAGATCTTGTCTGGCCAGCGGATCATAAGAATTTTCATCAGGCAGGTATTGATGAATAGCTGGATTTTTTTCACGGTGGTGATGGTGGTTCTCCAGGTCTCCGCGATCTGGGAGCAGATGGGCAAGAAGTGGCGACAGTTAGAGAGATTCGCCCAGAACCGAGATGCCTGGAGGCAGCTGGTTGGTAACCTATGCCCAGAAGGGACTACAGGCATAGATGAGATGAGATGGTGACCATTAGATAGTTTGTAGCACACAGCGCTACACCTTGTCAGACCAAACTGTATTTATGTATTTTGCAAAGATTTACATAAGAAGCTTTTAATTTTATAACTCATGCCACTGAAGCGCCCTTGAACTGTATTGTTGCTTAAAGAAATTCTTTTAATAATAACAGATGTAGGTTTGTGCAAAACGGCTGGTAGAATCAATGTTTGACCTTTGCTGTTTTCTGTATTTTGCTATAAGAAAAGAAATCTTGTAAGACTCTCACAAACCATCATCTTCTCTATATGATGTTGAAGTATGATTTTGCGGGTCTATTTTGAACTTTGAGTGTTCGAAAGTTTTTAAAATCTTTATTTTGTCAGGGTAGCATTGTCTCATATGATCTTCCAGCGAACCTGGTTCATATCGTCATGAAAAAGTCACTTAGGCTAGTTCGACAAGGGAAGGAATGAATCAAAATTTTAAAATAACTGTACTGTCTACATTTCTTTTTTTTTTTTTTTTGTTGTTCTAAATATTAATTACATGTAGACCAAATTAAGCTATTTAAATAAGTATTGAAATTGATTACAACAATTTTTCATTTGAATAGCAGGATAAATATTTAAAGGATTAACGAAGGTACAAATCATATATTAGTGTATTGAATAATAACATTAGTGAAATATGAACATTAAATGTGCTTAAATGAAATCTATTATCGTAGACCCCCGTGGGCATCTCATGGACCCCCAATTTAGTTTTTTTTACTGTCGTGGACCCCTTGGAGGTCTTCGTAGACCCCCTGGGGGTCTATATAGACCACTTTGGGAATCACTGATCTAAATCGACCACCTCCGGAAAATGGTTATGCTTGCCCTGGATGTGGCAAAATATGTAGGTCACAGCTGGGACTGCGTAGCCACGGGAAATACTGCATTCCTCACTGATCTTCGGACTCGAAGACAAGCCTTATTATTATTATTATTATTATTATATATTTCCGGCAAGCGATTCTATTCGTGTCATTAATATAAAAAAGAAGAAAAGGTACGTAGCAAAGTATTAAAATAATAATAAATATTTCATCATCAATAAATATTGGCACTAAAGAAACAGAAATCATTAACCCTAACCCCTGACACATATATAGATAGATGGATAGATAAATAGATAGATAGATAGATAGATAGATAGATAGATAGATAGATAGATAGATAGAAAGATAGGAAGATAGAAAGACAGACAGACAGACAGTCAGACAGACAGACAGACAGACAGACAGTCAGACAGACAGACAGACAGACAGACAGACAGACAGACAGACAGACAGACAGATAGATAGATAGATAGATAGATAGATAGATTATATATTGATGGATTCATTGTCGAGAAAATCGTTTGACACTAGCAGCATCATATATCAACTGTTACAGTTGTTGACCCAACCCTAAAACGGAAGTAGTCTACTAGTCGCAATGCATTCGCGTCTCGGCATGACGTCACGTAAGTTTTCTTAGTTGTTTTAAAAATTTCAGTCTAAAAAAAAATCAAGGCTCTGTTAAAGGTCAAGGCTGTAGTGTTACTAGCATTCAATCGAAGGGTCAACAATTGTGGGGAAAGTTGAAAGGTTTATTGTTATACACCAATCAACCGATACATCAATAAGTGTGGACAAAGGTCAAGATTTGATTTGTTTTAAACTACTACAAGAACAGATCAATGTGAAATGACAAAGTTCAAGTTTTTTTTTTTTTTACACAACATTTAATCGATAAATTCAATAAGTTAAGGGGAAAAAAAATTAATGTTACACTGCATTAAACTGGTAGGTCAACAATGGAAGGAAAAGGTCAAGGTTAACATTCAATGTGAAATTGTTTGACGTCTGCACATGTCTGCACTCTGACATTTAAACAGAGAAATGCATGCGATGTGATACACAGAAAAAACTGTGCGTGCGTGTGTGGAATGTAGACAAACAGAAATTATTGAATGCTGTACTGTCGCCCCCTCTCCCTTTCTCTGAAGCTAAGTGTAAAAGGAAAAGTTACAACCAAATGAAGGGACTTGACTAAACGAATTTAAAGTTGGATGGTACTTATAATAACTGAACACTGCTGCCTACAAAAATAGAGTATCCCATTTATACCTTGATATCAATAGGGCAGATGATGTAAAGGTCATCTGTGTCAATGTCCATCGGTTAATGAGGGTGTCATGTCACAGCATGTGGCCAGCCGTTATAGAAGACTAAGGCTAAGACTGCTTTATTGATCCTTATGGGAATTTGTTGTGAATACAAGGACTCTTTTCTCATATACAGAGAACACAACAGAAACATACACATAAATAGAACAGACACAACATAAACAGTTCATTCAGCGACTATACACAGGGTTGTCTAAACTGCACACAGACTGTGACTTTTGCTCAGGCCTACTGTAACAAAACATCTAGGGCCAGCACAACGACTAACTGCCTCCACTTTCCCCAGGCATCCGTTAGCGTTGGGTGGACTCAGTGGCGTCCTAAACAATTATGAAACTCCAAATTTCCAGTCTTCACCGAGATTTAAACTCGAGACCTCGGATGCGAACACTGATCAAGTTCATAGATTAATGATGAAATGAATATTTTGAGTCGCCATGCACATCAGCGTTTACCTATTTTAAACAATAAATTTATTGCCCTTGAAGACCTCAAGATATAGGGGGAACAGGTTTCCTATACTGCCAGATAAACTTAAAAGTATTAGAGAGTTTCACGATACACTTAACAATGTCAAGGACGCTAAATTGAAAAAAATGGACCTCATTCACCAACCGTAAACAAACAACATTTAGCCACGTGGTACTCTAATCTCTTCTATATAATTTACGATCCCATGTTTAATTCATGATGGTTGTCACGTGACCGTTTGTTTCGTTGTTTTCTCAAATAAGATCACGTGACTAAAAGTTGTTTGTTTACGATTGGTGAATGAGGTCCACTGCCAACTGAATAAAAGTTAGAAAGGGAAGAGCTTAAAATACTTTGATTCTGCAGTGCTAATCATTGCACACCAATTCTCATTTAACTTTTTTAAAAACAGCATAGTTTATCAACACGTACTTTCATTTTGCACACCGCATGCACCAAAAAGATTGCTATTTTTAGTTTTTACGCCACGTATGAAAATCTCCGATTCAGATCTAACATTGCCCATAAATACTCTATATTATCATCTTGCCCATTCATTTATTTCGCTAGCTAAAACCAGGTAGTCGTCCACAGAGATCGAAAAGCAGTTAGACCTGGTTCAGCAGCCTGGATGGCTGCCTGGTCGTGTGGTTTGCACGCTGGACTGTCGTTTGGATTTATCGATGGTCCCGGGTTCAAACCCTGCCCGCTCCCATCCCCTGTCGTCCTGCGGGAGGTTTGGACTAGGAAGTAAACTACCTTCAACTCTGAAGGAACATCCGAAATATGTTAAAACAAGCAGCGATGGCTGAGAAAGATCATAGTGTTGTAAACCTGGTGGTGACACAGATGGGGGTAGTGCTGTGTGTTTCTAGCCTACCCAAATCGCCACAGTCCAGCGCAGGACGAGCGGTCAACCGTGACCAGCGACTGTACACACCAGTTCGGCAAGGGCCAGTGTCGTAAATATTACGCACGCAAGTCACGGCGAAAGTGATCAACTGGAGTGGTCAAGAAGGTTCGAGAAGGCCAGTAGAGACACTATATAAGAGAGTGTGTGTCAAAAAGACTTCACTTCACGTTACCTCGCAATGTGACCAGTACGAGGCGAGAACCAGCACGGTGTGTGAAGTCAGGCGGAGCAAGACTAGGTTTTTGTAAAGACAGTGTTAATGGTGGTCGAGGGGCCAAGTTCGCTTGAACTTGGCTACCTAGAAGGGGGCTCGAGGTTCGACACCCGACTCGGGCAGAGTTGTGTTTACTGAGCGCCTAAAGGCAGCACGGAAAACAAACTCCTAGATACCCCCTCCCCCCACTGGTCCACAAATGAGATTGGACCAAAAGCGCTCTCAGCATGCTATAAGCATAAAAGTAGCGCTATATAAAAAAGCTATAATAATAATGTTGTTGCCAATTGCGACGCATTTGAAATTAAACTGACTGATACTTTGGAGCCCTGAGTTGTGAGGTTCTTTCAAGTTCGTCGTGTCGTGGGGTGCAGTTTGAAGAGAGCCTGGATAGAAGGAGAGACGTAACAATAGGAATAACATACCGAGATCATGTCACCAAATAGAGAAATCCTTTCCCACACGGGCACATGCCTCCCCCCCCCCCACCCCTTGAGAGAAATGGTGGCCCAACGTGGTATGAAATTCGAGGGACACATTATAAGACAAGACGAAACACGTTTTACCAAAGTCACAAACACGTTTTACCAAAGTCACAAACGCGTTTTACCAAAGTCACAAACACGTTTTACCAAAGTCACAAACACGTTTTACCAAAGTCACAAACGCGTTTTACCAAAGTCACAAACGCGTTTTACCAAAGTCACAAACGCGTTTTACCAAAGTCACAAACACGTTTTACCAAAGTCAGAAATAACTCGGAATTTAAAAAAAAGAGGAAAGCAAAATCAAGAACGTCCGTGTCCAACATGAAAAGTAAAGTTCCCTCTTTCAGACCTTGTGGTCTATAGGGCAGATGATGTAAAGGTCATCTGTTTTTTGTGGCCTACGGTCTACGAGAGCTCATGTGGCCCGCACAACGACCAACCGCCTTTACTTTTCCCCCAAATAATGTCAGGTAGCCATTAGAGCTGGGTGGACTTACAGGCGCCCAAAAGATCCCAAAATTTAAAAATCCCAGTCCTCACCAGGATTCGAACCCGGGAGCCCCGGTTCAGAAGCCAAGCGCTTTACCACTCAGCCACCTCGCTTCCCACGTCTAACATGGGCGTAACACTTTTTAGAAGACCTAAACTCGGTGGGCACCAGCTTGGAAGAGGCTCTGGGCAACGCCTATGACCGATCGCTTTTTATAGAGAGCTGAAGCACTCTGCGCTGAGAGCCGCAGGAGGACCTCCGTCTAAATCTAGTAAAGTAAAGTAAAAAAAAAAAAAAAGTAAAGTTCCCCTTTCAGACCTTGCGATGTATAGGGCAGATGATGTTTAGGTCATCTGTTTCTTTGGCCAACGGTAAACGAGCAGGGTGTCATGTGGCCAGCACAACGACCAACCGTCTTTACTTTCCCCAACTAAAGTTAGGTTACCCATTATAATTGGGTGAACACGGGCGCCTTCAGAATCCCAAAATTCAAAATCCCAGTCCTCACTAAGATTCGAACCCAGGATCCCAGGTTCGGAAGCCAAGTGCTTAACCACTCAGCCAAATTAAGTAAGTCATTCATTTATCTTGTTGAAAGGGCGAGAAATTATCTGTTTAGAAAATACACATTTCTTCCTCCTTCGAGTTATTAAAAAAAAAAATCAAAACTTTATTGCACGCTCAAATTTTGTAGATGTACAAATGTTGCCCGGCGAACAATGAGAACAATGCTCGCCCCTCCGCCGTCCAGCAATTCCACTATCCCCCCCCCTCCCCACCACGTCCAGCTCCCTCTATTCAACGACTATTTTGTTAACACCCACATCGACCAATCGATTTCTGTCTAAAGCTCCAACAATTGAAGGGGAATTTCATCGTCACAAGATGATCTGTAACAATCCATTTGATTGGCGGAATCAGAAAAGTTGGTATATTTCTATTCAGAAACAGTTACCCACTAGATGTACACTTATTTAGTCATTTATTTTGGATCTACTTAGGTATATGAAATGTTTATAAAGACAATTTTTGTTTAAAAATAGAGACTATTTGGATGGGGTTGATAATATTTTAAGTGTATTTATGTCCGGCTTAAAGTCTGTAAGTAGCAATCGCAAATTTCGGAAATCTCCACGAGCACACATTGCGGTAGTTTCTTTTATTTGTGATGAGGTTCGTTACGGCAATAAATCAACGTGGTATCAAATAACAAGACGGGAAAGCAGCCAACAACTTCTGTAAAATGACCCATAATGCAGAGTATAATATTGGAAACTGTTTTTGTAATCAGAGCTCTCTTTCTTCAATGAATGATTTAAGTCCCTCGTTTGTGGATATTTCAATGAGCTGCTTCTGTATTAGATCTAGTATGTATTCGTGTGCGATTGGGATCTGAGTTTGTCCACGCGCAAAAAGGTTCAGCACACAGTCGGTAATACCCAAATGAAGAAAGCCTCAAATCTATGATTTGGCTCAACATAGAATTGTACATAATAGACAAGTAGGGGCCTACATTTTAATAAAACAGCAATGAAGGGCGAGTTGATTGTTATTAAAACTATTCGATCTAATAAACTGGCTTTAGGCCAAGAAGTTATTTTGATTGAATAAAATTTTCATCTTTCTGCGGACCCCCTACGATCGTCTAAAGCAGGGGTTCTCAGCCTGTGGGTCGCGACCCCCTTGGGAGTCGATTGACCATTTGCCAGGGGTCGCTTAAGACCATCGAAAAATATGGATTGTTATTGCCTACTCTTCTATTGCTGTATGTGTGTGTCAAGGGGGGGGGGGTCGCGGCAGAGTTTTGGGGGGGGGGGTGTTAAAAGGGGTCGCCGAGCTTAAAAGGTTGAGAACCGCTGGTCTAAAGGACTCTGGGTGCCGCGGACCACAGTTTGAGAACCACTGCCCTAAGGCACAAGAGCAGTTCATTGTATTGTATATAAACGTGCCATTCTCGAATCGTTTCCTGCAGTGACATTTTCTCTATAGGAGCCATACAATCGCGCCTGTACTTGCGTTACAATTTACAGTTACACCATTCGTGAACGGTGCAACACTATTCTGAAATCGCTGAAACTTAGCGACTTTATCCAGGTAGCCTAGCATTGCAAGACGAGAGAGTGTGAATGTCGCAGTATTGTAGTCATTAGCTATGAAATGCATGAGCTTGCGACATAAGTGACAAAAGAAGTATGTCACAGCTGTTTTTGAATAGCTATTCTTCCTTATACTCCGTACGCAATTTAATCTTTTTTTTATTATGGACCTACTTCACAAAGTGATTTAATATTGACCTATTTTTATTATTGACCTACTTTATTGTTGACCTACTTTACTGTCGTCTGTAAGCCTCCATTCTATCCAACTTTATTACGCTCCCAGTTTCCTGCATAGTCAGTGTCACATTTCATGTAATGACTATATCCCATTGTTTGTGTGACTTGTTTGCTATACTCCGGCCATACCTAGTTTCCCCCCCCCCTCCCACACCCCCGTTTTCCTATCTCCCTGTGCACTTCTCTAGTCTGGCACTCGAGTTAAACCTCGTTTAAAGAGGGGTCGATCTCTCCAAGAGAAGCTGCCAGCCATCAGCCCTTCACTCGCTCCCTCCCCCCCCCCCTGATTCTCTGCGATGCTTTCCTGAACACGAGCGTCGGATCAATAGCTTTGCGTAGAACATTGGGGCAAGAGCTTGACCGTTTTGGGCCAGTGTTTTTTTTTTTTTGGGGCGGGCAGGGTGGGGGTGGCGTGACGTCATCTTCGTCATGGATGGTACAGGATATGTCTCTGTGTAAAGGGGGGGGGGAGTGGCGAAATAGTTAAACAAGAAGAGGGGGGGGGCGAAGCGAAGTCAGTGAAGTCGCTGGGAGTTAGGTCGTTGGCGTCAATAGGATTAGGGCATTAGAGATACTACGGTTTAGGTCTTGGGCATCAATAGAGGTAGGGCATTAGAGTCAAGAGGATTTGAGTGTTAGAGCTACTACCATTAGGTCATCGGCGGCACTATTGTTTTAGTTGGCATCATAGCGATCATGTCTTCTTATAGTATACTCTGTTAGTGATGCCAATATGACACTTTTGCGTTTTTGTTTTATATTTCTATCATTATTCATTTTTATTTGATGCGTGTTAGGCACTTAGTTAGTACAGAGACGCACCCTAGTTGACGGACTTTGAACGCGACATTTAGTGACGTCACGGATTAGTGGGGATTTAGTTTCTTTATGTTACTATTGGTCAGTTGGTGTTAGGACTTCAACGTGACATCTTATTACGACCAGAGACTCTTCTGTGGCCTTTAAGCATTAAACTTAATTCAAGTATCTAACGGTCTGGACATAGTCCTTACATCTTGTTAATGTGTAGGTCGCTCTTGTTCATAAGTAGTTTAAACGCATCTAATACGCCCGTATGAGAAACTCTTCTGAGTAATTTTATCTCCGTCTCGACAGGTCTGGGAAGCCAAATATTCGCGACGTGTATGCACTACGCAAGACAGCAGGGTTTCTGTCCAGGGCTTTTGCAAGAGAGGATTTAAGCCTCTCAGGCCCTCACTCTAATGAAGTTTGATGATGATGATGAATACACCCGTACAAGAAACTCTTCTGAGTAATTTGTCGAAGTCAGACAGCCATCATACAACTACAAGATCAAGGCATATAACATATGAGCTCCCAAGGCCTTGCTAATACAACTACAAGATCAAGGCATATCACATATGAGCTCCCAAGGCCTTGCTAATACAACTACAAGATCAGGCATATCACATATGAGCTCCCAAGGCCTTGCTAATACAACTACAAGATCAGGCATATCACATATGAGCTCCCAAGACCTTGCTAATACAACTACAAGATCAAGGCATATCACATATGAGCTCCCAAGACCTTGCTAATACAACTACAAGATCAAGGCATATCACATATGAGCTCCCAAGGCCTTGCTAATACAACTACAAGATCAGGCATATCACATATGAGCTCACAAGGCCTTGCTAATACAACTAACAGATCTTCCTAACGAATTACCGTAATTCGACAGTCAAATGTAAACATTTTTAAAATTTTATATGAACAAAAAGTAGATCTAAAAAACCTAGCCGTATTAACTGACATATCTGTAATAAGACCCAAACAAAGGATAGTTGCCTATTCGTGTCATATGTGATTTTGCTAAGTTTGAACCTTGCTATCTTTCATTCCCTGTCGTCATGGGGGTGGGGGGGAGGTTTTCTTCAATGGCGTTGAGTTATGTGGCGATCTTGTGTTTTTTTTTCCCTAAATACCTTTCTCGAATCGAATGTAGTTGCCTTTCCTATTTTTATTTTTTTTAATTAGATACCTTTAAAATGTAAACACTTTTACTGAAGCCATCTTGAAGCTTTTAGACACCCAAGACTCTTAAACTATTTCAAACATAACTTTAGTTAAGTGTACAAAATCGGTATTTACGGATTTTCACCATGATCTGAAAAGTAGGCCCAACTGTCTAATATCTAAAGCTTTTGTACTGAACAGAAATGACTGTGTAAAATCTGTAACGTAATGTTTATTCTGACCAGATGATATCTATTCCAGAAAGCCATACTCACACTGATCAGAGAGTATTGTGTAATCTCTAAAGCTATGTTTACACTGATCATAGTGTACTGTGTAATCTCTAGAGCAGGGGTTCTCAACCTGTGGGTCGCGACTCCCTTGGGAGTCGATTGACGATTTGCCAGGGGTCGCCTAAGACCATATGGATTGTTATTGTCTACTCTTCTATTGCTGTATGTGTGTGTATTGGAGGAGGGGGGGGGGGGTCGCGGCAGAGTGGGATTTTGTCAAAAGGGGTCGCCGAGCATAAAAGGTTGAGAACTGCTGTCTAAAGCTATGTTTACACTGATCAGAGAGTAACGCGCACTTAGTAACTGGATACATAGATCTTACAGCCAACATCTACTGTCTGTTTCGAGAAGAGCGACTTACATTATTGTTTTACTCTGAAGTCAATGTCAAGTTAGTCTACATAGATTTGATAATGTGGTACTATATCACTGGCGGATCCAGGGGGGGGGCGGTAGGGGCGATCGCCCCCCCCCACTCGGCCGACCCCCCCCCCCCCCAAGGGGCGGACTAATTTTAGTATAGAATTCACACAATTTGTATACGAATTCATTACTTATGTTAATAATATATACTAATTATTTATATTTCAACCTATTTTTAGATTATTTCGCCCCCCCCTCTAGTATGTTGGCCGATTTGGTGGGGTCGGGAGGAGGCGATGGTATCAATTCCGCCCCCCCCATAAACTTTCGAGTGGGGGGGGCGGTCCAATTTCTTTGTAGAAATCACAGCTTGCTAACAGAATCAATTAAATATTTATGTGATAAAAACTTGTTATTGATATTTTAACCGATCTTTGTATTATGTCGTTCCATGTTTGCCAATTTATCTCTACTGCCCTTCCCACCTAAACCTTTTGAGGGGGGGGGGCGGTCCTACTTTAATGGAGAAATCATAGTTTGTGAACAAAATTAGTTGAATTAATATATAGATTTATATTATGTCGCTCGCCTTCTGGTTTCTTGGCCGTTTCGGTGATGTTGGGGGGGGGGGGATTGCATGTACTGCCCTCCCCACTCTAGCCCTCTGAGTGGGGGGGGGCGGTCCTATTTTTATGGAGAATCATAGTTTGTGAACAAAATTAGTTGAATATCTATATAATATAAACTACGTATTGATATGTGAACCCATTGTATATTATGTCGTACCACACTCTAATCTCAAATTTTATCATTAGTAAATTTAAATGAAAAAGGGTTGTACCAGGTGGGAGGGGCGATTCATGCAATCGCCATTCCCCCATCGGACAAACCAATACTTTTTCTTTTTTTATTACTGTTAAGAAATTATAAAACAAAATCATCTGTCACTAATATAATTTATATGTACTATAAATTAAATTCTTATATTGAGTCGCCCCACCCCTATTCTTTAATGCCAAATGCAATCTTTAGCAGAAATTATTAAAGGAGCGAGGATTAATCGTTTTCACTCTACCGCCCCTCCCATTTCCAGACAGAGTTTATGTAATTTCACATGAATTTATCATAATTATTTTAAGAAAGACTTTGCATTCAAAAAATTAGAATTCAAACGAAATTTTTCATTATAAGAGTCACGATTGAGATGAGTTCTAAACCCAAATCATTTTTTCATAGTCGCCTTTTTCTAACCTTTACTCAATCTGATATTTTTCTAGTTAAATAAATTTGGGACTATAACTCACAATTTATACTTTAATTTTATTGAATATTATTTATGGAATAATTTTTTTCGGCGGAGATCCTCAAAGCCAAAATCTAAATATGTGGGGTATCTTATCTTTTCAAGGAACAAATCGGATTTTTTGCAATGTATTAAGGGCCTATAAATTCATATTAGAATATTTTTCAAGTACAACATTATGCAAAAGGTCCTTTTTTAATTGTATGAATAATGAGTTTTAGGTCAGGAGAATACGTTTCTTCTGTGAAGTATGCTAGAAAACTCTTTTGGCGGCGGGGCTTCGCCCCGAACTCCATTGATGAATAATGAGCTGTAGATGTCAGGAGAATGCGTTACTGCAATGAAGAATGCAACAAAACGCTTTTGGCGGGGCTTCGCCCCGAGCTCCATTGATGAATAATGAGCTGTAGATGTCAGGAGAATGCGTTACTGCAATGAAGAATGCAACAAAACGCTTTTTGCGGCGGGGCTTCGCCCCGAGCTCCATTGATGAATAATTAGCTGTAGATGTCAGGAGAATGCGTTTCTACAGTGAAGAATGCAAGAAAACGCTTTTGGCGGCGGGGCTTCGCCCCGAACTCCATTGATGACTAATGAGTTGTAGATGTCAGGAGAATGCGTTTCTACAGTGACGAATGCAAGAGAACGCTTTTGGCGGCGGGGCTTCGCCCCGAACTCCATTGATGACTAATGAGTTGTAGATGTCAGGAGAATGCGTTACTGCAATGAATAATGCAAGAAAACACTTTTGGCGTCGGGGCTTCGCCCCGAACTCCATTGATGAACAATGAGCTGTAAATGTCAGGAGAATACTTTTCTGCAGTGAAAAAAGCAAGAAAACGCTTTTGACGTCGGGGCTTCGCCCCGAACCCCACTTGAAAACCTTATAGCGATGCCCCAGTTGTTTTGTTTTTCACCAAAGGTTGAGAAATGCTACTTTTGAAAAATTCTCATATTTATATATATATATATATATATATACGCACGTTTATGCATAGGGTTAGGGTTTACTGGGCATTAGGGTTAGGGTTTGTAAAAAAATCGCCCCCCCCCACTCAAAAGTTCTGGATCCGCCAGTGTACTATATGAAAAGTATATTTATTTAACGAATCAGTGTCTTTATCTCTTTCGAATTAGACCTGTATAATGAAACATCTAGTTCATATAAAACATATTAAAAAGTTAATAATTTCACAATGGAAATGAATAAAGAAATGATACGCAATACAGTGTTACGGATGCATGTGTATATCAAATGTAGCTGAAGTATTTCTAGAAGAAGCTTAATTAGACTAACTGCGTGAGTACCTTGTTTGATGTATTTCAATCGCGAGTTCTCGAAAATCATGCACACAAATATAGATAAGGTACTAACAGGAACACAGACTCAATGACCAAGTTGACTCAAGGTGAACTTCAAACAAACGTTTATTACAGAATGGGCCACAGTCTAGTCTGTCACTAATAACGATGTTATCCCCTCAAGAGTCTAGCGGTAACAGATTAATTAAAAGTCTATTCTAATCTCTAACCCAAAGTCTATGTCGTCACTATAAAATGTATGTTCACAGTCAGTCTAATAAAGTGCGCAACCCAACTAACTAAACTAGCTATCTAACAACAGATACGCCATCACGCCTTGTTACGGTTTTAGATTTTATAGAAGGCAACGACAAAGCAATGGGCAACTAGGTTGATGACGTAACTACTTGAGTTTCGAATGACACTTGTGATGTCACTTGTGATGTCAAGGCAACTTGACAATATGAATAGCCCTAAAAATAATTTTTGTTTTCACGTTTGTTTGTAAAATGCTTTACATATTTCGGATGCTCCTTCAGAGTTACAAAAAAAAAAATAATCTACTTCCTAAACCAAATCTCCCGCAGGACGACGAGTGATGGCCTTGGGAGGCAGGGGTGGACTGACGATATGGGCATTCGGGCAAATGTCCGGTGGGCCGGTATCCAAATGGGCCGGTAAGACCACAGTAAGCATCTTTTTTTTTTTTTTAAATCACGTCTGTATTTTATAAGATAAGGGCCGCATGGATGCCACTATGTTAAAGGTTTTATAGTATTCCTCATAACAGGGCCCCACAGAGCGAAGTATTTAAAGAAATTACATTATACAGACTACAGTAGGGCCTACTAATTTAATCAAACACATTTTCCTAAACAATGTAATGGTCTACATCCGTAGACAGAGATACTAGTAGGCTTCATCCTTTTTAGGACCTACACACTTTGCGATTAAAAAGCAACATAAGGCCTTAACAATGATTTTGAGGACAGAATTTGATTTCCTTCATATTATATACAATTTATGGGCCGTATGGTATAGAAATGCCCGGGCCGATTTAGACACACAGTCCGCTCCTGGTGGGAAGTGTATCGAGCCGACCAAACGGACAGTCCAGCGCGCAGACCATACGACCAGGCAGTCATCCTTGAGTGATCTCTCACAATACCGAATGTGACTTGTGAAGAATTGTTTTGTTGACCACTGGAGACAAAGTGACAACTCTACTGACAACATAAACAGTAGCAGATAAACTTACACACTAACAAAGCTAGCATTAGACTATTAAACTAATAAGTAAAACTCTACAAACGACACACTTTATTTTACGTTTTATTTGACGACTATCACAACGTCATCAATGTATATAAATATATTTATGAAGCAAATGATAATAGACTTTTTCTCTTGTTGTGAATTGCACCAGTAATCCGAGTTTGTAAAATATTACTGTATTGGGCTTCCGTACAGTTTCCTAACGGTGTTTCATAAATTTTCTAAAAGGGTGTTTGTATAAGGAAAAGATCAGTTTGCATATTTAGATTATAAAACGGGTTGGGGTTAGGCGTAGTTGCAGTGGCGTAGTGGGGTGGTGGGAAGAAGTTGAAAATCCCCCGGGCCCCCACTTTGGGGGGGGGAGCAAGTGAGAGTTCGAATTTATTTTACATTAAATATTAAATATTACGCAATTATCTCATGTCAAAATGTCGAATGTCAAAATGCAGGGGCCCCTAAAGAGGTCAATTGTAATTTCCTTATGGATAATATAGATTATTATTATTATAATTGAACGAGTATTCATTCTCTGGCACTGCCAGGGTCGAGCTTCGTTAAAGGGAAACATAATTCATTTATATTATTTGTAGTGAGTTATAACTTGTTTTAATTTTCATTAAATGTTTCTATGTCTATCTAGCTTCAAGTTCAATCTAAATCAAAGTTTAAATCTGTTTACAATGAAGTCCGTTCAAGTTTATTTATACTGTTACAAACTCGGTGGTGACACAGATGGTCGTAGGCTGTGTGTGTTTTTAGCCTACGCAAATCGCCCCATTCCGGCGCTAGACGAGCGGTCAACCGTGACCAGTGACAGTACAATATTACGCACCCAAGTCACGGCGAAAGGGATCAACTGGAGTGGTCAAGAAGGTTCGAGTAGGCCAGTAGAGACACTATATAAGAGCGAGTGTGTCAGAAAGACTGGACTTCACGTTACCTCGCAATGTGACCAGACGAGGCGAGGTTAGAGACAGACGGTGTGTGAAGTCAGGCGGAGCAAGGCTAGGTTTTGGACAGTTAGTGTGATGTTGTTGCCAACTGTACAGTATTTGTAATGTATTTGAAATTAAACTGTTACTTTGGAGCCCTGATGAGTTGTGAGGTTCGTTATGTCGTGTGGTGCAGTTTGAAGGGAGCCTGAGTAGTAGAGAGATACGGAACAATACTATGAATATAATCCGCCTACATGGGGTTTAGTTGTACTAGATGCCTGGAGCTTTATCCAGTAGAGTGTTGTTGGATATGATGGAGCCAAGGTAACAAAAGTGATCAACAATTTCTAGTGGTTGGCCATTAATGCTTACTTGAGGTGCAGTGTTTGTGTTTTGGACAAGTATCTTAGTCTTGCTTTGACTGATGTTTAAGCCGAACTTCTGGCAAGCAGCAGATAGTTTGTCAACCATGGACTGTAGCTGAATATCAGAATCAGCCACAATAGACATAAACAACAGGATAGCCAAGGCAATGGCCACCATGTCACGGTTGCAGAAAAGAGTCTGGGACAACATATTGCTGACTAGCAGGACTAAAGCCCTAGTCTACCGGACCTGTGTGTTGAGCACCTTGCTGTACGGAAGTGAAACATGGTCAACCTACTCATGGCAGGAAAAAAAGCTGAATGTCTTCCACCTCCGATGCCTAAGGCGGATCTTTAAAATAAGGTGGCAAGATAAGATAACAAATGAGGAAGTGCTACATAGAGCAGGATGCCAGGACATCCGCTCTGTTATCAGCAGCAGACGCCTTGGCTGGCTTGGCCACGTTCGTAGAATGCCAGTAGGTCGACTTCCACAGGACATCCTGTATGGCGATCTAATTGAAGGCAGGAGAGCCGCTGGTCGCCCACTTTTACGTTATACGGATGTATGCAAACGCGACATGAAGCTCTTCAAAATCGACACTGGCAACTGGGAAGAGGTGGCACTGGACAGATCCACATGGAGAGAGAGCATAAAGGAAGGGTCACAGATTGCAGATGTCATACACAACAGAAGCAGAAAGAAGGGTGAAAATGCAATGGCGCCTGGTGATTTTATATGCCCAACCTGTGATCGCAGCTGTGTATCAAGGATTGGCCTCTTTAGTCACACAAGAAGTTGCAAAGGGAAAAGATCGTCTCGCGAGACGTAAAATGCCACAGAGATGCCTGGAGCTACAAATCAACGTCCGAGCGTCAGCAATACACGAACACTCTCACAGACTGATAGTCATAAAAATAGTAATCAAATATTGTAAACCAGTTTTTAAACTCAAAAGAATTTTTTAAATTAATAACGAACAGTATCGTGCATATAGGTAATCATTAAAATAATAATAAATTTAAAAAGTCGGAAACGAATCTCAAGGTATTACGAAGCGAAATGCAATTTTCATGCAAACTTTAAATACAAATCATATTTTTTTTAGCTTTGGGGATTTGTGTGCATGTATGTGCGCGTGTGTGTGCCTTTTATCCCATGCTATGTGTTAAGATACACCATTGTGGTGTCACAGCCTCAACCCAACCAATTTATTTTTTTTACAAATTTTTATCCAATAACTCTGTCGGGTGAAAAAGTATGTGCACATGATATCTCCCACTTCCCATTCTCGGATCAAGTTGAAACTTTGCACAATTATTCATTGTCCGTAACAAGAAACTAATCGATACCAAATTGACCAATTGTTTTATCAATTAATTAATTTTGTTTACATAAAAACACTACTAGCTAATGGGAGAAAAGCCCTGTGTAGAGAACTAGGTCGTCGCCTAAAATTTGAGACTAACAAAAGATAACGTAACGATCTTCAATTTTCTTAAGCTCTTGTCAGTCTTTCATCAAGTAGGCTTGAGCTCCAAAGCTCCAACACTGGTCAAGCAACTATTTAAAAAAATTGCTTTAGAAAAGCCAGCACCGAAACCTTCAACTAGATACCCCCCTTCTTTCCCCCGACCTTTTGGTCAACAGTGGTTCTTCTTCTTTCTTCTTCCTCGTTCTCATTGTTATGTTGGAGTGTTCATATGACTAGACCAATACCTGAGATGAACTGCGCAGTGGTTCCCCAAACCAGGGAGCTCTCAAATATAGTTTTCTTTCTATTGGGGTGATATGGGGCCAATGTCGTATACGGGCATGTTAAAAGCATGAAATTGCGATAAACAAAAAACAAATGGTACAAATATTTCCATTCGCACAAATGTATTTTGTTATTCTAGATCTTTACAAATTAATAGGGCATACTTCTGCTATGTCAGACTTAAAATTTTCAACTTAAAGTTAAGACTAAGACTAAGACTAAGACTGCTTTATTGATCCTTACGGAAATTTGTTGTGATTACAAGGACTCTTTTCTCATATAAAGACAACACAACAGAAACATACACATAAATACAACAGGCAACATGAAGAGTTCATTCAGCGACTACACACGGGTATCTTGGTGCATTTCATGTTCCCTGATCAATGAGTGGCGGTGATAGAGTCTGACCGGGTGAGGTACGAACGAGTTTTTGTACCGCTCCGTTCTTGTTTTGATTGACAGCAGTCGCCCACTTCGCGACGACCTGGCGTAGTTCTGATGGAGCGGGTGGCCGTTGTCTTCCAAGATTTTTTCGATTTTTCTTAGGCACGTTTGTTCAAAAAGTTCCTTTAAATGTGGTAATGTTGTGAGTGTAATTTTTGATGCTTTTTTAATGATGTTTTCTAGACGTTGCAACAGTTTAGATGAGGCGTTGCCTTGCCAACAACTTATTCCGTATGTTAGCAGATTTTGTACAGTTGCGCCGTAAAATGTCTCAAGCTTATTGCCACATCACAGGTTAGGAGCTATTTGTTTAAACATGTAGCGACGTCGCAGGACAGTGTTGCGGCATACTTTAATGAATGGTCTCGCGTTCAGTTCCCTCCTTTACTAGATGGATTAAAGTAAAAAAGGAAATAGCAGGCACGGCACGGGCATTTCTATGCGATCAGGCCCGTAAATTGCGTATCATATGGTAGGCATCCGAGGGCGCGGTGGCTGAGCGGTAAAGCGCTTGGCTTCGAATCCTGGTGAAGACTGGATTTTTATTTCGGGATTTTCGGGCGCTCAAATGGGTACCTGACATTAGTTGGGGAAAAGTAAAGTAGGTTGGTCGTTGTGCTGGCCACATGACACCCACGTTTACCGAAGGCCACAGAATCAGATGACCTTTACATCAACTGCCCTATAGACCACAAGGTCTGAAAGGGGCAACATTTTACATTTTTATGGTAGGCATCCAACTATAGGCTCAAAATATTTATGTTAAGTTTGAGTATCAATAACTGTACACATAAATACAGTGGGCTCTATATTTTTTATTAGAAATATGATAATAATAATAATCTTTATTGTCCGTATGGAAATTTGGTCTTACAATTTGTGCATTACACCAAACAAAAAACATTATTGTTACATTTATATGTGTATTTATGTTTACGTATGTTGTGTGTGTGTGTGTGTGTGTTTGTTTTCTTGTTGTCTCCCTTGTTCTACTGTTCAGTGTGTCAGCAGTGTGTATCCACTGTGTAGTAGTCGCTGCTGGTTGTTCTCTCCTTGTTTCACGTTAATAAAAAATGGAGTGTAACTTTTAAACATCAGTATTGTTAGTGTATTGTGATAATATAACAATTATACCTATAAAAAAACAAAGTGTACATTCACACCAGACTCAGTCATAATTTACATGTGAAAAGTTTAAATCAGATTGTTTCTATTTAATGATTTAATTGTCAGGGGAACAAAAGAGTGTTTGTGTCAGTTTGTCTTTGCTATCGGTGTCTTGTATCTCTTTTATCTTCTTATCTTATATAATACAGACGTTACTTCAAAAAAGAAGATGATTACGTCTTTTGTGATGGTAAAATCACAAAATCCTGACCCAAAGGGTGCTTTTTTATTTCTAGAATCCTTTTAGCTTTTTTTATAACTTTTGTCTCAAACAGCTGCCCAAATGGGGTTGTGGCCCTTTCGGTTGCTCTACCGGCCCATTTGCCCGAAAGCCCAAATAGTCAGTCCGCCCCTGCGAAATTGTGTAACAGTTAGCTTTACAAATGTTCCACTTTTAGTTCACTCCTATTTAAAAAATCTAGTTGAGATTAAAGGTGTACACGTTTCTGAATGATGTTCTTTTTAGAAGTTACAGTTTGACCGCCTGTATGCAAGAAGTCTACGAAGAGTACACAAAGCATGTCATTACGCTACATTGTGATCTAGGTTTTAGCAGCTAGATCTAGATGGCGTATTAGAATTACTTGTCAAAAATTCATTCTCCCACTGAAACACACACATGCACACACATACACAACACACACATACACACTCACGGGGAGAAACTGTCTGAGCCAATGAATGATATGATTGCGCTTACGTACTTGGCTAACAAGCCAATCGGAGATAATGGTTCTTTAACAGAAGCTCTCGGGGATATGTGGTCAGACATGGGGATGTCTGCTAGGGCTTCAATTTAATGAATAAAAAGAAAAACATAAAAAAATATTTAAAACAAGGTTACAAAGAAAGTTTGTGTGGAAACACAAACTCAAAATCGGCCCCCTAAGTGGTCCACACAGGCATGTAAAAAGGCAGGTATCAATATTTTCAGAAAGAACATTAGAATTAAATTCGACCAAAGACAAATGACAGAGAAGAATGGAGAAAGAAGGTTGACAGATCTTGTGTGGTGCCCCAGCGGTCCAACAAACCAAAGGATAGGTGAAAGTGAATGTGAAGTTAAATGTGAACCTGGCCTAACTGATGTCTTATTATGAATATCTAATTGATCTAATTGTTTTGTTTTGTAAAGGATCAATCTCTTATTCAAATCCTAAAAAAAAATAATAACATTTCCGTAAACAAAAAAAACTTAATTCCTTTAGTTGAGTGTTCTATGGATATGTGGCTGTACTGCAGTTCACGCGATAATATGAAAAACTACTAATTAATTGGTGTTTTAAATTATGTCCAACTTAAAAACTGCATACTAAATATTTTTTTTTCTCTTAAAAAAACAACAACATTATTTTTGGGTAAATGTAGTAGTTAGTAGGACAGAACTTACATAACGTAGCAATACCAATTTAAAAAAAATAATTTTTTGACAAAAAATGTAAAACCATTTGCATAAATGTGATAGAGATATGGTAAATTCATATTGGTGTAGCATCATCCTCCCTACTAAAGAGCCTCCAGTGTTTGTTACTATTAATAGTGAATAGTTGAAAAAGTGGTGTATTTTTATGAAAAAAAAACTGCTTACATAAGTGATTTAAAAAATTAGATTTTTCGCTTTTAGAAAAGAAAAAAGTAGCCGTTGCATCAGAACTTTGAATGGACTAAAATATTATGATGTCTGATTTTCACTATCTTTTCTAGTTTACGAGATCTACACGGGACGGACAGACATACATTTGACACAAAACTAATATAGTCTTTTCCCCTTTCGGGGACCGCTAAAAAAATAACTTATACGAAGTGTAATAGTATCAATTAGTTTGGATCAGTCATGTAAATAAACTTGTAATAAATCTGTGCGATTAAGAATTTCTTTACCAATTTTTTTTTGCTTAGCGCTTTACTTTTAGCTTTCTCAATACGCTGGGAGATTGTGTGTCGGACAATTAACAAACTTTTTACCAGACAGACAGATAGAGTTTATATAAGCTTTGTAAAAAAAAAAATTACGTATGAAACTGTAGACTTTAAGGATAAAATTAAAAACGCATTATAGACTTCCATTTCTGAAGAGTACATGTATCACAAAATAGGTCAACCTATATATAAGGACAAATGTCCTCTCTAGCGAGATGTTGTGTAGTTAATGTGGAACACGTCTACAGGACGAATGATGAGTTATGGTTCTTAGGAGAAAGCGGAAATAATAAAAAAAAAAAGATGACGTATCTGGCGCTGTACCACGTGTTTCCCCCGTGACCTCATTTCCCAGAGCATACAATCACGCTTGCAAAGCACCTCTCCGTTGCCAGCACGATAGCTCACCAGAAACCAAGATCCTAATTGGCAGCATTTAATTACAAAATCACACGTTGATACAATTAGTGCCGAGAGTTTGAATCTAGCCATGCATAGTGGGCCTGACCTCTTCCAATCAATTCCACAGTTTGCGCTGCCCCCCAAACTATCGTCATGGGTGTTTGGAGTTACTTGATCACTGCATGGTGTTGGCCTGTAAATTGGTGTGGAAGGTGACCCATTTCAGCCCCCCCCCCGCCCCAACTCACTTCCTCCTGACCCTCAGTGACACAGCTGGCTAAGACAACACGGGCAGGGAAACAATTCAATATAACGGTCGAGTTATTTATTTTTTTTTCCTGAGATGGGTTTCGGTTGGGAAGTCTCTCGGGACGAGAGAAACTGAATAATGGCAGAGAGCTGGTTTTACCCACAGGAAGGCGGAAACTGGCTAAGCGCATGCGCAGAAAAAAAACGATTCTGGTTTTTTGCAACACGCAAACTGTATTGAAGGGAAAATGGTGCTTAACTTTTAGAACCAAGAGAGCTGGAGTGGGTTGGTACATGTTCCACGAGTATATAATGTTACACTGCTTACAGTGATAGGGCAGAGAAGAAAATTTATAGCGGGAGTCTTTAGACTATAAGGCGTGATACAGAAACTTACAGCCCTCTGTTTTTACAGATAATTAAGTACCCTCTTCATTTGAAACTATCTTTTACAAAAGAATGTTTTGTAAACAACTTTCAAATATAAATCATTTCAATGTCTAAATAAATTAGCCGATCATGCCATAAATAATAGCAACTTACATTAAATCCATTACAAACTCATTTTTTTTTCTGTTAAGCCTTTGAAAGTAATGACTTTTAAAAAAAATGTTTATTCAGTGAAGAGATGACATTGCCAACAGCACATAAGACACTAACATGGGTTTACGGTTTACACAACAGTTCATGTTAAAATTGTTCGTAAACTGTTTAAACTTGACGATCGCTGGATTGTCCATTGTCCTGTTTTGTGGACGAACGAAGTTATTTGGGATTCTTTCGGCAGGATCTCTCCTTATTTCCTATGGAAGCCCAAAGGTTCCAAGAAATATAAATGTTTTAGTTGGTGCGATTGAATTCCTGAAACTGTTATGTACCACAAAGCGGGCTACCCCGGCTAATGTTATAAAATATTGTTCGTGTGCATCACTCAGTCATGGTATAATGTTTATTGTTAAACTAGCTTTAAAGAACAGAGGAAATGAATAGAAAGCTAATTAGTTAGTTTTTAGTTTGTCCTTTATTAGGTAAATAAGATATGCATAAAAAATACTTTGCAAGTAAAAATGATACTTTTGTTTTCTTAAATCGCAGGCTGGGCGATTTAGTTTAACAGGCCATAGTTTAGAAAATTATATTAATAAACCTATCCCTGCTACCTTCCCCCTTTCCTAATTCATTGTAACGCCAAGTCTTCTAAGTGTTATCGCCCCTAACACTCTTATTTTGTTACATTTCTCTAGAAAAAAATTCAATTTTGTCTGGATGTTTGTAAAAGCCCAGACAGACTTTGAGAGTACTTCATATGACAGGAGCTTACAATTTAAAAGCCATTTGTAGTGATTTCTAATAATAACAATCAATGAAATAATATTAAAGAGCCACAGTTCTTTAAGACTGACGAAGACTTTTGAGTCAGCATGAGATTATGATGAGATCAAATCTGTCATCTTTAAAGTCAAAACTATAACTTAATAAAGCTACAAATAACATATTTGTTAGTTGAAATTTGGCCTCAAATAAAGATGAATGCAGCACATCAAGAGATAACCTCAGTCACGTGACGTCTAACTATCTGACTACCACACAAATGTACTCAAACCAGGAAAAGAAAAACATATCATTATTAAGAAAAAATAAAAGGAGGACAAAGCTTTATAAAGATAAAGAAATGGAGGACAAAGCCTTATAAAGAAAAATAAAAGGAGGACAAAGCCTTATAAAAAAAATAAAAGGAGGGCAAAGCCTTATTAAGAAAAATTAAAGGAGGACAAAGCCTGACAAATCCTCAAAGACAAGTTACAATTATGTTATAACCCTGCCGTGCACACCGCCATCCAGGCCAGTGCAGAAGATGCACAATGTTTTAGACTGAGGTTTAAGGAATGTGGGCATTGAAGAAGAGAGCGGGGCTCCGCCCATGTCTAGAACTTATGAAGAGGCTGTACTCAAGACAGACATTGTTATCATGTGTTTGTGATGTCCTGTGACTAAACATCTATAGCGTTGAGTTGGCTCTCTTAAGTTTATTACGACAACATTTAAAAAGTAAGCTTACATCGATAGCTAAGACAGACACATAAACTCTTTTGTTCCCCTGGAAACCAAATCATTCAATAAAATTCAATTACCTGATATAAACTTTTCACATGTAAATTAAGTCTGGTGTGAATGTATATTTTGGTTTTCTATAGTTATAATGTTTTGTTTGATGTCATGCACACATTGCAAGACAAATTTTTACTTATGGACAATAAAGATTATTATTATTATATAATTTGATGAAACATGTCAACAAAATTACTGGCTATAAGTATCATATTTCTAAGATGAAGACGCTCACAGTCGATCATTCGTGCAAACAGACGCCTGAAACTCGATATCTTCAGACCGTACTTCGAGAGAAAATGACTCTCATGGAAAGTTTTTTTTTTCCTTCACTGGGCACTGGTCAACAAAAACTCTGAACGCTATCGCTATGACCAGAAATGCAAAATAGTCATCACATATGCTAAGGGGCTCTGAGTACTAGGCTTCATTAGAACAGTTTTCATTCTTGGTACAGCTGCACAAGAAGAGGATATTGTGTGCCTACTACCACTACACCCTAACATAACCAACACCCTGTACGGCAGTGCTAAACAAGAGAAGAGAACAGCACACTATTTTTTTTTTCTGGCACAGTCTGCATAAGAGCTCACAGCTCAGCAGCAAAAATCTGGCTAGAAGAAGAAGAAGTATGTGTTGAAACCAAGAAAGATCTGAAGTACTGAATTCGATTGATAGGTAATATGCAACAGCAGATAAAATCAGAGTGAACACCCGGACAAGTTCACACTTAGGACTGAGGTCAATGTCTGCCGGACGGAGGACAGATCCCATACAGGAGGACAGTTCTTCATTTTACTGGACGTCTAGTAACCTTTGCTAACTCAATGACTACATCTTCCCTGTCAATCGCTGGCCTACTCCACACTTAGAACGAATATGGTTCATCTGGTGGGGCGAATAATGAGATGAATGCCTGGGCATTAGTTATGGTCGGAACGATGTCTCCCACACAGCAGTCCACCCCCCCCCCTCTCCAAACAGCCGATGCGTCAAAAGGAATGGCAAATGTCTGATTCAGTTTTGGATAAGCTGCCTCGACGGTTCGATGTAGTACTGCAGTGTTTCCCAAACTTTCGACACATGTGTACCCCTTCCATAATTTTCGTAACTCCGAGTACCCCCCCCCCCCCAAAAAAAAAAGGAATATTTATCAAAAATAATAAACGAAAAATAAAATTGTTCATAAAAATATAAATAAATATTATAAATAACATTCATTGGCATTAATGAGAAGGGGAAGCATAGTTAATGAGTTGCAACGCATACACCCTTCAAACTCATTCCGTACCCCTGGGGGTACGCGTACCCCACTTTGGGAAACACTGTTAAGTACTGTGTGCCGCAAGATTCATGAAGGTAGCCGTTCCTGATTTTTACTTAGGGTCGTCACCTGGAGTCCTTCCCATGTTGCGAATAGCCGCGAGGCAGCGGAGATTTGGATTCAGAGTTTTCCTTCCCCTAGGTAAAAGCCAGGCAAGGCTAAAGAACGAAGTTTACTGGTTTAGGCAATAATTTTAAAAATAGTCATTTCAATGCACTAAAAGATGTAAAAAAAAAAAATGCGGGGGGTGGTTGAGTGGTAAAGCGCTTGGCGAGTGGTCTCGGGTTCAAATCTCGATAAATGGGTACCTGACATAAGTGTGACAATAGCAAAGGCAGTTGGTCGTTGTGCACGCCACACTCGTTAACCGTGGGCCACAGAAACAAATGGCCCTTTTATATCATCTGCCATTTTGCCATATAGACTGAAAAATGTCTAATAATTGAGGAGATGGAGTCTTAATATTTGAAAAGATGGAGTCATAATAATTAAGTAGATAGAGTCATTATAATTAAGGAGATAGTCATTCTAATTGAGGAGATGGAGTCATACTAATTGAGGAGATGGAGTCATTCTAATTGAGGAGATGGAGTCATAATAAATGAGGAGATGGAGTCATAGTAATTGAGGAGATGGAGTCATAATAATTAAGTAGATAGAGTCATAATAATTAAGGAGATGGAGTCATAATAATTGAGGAGATGGAGTCTTAATAATTGAGGAGATGGAGTCACTATAATTGAGGAGATGGAGTCACAATAATTGAGGAGATGGAGTCTTAATAATTGAGGAGATGGAGTCATTATAATTGAGGAGATGGAGTCACAATAATTGAGGAGATGGAGTCATAGTAATTGAGGAGATGAAGTCATAATAATTGAGGAGATGGAGTCATAATAATTGAGGAGATGGAGTCTTAATAATTGAGAAGATGGAGTCAATCTTTTTTTCTCTCCCTTTCTCTTTCGTATTCACCCTTTTTTTCTCTCGATCTCTTTATATTTTTCTACCTCTCCCGCTCCCTCTCTCTTTTGCAGAAGCGGACTGGCTATGTGGACATTCGGGCCGGTACCCCAATTGGCCGGCAAGGCCATTAAAAGTAACGCATGGATACCACTATGACAAGTAGGTTCAATCCTTATAGGGCCTAAATAATAATAATAATAATAATAAGGCTCGAGTCCGAAGATTAGTGAGGAACGGAGTATTTCCCGTGGCTACGCAGCCCCAGCTGTGACCTACATATTTTGCCACATCTAGGGCAAGCATAACCATTGTCCGCAGGGGGTCGACTTAGAGTTTCTTTTCGCCGTCTGCGTTTGTCCTCGGCAACGGATTTTCTTTTGGTCTCAAATGTGTATCCCGCGGCCTTTGTGAGTGATCTCCAGCTGTCTCGTTCTGAGGCCGCATGCAACCAGGTGCTCTCTTGTATGTCATCCAAGGCAGGTTGGCGCCTAAGCTGTTTCTTTGTGATTAAAAGGCTACATAAGGGCCTATATTTTCTTTTAAAGATAAAAGGGTTCACTGTAAGCATGGCGTCCAGTTATCGATACATTATCAAACTTAACATAATGATTCTGAGGTCAGGTGGTTATAATTAGATGCCCATCATATGATACACAATTTATGGGCTGGGTTGTACAGAAATGCCCGGGACGAAATTGACACCCAGTATCTATATACATATTCTCTATTCATATCATTTTATGTCCTGGTCTAAAGACGCTGATTGTGGTATTTATTACAGCAATCGAAACCAAAATTAACAAATAAGTACGTGCGTTGTTTTGTGTATGTGTGTCTGTGTAAGCAGAACGGTGTTTAAATGAGCAGCGGTGTATGTGGACTTATGTGTGTGTGTGTGTGCTTGGGAGGTGTCTAGCTGTGCGCCTGCGTAACCACGTTTCTGAATTAGCGAGCTTCTTGAGTATCGCATAACAGAGGTATCGCTCTGATAATGACACTAGTATCGTACCACTAATCACCAAATTAATGGCCCGGGAATAAAACAAGCATCTTACCAATAAGTGTATACATATTGCCGTAAGAATGAGAAGAATATTGCTCCCTTAATTGGCACAGGTATCGCGATAGTAAAGGCAAAAAAAAAAGTAATCGCTCTGGTAATAGCTTAAGTGCACAAGTATCGATCTTGTAATGACGTTACTCGTGTCTACTGAGAAACAACGGGCAGCGACATACCAACAATACAATTGACAGGATCGATACAAGCAATATTCCTCTGTGTATTGTTCCTTTTCACTATCTGGATCTATACTCTCTCTCTCTCTCTCTCTCTCTCCTGTTCCAACACACCTCTTTCTTTTTTTACTTCTTATGAAAGTCGGGGCGGCTTTTTATATTGCCTTCTCTGATTGGCTAATGATTCTCATGATACATATTCATGAAGCCACGCGCAGTGACCGTTGCATCCGATTAAGAAATCCATCCACTTGTGGAAATGAACTTTGATGCTGTGTGTCTAGATGTGAGGCGTACGGTTTAGAGAAACGGCTCTTCAAACTAGACAAATCTGTTGTTGGAGTCAAGTTGAGTTAGAAATGTTCAGATCACAGCTTCGTAGGCGGCTGAGGTGTTGGCATAATAAGAGGGGCGGTCAAAGTGTTAACAGACAGTCCTAGTTAGTCAGGGGCGGTGCAAGAAAGTTTCAAAAAGAATGAAAGCATTGACATCTAATTCTACCGAGTCAAAGCATTGACATCTAATTCTACCGAGTCAAAGCATTGACATCTAATTCTACCGAGTCAAATCATTGACATCTAATTCTACCGAGTCAAAACATTGACATCTAATTCTACCGAGTCAAAACATTGACATATAATTCTACCGAGTCAAAACATTGACATCTAATTCTACCGAGTCAAAACACTAACAAACACGCATAGAGAAAAGGGAAACTCTGGTGGATTTGCCAATTTTTGATATAATATATGTTTTAATTTACAGAAAATGAATATATTGTTCTTTTTATTTTATTTTCAATAACGACTTAGTAATTGATGTTTTTCTGACGTAATTTTTATGCGCATCCAAAAAGGTCAGATTTTCACAGGGTTTCTATGTGACGCCACACATACCTATTAATTTAATCTATTCACTTACTGTATAACGGAAAACCATACAGTAAAATTTGACAATCTCGTAAAAGAAATATTATCTAGGTCTAAGCAGTTAGGTCTAGACATTGTAAGCAAAGAAAAAAAAAATTCGTTTTAGATCTACATGCTTGACTAAGCATGGCAGTGTGGATTCCCTCGCCTGACCACTCAACACACAACAAGCACTATCGCTTGGCTGTCTTGTCATGACCGACTCTAGACTAGCCTTACACTGACCAGTTTGTTAGAATCAGTCAGACACACGATTTATTTACTTTTTGGGACAGTGAGGGGTGTAGATGAAAATGTTATTTTTTTTCTCGAGTTGGTTATCCTAATGCTTTTTTATCTATCAATCTATGTATCTATCTGTCTGTCTGTCTGTCTCTCTCTATATATATATATATAATATATATATATATATATATATATATATATATATATATATATATATATATATATATATATATATATATAAAGCCACGGGAAATACTGCATTCCTCACTAATCTTCGGACTCACAAAGACGCGCCTTATTATTCTTATTATTATTTAGCATCATTACTACCATGGCATTGATTAGGTCGTCACTAAGCCTAACAGCCACTGTAAGAATGAAGCGCGATACGGTTGGTTAGATTATGTTGCTTTCAGTATTGTTGAAGGAAGTGACGTGTAACTGACCTAAAAATAAAATCTCTAAGAACCCCTTATGTGTGTGTGTATATGTGTGTGTGTGTGTGTGTGTTTCTAGTTATGATCGACCATGTGGTCATCTCGTACAAAACGTGTTCATGCGACAGTGGAGCCCTCTTCAAGAGAGACAAACCCGTCCATATACAACGCAGGTTAAGCACGCATTTCTTCCAGAACGGAGGTCAATGCTTTCTCGCTGTCCATAGCTTTCTTGGTCACCATCTCTCTCCACACAGTGCGATCTAGGGCAGGGGCGTTGCTAGGAATTTTCCATCGTTTGGGGGCTTGACCTCTTTGATGGCCCATGCATTTTGGGTAATATTTAATTTTTAATGTAAAAAAAAAAACACTCATTTGGGGGCCCCTCTCAAGTGGGGCCCCGGGGGGATTTTCGAATTCTCCCCCTCCTCCCCCCACCCTAGATACGCCACTGGTCCAGGGCTATATCTTCCCAGTAGTCAATGTCAATATTCACTGCTTTGAGGTCCTGTTCGCTTACATCAATATATCAGAATAACCTTAACAAAATCTAAATCCATAACTTTAGTTTTCATTAGCAAGTATTATCAATAGAGGCGATTTTAAGTATCTAATGGTAAAGGCTTAAACAGTATATGCTAAGACATGTCTGAGAAAAATACTAAATGTCAAATGGCAAGACAAATTACCAGATACAGAAGTTCTTCGAAGAGCGTGTCAGCAAAGCATCCACATAATCCTGATGCAGTCCCAGCTGCGATGGGCAGGACACGTCTACAGAATGGAAGACCACCGCATCCCTAAACGACTCTTGTATGGCCAACTAAGCGAAGGAAAGCGCTCGCAAGGTGATCAAAGAAAGCGCTTCAGGGACACCCTCAAAGCTTCTCTGAAGGCGTTCAGCATAGACCCAGGCACCTGGGAGACAGAGGCACATGACAGAGCATCATGGCGTCGCGCTGTGAAAACTGGCGCACAGGTTGCTGAGGAAAAAAGAACAACGCTGGCAGAAGAAAAACGCCAGAAAAGAAAAGCAAGGCAAACGACACTAGCTCCAGCTGGAATAACCTGCCCAGTGTGCGGCCGAACATTCCGGGCTCACATAGGTCTCACCAGCCACATGAGGAGGCATAAAACCCCAGTGCAAAGCCCTCAGCCCCCTGGATGACAAAGTGGCCATCATCGAACCACGATGGACGAACTATATATATATATATATATATATATATATATATATATATATATATATATATATATGCCAGGACAGCAAATTAAGTGGTTGGGTCGTGACCTATGCACAATTCAAGACTTCCCCGTTTTGTCTATAACTCTATATAGATTGAAGAGTACAGAATTTCATAGGTCAGTGTAATTATACATTGCTACGTTTACTGGTTTATGTTGATTAATTACACACAGCGCCTTGACTACATACTTGACATGAAGAGCCAGTCAGGCAAACCAGTGACTTGGTAGAATATAAGTCATTGGTTAACATTGTCAAAGTCTTAGTTGACATTGCATGATCTAAAGTTCACGTCATGTTAAGAGCTTAAAAGACACGTGGGATTCCTGATGTAGAAAACAGGAAGTAGAATGAATAAAGTTGACTTTGAGTTCAGTCAAGTCAAGTCAGTAAGGTATTGCTCCCGGTCCAGGAAGGTTGGACGTTGCTTCCTGGACTGGTGTATATATATGTATATAGCATGAAAGTCGATGGACTAATGATTGTTGATTAATTATATTTGAGAGTTGATTTCATTATGTGCTTATTGAATATTAAAGTATTATGACTAAATGCATGACGCGTAGGACGTAATCATCTTATTTTTTTAAAGTAACTTCTGTATTTTCTTATCTTATATTTATTATAACACTTAAGTATTTTGCGTTTTTAGTCTGTGTTACTGGTTTACCATGAATAAGATAAGTGGAATTAATTTGTTTTAGTTTTTTTGTTACTCTTTATAACTAAAATTTTTCTGGGTGGAAAGACACTCTCCAATTTGATTCCCATTTCTGTAATTCATCTAATTCTCTTTGTAAAATTTCTGTATCTTGTGATGTTGTTATTGTTCTATATATTATGCCATCGTCTGCAAATAATCTGACTTTTGTTCTTGAACTAATGCATATTGGTAAATCATTTATGTAAATTAAAACAAAAATAATATAAGATAAGAAGTAGGTCAATCAATGGTTTAATTGATACCAAGAACACACGAAAGGTTAAACTCTTTCCGGTTGACTGAATACAAATTCACCCCACTACAAAGTTGAAAGCTCACAGATTAGCTTGCGATTGAAAGAAAATAAAAACAGCGGGTGTAAATGAATACGATTCCTTCGACAAAGTCGGTATCGATTCTGAAAATCTTGATCTTGAAATACAGGACATGAAACGTGAATAAACAATATAATTGATTTCAACAGAAATGTTTTGATTGGATGAAAACGTTACGTCTGCTGGTTTTATGATAAGGACAAAAAAAAAAAAAAAATCCACGAGATTTAACGTCAGATCAGTGTCTAGAAATTTTTTATCTCCATATGATTTAGTTTTCTAATAAAATATAAAGTATAAAAATAGCCCTCCTCCCTTTCTACCATTAGGAGATTGGGAAATTAAAAGAAGTTTTGATTGAAGCAGAAAATACTTTCCAATATAATGCAGCTTTTCCATGAGTCCGAAGAAGTGCTTTTTTGTGACGGTACGCACCGGTACAGCGTACCGGCACCTTTTTGAATGTGGGGAAAAAAATTATTACTTTTCTTGTATTTTAAAGTTTATTATTAATTTATTAGTAGTTAAAAGTTAGGCAATCCATCACTGAGTACCGGCACTTATTTTTTTTTTTTTTACAAAAAAAAACACAGGTCCGAAGATTAATGAGGAATGCAGTATTTCCGGTGGCTAGGCAGCCCCAGCTGCGACATACATATTTTGCCGCATCAGCGCAGGCATAACTTCACTACAGTCTCATGTAAAATGCAAGTTAGAAAACAATCGTCTCATTTTTTACTAGGCTAATATCTGTGTTTGTATTACGTCATCATTTGTTGTGGATGTTTCTGAAAAGTAATGGAAAGGATATGACGTAATAAGATGGCAACTCCTATCAACATGAAGTCTCTGTTAATTATTTCGTATGTTTAGCTGTCTACATTATTTCTCTGTAGTATAAGCGCATGCGTTGCCTTTCCCATTTGGGGCTTTCTGTTAAACTTTCGATTTTTAATATCTGGTTTACATTCTTTTAAGCAATGAAATACAATAACATAGAACAAGAAGAGAAAGCAATATGAAGACATGTAAGGGGCGATATAACGGAACCTAGAGGACTATCAAATAAAATGAAAAAAAGAGCAAGTCTCGGATAGATTTTGAAAAAAATAGATAAATTTAACACTGTCAAGGACGCTAGGTCAACTAACTACTGATGAAAATCCTTTGTGCTACCACGATAGAGCTTAGAAATAGGATTGTAGGCCTACATCCTCTTCTTATAGATTACAGACGTTACTTCAAAAAAAAAAGAAGATAGTTACGTCCAAAGCATTTCTTCTGTCAATCTAGTCAAGCATGTTTATTAATAACTTAAACTCTGCTAAGCCGTTGGTCTTCCTGGCTGATTCGGGCAACCCATTCCACTCTCTAATGGCACCAGTGGCGTAGCTATGGTTTTGGGAAGAGGGGATAATTTGAACATCCCCTCCGGACACCTACTTGAAGGGGGGGACCGAATGAGTGTTTTTTACATTAAATATTAAATATTACGCAAAATGCAGGGGGCCCCCACACTGGTCAAGCCTCCGGGCCCCCAAATGATTCGCAAATTCCTAGCTATGTCCCTGAATGGCACTAGGGAAGAAGAAGCAGTTGTATGAATTTGTTCTAGCGTATCGAATAAGAAATAAGCATCTATCTTTGTGTCTTCTGAGTATGGCCTATACAGTGTGTTGTGATACGGTTACTATGTGTGGTCAACCGTGACATACGGTCAAGTGTTGGGTACCTGGGAGTGAAGGGACTTGCGGGAAGTCACGAGTGTGTGGTAAACAAGAAGAAAGGAAGTCATCTAGTGGAGTTGTGCTGTATATAATCTTAGCCTTGTATATATGTTATGTTGAAATGCTTCACAATGGACCTCATTCACCAATCGTAAACAAACAACACTTAGTCACGTGATCTTATTAAGAAAACAACGAAACAAACTGTCACGTGACAACCATCATGAATTAAACATTAGATCGTAAATGGACCTCATTCACCAATCGTAAACAAACAACATTTAGCCACGTGGCGCTCTATCTCTTCTATATGATTTACGATCTCATGTTTAATTCATGATGGTTGTCACGTGACGTTTTTTTTCCATTGTTTTATCAATAAGATCACGTGAATAAATGTTGTTTGTTTACGATTGATGAATGAAATCCATTATCTAGAAGAGATAGAGAACCACGTGACTAAATGTTGTTTGTTTACGATTGGTGAATGGGGTCCATTAAAAGGCACTTTATACTTAAAGGGGCTTGTTTCTTCGCACAGTGCTAAAAACTGCACGGACATTGTCACCTACCACTTAAAATACATATATTCTGTACAACAGACATACCAGGGCCGGTCCTAGCAATTGCGGGGCCCTATGCGAAACTGATTGCGCGGGGCCTAGTCTGTGTGGGAATAAGGATAATACGATTTTGTATCAGAAAAAAAATATTGACTTTACTAAGTAAAAAATTGCGATCTGTACTTTACGAACTTTGTAACCAATGGCATATTTATATGCTATTGACTATAAAAGTAAATAAAGTATTGGAACTTCCGATTAAGGTATAAATTCGCCCGATTATTACATGAAAGGTGACAATGCCTTTTTTTTCCTTTTATCACGCGTAGGATTGGCGTTTTCCGCAATTAATGACACCCACAACTGACAATTTTGTCTTTTTTTCTGGACATTTTAAAGAGTTTTCAGGAGATTGTAATAAATTCAAAAAAATTTACAGGAGTTTTTCGTATATATTTTTGCAATTTAATAATTACACCCTGAATTAGCACGGGGCCTATGAAAGCGCGGGGCCCACTGCGACCGCATAGGTTGCAGTGGCCTAAGACCGGCCCTGAGACACACACACACACAAAGCTATAACTATCCGCCGTAGATACAAACTTTCAATACTGAAATATTCTCTCCCTAAAACGACTTGGATTCACCCTTCACGACTTGACGCTACTTTGTAGTTCCGTCTCTTGTTATAGTTCTCTTCGGTGTCTTAGTTACACCTCTGCCCTTCGATCTACTTTCTCCAGAGTTAAACTTACAGCTGTTGTAATTTAACATTGCAACACACTAGAAATACACACACATACTGGACACATACACACATACTGGACACATATACACACACACACACGCACATTCCGGGACCACAATATCAATTAATACAACTTCCATCCATTTGCATTGAAAAATAAAAATGTGTACAAATAGTTTCGATCGATGTCCTAGAGTTATGAATGTTGCCTTTCTTGATTCAACGTTTGATATCTCTGTGACATCTGTTACTCACTTTAGTGGGAATCATTTAGTTTAGAGAGGGTTTTCTTTAACGGCCCCGTCGGGAAAAGCCGTTATTGTGTTTGTGATGTCTGTCTGTCTGTCACGTTGAGATCTAAACTAAAAAGCGCTATTGTAGTGAAGTAGTGTCAAGACACCTCGAGAGTACAAGATGACGTCTTGATGTTAATCTAGACCAGTGATGGGCAAACTTTTTGAGGAGCGGGCCAAAAACTTACAGAAAATGTGTTGGCGGCCCAAAATATTTAATTTTAATTCATTACGACGTTGTTATTCTTAAGTATGAACTAAAATGTTCATCCTTCAATCTTTTTATAGACAATCTTTTGAAAGTTTCATTCTTGAAATTATCCACTTTCATAAGCTACTCGTTTCTTCCGCCTCTATCATATAGATTTATATGAAGATGTAAATAAAGCACAAATTCTGGTAATAAATTTGGTAAACTGGATTTCATTAAAACCACTGGAATCTTCTTTCAAATTCAAATTACTTCAAGTTTACAAGTTTTCATCATAATTCCTGTCTTCGTGAATATCAGTCAGTGAATTGAACCTCGTAAAAATGTGGTTTGTATACTTTATAAATGGTTCTTCTAGCTACACTCTTCTTTAAAAAAATCACATTTAATTTAAAAAGCAGCTTTTTTTATTCGGCCATTTAGAGTTCCAATTTTTTTACAAACCTGCGCATTGAAGCGAAAGAAACAACATTGTGTGTGAAATTATTATTTTTAATTTTTTTACTGTAAACCAAGTGGCGGGCCAGATTAAGCGTTTCGGCGGGCCGTAGTTTGCCCATCACGGATCTAGACAATCAAGTCCGACACTTCGAGCCCAGTGTGTGAGGTCAGTACTGAACAGTTGAACCCAGTGCATGTCCAGGACGAAGCGGAGAGGCCAGTGGAATTTGATACGGCGGTACAAGAGTTGATACAGCGGTACAAGAGCTGATACAGCGGTACAAGAGTTGATACGGCGGTACAAGAGTTGATACCGCGGTACAAGAGCTGATACAGCGGTACAAGAGTTGATACGGCGGTACAAGAGTTGATACAGCGGTACAAGAGCTGATACATCGGTACAAGAGTTGATACGGCGGTACAAGAGCTGATACAGCGGTACAAGAGTTGATACGGCGGTACAAGAGTTGATACAGCGGTACAAGAGCTGATACAGCGGTACAAGAGTTGATACAGCGGTACAAGAGTTGATACAGCGGTACAAGAGTTGATACAGCGGTACAAGAGTTGATACGGCGGTACAAGAGTTGATACAGCGGTACAAGAGTTGATACAGCGGTACAAGAGCTGAGACAGCGGTACAAGAGCTGATACGGCGGTACAAGAGTTGATACAGCGGTACAACAGTTGATACGGCGGTACAGTTATTAACGGAGAAATATTTGCACAACTCATGTTATGCATTGCCAATTGTACAAAATTGTCTGTGATGTATTGGACATTAAACTGTTAGGTTATTTTGGAGCTCTGAGTTGTCAAGTGCTTTGAATTGGTTGTGTCGTGTTGTGCAGTTTGCAAGAGCCTGGATAGAGGGAATAGTTACAATCAATCAATCAATCAATCTGTCTGCCTGCCTGCCTGCCTGCCTGCCTGCCTGCCTGCCTATCTATCTATCTATCTATCTATCTATCCATCCATCCATCCATCCACCCATAACTTAAATTTTTTAAAGAGTTGTAACTACTGTAAACTGGAGTGTTATTAAAAGACTGCATGACATGAGGTCACAATTATCTTGAGCGACTATTGCTATTCTTTACTTTGAGGCTACAACATGAAAGCTTTGGTTTATTTCAATCATCAGAAATATCATCTCTCTGACCGTAAGATTAGTTTGTTGCGTGTCAACACTGCCTGCACATTATTACACATTACGTAAGCATCCCTACATATATACACTTAATTCAAAGTTGACCAAGGGAGGTAATGCAACTTTTTTGTTTCTCTAATAACAAAGAATACGCATTTACACACTTCGCCCCAATAAAGAGTGTTATTGATACAGCTGCTTCTTTTATTACTTAATTTAGGTTCGGTGTCGCAAATTCGATCATTAAGGTGTTGCGAGTTGTGTGTGATGTGTGTGATTGACCAGCAGGGGTCACCTGTTTTTTTTTTTAATCCTTGCATTGCGTAATCATTGACTCTATTAGCAAAGTGTTTACACGACTTCAAAGAAGAAAAATAAATACAATTATATACTGAAGTCATTTCAAAGATATTATATGAACCTTACTTGAACTTGGTGGGAAAGTGACAACGCCATTTGTAAACATAGACTTAGGTTAAACATACCAAGCAAAGGTCAGAGTTAAAGATAGTAAACATAGGTATAGTAAATATAGGTCTGGGTTAAATATAGTCACCATGATCTAGGTTAAATATTGTAAATAATAGTAATAATAATATGTATTATCCATAAGGACATTTGTCTTACAATTTGTGCATTACACCGAACAAAACATGATAACTATAGAAAAAAAATATATACATTCACACTAAACTCACTCATAATTTACATGTGAAAAGTTTATATCAGATAGTCTCTATTTAATGATGTGATTGCCAGGGGAACAAAAGAGTTTTTGTGTCTGTTTGTCTTTGCTATTGATGTCTTGGTAAAATCACAAAATCCTGACCCAAAGGGTGATTTTTATTCCTAGAATCTTTTTAGCTTTTTTATGAATGTTTGTGTCTCAAACAGTTGCCCAAATGGGATTTGTTTTTTTGCCAATGATTTTACCAGCAAAATTTGGGATTCCATGAATTTTTTTTTTTAATGCTCAGATTGCCACACCAGGCAGTGATATTAAAACTTAAAATATTGCAGACGTGAGCGTGATAAAACATAACAAAGGCCCTTTCGCTAACATTAAATGAGGATATTTTTTCTACGTAATCGTAATCATTGCTGCCCTTTTTTGCTGATATAATCAGTGTTTGCTGTAAAATTTAATTAATTGTCTAGGATAGTACCAAGGTATTTAAAAGTTTACACTATTTCAATGGTCCCTTCAGCGACAGAAACAATATTATTTGCCTTTTTTTCCCAACGAAAATCAATTATCATTTCTTTGTTGTTTTATTTTTACATTTAATAATAAAAAAAATTATCTTTACAGTATTTTTCAATGTGTTCTATTTCTCTGAAATATAGATCTAGGTTAGTACCACATCTGTATGTCGGATATGGACCTTTAAATGTGTGTTTTTCTTATCATTTGATCCTAATAATTGTTTAATTAAACATCTCAATCGTCTATAATTCTAATTTGTTGCCTTAGACCAGTGGTTCTTAAAGTTCTCCTTAACGGAACACCTCGAACATTATTAGTTTTTAGCGAAGAACTTTGCTTTTTTTTTTAGAGAGATTGTAAAGAAACGCAAGCTTAAAAATCAATGGCCATATTACAAAATCCACGTGGCTTGCAAAGACCTTCCATCAGGGAACAGTGCCAGGAAAAGAAGAGGCAGACAGAGAAAGCGATGGGAGGACAACATAATAGAATGGACGGGCCTACCATTGATAGAGGTTTTAAACAAGGCAAAAGACAGGGAGGAATGGAGGAAGACGGTCGACAAATCTCGCTTGGTGCCCCAACGGTCCAACAGACTAAGGGATAGGTAAAGGTAAAGGTACAAAATTCACGTGACGGCTTACTTGTTAACTATTCCAGTAGGCTTGTGGAACACCTATTCAGGCCTCACGGAACACCTATTCAGGCCTCACGGAACACCTGTTCAGGCCTCACGGAAAACCTATTCAGGCCTCACGGAACACCTATTCAGGCCTCACGGAACACCTATTCAGGCCTCACGGAACACCTATTCGGGCCTCACGGAACACCTATTCAGGCCTCACGGAACACCTATTCAGGCCTCACGGAACACCTATTCAGGCCTCACGGAACACCTATTCAGGCCTCACGGAACACCTGTTCAGGCCTCACGGAACACCTGTTCAGGCCTCACGGAACACCTATTCACGCCTCACGGAACACCTGTTCAGGCCTCACGGAACACCTGTTCAGGCCTCACGGAACACCTATTCAGGCCTCACGGAACACCTATTCAGGCCTCACGGAACACCTATTCAGGCCTCACGGAACACATATTCAGGCCTCACGGAACACTAGAGTTCCGCGGAACATTGTTTGGGAAACACTGCCTTAAATTTACAACACTATTTTATGTCACAGTAAACATTTTGACATTGTACTATATAGAGATAATTTATTTAATTTTTTTTAGTACTTTAGTCTTATAGTATTGTTATAAACCTGGTGGTGGCACAGATTGGGGTAGTGGTATGTGTGTAGTCAGCGGACGCAAATCGCCCCAGGTCAGCGCTAGACGCGCGGTCAACCGTGACGTGTTACGACGGTCAGCCGAGACCAACATGACGGTTCGGGAAGGATCGCCGTCGTGAACAGAGCTCAGGAGCGTCACGAGGGATGTAGTCATGTGACAAAGCTAGGAACGTCGAGCGATGTTCCGTCCGGTTCTAAAAAGGCCAGCAGGGACCCTATATAAAGAGCGGAGGTGTCGTAGTCAAGGGGGGTTCACAACAGAAGGTCCACTACAGCCCGGTTCAATACAGTCCGGTCGACTACAGCACAGTTCAGCGGTGTGGTTCTGTACGGAGCATTACGACGGTTCAGTGCGGAGTACTATCAAGTACAGTTGAGACGAACGGCGTCTTGATCTTGGTCTGTGATCGAGTCCGACACAACGAGCCCAGTGTGTGAAGTCAGCCCTGAACTGTTGAACCCAGTGCAAGCCCGGAACGAAACGGAGAGGCCAGTGCAAGAGTTGATACGGCGGTACGGTTGATACGAAGAGATATTTGTACAGCCTGTGTTACGTGTTGCCAATTGTTCAGTTTTGGCTGTAATTTATTGGACATTAAACTGTTACGATACTTTGGAGCCCTGAGTTGTCAAGTTCTTTAAGTTGGTGGTGTAAGGTGCAGTTTGCGGAGAGCCTGGATAGTGAGATTCGTAACAGTATATTGCAAGGACTACTAAATAGTGGAAGAGGGGTGACGGTATTAACTCCTCTTAGTTATATTTATATTAGTTATATATAGCTATATGATTAAAGTCCCCGACTCGCTAATAATTATCCACTTCATTAGTTATAATTAGTTCAAGGGCAAGCGTAAAAAGCGAGGAACGCGAAGCATGCACGTGCGGTGACGAAATAACTCGAGCCACGTGACCGGACTAACTGAGGATTATTAACAGTCTGATTAGAGGAAATAAAAACAACAAGTTTGAGTGCAGAAAGGGGGGGGGGAGAGTAAGAATCAAAAAGAGAGAGAACAAAAGTGAGCACATCAGTCAGAAATCTGCAAATCACCAGAGGAACATCAAACATCAGTCAAAAATCTCCATGTCGCCAGTACAACATCAATCTTAGAAACAGATCATCACAAACTAGAGCACTGTCAAGGTGAGTTTTACGGGTTATCTAGGGGATGACCTCAATAGGCTAATGTAATACTCAAGAGCAGTGATGCCCAACCTAGTTCGACCCGCGGGCCATTATAATTTCCAAAACTCATCTCGCGGGCCACATAAACGAAAAGTTATAAAATGAAATGAAATTGTTCTGAAACTATTTTGGTAGAAACCTATGTATTTGATACTTAATAGGTTACTTGTCAATTATATTTTTTTGTACACGTCAGACGATATCCACATTACTTAACTTAAATGTGAGCAACACCAACTCATTTTGTGGTCTCTTTTTAATAAATATTTCCATGGATTCTCCAATATCCAGGCGCAGTTTAACTATCTTTTATTCGCGACTTAAATCAAGAATGCCACCAATTTATTTTATAATTTATTAGCAGTCACATTTTCTTTATAAAATAAATATGTTGGCTTCTTATCATGTTTCACACAAAGAAAAGTAAAAATCTGCTAACTTTTCCTGGAAGATTCTACATTCAGAGTCCCATTTCATAAACACACAAATGTTAAAGATCATCACAGAAAAAGTGAGGGCCCAACGTAGGTTAATATAAATTATTTTAACTTTTTTCACTTAGTGCCGACGTTTCGGTGGGCCGGATGGAACCACGTCGCGGGCCGGATATGGCCCGCGGGCCGTAGTTTGGGCATCACTGCTCAAGAGCAACAGCATGATAACGGAACATGAACACATGGTCATTCAAACTAAACAGTGAATAACTGATCAAAGATTGTTCAACAAGAACAATATTTAATAATAAAGCTAAATACAAATAAACACTTTTTCGAACATTTACCAATAGGGGTATTTAAATAATGCGTTGGTAATTACACAAATAAACACACCTCTAACACACTCCATTTTGGCCAAATGGCTCGGTAGCTTCAAACATTACAACTCAAGAATCAGTCACGGCTCCAAGGGGCGAGATCAAGACTACACCCCCCGCCATAGCCCCACGCCTAACACCCGTTGAAACGGGGAAACAGTGAAACCGTAGCGTAGCCAGATTCTGCAGCCAGAAAGCTCTCTCCGCTACAAGAACAATACCGGAACTCAGCGTGACGTAAACACACACAATACTCTTGACAACAAAATGCGCCCAATACAAACTACTTCCTATACATAAAAACAAAACTATTAAACACGAAAAGAAAACTTCACGCGCGCACGACAATCATGACTTGTACACATTCTTTTACTTTACAGACAAGATGATTTTACTTTAACATAAAAAAAAGTAAAGTTCCCCTTTCAGACCTTTGCGATCTATGGGGCAGATGATGTAAAGGCCTTGTTTCTGTGTCCCACGATTAACGAGAGTGTCATGTGGCCAACACAACGACCAACCGCCTTCACTCTCACACACAAATTCCATCCGAAATTAGGATTACTGATTACTGATTACTGTGTCTTAGCTCAAACTTACCGCAGGACGACATGGGATGTCAGAAGGAAGTATTTGGACACGTGACAGGCCTAAACGTTTTTTTGCGTGTTGTGTATGTGTTTGCGTTTATTTGTGTACGTGTTGTGTGTTGTGGATTTGTTGTGTCAATGCGTGCGTATGTGTTGTGTTAATTTGTGGGGTGTATTTGTTGTGTATGTGTGTTGTGTTTATGCGGTATGTGTTGTGTTCACGCGTGGTTTGTGTGTAGTGTGTATGTGTTGTGTTTATGAGTGGTGTGTGGGCATAGTGTGTATATGAATACAGCTAGTATCTAGTGAGTGTTTTGCAATGAGCCTCGATAGTCACGTGTTTCATTTACATTTCATTATTTGTTTTCCAGATTTTCAAATTCATCCCGAGAAATAAAGAGAAGACTTCTATAAAAAAAGAGAAGAATTCTGAAAATAAAGAGAAATCTTCTATACTAAAGAGAAATCTTCTGTAAATAAAGAGAAGACTACTATAAATAAAGAGAAGACTTTTATAAATAAAGAGAAGACTTGTATAGATAAAGAGAAGACTTGTATAGATAAAGAGATGACATGTATAGATAAAGAGAAGACTTCTGTAAATAAAGAGAAGACTTGTATAGATAAAGAGAAAACTTCTGTAAATAAAGAGAAGACTACTATAAATAAAGAGAAGACTTGTATAAATAAAGAGAAGACTTGTATAGATAAAGAGAAGACTTCTGTAAATAAAGAGAAAACTTCTGTAAATAAAGAGAAGACTACTATAAATAAAGAGAAGACTTGTATAGATAAAGAGAAGACTTCTGTAAATAAAGAGAAGACTACTATAAATAAAGAGAAGACTTCTATAAATAAATAGAAGACTTCTATAAATAAAGAGAAGACTACTATAAATAAAGAGAAGACTTGTATAAATAAAGAGAAGACTTGTATAGATAAAGAGAAGACTTGTATAGATAAAGAGATGACATGTATAGATAAAGAGAAGACTTCTGTAAATAAAGAGAAGACTTGTATAGATAAAGAGAAAACTTCTGTAAATAAAGAGAAGACTACTATAAATAAAGAGAAGACTTGTATAAATAAAGAGAAGACTTGTATAGATAAAGAGAAGACTTCTGTAAATAAAGAGAAAACTTCTGTAAATAAAGAGAAGACTACTATAAATAAAGAGAAGACTTGTATAGATAAAGAGAAGACTTCTGTAAATAAAGAGAAGACTACTATAAATAAAGAGAAGACTTCTATAAATAAAGAGAAGACTACTATAAATAAAGAGAAGACTTGTATAAATAAAGAGAAGACTTGTATAAATAAAGAGAAGACTACTATAAATAAAGAGAAGACTTCTATAAATAAAGAGAAGACTTCTATAAATAAAGAGAAGACTTCTATAAATAAAGAGAAGACTTGTATAAATAAAGAGAAGACTTGTATAGATAAAGAGAAGACTTGTATAGATAAAGAGATGACATGTATAGATAAAGAGAAGACTTCTATAAATAAAGAGAAGACTTCTAAAACTTTCCTTACATAGCAAAAGTTATTGCAGCTTTTACAAGTGCGAAATCAAATGCACTACTTTCCGTCACTAGATGTCGTTGTATCGGTCTGAAACTGTTGCGCAATGATTCCGTCAACCTACAGTGTCACTTCCTTGTGACAAAACTAAACCCCACATTAGATTCAATGGACCTCATTCACCAATCGTAAACAAACAATATTTCGTCACGTGATCATATTGATAAAACAACGGAAAAAAAAACTGTCACGTGACAGCCACTGTGTATTAAAATCAGATCGTAATTTGTATAGAAGAGATAGAGCACCACGTGGCAAAATGTTGTTTGTTTACGATTGGTGAATGAAGTCCATTGCTTAGTAGGCAAGTCATAGATTTTACGATCCCTCAAATCAAGAAAACAGAAAGAAACTAGAACAAATACAAATTCGAGCAGATAGGTTTTTAACACACGAATATTCCAATTTTATTTGAGTGACACCATTAGGATGGCTGCCTGGTCGTGCGGTTTGCGCGCTGGACTGTCGTACGGATTTTTCGACGGTCGAGGGTTCAAACCCTGCCCGCTCCCATCCCCCGTCGTCCTGCGGGAGGTTTGGACTAGGAAGTAAACTATCTTCAACTCTGAAGGAACATCCGAAACATGTCAAACGTTTTAAACGTAAAATCACTAAACTTAGAGACACTTAAGGACAGAAGAATAAAAAGTAGTAAAGTAGCTATAATACATAAAACACTACACCATAATTTACAGATAGAAAACCAAAACCTAATTAAATACTCAGAAAGACACAAAGATAGAGGCACATTTCTTATTCCATACGCATTTCTTATTCCATAGTGGCATTAGAGAATGGAAGGAGTTGCCTGAATCAGCCAGGAAAACCAACGACTTAGCAGAGTTCAAGTCACCGATTTAACATGCATGACTAGATTGACACGTGAAATGCGTAGGGCATAATCATCTTCTTTTTTGAAGTGACATCTATAATATATAAGAAGATCTATTTCGTTGTGAAGTAGTCACGTTTCGAATCATAAGATCTATCTCAGCGGTTCTCAACCTTTTATGCTCGGCGACCCCTTTTTACAATCCCCTGTCTGCCGCGACCCCCCCCCCTTCCAAACACACACACACACACAGCAATGGAGGAGTAGACAAAAACATCCATTTATTCAATGGTCTTAGGCGAACCCCTGGCAAATCGTCAATCGACTCCCAAGGGGGTCGCGAACCACAGGTTGAGAACCCCTGATCTATCTAGTTGTAAAGTAGAAAAGTCATGGATCTTAAGATCTATCCAGTTATGAAGTAGGCAAATCAGAGATCTATTTTTAAAATAGGCAAGTCACAGAATCTAGTTGGCTAGTAGGCAAATCATAGATTTCTTTGGTTATAGGACAAGTCTCAACACCTTATCTTATAAATTACAGACGTTCCTTACAAAGACAAGATAATTACGTCCTACACGGTAATGTTTTCAGTTTTGACTGTACGTTGAACCTCTAAGGTTAACTGTATATCTTTGGTCTATTAGAACGCCGTTGATGTGAAGTGTATTGAATTTGTAAAAAGTTGAGCGAAAAAGGAGTATCTACATATTGTATATGTTAAAAGTCGCCTTTTTTTTTGTCATTTTTCCAAAGAGATGAAAACAGCTTCAACGGTTTTGGTTTAGGAGAGTTCCTGGCAAGTTGTCTGAACCTTTGTATGTTTCAACAGAACAAACTGAGAAATCGTTAAGTTATTGAACTGCGCTCATTACTGTGCTGACGGTACAGATTAGCCAACTGCGAGGGAGTGCATCAATCAGAAACTGGAGTATAAATACTTTTTTTTTTTTTTTTTGTTGTTGTTTTTTTTTTTGCTTAAAAGAATAGCTAAAAAATTTTAAGAAATAAAATATTTATAGTAGAGAAAATTGTAATGGTGTGATGATTTAATCACTGTACAGTGGATAAACCTGTGTCATAGAGATGAAGCCGAAATATGCGTATTTTCCGCATGTGTCACCTGTGTACGCTTAGCCATGTTTATGTCACTGGTCTATGTATTTTATAAACCATAATTTATTTCCTGAGTGGTCTACCATTGATATAAACCACACATATTAATTGGGGTTTATGTGTAAATGTTAGATGGACTTCTTATGGTCCGGCAGTTACGCTAGGTAGGGCAGGTATCCCGCATGGGAGACGAACGTATGCCAAAGGCAGTCTTTTTTGGTGAGCTAAAAGGTGGTAGATGTAACAGAGGCGCCCCACGGAAACGCTTCAAAGACCAGCTTAGGCGTAAACTTGCCTTAGCTGACATAGAAGTGAGTACCTGGTGACATGCGGCCTCAGAGACAGCTGGAGGTCACTCACGAAGGCCGCGGGATACACATGTGAGACCAAAAGAAAATCCGAGGCCGAGGACAAACGCAGACGGCAAAAAGAAAATCTAAATCGACCACCTGCGGACAATGGTTATGCTTGCCCTGGAAATGGCAAAATATGTAGGTCACAGCTGGGACTACGTAGCCACGGGAAATACTGCATCCCTCATTAATCTTCGGACTCGAAGACAAGTCTTATTATTATTAGAGCAACTATTTTTACACGAGCGATACACAGAATAAAATAAAATTGAAACGTCTGATGACAAGTGATGTTTTATTCGTTTTTTTTTTGTTACAAAACTTGTATTAACTTTTCCCGTCTGTCTGTTTGTTTGTCTAGTATAAACTTTGTACTCGTATTTTTTTTTTCAATTTCCTTTCTCGAAATGTTGAGATAATGCACAATTATTCATAGTCGATGACAATAAGTGAATCGATAAAAAAAAAAACAATTAGTTAATCAATTAGACGTGATTAATTAATTTGGCTGTTCTATTTAAAAAAGGGAGTTAAATCTTGCACTATTGAGAAATATTGCAGTGATTTTGCTGTTATTTTCTTAGATAAGCTTTGTTCTTTGAAAGTAATCAAGTATATGTTTTTTTTTTTATTTATTTAGTTTTATTTTGCTTGTAACGAGTACACTTGTTGTTTTTATAACGAATCTTATCTAGACCATGTGTGAATAATCTACAATCAACTGGTAAACTAGTGAAACTTAATTTCACAAGATTATTCGGCCACAAGTGAGTAAATATTATGGGATGGATTTTATGATCGATCGCTGTTGTGGTAGCAGCTTTCAAACAGAGTACCAAGTTGAAAAATTTTTTGCTTTCCAGGAATTATTGCCATTTGTCACTGCCTATAGTTTTATTGAGGTACTCGTCAGTTTGTTAAAACTACTCACTTACAAAGAAGAACTTGGAGAGTCTAGAAGTGCCCTCACAAACTTTTGAGATCATTGAAATGACAAAACGATACATACAACTAGAAGGAAATGAGAAGGCTGACACACTCGCCAAGAGTGGGAGAACTAACTCACTAATAAACTCTGCACTCTATCCAGAAGAATTGAAGAAATTAATTGTAAACAAAATAAATGAGAAACGGATGAGCTCTCATCCAAATCACAAGAAAGATGACGCTTACTAAAAGCTATCCCGACAAGATCAACGTCTAATCTTTCGACTCAGGACCGGACACAACAGAATGCACAACACATGTACCGGAAGCTCAAAATTGGAACCAGTGAAATCTGCCCATGTGGAGTATCACCAGAGAATGACGACCACTTCCTCCAAAACTGCTCTCTTACCAAGAGGCTCTGGCCCCAAATCACCCCAATAGAAAGAAAACTATATGGAGAGCTCCCTGATTTGAAAACCACTGAGCAGTTCATCTCATGTATTGGTCTAGTCATCTGAACACTCCAACATAACAATGAGAACGAAGAAGAAGAAGAAGAACTAAACGATAGATTTAAAACAAGCACAAGAAAAAAAAATACGTGAAGGAAACGCTAATTACTGTCATTTACAGGCCTTAGCTCCCTTTTTGCTATATAAAACAAAAATTAATTAATTTGTACTAATTGATTAACTAATATGATAATTTTTTTTGATTCGTGTATTGGCATCGACTATAAATAATTTTGCGAAGTTTCAACTTGATCCGAGAATTAGAAAAGGGAGAGAAGTCGTGTAAGAGACGAAATCAGGAAATTAAATCCATATATACATCCATATCTCTCAGCTCATTAAGTAGCATTTATTTCGATACTAAACAAAATAATTAATAACCTTTAATTAATTAACTGGTCGGTTCATTATTATTGATTGTCTTGTCAGGTACAATGAATAATTGTGCCAAGTTTCAATATGATCTGAAGATGGGAAATGGGAGAAAAAAATCATTTTCAAACTTTTTTACCAGGCAGACAGACAGACAGACAAAATAAAATGTCCGAAATTGTTGACCATTTAGACTTGCCTTCCTAATAGAGCTGACCAGACAAAGTGTCATTATATAACCATTTAGATTTAATTGGACAATGTTTTATTTGGATCAGTGAGCTTGCTGTTTTGAAAAAGGTTTATAATACTGCCAGAGTCAGCTCCCCTGTCAAAGTGACAATCAATCAAAACACTGACACAACCAGGTATAAGAGACCAAAAGTAAAACTTTAAAAAAAGAAACTCGTAATTAAAAACAATAATAGTAATAATAATTATGTAACAAAATAATGTGCTCCAAGACTAAGACTGCTTTATTGATCACTTGTTTGTTTGTTTGTAAAATCTTTTCATGTTTCGGATATTCCTTCAGAGTTGAAGATAATTTACTTCCTAGTCCAAACCTCCCGCAGGAAGACGGGGGATGGAAGCGGACAGGGTTTGAACCCAGGACCAAGTCCGAACGACAGTACAGCGCGCAAACCGCACAACCAGGCAGCCATCCTTACGGAAATTCGTTGTGATTACAAGGATTCTTTTCTCAAGTAAAACAACAGAAACATTCAAATAACTAGAACAGACACAACATAAAGAGTTCATTGAGCGACTACCCACCAGTGGCGTAGAAACCATGGCGCGAAGGGTTTCAGCACGCGCCTACGACCACTAGGGGCCCAAACAGGGTTATGTAAGGAAATGTGTAGACTGCACTGTAGACCAATAAGAGTTGAAAGGCATCACATTCTGACATTATTTCACTATTTCTGGTGTCCGAGCAAAATAACAATGTTAACTATTAAAGGAAGGTAACTCTTAAATTGTCAGTACAGCGTTTCATTTAAATCTAACATGTTATACTTTTTATTAAATAATAATAATAATAACAATAACTGCGTGAAAGAGTTCTAGATATATATGTTGAATTATATCTGCTTTTGCTTTGATCCAATTGTTATGTGTCTTTAATATTACAATGCATGTTGACTAGTTTAAAAACTTGAATTAATTGTATGAGTAAACAGTAAATTCCCATTATCATTTTAGAGATTTTGATCATTATATGCATACGTTTCTTATGCTAGAATGACAGACTATCAAATCTCGTATTTCTAGCCCACACATCAACTTCCAGTTACTTAGAGTGAGAAACATTGGTTCATGGAAATCAATCTTGAGACCACAATCGGCTTTCATTAATTTCTTTAAGATAAGATAGAGACAAAATATTATTATTGGTCAGGCCAAATTAAAAAATCAGTTTGACTACAATTGACCACCTCAGTAACTACTGTAACAATAACAATATAGTTGCAAATACGAACATTCCGACACGAAACATATTCACTCACAACCAACGCCATATTAATTAGACCTCCCTGTAACACTCTGACCGAAATTGGGATAAAGGAGTTTTTAAATCTTTCTGTTTTAGTCCTAATGGAAAGGAGACGACCTCTTCGTTCAGATCTGATGTAACAGTGGCTTAATGGGTGCAGGTTGTCTTTAAGCATCGTGAGTGTTTCGGAAAGGCATCTTTCATGAAAAAAACTCTTCAAGAGATGGTAGCTGTGTTTGAGTGATATACTATGCTTTTTTTTTTTTAATTAGTCTATTTAGTCTATTTGTGCCTGTGAAGTACTACCATACCAGCAGGTGATGGCAAAGTTAATTAGACTGCTGATGGTTGCTGTATAGAAAAGTTCAATTTCTGTTTTGTCGATTTTAAGATCCCTTAGCTTTCTACGATAGAAGAGTCGTTGGTGAATTTCGGTGTAAAGGTTTTAACAGTGTTCATTTCAGCTTGTTGTTGATGGTTGTACCTAGGTATTTATATTCTTGCACTTGCTCTACGGTATGGTTGTTTATCTGAATTTCTGCAAGATGGCCGCCTTTATGTTTCCTAAAATCTATTATCATTTCTTTAGTTTTCTGAACATTTTAAATTAGAAAGCTGTCTCTTTACAAAGGGGCTTTAAAAACCAACGTCTGCTGAATAACGAGGGTGGTGTAAAACAGGGCAATTGCGCTGTGGGAAGTCTTAAAGTCCCCATACCTGTGACGACCAATACACATTATCTGAAGATTGCGACTCGGAGCGGCACCTTCGATATGGTTACGGAGGTCACACTCGAAGTAACGACACGCTACATGGTCGACCAATGACATTAGCCCTTCAAACTGATCTGCTGTGACTGTGACCTAGTTTAGTTTAGAGAGTATGTTTGGTTTGTAAATAAATATAGCGTGCATTGTTTTTAGCGACGGTAAAAAGTAGTGACGTAGTCAGACAGACGAATGACGTAGCAGAATGCGGGTACATGATAGGAGAAGAATATGGCTAGGGCTGTGTAGAAAGATGGATATTGAACAGACTGCTTATTGAAACGACGGATAGAGAGACAAGACGATCATCCCCATCTGTAAATAAACATCAGTAGAAGTCTTCACAAGTTTCATTAAGAATGTTCTAGTTAATTGTTGATGCCCTTGGATGCGTTCGGACTCGCATTATAATAAGTGAAATAGTATCAGACAATACACAAAATCCAAGACAGGACAAGACAGAGAACAAGACAGGACAAGACAGGACAAGACAGGACAGACAGACAAGACAAGACATGACATGACAAGACAGGACAGGACAAGACAAGACAAGACAGGACAAGACAGGACATGACAGAGGACAAGACAGGACAGATCCAAAGCTTGAGAAAATCGTTCTCTTTTACCCCAAGAGGTACAGGTGTACATTGTGTACTGTCTGGCGTAGAAGTTTGTCTTCATTGACATGTACTCTCTCATTAGATATAGTACAGCCCAGTCTGGGTTCAGTCACACTCAACTTATAGGAGGGGGCCCAACTGTGCGTTCTTAAACCCGGGACTACGGGTACCTTGCTACGCCACAGCTACACACTATAGCTCTTCAAAACAAAGCTTGAAGTTAGGAAAGTTCTTGGCAAAAGATTAAAACTTGGAGAAGAATTTTAAAAAGTGAAACAAATAAAAATACATTTGAGTCTTTTATGCAAAGAGTCAGAGTTGTCATACATTTAAACCACTGCCTTTACTGGAACCACTACATTAATTTAATAATAAGACTTGTTGTAGAGTCTGTAGATTAAGAAGGTTCAGATGTCCAAATGGTTCGAGGCAAGCACGCCCCTTTTATGAACCATGTGACCCGAGAAAGGCTTTTATCTCGTGGCCAGGATGAGAAATTGGCTCGTCACCGATCTCTGTCAGGAGGCCCCCGTCGACTAAGTGATCATTTATTCACATCCGTCTTGGCATGTTGCACGCTCTTCCAAACCCCTGCATGAATTCCTCCTTTCATGTGTGGCCGGAAGCTCAAGCCCCAAGTGAGGGCAATCCTTATGCCTATGCTGTCCCATCGTACCCGTGGGGGGACCATCACCACACGTATGGGCCCCCTTTGGGAAACGGGCTGATCTGTAGGGGGGTTTCGGACTGGTTTAGCGAGCCATTTTTCCATCCCTACCACGTGTAATGTGAGAAAATGATGGTCGAAAATTCTATTGCTTCAATGAATCCAGGCATACAAGATAAAGAGTGAGGTTACGTAGGCGTTTGAATATGTAGGTCACTGTTAGGTCTGCTTAACCACGTGACATAGTGCACGCCTACTTAATCGACACCATTTTCTCAGCCTCAGTCATCACTAATTTTGCATACAAGCTTCATGCTTGATGAAAAACACGTGAATCAGTTTTAAAAAATCTAACAAATTAATTAATAATTAGCCGTAATAAATTAATTATTTTTATATATATATATAATACAAACATTTACTAGACTAAGCCTCATCCAGCGTAGACAAAAACCATCCATCCGTGACGAATTGTATTTATCTTTTCGTCTCCTACGTTTGTCTGTACATTTAATTAGAGCAACACTGGACCCACTTGGGCAGGAGCGTAGCTAGGAATTAGGGGGGGGGGGGGCTTGACCTCTTTAGGGGCCACTGAATTGACATTCAACATCATGACATGAGATAATGGCGTAATATGTAATACAAAAAATTCGGACACTCATTTGGGGTTCCCCCCCCCCTTAAACTGAGGGCCTGGGGCGGATTTTCAAATTTAGACGTCCCCTTCCTCCCACCCTGGCTACGTCACTGCATTTGGACAATTACTAACATTTAACATCCCTGAATACATGTGGACCACAAAATACATATAGACCAGAAAATACGTTTGGATCGCTAAATACATATAGATCATAAAATAACTACAAATAACAATTGTCTACCACTTGGTAGCGTGAGCGAATGTTTAATCAAGTTTGTCTGACTGTTAGATCGATATTTTAAAAAAAAAAGAGTCTTACCTCGCTGCTTCATTCAAAGCACTCGTGTGAATTCTCCAAAGAGTTGAACAGTAAATTGTCCAAAGGAAGTGTCACAATCCTATAATCCCAGTAATTCAGATACACACATAACCCGAGACTGAAAACAAAACAAAAATAAAAGCGGCTGTAAGAAAAGGGAAGCTGATACTAGAGACTCCCACACTAATGACGTCAACACACACACATACACTAGAATAAGTCTCCCCGGTTCTAAGTCTCGGTTTGACTGGTGTAGATGTCTATGTAAGGTACTGTATGTCGGCGTGTTCAAGTCCCCTCCTCATGCTTTCACTCCCTCTTTTCCTCACTCTCTCTCTCTCTCTCTCCGTCCCCATGTATATTGTGTGACTGCCTCTCTCACTGCCAGTCAATGTAGCGAGCAGTATCGATGTACTCACCCCCTCCCCCCACACACACCGCCCTTTATCGCACTCCCCCCGGCGTTCCACCCCACCGCTGAGCGTGAGACAAGATGGCGGCGTGTCGTACACGCTGAGGAGAAAACTAGACAGGGGCGGAGAGTTTGTGCGTTAGAGGAAGGTGGAGAAGGGGGGGGGAGATATAGCTATGGGGGACATGAGGTTGTAGTTTGTGCTGGGACATTTGAGGTGTAACTGCTGCTGGGGCATATATTTGTATGGTTGAGAGGCAAAAAGAAGAACGCTTGTCTATCTATCAAGGGGACTAGAGTTCGAATTCCGGCTCCAGCTGAGTTGTGTCTGCTGAGCGCCTAATAGCAGCACGGTAACTTCCTCCCAGATACTGGTATCTATTTAAACAAAAAACAACACTAATTGGTCGCTATATAATTCGAAAAATAATTTAATAAATAAATAAATAAATATATATATATATATATATATATCTCTCTCTCTCTCTCTATATATATATATATATATATATATATATATATATATATATATATATATATATATATATATATATTGTTACGTTCTTCTCTATCAGGCCTTCTGCAAACACTGCTAAACACAACAGCACATCTAACACAAGAACTTGACAACAAGAGCTTCAATAAACAAGGTGACGGTTTATTTACAATTACATGAAAAGCCAATACAACACAATGGACCTCATTCACCAATCGTAAACAAACAACATTTAGCCACGTGATTCTATATATCTTCAATACAAAGTATGTGATCCATAAAGGCTGTCACGAGATACGTATTTTTCATTGTTTTATCAATATTATGACGTGGCTAAATGTTGTTTATTTACGATTGGTGAATGAGGTCCATTGGCCACATCGAATTCAAATGCTTTCTTGTACAACAGAACTGCCTACTACACTACAAGTCTTTCTCTTGTCTACTTCTAGACTCGTACAGCTACAATTTCAAGGACTCACTTTGTAGCACACAGTCCTTACTGCCTTGCAGTCCTGGACTCTACTGTCTATCGTTACACACTGTCACTAGTCCGTGAAGGCTCTCGATCACATGACCACAACATGGGTCATATTTGCGTGAACTAGCAGTACTGTCCCTTGTTCAACAGCCCTTGACCTGTGTGATTGGCCTGAATCATGTGTGTCCGTAGGCCTAACACATTAACCCTTTCAGTCCGCCACTAGGGTTATAACAATATATATATATAAGTATAGCTTTTATTAAGCGTTACTTTCACGCTTATAGCATGCTCAGAGTGCTATGGTCTAATCTCATTTGTGGCCAGTGGGGGAAAGGGGTATCTGGTCTTTATTCCTGCCTTTAGGCGCTCAGTTAACAAAACTCTGCCCGAGTCGGGTGTCGAACCTCGAGCCCCCCTCATAGGTAGCCAAACCGTGTCGAGCCTCGATCCCAACTCATAGGTAGCCAAACCATGTCGAACCTCGATCCCAACTCATAGGTAGCCAAACCATGTCGAACCTCGATCCCAACTCATAGTTAGCCAAACCGTGTCGAACCTCGATCCCCCCTCATAGGTAGCCAAACCATGTCGAACCTCGATCCCAACTCATAGGTAGCCAACCCGTGTCGAGCCTCGATCCCCCCTCATAGGTAGCCAAACCATGTCGAACCTCGATCCCAACTCATAGGTAGCCAAACCATGTCGAACCTCGATCCCAACTCATAGGTAGCCAAACCGTGTCGAACCTCGATCCCAACTCATAGGTAGCCAAACCATGTCGAACCTCGATCCCAACTCATAGGTAGCCAAACCACGTCGAACCTCGATCCCAACTCATAGGTAGCCAAACCGTGTCGAACCTCGATCCCCCCTCATAGGTAGCCAAACCATGTCGAACCTCGATCCCAACTCATAGGTAGCCAAACCGTGTCGAACCTCGATCCCCCCTCATAGGTAGCCAAACCATGTCGAACCTCGATCCCAACTCATAGGTAGCCAAACCGTGTCGAGCCTCGATCCCAACTCATAGGTAGCCAAACCATGTCGAACCTCGATCCCAACTCATAGGTAGCCAACCCGTGTCGAGCCTCGATCCCCCCCTCATAGGTAGCCAAACCATGTCGAACCTCGATCCCAACTCATAGGTAGCCAACCCGTGTCGAGCCTCGATCCCCCCTCATAGGTAGCCAAACCGTGTCGAATCTCGATCCCCCCCTTCATAGGTAGCCAAACCAAGCCATGTTCAAGCGTACTTTGCCTCTCTACCACGCTTCCCATTCTTTTTTTGAAGTAACGTCTGTATTATATAAGATAAGATAAGATAAGATAAACAAATGTGTGTGTGTTCCTCTTTTTCATGCCTCGCTAATAACGGCCGAGGAAAAATTCGGAGTTTAGAAACTTTGGACCAACTTCGATCTTTGAAAACACAAAGAGTGACAAAATATGTAGATAGTAAACTACATAAGGTAAAGTGTACACCGCCCTCACGGATCTTGCACCGGATGTGCATCACTATTGCATATCGTACACCGGATGTACCCCCCCAAAAAAAAAATAACGCATTAAACATCAGGTATATGCCACAGTATATCCCACATCAGGTGTAGACCACACAGCTTATCATCACGTTATATGTGGACCGCACAACTTATCTCATGTTACATGTAGACCACAACGTTATATGTGGACCGCACAACTTATCTCATGTTACATGTAGACCACACAGCTTATCATCACGTTATATGTGGACCGCACAACTTATCTCATGTTACATGTAGACCACACAGCTTATCATCACGTTATATGTGGACCGCACAACTTATCTCATGTTACATGTAGACCACAACTTATCGTCACGTTATATGTGGACCGCACAACTTATCTCATGTTACATGTAGACCACACAGCTTATCATCACGTTATATGTGGACCGCACAACTTATCTCATGTTACATGTAGACCACAACTTATCGTCACGTTATATGTGGACCGCACAACTTATCTCATGTTACATGTAGACCACACAGCTTATCATCACGTTATATGTGGACCACACAACTTATCTCATGTTACATGTAGACCACACAGCTTATCATCACGTTATATGTGGACCGCACAACTTATCTCATGTTACACGTAAATCACAACTTATCATCACGTTATATGTGGACCGCTCAACTTATCTCATGTTACATGTAGACTACACAACTAATCATCACGTTATATGTGGACCGCACAACTTATCTCATGTTACACGTAAATCACAACTTATCATCACGTTATATGTGGACCACTCAACTTATCTCATGTTACATGTAGACTACACAACTAATCATCAAGTCATGTCATAACACATGCAGATATCAAACATCAGATGTAAACAAAAACACATGGGATGTGCGTCTGAAAGAACAAATCCGCTTGGCTACCTAACAAGGGGGCTAGAGTTCGAATCCCGACTCGAGAATATTTGTGTTTGCTGAGCGCCTAAAGGCATCTCGGAAACCTTCCCCCAGATACCCCCCCTCCACTGGTCCGCAAAAGAGATTTGACCAACGCACACTCATAGCTACGCAGCCCCAGCTGTGACCAACATATTTTGCCACATCCAGGGCAAGCATAACCGTTGTCCACCGGTGGTCGATTAAGCAGACACATAAGGAGGCTCAAAACCCAAGCGCAAGGCCCCCAGCCTCGTGGGTTACAAAAGTGGTCATCATCGAACCACAATGGACGAATATATACTGTGTAGGACCCCAAAAAATGATTAATTGATACATTATTTGGAAAAAAAAATTCACAAGGAAATAATTCAATGATAAAACTATTTTTTAATTTAGATTATTTGTACAATTACGAAGATCTAGCAATTATTGTATTATTAAGCTAATCTACTCAGAAGTTCAGGTCTATGAGAGAGCGATAATTATTGATACCATGCGACGCCATATTGAATTATTGAAGTGGTATAAAAACTTGGCGAAGTTGTGTAGTTAGGTACAGTATCGATTCTGGCTTCTGTCATTGAAAGTGCAGTGGAACAATGAACATCGCTAATGCATTAATGCCGTTACACATCTATAGTTACGTATTGCCAAAGATCGATACCCAGTGGGCTGAGAGGAGGACATTCGATTACTGTACTGATTACACTCGGTCGGCTGCCTGTTGTATTGCTGCGGACACACACTCAATGCGCATGCGCAAGAATACGATTCGCTTCGATAAGTGTGTGTGTGTGTGTGTAAACAGATAGATAGACAAATAGATAGATAGATAGATATAGAAAGATAGATAGACAGATAGAAATGGATAGATAGATATATATAGAAAGATAGATAGACAGACAGACAGACTGACAAATAGAAATAGATAGATAGATAGATAGTCTGGTTTAAAAAAAGACAAGTTTTAAAAAGATCTTTAAATTTATGTCACAACTAGATTATCTGTCCTTAACAACAGTTCCTCTACTGATTCTAACCAGTGTCTCTATCCACTTATTTGACCTAGTGCCGCTACACGCTCTGTGTAGTCTACAGCTTCTAGAAAGAACGCAATATGGATGCTATAACATACAGACCCTGCAGTTAAAACATGCCATTGATATAGCATCTAGTTCTGCAGTTAAAACATACCATTCATATAGCATCTAGTTCTGAGGTTAGAGCCTGCCATTCATATAGCATCTAGTTCTGCAGTTAGAGTATGCCATTCATATAGCATCTAGTTCTGCAGTTAGAGCATGCCATTGATATAGCATCTAGTTCTGCAGTTAAAACATACCATTGATATAGCATCTAGTTCTGCAGTTAAAACATACCATTCATATAGCATCTAGTTCTGCAGTTAAAACATACCATTCATATAGCATCTAGTTCTGCAGTTAAAACATACCATTCATATAGCATCTAGTTCTGCAGTTAAAACATACCATTCATATAGCATCTAGTTCTGCAGTTAAAACATACCATTCATATAGCATCTAGTTCTGCAGTTAAAACATACCATTCATATAGCATCTAGTTCTGCAGTTAAAACATACCATTCATATAGCATCTAGTTCTGCAGTTAAAACATACCATTGATATAGCATCTAGTTCTGCAGTTAAAACATACCATTGATATAGCATCTAGTTCTGCAGTTAAAACATACCATTCATATAGCATCTAGTTCTGCAGTTAAAACATACCATTCATATAGCATCTAGTTCTGCAGTTAAAACATACCATTCATATAGCATCTAGTTCTGCAGTTAAAACATGCCATTGATATAGCATCTAGTTCTGCAGTTAAAAATTGGCCATCGATATAGCATCTAGTTCTGCAGTTAAAACATACCATTCATATAGCATCTAGTTCTGCAGTTAAAACATACCATTCATATAGCATCTAGTTCTGCAGTTAAAACATACCATTCATATAGCATCTAGTTCTGCAGTTAAAACATACCATTGATATAGCATCTAGATCTGCAGTTAAAACATACCATTCATATAGCATCTAGTTCTGCAGTTAAAACATACCATTCATATAGCATCTAGTTCTGCAGTTAAAACATACCATTCATATAGCATCTAGTTCTGCAGTTAAAACATACCATTCATATAGCATCTAGTTCTGCAGTTAAAACATACCATTCATATAGCATCTAGTTCTGCAGTTAAAACATACCATTCATATAGCATCTAGTTCTGCAGTTAAAAATTGGCCATCGATATAGCATCTAGTTCTGCAGTTAAAACATACCATTCATATAGCATCTAGTTCTGCAGTTAAAACATACCATTGATATAGCATCTAGTTCTGCAGTTAAAACATACCATTCATATAGCATCTAGTTCTGCAGTTAAAACATACCATTCATATAGCATCTAGTTCTGCAGTTAAAACATACCATTCATATAGCATCTAGTTCTGCAGTTAAAACATACCATTCATATAGCATCTAGTTCTGCAGTTAAAACATACCATTCATATAGCATCTAGTTCTGCAGTTAAAACATACCATTCATATAGCATCTAGTTCTGCAGTTAAAAATTGGCCATCGATATAGCATCTAGTTCTGCAGTTAAAACATACCATTCATATAGCATCTAGTTCTGCAGTTAAAACATACCATTGATATAGCATCTAGTTCTGCAGTTAAAACATACCATTCATATAGCATCTAGTTCTGCAGTTAAAACATACCATTCATATAGCATCTAGTTCTGCAGTTAAAACATACCATTCATATAGCATCTAGTTCTGCAGTTAAAACATACCATTCATATAGCATCTAGTTCTGCAGTTAAAACATACCATTCATATAGCATCTAGTTCTGCAGTTAAAAATTGGCCATCGATATAGCATCTAGATCTGCAGTTAAAACATACCATTTGTCAAGGTTTGTTTCTTCTCTAATATACGTATGTGTGTGTACTTCAATGCTGCTTACTAAATGTACTTAAGTCCTGACGTAACGACACATATTATGACAGAATAAAGATTCAGAATGCCAATTCACGTACATATAACTTATATATTTTGTATTATGCACCATAATACTGGCTCAGTTCTGGCACTTGAAATATCCAGTATTAATTAATATATAACAGCTCAATATCCCATAGACTGAATAAAGACTTCACAGAAAATAATTAAAGTCTACACTTTAACTCTATAACCAAAAGTCCAACTGTCTTGGACTAGGAACAAAACCACACTATTTTATTATGAGTTACATTCCATTAAAAAAAACACCTCACAATGTAAAACAATCCAAAACTAAAACAGTTTTGAAGTCAACAACCTGAATTACCCCCCTTCTCTGTGGTTAACAGGGCTGACCCAGGCTGACAGGAACTCAGTTTTGACACCATTGATATAGCATCTAGTTCTGCAGTTAAAACATGCCATTTATATAGCATCTAGTTCTGCAGTTAAAACATGCCATTTATATAGCATCTAGTTCTGCAGTTAAAACATGCCATTTATATAGCATCTAGTTCTGCAGTTAAAACATGCCATTTATATAGCATCTAGTTCTGCAGTTAAAACATGCAATTGATATAGCATCTAGATCTGCAGTTAAAACATGCCATTGATATAGCATCTAGTTCTGCAGTTAAAACATGCCATTGATATAGCATCTAGTTCTGCAGCTAAACATGCCATTGATATAGCATCTAGATCTGCAGTTAAAACATGCCATTGATATAGCATCTAGTTCTGCAGTTAAAACATGCCATTGATATAGCATCTAGTTCTGCAGTTAAAACATGCCATTGATATAGCACCTAGTTCTGCAGTTAAAACATGCCATTGATATAGCATCTAGTTCTGCAGTTAAAACATACCATTCATATAGCATCTAGTTCTGCAGTTAAAACGTGTCACTGATATAGCACCAAGTCCTGCAGTTAAAACATGTCATGGATATCCTAAAAGGCTCTGAAGTTGAAAGAAATGTAATTAAATAGCAACCAATTGCTGCAGTTTAAAAGGATCTAATTGATAAAGTAGCTGTTATATTAAGTTAACACAACAATGATTGATACAGCACTCAGTCTTCTTATCTTATATAATACAGACGTTACTTCAAAAAAGAAGATGATTACGTCCTACGCGTCATGCATTTAGTCATGCATATTAACCAATGACTTAAATTCTGCCCAGTCACTGGTTTTCCTGGCTAGCTCAGGCAACCCATTCCATGCTCTAATAGCACTAGGGAAGAAGGAGTATTTGTACAAATTTGTCCTAGCATATGGGATGAGGAATGTGCCTTTATCTTTGTGTCTTTCAGAGTATTTTATTAAATTTTGTTTTTGTATTTGAAGATAATGGTTCAGTGTTTTATGTATGATTGCTACTTTACTTTTGAGCCTTCTGTCCTGAAGGCTTTCTAAATTTAGTGATTTTACTAAAGGTGTTACTCTAGTCAAATGTGAATATTCGTTTGTTATGAATCTCACTGCTCTATTTTGTGTCTGTTCCAGTTTCTTAATGTTTTCTTGAGTTGAGGGGTCCCAAACGGAGGATGCATATTCTATTAATTGGCCTAACCAAGGTTAAATAACATTTTAGTTTTATGTTCTTATTTGATTTATAGAAATTTCTTTTAATAAATCCTAATGCTTTGTTTGATTTTTTTGTAGTTTCATCAATATGTCATTAAGGCAGCAGACGGTCCATAAAGTTAGTGACATAGTGCACTGTCACTACAGTTTAAACATTTGTCATTGTTATATCTCCAAGTCCTTGCAACCCAAAATAGATGCCATGTATACACAACATAGTCCCTGTAATTAACATAGCTAAGATATAGCACTGTCTCTATAGTTAACATAGAATACAGCACACAGTCTTTGTAGTTAACATAGAAAATCGCACCCAGTCAATATAGTTAACATAGGCAATAGCACCCAGTCAATATAGTTAACATAGCAAGTAGCACCCAGTCAATATAGTTAACATAGAAAATAGCACCCAGTCAATATAAACATATATATATAATTTAAGCACAGAGACTTTGTAGCTCCATAGATTGTATATAGTATATAGCACCCATTCATCTCATTAACATAGAATATAGCACCCATTATTGTAGATAACATAGAATATAGCACTCAGTCTGTGTAGATAACATAGAATATAGCACCTAGTCTATGTAGGTAACATAGATTATAGCACTCGGTCTATGTAGGTAACATAGAATATAGCACTCAGTCTATGTAGGTAACATAAAATATAGCACCTAGTCTATGTAGTTAACATAGACTATAGCACTCAGTCTATGTAAGTTAACATAGAATATAGCACTCAGTCTGTGTAAGTTAACATAGAATATAGCACTCAGTCTATGTAAGTTAACATAGACTATAGCACTCAGTCTGTGTAAGTTAACATAGAATATAGCACTCAGTCTGTGTAAGTTAACATAGAATATAGCACTCAGTCTATGTAAGTTAACATAGAATATAGCACTCAGTCTGTGTAAGTTAACATAGAATATAGCACTCAGTCTGTGTAAGTTAACATAGAATATAGCACTCAGTCTATGTAAGTTAACATAGAATATAGCACTCAGTCTGTGTAAGTTAACATAGAATATAGCACTCAGTCTATGTAAGTTAACATAGAATGTAGCACCCAGTCTGTGCAGTTAACGCATATCTATTGAAGCCATCTATCCAGTGAGTCATAAAATGCTACAAGAAGAGGCATTGTTCAGTCTGACAAGGAAAAAAAAGCGCCCCCCCCCTATCAACGCCATGCGTACCACGATGAAATGCTCGGGCAATAAACAGTAATACAGCCACTTAGACGAGTTCATAAAGAGAACCCAGTTGTTTAATTATCAATATTTGCATACGGCGAGGGTTAATCAAGTCAGCGTAATTAGCAAGAGAAATGTGTGTGTGGGGGGGGGTCGCCAGTTATGCCGTGACTTTGTTAGACCCTACTAGCTGGTGAGAACCTGATGGGAAGCAGACGTAAAGATGCTAGTGTTTCGAACCCGGTAGTACTTGTTCTACTGACCTATATGTTGCTACTAGTATTGGGGAAACATGAGCGTCTTTTCGCAGTTAACAAATCAGAGTGTGATCCAGCAGAACTGAGCCCGGTAAACCAAAAACTGGGAATTGTTTGCTGCATAAAACAAAAGAAGATTGATGATTAAGGTTTTTAAGTTTCCGCTTTACCACACGAAAAGTGCACGGAATGTCATTGTGACACATATTTGTAATACTTTTCCAAGGGTACAGTTATCCCTCCTCCAGCAATGAATTTCAAACCTTTGACCTCTTGTTTTGTTTAGTTTTGAAGTAACGTCTGTATCGTATAGGATAAGATAACATAACTGTTGCTTTGAAAATACTTGGAATTAAAATGCGCCAAATGCGCCGATCCAGCTGAAGAGGTCTTGATCCACTCTTGTTACCACGACAGTGAATAACAACAATAATAATACCAACCGAGGTGTTATAACAATTGACCTCACAGGTACCTTCAAGGCTCTTAACATTCCTAGGAACATTCTCGTTGCCTGTCAGGATGGCAGCACTGCAGACCTGCCACATCACCAGAAAATTCCTCAGTGGACACTGATAAAGGAAGTACATTGAATTTTGTTTCTTTTTTAACGAAACTCGACCTTGGCAGTGCCAGAGAATGAATACCCGTTCGTTTCTAACATAAGACCCAAGCAAACCTGGAAGAGGCCAGTCATCAGTGAAGCTGAGGGTACTGGAATGACACGGGAGCAGATGAAGAAAGCTGCTCAGAACCGAGTTCGGTGGAGAGGTGTGGTTGCGGCCCTATGCTCCCCTGGGAGTACACAGGATTAAGTAAATAAGTTCTAACATAATAATAATAACAATGGCAATGTCTTCGATTCCGCAGATTAAGGATAAGTGCTTTGTTTCACGTGGCCTAGCAAACCCAGTTGCGACCTGCATATATCTGATGCAGGCAAAGCCGTTGTCCGCCTGGGGGTCTATGTAAGTTGCGTCTTCTGCGCCTGTCTTCTCCAATGGCTTGTGTGTGTCCAGCGACCTTCATGAGTGCTCCCGAACTGTCCCTTATAGACTGTCTAGTTCTAGAACAAAAAGGACAGTCTAGTTCTAGATAAAAAAAAGGACAGTCTAGTTCTAGATAAAAAAGAACAGTCTAGTTCTAGATCAAAAAGGACAGTCTAGCTCTGTATTGAAAAGGACAGTCTAGTACTATATTGAAAAGGACAGTCTAGTACTAGATCAAAAAGAACAGTCTAGTTCTAGATCAAAAAGAACAGTCTAGTTCTAGATAAAAAAGAACAGTCTAGTTCTAGATCAAAAAGAACAGTCTAGTACTAGATCAAAAAGAACAGTCTAGTTCTAGATAAAAATAAAAAAAAGGACAGTATAGTTCTAGATAAAAAAAAGGACAGTCTAGCTCAATATTGAAAAGGACAGTCAATTCTAGATACAAAAGGACAGTCTAGTACTATATCGAAAAGGACAGTCTAGTTCTATATTGAAAAGGACAGTCTAGCTCTATATTGAAAAGGACAGTCTAGCTCTATATTGAAAAGGACAGTCTAGTTCTATATTGAAAAGGACAGTCTAGTTCTATATTGAAAAGTGTCCAGATAAAAACAGGTTCGGTCTAAATCTATTTCTCTTTCCATAACGCGACATAGATCTTCGTAATAAAAGTACCCAGATCTAGATTTCTATGCAAATGAAACATATGGCAGTAATATAATTGTTGTAGCCTACATAAGAACCTCAATCAGCTTTATCTATGTGGAGAATATGAAACCCAAACTAGATTAATTATAGTCAACAAGCTTCAAAATGTGACAAGTAGATCTATCAGTTGACAAAGGTGGATGAGATTGCTGTGGCGAAGTGTGTGAAAGTGTGAAGAGCTGAACTGCAAGGGGAGGTAAGAAGGTGTGCCTCTGCGTGTGTGTGTGTTTATGAAGTAAGTGTTTCTATGGTTTTAAAAAGTCTATATGTGTGTATTTACAAAATGTCACTATGTGTACATAATGTTTTTGTGTGAATGTCTTTATGATAAAGTTTAGAATTGCCGTTTCTGTACTCGTGTGTGATAACCGATGTGTGTGTGTGTGTATATATATATATATCACGTGATTGAGTCACTTAATACTGTTATTACATGGTGTAACTCAAGGGCATGTGTTTATGTAATAATATGCATGCGTTTGTATGTTTGTCACCAGGTCAAACAGATCGATGGCCTTACACTGGAGCGTACTGTTGAAAATAGTTCTCATTGCGCATGTCTAGAACAAACAAAACAAAAAAAGACAGTTCAGAGCCAACATGATGCATGTCACTTTGCTCAACTTTTAATGTTCATTTCTAACCTCAATAGCTTAATATCTCTTGTCTCATGTGTCTTGTCTTCGGTCTCGTGTCATACGCCTAGGCTCTGATTCCTAATCGTATGTGTCTATGTCTCTGCAAAAGAGCTGACAGCTCAGCAGCGAATAGCTGGCTAGAAGAAGAATGTGTCTATGTCTCTTGTCTATAGTCTAATGCAGGGGTCTCAAACATGCGGCGGCCCGCGAAAATATTTTGTGCGGCCCGCGGCCACGTCCGCGGATTTTAAAAAAAAATTAGATAAAATTTACAATGACCACATATAGCCTAAGCCGGGGAGGGATGTAGGGTACATGTGTCAGGCGGGCTTGGTGATTAAAAAAAAAAGTTAAGTTCCCCTTTCTGACCTTGTGGTCTATAGGGCAGATGATGTAAAGGTCATCTGTTTCTGTGGCCTACGGTTAACAAGGGTGTCATGTGGCCAGCACAACGACCAACCGCCTTTACCTTTCGCTAGTGAGTTCGAGGCCAGCGGGGCTCAACCTTATTTTTTTTTAGGCCTTTGGGGGGGGGGGGGTGGCAGGGCGGACTGGCTATATGGCTACTCGGAGAGATGCCTTTGGGCCGGTGCAGTTGCCGCGTAATATTTGCTTTGAATGATTATAGAGCCCATAAAAAGAGATTTAAATTTTCTCGTTAAAGGGTCCCATCGGGGACGGTTTTTTGGCTGATTTGAACAATTTCTCAACTTGGGCCCCGCGCCTGACAGGGGCCCCGCAATTTTGATTTTGCATATCACTATTACTCATGGCTCTTGTCACAGGCTTTTAAAGATGTAGGAATTTAAGGGTTAAAATATTTTGTGTATCAAACGATTGACACAGTTTAATTATTAACCCACTTGCGGCCTATTGCGTTTGAGTTGCTTCCCATGCATGTTGTATAATACATGTTGATATAATGGTCTAAATAACTGTAATAGCTGTTATTGTAAAAAAAAAAAAAAAAAGAGGGGCCTCGCAAGCATCCATTCAATTGGGCCCCGCAATTTGTAAGGCAGGCCCTGGGTCCCACGGACTACTTTGACTTACACGCTCGGTTGCGAACAGTTTTTCTCCAGAATGAAGATCAACAAAACAGCATTACGATCAAGACTGACTGATGAGCATCTGAGAGCAACCTTGCGGCTTGCCACTACACGCGACTTCGGGCCTCACGTCGATGGTCTGGTCTCTGCCAAACGCTCTCAGCTGAGTGGACAGAAACATGAATGACGAGCCATCTGCAGTAGGCCTAGTAATTATAGTTGTTTTTTATTTTTGTTTTGTTTTTTTGGGAACTACAGTTTCTGCTTTTTTATTAGTGACAGAGACAATGTCAACTTATTTTAGTAAACTAAACTGCCTGTGCATGTAATAAACTACACTAAATGTAATTAATAATTATAAAAACTTTATTTTATCATCTGCGGTGACAGTAGTGTTCGTAAAATTTAATTGAAAAAACATTATCCCTTTTCGTGGTGCGACCCGCTGACTGGTTGTTATTTTCCAACTGCGGCCCACATGCTGATAGGAGTTTGAGACCCCTGGTCTAATGTGTCCAGTACCTTGTTTATAGTCTCATCTGCTTGTCTCAAGAGTCTTGTTTCTAGTTTCAATCTAGCTATTCTACTTCCCAGACAGAAGACATTTTATGAACCCGTGTAGAACTCATTCGAGACGAGCATCGATCACAACGTCTCACAGTTGGCACGTGTGACGTGTGTTTGAAGAGTGTTTAATTAGACAAACACGCTGTAAATATTATATAACAGACTCTCTCTCTCTCTCTCTTTATAACAAAACTCACGCTGTCTGTCTGTCTGGGTAGAATCTTTTACACGAATTTTCTCCCACTTCCCATTGTCAGATCAAGCTAAAATTTTGCACAATTATTTGTTGTCGATGACAACACATGAATCAAAATTAACCCTTTAATTAAAACTAGGCTAAAGGGAATATAAACCTTGCAATACTGAGAGATATGGCAGCGATTGAGCGGTGTTTTTCTTCACTCATCTTAAGCTTTTTAAAATAGTATTGTTTATATATTTTGCTTGTTTATGTTTTGCTTGTTGAAATTTCGCTTGTTTTGCTTGTTGAAATTTTGCTTGTTTTGCTTTTTGAAATTTTGCTTCTTTTGCTTGTTGAAATTTTGCTTGTTTTATTTGTTAAAATTTTGCTTGTTTTGCTTGTTGAAATTTTGCTTCTTTTGCTTGTTGAAATTTTGCTTGTTTTGCTTGTTGAAATTTTGCTTGTTGAAATTTTGCTTGTTTTGCTTGTTGAAATTTTGCTTGTTTTGCTTTCATTTATCAACAATTAAAAAAATAAAAACTACGCCCTGGATGGTATATATTTCTTTATTAAGTTTTTAATCATCTGTTGTAATAGAAAAAATATAAATCTTTGATTGTGGACCTACGGGCTAATTCTACGGATAAATCTGACGTCAGATCGGCAGGGTATGTGTGAACATTTTCTTTAGATCTACAAAAGATAGGGCCTGTATACATTTTCATAGATCTTTGCAAACAAATTACTAGACAGACAAACGTACGGACTGGCAGACAGACAAGAAGACACGAACTCATCAGCAACTTTCATTTAATCAACACCACAGTTAGTATCGATCCGGTATAAACGTTGGCATCGACCATTGTTATTTCTAGAATCGATATTTCAGACATATTAACATCGCGCAACCTTTTTACCCCCCCCCCGTTTTTTTCCACTTCTTCATCACCCCCCTCTGGTCCTGTGTCCCCCTTCTTCATGATCACATGCCCTCCTCCCCCCCCCCCACTGCCCTGGTCCCTTGATTCACTCTTTTCATACCCACCCTTCCCCTGTCTCTTAGAGTATCACCTTCGCACCAACATAATCCGTTCACCGCGAGGACCGTGGCGGGCAGTGGGCCATTCAGAAGTGGCTTTGGTAACATCGATTGGTAGATACCACTAGCAACCTGCAGTCCATCCCCTCACCCCCCCCTCCCTTTCCCTGACGTTAAGTACTGCAGGCCTTCACACGATCTCCCCCACACGTAGGACAGTGCTCCCCCTCCCCCATCACATGTGTCCGGCAGTGAGAAGTGAAGCTTAGGAGGAGCGTGCATGAAGGAATATTTAGTAGAGAAATAGAGGGGAGGGGGGATGGAAGAGAGATACAGAAAGAGAGAGGGAGATAGGGAGAGAGAGAGACAGACAGACAGAGAAATGGAGAGGGAGATAGAGACAGAGAGAGAGAGACAGACAGAGAAATGGAGAGGGAGATAGAGACAGAGAGAGAGAGACAGACAGAGAAATGGAGAGGGAGATAGAGACAGAGAGAGAGACAGAGAAATGGAGAGGGAGATGGAGACAGAGAGAGAGACAGAGAAATGGAGAGGGAGATAGAGAGACAGAGAGAGAGACAGAGAAATGGAGAGGGAGATAGAGACAGAGAGAGAGACAGACAGAGAAATGGAGAGGGAGATAGAGACAGAGAGACAGACAGAGAAATGGAGAGGGAGATAGAGACAGAGAGAGAGACAGAGAAATGGAGAGGGAGATAGAGACAGAGAGAGAGACAGAGAAATGGAGAGGGAGATAGAGACAGAGAGAGAGACAGAGAAATGGAGAGGGAGATAGAGACAGAGAGAGAGACAGAGAAATGGAGAGGGAGATAGAGACAGAGAGAGAGACAGACAGAGAAATGGAGAGGGAGATAGAGACAGAGAGACAGACAGAGAAATGGAGAGGGAGATAGAGACAGAGAGAGAGACAGAGAAATGGAGAGGGAGATAGAGACAGAGAGAGAGACAGAGAAATGGAGAGGGAGATAGAGACAGAGAGAGAGACAGAGAAATGGAGAGGGAGATAGAGACAGAGAGAGAGACAGACAGAGAAATGGAGAGGGAGATAGAGACAGAGAGACAGACAGAGAAATGGAGAGGGAAATAGAGACAGAGAGAGAGACAGAGAAATGGAGAGGGAGATAGAGACAGAGAGAGAGACAGAGAAATGGAGAGGGAGATAGAGACAGAGAGACAGACAGAGAAATGGAGAGGGAGATAGAGACAGAGAGACAGACAGAGAAATGGAGAGGGAGATAGAGACAGAGAGACAGACAGAGAAATGGAGAGGGAGATAGAGACAGAGAGACAGACAGAGAAATGGAGAGGGAGATAGAGACAGAGAGAGAGACAGAGAAATGGAGAGGGAGATAGAGACAGAGAGACAGACAGAGAAATGGAGAGGGAGATAGAGACAGAGAGACAGACAGAGAAATGGAGAGGGAGATAGAGACAGAGAGACAGACAGAGAAATGGAGAGGGAGATAGAGACAGAGAGACAGACAGAGAAATGGAGAGGGAGATGGAGACAGACAGAGAGAGAGAGAAATGGAGAGGGAGATAGAGACAGAGAGAGACAGAGAAATGGAGAGGGAGATAGAGACAGAGAGAGACAGAGAAATGGAGAGGGAGATAGAGACAGAGAGAGAGACAGACAGAGAAATGGAGAGGGAGATAGAGACAGAGAGAGACAGAGAAATGGAGAGGGAGATAGAGAGACAGAGAGAGAGACAGAGAAATGGAGAGGGAGATAGAGACAGAAAGAGAGACAGAGAAATGGAGAGGGAGATAGAGAGACAGAGAGAGAGACAGAGAAATGGAGAGGGAGATAGAGACAGAGAGAGAGACAGAGAAATGGAGAGGGAGATAGAGACAGAGAGACAGACAGAGAAATGGAGAGGGAGATAGAGACAGAGAGACAGACAGAGAAATGGAGAGGGAGATAGAGACAGAGAGACAGAGAAATGGAGAGGGAGATAGAGAGACAGACAGAGAAATGGAGAGGGAGACAGAGAGACAGACAGAGAAATGGAGAGGGAGATAGAGACAGACAGAGAAATGGAGAGGGAGATAGAGACAGAGAGACAGACAGAGAAATGGAGAGGGAGATAGAGACAGAGAGACAGACAGAGAAATGGAGAGAGAGATAGAGACAGAGAGAGAGAGAGAGACAGACAGAGAAATGGAGAGGGAGATAGAGAGACAGAGAGAGAGACAGAGAAATGGAGAGGGAGATAGAGACAGAAAGAGAGACAGACAGAGAAATGGAGAGGGAGATAGAGACAGAGAGAGAGACAGAGAAATGGAGAGGGAGATAGAGACAGAGAGAGAGACAGAGAAATGGAGAGGGAGATAGAGACAGAGAGACAGACAGAGAAATGGAGAGGGAGATAGAGACAGAGAGACAGACAGAGAAATGGAGAGGGAGATAGAGACAGAGAGACAGAGAAATGGAGAGGGAGATAGAGAGACAGACAGAGAAATGGAGAGGGAGACAGAGAGACAGACAGAGAAATGGAGAGGGAGATAGAGACAGACAGAGAAATGGAGAGGGAGATAGAGACAGAGAGACAGACAGAGAAATGGAGAGGGAGATAGAGACAGAGAGACAGACAGAGAAATGGAGAGAGAGATAGAGACAGAGAGAGAGAGAGAGACAGACAGAGAAATGGAGAGGGAGATAGAGAGACATACAAAAAGATAAGTTACCAGAAAAGAAAGAAAGAAACCTTGAGAGGAAAGAGACAAAGAAGAAATTAAGAAAGAAAACAAGAAAAATTAAAATAAAATACTTAAAAAAAAAACAAAGCTTATTCAAAGTGTAGTTGTATCAATTAGTTTGGATCAGCCATGTCATCAAATCTGTAATAGATCTAAGACCAGCAACAATAAATCTGTGCGATTAATAATATGTTACCCTTATTGTTTTTTGTTTAGCGCAATTTCATGCTTCTAGCTTTCTCAATACGCTATGATCCTATCACTTGTCTGGACCAGTTGGAAAAGGAAGGGGGTGGAGAAAGAACGGGGTATATCTGGGGGATCGTTTTTATAATTTATTTTTTTTAAAAGGTGAATGACCTGAATTCAAACTCGTGGGCTAAACCCTTCCCGGGCCTCTCAGCCCAACACGGTGACCACTCTACTAGCGAATAGCGTGTGAACATGGGAGATTGTATATTTAGATCTTTTATTTTTTTTCCTTATTGACTCTTGTGTTGTCAGGCAAAAGAAATTATTGTGCGAAATTTCAGCTTGATCCGAGATTGGTGTAGGAGAAATGACGTGTTCAAACTGTGTGACAGACAGACAGACAGACAAAATGGAGTGTGATATAAGCTTTGTAACAGACAGACAAAATGGAGTGTGATATATAGCTTTGTAACAGACAGACAAAATGGAGTGTGATATATAGCTTTGTAACAGACAGACAAAATGGAGTGTGATATAAACTTTGTAACAGACGGATGAAATGGAGTGTGATATAAGCTTTGTAAACTATAATAATAAGCATAGTATTGTCCAGAAAAATATTTTTACATTTTTGCATTAATTCAAGCATACTTAAAAAAAATATTTACTCTATAAATACATGTTCCAGTGGTGCAAGAGCCGGGGCGCGAAACCCTGTTACACTCATTCTCTGCCAGCGTACAGCAATGAGTCATAGTCACGTGACCGAGAAGTAAATTTTAACATTAAAAAAAAAAAAAAAAAAAAAAACTCAAGAAAATTTGGGACATAGAAAAGAGAGTAAAATAATAGAGGCAGGATAACAGAGAGAGAATGAAACAGAGAGAGAGAGAGGGGTAGAAAGAGAAATGAAGAGGCAGAGAGGGAGTCGGAGAGATACAGAAAGAGAGTCGGAGAGATACAGAAAGAGAGTCAGAAGGATACAAAAAGAGAGTCAGAGAAGTACAAAAAGAGAGTCAGAGGAATACAAAAAGAGAGGCAGAGGAATACAAAAAGAGAGTCAGAGGAATACAAAAAGAGAGGCAGAGAGATACAGAGAGTCAGAGAGATACAAAAAGAGAGTCGGAGAGATACAAAAAGAGAGTCAGAGAGATACAGAAAGAGAGGCAGAGAGATACAGAAAGAGAGTCAGAGGGATACAAAAAGAGAGTCAGAGGGATACAAAAAGAGAGTCAGAGGAATACAAAAAGAGAGTCAGAGGAATACAAAAAGAGAGTCAGAGGAATACAAAAAGAGAGTCAGAGGAATACAAAAAGGGAGGCAGAGGAATACAAAAAGAGAGGCAGAGAGATACAAAAAGAGAGTCAGAGAGATACAGAAAGAGAGTCAGAGAGATACAGAAAGAAGTCAGAAGGATACAAAAAGAGAGTCAGAGGAATACAAAAAGATAGGCAGAGGAATACAAAAAGAGAGGCAGAGGAATACAAAAAGAGAGTCAGAGAGATACAAAAAGAGAGTCAGAGAGATACAGAAAGAGAGTCAGAGAGATACAGAAAGAGAGTCAGAAGGATACAAAAAGAGAGTCAGAAGGATACAAAAAGAGAGTCAGAAGGATACAAAAAGAGAGTCAGAGGGATACAAAAAGAGAGTCAGAGGAATACAAAAAGAGAGTCAGAGAGATACAGAAAGAGAGTCAGAGGGATACAGAAAGAAAGTCAGAGGGATACAGAAAGAGAGTCAGAGGGATACAAAAAGAGAGTCAGAGGGATACAAAAAGAGAGTCAGAGGGATACTTTCGTTGCTGGAAACTTCAAAGCAATGTAGAATTATTGTCTTCTATTTGCGTCATCTCATACACCCAGGCTCTCTTTCTCTCTCTCTTTTCTCTTCCTCTCTTTCTCTCTCTCTCTCTCTTTCTCTCGCTCTCTCTGTCTCTCTCTCTCTCTTTCTCTCCCACTCTCTTTCTATTTGTCTCTCTCTCTTTCAAATCCTGAAATAAAACACTAGTCATACACTTCTACGGTTCCATTCGTTACATCATACAGACTACTGTTTGTGTAAGGATCAATGCGCTCCAGAGACGACCCGTAGCACGCGAAAGAAAATAAAGACTTTAATTTTTAACTCAGGTCCGGGCTTAGTATTGCCATATAAAAAAAAGACAAAAAAGTAAGACAAAAGGGGAGGGGATACAAAGGGGAGAATAGAATAGATGTCCTATCACACTAGACTGGAGGGGGACGAGGGCGCCTGTATCACTCACGAGCCAGACATCAACTCGGCCCTTAATTCATAAATTATTCCTTTTCAAACTCAAGGGGAAGCTATCTCTCCGTGAATATAATGGTGGCGAAGGGAGAGAATTGAAACAATGCTAAGTGTCAATTGCTGCCAGGAGTACCATTAATTAATGAAGTGCGTTTCTTTAGACTGGACAATGGCATAATAAGAAAAAGGGATGGGGGAGGGGGGGGGGGGAAATGGGCAGTAGGCTTATTGATTGCTTCATGGTAATTAGTGTAATCGATACACATAAGCTGATCGCCCCAATCACGAATTAAGAGATAGGTTTTAAGTCTCAAATAGATTGTTACTACCATAAATTTAGAAATACATTTTTAATCTCTCAAAACAGGAAGAGCATACGAAAATATGCAAATAGCTAGAAGTTTTCAAATTACAGACGGGCCGAGATTTAGTATATATAGGTCTGTGGTTTGCATTAATTCTACAATATTGTATATAAAGTAGATTTTATGAGCGAAATGATTGAACTCGATGTAAAACTTCATCATATGTTGATTTTTATATCAAAGTCTCACTGTCGGCTGTTTGGCTCATTCCATTGCAACGTCTGTATTGATTGTCTCAACCGTTAGACTTTATACATTGTGGTCTATTGATTGATTCAGTCATTGATTAGTAATCAATCCATTCTGACATGGCTCTCAGGCTTCGGGCCTTTGTTTTCTCTGTTGTATGTATGGATAGAGTGGGTTAGAGAGTATCTTTAAGATAGGGGACTATTTCATTATGGAAGCATACCTCAACCATAGACTTATACACCACAGACCTATATATTATATCTAGACTGGACATGTAAATCTTTGAACACTACAAAAAATGTGAACATTTTCAAAAAAAAAAGCTGAAACAAGGCGTTGTTTTGTAAAGTAGTTATCAGAAGTAAAGTTGTTTGTTTTTTTTTAAACCCTATCCTATGTAACATATAATTTAATGTTTAGATCTAGATCTAGTTATTGAACATCGAAAATAAGAACACTCTGGTCTCATAATTATTATTTGGCAATTTTTAGATACATAATGTAGAAAGATCTAGGTAATCAATCTATTTAAATGTACATAGCATTATTAAAATCAACAGACGTGAATTATTTCGATCTATGAATATTAAAACATTATCTCAATGGAGACTAACAGAAAATGGCTTTGTTTCATAGATTTGCGTGAGTATATAGTTCTCTTGATTAGTAGCCCATTCTATAAACATAAATCCGCAAAATGGTATTGCATTATTTCTAAACTTTGAAAGCTAAAGATCATTACTTTTCTAAGACAGAAAAGATCGATTTTTTATAGATTCTGGGCGGCTTCCCTTACAGCTTGAAAAAGAGTTACGTACATAAAAATGTATATATATATAGGTCTGTGATCTGATCATCCTCGGATAAGAATTCGTTTCCGTTTTCCAGTCTAGTTATAATATATATATATATATAGGTCTGTGAGCATACACGTTGTTAGTCTTAAAGATTATCTTCATAAGTTCATATATTTCATAAGGGTTTCAGTTTTCACCTTCATATTTCTGCTTATTTTATATTCAGTATTAAGTGCCAAGTATGAAAGTTAACATCTAACAATATCTTATATCAACTCACTCTGTCTGTCTGGTAATAAGTTTGAACATGTTTTTTTCTGCCATTTCCCATTCTCGGATCAAGTTAAAACTTTGCACAGGTATTCATCGAACCTGACAAGACGCGAATCAATTAAAAAAAAAATTAAACATTTAGTTAATTGTTGGGGGATTAATTATTAGTTTGATATCGAAATAAGGGGAAAAAATGGTACGTTCCCATTCTCGGGTCAAGGTGACATTATGCCTAATTAGTCATAGTCGATACACGAATCACTCCAAAAATTAACAAGTTAGTTTATTACTAATTAATTAATTTTGGTTTATATACAACATAAAGGGAGCTAACCCGATAATTTGCATATAAATGGCAGCAATTAGCGGTTATTTCCCCTTAGATCAGCTTTTGTTTTTAAAAAATATTCTTTTTTCTATTGCTTGTTAGCTGTCTAAAGTTATCTGAGGAAGATGATTTTTATAAGTAATGACTATTCCATTCTATTTTGACAGTGTTACAAAGTACCGTTACTTGCTCTCTTTCTCTCTCTTTCTCTCTCTTTCTCTCTCGAAAAAAAACAACAAAAAACTCTTGATCTATATTATTAATGCCATTAGGATTGGTTTTCTATTTAAAGATCACGTCTAAAAGGAAGTGGAAATGACGTGAGGCGAAACGTAAAAATAAGTAAGGGAAAAAAGAAAAGAAAAAAAAGAAAAGAAAAAAAAATACCGAAATTTTACAAAGAGAATTAGATGAATTACAGAAATGAGAATCACATTGGAGCATGTCTTTCCACACAGAAAAATGTCAGTTATTAAGAGTAACAAAAAGCTAAAACAAATTAATTCCACTTAACTTATTCGTGGTAAACCAGTAACACAGACTAAAAACGCAAAATACCTAGGTGTTATAATAAATGAAAAACTGTCATGGAATCCCCATATTGATGAAACTATCAAAAAATCAAACAAAGCATTAGGGTTTATTAAAAGAAATTTCTATAAATCAAATAAGAACATAAAACTAAAATGTTATTTAACCTTGGTTAGGCCAATAATAGAATATGCATCCTCTGTTTTGCCCCCCCCCCCCCAACTCAAGAAAACATTAAGAAACTGGAACAGACACAAAATAGAGCAGTGAGATTAATAACAAACGAATATTCACACTTGTCTAGAGTAACACCATTAGTTTAATCACTAAATTTAGAAAGCCTTCAGGACAGAAGACTCAAAAGTAAAGTAGCAATTATACATAAAACACTGAACCATAATCTTCAAATACAAAAACAAAATTTAATAAAATACTCAGAAAGACTAAAAAATAAAGGCACATTCCTCATCCCATATGCTAGGACAAATTTGTACAAATAATCCATCTTCCCTAGTGCTATTAGAGCATGGAATGGGTTGCCTGAGCTAGCCAAGAAAACCACTGACTTTGCAGAATTTAAGTCATTGGTTAATATGCATGACTGAATGCATGACGCGTAGGACGTAATCATCTTATGTTTTGAAGTAACGTCTGTATTATCTATATTACTAGACATATGTTACCCGCGACCCGCGGGTCTTTATTTGCGCATTACTTTCGATATAGTCACTGAGAGTGTTTTGTAAACAACGAAATAATAATGTACTAAGTAAAGCGAATGTGTCAATGTAAAAATAGTGTGAATGAAGCTATCAAATCAAAATAGCCAATAGGCTTAAATCGCGGGTAACATATGTCTAGTATAAGATAAGATAAGATCAAATACGAAATTTGTGACCTATTGCTATGTATGTTTTCTAATTAGACTGCGGGACTTTTGGGAAAATACCGAAAATAAAGTACAAAGGTGTGATAGGAAACTTGCGGTGGAATAGCGGTCCTCAGGTTGCAAATCTGTCAAAACCTTTTCTTAGTGAGCGTCTAGGAGGTCAAAAAAGCCAGTGTACGAGATCCCATGCGGATAGTGATCAACTATTAGGGCAGCGGTTCTCAACCTTTTAAGCTCGGCGACCCCTTTTTACGATTCCTCACTTTGCCGCGACCCCTCTCCCCTTACACACACACAGCAATAGAAGAGTAGACAATAACAATCCATATTTTCGATGGTCTTAGGCGACCCATGGCAAATCGTCAATCGACCCCCAAAGGGGTCGCGACCCACAGGTTGAGAACCCCTGTATTAGGGGCATTTTGTAAATATATAGTAGATTCTTATTTACAAAGACATGGGCAACTAACTAGCGGTATAAAGGAAAGTTGACACGGTGACACGTAGATCAACTGTCACGCATTGAGATATTGTGAAAATTTACAGCTCAATTCTGTTTATATTTAGTTGGCAACAGTGACATGCAGTTTAGCGTCCTTGACATTGTATAATAGTGATAATCTGCAATAAAGCAGTTTTAGTATTAGTCTTAATCATAAAGGGGAAACTCCGATGGTTTTGACAATTTTTGATATAATATGTGTTTTGATCTACAGATAATGAATATATTATTATTTTGTTTTTATTTGCAATAATAACTTAGTAACTTGATATTTTTCTGACGTAATTTTCCTGCGCATCCAAAACGGTCAGACTTTCACCGGGTTTCTATGTGACGTCACACATGCCTATTAATTTAATCTATTGACTTATTGTGTAACAGGAGACCATACGGTTACGTTTACATTCTCGTAAAAGAAATATATCTTCGTCTGTGCAGTTAGATCTAGATCTTGTAAGCAAAGAAAAAAATGCGTGTTAAAGGAGATTTACATGCTTGACTAACCACGGCAGTGTGTATCTTCTCGCCTGACCACTCAACACACAACAAACACTATCGCTTGGTTGTCTTGTCATGACCGACTACACGTAGTCTAGACTAGCCTTTCACTGACCAGTTTGTTCGAATCAGTCAGACACACCATCTATTTACTTCATGGGACAGGAAGGGGCTTAGATGAAAATGTTACTTTTTTTCTCGAGCGGGTTATCCTAATGCTTTTAGATGTATATATATATATATAACTGTATCATAGCTCTGGACTAGGCCGTCACTAAGCCTAACAGCTACTGTAAGAATGAAGCGATACGATTGGTCAAATCTAGTTTCCCTTTCAGTATTGTTGAGGGAAGTGACGTATGCCTAACCTAAAAACAAAATCTCAAAGAACCCCGTTTTTTTGGAGATGTCAAGAATTTACTGACTAATTTATTAAATATAAATGTTTCTAAGCATTTAAATAAAAAAAAAATGGTAAAATGTTTACTATTACAACTTTTTACCCGGAATTTAAATATGTCAATAACTCAAATTTGAAAAACCATCGGAGTTTCCCTTTAAATATGACCTATGACTTCTAGTGCAAAGGTTAGACAAGGGCAGATTACTGTTACACATGGAATCTGTCACACATATAGATCTATAGTTTCTGATTCATCACTTTACTAGACATTCATGGCAACGACACATCTGGCAGGTAGAATCCAATTGGGACTAAAAATCTATAACTGTTCCATATAACGGGGTGTTGACTTTAAATCTAACCGAATAGTGCAAGGAGCTTATAGTAGACATGAAAGACTGAGTGTACCCTTATAATTTGACCTAAGTAATTACGAACGGTTTTCTCAGGCTTTGACCCTTGCCAAACAACTCGGCAAAGTGTTGGTCTCCTCTAGGCAGGAGCTAGTAATGTCTGTCCACTGGGGACCAGTCGTGTTGCCTTCACTTATTAAATAGCTACTGATCAATTGGGGGGGGGGGGGGGGGGAGAGGGCGTGTAGAGAGGTGAGGAGGGACGGGTCTGAGGAGGAGTGAATATCATTCTGAGTGAAGAGGATGGACGACTGGGTGAAGATATAAATGCTATCTGTGGCGGTGTGGCTATGTGGAGATGTGGCTATGTCGAGATGTGGCTATGTAGAGCTGTGGCTTTGTAGAGATGTGGCTATGTAGAGATGTGGCTATGTAGAGATTGGCTTTGTAGAGATGTGGCTATGTAGAGATGTGGCTATGTAGAGATTGGCTTTGTAGAGATGTGGCAATGTAGAGATGTTGCTATGTAGAGATGTGGCTATGTCGAGATGTGGCTTTGTAGAGCTGTGGCTATGTAGAGATGTGGCTATGTAGAGATGTTGCTATGTCGAGATTGGCTTTGTAGAGCTGTGGCTATGTAGAGATGTGGCTATGTAGAGATTGGCTTTGTAGAGATGTGGCTATGTAGAGATGTGGCTATGTAGAGATTGGCTTTGTAGAGATGTGGCAATGTAGAGATGTTGCTATGTAGAGATGTGGCTATGTCGAGATGTGGCTTTGTAGAGCTGTGGCTATGTAGAGATGTGGCTATGTAGAGATGTTGCTATGTCGAGATTGGCTTTGTAGAGCTGTGGCTATGTAGAGATGTGGCTATGTAGAGATGTGGCTATGTCGAGATTGGCTTTGTAGAGCTGTGGCTATGTAGAGATGTGGCTATGTCGAGATATGGCTTTGTAGAGATGTGGCTATGTCGAGATTGGCTTTGTAGAGCTGTGGCTATGTAGAGATGTGGCTATGTCGAGATGTGGCTATGTCGAGATGTGGCTTTGTCGAGATGTGGCTTTGTAGAGCTGTGGCTATGTAGAGATGTGGCTATGTAGAGATGTGGCTATGTCGAGATGTGGCTTTGTTGAGATGTGGCTATGTCGAGATGTGACTTTGTAGAGCTGTGGCTTTGTAGAGATGTGGCTTTGTAGAGATGTGGCTATATATGAGATGTGGAGATGTGGCTTTGTAGAGCTGTGACTTTGTAGAAATGTGGCTATGTATGAGATGTGGAGATGTGGCTTTGTAGAGATGTGGCTTTGTAGAGATGTGGCTATATATGAGATGTGGAGATGTGGCTTTGTAGAGATGTGACTTTGTAGAAATGTGGCTATGTATGAGATGTGGAGATGTGGCTCTGTAGAGATGTGGCTTTGTAGAGATGTGGCTATATATGAGATGTGGAGATGTGGCTTTGTAGAGCTGTGACTTTGTAGAAATGTGGCTATGTATGAGATGTGGAGATGTGGCTTTGTAGAGATGTGGCTTTGTAGAAATGTGGCTATATATGAGATGTGGAGATATGACTTTGTTGAGATGTGGCTTTGAAGAGATTTAGAAATGTGGCTGTGTAGAAATGTGGCCATGTAGAGATATGGCAATGTTTAGATTTGAACATGTGGCTGTGTATGAGATGTGAAGATGTGGCTATGTAGGAGATGTAGCTCTGTGTATGATGTTGAGATTTGAAGATGTGGCTAAGTAGAGATGTGGCTATGTTGAGATTTGAAGATGTGGCTATGTAGAGATGTGGCTATGTAGAAATCTGGAGATGTGGCTATATTGAGATGTAAAGATGTGGCTATGTAGAAATAAGGTGATGTAGTTATCCACAGATGTTGATATGTAAAGGTATGCTGTTTATTGTTTATGGATTGACCAGCACTTACTCAATACGTACATAGAGCATAAAAACGCTTCTAGGCAAGTCGCCACTTGTCAAATCATTTTAAAGATATTGCTAAATATTGTCATTAAGCTTAAAGGGAAGTCACTCTGGAGAAGTGGTCACTACATACATAGATTAAAAAAACTTTCAAATCAGGACCGAAAAAAAAACTTAGGATAATAATAATCGGTGAATATGAACTATACCAATAGCAGTGGCCGTAACGGGCAGTGGTCACTGCATAAACTATATGTATTCACATATTTTTATTAGCTTATCCATCTTTGGATAGAAAAAATGTACTGTATGAAAGAGGGCGATCCGCCCCGTCCAAATTGAAACACCTCTGACTAACAAATTTGTGCCCCACTTCCCGGCATGCTCTCACACAAGCAGCGCATTCTCTATACCTAGAGCAGACGACTTCCTCGCTGGACTGCTCCCCCCCCCCCCGCGCCATAATGTCAGACGATTCCAGTTCTACACCAGTCGCTAGGCGAGCAGATCGTTACGATACTAGGACCGAAGCTTACACTTGAAAACCAGTTATCAGGGTTGATGGAGGAAAAGTTGCGGCTTGAACAAAAAAAAATTGGGTGGCAATAGATCAATGAATATCCCCACACATACACACACAAACACTCCACACCACCAACCCCCCGCTCCGCCCTCTTGTAACATCAGCGGTCTGACCAACGGTTAAAAAGAACCGCAACTCATCGAGTCTTCAGTCTTGCCCATTTTTTCCCTTTCCAAAAAAAGAAAAAGTTGGATTCTTCAAAATCAAAGAAGTCGTGGTGAATCGAAACATTTAAATAACGAAGTCTGAAGTCAAAATACAAGAATTCAATTCAATCAGCAACCAGCAATCCAGCCAACACATAGCAATACACCCACTCATCAGCTATGCAACCAGCGATAAGCAATACAGCTATACACCAGCAAAACAGTTATTCGCCAGCAAAACAGTCATTCACCAATCATCACAGTCATTCACCAGCAATAAAGTCATTTAACAGCAATACAGTCATTCCCCAGCAATACAGTCATTAATCAGCAATACAGTCATTCCCCAGCAGTACAGTCATCCACCAGCAATACAGTTATTTACTAGCAATACATTAATTCACCAGCAATACAGTCATTCACCAGCAGTACAATCATTTACCAGCAATACATTATTTCACTAGCAGTACATTCATTCACTAGCAATACATTTATTCACCAGCAATACTGTCATTTACCAGCAATACAATCATTCACCAGAAAATACTGTCATTCACCAGCAATACATTGATTTAACAGCAGTACAGTCATTCACCAGCAATACATTGATTTAACAGCAGTACAGTCATTCACCAGCAGTACAGTCATTCACCAGCAATACATTCATTCACTAGCAATACAGTCATTCACAAGCAATACATTCATTCACTAGCAATACAGTCATTCACCAGCAATACATTCATTCACTAGCAATACAGTCATTCACCAGCAATACATTCATTCACCAGCAATACATTCATTCACCAGCAATACAGTCATTCACCAGCAATACATTCATTCACCAGCAATACATTCATTCATTAGCAATACATTCATTCATTAGCAATACATTCATTCACCAGCAATACAGTCATTCACCAGCAATACATTCATTCACTAGCAATACATTCATTCACCAGCAATACATTCATTCACTAGCAATACAGTCAATCACCAGCAATACATTCATTCACTAGCAATACAGTCATTCACCAGCAATACATTCATTCACCAGCAATACATTCATTCACCAGCAATACAGTCATTCACCAGCAATACATTCATTCACCAGCAATACATTCATTCATTAGCAATACATTCATTCATTAGCAATACATTCATTCACCAGCAATACAGTCATTCACCAGCAATACATTCATTCACTAGCAATACATTCATTCATTAGCAATACATTCATTCATTAGCAATACATTCATTCACCAGCAATACAGTCATTCATTAGCAATACATTCATTCACTAGCAATACAGTCATTCATTAGCAATACATTCATTCAGTAGCAATACAGTCATTCATTAGCAATACATTCATTCACCAGCAATACAGTCATTCATTAGCAATACATTCATTCATTAGCAATACATTCATTCACCAGCAATACAGTCATTCATTAGCAATACATTCATTCAGTAGCAATACAGTCATTCATTAGCAATACATTCATTCACCAGCAATACAGTCATTTATTAGCAATACAGTCATTCACCAGCAATACAGTCATTCACCAGCAATACATTCATTCACCAGCAATACATTCATTCATTAGCAATACATTCATTCACCAGCAATACAGTCATTCACCAGCAATACATTCATTCACCAGCAATACAGTCATTCACCAGCAATACATTCATTCACCAGCAATACATTCATTCATTAGCAATACATTCATTCACCAGCAATACAGTCATTCACCAGCAATACATTCATTCATTAGCAATACATTCATTCATTAGCAATACATTCATTCACCAGCAATACAGTCATTCATTAGCAATACATTCATTCACTAGCAATACAGTCATTCATTAGCAATACATTCATTCACCAGCAATACATTCATTCATTAGCAATACAGTCATTCACCAGCAATACAGTCATTCACCAGCAATACATTCATTCACCAGCAATACAGTCATTCACCAGCAATACATTCATTCACCAGCAATACATTCATTCACCAGCAATACATTCATTCACCAGCAATACAGTCATTCACCAGCAATACATTCATTCACCAGCAATACAGTCATTCACCAGCAATACATTCATTCACCAGCAATACATTAATTCACCAGCAATACATTCATTCACCAGCAATACAGTCATTTACAAACATTGCTAACAAGCAATGATTTTACTCCTTCGCCGTAGGAAAAAATGGCTTCATTTCTCCTCTTTATTATGTGAGTGGACGGTAAGACCAGATTGAACCACATTGTGAAAATAGAAAACATATCTATGACAAATAGAAAACATATCTATGACAAATAGATAAAACATATCTATGACAAATAGAAAACATATCTATGACAAATAGAAAACATCTCTATGACAAATACAAAACATATCTATGACAAATAGATAAAACATATCTATGACTAATAACAAAACATATCTATGACAAATAGAAAACATATCTATGACAAATACAAAACATATGTATGACAAATACAAAACATATCTATGACTAATAGAAAACATATCTATGACAAATACAAAACATATCTATGACAAATACAAAACATATCTATGACCACTCAAAATCTTGGTATTTATTCGCGGTACAAATAGAAATATTTAAATCAGAGAAGTTAGTAGCTATGAGAAGTATGCATGAGCCCACCCCCTGGCGAAGTCCTATCAAAGAAGCTTCAACCATCACAGAGGATCTGTCTCATCCCTGGGAGAAATTAATGCGAGTGACTTCTGATAGTGCCAAAAGTATGGTTGACAGCAAGAGTTATCAGAAAAGTTGTTTAGTCAAATGGAACCGAGCCTCTGTGACTTTATTGACTTATTCACCAACAAAATCTATGTGGCAAGCTGTTCAGTCTGGACCATGTGACAATGATCGTGTTCAGATTGATCAGTGTTAGTCGTTTCAAAATCCATCTGCGGCCAATATGTGCCCAGACTGAGCTGAAACTGATTGACTTACAAAGTGCTTGACACATTTCCAGTGATTCAGACAACTGATTTCTGCTCCGTGTTGCTAGTGGAACATTTTCTAAGCAATCGTCGAGGAGGATCACAACGGATGAACTTCTAAAATTTTAGATTCAATGCTCCGAAATGGAGTTTCAGCTATGCGGCTGGATATTTAAAAGTTGGTTTACGATAAATGTATCATAAATTCACAAGTTTTTATAATAAAAATAGTTTATTGTCTATATTTCGGAAATTAAAATGGCCCGAAGGTTAAATAAATCTGGATATCACTGCGCTACATGATCCCATTCGACTGACCCCTAACCCTTAAGGTGAGTGGAGCAGACGTGCATTAGCATATTGAAGTTGCAGAAGATAAGTCTCATTCGACTCGAACTTATTTTTGCGGGGACGCGTACCGTGACAAGCGTGTTGCAATTGCATGCGGCCCACATGCCGAAAAAAGGTTGGCCGACCCTCATCTAAAACAACAACAAAAACTAAAACGAGATTGAGGACAAGTTAGAGCAGCACCACTGTTTCCAAGTTACTTTCAAATTTGCTCATCTAACTGCATTATAGACCAGGCACTGGAAGCTAGTGGGAGATCAATAAAAACTAACAGCTCAAGCTACCGAAACAAAGTCAAAATAGAATTCGGGACAGAATTTTTTTTACTACTAAACAAATTGTATTATTTAAAAAAGAACGCCTACGGAATTCTTCAGAATTTCAAAAGCCAGTTTTTTTTTTTTTGTTTTTTTTAATCTAATTTTTGTTATTTTATTTATTGATCAGTTCAACATTTTTTAACTCTTTATCTCCGTAATTATTTTTGCACTTTCTGACAGAATTGTTCATTTTTTCACATGTGTACATTCTACCCTGCTAGGATTAAACTTCAATAACATTTTTGTTTGTAAACAGAAGACGTTTACTTTTGGTATAGAATTATAGGCGAATACATGCTCTTTTTATAGCACACAAATTAAAGTTTATAAGACCAAACATTAATTTAGTTTAATGAGGCCAAATCTACGATGATATCGTCAATTAGTAGAGAAAGAGTTAAACTAGTCGAGGATGGGTGGGGAGGGGATGACGCGAAAATGTTTTGGTCACGAATGACTGATTCCTTTATTTGCGTAACTCTAACAAATGTGAAAGGCACATAACTCTAGCAATGTGAAAGGTCAGAGGTGAGAAGCAAGATGAAGGACGCTGTGCAAAAAACAAGCACAAATATGAAAAATAAATAAAGGGAAGAACCGCAAAATCACTACCATATTCAATACTCAATACCGCAAGGTTTAACTCCCTTTTTCTATATAAACAAAATGAATTAATTACTCCTAATTGATTAACTAATTGGTTAATTTTTAAAATTGATTCACGTATTGTCAGCGACTATGAATCTAATAAAAATTGTGCAAAATTTCCCGGAATGGGAAGTGGGAGAAATAAGGTGTGCAAAATCTTTAACAGACAGACAGACAGAGTGAGTTATTATAAGATTTAAACAACAAATAAAAATCCGACTTCGAATTAATTTTCGTAACATATCTGAGCTGCTTAGGTAGTTTAGCACTGAGCTGTTTAGATAGCTAAGAGTTGAGCTGTTTACGTAGTTAAACCCCGAGATGTTTAGGTAGTTAAATGCTGAACTGTGTTGACTGCTTGCAAGGACCCGTTATAAAGTAACAGTTAATCCCCCTCCCCCCTATACCCGTCCATTGAAACAATCACAGATATAAAGATACCACTTCTTTAAATCCCCCGCCATCAATTGCAGAAATCAGAAATGTCATGAAAGCAACTTGTAAGGTATTTAAGATATTTAAAAGCAAACAAAATGTTTCTCGTGACGTCTCGTAGTTCTAGAGATCCTACTAAATGTGCAAAACTGAGCTCCAAAATAAACTTAAATGTTTGCTTTTCAAATACATAAAAACGTTGGGAGGAAAAAAAAAAACAACAGTAGTGAGAATACACAGTAAGAAAACCGCAGACGTCAAGTGTAAGACCATATCACGAGGTCCTCAGAGCTCGCAAAGACCTTCCTTCAGTACCAGGGAAAAAGTAAAGGCAGATAGAGAAAGCGACGGGAAAGCGACGGGGAAGACATCAAAGAATGTGCGGGCCTGTCATTAACTCTTTCTCTCCTAACTGACGATACCATCGTTGATTGGACCTCATCAAATTAAATTAATGTTTAATTCTATAAACTTTTTTTATAGAGCGCATGCATTTACCTTCAATCCCATACCAAACAAAATACTTTCTGATAACAAACAACAAAGCTACTGAAGCTTAATCATAACAGGGTTGTGAAACAGTATTGAGCAAAATATAGAAATCCGTCGTAGTGTGAAAAAAATAATGACGGAGAGAAAGAGTTAAATGAGATTCTAGCCAAGACGAAAGACAGAAGAATGGAGAAAGACAGAGGAATGGAGAAAGACAGAGGAATGGAGAAAGACAGAGGAATGGAGAAAGACAGAGGAATGGAGAAAGACAGTTGGTGCTCCGAAGGTCCGACAGACTAAGGGATAGTTGAAAGTGAAGCCATAATGTTAATACAAAGCTAGCTTTTATGAAGATACAAAGGTAGCATCAGAGCTACCTTCATCAAGATACAGAATTAGCATCAGAGCTAGCCTTTACGAAGATATAGAGGTAGCATCAGAGCTAGCCTTTACGAAGATGCAAAGGTAGCATCACAGTTGACCTTTATGAAGATTCAGAGGTAGCTTCAGAGCTAGCCTTCATGAAGATACAGAAGTGGCATCAGAGCTCGCCTTTATGAAGATGCAAAGATAGCATCCGTGCTAGCCTTTATGAAGATACAGAGGTAGCATCTGAGCTGGCCTTTATGAAGATACTGAGGTAGCCTTCGTGAAAATACAAAGGTAACATCAGAGCTAGCCTTCATGAAGATACAAAGGTAGCATCCGTGCTAGTCTTCATGAAGATTCAGAGGTAGCCTCTCTTGATGAAAAAACAAAAGTTCAGTAGCCGTAAAAAAAATGTCTAAAGAATCTTTTGACATCTAGCAGCCAATCAAATCGAAGTAGCAACTGGTCGAAGCTGTCCAAATCAATGTCCACTTTGGGAGAGCTTTGTGTACACGCCAACGAGGGTTGAGCAGCAAGACAAACCTAATATGGGCTTGACAAGTGACCAGTGTCCAGATACACACCTCTACTAGCCCCTGCGGTCACTTGTCCCCCCTCCCCCTTTACACCGACCTTGCCTTTCTCAGCTTGTTACTAAATTTAGATTATCGAGAGAGAGAGGGGGGGGGAGTACTTACAGCAGTAAATTACTCAGAGACTTAAATAATTACCCGACCATTCAAGGCTCTCGAAAACGGCTCTGAAGATTTTCCTAGAAAATTGACAGTTGATGTATATGTTTGGGTAAAGAATTACTAGCTCTTCATGTTCTTTAATCCAGCCACTTGTTCTCTAAACTGACTTCCTTTTACACACAGTCTTGACACACTGCTGTTCACTCAACCATGTACACTCAAGGTCCACTGGTCATTTCATACACAGGCACACACACTGCACAACCAGCCACTCAAAACACATACACTTACTATCACACACTAGGAAAAAAATCTAGTTTGACCGTTATAATTTTTCAAAGTATATAAAAAAAAATATTTAAATTTGGCTAGAGGACAATAAAATATTTATTTTGAACAGACTATCAGACTTCTGCCCAAGTCATTAAAGCAGCGGTTCTCAATCTTTTAAGCTCGGCGACCTCTTTTTACAATATCCCACACTGCCTCGATCCCCCCCCCCCCCATACACACACATACAGCAATAGAAGAATAGACAATAACAATCCTTTTTTTTTTTTATGGTCTTTGATCGTCTTAGGCGACCCCCAGGCAAATCGTCAATCGACCCCCAAAAGGGTCGCGATCCACAGGTTGAGAACCCCTGCATTAAAGAGTTCAAGAAATAAATGCACAGTTTTCTAATCAACAAAAAAAAAATTATGATGATTAAAAATAGACAAAAGAGCCCAATAATAGATTACTATACTATAATGCTATCCTAGATACGGAACATTTCACCTATCTGGGATGTAGGGTAAGCAGAAACGATAGAACTCATGAAGACATACGAAATCGCATTAACTCTTTCTCTCCTAACTGACGATACCAACGTTGATTCCGCCAGAATGTGGTAAATAATTACGGAGAGAAAGAGTTACATAAACGTTGGTTTGCCTACAGCACTCTTCACATAACCCGGCGCTCGGAAGTACTGTCTTCGCAGTACAAGATCTGAATCTTTTAACACTAACGTGAAGTCGGCGCTCTTCTGTTCGGTTCTGGGTCATGGAGAGTCACGAAAACAAATATAGAACCCAAAAAAAAACAGAAAAACTCAAAAAAAAAACTCCAGAAAAACTAAAAAAAAACTCCAGAAAAACTCAAAAAAAAAAAACCTTCAGAAAAACTAAAAAAAAAACTCCAGAAAAACTCAAAAAAACTCCAGAAAAACTCAAAAAAAAAACTCCAGAAAAACTCCAAAAAAAAAACCATAAAAACTCCAGACCTTCGCCAGACAGTTGCCTAGCCCGATATTGGGAATGAGGTGGCCTGATATCTACAGTCAACTTGTGGGAGCAAACTAAGGGCAAGATATTAACTCTTTCTCTCCGTAATTATTTACCACATTCTGTTGGAATCAACGATGGTATCGTCAGTTAGGAGAGAAAGAGTTAAATATGTAAAGTTGACCTGGATGAGACTCACATTACGAAAACCAACTACAGGTACCAATGTTGCCAGGCAGGAACTTGATTGGAATCAGCAAGGAAAGAAGAAAATGAGCAGGTCCGAGAAAACCTGTAGGAGGTCGGTCATCAAACCGGAGGGACAAGGAAGAAGATGAAGGAAGCTGCTCAGAGGTGAGTTCCTTGGAGAGATTCTGGTTGCGGCCCTATGCATCCCTGTGGGTTTACAGTCAAGTAATTCAGAATTATACTCCCAAATTACGAGATCCGCTGGGCTTGCTAAGACCTTTCTACAGAGAACAGTAATAGTGAAAAGAAGAAGAGGCAGACAAATGAAACAATGAGAAGATAATGTCAAAGAATGGACATGCCTGTCAATGTAAGAGACTCTCATCCTGGCAAAAGACAGAGAGGAATGGAGAGAGAAGGATGTCAGATCATGTGTGGTGCCCCATCCTAGCATCCTAAGGTACAGGTGAAAGTGAAGACGACTTCACACAATTCAGCCATAAGAATCCCCCCAACGGAAACTCTTTGGTCGGGAAAGTCACATTTGTTCTAAAACATAACCTTGACATTGTGCCGTTGAAATCTGGAAGTTTAAGGGGAGATAATGGAACCTAAAAAAATAACCTTCAGAAAACATCCAATAATCTTGTTAAAATTATGAATTAAGCTACAGCCATGATGGAGTTATCTTCTCTTACAGCAGAACAAAGTAATTGATCCAATATTGACAAGACAGTGTTCAAGTATTTGTATTCAGGAAATAACTAGTCAAGAGACAAAGAAATTACAAGAGAGAGACAGACAGACAGACAGAGAAGGTATAAAAAAAAAGAGTGCTTCACGTGATTTTATAAATCTAGAATCTTGTTACATAAACTTAAATTCTTCAGAGTTTTGCGTTCAAAGGAATTAAATAACACATTTATGATAAGATGTTCACTGCGCATGTCTTTAAATATGAATAGTTGTTCCGGTGAAAGTCTTGCTCATTGAAGAGACAAAAAAAGAAGCTCTAGTTGACCAATCATTGATTCCATTGTAAGGAATATCGTCATTGGTCACCTACTCGTAAATAAACCAATCGGGGTTGACGTACTTTACGCGGTGTCTACCCGACAGCCCCTTATGCCGCTGTTTCAACTTCTCTTCACCGAGTTTTATGAAAGAAGGAAAAGGGGGCGGGGTGGAGAGAGAGGGGGGAAAAAAAGGGGGGGGGAGGCTTCAGTTAAAAAAAATGTGGACGTGTTTTAAAAGGATTAGACTAGTGATGTCGTTTCTTGAGGGGGGGGGGGAGACACACACACACACACAAGACGGAAGTGTAGGGGAAGAGGAGGAGGTCAGTAGATACTCAGAATGAAACACTGAGAGGAAGATAGATAGATGAATGAATATATAGACGATTGATTGATTTATAGATTGACAGACAGACAGATTAGATAGATAGATAGACAGACAGACAGACAGACAGACAGACAGATAGATAGATAGATAGATAGATAGATAGATAGATAGATAGATAGATAGATAGATAGATAGATAGATAACAAGGTTACAAAGACAGTTTGTGTGGAAACACAAAATCGACACCCGAAGTGGTCCACCCAGCCAGGTAAAAAGGCAGGTTTCAATATTTTCAGAAAGAATATCAGAATGAAACTATATCAAAGACGAATGGCAAACAAGAATGGAGAAAGATGGTTGACAGATCTTGTGTGGTGCCCCAGCAGACAAAAGGATAGGTGAAAGTGAATGTGAAGTTACATGTGAACCTGCTCTAACTGAAGACTTATAATGAATATATATTTGATCTAATTGTTTTGTAAAGGTCAATCTTTTATTCAAATCCTCAAGAAAAAAACATTTCAGTAAAAACAAAATAATTTTCTTTTAGTTTAATGTTCTATGTGGAAGTGTGGTCATTGCAGTTCACGCGATAATATGAAAACCTACTTATTAATTTTTGTTTTAAATTATGTCCAACTTGTATGCATACAAAATAGATTTTTGTCTTTAAAAAAAAAGTAAACATTTTTTTTGTGTGTAAATGCAGTAGTTAGTTTGATAGAACTTACATAACTAAGCAATACAAATTTTAAAAAAATATTTTGACAAAAAATCTAAAACCATTTGCATAAATGTGTTAAATAGATGATTGGTAGTCATATCCCCTACTAAAGAGCCTCCCGTGTTTGTTACTATTAATAGTGAATAGTTGTAAAAGTGGTGTAATTTTATGAAAAAACTGCTTGCATTAGTGATTTAAAAAATTAGATTTTTAGCTTTCAGAAAAGAAAAAAAGTAGCAGTTGCATCAGAACTTTGAATGGTCTAAAATATTATGATGTCGGATTTTCACTATCTTTTCTAGTTTACGAGATCTAAACGGGACGGACGGACGGACAAACATTCCATACATAACTGATAGCGTCTTTTCCCCTTTCGAGGGCCGCCAAAAATCACATCATGAAAAAAAAATGTTTAAAAATGAAAAAAATATGCGAATTTTAAAAAGTTTGAAAAATACAAAATGAACAAATTAAGATAATTATGCAAAGTTTGTTAAGATGTCGTATGCGCTTAAACATATGAAAACAAACAGTGGAATGCCCTTAACTATAATTTCCAGAACTAGATCTGTCAATTTAATTGTCGTCAGATTTGCCAAACTTACATTTCTATTACTCAGAATCTAAAAATAGATTTCCAAATAGCTTATGTCAGTGAGCATTGTTAGTCAAGTGAGCAAGTGGAGGGGTGCTTAGGGTGCCAAGGGCCACTCTAATGGACATCCATGAATACCTTAATCATCGCGCTAGTTGCCTGTGCACGAACAGGCCGAGTTGACCGTCTCTCGCCATTGTACTCTGGGAATGCCGGGTAATTTGATGGCATATGGAAGTAGCAAGTTAGTGTATCATTGGAATTACTTCCCTTGTCTACTCTTTTGGACTGCAGCGCGCAGATATTCTGTAGGATGGAAACATAATCTCTCTCTCTCTCTCTTTTTTCACACACACACACACATCACATTCACACACATTCAAATACATATGTTTGATTGTATTGACGACAATATTGCACATAACTGCACCGGTTGTTCTACATCACACTGTCACGTGACACTCGCGTCATCCTCGTTCTGAGAGTGCATAAGAAGTATTGCATGCAATTTTCTACTACCAAAACAACAACAAATATTAGAAATCTTATCAGCAAGTTGTACAGCCAATCGTCCCCAGTAGTAGAACTAGAAAGGGGGAAAATATATATACACATAAAAAATAACCTTCAGTACGACTCTAATTGGCCCCTGTGACACAAAAAAAAAAACGCCACAGAAAAATTGTCTCTGAACAGAAACTCCCGATATACTGACTCTAGCAGACAGGATTTCCACCTTGATGATGAGGAAGTAGTTTTCCAAATCTCAAGAGAGGAAATGAAAAATTGTCATATGAAGGGAGACAACAAAAGAAACAATACAACTGTTTAAATGCCTATGTTCGCATAAGTGTGTACACACATAAATGCGTATGCACGTTTGATAGAAGTCAATATAAAGAACTGGGGTAATGTAGCAAAGCACAAGGGAAACAACCATAAGCAATGTAGACAAAGTGCAAAAAAATGTGACTACGGTGTTTAAAATGTTTTAATATCATTTAAGTTTCTACTTTCACTCTTTGATTCTTTCTATTTAATTACCTATTGTTGACATTCTCACCACATATATGTTAAGAACCTTAAATTTCAAAAAAATTCATTATATGCTATTTGAAAAAAATAACCCCATACACAAAGCAATTTAAAACGTTAAAATACTATGACAACCTAAATGTAACTATTTGCATTGCCATGTTTGCAATCATTGTGCTTTAAATGTAACTATTTAATTTGTACGCTTACTAATAAAATATGCATCTTTTTGTAAAAAAAAAAAAAAATTAAAAAAAAATAAAGAGGCCAAAGCCCCCAAAAAAGAGTCAATGCCCAAAAAAGAGGCAAAGAAAAGAGGCAAAAGCCCAAGGATTCCTAAGATGTAAACTGCTCGACAACTGAAGTCAAAAGCTAAAAAGCTGAGGTATCCTATAGAAAAATAAATAAATAGGCGAGAAATGTCTAGTACGCCATATTGAAAGACCACAGCTGCCAACTAAATATTAACACTTTGTGCTAAAGGCGAAAAACTTAGAAATATTGGATTAATTAATTAACCCTTAAAGCGCGTGTGGTACTTTAGCCTCTAATCATCAGAATTGTAATTCCATTTTGTATACACTCATTGTATAACAGCTCAGCACTTTAAGGGTTAAGTGCTTGTGCATACAAATTATAATATGGCTTATAAGATAAAATATATAATACAAAAAAAAAAAGACTGCTATTTAGGAATTGGCCTCTTTGTATAGAAATCTCTAATAAAAACAATCATAGTCACTTTTTAAAATTTAATACTAATTTTATTATAATGGTACAAAAACAACAGTTGTGTAAATGTCATTAACGCGGATGACTGCCTGGTATGTGGTATGCGCTTCGGACTGACTTCACGATGGTCTCAGGTTTGAACCTTCAACCTACCATTGCCTGCCATCCTGCAGCAAGTTTGGGCTAGGAAAAAGTAATCTTCATTTCTGAAGGAACATCCGAAACTTATTTTTTTAAAAAGACAGCTTTGCTAAAATTTTATCACAATTGTCTGTTTCTAGAATTCCATACAAGTGCCAATTGATAATATTCAGGTGTCAGTTCTCTAGTCTAATAAAGGCCAGTAACCTTGTTAGTAAGATAGTGGTTTATTAATATCGTAACAAGTAACAACTGATCACGTCCCCACTTCTCACGTATCTCCCCTTTGTGTGATCATCTCCCCCAGCTAAAGTTGTCGTTCTTTTCTTGCGCTTCTAAAGGGATACGATTTTTATTTTGAGTTTCACACTCGCAGCGTCCTCTGTCGTCTGCTACTGTTACAGCGAGCGGGAAAATATTCCAAACATTTCCTGGCCGCTTAGGCACGCCTTGTATATTGATCGTTTTGATAGGCCATGTTGGATATCTTGACCAAGATCATACAGTCTTCAAATACAAGGATGGCCAATTGATCCACTGCCACTCGACTGTCCATTAGGATATCTTGGCCGAGAACACACTATCCTTATATACATAGATAGGCGATTGATCAAAATGAAAGAAAACTGGAAACCGAAAATTCCACGTCTGTGTCTCAAGTGATGGATGGATTGTACATTTTGATGATATCAGAATCAGGCTTGAATTTTATCTTATACAACGAACAGTAGGATTCTTGATATCACCTCTTTCCCATAAACCAGGAGTGGGCAACCTTTTCCCATCGAGGGCCGCATAAAAAAAAATTGGGGATTGGAGGGCTGCATATACATTATAAATGAACATCTATGAAGTCTGTAACATTTTTTGAACATTCAGGCTTGAATTTTATCTTATACAACGAACAAAAGGATTCTTGATATCAACTCTTTTCCATAAACAAGGAGTGGGCAACCTTTTCCCATCGAGGGCCGCATAAAAAAAAATTGGGGATTGGAGGGCTGCATATACATTATAAATGAACATCTCTGAAGTCTGTAACATTTTTTGAACATGTTTGTAAAATGTTTTGGATGTTCCTTCATAGTTGAAGACCTGTGGCTTGGCAACGAGCTATTGGTCTAAACTGCCCATAGGTTGTGACGTTGCGGGTCAGTGTTCAGGTCTTCTATGACGACTGGTCTTGATGTGACGCAATATTTATAGTGGGTAAGTATTTCTTAGAGAGTAGGTTTCTTTTTTTTTTGGCGCATTGTATCGGCACCTTCGACATAGGGGGTCACGGAGGTCACGATTGTATACGAACAGTTCCAAGGGCCATAACGTCGCTACTTCAATGGATTGTGCAGAAGTATGATCTCTCGAATGATGCATGGCTAGTCTGAAAGTCTTCAAGACAAAGATGTCAATCATTTTAAAAATGTCTTGGATGTCGATTGGTTAGTGACTAATAATCTGCATTTGTAAATGTCAAAGTCAATATGGCATACCTCCAGTAGATTAGGTGACCGAAATTATATGCCAACATTTGACTTAGAGGCGAGACGCTTTGTTGCGAAAGGGAAAAAAAAGTAACTCCACATTCGTTGTCTAGTGCTAAGAAAACTGCTTGAATGGACCTCATTCACCAATTGTAAACAAACAACATTTTGCCCAGGGGCGTGGCTAGGAATTTTTCATCGTTTGGGGGCCCGGGGGGCTTGACCTCTTTGGGGGCCCCTGCAGTTACTTAATATTAAACTTTCAATGTAAAAAAAACACTCATTTGGGGGCCCCCCTCAAGTGGGGACCCGGGGGGATTTTCAAATTCCCCCCCTCCTCCCCCCACCCTAGCTACGCCACTGATTTTGCCACGTGGTTCTCAATATCTTCTATACAAATTACGCAATCCATAAAGGCTGTCACGTGATACGTGATACTTTTGGGCTTCATAACACTACCTATACAATACACTTGCATAAATCTTAATTATAAGTTAACAATTTAACTAGCCACACGAGAGCACGCAGCCAGATAATAAGAATATAAGAATAAAATAATGAGAATATAAGAGAAGGGCGATGCCCGGAGAAAGTTACATTGATAATCTGAAGGTACCAACAAACGATAGTTTTACATTGTGCCTGGCCACGCTGGTTCCCTCGAGGTCTCTACAGTAAAAGTCTAAGTCAAGTCAGTAATAAAATAAACTTTATAACATTTTTGTTTTCATTTTTCTCTTAATGTTTCTAATTGATTTGCCGTGAAGATTCTAATCTCGAGGATTGAAAATAGTCTACTATTTACCGCAAAACAAAATATTACCTCGATTCTCTAGTGACAAGCTTTATTGATACTGGCCTTGGCCTTGATGCTACCTCGTCACGCTTCTTGACCCAGTTAATAAATGTAAATATTTATCAGATCACGTGATAAGGCTTGACAGTACACGACACATTTAGTATGAGTGTATTTCTAATTTTTGAGCTGTGCTATTACAAACAACTCCCACTGCTGTCGACACTAAATCATAAGTGAGAAACTCTTAATATTTCCGCCAGCGATGGAAAACAAGTGTAAGAGAATTTAGTTTAAAGATTATGCATACTGTGGAGAATTTGAGTTAGAGATTATGCAGAGCAGAAGATATTCCAATTTAGACATTGCGTAAGGGCAGTTTGGTTTAGAAAATATTCTTAATAAAAAAAGAAGGTTAGTTCCCTTCACTTTCACCTATCCCTTAGTCAGGGCCGGCCCTAGCATTTGCGGGGCCCTATGCGAAACGGATCGCGCGGGGCCTAGTCTGGGTAGGGATAAGCATATTATCAAAATTATTTTTTTTTTTGAATTAGAAAATAGGCCTATTTTCGTCTTTGCAGTAAATTTTTATCAAATGAAAGCTCGCAATGCCACTTTTTATTTATTGTCACCCCAAAATGTCAATTTCGTCTATTCTTCAGGAGATTTGAATAAATTCAACAAAAGTTCAGGACTTTATCGTATATTTTGCCATTTCATGAGATTTCCTGGAGGCCCTGGAAAATCAGGAGGTCGCGAAAACCCTGTTATTTTATATACGTTATAATGGTGTAACTTAATAATGTACACTTAGAATTAGCGCGGGGCCTATGAAAGCGCGGGGCCCACTGCGACCGCATAGGCTGCAGTGGCCTAAGGCCGGCCCTGCCCTTAGTCCAGTGTTTCTCAAAGTGGAGTACGCGTACCCCCTATCGGTACGGAAAGACTTTGGAGGTGGTAACTATGCTGATTTTTTTTTTAAATACCCATTTATTATGTTCTGTTGATAAATTAAAAATGAGGTGGGAAGGGGGCGAGGGGTTCTCAGCATTACAAAAATTATACAGTGGGTACACATAGGTCAAAAGTTTGGGAAACACTGGCTTGGTCAGTTAAACCGTTGGGGCACCACTCAAGATCTTTTGACCAGCTTTCTACATTTCTCTTTCTTGTGCCTTGGATAGAACGTCTCTCAATGATTGGCCTGTCCATTCTTTTAGGTTGTCTTCCAATCGCTTTCTCTGCTTGCATATTTTTCTTTTTCCTGGAACTGTTCCCTGAAGAAAGGTCTTTGCGAGCCCTGATGACCTTGTAACATGGCCATAGCGTTTAAGCTTGATTTTTTTTTTCACTGTCGCTAGCAGGCCATCATGGGGTCCAATCTGTGTTTTTTAAATCTCGTCATTTATGATGCTGTCTTCGTAATAAAACTTGTAAAGAAAAGTTGGGTTAGAGAGTTCAATTAGTTTCACGCGCTAGTTTGACGGAAGAACATGTTTTGAGACTTTAAGAAACACTAATTAAAGTTCCCCTTTCAGAACTTGTGATCTTTAGGGCAGATGATGTAAAGGTCATCTGATTCTGTGGCCCACGGTTAACGAGGATGTTATGTGGCCAGCACAACGACCAACCGCCTTTACTTTCTCCAACTAATGTCAGGTTCCCATTAGAGCTGGGTGGACTCTTAGAGGCGCCCAAAGATCCCCAAATCAAAATAGCAGTCTTCAACAGGATTCGAACCCGGGACCTCGGTTCGGAGGCTAAGCGCTTTACCGCTCAGCCACCGTGCCTCCAATTGCACTATTACTATGTGTTTTTAGTTTAGAAACTGTACAAATTAGAAACTGAAGTCAAAAAAAAAGAAAAATGGATCAATGACCAGCGCACTATATTCGATAGTAGATTGAAATTTGGCGATAGCAAAAAAAAAAGCATTCAAAACATTAAAAGCTTTAACCGACACAAGCCAAGCTAGAACCACAGTGATTGAAAACAATGAGGGAACTCTTCTGACTCTAGAAGCAGACGGGCTTAGAAGGTAGACAGAATATTGCAAAGATCTGTAAAACTTTGAGATAAATCCCAATTACAATCTAATCAACAAAACATCTTAGGACAACAGAGACCTTGGCGGGGCTCCAACACTACAGTCAGAAGTAGAGTAAGCAATTAGATCACTTCAAGGTGGCAAGTCGCCTGGAATTGATAACATACCATCAGAACTTTTAAAACACTTTTAAAAGGGGGAGAATTTGAAAATCACCCCTGGCCTCCACTTGAGGAGGGGCCCCAAAGGAGTGTTTTTACAGTAAAAATTAAATATTACGCAAAATGCAGGGTCAAAGAGGTCAGCCCCCCCCCCGGGCCACCAAACGATGGAAAATTCTTAGTTACGCCCCTGAAAACACCTTGGGACAACACAGACCTTGGCGGGGCTCCAACACTACAATTCGAAGTAGAGGAAGCAATAAGATCACTTCAAGGTGGCAAGTCGCCTGGAATTGATAACATACCATCAGAAGTTTTAAAATGTTGAAACACAATCTGCCAGAAACTATAGCTAGACTAGAGATAACGTAATCTAGAGATTAATTGCATTTCACAATACAGTAAACAAAGTCAAGGACGCTAAACTGAAGTTCAAAGTTCACAACTAAATAAAAAAAACATTGATCAACAAACGGAAGAGCTCAGCGATTTCAATTCTGCTGTGCTAAAAAGTACACATAACTCGTAGGATAACTTTGAAAAAAAAAAAACAACTAGATTATCAACACTTCCTGTGTTCTGTACACCGAATATACTAAAAAGCTAGCTATTTATAGTGTCTCCGTCATAGATAAACAACTCTGCTTTCAGGTTTCGTAAGGCGCGAGCACGCTACTCTGCCTCAACGTGGCGCTGGTGTGGAAACGACCATTAGAGGAAGTGGTTAGGCTAAATGAATAGCAAAACAAAACTCCCGTTGGGGTGTCCACAGGTAGGCGAGAGTTTATCCATTGCACGGAGCGGAGTTGAAAAAGAGCCCTCACGGCCCTGTCGATAATCCATGCGCCGTTCCTCAAGGGGCCGTTTACACTAGTGGCGAGTCCTCCACGGTTAGCTTGGTACAACATAGGAAAATGGCGGAGGTCCCCGGTGCACTCGGCCTTAGGCCATGTCTAGCCCATACGCCCGGGGTGCAGGATTGCATCGGAAATAGCAATGCTTTACATAGGCATTGACTTGGGTCTTTTCCAGACAGAACAGTGGTTCACGCAGATTTTTTTTTTTTTACTGTTTGACGCTCAAACAGGTTTTTTTTTTCAAAACTTAGAGCTCGAAGAGCCTTCGGCTCAGCTCTTAGACGATCTAACGGTTTCGTAAGGTTGAAATGTTGTCATTACCGGAAGTGGTAATGGATATGAGCACTGCACTACGTATAAAATGCTTCCTTTGACAACTAGCCAGACTCCTGGTTCAGACATTGGGTCCGGCAGAACTGTTATCACTGACATAAGGCCAAGAGGTGCTCGTTAGCCTTGGCTGCCTACCCACCTACGAGAAGGACAACTCTGAATCTAAACCCCTTCTGTATTTTCGTTTTCTGTATGTCTTAGGGGGGGGGGAGGAATTAACTACCTACTTTGCCTTTCAGTGAAAACTCTGGTTTAACCGTTATACGTTTTCAATTCATCGTTATCTTAACTCTTTCTCTCCTAACTGACGATACCAGCGTTGATTCCACCAGAAGGTGGTAAATAATTACGGAGAGAAAGAGTTCAAATTTGGATTCAGCTGGTATGTTTTTTGAAACACGACTTCAACGGAAATGACCCCGCTAAACTCAAATTTTTTATTTATATTCAGTAAAGAGGTGAATACATAATTAAAGCGTGGTCGAGAGGCTAAGTGCGTTTGAACTTGGCTTGAAGGGGGCTCGAGGTTCGACACCCGACTCGGGCAGAGTTGTGGTTACTGAGCGCCTGAAGGCAGCACGGATAAACCTTCTCCTGGATACCCCCTCCTAGATATCCCCTCCACAACTGAGATCGGACCAAAGCGCTCTGAGCATGCTTTAAGCATGAAAGTAGCGCTATATAAAAGCCATAATGTTTTCATAATTTATAAACATTTCACGCACCGTCTTAGGCAGAGATTATTAGTTCAGGGGCGGGCTGGCTATTCGGGCGAATGTCCGGTGGGCCGGTACCCAAATTGGACGGTAGGGCCACTTAAAGACACTCATGAATGCCACTATACAAAGTATGAAATTATTAAAGGTTTTATATTATTCTCTTGTAAAAGGGGCCTTTTTAAAAAAAAATATTTTACAGACTCTACAGTGTGATGTTTATCAAACACATTTTCCAAAATAATGTAATAGGTAGACAGTGCTACTAACAGGCGTCATTCTTTTAGGGCCCACACTTTTAGCGATTAAAAAAGCAACATTAGACCTACTGTATTTCTTATATAAGATACAGAGTTCATTGTATGCATGCGTTCAGTTATCGATACGTTATCAAACTTAACAGAATGATTTTGAGGACAGGTAGACCTAGAAATGCATGTCCATCATATGATATACAATTTGCGGGCCGAATTGTATAGAAAAGCCAGGGCCGATTTTAACAACCAATACGCCCCTGTAAGCTTAAAACCTTTGGCCACATTACAAGATCTACGGGGCTCGCAAAGACCTTCCTTCAGGGAACAGTGCCAGGGAAAAGAAGAAGAGGCAGACAGAAAAAGCGATGGGAGGACAACATTAAAGAATGGACAGGCCTGCCATTGAGAAAGGTTCTAAACAATGCAAAAAAAAAAGGGAGGAATGGAGAAAGACGGTCGACAAATCTTGCCTGGTGCCCCAACGGTCCAACAGACTAAGGGATAGGTAAAGGTAAACGCCCCTGTATTATATGGATTGTTAATAGAACAACTTAATTGCGCAAAGCTCTCTGGGAAGACTCCTCACACTAATAGAGCAAGATATAAATAGAAATTAGAAATTATTGACCACCGTCAACACTAGGAATTGATTTTTTTTTAAAATTGTTTTTATTACTTGCTAGAAATGAAACAAAACGAACTTGGGCTATTTTGATTTACTTAATTTTCTGTCTTGAAACTGAGCAAACAAACTATTAAAAGTGCACAACAGGTATAACTACACTTTATACTGTTCTGTAAATGTGACATCGTTGATGCTGGTTTATGCTTTTGGGTCAAGTCCTGAGAAAGTGTTCACAGCATTGATTTAGTGTGTTATTGTTTTAGTCTCTTTCGTCAGTTCGTGTGTCGGTCTAGCTAAAACCCTTGGTTTAGGTTTCACTGCAGTGTTACTTTAATTTTTATCACAATAAAATTTCTGAATTAGATCTACATCAGGGGTTCTCAACCTGTGGATCGCGACCCCCTCGGGGGTCGATTGACGATTTGCCAGGGGTCGCCAAAGACCATCGAAAAAGTCTATTCTTCTATTGCTGTGTGTGTGAGCGGGGGGGGGGAGGTCGCGGCAGAGTGGGGGATTGTAAAAAGGGGTCGCCGAGCTTAAAAGGTTAAGAACCGCTGATCTACATGGTACAAAAAAGCATCAAAATGTTACCAGAAACCAGCCATATCCAAAATCTGTCGTTCTTGACATGACGTTAGATACCATTGACAAAAGTTATTTGAAAAGCAACAATAGGACGACTGGATTAGCGAAAAAAAAATAATTTTTAACTGAATGTTAAACATGGTGCAAACATTTATATTTAGCAAACTGGGTGGCATGCGCTCAGGGCTGTCGTTTGGTGGTCCCGGGTTAAAACCCTGCCCGCTGCTATTCCCCGTCGTTTTGAGGAAGGTTTGGGCTAGGAGGTAGATTATCTTCAGAATCTGATGGAACATCAGAAACAGGTAAAGCATATACAAACATTTATTGACCTATGTATTGACCTATGTATTGACCTATGTATTGACCTATGTATTGAACTACAAATTGACCTATGTATTGAACTATGTATTGACCTATGTATTGAACTACTAATTGACCTATGTATTGAACTATGTATTGACCTATGTATTGAACTACAAATTGACCTATGTATTAACCTATTTATTAACCTATGTATTGACCTATGTATTGATCTATGTATTGATATGTATTGACCTATGTATTGACCTATGTATTGAACTATGTATTGATCTATGTATTGTACTACGAATTGACTTATGTATTAACCTATGTATTGAACTATGAATTGACCTATGTATTTACCTATGTATTGACCTATGTATTGATCTATGTATTGATCTATGTATTGATCTATGTATTGAACTAAGTATTGAACTACGAATTGTCATTGAATTGACCTATGTATTGACCTATGTAATGATCTATGTATTGAACTACAAATTGACCTATGTATTGACCTATGTATTGACCTTTGTATTGATCTATGTATTGATATGTATTGACCTATGTATTGACCTATGTATTGAACTACAAATTGACCTATGTATTAACCTATGTATTAACCTATGTATTGACCTATGTATTGATCTATGTATTGATATGTATTGACCTATGTATTGACCTATGTATTGAACTATGTATTGATCTATGTATTGCACTACGAATTGACTTATGTATTAACCTATGTATTGAACTAAGAATTGACCTATGTATTTACCTATGTATTGACCTATGTATTGATCTATGTATTGATCTATGTATTGATCTATGTATTGAACTAAGTATTGAACTACGAATTGTCATTGAATTGACCTATGTATTGACCTATGTAATGATCTATGTATTGAACTACAAATTGACCTATGTATTGACCTATGTATTGACCTTTGTATTGATCTATGTATTGATATGTATTGACCTATGTATTGACCTATGTATTGAACTACAAATTGACCTATGTATTAACCTATGTATTAACCTATGTATTGACCTATGTATTGATCTATGTATTGATATGTATTGACCTATGTATTGACCTATGTATTGAACTATGTATTGATCTATATATTGATATGTATTAACCTATGTATTAACCTATGTATTGACCTATGTATTGATCTATATATTGATATGTATTGACCTATGTATTGACCTATGTATTGAACTATGCATTGATCTATGTATTGAACTACGAATTGACTTATGTATTAACCTATGTATTGAACTATGAAATGACCTATGTATTTACCTATGTATTGACCTATGTTTTGATCTATGTATTGATCTATGTATTGAACTAAGTATTGAACTACGAATTGTCATTGAATTGACCTTTGTATTGACCTATGTATTGATCTATGTATTGAACTACAAATTGACCTATGTATTGAACTATGTATTGAACTATGTATTGAACTATGTATTGGCCTATATATTGAACTACGATTTTACCTATGTATTGACCTATGTATTGACATTTTCACTGACCAATGTATTGAAATATTAACAGAGAAATATTTTCTTCTTTCTTTTATTTTATCAATAATGTGGAGAAGCAACCACGTGACTTGCTGGGGCCCATAACTACTTGTGGGCCCACGGGGGTCAGTGCAAGAAAGTAATTACTTTTAAGAGTGGCAGAAGCAGAGTGTCTAGACACTAAAAGGCAATAATGTAACAAGTTGTAACTGAATTGATTGTCATGGCACTATTGTAACAAGTTGTAACTGAATTGATTGTCATGGCACTATTGTAACAAGTTGTAACTGAATTGATTGTCATGGCACTATTGTAACAAGTTGTAACTGAATTGATTGTCATGGCACTGTTGTTTAATGTGATACTTACTTAAAATTTTTCTTTTCAAATTTTTCTTACGCAAGATGGCTTGTTTCTTAGTGGGGGGGGGGGGGGGCCACCATCATAATTTTGAATCCTTTGCCATGACAATGAATCGTAAGGTGTTTTTAAGTTGAGTGATTTTATCAAGGGTCTAACTTTTGTCAAGCATATCCTCTCTCCCCCCCTCCCCCCCCCCCCACAAAACACCTACACAATAACAAACACACAGCACATACACACTTCACTAAGTACAAGTATTGTGTTATGCCCCTCCCCCCTCCTCCAGCTCTCCCGTCTGTTATTTTTCACCATTACTCAAGTTTATAAATAAATAAAAACTTCGTTTATTTTCCTGTTAATATGAAAACATTGAAGTCGAGGTTGTTGTTTTTTTTAACTGAATCTGTTTAAATTTGTTAATTAGTAAAATAAAATCTGTAAATATTATTTTAGATTAACTTTTGTGCTTCTTTCAATTTTTGTAAATCAAAGCAAGACTTATTTATTTCAGAGAATACTTCATCAATTTTTGGTTGGAAGTTATTTACATAAAGTCAGTTAATAAAAGCTTCTAACTTGTTTATACTTATTGTCTTATTGTCTGTATTGTTTGGTGTTCCAGTGTTTGTCTATTTGGTGTTACGCCTACACGGTCATGTGGACATCAGTCTGCTGAGCACCAGAGAGCCACCCGCGATTTTTTTTTAAGGGCCAAATTTAGACCTAAGCCTCGTTCAGAACCATCATATTTTTGGTGTCTAGAGTTTTAAATAAAATAGTTACTATTTAAAGATCGATAGTTTTCAAAAAGGAAAGTGAAACCTTTAATTGTCCTGTGCTCAATGCACCAGATGGATACCTTAAACTAAATGCTTAAAATTAGATGTCCGAGAGTGCTTGAGGGCCCCCCACCACCCAAACTGAATACCCCAAGGTAGAACTTCTAACCTAGATCTCCAAACTGAGTCCCTCAAACCGAAGAATGCACCAAATCTAAATGCTAAAAAAAAAAAGATGTCCCAAATCAAGGGTTTAATGTACCGGAAGCTCAAAATTGGAACCAGTGAAATCTGCCCATGTGGAGTATCACCAGAGAATGCCGACCACGTCCTCCAAAACTGCTCTCTTTACCAAGAGGCCCGTATAAGACACTGGCCCCAAATCACCCCAATAGAAAGAAAACTATATGGAGAGCTCCCTGATTTGGAAACCACTGCGCAGTTCACATCATGTATTGGTCTAGTCATCTGAACGCTCCAACATAACAATGAGAACGAGGAAGAAGAAGAAGGGTTTAATTTCAAGGCCCTAAACTAAGATTTCTAAACTCAAAAAAAAAAGTATGTGAACTTGGTGGCACGTATAGCTTAAAGTAAATGCTCAAAATTAGATGTCCCAGAGTACTTGAGTCCCCCTAAACAGAAAACCCCCAAGATAGAACTTCTAACCTAGATCTCCAAACTGAGTCCCTCAAACCAAAGAATGCACCAAATCTAAATGCTAAAAAAAAAGATGTCCAAAATTTCAAGGCCCTAAACTAAGATTTTTAAACTGAACAAGTCTGTGAACTTGGTGGCATGTAGAAGTGAAAAGTGGGTGAAATATATTTAAAAAAAAAAAGAGTTGTATAGAGATACATTTCAAATTAGAGAGATGAGGTCATAAAACAAATGCAATTCTAAATGAACTAATGGTGGTTCTAATACAAAACATCCCTACAACACACATCCTATCTTATGGAGGTGATCTAAATACAAATACACCCATACAACACACATGTCATCCAGATACACCAATTCACCACACATCATTATGGGGTGATCCTAAAAAGAATACATCACCCATCTTTTGGGGGTGATCTTACTACATCCGTGCATCAGACATCGTTTAGAGGTGATCTTAATACAAGTACATTCATACAACACACATCTAATGCAGAGGCGTAGCTAGGGGGGGGGGGGAGAGGGAGGGGGAGAATTTGAAAATTCCCCCCGAGCCCCCATCTGAGTGGGGGGGGGGGGTTCAAATGAGTGGGTTTTTTTTTACATTATATATTAAATATTACGCAAAACGCTGGGACCCCGAAAGAATTCAAGCCCCCGGGCCCCTTAATGATGGCAAATTTCTAGCTACGCCACTGATCTAATGTGATCTGAAAAGAAAGAAAAAAAAAACTAAAAGATGAAAAAAAAAACTTACTTGATTCGTTTCTTACTGTTGGGTTGATAGTAAAATTATCAATTGACTGTCAATAAACAAAAACCCAGAATCACAAATGACGTTCAAATGTGTGTAATTAGATTTCTCTTCCACGCGATATGAAACTTGGGTTTTTCACACAAGAAACTGTAACAAAAAAGAAAATGACCCGAAATATTACCAGATTTATATATTTTATACAAATGTAATTACACAGACATAAAATAAGACCAGTGCTCTCATTATGTGTAAACATGTAAAATAAATATGGCGGAAGATTGAATACAAACTTTTAAAAATGAAGATATAGTCCAAGAATCACATATATAGTATAAGAAAAAAAAAAGGATTTGAACACACGAATTGTAGTGTGAGTGTCGGTAAGCAATGTGCTAACTAGACCTGACGAAGTTATGTGCCCTGAAGCATCCCCCGCCAGAGCTGGAATATGGTGGTCAGGGACCGGGTCGCGCGCGCACACACGCACGCACAGTCCAATAGTTTACGGGACGGTGCAACAGATCCGGAAAGCTGTTCAACAAGACGCCATCTTGCCGTGTGACGCCACATTCCGAGCGTCCAAGAGAGGCAAAAGGGGGAGGGGGGGATGCATAGGGTAGTGGGAGGGATAGACGGAGGAGGTATGAAGCGTTCACAGCTCCAGAGTTTGAGAGGAGGGAGAAGTGTCCCCGGGGCGAGGGAGGCAATCGACCAACTCTGTATTTATTAGGGCTTACCCTTTTATATTTTATTGTAATTTACATGGGTTACCTCCCTCTCTGTGTGTGTGTGTCTCTCTCTCTCTGTGTCTCTCTCGGGCTCTCATATGCTCCTCTCTTCCTCTTTGCGTCCCTCTCTCACTCTCTAGCCTTGTGTTTGTTCTGGCATTCAGATATCAATACTCAAGGATGGCGGACCGATCTGTGTGTGTGTGTGTGAGTGTGTGTATGTGAGAGAGCGTGTGTGTGACGAGGACAATGTCTACAGATGTGTGCGTGCTTCCATGGCGGCTTCTGTAGCACCACGAGGACGTGCCCGTGGAAGCGCGTGCTAGCCCCGCGTGCTGGGGTGGAAGGCGCCAAGAATAGGTAATGAGCTGACTATCGATCCGCAGTGAGTCTGGAAGGACAGTAGCGGGGGCGGGCGAGAGATGGCGGGGACAGGGACGAGAGAAGGGGAGATTATGTGTGATAGCAATCAAATCAAAAAGTTGTCTGCCCCTGTCCAGTAGGCGCCTTCTGCAAGCTTTGAAAGTACGAGCAAGAGAGCGAGGTAGAGAAAGAGAGGGGGGGGGGAGGGGAGATGAATTAGAAAAATATGTAAAAAGAAAAGCAAAAGAATAAGAAAAAAAGAGGGAGAGATCAAACTGCACCATAATTCTGTCCCAGGATAAAAGATTAGACTATTTGTGGACAATGGAAGGTCTGCCACACTTGACCACAGAATGTCCGCCATGTCTACTTGTTGGTCAGCGAACACTTAACGCAGTCAAGTGTTGTTATGTCTTTCCACAATGGGAGTTCCCTCGGCGGAGTTCTCTGACCATTATCGTTCTGGGACCAAGGGGTTCGGCAGTGATGCCTCTACTTTTTTTTTTTAACAAAAGTTCGCAACAGTTTTGATTTTGAAACTTTGCATAACATCAGTCTAACCCAGCACTCGTCAGTAGACAAACATCTAGTTTTTAAAAATATAATGGTCTGACCTTCACCCAGCCTCTGTCCTTAACCTCTCGAGTCAAAATGCATAGACACATAAACTATTTACACCAATTTATAATAATAATAATAATAACAATAAAAATACCTTCAAGGCCGTCAACATTCCTAGGAACATCCTCGTTACCAGTTAGAGGGCTGTACTACTGCAAACCTGCCACATCACCAGAAAATTCCTCAGTGGAAAGAGACTGAAATAAATTTTGTTTCTAGTAATTTTTTTTATATACCAACAAGGGAAATTAATACTTCAGTATTCACATATATGGCTAAATATGTGGGGTTTTGTCCTCTTAGATAGTTGTACATGTTTTTCCTCCCACGCCCATTCTCGGATCAAATTTAAACTTAAATCATCATTTATTGTACCTAAAAAAAACATTAATTAATTAAAACAATGAACCAGTTAGTATATTATTTATTGGTACTTTATTATTTTGTTTGACAAAGACAATATATATATATATATGGTTATAACTGGGGAGTTCTTCCCCTTATATAAGCTTTGCTTTCTTTTTAAGAATTTTTCTATTTTGCTTGTTTAAAGAATGAAACGAGCGTTCTTACATTAAGTATTAAATATTATGCAAAATGCAGAAGCCCCCCAAAGAGGTAAAGCCCCCTGGGCCCCCAAATGATGGAAAATTTCTAGCTACGCCCCTGATCGAAAATAAGAGCACTCTCGTCTTATAATTATCATTTTGCAATTTTTAAATATATAATCTAAAAAGATCTTATTAATCAATTTATTTAAATGCACATAAGATTAATAGAATCAACAGGCGTGAATTAGTTCGATCTCGGATTTTCGAAACATTATCTCAATGGAAACTAACAGGAAATGGCTTTATTTCATATATTTGCGTGAATATATATATATATATATATATATATATATTTCTGTGATTAATAGCTCATTCTAATTAAAAATCCGGGAAAAGGGTATTGCATTATTTCTAAACTTTGAAAGCTAAAAATCATTACTTTTTTTAAGACAGAAAAGATCGATTTTCCTAGATTCGAGGCGACTTACCTTACAGCTTGAAAAAGAGTTACGTACATAATAATAACTATATATATATATTCATTCATTCATTGGCCTCCTTCAGTCGTAGAACGACTATGGTTCATCTCAGAGCACACTCCCTCATGTGGCTGTGGAGCCCTATTTTGGAGAGACACTTTCGTCCACAGATAGCGCAGGTTAAGGTGCCTTTTGCTTCGGTGGTAGAGGAGCTGGCCGTTTTTTGGATTGTACGTTTTTCTCCCTGAGCTGAGACCCATGTACTTTCACTGTCCATAGCTTTCTTGGTCACTGTCTCTCTCCATCTGTTGCGGTCTAGAGCTATGTCTTCCCAATTGTCAGTATTGATGTTCACTGATTTGAGGTCCCGTTTTATTACATCTATGTAACGGAGGTGGGGGCGACCAGTTTTTCTTGTGCCAGTCGCGAGTTGACCATACAGGATGACTTTCGAGATGCGCTTGTCCTCCATCCGACGAACATGTCCAAGCCAGAGCAAACGGCGTTGTCTGAGGGCTGTAAAGATGCTGGGAATACCTGATCGCGCAAGGATCTCAGTATTGCACACTTTTTCTTTCCACGTGACATTCAAGATCCTACGGAGACATCTCAAATAGAATGAGTTCAGTTTTCTCTCTTGCATTGCGTAGGTGGTCCATGATTCACTGCCATACAGCAGTGTACTCAACGCATGCCTTGTAGACTTCCATTTTGGTCACCGTAGTTAGCTTTTGGTTTTCCCAAACTCTTGGTCTGAGTCTAGCGAATGTCGAGGCAGCCTTCCCTATGCGTTTTTTCATCTCCTCTTCTAGAGACAGGTCATCTGTAATTGTGGATCCCAGATAGCAGAATTCGTTTACGGCCTCCAGCTTGTTATCGTCTATGAGGATGGAGGGTGGTGCTGTAGCTGGTGGTCCCATAACATTTGTTTTCTTCGTGCTAATAGTCAAGCCATATTCTTTACAGGCCTGAGAGAAGCGGGACATTAGTGACCGAAGTTCCTCTTGCGTGTGTGCCACTACCGCTGCGCCATCCGCGAATAGCATATCTCTTACGAGGGTGGCTCTGATTTTAGTTTTGGCCCTCAGTCTGGCAATATTTAGGAGTTTGCCATCAAATCTGGAGATATAGATATAGATAGATATAGATATGTGAATTTATCTATAGTGGATACGAATGTGTTTCCGTTTTCCAGTCTAGATAGTAGTTTATTTAATTCGGACACTACATGAATTCGGACATTCGCTGTTTTTGTGGTCATTAAATAATTATTTTAATATTTATCATAAAACTAGCGCGCTGTATAATGTGCTTGTCCATTTTCCAATGATTCTGACCCAATTTCCTTCCATTTAGCTGTCTTTTTATGTAAGAAAAACGAATTTCAAATTTGTAAGTCATGTTTTTTTTTCCTATGTTACCCGGATGACTTTACCTCTTCCTAGGGTTAAGACTATATTTTTTGATTGGCTAAGTCTATACTAATAGGCCCGGCAATATTTATTCTGTTTTTGAAGCTGATTTATTTGATTCATAAGCCAAGTTGTGTGATTCCATACAAAAGAAAAATTAATAGGGTGTTTGAATTAAATTACGATTTTCTTACCAAAATTTATTTCGGACAGCCAGTTTTGGACATCAATCAAAATGATCTTATATTATATTTGTTCTTTTGTTGTTGTTTTTTTATAGAGAATAAATGGGCAAATGTTTGGAGTGAGCTTGGTACATTGAATGAAGTTAAATGCTTAGATCTAGACTTACTAGCAGATAGATCTAGATTTATATAGAGAGAATATAGAGGATTCAGCTATTTAGGCAAGAATGGCTATATCCTAACCTGTACTATACTACAAAATATCATCTGTATTAGAAATGTATTAAATTAGTAAAAAAAAAAACACACAAACACTCAACACACATCTAATGATGCAAACATAAAATAAGTCTAAAAGTCTGTGTAGAAGTCACTATCCCAGTGACCTAATTTTAGTAGAATAAGTGTGTTCATATTTTTATTTTTTGTGTTCGTGTTTATGCATTATTTCAAAAACATCTTAATGATTTAATGTGAGGGGCTATGCCTGGGGATCTTAACATTTAGTTAATGTTAATATAGAATTAAAATCTGAGTTTATTAATGCCTAAATATGGAGACTGTCCGAAATAAATTATGGTGTCCGGAATCAAATAATGTGGGTCAAATTTGTCCGAATTAAATGAAAACACACGGCCTCTTTGACCTTAAATATAATAACAAATATAGGTTAGGGGTACAAATATAAGTAGTCATCCTTATTCTCCTTAAACTAGAGAAGATTTTGATACTTCATTTTCTTTTCTATGTCGAACCATTGTAAAATAATGCGCTGTCAAAGTCAAACTTTCAAATTTGGGCCTATAGACTATAGGTGTCCGAATAGCATAAACTACTCTATATAGGTCTGTGTCCAAGCCCTTTCGCTTGAGCCACATCGAAATTTTTTAAAACTTTTACTTGCTAACGGTAATCTTTAAAAATGGCGTCTTTGACTTTAATTTTGTCTATTCATTTTCAAATGTCTCCCTATCTTCCGCTTTTCAAATCATTATGTTCTTGTTTCTTTTCGATAAGCCATACTGGTTTCTCTTTTTCTTTCTTACCTCATTCCTTCCTTAAAGAATGTAAACCGGATATTAACAATCAGAGTGTAAACAAAGAGCAGATTACTGCGATTATTTTTTTTTTTTGGGGGTAAAAATTGTCTATAAACAGAAGGGTCAAAAGCTTAAAGTTATCCCCCCCTGTTTTGGGAGTGTGATGTGTGTTATGTAAATTTAGATTACAAAAACTGCTTTCTCAATGTATTCTTTATTAATTAAAGTTATCTGTACTAAAATGTAGACACGATTTATTTATTTTATTAGGTTATCTCAGCTGCCATAACAATTTCTGAACAATGTTAACCTTAATTGTTGTGAAAACATGGTATTTATGGTCTTATGTGTTTTTTTTTTTTTTTTTTGGCAATGTAATCTTCTACTGAAAAAAAAAGATTTAAATACACATTGCTGGCAAAAAAAAAACAAAAAAAACTACCTGATGGACTTATTAACTGAAAACTAAAGCAAGAGCAATTCTATGTGTCTGCAACATGAAACTATAGACAACTAAAGGATCATGACCTATGAACAATTTCTGAACAAATGTGATCATGACCTAGGAACAATTTCTGAACAACTATGGTCATGACCTAGGAACAAATTCTGAACAACTATGATCATGACCTATGAACAATTTCGGAACAACTATGATCATGACCTACGAACAATTTCGGAACAACTATGATCATGACCTAGGAACAATTTCTGAACAACTATGATCATGACCTACGAACAATTTCTGAATAACTATGATCATGACCTACGAACAATTTCTGAACAACTATGATCATAACCTAGGAACTATTTCTGAACAACTATGATCATGACCTACGAACAAATTCTGAACAACTATGATCATGACCTACGAACAATTTCTGAACAACTATGATCATGACCTACGAACAATTTCTGAACAACTATGGTCATGACCTACGAACAATTTCTGAACAGCTATGATCATGACCTATGAACAATTTCTGAACAACTATGATCATGACCTACGAACATTTTCTGAACAACTATGATCATGACCTATGAACAAATTCTGAACAACTATGATCATGACCTAGGAACAATTTCTGCACAACTATGATCATGACCTACGAACAATTTCTGAACAACTATGGTCATGACCTACGAACAATTTCTGAACAACTATGATCATGACCTATGAACTATTTCTGAACAACTATGATCATGACCTAGGAACAATTTCTGAACAACTATGATCATGACCTACGAAAAATTTCAGAACAACTATGATCATAACCTATGAACAATTTCTGAACAACTATGATCATGACCTAGGAACAATTTCTGAACAACTATGGTCATGACCTATGAACAATTTCTGAACAACTATGATCATGACCTATGAACAATTTCTGAACAACTATCCAAGATTTTATATCTTTGTTTGACAATACTGTACTTGAAAATACTATATTAGAAACTAAGGCGGTGAAGCTGAAGAAGCGATTTACTCATTTCATTAGGTTTGTCTGGGTTTATCTAGGTTTAACGTAACACAATCAAATTAATAACTAAATACATGCACATTATTTGGCATCTGCTGTCATGAGCCCACTGTGGAAAATCTGGAAGAATAACATCAGCTTCCAAGTAAAACTTACAACTGTATTCAATACTGGTGTCCTACACCTATATAGTTGTGGACACTGACCTATGAGATAGAATGAAGGGTCAGAATGTACACACACACATACAGTTTTTTTTTCTTAAAAATACACCACTTTTACAACTATTCACTATTAATAGTAACAAACACGGGGGGGGGGTGGATCTTTATTAGGGGAGATGACTATTTACCATATTTTTAACACATTTATGTAAACAGTTGTAGATTTTTAATCCTCAAAATATTTTTTTTTAAATTTGTATTGTTACGTTATGTAAGTTCGGTTTTACTAAGTACTATATTTTCACACAATTTTTTTTTACCATTTTCTTCAAGTGAAAAAATCTATTTAGTATGCATATAAGTTGGTCATAATTTAAAACAACAATTAATAAGTAGTTTTTCTTATTATGGCGTGAACTGTAGCGGTATAATACGTGGTGCAGGGCACAAAGGAAAAACATTTTTTTTATTACGAAATGTTTTTTTCTTGAGGAATAAGAGATTGGCCCTTTATATAACAATTAGATCAATCAGATATTCAATATAAGTCATCAGTTAGGCCAGGTTGACATGTAACCTCACATTCACTTTCACCTATCCTTTAGTCTGCTGGACCGCTGGGGCACCACACAAGATCTGTTAACCTTTTCTCCATTCTTCTCTGTCATTTGTCTTTGATAGAATTTCATTCTGATAATATTGAAACCTGCCTTTTTACCTGCCTGGGTGGATCACTACTGGGGCCGATTTTCAGTTTGTGTGGAAACACAAACTGTCTTTGTAACCTTGTTTATATTGAAGAGGTATTTTTAAGCTTCTAACCCCGCTGAAGGGAGGTTTAAACTTAAAACCCCCTAAGGCTACGATCATAGCATTTTGAGTGTGTATTTGCTTTTTTTATATTGAAGAGGTATTTTGTAGCTTCAAATCCTGCTGGAGGGGGAAGTTTTAAACTCAAAACCCCTTTCGATACGCACATAGATTTTTGAGTGTTTAGTTTGCTTTTTTTATATTGAAGAGGTGGTTTTTAGCTCTAAACTCCGCTGGAGAAGGGTTTTGGGCCTAAACACAAAACCCCTTTGGGCTACGCTCATAGATCTGGTGACTTATATTGAAGAAGGGTTTTTATCGTAAATTTCGGAGGGAGTTTTAAAATAAAAATCTTCCTTAGCGATGCTCTTGGAATTTGGGGATTGTCGTTTGCATTCTTTTTTGTTTGGGGGGGGGGTAAACCGGGGCAAGTGATGGTTTAGTATTAAATCTCACCTAAAATAAGCAGAATAAAAGCAAAAAATCAGTCACTAAATTCCAATCCCTTCCCCCCCCTGCGGTGGGATTTCATTTCGGGCTACGCCCATGCTTGACATCCTTGTTCGCTTCTGCTAATTATGTAAATTTGTATGCATTTTTTTTTTAGCATTTAGCAGAAGTCTTGTCTACGCGCATCACTAAGTCAGCTAACTCTTCCTCTGTTATTTCCAGATCATTTATGCCGCCAATGCTTATGGTACCTCGCAATCTTCAATATGATCCTTTCAAGGGAGATTCGGTGATAGAAACCAGCCCTGTCTAACTCCAACTAAGGTTTTAAATCAATTTCTATGTTGATATTGAAGTGCATTGTACTGGTTGTAGAGGTTATGGAACTTTGTTGGGTTTTTTTCATGTTGTATTTTTCCACTGTTGCTCAGAGTGCTTTATTCTCCATGGATGGCTGCCTGGTCGTGCGGTCTGCGCGCTGGACTGTCGTTCGGATTTATCGATGGTCCCGGGTTCAAACCCTGCCCGCTCCCGGCCCCGGTCGCCCTGGGGGAGGCTTGAACTAGGAAGTAAACTATCTTCAACTCTGGAGGAACATCCGAAACATGTTACACAGTTTACAAAAATTTTACAAGACTCTGTCGAAAGAAGTCTTTCTTAAATCTTTCTGCAATCTTTGATGTGTATTCTTCTACAAGACTGATCACTTCATGATACATCAGCGACTTCTGGACTCGTTAGATCGCCATCGTTTGTCCAGTGTTATTTTAACGGACACTAGCCAATGCTTTGAGAATAAATATCTATCATTGTGGCGCTTGCACCCTCATAATTCTCTCGCTTCAGACCTCCCCTCCCCCCCCCCCCCCGTTATACAATGGGCACCCCATCGCTGCCCCCCTCCTACTAATCAATTGCAATACGTAAATAGAAATGGCCACAGGGGAGATAATTGGATAAAAACTAAAGGTCAGATACAGAGTTGTCTGTACTTTGCTGTGCTCTCCATCCTGCCACCCCTCCAAAAATATAAACCCACCCCCCGAGGCTCCGCTTACTCCATGCTACACTGCAATATAGTTTTCCCCTCCTCTGTCCAAGGGGGAAGGAGGCTCTACCAGTCAAGTTATCTAACCTCACGCCACCAAACAGCAACACCTACATTCGACCACTGTGATCGCCTCCCCCCCCCCCCCGTTCCCCACCCCCCATCCAACCATCACGCACACTTTCGCTGTCCCTCGTATATGTTTGTTGTTTAAATGTGATAAGGGAGATAAATCAATAAATTCTGGCAGCCGTTCGTAGTTTCCTCCCTGTACAAGCGAGTAGACCTACCAATTGTGTGTTTGGCTGGGCAGCTGGTTCAAGTGATCGTCCATAGCCAACTGTCCGATTCTGTCCTCCACTTAGGCATCTCTCTCTCTCTCTCTTTCTCTCTCTCTCTCTTTCTCTCTCTCTCTCTCCATCAATTGTCTCATTGTTTTTCCAATGCGTTGCTTGTTGCTTTGCCCTAACATTTTGGGCCAAAACATGTTCTTTTTTTTTGTCAGTTAAGAAGTATTGATACTGACTGTCAGGGACGTAGCTGGCCGTTGTTGGGTCTAGAGGACCTGGCCTACATCTACACTGTTTTTAATTCTCTTTTGTGATACCAAGTACTTTTAGTTTCTAAGTGACAGCTCTGTGGTAGACAGCACCTCCCTTAAGAAAACACTCAGTTACGCCTCTGAAAACGTTTACAATAGCCGTTCAGGAGGGGTGATGAAGGTACGTTCGAGAAGTACGGGGTGAAAGAGTTAAACCATCTCAGGATTCAGGAGGTGACAACAAAACAGCAAGGTCAAGGTGACAGTCTTGAGTCAAGTTGACTTAAAGAGGAACGTCTAGCCCCATGTTTTGGTTGCATGCAGTCATGGTCAGTCAGATTTGTAGCACCATACTTTGGTGCGTGCAGTCATGGTCAGTCAGAGTTGTAGCACTATACTTTGGAACGTGCAGTGATGGTCAGACAGAATTGTAGCACCATACTTTGGAACGTGCAGTGAGGGTCAGTCAGAGCTGTAGCACCATACTTTGGAACGTGCAGTGAAGGTCAGTCAGAGCTGTAGCACCATACTTTGGAACGTGCAGTGAGGGTCAGTCAGGGTTGTAGCACCATACTTTGGAACGTGCAGTGAGGGTCAGTCAGGGTTGCAGCACCATACTTTGTTACGTGCAGTGAGGGTCAGTCAGAGTTGCAGCACCATACTTTGGTGCGTGCTGTGATGATCAACCAGAGCTCCAGTTTCGGTGTTGTGATGGTCAGTCAATCTTTTAGCATTATGTTTTGGCTCTGCACCATGGCTTGGTTTGTCGGTCTTTTAGCACCTTGGTATGATACAAAGATACAAAGATAAAGGCACATTCCTCATCCCATATGCTAGGACAAATTTGTACAAATACTCCTTCTTCCCTAGTGCTATTAGAGCATGGAATGGGTTGCCTGAGCTAGCCAGGAAAACCAGTGACTTGGCAGAATTTAAGTCATTGGTTAATATGCATGACTAAATGCATGACGCGTAGGACGTAATCATCTTCTTTTTTGAAGTAACGTCTGTATTATATAAGATAAGATAAGAAGATACTGTGATGTTTTCTAGCTCCACTTGTCGACGCATAGGTGATGGTCAATCATTGTTTATAGCAGAATGCATTGGTTCTGAGATGGTCAGTCAGAGATTTAGCACTGTGTGTTGGTACTGTAATGGTCAGTCATTTTATTTATTTATTTATTTTAGTTGGAGCGTTCAGATGACTAGACCAATATATGAGATGAACTGCGCAGTGGTTTCCAAATCAGTGAGCTCTCCATATAGTTTAAAGCTAAAAGCAAGAGAAACTGGAACAGACACAAAATAGAGCAGTGAGACAAACGAATATTCACATTTGACTAGAGTAACACCTTTAGTAAAATCCCTAAATTTAGAAAGCCTTCAGGACAGAAGACTCAAAAGTAAAGTAGCAATTATACATAAAACACTGAACCAAAATCTTCAAATACAAAAACAAAATTTAATAAAATACTCAGAAAGACACAAAGATAAAGGCATATTCCTCATCCCATATGCTAGGACAAATTAGTACAAATACTCCTTCTTCCCCAGTGCTATTAGAGCTTGGAATGGGTTGCCTGAGCTAGCCAGGAAAACCAGTGACTTGGCAGAATTTAGGTCATTGGTTAATATGCATGACTGAATGCATGACGAGTAGGACGTAATCATCTTCTTTTTTGAAGTAACGTCTGTATTATATAAGATAAGATAAGAAGAAGATGCTCATTATGGAATAGATCCTCCCTAACAGGAAGGAAAGGGAGAGGAGGACCATGAATGATCGGTCACTAACTTTAGAGCTAAAAAAAAACCAAGCAAATTATAAATATATGCTTTAAAAAGACCCAACTAGGCTTATCTAAGGGGAAGAACGCGAAATCACCGCAACATCTCTCAATACTGCAATGTTTAACTCCTTTTTCTATCTAAAACAAAATTAATTACCTATCTGATTCCTTTTTATTTTTATTGATTCGTTAATTGTTATCGACCATGAATAATTGTGACATGTTTCAAATTGATGGGAAGTGGAAGAAACAAATCTGTATAAAATGTGTACCAGACAGACAGACAGACAGACGGAATGAGTCAAAATACACATTGTCAACAATAAGAGGGATAACAACGCAACTTGTTTAAAATTTTATCGGTGGATATGGAAAAGAAATACTGTCAAATGTTTCACCATATTTCTTGCTGTTGTTGCGAAGCTCAACCGAAAGCATGGCTGGTTTTGGAATTGACTGGTCAGGCACATGTTCTGCTGTTGTAAAGATTACAATCAGAATATTCACAGCTTATCATTAATCCTATCTTTTGGCTTTTCTTTCTAATCCATGCTTCTCCATTTTCTTTGTTTCTGTTGGCTTCCAGTATTGTGTGTTTGTTTAGAGGCTCTGTCAAAACAATCTCTTATCCGGAATAATCTCTAATCCAAATAGTACGATGCAGCAATCACGCGCCACGAGGAAGAAAGGCGACGCCTACGTTCGATCATGTGACCCCAGCGGCCAGAGTGCCATCGATTAAGGTCACTTCATATGTTGGTATGTTGTGAAGGAGGCCTGGTTCTAGATCGAGAATTTTAGATCCTGGCAGTAGCGTCTCGTATTTAGTCAAAATGTCCTACATTATTTATTTATTTTTCTATTGCTCGTCAATCATAATTGTGGCATACTATTGGTGTATTTAAAACAGTGGCGTCTACCTAATATTACAAATCACACACGAATATACTATGTAGGAATCCTAATTTTATCATCCGTATGTATTTATACATACATACATATAAATAATAAGGCTTGTCTTCGAGTCCGAAGATTAACAACAAGCAGGGCCGGTCCTACAGATTGCGGGGCCCTATGCGAAACGGATAGCGCGGGGCCTATTCTGGGTTGTGATAAGATTAATAAGTGAAATTTAAGATTTTGTATAAGAAAATAAATTCGTCTTTGCATTTTCTTTATAGTTTACTAAGTACAAAATCACTGTCAAATTAACTTTCCGAGCCATCTATAGTAGATAGTAGTTTTTCAACAAAAAGCTTATAGACATTCAGATACGCCTTTTAGATTTAATTTCGACTACCAAAATATCGCTTTTGGTTGTTTTTTAAGAGGTCGAGATAGATTTAGATCTATATTTGTATGCCAGTGACTATTAAAGTAAATGAGGAATTTGACCTTCTTGTTTTGGTTAAAATTCGCCTTATTATTACATTTTATTAAATGAAATCTGACAATGCCGTTTTTTTTTTAAATTGCTAGTAGGATTGGCGTTTTCCATATTGAATGACACCCAGATATGACAATTTTCTCTGTTTTTAAGGAGATTTGCATCAGTTTTCAGAAGATTTTTAATACTTTCAGGAGATTTTTATGACTTATCGTACATTTTACCATTTTAGGGAAGCGTGGTCGAGAGGCCAAGTGCGCTTGAACTTGGCTTGGCTACCTAGAAGGGGGCTCGAGATTCGACACCCGACTCGGGCAGAGTTGTGTTTACTGAGCGCATAAAGGCAGCACGGAAAACCAACTCCTAGATACCCCCTCCCCCCACTGGTCCACAAATGAGATTGGACCAAAAGCGCTCTGAGCATGCTATAAGCATGAAAGTAGCGCTATATAAAAGCTATAATAGTAATTCCAGAAACTCTTTAATAATAAGTTAAAATGGTTTATTTTAATAGTTTACACCTAGAATTCGCGCGGGGCCTATGAAAGTGCGGGGCCCACTGCGGCCGGATAGGTTGCAGTGGCTTAAAGACCAACTGAAGAGGTTTTGGGGTCAGACGCGGAAACCGGTGTTATACTTTTTTTTAGCTTCATAATGCTTAAAAAACATACATACGAAATTTTAGACATATATTCTTTGTAGTTATTTAGATATAAGTAATTTAATGTGAGTTTTAGGGACTATTAAATTTCACAATCTCGAAGCCATTCGAGATCAGTATTTCCCAGCCTTGATAACAAGTGACTAGCTTCCCTTTAGATTCAGCTCGGCTTTTGATGAACTGGTTTTAAGCCTGAATTTAAAAACTGAAATTTATGGAAATTTTTTGTTTACTTACTCCATATGCAAACTATGTAGGTCACAGATGGGGCTGCGTCCCACGTGGATATACTGCATCCCTCGCTAATCTTTGGACTCGATCGAAGACAAGCCTTATTATTATTATGCAAACTTCGTATGCAAACTTATCTTCTTAGGGAAGCGGCATTAATGGTTCACTGCATCAGTGGATTAAAGATTTTCTGATAGGGAGAGAACAAACTGTAATAATAAATGGCTCTAAATCAACACCGATAACAGTAAACTCAGGTGTACCTCAAGGAACAGTCTTGGGTCCACTACTATTTTTAATTTACATAAATGATTTACCAAATTGCATTAGTTCAGGAACAAAAGTCAGATTATTTGCAGACGATTTCATGATATATAGAACAATAAAAACAACACAAGACACAGAAATTTTACAAAGACAATTAGATGAATTACAGAAATGGGAATCAAATTGGAGCATGTCTTTCCACCCAGAAAAATGTCAGTTGTTAAGAGTAACAAAAAAACTAAAACAAATTAATTCCACTTATCTTATTCATGGCAAACCAGTAACACAGACTAAAAACGCAAAATACCTAGGTGTTATAATAAATGAAAAACTGTCATGGAATCCACATATTGATGAAACTACAAAAAAATCAAACAAAGCATTAGGATTTATTAAAAGAAATTTCTATAAATCAAATAAGAACATAAAACTAAAATGTTATTTAACCTTGGTTAGGCCAATAATAGAATATGCATCCTCCGTTTGGGACCCCTCAACTCAAAAAAACATTAAAAAACTGGAACAGACACAAAATAGAGCAGTGAGATTCATAACAAAGGAATATTCACATTTGACTAGAGTAACACCTTTAGTAAAATCACTAAATTTAGAAAGCCCTCAGGACAGAAGGCTCAAAAGTAAAGTAGCAATCATACATAAAACACTGAACCATAATACTCTGAAAGACACAAAGATAAAGGCACATTCCTCGTACCATATGCTAGGACAAATTTGTACAAACACTCCTTTTTCCCTAGTGTAATTAGAGCATGGAATATGTTGCCTGAGCTAGCCAGGAAAACCAGTGACTTGGCAGAATTTAAGTCATTGGTTAATATGCATGACTAAATGCATGACGCGTAGGACGTAATCATCTTCTTTTTTGAAGTAACGTCTGTATTATATAAGATAAGATAAGATATTGTAATTAAAGTTTATATTTAGTTTTGCTCACGAAGAAGTTATTTCAGGTTTTACAAGTTCAAATAGGATACGCCTACAGCGTCTTCCCGTCCAGTGCATACACACTAATGGCGGTCCATCCATTGGACACAAGGGTATAACGTAAGGGTGAACACACGTTCGTAGCAAAGTCACAGCAGTCACTTTCCACTTGGCAACAAACATGTTCAAATCAGCGTCCATGCCAACGTTTGGCTTATCTTGAAAATCTCCAAAAACAGGCACCCTTTCAAGACATCGGGCTAAAAATGAAGATTAACGACGATCAAACCCTTTGCAGAAGTTCATGCACTACTGCTTTGAATGTCGACCAAGATTATCTTATAACTTTTAAAATGCATATTGGCGCGGTGGCTGAGAGGTAAAGCGTTTAGCTTCCAAACTGGGGTCACGTGTTTCACTTCTGATGAAGACAGGGATTTTTAATTTCGAGATCCTTTAATGGCTGTAGAAATGCTTGCAACTTTTAACAGCTGTAGGAGTGCTTGCGAATTTTAACAGCTGTAGGAGTGCTTGCGACTTTTAACAGCTGTAGAAAAGCTTGCGACTTTTAACAGCTGTAGGAGTGCTTGCGACTTTTAATTAACAGCTGTAGAAAAGCTTGCGACTTTTAACAGCTGTAGGAGTGCTTGCGACTTTTAACAGCTATAGAAGTGCTTGCGACTTTTAACAGCTATAGAAGTGCTTGCGACTTTTAACAGCTATAGAAGTGCTTGCAACTTTTATCAGCTATAGTAGTGCTTGCGACTTTTAACAGCTATAGAAGTGCTTGCAACTTTTAACAGCTATAGTAGTGCTTGCGACTTTTAACAGCTATAGAAGTGCTTGCAACTTTTAACAGCTATAGTAGTGCTTGCGACCTTTAACAGCTATAGAAGTGCTTTAAACTTTTAATTATTGAAGTTTGATACAAATCAATGTATATTTTTATTTTAAATTTAAAAATATGCTAAAAGAATATTTTTGTCAAAATGGATAAAATCGGACCGTGTAAGCAAGGGCGTATTTAGGTAGTGCAGTCAGTAGAACAGACGCGTGGCGATTTGAACTGGCTCGCTAAGCAGTGCTTCCAAGTCTCCCTAAGTCCGTAGGTCATCCCTCTAACAGCAGGGTGTACTTCTCGTAATCCTTTAAAATAATGGCAATGTTTTCGATTTCGAAGTATGAGTGTAGTTGTGACCTGCATATTTTGTCACATCTAATGCTGACAAAGCCATTGTCCGCCTGGGAGGGTGGGTCTATTTTTTTTTTTTTTTGTCGTCTTCTGCCAGGGCTTTTCTTGTGACCTCAAATGTGTGATCCATGACCTTCGTGCAGTGTGCACTACTTATCATTTGACAGCTGCGCCGGGTCAGACACTTCTCGGGGGAGACGACACATTCTAAACGTTTTTGAGAGTTTAAAGTAAAACGGTGTAACGGAGGTGCCCTCCTGAAAGAGCAATAACTCAGGCGATATTTTACCCTCACTGGTATAGAGGAAAGCAGCTGGCTGCGAATGGTTTCTGTAATCCATGGGCTAAGGGGGGTAGAGGGTCTACTTTAGTATGAAGCAACGCACTTTACGATCTTGACTAGAGCCTTTTTCAAAACTCGTACCCTGGCTCAGCATTAGATCAAATAGATCCAAGCGACTTCCTCTCTTTATCAAAGGTACAGAACTTCCAGATGAACAGATCAAAGACAAATCCAAATAGATGGAAGCTAAATATATTTTCTTTATTTCTGATTGTTCTCAAATGTTTCAAGTTGAAAGAAACGCGAGAACTGTTGGTACACAAGTTAGTACCCAATCAATCAATTAGTCACGTAGGCGATACTATGAAGTGTAGTGTGGTCAAACTGAAAGGGAAGTATTGTTTCGTTTGGAGATTGTTGTTTTGAATTGTCTTAGCATGAGAGAATGGCCAAGTCAGTTTGAGGACCACTCTAGTGTGGATGGTGTTGTCGACTGCGTGCTCTTCCATCTGGACATCAAGTGTGTAGGACTTCCACTGATCACTTGCCTAAGTAAACTCATACGAATGAGAAGGGGGCTGTCATACATTAGACCATATATTAAATATTTGATGGCGGTTTGAGGACTGACTGAATGGTCTTAGCATGAGAGAATGGCCAGGTCAGTTTGAGGACCACTCTAGTGTGGATGGTGTTGTCGACTGCGTGCTCTTCCATCTGGACATCAAGTGTGTAGGACTGCCACTGATCACTTGCCTAAGTAAACTCATACGAATGAGAAGGGGGGGCTGTCATACATTAGACCATATATTAAATATTTGATGGCGGTTTGAGGACTGACCTGACCATAGCCTCCCTCAATCAACAGCCCTGATCATAGCCTCCCTCTTCAATCATCGTAAACCTAACCAGTCCTCCATGGCTCACCTTTAAATGTCAATGAGTTGGGTTGCAGAGGGCAAAATACACTGCATGTGTGTGTGTGTATATGGAAGTGTATGGTGTGTGTATGGAAGTGTATGGTGTGTGCTGGAGTATGCCCGTGTGTTCTGTCAACACCACTGAATTATCCCAGTAACACAAACGATTAAAAGTGAAAATCAAGATACCAGTTACCAAATTTTTATTTCTTCTAAACATTCAATCTGTCAGCTGAAAAACTCCTAAAAAAAAAAAACAAAACAAAACTGATCGGACACAACTACACAGATTCAGAAACTAAGGGCAGACAACTAGAAAAAAAAAAAACAAACCATGATTCCAAACAGAAATGTACACATTGTACAAGTAATAACAAAAATACTGAGTCCAAATGTAGAGAACAATGACTGCTAATAATGAGCACAGGGAGGGAAGAAGCAGAGCTGTTGACTAGACCACAGAGTTGTTGACTAGACCACAGAGTTGTTGACTAGACCACAGAGTTGTTGACTAGACCACAGTCTTGTGATAGAACAAGAGATGTGGTGTACTCAAAGAGCATGTAAGATTGAAAATATTTGTACACTGATCTACAATCTATCAATCATACTTTGCTAGACAGGCCAGCTAACCATAGACATTTATACAGACATTGCTGGACAGGTCAGATGATCATGGACATTTATACAATCATGCATAGCTGGACAGGTCAGATGATTGTGGGCATTTATACAATCATGCATGGCTGGACAGTTCAGATAATTGTGATCAATTATAAATACATTGCTGGACAGGCCAGATGATTTGAGCCAGTTGATAATCATACATTGCTGGAGAGGCCAGATGATTATAGCTTTTTTTTAAATAAACAAAAAATGACTAGATAGTTTAAATGCCATGTCTTCATCGCTAGACTGTTTGATGATTATTGACATCATTTGCCTATTTGTATTATTTATAAACTGAATAATTTATTTGTCAGTAGAATATTGATACATGAAACAATTGTTTAATCAATGTAAACAAACAAAGAGACGGATAAATACCACTCAAGGAAAGAAACATTTTGTCATGAAAAAGATTTTAAGAAATGTACTTTGACCACAAGACATAGACTAAGCAAGTCTGTATTCCACAAGACATAGACAAGCGTTTGTATTGCTAAAGACATTTAAAAATTAGTCTAAATACTATTGTAAAAAAAAATATTCACAATATGGAGCACTGTTTGCATAATTGATTAGGTTCCATTTTAATTCTCAAATGAGCTCTCCCTAGATCTACTTAAGACCGTGTGCTCCAGAGAGGACAGAACTATACTGTGTCTGATCAATGCTTTACACTTCCAGTCAAATCTGGAGAGCAATATTTTATAGTGTGATACATAACAACATCAGAAAAGAGAGCTATCTCTCCTTATTGAAATAAGTTCTGGTGCACAACAAAATGGAGAGAGAGAGAGAGAGAGAGAGAGAGAGAGAGAGAGAGAGAGAGAGAGAGAGAGAGAGAGAGAGAGAGAGAATTAGAAAAAAAAAGAAAGAGTTTTTATTATTGCACATGGCCAGGTTGTGAGTCATGTTATGTCATAATTTTTTATTGGCTGAGAGATTTGAATTATCAAGAAAATAGAAAGAAAAAAAAATGTAAGAAAAAAATGAGACTAAAATATAGAATGAGAGAAAAAAAAAAAAGCTTGAAAGCAAGGGAGGTAAAAAGCAATTGAAAGAGAGATCATGTCTGATAGAATGATAAATGATGATTTTTTTTTAAACATTCAATTCAATCATTACAAAAACAATTTCTAGACAGACTGCGTTGACATAGTAGTCAACACTGTTAAAGTCAACAGTCACTTAACCTATAGGGGCTATTAAATGTCCAGTTAGGTAGATCTATTGACCAGACTTACCAGGAAAGTGGATAGTGCTAAGTGACGGTTGACTTCTAGAAGAACACTGATACGACTTTATAATTATTAAAACACAAATATGACTAGATCACCTTCAGGAGTGATGGCCCATTGATCTGCCTTCATGACAGTATCACACAAAATAAAATATTTCACCAAGTGACTAAACAAGACAATAACAGCTGTAACACAAGGATTAGCTAAAAGCAGTTGTTTAAGAGCCTATACAATAAGACTAGAATGTTCTCATTTGATCAGCAGCCAGAACATTTCCCCATGCTCAAATTGATTGACATTTTTAAAATATTTTTGTTACCATATTATTAGGTTAATTTGATTTCATCCATTAATGCTGTTCATTTGATTTCATGCAATGACTAACAGAAGCGCATTAAAACATTATCTTTTCTCATCCAACTGCACAACACAAATATTGGCTGAAAATCAAGATAGTAATCTAAGTCAACTGAGCCACACAATAAGGATAAAATAAAAATCAGCTGATGGAAACAAATTGAGAAACACATGAATTCACACAAAGTTCATTAGCATTAGATTTAGCTGCTGAGACATTTAGCAGAAATGTTCAAGCTGATACATACCAAGTCACTATGAGCAGTTGAAAAACAAAGTTTAAACTAGAAATGATTGGTATGGCTAATTCACAGCTCACTTTATGATTTAGAATGTTTGACAAGTTTTGGATGTCCCTTCAGAGTTGAAGATGGTAGCGGGCAGGGTTTGTACCCGGGACTATTGGGAAGACCAAATGACAGTACAGCGCTCATACCGCATGGCCTGGCAGGCATGATTCATATATTATATGTAACTGCTTGAAAAATAATTGATTGATGTTGCTATCTTGAAAATTCTTTAACTGAACAGACATTTACTGAACTGGCCATAAATACACAACTAAAAAAATAAATACACAACTAATCTACAGCACTGTCCTTTGTTACTGCCAATCATTCACTTTACTGACCAACACTTCTGACAACATCTGATCAAACAACAGCACACTGACTAGATCACTTGTTTGTGACTTCAATGTGATCAAAACAAAAAACTCCAGTCAAATCAACTTAGAGCTGAACACATATCAATGTCAGCTGTCCCCATGCACTGTTATACCAAGTATCCACTGGGAATGGATTTGAATGTTAATAATAATAATAATTCATTTAAAAATAAACTTGATTAAACATCCATACAACATTTCCTGCTAGTCAACCAAGAGTGATAAAATCCTAATGGTCTTAGTTACTACAGAACAGTGTGTGAATCATTTCCCTGCAATTGGTACTATTTAACTCGCAGACTTGTGTCTTAATATTATTATTTATTGCTGTCACATTGTATCAACTGGCTCCAAAGTTTCGTATTGCTGGTATCTCAGGCAACATCCACACGCTAGCTGATTTATGTGCTGAAATCTGAACTAAATGTAACGGCCAGGTGAAAATCACAAAAGAACCAATCACTGAACTATAAAAACATACTAAAATAGGGCTTTGAAAGAGATTGCCACAAGAACCATTCGACTGGTAATCTCAATGAGACGATTAAAATCAAGAAACAAAACTCATCCATCCTGAAAGAGCGACACAAACTCAAAACCAGCGTCCATGTGGTGCTGGATACGAAACACAAGAAACACACAAAATAACGTTGAATTAAATAAACATAAAACTCCTAGAAAAACAAATATCACAGTCTTAATTTCCTCAAGTACAAACTGAAAGATGTTCTAGAGATAGTCGCAGACGGCAGACTTAACCCAGAGACAACCATCTTTTGATAATAAGAGCTCAGAGATCCTTTTTTGCTTGAGTAAATATATACATTCTCATCCTCCAGCCCAAGGGGAAGAATTAGCAACGAGTCAGTCAGGGCTTTAACGTATATATAGATAGACAATTTGAAAACAGCTCTTATTTCTTTGGACAGAGTTAATACAAAGATTATTTTTTGAGAACAGCTCTGAGATTCTATTTAGTAGAGTAAATATAAAGTATAGTTTTGAAAAGCTCTGAGAGATTCTAATGTTCACAATGAATAGGAATTCATGTATACAATTTAATGAACAAGAAATAGTATCATCACAAAAACAGTATTGGATGAAAAAAAAAAAATGCAACGGAAACTAACAAGTAAAAAAAAAAAAAAAACTTGTTTAAATTCTAGAAAGGTGACAATGCCAAATATGACAAGTAAAATACTGGCTGACACGTCACACAGTCATGACAGTGAAAGAAAAAGAAAAGTATTCAAGGTATCCTAGAACACATCTGCTTCACCTAGACAATTTTAGGTTATGCTGGACTTATTTAAAGCACAACGCTGTGTGCCTACTTGGACACAATTTGTGAGATACATTTAAAAAAAAAAGAATACAATTTTAGCCAGTAAATAATTTTTTTAAGATTTACAATAAATCAGTTAACGGTAGTGGCCATACTGTGTGCCGAAATAAATGACAAGGAGAATTTATTTTTTTTAGGTGAAATCCTAAAGCCAGGTGAGTTTTCTTCAAAAGTGTCACCTAACTGGTCAAAAAAATTGTATCAATCTTTTTTTGTTCCTTTGATAAGCAATGTGTAAATATTTATACTAAGAAAAAAATAAAATTCTATCCCTAGCTGATGGGTTGATCTTGAACATATTCAAAGTTTACGAATGTATCAAGGAATACTTAACAGGTATAGTAAGCCTACCAGGACAGACTAACTGAACAAAGAGAAAGCTAAAAAAAAAGCATTAGAAACCAGTACCGACTCTAAGTACTGAGTTGTCTCAGCTGTAGCTATTGCATGGTAGAATAAGTTTCACATAACAACAAATGTAGATGGCAAGAAATAGTTGTCTAGATATCAAGCAGACAAAATGGAATCAATGCATTGGTTGGATTGGACACACAGAAATAAATACAGATATAAGCTAAGTGTACAACAGCAGCAGTCAATGGCTGGGAGGGAACAGCTTCATGAACATTATGACTTTAAAGTGGTGCTGAGTAGTCAGTCAATGGGTGGAGTCAGTCAAAGGGTGGAGCCAGTCAATGGGTGGAGTCAGTCAAAGGGTGGAGCCAGTCAATGGGTGGAGTCAGTCAATGGCTGGGAGGGAACAGCTTCATGAACATTATGACTTTAAAGTGGTGCTGAGTAGTCAGTCAATGGGTGGAGTCAGTCAAAGGGTGGAGCCAGTCAATGGGTGGAGTCAGTCAAAGGGTGGAGCCAGTCAATGGGTGGAGTCAGTCAATGGCTGGGAGGGAACAGCTTCATGAACATTATGACTTTAAAGTGGTGCTGAGTAGTCAGTCAATGGGTGGAGTCAGTCAAAGGGTGGAGCCAGTCAATGGGTGGAGTCAGTCAATGGCTGGGAGGGAACAGCTTAATGAACATTATGACTTTAAAGTGGTGCTGAGTAGTCAGTCAATGGGTGGAGCCAGTCAATGGGTGGAGTCAGTCAATGGCTGGGAGGGAACAGCTTAATGAACATTATGACTTTAAAGTGATGCTGAGTAGTCAGTCAATGGGTGGAGTCAGTCAATGGCTGGGAGGGAACAGCTTAATGAACATTATGACTTTAAAGTGGTGCTGAGTAGTCAGTCAATGGGTGGAGTCAGTCAATCAGATGGGTCAGTCAAGTCAATGTGTGGAGTCATCAATCTGAGAAGTCAGTCAATGGAACGTCAAAGGGTTTAGTTCATGAGTTACTAAATGAAAGGAATTAATCTGCTGGAGAAAGATGACTTTAAAAAAAAAAAAAATTCATTTATAACATTCTTGAAATTTCTATTTCACAATGACCAGTCCATGTCATCAAAATGTGTGTCTGGTTTATGAAATATAGTACAAAGTTTGTTCAAAACAAAATAAATAACAAAATGGCCGGTCACTGGACAAGTCAACCATTTCTTTGGATGTGAATTCCTGACCAGCACATATATACATCAGCCTACTCTATATACACTGACAGCTATATTATGCAACAATACGAGAAGGTCAGTAGAGCTGCACACAGTAGCATTGGAAAACTAAGACACACAAAATAGTGACTGTCCTCCAGGCTGAGACATCTTGCCATGACTAGGTCTAAATGTCTCCACAGCAGAATGTTGGGAGGAAATCTGAAACAGTGCCCTCTACTTTTTCATTACGCTGCCACAGATTTAAAAAAAAAACAGGACTGAAAATGTTTTTTTATGATCTCCAGTTAGTGTTGAGCAGCTTATACGTCAGTCTCTGGTTTAGTTGCCATCTTAGCTTCTTCATAAGCCATCTCAATCATTTCAATAGCCTGAAACAAAAGATGATATAATTAGATGTTACACCAGAGAGAAGACAGCTCTACAACACCTTTACAAATGTAACGGCTAATTACTAACAGTCCTAGATTCTCAGTGTTTACCTTCTGGTTCTCTGCTAACATTTTCTCAGTTTGTTCCAAGTGGACTTTCTTCAGAGCTTCCTGTTGTCTGTTGTGTTTCACTGCAAATCGTTTTCTTTCTTCAATAAACTTTTTGGTGTTGTTTTCATTCAGCTCTCGGATTCTCCTGGACAATCAAATAGAAACACAATAGTTACATAATGGACATAACACATAGTGGACACAACAGTTGAGTGGACATAACAAACATTGGACATAGAAGTTGAGTGGACATAACAGACAGTGAATATAGAAGTTGAGTGGACATAACAGACAGTGGACATAGAAGTTGAGTGGACATAAAGATTAGTGGACATAGAAGTTGAGTGGACATAAAGATTAGTGGACATAGAAGTTGAGTGGACATAACAGACAGTGAACATAGAAGTTGAGTGGACATAACAGACAGTGGACATAACAGACAGTGGACATAGAAGTTGAGTGGACATAAAAGTAAAGTGGGCATAAAAGATTGATAGATATGTTGTTATTTTTGGACATAAAAAATTCACGGACTTGACAGTTTGGTGAGCATTACAGATTGATGGCTGTAAAAGGTTTTGTGGATAAAACAGTTTGCTTATCAATTACACACTCAACTTCACATTGCGGTCCAATCAAGACTTGGGTTTATAGTCTTTATTTGTGGATGAAATTTTAAAGGATTTAACTTCAATACACTTAATTGTAATTTGAGTGTATTAATAAATTAAAGTGTGTGCTGTTGTATTAAGAGATAATAATACAAATCTATCAACTCTTCAAAACACAATGACAAGTATAATATAAAACAGGGTGAAAAGGGATCTTGTGTTACAAGCTGAAAAGCACCAGATACATTTGAAAATAATATTGTATTCTAAACTTTTTCTTAACAATATTTTATGTTTTACGTCTTTAGCTCCTTTCTACATTTATTTTCTTTTTGTAAACATTTTATTATCTTTCAAGCAGGACCGTGAGCATGGAACGGGTTGCCTGAGCTAGCCAGGAAAACCAGTGACTTGGCTTTAGATCTACTAATACTACTAATAATAAATAATAGTAATATTCTATATAGTTAATTATACACGTAAATATATTGATCTAGAATTAGATCTAGATCTAGTCTAGGTCGTCTAGGTCCATATTTTGAATTTAATAAACCATTTCATTTGATTTAATTGTCATTGTAAATTAGCTTTCAATTTAGATTTAGACATAAATTAGGCATTGTAAACCTTAAACTAGATCTAGACTAGACCCCTTTAAAAACTAAAATCAACAACAGTCATCATGAAATTGCTCTGGCTATTTATCCTAATAATTACTAAATACACACTAGCTGAACACAGAACCAGATCTACCTTAGTCAACACTAAACTTAAAAAGGAAACAACAGTCATAATCAATCATCACACTTTAGATCAAAGCAACTTCAAAAATAACATAACATACACATCCATAACACTAAAGAAGATTACCAATCACAAATGGAAGTTCTCAATCCGACACAGCAGAAATAAATACCTATCACTGTTAATATTAATAGCAGGAGATGTAGAGTCAAATCCAGGGCCTAGATCTAAAGATAGATGCAACATCTGCAAAAAAGTATGCACCAAGAAACAGAAAGCCATTCAATGTGACACCTGCGATGAATGGTACCATGCATCATGTCTCCATATGAATACACCTGTGTATTATGCCTTAGGCAACAAAGATGCATCATGGCACTGTGTACCGTGTGGGTTACCTCAGTTTACATCAGGACTGTTTGATTCCTTTGATGCAGACACTTCTAACCCATACAACATCCTAAACACCATCCCAAACCAAACTCACCAACCACTAGCCAGATCCACTCCTGTTAAACCTAAATCTACTAAAATTAATACAACAGCCTCACTAAACAAACCTACTAAAGAAGTAACACCAAAATACCTTAAAACCTTAGTAATAAATTTTCAAAGCATTAGGAACAACAGCAGACTTAGAAATTTTATTAGAATGTGAGAAACCAGACATAATTGCAGGCACAGAAACTTGGCTACATCCTGAAATTTATAATGCAGAAATTTTCAATAGTAATTATGAAATTTTTAGAAAAGATAGGGCTGATAATCATGGAGGAGTTCTTTTAGCAATAAAAAACACTCTTATAGCAGAAGAAATTACCTTACCTAACTCAAAAAATATAGAATCAACATTTTGTAAAATTAATACCACCTCAACATCCCTAATAATAGGCAGCATTTACAGACCACCAAATTCTAGTTTAGAATACATGCAGGAACTATGTAATCAGATTACTACACTTAAAGAGACAAATAAAAATGCAGTTTTTTGGATTATGGGTGATTTCAACCTACCTGATATAAATTGGAAAACACTAACCATAGATAAACACCAAAACCTTAAGGACATAAATGAGCTTTTCATAGAAACTTTACACAACCTAAGTTAAGATCAAATCATTAAAAAGCCAACTAGATTAAACAACACATTAGATCTCTTCTTAACCAACATACCTGGATTAGTAGTTGATTATGATATTATCCCTGGTCTATCAGACCATGAGATCATAAAAATACACAGTCAGATAAAAGCAGTAGCCAATACAAAACCCAAAAGAAAAATCTTACTCTGGAATAAATGTACTACACCAAGCTGCATTAAACTTTCAACAAACATTCTTATTAGAAAAAGACATTAACCAACCAGTTGATGACCTCTGGAATTTCATTAAAAACCATCTTAAAAGCATTATAGAAAATCATATACCAACTAAATACACATCAAACAAAATAAATAAATGCTGGTTTAATAATAGACTAAAGAAGCTTTGTAAACAGAAGGAAAACCTATATAGAAAATTTAAAGGAACTAATGCAGAAAGAGTTTTAAAAAAGTATATAAAAATTAAACACTTAACCCAAAAAGTAAGCAGACAGCTGCAGAGTGAATACATAAACAATGTAATATCTAAAGATAACAACAAAAACCTATGGTCATACATTAAGTCTAAGAAAATGGAAACAACAGGCATAGCGCCATTAAAAGATGAACATAACATAATACATAATGATAATGAAACTAAAGCAAACATCCTTAACAAATACTTTGCATCAGCATTCTCAGCCCCAGGAGACAAAGACATATTACTGAATTTGAACCAAGTAGACAACATAGAAGATATAGTAGTACAAGAAAATGGAATTCAAAAACTATTAGCCAACACCAAACCAAATAAAGCTTCTGGACCTGATGGTATTCCAGCTAGATTACTCAAAGAACTAAGTAATGAGCTAGCCCCAGTGTTCAAAATACTCTTTCAGGCTTCACTTAACCAGGGCAGAGTACCAAAGGACTGGAAAGAAGCTAATGTCACCCCCCTATTTAAAAAAGGAGAAAAATCTGACCCAGGAAACTACAGACCAGTATCACTTACCAGCATCACATGTAAAATCCTAGAACACATAATATGTAGCAACATCATAAACCACTTAGACAAACATAATGTCCTCACACCATACCAACATGGCTTTAGGAAATATAGATCATGTGAAACACAACTAATAGGACTAATTGATGATTTTTCAAAAGGTTTAGATAATAGTGAACAAATAGATGCTATCTTACTAGATTTTTATAAGGCTTTTGACAAAGTTCACCACCATAGTTTGCTTAAAAAATTAAAATATTTCGGCATTAATGGTCCACTGCATCAGTGGATTAAAGACTTTCTGATAGGGAGAGAACAAACTGTAATAATAAATGGCTCTAAATCAACACCGATAACAGTAAACTCAGGTGTACCTCAAGGAACAGTCTTGGGTCCACTACTATTTTTAATTTACATAAATGATTTACCAAATTGCATTACTTCAGGAACAAAAGTCAGATTATTTGCAGACGATTGCATAATATATAGAACAATAAAAACAACACAAGACACAGATATTTTACAAAGAGAATTAGATGAATTACAGAAATGGGAATCAAATTGGAGCATGTCTTTCCACCCAGAAAAATGTCAGTTGTTAAGAGTATCAAAAAAACTAAAACAAATTAATTCCACTTATCTTATTCGTGGTAAACCAGTAACACAGACTAAAAACGCAAAATACCTAGGTGTTATAATAAATGAAAAACTGTCATGGAATCCACATATTGATGAAACTACAAAAAAATCTAACAAAGCATTAGGATTTATTAAAAGAAATTTCTATAAATCAAATAAGAACATAAAACTAAAATGTTATTTAACCTTGGTTAGGCCAATCATAGAATATGCATCCTCCGTTTGGGACCCCTCAACTCAAGAAAACATTAAGAAACTAGAACAGACACAAAATAGAGCAGTGCGATTCATAACAAAGGAATATTCACATTTGACTAGAGTAACACCTTTAGTAAAATCACTAAATTTAGAAAGCCTTCAGGACAGAAGGCTCAAAAGTAAAGTAGCAATCATACATAAAACACTGAACCATAATCTTCAAATACAAAAACAAAATTTAATAAAATACTCTGAAAGACACAAAGATAAAGGCACATTCCTCGTCCCATATGCTAGGACAAATTTGTACAAATACTCCTTCTTCCCTAGTGCTATTAGAGCATGGAATGGGTTGCCTGAGCTAGCCAGGAAAACCAGTGACTTGGCAGAATTTAAGTCATTGGTTAATATGCATGACTAAATGCATGACGCGTAGGATGTAATCATCTTCTTTTTTGAAGTAATGTCTGTATTATATAAGATAAGGTAAGATAAGATCATTCATCTAACCCAGCGGTTCTCAACCTTTTATGCACGGTGACCCTTTTTTCAACCCCCCACTCTGTTGCGACCCCTTCCACACACAGACATGCAGCAATAGAAGAATAGACAATAACAATCCATTTTTTCAATGGTCTTAGGCGACCCCTTGCAAATCGTCAATCGACCCCCAAGGGAGTCGCGACCCACAGGTTGAGAACCCTAGATCTAACGCCTGCAGCTAACTAACTCATTGCATGTATGATGAGAGTAACGTGCACCCATATAGGCTCTACAATGTCCAGACCTACCTTTCTCTTTCTGCTTTGTTCTTGATACTTTTATCATTGAGCACTGTCTTGGTGGAATCCATGGAGTGCTTGGCTTGGTTAGCTTTAAGCTCTTTGTTCTCCCTGAAGCAGACGGTACACAATGAATAAGTGAAGCGCCAGTGGGACTACAAGGTCTAGCCACTACTTGCTGGTGCTGTGGTGCTTACTCAATGTTTGTATAGCAGAGTGTATTGGAGCTTGGTATGTCCGGGCCATTGAATTGAACACTATCATAGTACTTGACATGTCATAGTATGTTAATACTTATGTTAACAAGATACTATGTTACTATAATGTAAAATCATTAGAGCTTGATAAAGTCAAGAATTCTAATTTTTTTAATGTTCTGTTAGTAAGAATTTTGATGTAAAATAATTAATGTGCAGACAATTGAAAAATTATAATAGTTAATAAATATACTTTATAACTGAAATGAAAAAAAGCAATATGTATGCTACTTTCTAAATTTTTAAAGATGATTTAAATGTAACAGGAAACACTGAAGGACTGGACACATTTTTAAACCCTTTATTTACGTAGTGTAACTGAGTTGTTTATTTTCGGATTTGTGTCCAGCGTGTCAGAAGGTCGTCGTGTCCATTGTGTGTGTGTGTTCATAGTAGTTAAGCAATGTCATGTGAGATGTGTTTGTGCTCGTTCATTGTCTACTGCAATCTTGTCAAATAAAGCCAAGACCTTGGTATTGTAGAGAGTTATTTCATTACTGATATATCTAGCTTTTTAACCAGTACAAGTAGTGTTCATTCAAAGGATGCATTCTGAAAGTGAATCTAGAAGCAAAAAGTGTAAGATTTCTGAAACCCAAAGATACACCTGCTATACAAGAGGTAGTGTCATTATTAGGACTTCTTCTATGTGTAAACTAAAACCGAGCTTCAGTTAGTTTATTTAGACAGAGTTATGTTCTCATTGGCCTCCTTCAGTCGTATGACGACTATGGTTCATCTCAGAGCACACTTCCTCATGTGGCTGTGGAGCCCTATTTTGGAGAGACACTCCCGTCCACAGATAGCGCAGGTTAAGGTGGCTTTTGCTTCGGTGGTAGTGGAGCTGGCCGTTTTTCGGATTGTACGTTTTTCTTCCTGAGCTGAGACCCATGTAGCTTTTTTGGTCACTGTCTCTCTCCATCTGTTGCGGTCTAGAGCTATGTCTTCCCAATTGTCAGTATTGATGTTCACTGATTTGAGGTCACTTAAGACAAGAGTTATGCTATAGAACAAATAACAGGAGCTCACCTCTCTTGTTTGGCTTCTAGCTCGGCCATTTGTTCTTTCTGGGCATCTTCCAGTAGTTTGGCCAAGGATTCGTTTTGTTGGACTATATGCTCTTTCCACAATTCATGCTCCTCTGTCATCTGTCTAACCACCATGTCTGACCATTCTTTGGTTTGTTGAACTACCAATTCATTGATCTAGACAACAATTTATAATAGATAAGTAAAGGCTTTTTAAATCAACAGAGTATAACAGAGTATTCTTGAGTACAGAATCTTTATCAAATAAACACAATGGAAACCACTTATTTCTCCAACAAAAACAACAGTATATTAACTGCTACATATAGACAAATAACAAAGACAAAAGAATATTAACTGCTACATGTAGGCAAATAATAAAAACAACAGAATATTAACTGCTACATGTAGACAAATAACAAAAACAACAGAATATTAACCGCTACATGTAGACAAATAACAAAGACAACAGAATATTAACTGCTAAATCTAAAAAAAAAAAAAAAGACAACACATGAAAACTTAGTCTAGAAATGAAAAAAATATTCTAGTTTCAAGGGGAGGTAACAAAGACTATTGTGAGATTGATGTGTGAGACTCTTGAAATAGAAATGTAAGGCTGAATATTTTGGTTTACTGTCCTTGTTAAAGTTTCCTTTTCACATTTCAATCAACTCTCCAGCATGAAAAACTTGCTTCATCTTTGTACGACTTAGGAAACTGAAGGATCTTCTCTTTTTGTTGTGAGTGGATATTTGTTTCTACAGGCCCAGCCAAAGAGTAGGATCTACTACTAAATGTCATTGTGTTTACCTTGAGTTTGTGATCACTGACCAAGTTCAAGACTTTCCCTTCATGTGTCTTCAGATCTGAGCTGCTATCTCTGGAAACCAGAAAGAAGGCACCAAATAATTTACATGACACTCATTCTTTTAGATCATGTCGTGGCATCATGGCCATTGCACGCTGTCACAACATGTGTGAGAGCAGTATTTGTCTTTCAAATAACATCAAATAATTTGACACCTCTGAGGGAACTCGAATCCACAATCCCCTGGCTTACCAAGTTATGAAATAAAAATATGTGTTGGACAAGTGTCGAAAAGTATAGGAGTCATGTACGAGCTCTGGGGTTCAATATCTGTAGGAAATAGTGATAATTATTTGAAGGATGTTTCTAAAATGTGTACTGTACACCTAAGGACTAACAAAAGCAGTTGTTTTTTACTAGTCCCATAACGCCATTATAAATTGTTGACCAAACTTATATACTGTAAACCACAAAATACATTCACACAATGATGGCCACATTAAATCCTCATAAACTATTGGCCACAAACTATTTTCAGAATATGGTAGCCACAAGATACCCTCATACACTATATGGCCATACAAACTCTGGCCATACAAACTCTATGTCCACTAAAAACTCAAAGACAAACGCTCACTCTTCCAGTACTCACTTATTCTTTTTCAATTTTTTCTCCATGGATTTCTCCGTGGCAGATTTCTCTTTGTCATGGGTTGCCACCAGCTTATCAACGACTGTACAGTGAGCTCTCTGCATCATCGACCTCTCCTTCTGGTGACGTCTCTTCAGCATCTCCAAGTCTTTGGCTTGTTTACGCAACAACTTGAAGTAGATTTTCTCCAATGTCAGCTTTTCTCTGGTGATTGCTTCAAATATCATCTCTTCAGGGACTGAGAACAAGATCAGAATTAAAACTAAAATGTTATTTAACCTTGGTTAGGGCCAATAATAGAATATGCACCCTCTGTTTGGGACCCCTCAAGAAAACATTAAGAAACTGGAACAGACACAAAATAGAGCAGTGAGATTCATAACACTTGATTACAGTAACACCTTTAGAAAAACCATTAAATTTAAAAACCTTTCTGAATAGAAGACTTTACAGTATTAATTATCCATAAAACACTGAACCATAATCTTATCATACAAAAACAAAACCTAATAAAAATACTCCTATAGACACAAAGATAAAGGCACAATTCTTGCTCCAGATGCTAGAACAAATTTGTACAAATACTCCTTCTTCCCAAGTGCTATTAGAGCATGAAAAGGGTTGCCTGAGTCAGGCAGGAAAACCAATGACTTGGCAGAATTTAAGTCATTAATTAACATGCATGACTAGATTGACCTAGGGACAAGCGTAGAATGTAATCATCTTCTTTTTGGAAGTAACGTCTGTAAGTTCATGAAGTATTCCAATACTTAATTCCATCTTTGAACTTCAGTATCAGATAAGATAACTTTTATTGATCCAATCAAATGGAAATTCGGTTTGACTACAATTGACAACCTCAGCGTAACTACTGTACAATAACAATATAGATGCACATACGAACGACATTCACACATGAAAAACACATAACCAGCGCTTTATAAATAGACTACTATGTACTTTTCGATGACGAAGGAATGTTTATTTTTAATGTTAGTCATCCAGGGTCTATTATTACTGAATGTTTTAATTTTTTTCTTTGGTACAATCATGTTTTCACACAACTAGATGTACAGTTGTGGTCAGTTCATCTGTCTGGGCAGTTGTTTACAAACATGTCCCTATCTGTTTGCTCGTGTAGCTGTAAAACAGCCTAGTCAGACCATGACTGAATGGACTGTACTTCAGGTTTTGTTGTTTTTAAAACCGGTTTATACATGGGTGTAAGATGGATCATTGTGTGGTCCGACTCTCCGAGGGGAAAGATGGATAGACTGGCCAAGCAACCGAACATTTGCCTATCATAAGGAGATAGAGATGTAGAAATTAGCTAAAGATACATCAATTCTGAGCTGCCCAATCAGCCTGAACTGAACAGGTTTTAGGCATTACACCCTTGTCACAATACCTACTTCCCAAGTCCTAGACACTTTCATGTGGGGGAAAATAGAGATCCAATAGTTAATCTAGAAGGGAAGATCCAATAGTTAATCTAGAAGGGAAGATCCAATAGTTTATCTAGAAGGGAAGATCCAATAGTTAATCTAGAAGGGAAGATCCAATAGTTTATCTAGAAGGGAAGATCCAATAGTTTATCTAGAAGGGAAGATCCAATAGTTTATCTAGAAGGGAAGATCCAATAGTTTATCTAGAAGGGAAGATCCAATAGTTAATCTAGAAGGGAAGATCCAATAGTTAATCTAGAAGGGAAGATCCAATAGTTTATCTAGAAGGGAAGATCCAATAGTTTATCTAGAAGGGAAGATCCAATAGTTAATCTAGAAGGGAAGATCCAATAGTTAATCTAGAAGGGAAGTCCTACCTCTTCTATCGTCTTTCTTGCCAGTCACAGAATTTAAATTGGGCTGAGACATGCGATTAGGAGAATTAGACATCTGACCATTCTGTGGCTAGTCAAGAGAAATATAAGATTTGAAGCAATACTGTAATCAATGAAAGGCCTTAAAAAAACATTTTGAAATTTTGTTGATGTTTGTTATATTGTAATATTTTCTGATCATTTTTCAAGAATTAACACAAATATTAAGACAAAATATGTATAAAAAAAAATAGTTGTTTTTTTAAGTACAAATATTATTTCACCAATAATACTGAAACCTAATTAGTGAAGAAGGAACAGAGGCAACTGTGTTTCCTACCCTATTAATTTTTGTAGGTCTGACCACTGGTACATCAGAAATGTCTCTCTCATCAATGCCCATGTCTTTCATTGCCTTCTCTCTTTTCTCTGCCTGGGACATGGCCAGTATAGGAGCAGACAGAGCATCCACAAAATCTGAAAGTCAAAGGATAGAACAAATTAGAAGTTAGAATATTTCCTACAGCTTCTGAACTTGAGTCAAACTGACTTTCCATTAAACTTCTATTTTATTGTTGAAAACCATTTGAACTTTGATCAACAGTAATTGTTAATGTCTTTTGAACAGTAAATATTACTAAAATTTTTGTTTATATATATCATGTAGGAATTAGAAGGACTTTTTAAATTTATTCATTCATTATTATAACTATAAAGGTTAAAATAAAGTTCATAATGTTGGGTAAGTAATTTGCTTTGATATCAAATATGAATTTACTTATATGTTATCAATACAATAATAATAATAATAATAATAACAATTATAATAATAACTATAATATTATTTATAAAGCACCGTTACCAAACATAATGTAGGCTCAAGGTGATATAATAACATAACAGACATAAACACAAAAGTTAAAATGACAAACTAATAAAAAAAAAAACTTAATGTACAGATTAAATGATGTGACTTTGGAGTAAATGATGTGAGGGTGTCAAAGTTTATTGTAGACGTTAACAATTATGTACATCAGATGTCACTTTGTGTGTGTGTGTAGTCATCATGTAAAAAGGTTTGTCATTAAAAATAAAAATTACTTATAACTAAATAATTTTGTTTTCATCACCGTAGCATGTGGGCTTTGAACACAAATACATTTAGCTAACTTACACTATGTGTCATACAGGACATACACTCCTTCCCACCAAAAACAATGTTCTTTGAAACAACGCAGAAAGCCCTTCTAATCACTTACCCCCAAACTCGACAGGGACATACGTCTTGAGGATGATTCGACAAAACACAGTTGGTAGAGACAGAGGGAAGTTTCCTTCAGTCCTTAATGAGATGTGACGGTAACCTACGGACAAAATTAGCAAACATCTACTTGACTGTTTCACCTAACAACTGCGCGCATCAGCAGAAAGTCATTCAATAATTGAAAGCGAAAAATAGATGCGAACAAAATAAACACAGAATTGAGGAAGAGAAAACGATGACATATTTTTTTTGTGTTTACACATTTCAGAATCAAGCATCTCTTACAAAAATAGAAATAAGTTTTTATTGTTAACTTAAGTACATTTTTTTTTCCATTATTTGTTTCTTTTATTATTTAATAAAATAACTTCCTTAAAAACATTTTCTTGTTGAATGGAGTAGCTCAGTGTTGTGAAAAAATGACATCCATCAGAATTTGATGATCAGAAATGGACAATATAATGCATCCAGATCAAATAAAAACCTAACTTGGTCAAGAAGCTTTGGATCAGGATATTGGGGGGGGGGGGGACAGATATCTGTAGATAGGGACAACCTGGTCACAGAATGAACATATCCCGATGATCTAGTTTATGTCCCTAAAACCATATTGAAACAATTTATCATTTCATATGCATCTTTCAAACAAGTTCAATATCTGCTAGTGAAATCAAGTCCAATGCATGGCTCAGTATCTGCCCAGATATCTGTAGATAGGGACAACCTGGTCACAGAATGAACATATCCCGATGATCTAGTTTATGTCCCTAAAACCATATTGAAACTATTTATCATTTCATATGCATCTTTCAAACAAGTTCAATATCTGCTAGTGAAATCAAGTCCAATGCATGGCTCAGTATCTGCCCAGATATCTGTAGATAGGGATAACCTGGTCACAGAATGAACGTATCCCGATGGTCTAGTTTATGTCCCTAAAACCATATTGAAACAATTTATCATTTCATATGCATCTTTCAAACAGGTTCAATATCTGCTAGTGAAATCAAGTCCAATGCATGGCTCAGTATCTTAGGAGGGACATAGGGATGGTACCAAAAGTACGTCAAACAGACTTTTGCATCTCTATGAGTCCTAAAGAAATGCTGCCCCAGGTCACCACCAAGTTTCTCACCTGCTTGCAAGCCATCTAATGGTAAGATACGCTGACCAATCAGTTTGCCAGTATCTTCAAAGACGGCGATTCTCAGCACTGCCAGCTCAGGTAACACCACCTGCATTGAATAGAATGCAAATAGAAACTAGTTGTAGCTTAGCATTGCTCTAGCAAGATGTCAGCTACATAAAGAATCAAGCAATTAAATTCATTAAAAAAAACATGACTAATATGGAGTAGGTAAAAGAACAGGTATATTTGTCTATATTTCTCATCTTGTCACTGTCACATGAAGAAGGCAAGGCCAATTTAGTAATGACGGAACCACCAAAATTTTTAAGTTTCGACCAGCATTTCTTCATCATACTGTCTCTAGAATAGCTATATTCTTAAGTATTTCATCTCATATGGTTACAATTTTCGTTTCAAACTCTAAAACTCTAGTGAGCCCTATGTTTTGCAGACCTCAGCTCCAAGGTAATTGGGGTATCATTGGCAAACACTTGACCAAGTTTTTGGTTTGGAGATGGTTATTAACCTAATCTTCGGTCTCAAGAACCAATCCCCCTCTTAGGTCATCTTTATCATAAGTAAAATATAGATATGATTATTCTGTCATAAAATCCTTTGTAGTGTTTGCATAGCTTTTATATTTCTTTCATTTATAAGATTATTAAGAAATTCAAACAGACATGTCTCTTGCCAACTATTTCTAAGAGCTAATGTCAATAACACATAGAGTAAATGTGCAATTATTGAAAAGTTCATTGATTGAAGACGATGTTTTATTTTTCTTACCTTTCGAAATACAAATGGTTCTTCATTATAAATGGGATTCAGGCCATTGTTGGGAACTACTCTAGTCCGAAATTCTCGACGAATCGTGTCGGTGGGCAGTCCATACATGTCCACCTCTACATAAGTGCCAACTTTTTTATCCGATAAAAACTGGCCAGATATAACCTAAAACAGGTGAAACATAAGATTCTGACATTTTTTGTAGACTGCCAAAGTAAAATGGTAATACTGAATTTGGCTATAGAGAAACAGCAATACTAAGGCAACAGTTGGAAATACCTAATAAGGCTAATAGACAGACAGCGATACTAAGTCAGGAAATAGTATTTGAAACCACCCCCAATGTATGTCCTACCTGGACTGAACAATGAGCAGCTATGACTCCATCCACTGGACTCTCTGAGAACGGGTCAAATGTTCTGTCTGGTCTACGCATGAAATCAGGCTTTAACAAATATCTATAGTGTGGATGGAAGAAAACAAAAAAAGAGGGATATTGCTAACACAAATTTTAACAACTGAACAACAAGAGAGGCTACTCTGTAACACAGACGACACTGTTTACCGAAACCCTAACATGTTCAAATACTTGACAAAACAGTTACTAGATGAAGTTTAGTCTAGTTCAACAATGAAGTTAAGTTCCCTATTGAAAAGGCAGATAAGCTATCAAAGGTTCCCTATTGAAAAGGCAGATAAGCTATCAAAGGTTCCCTATTGAAAAGGCAGATAAGCTATCACAAGTTCCCTATTGAAAAGGCAGATAAGCTATCAAAGGTTCCCTATTGAAAAGGCAGATAAGCTATCACAGGTTCCCTATTGAAAAGGCAGATAAGCTATCAAAGACAGGTTCATCTATGGAACAACCAGATAGACCTGTTAACTACCTCACCCTAAGGTCAATGTTAATCAACAATCACAAAGAGGAGTGGCTCAACCAATGGGCATCAGGAAACACAGGCAGAGCCATGCACAAAGAAATGACCATGCCTAACAAACTGGACAGTATTAACTTCCTCCCCCGCAAAGAACAATCTACAATTTTCCAACTAAGAACAGGACACAAACCACTATTAAATTACTACCTGAACAAAATAAACTCCACACAACTCCCCCTTTGCAGACACTGCGCCCACCCCTTTGAAACCGTAAACCATATCCTCTTTGAATGCCCCTCCCTAATCCACCTTAGGCAGACCCTACTTCCACTACAGCCCAACATAACCAACACCCTGTACGGCAGTGCTGAACAACTGAAGAAAACAGCACACTTTTCTTCCTTTGCACAGTCTGCAAAAGAGCTCACAGCTCAGCAGCAATAAAGCTGGCGAGAAGAAAAAATTCCCTATATTAACACAAACACAGTCTGAACTCACCCACAATTACTATTGTATTCAAATTTGCCCTGGTTGAGCTGCATATTGATGTCAGCAGTCTGGAAGTTCAGGGCCACCATTTGACATCCAGCATTCCAGAAAATCTGAAGTAACAAAAAACAAAACAAAAAATGGAAGTGACGCTAGCGACACAATATTTCAAATATGAAATGGTCAAAGTTAAAAAAGAGCTTCTTTTTATTCGGAACATATTTGAGTCATGCTAACCAAACTAAATAAACAATAACAGTGGAACAGAACTAGGGTCGAGTTAGGAGCAGTCTATCAGTCAACAACTTACTTGGGTCGAGCTAGGAGCAGTCTATCAGTCAACAACTTACTTGGGTTGAGCCAGGACCAGTCTATCAGTCAACAACTTACTTGGGTCGAGCTAGGACCAGTCTATCAGTCAACAACTTACTTGGGTCAAGCTAGGAGCAGTCTATCAGTCAACAACTTACTTGGGTCGAGTTAGGAGCAGTCTATCAGTCAACAACTTACTTGGGTCGAGTTAGGAGCAGTCTATCAGTCAACAATTTACTTGGGTCGAGCTAGGACCAGTCTATCAGTCAACAACTTACTTGGGTCAAGCTAGGACCAGTCTATCAGTCAACAACTTACTTGGGTCGAGCTAGGAGCAGTCTATCAGTCAACAACTTACTTGGGTCGAGCTAGGACCAGTCTATCAGTCAACAACTTACTTGGGTCGAGCTAGGAGCAGTCTATCAGTCAACAACTTACTTGGGTCGAGCTAGGACCAGTCTATCAGTCAACAACTTACTTGGGTCGAGCTAGGAGCAGTCTATCAGTCAACAACTTACTTGGATCGAGCTAGGACCAGTCTATCAGTCAACAACTTACTTGGGTCGAGCTAGGACCAGTCTATCAGTCAACAACTTACTTGGGTCAAGCTAGGACCAGTCTATCAGTCAACAACTTACTTGGGTCAAGCTAGGACCAGTCTATCAGTCAACAACTTACTTGGGTTGAGCTAGGAGCAGTCTATCAGTCAACAACTTACTTGGATCAAGTTAGGAGCAGTATATCAGTCACTAACTTACTTGGGTCGAGCTAGGAGCAGTCTATCAGTCAACAACTTACTTGGGTCGAGTTAGCAGCAGTCTATCAGTCAACAACTTACTTGGGTCGAGCTAGGACCAGTCTATCAGTCAACAACTTACTTGGGTCGAGCTAGGAGCAGTCTATCAGTCAACAACTTACTTGGATCGAGCTAGGACCAGTCTATCAGTCAACAACTTACTTGGGTCGAGCTAGGACCAGTCTATCAGTCAACAACTTACTTGGGTCAAGCTAGGACCAGTCTATCAGTCAACAACTTACTTGGGTCAAGCTAGGACCAGTCTATCAGTCAACAACTTACTTGGGTTGAGCTAGGAGCAGTCTATCAGTCAACAACTTACTTGGATCAAGTTAGGAGCAGTATATCAGTCACTAACTTACTTGGGTCGAGCTAGGAGCAGTCTATCAGTCAACAACTTACTTGGGTCGAGTTAGCAGCAGTCTATCAGTCAACAACTTACTTGGGTCGAGTTAGGACCAGTCGAGCAGTCAACAACTTACTTGGGTCAAGCTAGGACCAGTCTATCAGTCAACAACTTACTTGGGTCGAGCTAGGAGCAGTCTATCAGTCAACAACTTACTTGGGGTAGGAAGTTGCTGGAATCCACTCTGCCACCACGGGGATAAATTCGGCTCATCTGCCTTTTGTTGTAACTGACTAAGTTAAGGGCTGTAGTTACTTTCATGAGCATCATAACATAAAATGTAAAAAACAAGCCAACACTTTTTAACTCTTAAAATGAGGTCAGCCAGGAATAATTTGTTGACATTTTATAAACAGCATGGATGCTGAATGTGACTTTACTATTGATATAATTGATCCTTCTACGGACTCAAATGTTGTTTAGTATTTCTTTATATTAACAGCATGGATGCTGAATGTGACTTTGCTATTGATATAATTGATCCTTCTACGGACTCCAATGTTGTTTAGTATTTCTTCATTATTTTAGTAGTTGTTTTTTTTTTGTCCAGCTTCCCCTCTCCCCCCTCCCTTCATTGTGCTACTTCTGTGGGAAAATAAACAGCATGCTATAGACACTGAACATAGCAATGACACAAAAGTTGTAGAAATGAAATGTTGCAATATTGAACAGTAGCAAACACAGAGACAAGCTTCAACTAAAAACACACTGAGTCTTAGACTACAACATAGAGACAGTAAAACCCATGCTTTACATGCCCAAGGAAACATCAAACTGATTAGCAAGAATGTTTCTTAGCATGATGGAAATAGGTTTCTCAAATGTGCTGATTCCAGTCGAAATAGTTTCATTGTCAAAATAGTCTTCATGGAAACCATGCACTGATGTTTTATCGAAGTTGAAAGTCTAATTTTAAGAAGAGATATATTTGTGAAATCACTAAAGCTGACTAAATTGGCTTTCCTTGTAACAAATTGTCTAATGTGAGGGTTTCACAGTTCGCTCTAACAATGTCTAGAGTGGGGCTTTTCTTCTAACAAATTGTCTAATGTGAGGGTTTCACAGTTCGCTCTAACAATGTTAGAGTGGGGCTTTTCTTCTAACAAATTGTCTAATGTGAGGGTTTCACAGTTCGCTCTAACAATGTCTAGAGTGGGGCTTTTCTTCTAACAAAGTGTCTAATGTGGGGGTTTCACTCTAACAATGTCTAGAGTGGGGCTTTCCTTTAAACAAATTGTCTAATGGGTTTCGTAACTTTGTCTAGAGTGGGGCTTTCCTTCTAACAAGATGTCTAACGTGGGGGTTTCACTCTAACAATGTCTAGAGTGGGGCTTTCACTCCCAAATGGTCTAGTGTGGAATCCAAAAATGTTTCACTTGGGAAGAACATTTTTTAAACATTTGTATTAGGCCTAAAGTTTACAGCTAGAAAAACTTCTTTAGTTGTTGTTATTACAAATCTGAATAGAATGGAAGAACCATTTAATAATATCCTACCATGGTTTATTTCATTGGTACCTGCATGTGAAGTAGTTTGCCGATATTTATTTTTGTAGATGTCTATTGGAAAGGGGTTGTTGATGGTGATTTTATGGTTGTATTTGAAGACTGTGTTGGGGTGATGTCTAAAATTGATTCTTTAAAAAAAATATATATCCCCCTAAACAGTTATAAGCTGCAGTAAGTTTACATTTTTTTAAAGTTTTAAAACTGTATATACTTGATATGGGCTGTAACTACAAGTTGGTTAGCTCAGACACACACTTTGTGATTGACAATCAAGTCTCAGTAGTAGTTTTGAGCAATGTTATGAAAAAAAGTTGATGAATCATTTGTTAATTAAAACTTAATTACTCTATTACTGTAGCCCATGGCTAACAAAGTTGACTCATCTTATCCTATAAAATACAGATGTTACTTTAAAAAAGAAGATGATTATGTACTATACTTGTCCCTAGGTCAATCTAGTCATGCATGTTAATCAATTACTTAAACTCTGCCAAGTCGTTGGTTTTCCTGCCTGATTAAGGCAACCCATAGCAATAGGGAAGAAGGTATATTTGAACAAATTTGTTTTAGCATATGAGACAAGAAATGTGCCTTTATCTTTGTGTCTATTGGAGTATTTTATTAGGTTTTGTTTTTAGATTGTGGTTCAGTGTTTTATGTATAATTGCTACTTTACTTTTTAAGTCTTCTATCCTGAAGGATCTCTAAACTTAACTAAAATGATTTTGCTAAAGGTGTCACTCTAATCAAGTGTGAATATTCGTTTGTTATAAAACTCAGTGCTCCAGTAAAATGACCACTTTATTGAACCCAACATTGTACCTAATAGAATCAAATAAACTCCCCCCCCCCCCCCCCCCAATTATTACCAACAGACCAGCAGGAAACAAAGGTGAGAAATGTATTTTTTTTAAAGATATAAATCTTTCTCTACACTAGTCTGGGAAGAAAAACACTATTTTGACAATAGTTTGAGTAGAATACATTTGATTTTCTCAATAGCTTTCTGAATTTAAAATTTTAAAAAAGTTTTGCTAAGCATAAATAGTAAATAGCATAATGTAACATGTTTATCAAAGTGGAGCTGTAGTATATAAGCTCTAAATGAAAACAAAGACTATAGAGTGCCGCCTTGTTGTGAAGGATACTCCAGTATATCAATACAGCGATGTTTGATCATCTGATACATTGTGTTCTCACTGAAGGAGGACATGTGGAAGTGAAGATTCTTGGCTGGAGGGAGACAAATACATGCAAAACAACATTCAACTAGCAGAAGGAGAAACAAACTTCTAGATTCAAACCAATCTGATCGTCAGTTTAACATTAAATATACAAAGCAATACAATATTAAGATTAAGTTCATTTTACAATTTAAAATTTCTTACACCGTCTCAATAAGTGAATATAAGTCTGAACTAAGACTTTTATGTAACTTGACATGGTTTTGTAATTAAGCATATCTTTATTTAAATTATGTTTTTAAAAAAAAGTTACATAAATATCTAGATAAGATTTGTTTAAAGTGAAGCTAAGTAGTTAATAGAAAACTGCAAACATTCAAAGAAAGCTGATAAAAAGGGACAGGCACATGCAGGGGAAATAAAAAGGTATCAAGCAAAAGCAAAGCAAACATTGATATCCTCCCCTGTCTGAGTGATGAAACTGAGTCAACTGGTCAACAACTACAATGTTCTATTTGTTAAGCAGCCATTATGACTAGAATAATCACTTGCATTTATGACCACTACCATGATCTATACATTTCAAACAAACATTTCTTTGTAAGGTAACATCAGCTTTTGAGGCAATTATCTCTTCCAAGTATCTTAACTAGCTGTCTATTTTAATTATTTTTTCTTTTTTGCTTAAATGAATTAGTTCAAGAATGTATGTTTATTTTAATCAAATCTGAACAGCTGTTTCTGTTTATTTTCTGCAGTTTCAAAAGTGAACTGATGGTTTCAATCTAGTCAGAGTATGTTTCTAGAAGCAATCAAAGTAAATAAAAAAATATGAATAACATGCATATATGTAAACCCTGCCAGACCAAAAAAAAAACAAAGGATGTTTGGGCCACAAAGCCTTCATCAGCTACAAAACAAACAAAAAATGGCAAACAATTAACACAAAATAGTGTTAAGTTAACTTATCTGTCCGATGTTGTTCTCTATCGAAAAGAAAAGAGCTACGCTGGTGTAAAAGCGCGGGAAAGATGTCAAGAGATGTCAGGATAAGAACTGGGGGTAGTGTTAGATCCCGTGAGGTTGGAGGGTGCCTGACATGTAAATAAGTTTGTTTTCCATCTGCAGACGGGTGTTTTTGTTATTGTATTGTTGTATAGCAGTGATGAGGAGATTAGTGGTACCCCTATGATTTGTGTTATTAAAATGGGTAGAAAAGGGCTTAGTTGCCAAATTACAAATGTCTCTAAGATGTTCTTGGAGTCATGTTTTTAAGGTCCTGCCTGTATTTCCAATATAGATCATTTGACACCTTGAGCATATTATAGCATGTATGACTCCTCTACTATTGCAGTTAAATTTGCCACTGATCTTCATGGTCATTTAAGGACAGGTGATGGTAGGGGTGGCAAGTGTGTGTTTGCAGGTCTGACAGTTACGTAGCTTATATGGCCAAGTGCCAGGTTCACTAGAAATGTGGATTTTAGTGTGCACTAATATGTCTTGTAGGTTTTGGTCTCGCCTGAATATCACAAGAGGTGAGGATAAAAAGATGTAGTGAGTATGTTCATCGGCTAGGAGAATGTTCAGGTTTTTCAAAAAGATGTTTTTTGCTTTGGTGGTAAGTTAATATCAATTTGGGCCTCTCATCATTGCCAGATTTTGTTGTTTTTTTCTTGAAAGCTTGTTCTCTTTTGAGATTTTCCACTGGCGATAAGGATTTGTCTAAAATAGCTTGAGGGTAGCCATGGCGCAAGAAAAACTCTATCATTTCAGTGGCTTTTTCAGTGAAGTCATTGTCGTCTTTACAAAGGCTGTGGACACGCAGAAGTTGGGAGTAGGGGATAGAATCTTTACAGGATGGTGGATGCGACGAAGAGTATAGAAGATAGCTATGGCTGTCAGTATTTTTGTAATGGGTTGAAGTAGATAGAGAATTTTGGGTTTATGTCTTTTTGCATGTATAAGAAGTTCACTCTAGTTCTGGAAATAGAGAACAACATCGGACAGATAAGTTAACTTAAGACTATTTTGTGTTAATTGTTTGTCATTTTTTTTTGTTTTGAAGTTGATGAAGGCCTCGTGGTCCAAACGTCCTTTGTTTTACTTGGTCTGGCAAGGTTAAATATATGCATATTTTTTGTATTTTGTATACAGTCGTTTCCCCCTGCAGCAGTAAATCTTTGTTTTTGACTCAAAGTAAATAAAGCAGTAGGTCTAGTAAGTGTGGAAAATGCTCAAACCTAGCTCACTCTATAACTATCTGTACTTTGAGTTGTTAGCAACTAGACTAGACTACAAATATACACAAGAAGATAATCAAGTGGTCTAGAGTCTTAGAACAAGAGAAACTAAACAAAACTAGAATAAATTAAATAACTTGGTTACATAACAATTACTAGATTGTATAAGACTAGAGTCTACAGATGTAGCAACTAACTAGAACATAATACAAAAAAAACCACATAAACAACTTAGACTAGACTCTTTATTGAGAAAATAAAGTAAATACTAACTAGAAATGTAATACTAACTATAAAATAAAGTAAATACTAACTAGAAATGTAATACTAACTATAAAATAAAGTAAATACTAACTAGAAATGTAATACTAACTATAAAATAAAGTAAATACTGATTAAAAATGTAATACTAACTATAAAATAAAGTAAATACTAACTAGAAATGTAATACTAACTATAAAATAAAGTAAATACTGACTAGAAATGTAATACTAACTATAAAATAAAGTAAATACTGACTAGAAAGTAAAGCAAATACAAACCAGAAAGTAAATATTAATTAGAAAGTAAGAAAAAGTAAAAAAGTAAAGTTCCCCTTTCAGACCTTGTGGTCTATAGTATTGGTCTATAATTAGAAAGTAACTAGAAAGTAAATACTAACTTGAAAGTAAATACTAACTAGTAAGTAAAGTAAATACTAACAAAGCTTGAATGAGTTCATTAGCTAAGCAGTTATAGCAGGCTACACTAAACTGGTTAGGTTATCTTAAGCTACAATGTTAGACAACAATGGTTAGCTTAACTTCAGATATGCTAGACTACACTGGCTAAATACAGTCCAGCCAGAGCTGGCTGGACTACATAGGTCAACCATTTAAAAAAAAATAAATATACATTGTCTTAACATTTAAAAGTTGTAATAAATTTTCCCGTAAGCTTTTAAGATTAAGACAATGCTTCTAAGCTACACTTCTTTAAGCGATAAGGTTGCTAAAACGCTAACAGGTTGTTAAAAAAAAAAAAGCCCCCAAACGAATGAAGCAAGCAATGAAATAAAAAGAAGGATACTTGACGAACTCCAAGGCCTGCGTTTTGAGGTAACCAAGGCCCGTGTTTTCATTGAACGAGGACATGTGGTACTGGACATTTCTCTCTGAAATAACACACAACACTCGTTGGAGCACTCACGCACTAAATACATGGCTTGGTCCAGAGTGGCTGCCCTTGACTAGATCATTGCATTATAAAAGACTTAGAAATAATAAGGAGATAATACTGTGTACACCTCAAGCACCCATTGTAGAAACAAAAACTAAACCTTTCCCATTCAAAAGAAATACAAGAATGATAGTGTATGTCGTGGACTACAGAAGTATGTCAACATAAAATATTACATGAACTGATTTAAAATGTTACGTGTGGACTGATTTGTTCTAAAATTCAATTAACTTTCATATGAGATAGCATGTAAAAAATATAAGTGTGAAAAAAAAAATTTGAGTGTCTCTCAAAATGAATATAAATAGTACATTCCCTGACAACTTGAGTTTGGACTACGCTGGTTCAAATGAGAAGCACTGACCTTCAGCAACATCAAAGCCCTGGAACTTGACTGGCTGAGCATAGTTGACCATGGCAGAGAGATATGGATGTATGTTGGTGGTGGCCCCAGTGTAATGGTAGGAAGACATGAGGGCAGCTTCTTCATCAGCAGTTAGAGCAGTGTCCATAGAGTCTGTCTTTAACAAGTCATCCAACTAGAGGAACACAATCAGCACAGTTAGAGCAGTGTCCATAGAGTCTGTCTTTAACAAGTCATCCAACTAGAGGAACACAATCAGCACAGTTAGAGCAGTGTCCATAGAGTCTGTCTTTAACAAGTCATCCAACTAGAGAAACACAATCAGTACAGTTAAGTCAATACATAGAGCAGTGTCCATAGAGTCTGTCTTTAACAAGTCATCCAACTAGAGGAACACAATCAGCACAGTTAAGTCAATACATAGAGCAGTGTCCATAGAGTCTGTCTTTAACAAGTCATCCAACTAGAGGAACACAATCAGTACAGTTAAGTCAATACATAGAGCAGTGTCCATAGAGTCTGTCTTTAACAAGTCATCCAACTAGAGGAACACAATCAGCACAGTTAAGTCAATACATAGAGCAGTGTCCATAGAGTCTGTCTTTAACAAGTCATCCAACTAGAGGAACACAATCAGCACAGTTAAGTCAATACATAGAGCAGTGTCCATAGAGTCTGTCTTTAACAAGTCATCCAACTAGAGGAACACAATCAGTACAGTTAAGTCAATACATAGAGCAGTGTCCATAGAGTCTGTCTTTAACAAGTCATCCAACTAGAGGAACACAATCAGCACAGTTAAGTCAATACATAGAGCAGTGTCCATAGAGTCTGTCTTTAACAAGTCATCCAACTAGAGGAACACAATCAGCACAGTTAAGTCAATACATAGAGCAGTGTCCATAGAGTCTGTCTTTAACAAGTCATCCAACTAGAGGAACACAATCAGCACAGTTAAGTCAATACATAGAGCAGTGTCCATAGAGTCTGTCTTTAACAAGTCATCCAACTAGAGGAACACAATCAGCACAGTTAAGTCAATACATAGAGCAGTGTCCATAGAGTCTGTCTTTAACAAGTCATCTAACTAGAGAAACAAAATCAGCACAGTTAAGTCAATACACTCCAAACAGCATGCAATCAAAGCTTTAATCATTGAACCATGACCAACATCAATTGTCAGGTTTAAAAAATATTTTCAAAGAGAATACAGCTGATAGTTCTGAATTAAAATATAACTCTGGGATAATACGTTCAAAATCCAAGTGATATGCTCTACAATAGACACATTACTTGTTCCATATGCTAGGACAAATTTGTATAGATACTCCTTCTTCCCTAGTGCTATTAGAGCTATTAGAGGGTTGCCTGAGCCAGCCAGGAAAACCAATGACTTGGCAGAATTTAATTCATTGGTTAGCATGCAAGACTAGATGCATGACACATAGGACGTAATCATCTTCTTCTTTGAAGTAATGTCTGTATTTTATAAGATAAGATAAGATAATAGACAAATCTGTGAAAAATATGTATTTGAAATATTAACGTGTGGCAATGTCTGGAAAACTGATAGAGACAGAAGGACTTCAGGTATGGCTACTTAAATAAAATATTGAAGTTATTAATGAAGCTAATTAAATAAGTTTTATTGGTAACAAGAAAGCACCAATAGATCTATTGAGCATGTCAAGATATTGACTATTCATACATCTAAACTGTCATGTAGTTTCCTTCAGGACTGCTACAGATTGTTCCATGTAAAATCAATGAGCTACACCACCTCCGTCTAACCCTTTGGCAACAAACAATTGGTCCAATGATATACTGGGATGCGTAGCCGAGATGCTAAGTACGGTTGAATTTGGCTTGGCTACCTATGAAGGGAGCTCGAGGTTCGACACCTGGCTCAAGCAGAGTTGTGTTTACTGTGCGCCTAAAGGCACTACGGAAAAAATTTCTCCCAGATACCCCCTCCCCCCACTGGTCAACAAATGAGATTGGACCATAGCACTCTGAGCATGCTATAAAAAAATGAAAGTAGCGCTATATAAAAGCTATAATTTAATTTAACACTTTTTTAAAGATCTAAGAACTGTACCTCCTCTTTAGCCTTTTTAGACAGAGGTATCTTGACACTAGTTTTCTTGAGCTCAGAGTCAGAGTCCACGCTGCCTGTGTTGGTCTTAGCTAGCTCAGGGTGGGCCTCTGTGTCTGTATTCTTGGTGGTTGGTACCAAGTCTGAAACATGATAAGTGCTCTATACACAATGTTTCCTTCAACAGCTTAACATCATTCCATTCAGAAATGACCAAAGTTGTCTTGGTTATTAAATAATAGCCAATCTTATTATTTAATATTTTACCACATTGATCTGATAAATACTTACTTCAGATTTCAATATGCTGGTGAATTAAATACAGTGATTTTTTCAAAAACTACTAAAAAAAAATTTTGACAGCTAATAAGTAAGTGTGACAATAACTAAATTCTGTCACAAAATAAAGTTTAAATTTAAATATACAAAGTATTACTGTTCAATTACTTTTTTGTTTAAATAAAAATCTTAATTCAGAAACCCTTCTAGTTTGTTTAAAGACACACATCATGTATCATTTTTTTTTAAACAAATGGAATAACAAAATAAATGTAAATATTAAAATGTATAAATTAGACTATGTGTCTTTCTCTAAATCGTGTCACAAAGTTAAACAGAGAATCTTCCATCATCTAAATCACTTCTAAATCATGTCACAAAGAAACAGAGAATCTTCCATGTTTCAAAGTTAAACAAATTATGTTCAGCTCTACAAAACTAAACTATAAAAACTGAATTACAAAACTAAACTATAAAACTGAATTAATACCCAAGTGTTGCATTTCGTTATTGATTGCCTTACAATTTTTATGGACATATTACTGACAAGTCGTGCCATCTAGAATAGTTGTCTGTAAAATGTTGCATGTTATAGCACAAGATGAAAGACTATTTACTTTTAATCAATAGCTTTGTTTTTGAAGTTACACATTATTTTATCTGTTCATCATTGTTGCTAAGCTGAAGAGATTTCCACAAGAAACAAACGTAAAATCTATACAAGCTTATATTTACTAGCACTAGGAAGCAAGCCAGTGTCTATTTTACACAATCATTAACCAAGGTGGACTGACTCCGAACATCAAGCAACGTGACCAGCGACAACAGAATCAAGACATGTATATATCTTTTATATATCTTAGTGTGTGTGTGTGTGAGACAACATCCAGCAACACAAGACACTGAGTCAACAAAAATGTTTCAGCTGAACTACAACCAAATTTCTAAAGCAACGGTTACCGACATAGAGGGTACAAGCAAATAATTAGGCTACATTGTAATTAAGCTTTTCATGGATCCTCAAAAGTTGATTGCAATCCTAGGCTTGCTATGGGTTTTTAGAGATACTAGGCTTACATTAGGTTAAGCAATACTAGGCTCCCTGTGGGTTTAGCAACACTTGGCTAGCTTTGGGTTTAGCAGCAGTAAAGACTCACTTTGGGTATAGCAACACTTGTCTTGCTTTGGGTTTATTCAAAATTATTTTAAAGATGCTATTGACTAATAGGAAAATTTGGGATTATATTTGTCTCTATTAAATTCAATTTATTCTTATAGTTTTAGCCCGTGTGTAAATTAAAAATTAATACATAGATTAATGAGTAATAAGTAAATAGTAAAATTTTGGGTTAAATAGTACTTGTAAAACTGGATAACTTATGTAATATAAGTTTAAGTCATTGTAGTACAATTTAGTTCAAGTCATAGCAGTAAGTTCTAGTAGTAAGTTCTACAACATTGGTATTGCTGAATGTAGTAGTGGTTATAAGCGCTCCAGTAACTAGAAAACATAAAATGCTTTCAATGGCATGCAATGTCACAGAGCCTTCAACTTTTGACCTTCACATTTTGCTCAGATAATGGGCCCAGTGGAATGTAGTATAACTAATTACCCACATAAGAAGAGGCAAAGACAAGTGTAAATGGTGCATTAGCCAGTAAGCTTTGGAAAGATGGGGATCATTAGCCAGGTCTGACCCACCTATTAGAAGGAAAACTCTTGAAATCAAACCTCCACTGCCTGGTGTTTTAACCCAAGAATCAATCCTGAGGAAAACTCAAAAGCCGGTGATCTTAGGCGACTTGCAGCCCATAAAGCTACATTCTGGCACAACATGTGATGTTGCTGATCCAAAATTGTATTAGAGTTTTCCATTCCTTTGAACCCAATAGCAGCTTGGAGAGAGGGGAAAAAGTTGTTTAGGTGACAATGTTCTGACAACAGCTAAAGCCCAGGCTTTCATACAACTTAAGTTGGTCAGCTACAGCAGTGATGTTTAGACATTTTAACTTAAAGAAGTAAAGTTAAGATAGCTTAAGTTAGTCATACAACTTAAGTTGGTCATACAACTTAAGTTGGTCATACAACTTAAGTTGGTCAACAACAGCAGTGATGTTTAGACATTGTAACTTACAGAAAAAAAAGTTAAGATAGCTTAAGTTGGTCATACAACTTAAAGTTGGCCAACTACAGCAGTGATGTTTAGACATTTTAACTTACAGAAAAAAAAGTTAAGATAGCTTAAGTTGGTCATACAACTTAAAGTTGGCCAACTACAGCAGTGATGTTTAGACATTGCAACTTACAGAAAAAAAAGTTAAGATAGCCTAAGTGGTAGTCCAATGTTGAATTTCTTTTGTCAGAAACCAAATGGAAGGGTTATATGAGTTCAAAACTATGATGGCATGTGTGAAAATGATAATGTACGATGCTACCGCTAACTAAAGAGCTGAGTAAGGAAGTCACATGTTAATCAGATGATGTTACTCAATATAATCAGAAGATGTTATTCAGTATAATCAGATGTTACTCAATATAATTAGATGATGTTAATCAGTATAATCAGATTATGTTAATCAGTATAATCAGTGGACGTTATTCAGTACGAGTTAATAAATAGGCTGTTCACAGCCACATGTACAACAACAATCCCAGCATTCACTGAGTCCAGGCAATACAGAGAACTCTGGACAGACAGGAATGTTGTCATGGTTACAATGCACATTCCACAAAACAAAATGGCTATACTATAACTTGTCTGACTTTTTTTTTTTTAACAAAACACAAATAATAAAGGTTTATGATTAAAGCAAATACAGAGATCACCGCAGGAGACCGAAGACAGATAACCATACAGAAAAGTCTCTATGAATCAGAAGTGGTTTAGCTTTGCTTGTCATTCAATCTCACTCTCTGTATGCATTTGTAATGCATACCTACAGAAAGAGAGATATGAATATACTATATTTATCTGTCTTGGGCCAGCCTAGAGCAATAGGAACATGATGACAATCAAACAAACAAAAAAATGTAATTAGCAAAGTAAAGAAACAAAAGAGAAAGCTGGAGGGGGGGGTCTCATGACACTAAAGGTGGATGGGGAGCGGGGCGGAGGAGTACCAGAGGTTTTGGTGGAGGTACTAGCAGTGGCGGTTGTGACTTGTGGTGGTGGTGGTGGGGAGCTGTCAATGCTGCTGGCACTGTCAGCATCTTCATCTGCGGAGATGGAAAAACATAGAGGATCAAATGGTAGACATACTGTTTAGAACGTAAGGGCGCACATACATTACACACAAAGTGAGCTCACCATCAGGACATGGACACAACAGAACAAAGTGTGAACAGAACAAAGTGTCTCGTCACAAGACTGGTCCAGCTCTAAACACAAGGCATGACATAGTGCATGGGGTCTGACTCTGTTGGTCACAATAACACTCTCAACAAGTGTCTGGTGGACATACATGATCAAGAGTGAAGTACAATCCTTTCATATTACAAGAATTAGGTCGTTTCATTATTACAAGAATTAGGTCATTTCATTATTACAAGAATTAGGTCATTTCATTATTACAAAGAATTAGGTCATTTCATTATTACAAGAATTAGGTCGTTTCATTATTACAGGAATTAGGTCAAGAGTTTATGCAAGGGACTATATGTACTGAAAGAATATGGACAAGTGCTACAGTGTAAGCAAATCTTTACATCTTGGATAGTAATAACTAGTGTACAACCAAGTTAAGCCATTTCACCTTATTCAGCCTAAAGCAATGTTCTATTACCCACTTTATTCACCTTATTCAGCCTAAAGCAATGTTCTATTACCCACTTTATTCACCTTATTCAGCCTAAAACAATGTTCTATTACCCACTCTATTCACCTTATTCAGCCTAAAACAATGTTCTATTACCCACTTTATTCCACCTTATTCAGCCTAAAGCAATGTTCTATTACCCACTCTATACACCTTATTCAGCCTAAAACAATGTTCTATTACCCACTCTATACACATTATTCAGCCTAAAACAATGTTCTATTACCCACTTTATTCCACCTTATTCAGCATAAAACAATGTTCTATTACCCACTTTATTCCACCTTATTCAGCATAAAACAATGTTCTATTACCCACTTTATTCCACCTTATTCAGCATAAAACAATGTTCTGTTACCCACTTTATTCACCTTATTCAGCCTAAAGCAATGTTCTATTACCCACTTTATTCCACCTTATTCAGCCTAAAGCAATGTTCTATTAGACTTTATTCCACCTTATTCAGCCTAAAACAATGTTCCATTACCGACTTTATTCCACCTTATTCAGCCTAAAACAATGTTCTATTAAAGACTTTATTCCAACTTATTCAGCCTAAAACAATGTTCTATTACAGACTTTATTCCACCTTATTCAGCCTAAAACAATGTTCTATTACAGACTTTATTCCAACTTATTCAGCCTAAAACAATGTTCTATTACCCACTTTATTCCACCTTATTCAGCCTAAAGCAATGTTCTATTAGACTTTATTCCACCTTATTCAGCCTAAAACAATGTTCTATTACCGACTTTATTCCACCTTATTCAGCCTAAAACAATGTTCTATTACAGACTTTATTCCAACTTATTCAGCCTAAAACAATGTTCTATTACAGACTTTATTCCACCTTATTCAGCCTAAAACAATGTTCTATTACAGACTTTATTCCAACTTATTCAGCCTAAAACAATGTTCTATTACCCACTTTATTTCACCTTATTCAGCCTAAAACAATGTTCTATTACCCACTCTATTCACCTTATTCAGCCTAAAACAATGTTCTATTACCCACTTTATTCCACCTTATTCAGCCTAAAGCAATGTTCTATTAGACTTTATTCCACCTTATTCAGCCTAAAACAATGTTCTATTACCGACTTTATTCCACCTTATTCAGCCTAAAACAATGTTCTATTACAGACTTTATTCCACCTTATTCAGCCTAAAACAATGTTCTATTACCCACTCTATACACATTATTCAGCCTAAAACAATGTTCTATTACCCACTTTATTCCACCTTATTCAGCATAAAACAATGTTCTATTACCCACTTTATTCCACCTTATTCAGCATAAAACAATGTTCTATTACCCACTTTATTCCACCTTATTCAGCATAAAACAATGTTCTGTTACCCACTTTATTCACCTTATTCAGCCTAAAGCAATGTTCTATTACCCACTTTATTCCACCTTATTCAGCCTAAAGCAATGTTCTATTACCCACTTTATTCCACCTTATTCAGCCTAAAACAATGTTCTATTACCCACTCTATTCACCTTATTCAGCCTAAAACAATGTTCTATTACCCACTTTATTTCACCTTATTCAGCCTAAAACAATGTTCTATTACCCACTCTATTCACCTTATTCAGCCTAAAACAATGTTCTATTACCCACTTTATTTCACCTTATTCAGCCTAAAACAATGTTCTATTACCCACTCTATTCACCTTATTCAGCCTAAAACAATGTTCTATTACCCACTTTATTTCACCTTATTCAGCCTAAAACAATGTTCTATTACCCACTCTATTCACCTTATTCAGCCTAAAACAATGTTCTATTACCCACTTTATTCCACCTTATTCAGCCTAAAGCAATGTTCTATTACCCACTTTATTCCACCTTATTCAGCCTAAAACAATGTTCTATTAAAGACTTTATTCCAACTTATTCAGCCTAAAACAATGTTCTATTACAGACTTTATTCCACCTTATTCAGCCTAAAACAATGTTCTATTACAGACTTTATTCCAACTTATTCAGCCTAAAACAATGTTCTATTACCCACTTTATTCCACCTTATTCAGCCTAAAGCAATGTTCTATTAGACTTTATTCCACCTTATTCAGCCTAAAACAATGTTCTATTACCGACTTTATTCCACCTTATTCAGCCTAAAACAATGTTCTATTACCCACTCTATTCACCTTATTCAGCCTAAAACAATGTTCTATTACCCACTTTATTTCACCTTATTCAGCCTAAAACAATGTTCTATTACCCACTCTATTCACCTTATTCAGCCTAAAACAATGTTCTATTACCCACTTTATTCCACCTTATTCAGCCTAAAGCAATGTTCTATTACCCACTTTATTCCACCTTATTCAGCCTAAAGCAATGTTCTATTAGACTTTATTCCACCTTATTCAGCCTAAAACAATGTTCCATTACCGACTTTATTCCACCTTATTCAGCCTAAAACAATGTTCTATTAAAGACTTTATTCCAACTTATTCAGCCTAAAACAATGTTCTATTACAGACTTTATTCCACCTTATTCAGCCTAAAACAATGTTCTATTACAGACTTTATTCCAACTTATTCAGCCTAAAACAATGTTCTATTACCCACTTTATTCCACCTTATTCAGCCTAAAGCAATGTTCTATTAGACTTTATTCCACCTTATTCAGCCTAAAACAATGTTCTATTACCGACTTTATTCCACCTTATTCAGCCTAAAACAATGTTCTATTACAGACTTTATTCCAACTTATTCAGCCTAAAACAATGTTCTATTACAGACTTTATTCCACCTTATTCAGCCTAAAACAATGTTCTATTACAGACTTTATTCCAACTTATTCAGCCTAAAACAATGTTCTATTACCCACTTTATTTCACCTTATTCAGCCTAAAACAATGTTCTATTACCCACTTTATTCCACCTTATTCAGCATAAAACAATGTTCTGTTACCCACTTTATTCACCTTATTCAGCCTAAAGCAATGTTCTATTACCCACTTTATTCCACCTTATTCAGCCTAAAGCAATGTTCTATTACCCACTTTATTCCACCTTATTCAGCCTAAAACAATGTTCTATTACCCACTCTATTCACCTTATTCAGCCTAAAACAATGTTCTATTACCCACTTTATTTCACCTTATTCAGCCTAAAACAATGTTCTATTACCCACTCTATTCACCTTATTCAGCCTAAAGCAATGTTCTATTACCCACTTTATTCCACCTTATTCAGCCTAAAACAATGTTCTATTACCGACTTTATTCACCTTATTCAGCCTAAAACAATGTTCTATTAGCCACTATATTCACCTTATTCAGCCTAAAGCAATGTTCTATTACCCACTCTATTCACCTTATTCAGCCTAAAACAATGTTCTATTAGCCACTATATTCACCTTATTCACCCTAAAGCAATGTTCTATTACCCACTCTATTCAACTTATTCCGCCTAATACAAGGATATGTTCTTTGACCCACTTCCTCCCTCATGTATTCAGCTAGACTGCAATAGAGTAGTGAATGAAATACTCTGACAGCTCATTTTCTGGGATGCTGGCGTTATTATGAATAGGCAAGGAACAAAAGCATCTTTGTATTTAGTTCATCTCACCCTTGATCATGGTTGGACTGTCAATACTCTCAAACACATCTGTGCATAGTTCAAACCAGTGCAACTTTTCACACATTGTATGAACATGTCCAGAGTTTGAGCTCCCAAACTGTACTTCTCCCTACAAGTATGAACACTGGTAGATGTCTATGAGTTGTACGCAAGGCAGGTGAACCAATCAAACCTCAACAACATTACTGACATTCACAGTTCATTGATACCCCCACATTGGAGGTGTTCAGAAGAATATCCCCCATACAAATGCAGTCCAAGATGTTGTGACTATGTCATGTCTCTTGGATTTTAACAAAAAACCAACTAGTCTGTTGAATAAAGAAAGGAAGAAATTTCAAAGCATGAGAGAAAAAGAAAGTAAAATCATGAGCGTCTTTAACATTGCAGGAGTCACTTGGTGTACAAGGAAGTGATATGAACAATGTCACTAGAAAACAAAACCTAACACTACAGAAACGTTGTGACATGAACAGATGTGATAGAAAAAGAGACAACTCAGAATAGGATTACATCTAAAATGTCTAAAGTTCACTGCAGACCAATGATGTGCTATACCTAATTAACACAACTGGGAATTAATCTTTGTTATCCTATTGTCTCCCTTGGTTCTAATGTTCCACTCATTAATAAAAACAAATTTTAAAAACAGCAATCATAAATTCAATGGTGTATCAATACTTAGATTTACCCAGTTTCAGTATTTGCAAGGAATGTCTAAGAAATAATTTTAAGAATAACTTCCAAAAGTTCCATGAAAAAAACTTGCAAGAGTGACTATTGTGACTGGGCTTAGCTGAATAGAACTCCAAGTCTAATGAGTAAGCACATATTGTGAAGTTAACATTTTTTATATGCTTCTGTATAGATGTCTTATGAATAAATATTTGTCTCTGAAATGAAGACATACATTCAGATGAAATTAAGTTCTTTGAGGAGCTTTACATCTAAGTTTCAACAAGATGGAGTGTAGTGTAAATGCCAAGGAATTAAAAGAAGAAATGCCTTACACTAAAACAATGAAAACAAAATTTATAAAACAAAAAATAAAACTTGCTCACCAAAATTTCTGAAAGTTGAAAGTCAAAATGTTATAGTGTAATTAAAATAGATTTCTATAATATATTGAGACATGTCCAGACAGTCAAGGAAAAAATAGTTCTGATACAGTTACCCTAGCATTAGGACACAACACAATAGACTGGAAAGCAATCACAGGCTCTAGCTGAGTAGCAACAGTCAGGACGATCATTTGAAAAGATTTAAAAACAATTAATTTGCTGATAAGAGTTCAAATGAAAATAATTTGAAGATAGCGTTCATAAGAAAATACATTTTAAGGATATCATCTAAAAAAAACAACTTGAGGATAGGATTAATAAGAAAAACAATTTGAGGATAAAATTCAAAATAAAAATAACTTGAGGACAGGATAAAAAAAAAATAACTTTCTGATAGGATTCAAGAGAAAAAAAAAACTTGCTAAAAAGACAAAGACAAAAGCTTGCTGGTAAGATTGAAGGACAATACCTTGGATCAAAGGGAAAATCTTGCTCTAGAAATAAGGACAATAATGTGCCAAAAAGAATATGCTAATGAAGTTACTTTATGTAATTATGAAATGAAGTCAAACAATGTTATACAGCTAATGAGGTTTTTTTAATATCTCAACATTACTATGAAGAGCTGAAATATAGCAACAGCAAAAAAAAATACAACAAACCATTACTGTAGACACTGTAGGCCAATATATCACAAACATTATGTGTTAATACTGTAGGGCTGATATTTCAAAGAACATCTGTTAATAATATAGGCCAGTGTACCAATCATACAAAAACACAAAACCATTCCAGTTAAATGAACAGATGACAAACTTGACAAAATGTAAGAAATATGTGTCAAATTTCAACTAGCAATACAAACAGAAACTCTGAACATATCATTTTCTAGAATCAGGTTAACTTGTTTTTTTTTTGTTTGTTTTTTTCAAATGTATTCTAGTAGAATTTAAGAATTTTTAATTTAAGAATTGAAAACAACAAATTGTACAGTAACATATAAGAAAAAAAATAATTAAAATTTATGGACTAATTCAACTAATGGAAACATAATTATGACCAAGTCCTACAAGTATATTTTCACTGTAAAAAAAAAACCTAGACAAAACTAACAAATTTAATCCTTTGCTGCATTGGTAGATAGATATAATTGGTAAAAAGAAAAGACAGATGGTCAGAAGTTTCCAACAGGCTAAAACAATATTTAAAAAAGGAAGATAAAAAGGAGAAAAAAATGTAAAAATGGGAGACAACTTTGTTCAATATTTGTCATCCAATCAAAGCACAGGATACAACTGTGTGCATTAGTCCAAATGGGGAAGGTCAAGGTCTTACCATTCAGTGGCCCATCCTCTCCATCCACAGTGGCCACCACATTGGGATCTTCTATCACTTCACTGTCCTCATTCACAATCTGTATCATCCCTTTCTGAAACATCTCCAGCTGCTCTGTAAATGGATGACATCAATCTAAACGATTACTTTGAGCAAATTTATTTTTAAAAAAAACAACGGAAACTATTTGGAAGATATTTTATAACTGAAACTACAAACTAAAAAAAATGTAAATATTTAGGGGTAGTGTTCTACAGATGCATGGAGAAAAGTTCAGGTAAAATAGTGAAACTAAAAAGATTTTTGTTGTAAGTTAAAAGACAAACCAACTTCAAAGGTAACCTGAAAGTTTTTCAAGAAACAAAAATTTAATAGTATCAAGAGAGAAAGAGATTAATTAGATTCAAAGTTCAAAGGTAACCTGAAAGTTTATCAAGAAACAAAAATTTTATAGTATCAAGAGAGAAAGAGGTTAATTAGATTCAAAGTTCAAAGGTTATCCAAAGATTTATCAAGAAACAAAAATTCCATAGTTTCAAGAGAGAAAGAAGTTAATTAGATTCAAAGTTCAAAGGTAATCCAAAGATTTATCAAGAAACAAAAATTTTATAGTTTCAAGAGAGAAAGAAGTTAATTAGATTAGATTCAAAGTTCAAAGGTTATCCAAAGATTTATCAAGACACAAATTTTGAAATGAACAAGAAGTTCATGAACGCCACTTACGTTTTTCTACTTCCGGTTTGAGTCTTTTATTTTTGATTAAAATTTTAAACTTGAGTTGATTGGGAGATGGTAGTGGCACCCCAGGCTCTAGCTGTGAACCAAACAATAGAATTACAACAGTCAGTGTTTTCATTTTAAACAACTAGTGTTGTTGTATCATCAGAGGAGAAAGAGACAATCTCTGCACTTGAATTATTGAAGCAAACTCTGTGCAACTGATATCAAATATTCTAGACAAAGGTATGCTTTTTATAACTAACTATATATCTGATAAGTCTAAATGATAAATGATTCTTAAAATTACTATTACGTTTATACATCTGAAATGTCTACATTCTTCTAATCACAGAAAGTTTGTATTAAACACAATAAAGTCCTTTGCCAGCAAATCAAAAGAGTGAAGAATATCAGCCACCTTCTGCATTGCTAAATGTACTAGACTCTATAGAATACTTTCAAAAAGTGCAAAAGAAAGGAACTATGACACTCGTGATTCCATAACAATATTGACCCACACCTCTCCCCTCCTCCATCTTAATTCTCTAGGTTATTGATAAGTTTACATTATAAATATACCCCAGCCATTTTTTTTTTTTTTGGAATCCCCTTCTTTGTCCAACTGAAAAGCTAAAACAATGCCTAGAAAAGTTTGATCAAATAAGTTTAATAACAAAAGAAAAACATATCTGCCCATGTGTGACAAGCTGAATATAAAAATATGAATCTAACAGGATAATATTCATCAGGTTAACAGGCATACTTAAGTACAATGATAATTGCATGCGATTTGCTCAATTTAAAAATAATAAAATTCTACCAAAGAAGTTCAACTATGTTAATAAAAATTTTTTTGTGCACGCCTTGTTTGATAAGGACAAACAAATCTTAGTCAATAGTGCAATAAGTTGTTCTTAGGGAAGCAGACTTCTTCAATCTGAAAGGTCAAGAGAAAAGATCAAAAGACATTATCTGCACTTGAATTATTGATGCAAACAATTTGGGGAACTGAAATAGGAAAGAAAATGTTTACGAAAAGTTCAATCTTGTGTCAAAAGTGTGAAAATCTGCAATAACACATACTACTGGAACTTTTGACATGTAAAATTGATGGCAATTATAGATGTCTGTTAGTCCTACTTTATGCGTCACAAGTTAGGCATAACTTACCGGGTGACCTTCTATCGGTTTCTTCAGCAGGAAGTCTCCTAACAAGTCTTCACAATATTTGGCCATTTTGTACTGTTGAAGTTTACTGCAGAGAGAAATAAAGCCATAGACAATAGTTCAACTCAATACATTTTTAATGCTAAAAAGCTTTTAAACTATAAATATATATATATATATATATATATATATATATATATAAATATAAATATATATATATATATATATAATACAGTCATTTTTTAGTCCCAATTCTCTACCAGGCATTCCTGCTGTACCAGTTCTGTTGAAGTTCACTCTGTAAAATTATGAAATAGATCTACAACATAAATGATTTGAATGTTTATAAAGCTTGTTCAGCTTTAAAACACTGGTAGAAAAGAATAGATGGTTTTATTACTGCTGTTACTAATGACACTAGGGAAGAAGGAGCACTTGTCCTAATTTGTTATAGAATTTGTTCTAGCGTATGGAATAATAAATGTGCATCTATCTTTGTTTTTCATTAGGTTTTGTTTTTTTCTATTTGTAAATTTTGTAAAGCTCTAACCTGCAGTGGTAGCAATCTAAAGCTACTATAGAACTCCAACTATGTTGGTACAAACCTGCAGTGGTTTTCAAAGGACAATATGACAGGATAACACGATGTGACAAAGGCTGTCTCCTTGATGGCTTGAATCACATCTTTAAACAAAATATCTGTGCACATTGCCTTCCCATGGGTGATGATTGGCTCCTGGTCTTCATTGCGGCCATCCCAGCAGTCTAGTTCTACACACCTGGACAAGAGCAAGGAGATAATAAGGTGGCAGATAACTTTTAAAAACCTTAGCAGAAGTTGATACAAGTTTAGGTAGCCAAGGGTTTCATGAAGCCAACATAATGGCCAATCATTCTTACTTTCTTTGACACAAACCATTGCAGCAGGGACTGAATATTCTCAATTAGACAAAGTTAACCTAAGACCTGGACAACTTTTATTTGGCTGCTTTCTGAAGGGCTTATGGGAGCATTTGAAGAGTTGACCAGTTTCTTTCAAATAGTACCTGGGAGAAGGTTTTCCGTGCTGCCTTTAGGCACTTAGTAAACACAACTCTGCTTGAGTCGGGTGTCAAACCTCGAGCCCTTTCATAGAAAGCTTTCCACATACTTATGTATATATTTATAGGCACCTCCAAATCTGCCATATGATTGTAAAGACAATATGATGCTCTGTCCTCCAAACACAATCGTGACAGGGATGAATATTTAAGAATCTCAGTTCAGTTGTCAAGCATAGGTCAGTATAGCTATTTAATGCAAGGTGAACCTCAGCACTGACCTACATCCAGCTAGGAGCACCTGTCTATACATCTCAACAGAAGAGCGACCACCAAACTGTCTTCCTGTCAGGTATGTATTGTGGGAAGAGTTGATAATGTAGTGTGCTAAGGGCTGATCCATGTCCATGTAAATGTCCAGGCGGTCAAGAAAAACTGGGGCATTCTCATCTGACATCAAGTAACGACAGAAACCATCCAGGCTCAGCCAATCTAAAAGAAGAAAGATAGAGAACATAAACTTAGCTACTAAAGAAACAAAAAAAAATAATCATTAGATATAAAACAAAAAAAATATATATAAAATAAAAAATATGCCATACTGTGGAAAAGGCTGAAAAACAAAATAATCCTAAGGGTGACTAACCTTTACTCAAATAATCTGCATCTGTTTCATAAGACTGAATGATGTTTTTGACACGGAAATGGTTGTAAAATGGGAACAGGATTTCATTAAGCCTGGGATCTCTTTGCCTCTGCAAGAATAATCAAATGTATCAATAGAAGTAGACATTTTTAAAATGCTACAAAAGTTATCCTTATTCCTTAACGCATCAATAGAAGTTGACATTTTTCATTTTTAAAATGCTACAAAAGTTATCCTTATTCCTTAACAACTACATTGTATTAAGTTAAAAAACTTAGTCTTGTGAAGAACTATTATAGTTTTCATTCAAACTTACATCATTAAAAAATTCTATGAGTTGTGGTATATCCAAATAAGACCGATTCTGTGATCTGTAGAGGAAAAAAATACAAACATGTCAAAGTTTTTACAGACTTGTATCACAACATAATAAAAAATGTAGCTGGAACAAGCATTCAACTCACAATGATTTAAAGAGGTCCTCTATGTCAGAACGTGGGCATATCATGTGGTAGAGTTCATAGAACTTGTCAAAAGTAAACAGACCTGGGTCTATTTCATCTCCCTGCAAGACAAGTCAGGAGATAGAAAACATTAGAAGCGATGGTTCTGACATCAAATGAACACAAAAAATAGACTGAGCATAATTTAATTGAATGAAGCTAAGACTTTTATTAATTGGATGGAAATCCGTTATACCTTTGGGATTTTCTAGATTTACAATGCATTGAGTTGCACCAGGATGCCAATTACTTAGATGTTTATTTATTAGTGTTCTTATATTTCTTTCCAATTTCTTGTTAAGAGTATAAGGAAAAAAAGAGAATGGGTTAACAAGAGGGATCTATAAGTCCAGTGGCTTGACATTTAAGGATCAGAGTCCAAGGGCTTGAAAATTTTGGGATCCTTGACTCTAGGAGGCTTGAGAATTTAGGGATCTAAGAGTCCAGGGGTTTGTTTGACAATTTGAGATCCTTCTCCATATTTCTTGCAACCCAGCTTGTAGCAATGCCTTTAACTAATTCTGAGCATCTGTAGTGGAGATAGCTAAAATAATACCACAAGTCAAAATTGCAAATTGCACCCTTTCATTTCTGCATCAAATATGACCTAGTTCTGCAATTTCTATAAAGTATATGTATGCAACAATTAAACTTCTCCCCTTTACTTTCTCTGCTTGCTTAATGAGCAGACAGATTCAGGATCAATGGCTAATGTGATGTCTGCTAAAAACTTCTGTTTTGGTTCCTCCCCTCTACATTTGGTCAATTTCTATATAGCAACATGATTGAGGCATAGTAAGTTATTAATGCTATTTTATTTTTTTCAATTTCTATATAGCAACATGATTGAGGCATAGTAAGTTATTAATGCTAAGTAGAGAGCTATGCAAATATGTCTTTAATGATATCATAGCATAATTAATACTTTGAATTAGATATTGTATTATAGTTGTTATTACAAAAAGTTCTACCTTTCCACTTGGTAGGCCCAAATCTTTGAGACTTGACATTACCATTTTCTCTGTTTTACCAGACGCAAATGTTCTCGTGATGCTACACAGAAGGAGAAAGAGGATCAATTATGTCAGAGGTCGACAAGGACCACAGCTTACACATCCGATACAAACAAGGACCACAACTCACATTAGATTCAGACATAAGCCACAACTCACACATGAGCTAAACACAGGAACAACTCACCCTCTGACTGGAATTTTCCCACTTGGGTTCACCATACAACATAATTTGATCCAGCTAATGACAGAGAGAGAGAGTTAGGTTATAGAGCTTGAGTAATGGTGCTATAGAAACTATTGGATAGCCACTGATACAAACTATTGGCTAGCTACTGGCACACAGAAAACAAGAGAACACTTACTGCTTCTTGAGTTGTGTCATGGGACAGACATTGTTGGCTTTCGTGTTGAGAGTGATCTTCCTTAGTCCTTCAAACCAAACCTACAAATAGAAACATGTCAGCAAATTGTAACTTCTATATTCTACAGATATAAACAATGACAGGCTTACTCGAAGAGATGGGTGACATCAAGACATAACTAGTAAACAGGTAGCAATTCTTTTTAATAACAATAACCAGTTTGTGTGTACCTTGGCAACATCAGGGTCCCTGGCTATTAATAAGGTGTATGTAATGTTTACCAAGTCCAGACCACTACAGACAGTTACTGTACGAGAGTCTAGGCTGTGAGGACTCTTTTCTAGTATATCAGCCAAAACTTTGGTGTCCTGGAAGATGAAGTCATGAATTAAATAATGCAAAGTGGAGATGACAATGTCAAGAGTGACCCATTCCACCACTAGAAATAACCATCAATTGGAAATACCATTCAATTTCTAGTTGTCTAGAACCATAATCGACTTATATTTTCAGTGTTTATTGAAAAATAGTTAACAGTTTAAGTAAGTTAAACATCTTAACAAAGGACTATATATAGACAGTATAAGGAATGCTAAAAAATACTATGTAAATGGTAAAAAAAATAATGACTAGACTTAGTTTACTATAGGTGTAATCATTCTTGAATCAATAAATGTCCAAGAATTGTTAATATTTACTTACACTGACTTTAGGGGCCAAACCAAGCCTGATGTCATTAACTTGGGAACATTCTAGTACCTGACCTTCCTGAAGAAGACATAGCAGTCAAGAGAACATAGTAATGAACATAATGATAACAGAGTCGAAAACCATGTCTGCTTAGTATGGCTTTAATACACTGAATGACTACACAACACACATTTCGTGAACACAATCTTACAGACGAGTTACAAGCACATGTAAACATAAGAACGACAACCGATACAGCATATGATTTTCATAACAAACATAGAATATATAATTAATGAATGGAACATAGAATACAGTCTTTGCAATCTAGGTTACATTTACATTAGGGATACTAGTATACTGAGTTTTACTTTTTATTAATGGCTTACTTCTGAACCCTACCGTGCATGTCCAGAACAATTAGAAAGCTGTTTAGTTCCTAAGGGGATAGCATTTTGCATCAATACTAAAAAAGAATGTAGGAAGGTGCTGGTTTCCTAAGGATGTTGCCAGGGTTCAACTCTTTAGAAAGTCAATGTGTGCAATGCCTAAGATGATTGCTTCTGTTTTATTTTTAAAAACATTTCACCAAGTTCCGAAGGAGATTTGACTGGTTTCATTCTGAGAGAAATCGGTCTGAATTCTAATTCAGAATGGTCTGGGTTCTATTCCAAAGAAGGTTGGAGTGTGTTTAATTAAACAAGAAATACTTCTAAATCACCATTAGACTATTTTCACTTGAAAATTTCAAGCCTCTATTGGGTTCTAAATATAAAATAATAAAAATAATAATAATTCTAGCTTTTATATAGCGCTACTTTCATGCTTATAGCATGCTCAGAGCGCTATGGTCCAATCTCATTTGTGGACCAGTGGGGGGGTATGGGGTATCTGCGAGAAGGTTTTCCGTGCTGTCTTTAGGCGCTCTATAAACACAACTCTGCCTTAGTCGGGCTTCGAACCTCAAGCCCCCTTCATAGGTAGCCAAGCCAAGTTCAAGTGTACTTGGCCTCTCAACCACGCTATTATCAACATAACTCTCCATCTTTGCATTTCGTGAATTTTCTCCCTAGACAAACACTGCCTAAATTAACATGGTTATTCAACTAGTGATCTCAACATAAGCATAACATGATCATGTATATATGCTGTCTTTAAAAGTAGAGAATCTTCATAATACAAGTCTGTATGTTGTCTTTACAAGTAGAGACACTTCATAATACAAGTCTATTAGTATGTTGTCTTTACAAGTAGAGACACTTCATAATACAAGTCCATTTGTATGTTGTCTTTACATTATAATATAGAAGTAGAGACACTTCATAATACAAGTCTATTTGTATGTTGTCTTTACAAGTAGAGACATTTCATATTACAAGTCTATTTGTATGTTGTCTTTATAAGTAGAGACATTTCATAATACGTCTATTTGTATGTTGTCTTTACTAGTAGAGAAACTTCATAATACAAGTCTATTTGTATGTTGTCTTTACAAGTAGAGACACTCCATAATACAAGTCTATTTGTATGTTGTCTTTACAAGTAGAGACACTTCATATTGCAAGTCTAATTGTATCTTGTATTTACAAGTAGAGACACTTCATATTGCAAGTCTAATTGTATCTTGTATTTACAAGTAGAGACACTTCATATTGCAAGTCTATTTGTATGTTGTCTTTACAAGAAGAGGGTAAATATAAATGCAAAGGAAAATCGTGTTATAATTATGTCTGTAAGTTTCTTTTCTTTTTTTCATTACACATCATTGAAACCCATGTTGATCCCACTTTAGCAACTCCCCTGAATCCCAGCTGTCTAAGGGGGTTGTGTATGATTTTTTTTTATTGGGAGGAGGGGGTGCAACTGGTAAAAATTTGAGACACACTGAAGTATGTAGTAACATTTTTTTAGAAATTTTTCAAAAATTGCAACCAAAATTATTTGTAGCCAAAAAAAAATTAAATATTTGGCTCTTTAGAGCTCTGTATTAATTGTGCATAAATGTTGAGGTACCTAAGCACTGACATATATCTTTTAAAAATGTCTTCTATTTCAAAAAAAGTGTTTAATCCATGTGGGTGTCACCCCCCTTCCTTGTGGTTCCCCTAGTAATCTATACATGTCCATTAAGTTCTTTTGAAATATGCTTGATTTATGTTCAGCGAATGTAGGTCATCTTTGTAGGCTAGACCTCGTGTGAGGGTAATCAATGTCTAGACAGTACTGCACACATGTATAAAAAGATTGTCTATACAAGGAAACGAGGTTCTAACTGGGCAAAGGGGGCCAGCAGTTCCGAAAAGTCAATTCCTTTACAAACAGTGCCAATTGAACGCATGGAACTAATGATTTTAAAATATATTTTTTCCCTCTAGTTATATATTTTGAAAAGGTTACTAAGAACTATGGAACAAAAGAATGCTAGAACAAAACGAGACTATTAAATGGGCATAGTGTGAACAGCTGTAAGAACAGATTTGAGTTGTCTGGTCACAAACATGTCTCTTTCCCTGAACCAGCTTAGGTCGTTCCTTCAGACCCACTACGTCCTCCTAGCAGTATGGCAGGGAATACTATCTTATCTTATCTTATATAATACAGACGTTACTTCCAAAAAAAAGAGGATGATTGCGTCCTACGCGTCATGCACAGAAATCATAGGTTTTAGAGTGTGATTAGCTTCCCGTGAGTTGTGTACAGTAAGTATCAGTGGTAGGCCTGGAGGACAGATGATGATAAAAATGATAAACTGAATACTAGCAAGAGTTCAAACACGGAAGACCAACGTGTTGATAGTCCACACCACATGACCAGGCACGCACCAATCGTTTCTAGCAACAGACTGCCTAGGAGACATCTAAGTGCTACAGACAGCGAAAAAAGATTGAAGAGTCGTGAGGACAAAGATGAAAAGAGATTGGAACAAACTATTTTGTTTTCCTTTCCCTTTTTGACCACCCCCACCTCCCGTCACCCTTTTTGCAACTGCCGCTTCTCCCCCTTTACTACGCCGCTGGAAACACGCACGTTATCAACAACTTCAGTGCGCGGTCCAGTAAGAAGAAATAAAAAAAGAATTGAGGATCAAAGTGTCACTGGAATTACGGCCCCCTCGAGACGTGTTGAAACGTCATTATTAGAAAGCGTCTTCAATCTCTGACCGTGTCGTGTACGCAGGCGCCGCAGTCGATGAATCAATAAACACGCTCAGCCAGAGACTTGGGCTCATAGACTGCATGCTCTGTCCTCCAGGCCTACAACTGATACTTACTGTACACAACTCACGGGAAGCTAATCACACTCTAAAACCTATCATTTCTTCCCTCGGTAAAACCCGGTTTCAAAGTAACGTAGTGCCTACCTTTTGGGGGAATGTGTTTTTGTTTGGGAGGGAGATGGAGCTTGGAAAGATATGTTAAACAATACGATAAACAATACTTCTTAAAGGAAAGCAGACATATGCATGGAGGCAGGTTTTAGATGTACTTAAATACTGGTTGCGCAAAAGGGGTAGAGAAATTATTTTTTTTTTTTTGTTTGAGAAGGAGAGGGAGCTTGAAAAGATATGTTAAAAATAACAATTCTTCTTAAAGGAAAGCAGACATATGCATGGAGGAAGGCTTTAGATGTACTTAAATACTGGTTGCGCAAAAGGGGTAGAGAAATTATTTTTTTTTTTTGTTTGAGAAGGAGAGGGAGCTTGAAAAGATATGTTAAAAATAACAATTCTTCTTAAAGGAAAGCAGACATATGCATGGAGGAAGGCTTTAGATGTACTTAAATACTGGTTGCGCAAAAGGGGTAGAGAAATTATTTTTTTTTTTTGTTTGAGAAGGAGAGGGAGCTTGAAAAGATATGTTAAAAATAACAATTCTTCTTAAAGGAAAGCAGACATATGCATGGAGGAAGGCTTTAGATGTACTTAAATACTGGTTGCGCAAAAGGGGTAGAGATAGATAGAGATAAAGTGCAACTAGATCAAGCTACATTTTGTTTTACATGGGTAGACAGAAAGAGATACATAAGTAAGCCCTGAGCAGGCTATAAATAGATGTACTCAGTGTCGTATGCGGACGCCGCTTCGTGTATCTCCCCCTTTTGAATCGTTGCTAATGAGACAGTCTGGCTAATGACGGTTATCTGTGTACATAGACCAGATAGGATGTCCAGCCCAAAGAGTAATTGCTCAACAAAAAGATTGTAGTGCTGTATGTAATCTGGGCTAATATACTCTGTGTCTGTGTGTAGTGCTTGTGTCCTATAAGGAAGTAAATCTAGATCAGGCTGATAAGAACTGAGTCTAGCAATGGCCGCAGTCACACAAACATAAACCACATCAGTCTCTCTCCAAACAATGACCAAACCTGATACAAAACCACAGGATCTAGTAGATACATTCAGGGCAAAACGTTTTCTTTCAAGGGGTGGGAGGGGGGGGGGAGGAAAGTCAATTTGATCGAAGTAAAATATAATTGTCTAACAGCCCAGCCCCCCTTTGTCTAAAACTGCGCTTCTGTACTTGGTGGCGTTCACACATTAAATAAGCGTGTGACCCGGTCAGATCAAGTACAGTGAGTTAGAGCGATACCAATCGTTCGGTTGGAGACAAGAGTTTGGGTTTTCCTACATGTGTTGTTTTGTCATTCCTGTGGGATAATGGGCCTCATTCACCAATCGTACATAAACAACATTTAGCCACGTGATAAAACAACAAAAAATCGTATCACGTGACAGCCTGTATGTATTACGTAATTTGTATAGAAGATATAGACAGGGCCGGTCTTAGGCCACTGCGGCCGCATGGGCCCCGCACTTTCATAGGCCCCGCGCGATGCAAATTCTAGGTGTAAATTATTAAATTAAACCATTTTATGTTATTATTAAAGGGTTCCTGGAATTGTCCTGAAATTATAAAATATAAGAAAAAGTCATGAAAATCTCAGTTTCGCATAGGGCCCCGCAATCTGTAGGACCGGCCCTGGATATAGAGAATCAGGGGGGGTAAATGTTGTTTGTTTACGATTGGTGAATGAGGTCCATAGCTTTTCGTGTCTCGTAGAGCGATGTGGGACAATCGCGTCCCGAAAGTTATTCTCTACGGGCAACTCGCGTCTGGTTCCAGAAAAACTGGCCGCCCCCCACCTCCGTTACGTGGATGTAATAAAAACAGGACCTCAAAACCAGTGAACATTGATACTGACCACTGGGAAGACATAGCCCTAGACCGGACTAGACGGAGAGAGACGGCGACCATGGGCCTCAGCTCTGGAAGAAAAGCGTGCCATACGAAAAAATGGCCGGCTCCTCTACCACCAAAGCGAAAAAGCCACCTTGGATATTTGTGGTCGGGAGTGTCTCTCCAAATTAGGGCTCCACAGCCACATGAAAAAGAGTTCGACCATAGTCTCTCTACGACAGAAGAAGGCCAACATAAAGAGCGATGTATTGACTATTGAGTTTGATACTTGATAAAGGTAGATGCTTAGCATGTCTAGCAGAGCGATCTACTGACAGTTTGACACTTATAATGGACAGTTGTTTGGTTAGAGAGACTGGATGTAAACTTGTGTTACAATTTAAATATCAATTTTACATTTAATAAACTCTATGTCCGTTAGAACTTCGTAAATAGTGTTATAACCCTAGTGGCGGACTGAAAGGGTTAATGTGTGTGCGGCCTACTGACACGCATGATTCAGGCCAATCACACAGGTCAAGGGCTGTTGAACAAGGGACATTACTGCTAATGCACGCAATTTGATCAATGTTATGGTCATGTGACCAAAAAAAAAACTTTACAGACGAGAGACAGTGTGTTAGAAAGGACAGTTGAGTCCAGGACGCAAGGCAGTAAGGACAGTGTTCTACAGAGTGAGTCCTTGAAAATGTAGCTGCACGAGTCTAGAAGTAGACAGAGAAAGATTTGTAGTGTTTAGTAGACAGTTCGATTGTGTTAAAGCATCTGAATTTGATGTAGCCAATTGTGTTGTATTGGCTTTTCATGTATTTGTCATTAAACCGCCACATTACTTGAGACACTTGTTGTCAAGTTCTTGTGTTAGATGTGATGTGCTGTGTTTACAGAAGGCCTGATTAGGAGAGAGAACGTAACAATATATATGTCAAAAGGAAGTTGGGTGAACTCTATGCACAGTGCTAATTAAACGCCTACAACTAAAATACATGTCGCGCCCATCGTGTGACAGTAATACCACTAGAAAATAGACTCTTTCAAATCAAGATAGAAGCCATTGTGGAGAAAACGCAAAACTGTAACTTCCCATAGCTGGCTCTCTCCAGCTTTCCAATCATAGCATGCAAGCAAAGAAGACAATGAATTGAAACAACTTCATGAACCTTATTGGTTGAGTCTTGCCACATTGACACATTGAAAAATAAATTTGGGGGGGGGGGGGGGAGGGAGTAAATACGATGTTAATTTTTTCTCATTCATATGTGTTTTTTTCACAACGCAATCATGGATGTCAACTATATAAAACTAGTAAGTGATATATGAACACAGGTAACCGTTGCAGCCGGTGGATTTCTGTTAGTTGAGGGCTACAACATTGTAAACAAGTTTCTGGTCTATGGGGGCCGTTTAGAACAAACCCAATGTCCAAAACTATGGAACGATTCCTAGGGAATGTTTTCTTTCTGATGTTTTATTTGTTGACACTGATGGACTTTCATAGGAACCTAAGGCCAATGTGCGGTAATTACTTACAGCATCTATATAGACTAGCAGTCTTTCATCCATGAAGAAAGCAGCCGTTCGCTTTGATACAGCTTCACCCTTTACTCTCTTATCCCTCAGAGCGGTTTGTCGCTGACTAAATATTCTGCTATGCAGCATAGCGTATAAATGATGGAGTCACCAGCCACAAAAAATAAATCAATGGTTGATTCATCTGTTAACCAGAAGATGACTGCTTACAAATTATTGGGCTACTGGTTGATTCATCTGTTAACCAGAAGATGACTGCTTACAAATTATTGGGCTACTGGTTGATTCATCTGTTAACCAGAAGATGACTGCTTACAAATTATTGGGCTACTGGTTGATTCATCTGTTAACCAGAAGATGACTGCTTACAAATTATTGGGCTACTGGTTGATTCATCTGTTAACCAGAAGATGACTGCTTACAAATTATTGGGCTACTGGTTGATTCATCTGTTAACCAGAAGATGACTGCTTACAAATTATTGGGCTACTGGTTGATTCATCTGTTAACCAGAAGATGACTGCTTACAAATTATTGGGCTACTGGTTGATTCATCTGTTAACCAGAAGATGACTGCTTACAAATTATTGGGCTACTGGTTGATTCATCTGTTAACCAGAAGATGACTGCTTACAAATTATTGGGCTAATGGTTGATTCATCTGTTGACCAGAAGATGACTGCTTACAAATTATTGGGCTACTGGTTGATTCATCTGTTAACCAGAAGATGAATGCTTACAAATTATTGGGCTACTGGTTGATTCATCTGTTGACCAGAAGATGACTGCTTACAAATTATTGGGCTACTGGTTGATTCATCTGTTGACCAGAAGATGAATGCTTACAAATTATTGGGCTACTGGTTGATTCATCTGTTAACCACAAGATGACTGCTTACAAATTATTGGGCTACTGGTTGAACAATGTTTTAATATTGTCAGAAGAAGAAGTCCACATCATTTTAATCTTCTTGGTGCAATATACAAACAACAATTTAAAAACCAATTACGGTTTGTTAATTTAGCTACTTGTCACTAGCAGAGCTGAGTTGAAAAAAAGGAGGGGGGCTATTAGGGCGCCAACATTTCCTCCTTATTTCGTATATTCAACAATTTTTGTAGACCTGCGCAGAGCCTGAAGTATATTCTCTTATTTAATCATGACTTTTAATAACTTGATCTAGATCCGCACTAGCTGCTTCGTACATATTTGTTTGGTCATGGTTAGTGTTTCTAGAACATTTCAACAAGAAATGATAATGTTAATCCTCTAGACTTGTTTCCAATAACATGACTATTATATCATAAGATGCCGGGGGTGTTACAAAGGAACACTAATTTTTAATATTTATTTTTTATTTCAATACATGCTGAAATACAACTTTATCATATTGTATTTCAAAACTTTGGTGAGAAAACTACTTATATCTAGATCTCGGAGATTTTCTGGTACGATTCAACATTTTTTCAACTGCCGTGTTTCAGGTGCTACAGTGAAACAATGTGGGACACCATGTCTATTAATGTCTCCTGTTAATTACTATGTAGCCTTTTCCGGAGTTTTCAAGTTTTTTTATCATTTTCCATTACATTCTGAAAACCTTTCTAAACCCTACTGGAGGCATCTACAGTGCTCCCCCAGACTCACAGTGGGCTTAAATGAATTTTATTTGGATATAGAAAGGTGCCACTGGTAAAAGATTGAGAAACACTGTTGTACTCTCATTTGGAGACAATACTCTCTAAACTTGTATGTTTTGTGTGCTACTTACCCTTCCTTCACTTTTCCAACATATAAAGAATCCATACTCATCCACTTTGACCATACAGTTAGACTCATAGACAGAATATTCCTGAAACAGACAAAAGAACAAGAGAAACTGTAATATTAATTGACACTGTAACAGTCTCAACAACATCTCATATACATAACTTGTCTTCAGTTTAAAAGAACTATACAATGCGGGCTGCCTTATCTTCAATTTAAAAGAACTATACAATGCGGGCTGTATTATTTACTCATCAGTTGTATTAAGAAAAAAATTTATTGGCTGGAGAACAATTTTTGTAACAAATTTGTTGTTGTTGCTGCTGGTTTTCTGTTGATTATGAATAGATTTATGATAAGCTAACTATATTTCTTTTTTTACTGTTGACTGTGAATATGCTTTGACAATGTTTGTATGCTTTATTGCCAATAGTTGACTATTCTTTAACCCAAAAATTTTTTTTGATTGCTGTTAATTTACAAATGACTTAGGAAATAATTTACTAAATTGAACTTAGTATCATAAGGAAGTCAGTACAACGGAAAAATTTAAAAAAAATGACAATAGCACCCTGGTAGTTCATATCAGCAATCATTTCACAGCGCAAGCACTGTAGGAGGATTTTGTGATATTTAAAACACAAAGTCTATGTCATCTTTATCATAAGAACTAAGGATCATTAGTCTTAACAAGATCACTTACAGCTAACAGCTGTCAATAAGATGAGCGACTGATTAAATTTGATCTCCCTTTAATTACTTATCCAAAAGTTGCCATCTTGACATTAAATATAGTGCTACCACCATAAAGATGCATAAAATAAACAAAAAAACAACTAAGCTGTGTACATTGTGACCTAATCCTGAAACCCAAACTAAATACCTTGAGGAGAGACTTAGAAAGATGAAATATCTTATTTTAACCAAAATGTATAGATCCAATAACAACAGTAGCCTACATTATAAAATGATGCTTACCTCATCCCAGATATCAAATACACATCCTATTTGAAGAACTTCAGGTACTGGTATACGCCAGTTAAATTCAAATGGCTTGGCCATCAGTTCATCACATGCACACCTACTCAAGAAATAAAGAAATATATTTTTATGATGAGATTCGAGCACATTAAAACAGTGATGCCCAACCTAATTCAACCTGTGGGCCATTTTAATATCCGACACTCGTGACGCGGGCCACATGAACGAAAAGGTAAAAAAACTAAATGAAATTGACTTGAAACTATTTGATTAGAAACCCGTGGATCTAGTACTTAAAAGTTTATCTTGTTTTTTTTCAGGCGTCAGAAAAATTCCTTCATCTCTCTACTTAAAATAGGAGCAACTTTGTAGCTAGCTTTATTACCCATTCATTTCCTTGTCCCATCGAGCCTCCAATCTCTAGGCGTAGTTTAACAATCTTTTGTTCGCTGCTCAAACCAAGAATGACGTCATATTTGTTTTATAATGTTTTAAGTATGTTGTTTTTGACAGCCACACTTTCTTTATAAAACAAATATGTTGGCTTATTATCATCTTCCACATAAATAAAAGATAAACCCACGTTGCGGGCCGGATGTGACCTGCGGGCCGTATTTTGGGCATCACTGCATTAAAAAAATAAAAACATATGATATGAATCAATTCAATTTCATGTGAATGTTTAGAAAAGAAAAAGTCAAATTGTTAACTTGAAACACAAAAACATTTAATACCAGATGTAATTTCAACTAGAAAGAGTTAATCTTTCAACTATGGTCAATAATCAAATTTCTTTTTCAGGCCCCTGTAAATTGGCGTAAATTTATGAAGTACCAAATACTGGAAAGACATGACAGAAAAATCTGGTAGTCATTCATAGGCTTATTCACTACCAAACATCCTCCACATTCAAATCACTCAAAATACCTGACAGATATTTGTAACATGTAACAAACAGTTCCATTTGTAGTCAACTATATTTTTTTAACTCTGTACTAACAGTACATGAAGGAAACAGTCTTTTAATACCCAACAAAATAAAACAAGATTTTGCTCAAAGAATTGGCTTTTAAAAATGAGATGAGGTAGCCTTTAACAATGTCAGCTAGTTTTAAAACAGATGTTAGATGTTTCAAAAACTTCATTATAAATTACTTTGAATTACTTATTGAATTATTACTACAGATTTTTAAATATGTTGAAATTATCATCATTTTGTTTTTGTAATAGCGAAAAGCTTAAATAACTAGCATAAAAAAATATTCAGTACTAACGAAAAGAACGAGCATACATATTCACGAGAAAAGCCAAATGCTAACACTTAGATCTACATTAAACCAACATATATTCTGTGTTTTTTGGTCTGATTAGTTTTATAAACATTTGGTAGATTTGAGCGCTGTAATAGCTAGTCAATTAATTTCCTGTGGAATGTGGAATTTTTTTTTCTTCTAAAATCAGTTATAAATATCTTTTTTTTTACAAACAGGCATACTTTTTCTTAATTTTTTTTGGGGTGAAATGCGCCACTTGTGACTTGTAATTATTTGTGCTATTAGCCGCTTTTGGCGCATGCACCATAGGTTGGCCTCCACTGATCTAAATTCTAGATCTTATGATCAAGACTCTAATCAGTCTAGTAGAGTCTAGAGTAGTAGAGACTAGACTGACTAGACCTACTGATCTATTCTAGATCTAGACCTATCATCTATTCTAGTGTCACTATTGACTAGATTAGTCACTAGATTCTAGAACTAGAAGGAGGTTAGTCATCATTGTCATTGTGATACTGATATCTGACAAGTCTTACTAACCTAATTACCTACCTAGTTAACCTAGCTAGGCTAGAAAAAAAACTAGATCGAGATCTAGAATTAGAACAGATGTTGATGTAGAATTGTAGATCTATAGTATACTAATATCCTATAGGCAGTATAGGCTATGCCTATACAGTACAGTCTTTATAGACTTTATGTGACTATAGTCACTATTGACTATACTCTCTATAGTCACTCTAGATTTTCTACAGTCTACAGTAGTCAGTATAATTATACTGAGTATATAGATCTATATATATATACTATATATATTAATTATATTATTATCATATAGACTAGATCTAGTAATTATAATCTATTATAAATATATAATATATATATATATAGTATATATATAGTAGTTTATTTATTTCGGACATTACATGAATTCGGACATTCGCTGTTTTTTGTGGTCATTAAATAATTATTTTAATATGTATTATAAAACTAGCGCGCTGTATAATGTGCTTGTCCATTTTCCAATAATTTTGACCCAATTTCCTTCCATTTAGCTGTCTTTTTATGTACGAAAAACAAATTTCAAATTTGTTAGTCAGGTTGTTGTTTTTTCCTATGTTACCCGGATGACTTTACCTCTTCCTAGAGTTAGGACTATATTTTTTGATTGGCTAAGTCTACACTAATGAGCCCGGCATTAATTATTCTGTTTTTGGAGCTAATTTATTTGATTTATAAGCCAAGTTTTCTAATTCCATACAAAAAAAAAATTAATACGTTGTCCGAATTAGATTACGATTTTCTTACCAAAATTTATTTCGGACAGCCAGTTTTGGACATCAATAAAAATGATCTTATATTATATTTGTTTGTTTGTTGTTGTTTTTTTTAAATAAAGAATAAATGGGCAAATGTTTGGAGTGAGCTTGGTACATTGAATGAAGTTAAATGCTTAGATCTAGACCTACTAGATAGATCTAGATTTATATAGAGAATATAGAGGATTCAGAATGGCTATCGTAACCTGTAGGGGCCTACTATACTACAAAAGATCATCTGTATTAAATCTAGAAATTTATTAAATTAATAAAGAAAAAAAACACAAACATTCAACACACATCTAATCATGCAAACCCCAAACATTCAACACCCATAAAATAAACAAACATAAAATAAGTCTAAAAGTCAGTGTAGAAGTCACTATTCCAGTGACCTAATTTTGATAGAATAAGTGTGTTCATATTTTTATTTTTTGTGTTCGTATTTATGCATAGTTTGAAAACATCGTAATGATTTCCTGTGAGGGGCTATGCCTGGGGATCTTAAAATTTAGTTAATGTCAATATAGAATTAAAATCTGAGTTTATTGCTGCCTAAATATAGAGACTGTCCGAAATAAATTATGGTGTCCGGAATCAAATAATGTGGGTCAAATGTGTCCGAATTAAATGAAAACACTCGGCCTCTTTGACCTTAAATATAATAACAAATATAGGTTTGGGGAACAAATATAAGTAGTCATCCTTATTCTCCTTTAACTAAAGAAGATTTTGATACGTCATTTTCTTTTCTATGTCAAACCATTGTAAAAAAATGCGCTGTCAAAGTCAAACTTTCAAATTTGGGCCTATAGGTGTCCGAATAGCATAAACTACTCTAGATCTACTAATTAATAATATAATCTAGAATCTAGACTATTAAATCTATAGACTCTAGACTAGATTGGGCAGACTAGATAGATTAGATTCTTATTTTAGAGTCTAGAATAGTCTAGATCTAATCATCGCCTGTTTCAAGGTGCGTTTATCATAGTCTGCTAGTCTAGTCAAGATTAAATCATTCATAATATGATTAAAATTATTAATTAGTCTAGATCTAGATCTAATATTAAATTATCCACTTTAAAAATAATTAAAATATCGATTATCATTAATAATGATTATTTAGGAAATCATTCAATCTTATATTGAAGGTAATATTAGATCTATAGAAAGTAACAGTCTTACTGAATGCAAAATATTAACCAAAGTCATTGAGATTGTTCATTTCCCAAATGAATAAAATATTGCTTTCATGAAATCACTATTTTTGTAGAAATCAACCAGCCATTTTGTTCTCAGGGCCAGTACTCTGTTGACATCACGGTCCAATCGGCTTCAATCACTTGTTCACGTGACCATATAATTCAAGGCATAAGTCGAAGGTTGCTTATCTCTAGACCTCCAGGGATGCTTAAAATTAGTGCTTTTTAAGATCTTAGAATTTTTGCGACACATCTAACTCTAATTACTATCATAAAAAAATAATTGAGGAGCCTATCATGGCAAATAAAATTGTAATTCATTTAATATCTTGATCTGAAACTAATATTTAAGAAATTAAAGCGATTTCCTAGTTATATTATAACAATTTTCAAAAGTTATATACAACTTTATTGCTTCACCTTCACCTATTCCCTTCGTCTGTTGGATTTGCCGTCTTTCTCCATTCCTCTATGATATATCTTTTGCCATGGATAGATCCTCTTTCAATCGCATGCCCGCCCATTCTTTTGTGTTGTCTTCCCATCCCTTTCTCTATCTGTCTCTTCTTTTTTTTTCCTGGTAGGCCTACTGTTCCCTGAAGGAAGGTCCTTGCAAGCCCTGAAGGCTTTGTATTGCCACTTCTCTTTTATATTCAAGTTTCCTGTTTTTTTCTGAATATTTTTAGCGACCTCGATAGGTAAAAGCTGTAAGCCTATTTGTATTTTTCGTCCGTCATATTTAGAATTTATGAATTTACCATTGGCTTGATCGAGGTCCAAATTGGTGTAAAGGTATTTTGGCTTTCTAAAAGCGCATAATTTTAAATATGTTTTATATATATATATATATATATATATATATATATATATATATATATATATATATATAATTGTTGTGTGTGTGCATAGTGCATGCAAAACGTATGAAATATAAAAAGAAACACGATTTTAAAAAAATGTCATCTTCATTAGCTGTTCGACTTTCAATATATCTTTAGTCTTCATTACCTTCGACTAGCAGTTGGCTATATTATCGTCATTACCTCTTCGACTAGTTGTAGGTTATAATATCTTCATTACCTTTTCGGCTTTAAGTAGCTCTATTATCTTCATTACCTTTTCTACTAGAAGTAGGCGATATTATCTTCATTACCTTTTCAACTTTCAGTATCTATTATCTGTGAGCTTGCGCTCCCAGAGCTATATTTTTATATATTTTATTTTTATAGGCTAGTGCCAAACTTATTATTTGTACTTCCGCTTTTTGTGTATAAAAAGTGATGCCACGCTGTTTTAAAACAGTTCAGTGTACAGTTGACCAGTGGTCAGTACCATATCTGTCTGTGTGACAGCTGAATATCTTTGTGGTCTGTCATCTAATTATATTTTTATTCCTGTTCCTGGGACGGCCTGCTATTATTACTGATGTGTTACTGCTTTGAGCTGCTGTTTATAACTACTGTTGTTAGTCTACTGCAGTACTGCTGTTGTTAGTCTACTGCCTGTAGGCTGTTGTTAGTCTACTGCCTGTAGGCTGTTGTTAGTCTGCCATTAGACTGCCATCGCCTCCTTGTACCTTTTTTTGTTATATTTTTTTAATTCTAAGCTTAGGTCTAGGGTAGTAATAGTTAGATAATTGGTTTGGTTAGTCTGTTAGTGTTTGTAGATTTAGAGGGTTTTAGTTAGTTGCTGAGTTCAGTTGTAGTGTTAGTGTAGCTCTATATGTTATATTTTATTATTGATTTATTTGTGTATGTAAATAAAGTTTCCTTTTGTTTTATTTACCCTAAAGTAAAAGTTTTGTTATTGCTTTCTTTTAGTTAGCTAGATTAGTTTAGTTTAGTTTAATTGTGCTGTCTGGTTGCTTAGGCGACTCTAGCCCCTTGGTCGCAGACCGAGGTGCACAGATTGGGCCCACCCAGTAGAGCTACCACCTGCCTACTGTTATAAATGAATTTAATGTTGAGCAGCAGAAGAGAATAGGCCACCACAGCTCGCGCCTGCCTGACCTGCTCACATTTTTTTGGTGTCAGAAGTGGGATCTGTGCTTAAGTAATCAGACGCACATTATTTTTTTAGATTAGGTTGTTGTTAGGTTCCTTTTAGGCTTTTGTTAGGTTGATTTAGGTTTTGGTTAGGCTTCGTTGGCGCAGTGTTAGGATTTATTAGGTTGGCATTGGTGTTAGGATTTGGCATCAGTATTAGAGAATTTATTTTGTTGTAGGTTTTTTGGAAATGGATAGTTTAGTTTGCAGTAGGAGTTTTGTTTTATTTTTTTGCTATCTGTTATTTGTTGTTTTAAAGTGTGGGGCCTAGAAGTTTTAGTATGATGTAGTTCTAAGAAGTTGTTGTAGTGTGAGGTAGTTAGTATTGTTGTTATGGGTTAGGGTTAGAGTTGAAGTGTTAGGTTAGGTTGGCAGAATGGCAGCAGCGGCAGGAAGGATGCAGCGGTCCCAGGCTGAAGTTGAGGGGCCTCGGAATGGCATGATCCGAGGACAAGTCTGCAGCTCTCCCATGCCTTCGGAGAGATGTCAGCCCAATGTTAACGGATGGCGAGATGGCAGTTGAAGTCTGGACTGATGGGTCATCGCCAAACTTTGTTATTGGATGTGTTAAGCGATACTACCAAAACTTAGACAGTTCCAGCACGGGTTTTTTTTGCAAGTAGCCATGTACTGGACTGACAGAGGTGCCCCACTTCCACCTCTGTGTTATAAACAACTGGGCCAGTTTGTCCAATTAGGACGACTGTCCGCCCAGTTGCAACGTATGGTTTAATGGCCCTCACATCTTGAGGTCGCCAATGAAGAAAGCCTTCCACGTCATCTTTCTGCAAACCACTTGGATTTCACTCCTCACTTACTGGGTGTCTTGTGTCAGCCGCTGGTCATCTCTACTGGACAGCGGTGGTGGACCGGCCAGAGATGTAGAAGTCGTCAAGAGCAGAGCAAACCTGTCGTGTCTTTTTCCCTTTTATTAAATGTTTTTTATATGTTCTTATCACACTGTGCATTGTGTGGCTCCTTTTATACTTTGACTTGTTTTAATGTATTTATGCATATTATTTTTAATTTGTATTTATGCTTTTATGTATTAGTTTGTAGTAACTCTATGAGTACATGTTATCTACATGTGTATTTAAAAGCTTTTTTTAAAGCTTAGTAGTTGCTGTACCTATCTGAGAATGTACAGAATCAAGAGTATTTTCTGGTGTTTTTAGCTGATGAAGTGTATATTTTTTTGCTTTTGTCCTTGTAAAGCAATGTAATCTAAGTCATGTCATGGAGATGTATATTTTTGTGTGAAATAGATTTTAGTGTGTATTTTCTTTGATGGTAGAATATGTCAGCAGTATGTATGTAATGCATTTTAAGTAGTTTGTTAGTATTTTGTTTTGCGAGGACGCAAAAATTTAAGGCGGGATGAATGTGAGCTTGCGCTCCCAGAGCTATATTTTTATATATTTTATTTTTATAGGCTAGTGCCAAACTTATTATTTGTACTTCCGCTTTTTGTGTATAAAAAGTGATGCCACGCTGTTTTAAAACAGTTCAGTGTACAGTTGACCAGTGGTCAGTACCATATCTGTCTGTGTGACAGCTGAATATCTTTGTGGTCTGTCATCTAATTATATTTTTATTCCTGTTCCTGGGACGGCCTGCTATTATTACTGATGTGTTACTGCTTTGAGCTGCTGTTTATAACTACTGTTGTTAGTCTACTGCAGTACTGCTGTTGTTAGTCTACTGCCTGTAGGCTGTTGTTAGTCTACTGCCTGTAGGCTGTTGTTAGTCTGCCATTAGACTGCCATCGCCTCCTTGTACCTTTTTTTGTTATATTTTTTTAATTCTAAGCTTAGGTCTAGGGTAGTAATAGTTAGATAATTGGTTTGGTTAGTCTGTTAGTGTTTGTAGATTTAGAGGGTTTTAGTTAGTTGCTGAGTTCAGTTGTAGTGTTAGTGTAGCTCTATATGTTATATTTTATTATTGATTTATTTGTGTATGTAAATAAAGTTTCCTTTTGTTTTATTTACCCTAAAGTAAAAGTTTTGTTATTGCTTTCTTTTAGTTAGCTAGATTAGTTTAGTTTAGTTTAATTGTGCTGTCTGGTTGCTTAGGCGACTCTAGCCCCTTGGTCGCAGACCGAGGTGCACAGATTGGGCCCACCCAGTAGAGCTACCACCTGCCTACTGTTATAAATGAATTTAATGTTGAGCAGCAGAAGAGAATAGGCCACCACAGCTCGCGCCTGCCTGACCTGCTCACATATCTTCATTACCTTTTCAACTTTCAGTATCTATTATCTTCATTACCTTTTCAACTTTCAGTATCTATTATCTTCATTACCTTTTCAACTTTCAGTATCTATTATCTTCATTACCTTTTCAACTTTCAGTATCTATTATCTTCATTACCTTTTCAACTTTCAGTATCTATTATCTTCATTACCTTTTCGACTAGCAGTTAACTATCTCTAATATCTTCATTACCTTTTCGGCTTAAGTATCTCTATTATCTTCGACTACAAATAGGCTATATTATCTTCATTAGAAGTATCTCTTTTATCTTCATTACCTTTTCGAAATGCATGTTCTATGTTTCTGTGCAATATGTTCCATGTTTCTGTGCAATATGTTCCATGTTTCTGTGCAATATGTTCCATGTTTCTGTGCAATATGTTCCATGTTTCTGTGCAATAGGTTCCATGTTTCTGAGCAATATGTTGCATGTTTCTGTGCAATATGTTCCATATTTCTGTGCAATATGTTCCATGTTTCTATGCAATATGTTGCATGTTTCTGTGCAATATGTTCCATGTTTCTGTGCAATAGGTTCCATGTTTCTGTGTAATATGTTCCATGTTTCTGTGCAATATGTTCCATGTTTTTGTGCAATAGGTTCCATGTTTCTGTGCAATAGGTTCCATGTTTCTGAGCAATATGTTGCATGTTTCTGTGCAAATTGTTCCATATTTCTGTGCAATATGTTCCATGTTTCTATGCAATATGTTGCATGTTTCTGTGCAATATGTTCCATGTTTCTGTGCAATAGGTTCCATGTTTCTGTGTAATATGTTCCATGTTTCTGTGCAATATGTTCCATGTTTTTGTGCAATAGGTTCCATGTTTCTGTGCAATAGGTTCCATGTTTCTGAGCAATATGTTGCATGTTTCTGTGCAATATGTTCCATATTTCTGTGCAATATGTTGCATGTTTCTGTGCAATATGTTCCATATTTCTGTGCAATATGTTCCATGTTTCTATGCAATATGTTGCATGTTTCTGTGCAATATGTTCCATGTTTCTGTGCAATAGGTTCCATGTTTCTGTGTAATATGTTCCATGTTTCTGTGCAATATGTTCCATGTTTTTGTGCAATAGGTTCCATGTTTCTGTGCAATAGGTTCCATGTTTCTGAGCAATATGTTGCATGTTTCTGTGCAATATGTTCCATATTTCTGTGCAATATGTTCCATGTTTCTATGCAATATGTTGCATGTTTCTGTGCAATATGTTCCATGTTTCTGTGCAATAGGTTCCATGTTTCTGTGTAATATGTTCCATGTTTCTGTGCAATATGTTCCATGTTTTTGTGCAATAGGTTCCATGTTTCTGTGCAATAGGTTCCATGTTTCTGAGCAATATGTTGCATGTTTCTGTGCAATATGTTCCATATTTCTGTGCAATATGTTGCATGTTTCTGTGCAATAGGTTCCATGTTTCTGTGCAATAGGTTCCATGTTTCTTTGTAATATGTTCCATGTTTCTATGCAATATGTTCCATGTTTCTGTGCAATAGGTTCCATGTTTCTTTGTAATATGTTCCATGTTTCTATGCAATATGTTCCATGTTTCTGTGCAATATGTTCCATGTTTTTGTGCAATAGGTTCCATGTTTCTGTGCAATAGGTTCCATGTTTCTGTGCAATAGGTTTCTGTGCAATATGTTCCATGTTTTTGTGCAATAGGTTCCATGTTTCTGTGCAATAGGTTCCATGTTTCTGTGCAATATGCATGTCGAAAGGACGTTGCAGCAGACTAAGGCTTCGACTGTAGAGTAACCAGATGACTGGCAAAAGGAGGACATGTCCTTCTTTTAGGTGCTGTGTCCTCCGTCCGTCCAAATGTGTGAAAATGTCCGACTTTTACTCTATTGTATACTTCATTTGTAGATTATCTATTAATAAAATTCCAGGTCGACCACGATTTCGACTACGATTTCGACCACGATTTCGTCCAAGATTTCGACCACGAAATGTATGTTGCCTAAAACCAAACAATAGAACAAATTAACGATTATCCATATTTGATTAACATATAGACCAGTGTTTCCCAAACTTTTTCTTTAACTGAACATTTCGAACATTCTTAGTATTTAGCGGAAGATTTCGATTAATTTTTTTTAGAGATTAATTCACGTGGTGGCCTACTAGTTAATTCATCCAGAAGTTCGTGGAGCCACAAATCAGAACACCAGGGTTCCGCGGAACACAGTTTGGGAAACACTGCTATATAGTCTAGGACTATCAGCGTTGAGGTATGCTATTTAATGTTTTCCCACATTTCCTCAAAAACGTTTTCATTATTCATTTCTTGTAAGACAAGTTACCCTATTCCAGTGATTCCCAAACAGTTTCCGTAACGGAACACTTCGCTCTTTCTGAATATTTAGGGGAACACTTTGCTAATTTTTTTTAGAGAGATTAATTCACATGTGGCCGACTAGTTAGTTATTCCAGTAGTCTGTAGAACACCTATTCAGGCTTCGCGGAACACTAGGATTCCGCGGAACACGGTTTGGGAAACACTGCGGCCTAATTCTAAGCAAGACGTTTTGTTGCAGCCGTTTTGGCGTCGGACGTTTTGTCGCAGAGTATTTTAGTCACCTTATATATGTTTATTTTATTATAATGAGCGTGTGACGGTTCTAATGGTGTGCAGAAATAAAATAAAACAATGACAGAAAAAACAACATCTATGCAAGTATTTGTTCACTCGAAACTTTTTTTATGGTATCTCAAAGTAAAAAAAAAAAAAAAGGGGGGGGGGGGGGAACTGATATAATTATACTTTTTGCACACTTCACCTATAATTTATGTGGGGGAGGGGGGAGGATAGGGCGAAATCATGTTAATGACGTGATCTCAGGTAGGGACCTGACCTTTCATTGTTTCTAGATATAGGCTGTACCTATTTCAGATGTTCCTTAAGAACTGCAGACTATTGCATGCTAGCGAAAACCTCCCTCGGGTCGGCAGGGAATTGCGGTGGGCAGGGTTCGAACCCGGGACGATTGAGCCGACACGTCCCAAGCTCATACCACCAGGCCGTCATCCATAGTTCGCAATACGCGTTTATGAAATAGTCGAATTCAAATTTGGAGTGATACAGTAATTAGCTCCTTCTTTTTGATAAGTTGGGGCATGTGTTACAATGGCCAGGAGAAAGTGCTTACACAGTAAGTGTAAGTCACAATGTGACTGACCTGGTAGGCTCTATCTCACTTCTATAATATTTAGATCGTTTGTTCCATCTTTCTGTGTTGAATCTAGGGCAAAGATCTTTTATCTTAAAAACAAAAATAATAATTTAAAAAAAAAAAAACAAGCATAGGAAGAGATCAAATATGACAAAGAAACCGATTCTTTTAAATACTCTTGGTACCGCTAAAAAAAAAAAAATCTGCGACAAAGTGTAGTAACCTTATAAAACAAACTACGAAAACGTCTCTACCATAGGCTTTTATTACACAAGAATGATTAAACAGTTCATAATAACACAGTATACACACAAGACACCAAGCCAGTTTGACACACCAATACAGATCAGTCCACAACACACAACCTTACCTTTACCTATCCCTAAGTCTGTTGGACCGTTGGGGCACCAAGCAAGACTCGTCGACCGTCTTTCTCCATTCTTCCCTGTCTTTTGCCTTGTTTAGAACCTCTTTCAATGGCAGGCCCGTCCATTCTTTTATGTTGTCCTCCCATCGCTTTCTCTGTCTGCCTCTTCTTCTTTTTTCCTGGCACTGTTCCCTGAAGGAAGGTCTTTGCTAGCCCCGAATATCTTCTTTTTTGAAGTAACGTCTGTATTATATAAGATAAGATCTTGTAAGATCTTGTAATATGGCCATAGATTTTGAGCTTGCGTTTTTTCACTATAGTTAGCAGGTCATAATAAGGTCCGATCGCTGCAGTAACCCTGTCTCTAATCTCTTGGTTTGTGATGCGGTCTTTGAACGTGATACCAAGGATCTTTCTGTAGCGTCTCAATTCCATTGCTAGGATCCTCCTCTCTAGCTAACACACAACAAGAAACACAAATACACATCACAAAGTTTATCATTTATATTTATCTTATATAATACAGACGTTACTTCAAAAAAGAAGATGATAGCACCCTACGCGTCATGCATTTAGTCATGCATATTAACCAATGACTTAAATTCTGCCAAGTCACTGGTTTTCCTGGCTAGCTCAGGCAACCCATTCCATGCTCTAATAGCGCTAGGGAAGAAGGAGTATTTGTACAAATTTGTCCTAGCATATGAGACGAGGAATGTGCCTTTATTTTGGTGTCTTTTTGAGTATTTTATTAGATTTTGTTTTTGTATTTGAAGATTATGGTTCAGTGTTTTATGCATAATTGCTACTTTTTAGTCTTTTATCCCGAAGGCTTTTTAAATTTAGGGATTTTACTAAAGGTGTTACTCTAGTCAAATGTGAATATTTGTTTGTTGTTTAGTTTACAGTGTGCTCAAGTTACATGATACAGTGTAGTCCAATGAAGCATACCACAGTCTTATAAGGTAGAGTCACAAAAAACAAAAACAAATATGAAAAAAACTACAGACCCTCACCAACAGTTGTCTAAGCCAGATACATGTATTGGATATTAGGTAGTTTTAAACGTCAACTTGTTCGAGAGAAAAAAATGTTTGTAAAATGTTTTACATGTTTCGAATGTTCTCTCAGAGTTGCAGATAATCTACTTCCTAGTTCAAACCTCCCGCATGACGATGGGGAATAGCAAGGGACGGGTTATGAACCCGGCACCATCGAAACAACCGAACGCCAAGTCCAGCGAGCATACCGCACGACAAGGCAGCCATCCAAGAACCAAACAGAAACCCAAAGCTCAAGACATTAACAAGAGAACATGAACATCATACACCAGAATACACCTAGTGACTACATTGCGTAAAACCAACTACCAGTGTTTCAAGACTGGCTCTTGATGGGAAAGAGTAACGTGGGCAGACCCAAGAAGAGTTCAGTCATAGCGGAAATGAGAATACTGGAAGAAATAGAGAAAGTTGCTCAAGAGTACTCAGAACAAGGTGTAGACGGTGGTTGACTTGTAGCGCCAAACTGCTGGTAGAGAACTAAACCGCTGTAGGCGAATTGTATTTTGTTGTCTGTCCTACACTCGCAACCAGTCGCTAACTTCTTCCCACCGTCGCCATAGAAATACACACACGCATACTCTACAATACCAAGTTCGGTAGAGAGATGTGGTTGCGGCCCCAATGCACCCCTGGGCACCTGGGTGGGTGGGGGGGGGGGTAATCAAGTAAAGTCAAGTTAATAAAGTCACAGTGAAATTAAGCTTAGCACAGGCCTGGTTCAATGATATTGCATTACGAACCATCATGCATTATAATTTAAAAACAGTACACAAACATACATTTTGTCACCACCTCAAAGTTGGTGCCATAGAGTAGAAACCCTAATTCTGTATTGTGTATGTTAATTCCATATTGTGAATCTTATTCACAACCCATGTGGCACTAAGGTGAACACTTTTGACCTTAGGTGAACCAGGGAGTTAAAGGCAGGCAGTCCACATAGAGATCTTGTAGCAAGCACTTGTATTGAGTCACTTAAGATATAAGCAGTAGAGTTAGATGTTTAAAGTAGTTGGTTATAGAATAAGTACTAAGTTGTGATATTCGTATATTACTGTTGGATTAATACTGACCATTCCTGGGTCGAATTGTATGGTGTATTCACTATGTGGTGTTATATTAAACTTATTGTGTCTGCTACACAAAGCGTCATTTCATTATTCAGTGATTTGTAACAAGAACCCAATGTCACCACCATGCCTACATTGATAACCACAGCCACATTCATAACATATAAAATATGCAGTGACACATTTGTACCACAGCTTTTGGGTTTTAAAAAAAAATATCTAGGATGTGTAGGACCAGGGCCGGCCTTGGATAATCGGAGCAGTAGGTGGAGTGCATTTGGTGGCCCCAAATGGAATAGAAAAGAAAAAAAAAATAAAGAGCGAAAAAAAAATTAGACAATTTATTTAAAAAAAAAAAAAGTGCACTTACGCAATAACATCGAGGACAAGTTTCGCTATTTCGTTTCTAAAAAAAAAAATAGTTTATGAGTCCTGTGCGCGGCCCCCACCAATCGGAGGCCGTAGATGGCTGCCTAGTTTGGCTATGCTTAAGGCCGGCCCTGCTAGGATATAATGTTATTTTTGGTTCTTATTTTTCATGTATTCGACAAGCATGCTATCGAGAGCTTTGGGCCTCGTCTCCTCTCTGCAGAATCCAAATGTTGAAATCTTTCTCGATCAAGCTTATTAATTAAAAATAGAATCGTCTTCATCTTTACCTATGAAATAGACTATCATACAGCAATAATATACGTCTTGATAAGACTTAATAGTGTACAGATTGACGATAGCTACACTTCTGACCAAAGGGTCCGCCAGATAAGACACACACAAGAAGCCGCATGCCAACTTATCAGCCAATGCTATTAGCGATACATGCCAGGGAAAGGTAGTCTTTCAAGAGAGAGGTTTGTGAAACACATTTAACCGAATTAAAACAATTAAATTGGCAGAACTGATCATGGCTAATACACTGGACGATCTCAGAGGGAAGAGACACTTTGATTATATTGTCATAGGCTGTGGTGGGATCGGTAGTGGCGCTGTTTACTGGCTGTCAAAGAGAGTTGGCAAAAGTAAGTTTTCAATTAGATCTAAAGACTTAACATTTGTGTTGACTCGTTCAGTTCAACTGGACCAGTGCTTCCCAAACTATTTCTTCAACGGAACACTTCGCACATTCTGGGTATTTAGCGGAACACTTTGCTTATTTTTTTTAAAGAGAGTTAATTCACGTGATGGCCGACTAGGAAATTATTCCAATAGTTCGTGGAACATCTATTGAAGCTTCGCGGAACACTAGGGTTCCGGGAAAAACAGTTTGGGATTCACTGAATTGGACATTTGGTTTGATTTTCTTTTTTCTCTTCACGCTCTGTTTCCATCGAGTGACTGTGTTTTTCCCTTTATTTCGCTTTAGTTCGCATTCAAAGTATTTGCATAAAATGTTTGTTAAATGTTTGACATGTTTCGGATGTTCCTTCAGAGTTGAAGATAGTTTACTTCAGTTTGGGATCCACTGAATTGGACATTTGGTTTGGTTTTCTTTTTTCTCTTCACGCTCTGTTTCCATCGAGGGACTGTGTTTGTCCCTTTATTTCGCTTTAGTTCGCATTCAAAGTATTTGCATAAAATGTTTGTTAAATGTTTTCTTAAATGTTTTACATGTTTCGGATGTTCCTTCAGAGTTGAAGATAGTTTACTTCCTAGTCCAAACCTCCCGCAGGACGACGGGGGATGGGAGCGGGCAGGATTTGAACCCTCGACCATCGATGAATCCGAACGACAGTCCAGCGCGCAAACCTCACGACCAGGCAGCCATAACAGCAACATAGAGCCAGATAGACGTTTAAGCAATGAGATGTGTCGCCGAGAGGCGAAAAAAATAAAACGCTTGAATATCTACCAAGGGGGGCGCGAGTTCGAAACCCGACTCGAACTGAGTTGTGTTTGCTGAGAGCCTAAAGGCAGCACGGAAACTTTCTCCCAGATAGCCTCCTTACCACAGGGCCGGACTTAAGGGAGGGCATGCGGGGTTACAGCCCCGGGGCACCCACAACATATACAAAAAAAAATCAGAATTTCATCGGGTCAGAAAGTTTGAAGTTTTTTTTCTTTTTCCGGTGGAAATTTTTTTTTTTTTCGCATTTTCTCTGCAAAACACTTCAAATATCACTGCCGAGGTTAAGTCGTGTCTGCTTGTAGCGTGCTCGTAATATATAAATGACGATCCAGATATAAGTAAGTCTGTCAACCCAGGGCATAACCCTCCACACAAAAAAATATTAATTTGGTAAATGGTAACTAAAATATGGATATTAAATATTTCTAAAAAGAAGTAAAATGGGACCTTTTTGGGGGCCTATAAACCCACCAAGATAGGTAAAGGGTATCTGACATCATTTGGGGAAAAGTAAAGTCGTTGTGCTGGCCACCTAACAGCCGCGTGGGCCACAGAAGCAAATGACCTTTACATGGCTTTACATGTTCATCTGCCCCATAGATCACAAGGTCTGAAATGGGAACTTTGCCTAATGAAAAAAAAATGCTCAACAATACTTATTATGCTATGTAGGTGTTGTAAATATCTCAATTTCCTACTTTTTATATCCAACCTTAAATATAGACTAAATATGGACACAAATCCATTTTATTTTATTAATCCAGCTAGTCTTTCAATGCTTTTAACAAAATATTCTAAAATTCCGAATCTGTTATTCATTATTAATTTAAAGTAAGCCTGAATTGTCTGAAGCAAAGTAATTCAATGAAAGAGAGAATAGTAATATAGATGAGTCTCGAATATTCTAAATAAATAAAGCAATTTCTATAATAATTTTGATTGGAAGACAGTTGATATTATGGATTACTGTCTTCTGATGGATAAAGAAAAAAAGATCTAAATACGAAATTACTTTGAATTTAGTTGTTCACCTTTATCTTATCTTATCTTATATAATACAGACGTTACCTATATCCCTTAGTCTGTTGGATCTTTGGGGCACCTGCAAGATTTGTCTACCGCCTTCCTCCGTTCCTCTCCATCTTTAATAGAACCTCTTTCAATGGCATTTCAATTGATTTAATACTGATTATATAAATTTGTTTAAATTTTGTCATTTATTTGTAGGCCCATATTGTCTCTGTTTGTAACGTATTTATTTCACTAGATACTTTACTATTATTAGAGCATAGTTATTTCCTAGATGTATCATTACAATTTATTTATTTATCTAGAATTTTAAGAGTTAATTTTTTTTATACTAGATGTATTGGGTCTGGAGAAATTTAATCTTGGTCATGAAAATGGTGGATCGCAAGATGTTTCAAGAATCATGCAAGTGTTTTTTATTATTTCGTAGTTCATCGATGATCTATCAATGTTTTAATTCCTGAATGTTTCAATCAAAACTGGACATTTGATTCAACTTAGTTGTCATATTGAAATGGAAGTTAAAAATGTATTATGCATCTTTAGGAGGCGCGGTGGCTGAGCGGTAAAAGCGCTTGGCTTCCAAACCGGGGTATGGAGTTCAAATCCTGGTGAAGACTGGGATTTTTAATTTCGGGATCCTGGGCGCCTCTGAGTCCACCCTGACATTAGTTGGAGATAAGTAAAGGCGGTTGTTCGTTGTTCTGGAAACATGACCCGTTCGTTAACAGTAGGCCACAGAAACAGATGACCTTAATATCATCTGCCCTATAGACCACGTCTAAAAGGAGAACTTTTTTTTAAATGTGAATTCAGGAATGTAAACTAGGGCCGGCCTTGGGTAATTGGAGGCGAAGTGAATATGGTGGCTACAGATGAAATAGAAAAAGAAAAAAAATTAAGGCCGAAAAATATGCAATGAATTAAAAGCATTCCTGTATCTATATCTAAATAACCAAATAAGTTAAATTCATATAACGCCGATAACACAAACACGAAATACGGACGGTTCGTGATCACCATAATATAAATAACGCTACGACATTTTATCATGAGAAAGAAAGGAATTAGATCTAAACAATTGTGAATAAACCTTGATTTTATTTAGGAGCGATGCTTTTAGACATAGAGCTATAGAATTCTGTTATGCTTAAGATTTTATCCATGTCTCGCAATTTCTTCTATGTGCGAGCCCCCCCCCCCCAACCAATCGGAGGCCTAGTTTGCCTATCCCTAAGGCCTGCCCTGTATACTGAGATCTCTAAAGTAAACTCTATTATGAGCTCTGTAATTTGAAAGCTGTACTACGAAGATAATATTTTACATTTTCCGCAAAGTACTAATGCTATCAATTTTATTTTCAGACGACTGACTTATCCTTATGATCGCTATTTGAAGTTGACGCCAGACACTTTTAAGACGTAAGTGTCATTAAATAATGATAAACAGACATTTGTTGACATTTGTAGTTTATAAATTACAATTTTGCGAAGGATATTTTTTATGGGGGAAGACGGGAGGAGGGTTGTTGGAGCAAGACAGTAGTTTTACACGTGTAAATTTATATTTTTCTTACTGTAACTGTCTGCGTGTGTCCAACGTGTCACAAGGTCTGTTGTGTGTCCATAGTACGATCAGTCATGCGAGATGTGAATATGTTTACTGTGATCCCTGGGCCTAGCCCTAACAATGGTTAAGTCTTTTATTACAATTTATTCTTTTTTTTTTTAAAGTAAGCTTTTAAGAATGGAGGTTTTTATTCTTATTCCATGTTGAAATTATTTTGTGTAATAAACGGAAGAGCTTCTATTTGTAAATGTGATTTGCGAAGTGGATCGATGATGTGGAGGCAGATCTGCAACAGCTTGGGGTTAGGGCGTGGAGACGAAAGGCCCAGGAGAGATCTGAATGGAAGGATGTGTTGAAGCAGGCCAGAGCCCTCCATGGGCTGTAGCGCCACTGGGATGGATGGATGGATGCTAAAGATTGCACAAACCATGTTGGGAAATCAATATGCCACGCTATCGTTAGTCTCGTTTACAATTTTACAATAACAATAGTAGTAGTAGAAGTAATACTAAAGAACCCTAACCTCGTGATGTTGTTTTAATTGCTTGGGGGGGGGGGGGGGGGGGCTCAATCGTAGCGCGGAACGGGTATCAGCTCGTATATACATGTTTGATTTTATTAAAATAATTTCCATTTTGTGTGTGTGTGGCGGGGGGGGGGGGGGTAAGGGGTAGTAATCGGCGTTACGAAAATTATGGAAAGGGTACACCTATGTCAAACTTTGGGAAACACTGCATCAGAGTATGGAACTGGTTATCTGAATCGCCAGAAAAAAATACAGTGACATAGCAGCGTTTAAATCTCTAATGGGCCTCATTCACCAATCATAAACAAACCATATTTAGCCCCGTGATTCTGTATCTCTTCTATACAAATTACGATCTAATTTTAATCAACAATGGTTATCACGTGACATTTTTTTTTTTACGTTGTCTTATCAATATTATCACGTGACCTTTCTTTTTTTGTTGAAGGAGGTCCATTATCGTGCACGTCTAGATTAACCTAAGGATACATGTAATCATCTTCTGTTTGGAAGTAACGTCTGTATTATATAAGATAAGAAAAGAGGACGTAATTATCTTCTGTTTGGAAGTAACGTCTGTATTATATAAGATAAGATAAGAGGACGTAATTATCTTCTGTTTGGAAGTAACGTCTGTATTATATAAGATAAGATAAGAGGACGTAATTATCTTCTGTTTGGAAGTAACGTCTGTATTATATAAGATAAGATAAGAGGACGTAATCATCTTCTGTTTGGAAGTAACGTCTGTATTATATAAGATAAGATAAGAGGACGTAATTATCTTCTGTTTTGAAGGGACGTCGGTAGATATAAGACAAGAATATTTGTAGTGTGTTTACTAAATAGTGACTGCGTGTCCACTGTTTGGCATCGCCTAGGGACACAAACCGTCATGATGAGTGTGTTGTTTTTTTTTTAATTGTTATTTTGCGTCACCACAACACATATCCAAGCTTGACACATCTTTATTTGACGTCTGCTTAAGTTCAGCCAACAAAAGAACACCGAGGTCAAGGGTCAACTAAGAATGTTCCTATTTTGATTTATAATTCCTCTTTATCAGCGCTTTGTTTTTGGAATTGAAGCTAAAGCCATTCAACGGTGTCCAGCAGTTTGGGGCTTCAATTGGCAAGACCAAATTTAATTAAATAATTAATATTAGCGTTTTATTTTGTTAGTAGTTGGGAAGACGTGGCTGAAACTAAGGGTTAGGGGCTCACGTGCGCAGCTTGGTGTGAATGTGGAATGGTGCGAATGCGTGTTGAAAAGGAGAGAGAGAAAGAGAGAGAGAGAGGCCGAAAAAAAAATGTAGTTATATGAACCCTATATAGGCTCGTTACGTTCTGAGAACTGGGGATCTTTTATCGGATGAACTGTGTCGAGATCGAGTGTCTGCACTAAGCCTGGCGTCACCATGGCGTCAGACTTTTATACATGCATTAACACGAAAAGCCAAACTCGTAACTGTATGCAGAATTTAATCTTGATTCAATACTTTTACCTTACCTTTACCTATCCCTTGGTCAATTGGACCGTTGGGGCACCATGCAAGACTCGTTGACCGTCTTTCTCCATTCCTCTCTGTCTTTTGCCTTAAGTTAGAGCCTCTTTCAATGGCAGGCCCGTCCATTCTTTTATGTTGTCCTCCCATCGCTTTCTCTGTCTGCCTCTTCTTCTTTTACAAGATCTTCGGGGCTCGCAAAGACCTTCCTTCAGGGAACAGTACCAGGAAAAAGAAGAAGAGATTCAATACTAAACAATGTAGATACTATTTAATCATATTGCTCCTTTTTGTTTCGGCTTCTCTCTCTCTCTCTCTCTCTCTCTCTCTCTCTCTCTCTCTATCTCTCAGGACGCACTCCACATTCACACTACTCTGAGCGTGTTTAAATTGACGGTAAAATGTGGACTCTATATGCTCTACATGTAAATCTTGAATCAATCGGTGTGCTTTTCCTTGTATAGAGTTTTTCAAAGATTTGTGTAATTTATTTTAGTTCAGTGACAAGGGACATAATTATTTAATTAACCTGATTGCATAATGTAAAATTATGATTTAGGACAGATTATTATTATTCAGAGACTTAGTTATGACTATTAAAGTTTAATTATAAAATTACCATAGCAATAGAAATGAAAATGGGGTGACTTCTTAAATTCCCTAAATAATCTATGAATCTCGAATACTTATTTTCCTGGTAAGAATTTTTAGACTGTCTTCCAAACTGTTCCATGTACTATTTACAAGTTCTAGTACTGTCTACTATTTGGGTCAGAGGGTTCTCTCAGCTAGATCTATAAATAAATGACACGAAACCAAAAGTAGTTCCACATTTTATATTCTAATGTGGAGATGTAGAGAGTTAATTTTAATGTAGCAAACATATAATTGTTGCTGAATGCTAGGTGACGACATTCTGTTCTAGGTGGGAAACAGTAGAGCAAGAGTCCGGCATTCAGCTCGTCTACAAGCCTGGCGGACTGACCATTTCAGAGAAAGGGAAGACTGACCACATCCTAACTGAATACGAGGAGGCCATGAGACGTCACGGCATACCCTATCAGAAGTGGAACCACAGACAGTTGATGGAGCATTATCCCCAGGTCAGTGCGTGACAATGTGATCGTCCTGATATGAGAGTGACTGGGTAACTGAGAGGCGGCCTTAGCCTTACGCGACGCCTCTGGCGAGTGTCATACGCGGGCCCAGGAGCTGTAGGCGTAGACTATATATACTGTACCACATTTCGCTAATGGGTTCGTCCGCCTCTAATGTTATAAGTTGTAAGCCTTATTATTGTTACGTTAATAGCTTTCATGCTAATTGGTATCACATAGATGCCGGGAAAAGTATCTAAAATATTGAGTAACAAGCTTATGAGAACTGGTCTCTGGTTTCAGAAGTTGACAGCGACAAGGGGATTTCCTATCGCGGGGACGTTGGCCTCACTCGCCACCCCTTAGGCCGCTTCTGGTCTACACACCTTTGTGCCTGTGTAGATCTCTATAGTTAACAGTGTAATAATGTCTAATAGACTTGTGTCCAGATCTCTATAGTTAACAGTATAATAATGTCTACTTGTTAGTTCACACAAAAAACCTCCTGAAAGACAGAAGGGGTCCAAGGGAAGAAAGAAGGGGTCTAAGGAAAGACAGAAGGGGTCTAAGGAAAGACAGAAGGGGTCTAAGGAAAGACAGAAGGGGTCTAAGGAAAGACAGAAGGGGTCTAAGGAAAGACAGAAGGGGTCCAAGGAAAGACAGAAGGGGTCTAAGGAAAGACAGAAGGGGTCCAAGGAAAGACAGAAGGGGTCTAAGGAAAGACAGAAGGGGTCCAAGGAAAGACAGAACGGTTCCAAGGATAGACAGCGTCCGGATTTCGAACTCGGGTCCATCGCGACGATAGTCTGACTGTCTGAAGTACAAACCATATGTCCAGGAAACTCTACTTTGACGGTTTAATCCCCCACCACCGGTAAAGCTTTAAAGAGTTACTTTCTCCTACTGGCAGAAAAGGAAATACATGTTGGCAACTGTCTTCAATAGAGTTTTAAGAACTCTGACAAAAGACCAAAGCGCGTATGTCTGAAACCTAAAGAAAAGAAAGGCGCGGAGAACGAGACGAGAATTTTAACTCTTTCTCTCCTAACTAACGATACCAGCGTTGATTCCACCAGAATGTGGTAAATAATTACGGAGAGAAATAGTTAATAATACAAAATATATAAGACACTCGGCTTTTCTCTTCGCACTAGGACACATTCGACTTATTATTATTTGTTTCGTTTTATATAATACTATCATTCAGTGATTGTAACATTTGTAATGATTTTTTCCCTGCATTTGAGTCCATACTAACTATGAACAAAATAATGCTATTTTGTCAGTTTACTGTAGGTCCGGAGGTTGAAGCTCTCTTCCAGAAGGATGCCGGGATAGTTGATGCTGCCATGGGCAACTCTCTCCACATTCAGCTCGCCCAAGGCAACGGTGCAACAGTTTTGGACAACTGTCCAGTCAACAAGATAACTAGAACATCCAGCGGTTTGATAGAAGTAGGCTAATTTTGTTTTTGGTTCGTTTGTTTTCTTGAACAACTTTTTAAGTTATTCTCTAAATTAGAAAAAAAATAAAATTGTGTACATTTTTTTAAGCATGCTGGGATTGAGCTAACTAATAATTGAGTTCTGAGTTCTGTAACTTTTAGAGCAAATCTCTAATAGTATCAGCTATAAAATATATGAATTCAGTAAACTGTAAACAGCCTCCTAGCCTTTTCGCTATGTGACGGCTAGGTTTATACCAGCAAGCACAGTCTGTTAGGCAATTTCCTCCCACATTACGTTCACTGATAGCCGTATGACCGTGTCCAGCGCTTGTAGACTTCATTGTAGATTAAACATGGGCCTCCCTTGGGTCAGTTTCCATAGGCCAGCTCAGCGTAAAGGGATGCCCTTATGAATTCTTCCTGCGTGTGGGTGACATGAATGATGAACAAACCAATGTAGTTAATAGTGACTATCTATCTATCTATCTATCTATCTATCTATCTATCTATCTATCTATCTATCTATCTATCTATCTATCTATATCTATCTATCAGTCTGTCTGTCTGTCTGTCTGTCTATCTATCTATCTATCTATCTATCTATCTATCTATCTATCTATCTATCTATCTATCTATCTGTCTTTCTGTCTGTCTGTCTGTCTGTCTATCTATCTATCTATCTATCTATCTATCTATCTATCTATCTATCTATCTATCTATCTATCTATCTATCTATCTATTTATCTATCTATCTATCTATCTATCTATCTATCTATCTATCTATCTGTCTGTCTGTCTGTATATTTTTCTGTTGTCTAGCTACGGAAAGTTCACTCAAGTGTGTGTTATTCAATCCTTGTTAGACCAACCATGTTACATTAATGTTTTTAAATGCAGAAGAGCCATAATCATAGGGATGCACATATATATATATATAAACGTGGGCTCTATTTTGTCTTTTTTTTTTGTTCGCCCTACTCTAAGGTGAGTACTCCACTGGCTAATTTTACATGTAAGAAGGTCATCGTGGCCGCAGGAGCCTGGATCAATAGCGTGTTGAGTCACGTGGGGTGTCACGTGCCAGTTTACGTCACGCAAGAGAATGTCACCTACTTTGGATCACCGCATGTGAAAGAATTCACAAAGGATAGGTCAGTAAGTCCGTTTCTGTAGCACAACCGGCCCAACACTTCCCATGTTATTCGAAGTTTATTTAGTAATCAGATTCCTTAAAGCAGGGGTGCGCAACCTGTGTGTCACGACCCCCCCCCCCCCTTGGGGGTCGATTGACGATTAGCCAGGGGTCACCTAAGACCATCAAAAATATGGATTGTTTTTGTCTTTTCTTCTATTGCTGTATGTGTGTGTGTGGGGGGGGGTCGCGGCAGAGTGGGGGATTGTAAAAAGGGGTCGCCGAGCATAAAAGGTTGAGAACCGCTGCCTTAAAGGGAAACTCCGATGGTTTTTCAAATTTTAGTAATTGTCATATTTAAATTCTGCGTAAAAAGTTGTAATAGTAAACATTTTATTTTTTTTTTTATTTAAATGCTTATAAACATTTATATTTAATCAATTAGACAGTAAATTCTTGACATCAAAAAAAAAAAAACGGGGTTCTTTGAGATTTTGTTTTTAGGTTAGGCATACGTCACTTCCCTCAACAATTCTGAAAGGGAAACTAGATTTAACCAATCGTATCATTTAATTCTTACAGTAGCTGTTAGGCTGTTAGGCTTAGTGACGGCATAGTCAGTGGCGTAGCATCCATGGCGCGAAGGGGTTCAATGGACCCGAGCCCACGACCATTAGGGGCCCACTGCGTCTGGGCCCTTGACTCTTGACTAGTTGAGAACTTTGGTGTGACACCAAAGTGAAAAAATAAATGCACTTTTGTAAAAAAAAAAAAAGGTAAAAAATAGAATTTAAAAAAGTTCCATCAAAATATCCTGAGCTTTGTCCCAGAATATATATAAACTTAAAAAGCAGTGTTTTAAGCTTTAATGTAAGGATTTGCTTTCCATCAGATTATGTGAATAGTAATGGTGGCTAACCCTAATCGTGCGTTTGAGGTGACAATCGTCTCCATACCGTCCGATTCTTTTTTTTTCTTGTCTGTTTATAGTTATACACTTATGGGTAGTACAGGAATGGTGGGGGATGGAGAGAATAAATATTCCCGATTGTCACTAATTAAAATTTCGATACAGCTGCAAATTATTCAATTTTTTCGAAGCTTAATATGTTTTTTATTTGTCTTGTATTTAAAGTATGTAAAGTCAACTTTTTATCACTTTCATCCTTTTTCAGTTTAAAAAGAAAAAATTATAAATACAAACAAGCTGCCAAAACTAAAAACTAAAATGATACATAACTTTAACTTGATTATTGTTTCCGAATACAGGAATCTTGTTTGGGTTAGCTGGCTCAAATGTCTACATAATAATAAGGTGTTTGATCCTAATCACTTGGAATTAACATTTAGAAAAATAATGGACTTTAGGGTAGAGAATTATCTAGTTTGATTTTCATATACCTGTACAATGCTCATGTAGTTTTCCAGAAATAGGGTGTTGGGGGTCAGGGATATCTGATATTGTGTTGATTGTTCTGGAGTAGAGGATACTTGTATCATTTTTCTGTCTTTAGGGGGTTCATTGGTTAGGTAGTATGTCTTTGATATTAAATAATATTTCTATTACTGTTATTATATTTTTAGGTTAATAACTTTTCAATTGTTTGTGATTTAATACTTGTGAATTATGATAACTTACAAATAAAAACTAATAAAAAAAAAAAAAAAAGCCCACAATAGAGGCAAAATGGCCCATAAAAGAGGCACATAAAGCCCAAAAAAGAGGCAAAGAAAAGAGGCCTAAGGCCCAAGGATTCCTATGATGATAAAGCTAAAACTGAATAGCGCAAATTCTGAGGTTTCCTTTAAAAAAAAAAAGACTTCAACTTGATTATTGTTCCGAATACAGAAATCTTGTTTGGGCTAGCTGGCTCAAAGCTCTACATTAGTCTACATAGTGATAAAGTGACATTTAGGAAAATTATTGATTTTAGGGTAGAGAATTATCTAGTTTGAATTTCATATGCTTGTACCATAAAAAAAAAAAAGTAAAGTTCCCCTTTCAGACCGTGTGGTCTATAGGGCAGATGATGTAAAGGTCATCTGTTTCTGTGGCCTACGGTTAACAAGGGTGTCATGTGGCCAGCACAACGACCAACCGCCTTTACTTTTCCCTAACTAATGTCAGGTACCCAGTAGAGCAGGGTGTACTCAGTGGCGCCCGAAGATCCCGAAATTAAAAAACACAGTCTTCATCAGGATTCGAATCCCAGTCCCCGGTTCGGAAGCCAAGCGCTTTACCGCTCAGCCACCGCGGATATTTGATATTGTGTTGATTGTTCTGGGGTAGAGGATCCTTGTATCATTTTTCTGTCTCTGGTGGTTTCAATAGTTAGGCAGTATATGTCTATGCTATTAAATAATATTTCTATTACTATTATTATATTTTTAGGTTAATCACTTTTCAATTGTTTATGATTTAGTACTTGTGAATTATGAGAACTTACAAATTTTTAAAAAAGCCCACAAAAGAGGCAAGAGGGCCCATAAAAGAGGCATATAAAGCCCCAAAAAGAGGCAAAGAAAAGAGGCCTAAGGCCCAAGGATTCATATGATGATACAGCTAAAATTGAATAGCGCGAATTCTGAGGTTTCTTTAAAAAAAAAAAAGACTGACATCAGTTCAGTCTCTGGTGATTCTAACAGGACCTCAGGACCTCTCGGTGTCTTGCTAAAATACTGGTATTTTAGGACATCCATTCTGTACCATTTGTCTCATTCATTAGTGGCAGCACTCAAGACAAATAAAAAGTTGATACCAAATTCATATTATTATTTTTTTTTTATACTGCTAGTGATCTCCGATGACGGGACATCCAAAGAAAAAGAAATTAGTCATTTCTAGGTTTTCATATTTGTTAGAATCAGGCGTCAGCAGGATTTGCTGAACAAATGCTCCAAGTAATTTTTAAAAAATCCCCATTTATCCTTTACTAAACTGCAAGGCTTAAGCTATGATGGTGCTTCCAACATGACTGGATACTAGAATGGCCTTCGGGCATTGTTTCATCAGGAGAAGCCGCTCGCGCATTTAGAAATAGATGCACTGGTTTCTTACCTTGCTACTTAAAAGGGCAGAAAAATGATAGTAAATAAATATTCGATCTATTTACTTTTAAATAATGGGCGTAGAACTAGATACCAGCTTGTATCAATGCTTCAAAGTTTGACACCTAGAAGTGGTTTAGGAAGGATATTCTGTAGAACGGGAACTAGAACTCTTCTTTATATATTGGAAACTCCGTTTACTGGTTTCATTCTGTTTAAAAGTGTACAAACAATAACTTTTAATTCTTGTTGGAGACTTCTAACAGAGTCAAACGTAATATGATGATTAAAAAGCTACTCTTCTTGCATTGGAATCTCTTTTGGTCAATGTACCGATACATTCAGATTACTCAATTGTTTTGTCATACATTGTATTATCTTATCTTATATAATACAGACGTTACTTCAAAAAAGAAGATGATTACGTCCCACGCGTCATGCATTTAGTCATGCATATTAACCAATGACTTAAAATCTGCCAAGTCACTGGTTTTCCTGGCTAGCTTGGCGGAGGGGCCCACCAATATAGTCTTGAACCCGGGCCCACGGGTCTCTTGCTACGCCACTGGGCATAGTCCTGAGCTATGTACAGCTATATTATATATACATACAGATATAAAAGCAATAGGATAACCAACATGAGAAAAAAAAGTTACATTTTGATCTACACCCTTCCCTGTCCCGAAAAGTAAACAGATCGTGTCGCTAACTGATTCTAACAAACTGGTCAGTGTCAGGCTAGCCTATGCTACGTGTAGTCGGTCATCGGGTCATGGCAAGTCAACCGAGCGATATAGTGCTTGTTGTGCGTTGAGTGGTCAGGCGAGAAAATACATAATGCCATGGTTAGTCAAGCATGTAGATCTTCTCTTAACAAAAATTTTTATCTTTGCTTACAAGATCTGCATAGAGCTAGATCTATTTCTGTTACAAGATTCAGATTGTAAATTTTACTGTATGGTTTTCCGTTATACAGTAAGTCAGTAGATTAAATATATAGGTTAGTGTGACGTCACATAGAAACCCGGTGAATATCTGATCGTTTTGGGTGCGCAGAAAAATCACGTCAGAAAAAAAATTAAATACTAAGTTATTATTGAAAATAAAATACAATGAATAATATATTCATTTTCTGTAAGTCAAACATCATCATCATCATCACTCCTTTGAGTTCCTCATGGAACATAGGGCCTCGACAAAAACACGCCTCTCTCCACGGTCTCTTGCTAGCTTTTTGATGGTGTCCCAGCTCTTCCCAGTCTTCTCTGCTTCTTCGAGTACACTGCGTCGCCATGTTCTTTTTGGTCTTCCTCTGCGTCTTGTTCCCTGGGGGTTCCACTCTAAGGCCTGCCTAGCTCTGTTGCTGGTATCTTTTCTAAGGGTGTGACCAATCCATCTCCACTTCCTCTCTAAGATCTGCACTTCTATGTTTTTCTGTCCACTCATCTCCCACAGTTTGGTGTTTTCTACTTTGTCATACCAGTGTATTTTTAGGATATTTCTCAGGCATCTGTTGATGAAGGTCTGTATTTTTTTTTTTTGTTGTGGCTTCAGTTGTTCTCCATGTTTCAGAACCATACAGTAGGACAGCCTTGACATTAGAGTTAAAGATTCTTAGTTTAGTCTTGTTTGAGATGTAATGAGATTTCCAGGTTGGTTTTAGCTGTGTAAATGTCTGACGTGCTAGATTTATACGGCGTTTAATGTCTTCATCTGTTCCACCTGATATACTGACTACACTCCCAAGGTATATAAAATTTTCTACTTGGTCTATTGTCTGAGAATCCAATACTATGTCTCCACTTTGTTTATTGTTTACTTTAAGTAAGTAAGTCAAACATATATAATAATATTAAATTTAAATTTTTCAAAACTTTCGGAGTTTCCCTTTAATAGAAAATAACATTCCTTATTTACATCGAACCTCCCAGATTCCTTATAATTAAAATTTCTTATTGATATTTAATTTCCCGCTTTCAAATGGCTTATCTGTTATAGTAGGGAAATCGGAACATTAACAATGAAAAGAAAAATTCATAGAATCATAAATGCTGCTGTTAATTGACCAAAAAAAAAAAACATTCATAAAAAAGCTAAAAGATTTCAGAAATAAAGAATCACCCTTTGGGTCAGGATTTTGTGATTTTACCATCACAAAGGAGATACAAGACACCGATAGCAAAGAAAATCCCAAAATTCTTTTTTTTTTTGTTTTCCTGGCAATCGTGAAATAAAATTCAACTATCTGATATAAACATTTGGCATGTAAATTAGGAGTGAGTCTGGCAGAGGCGTAATGAGAGGAGGGCACGATGGCCCGGGCTCCACCTTTCGGAGGTGCCACACGCAGTCTATATTTCTATGTGATGTTCATGGAAAACGGGAAGGGGGGGGGGGGCCGCCAATAAAGTACCCAGCCCCGAGCTCAAGTTTTGCTCACTACGCCTCTCGAGTCTGGTGTGAATATATATTTTTTGGTTTTCTTTAGTTATAATGTTTTGTTTGGTGGAATGCACAAATTGTATTAAAGATTATTTTTATTATGTTAGAAACGAACGAGTAGTCATTCTCTGGCGCTGCCAGGGTCGAGTTTCGTTAAAGGGAAAACAAAATTCATCCTAGTCCTTTTATCAGTTTCCACTGAGGAATTTTCTGGTGATGTGGCAGGTCTGCAGCAGTACCGCCCTCTAGCAGGCAACAATAATGTTCCCAGGAATGTTAAGGACCTTGAAGTTATAGGTGAGGTCAGTTGTTATTATCCCCTCGGTTGATGTAACAATGGGGTATATATTGTTGTTTTAGATAGCTTCAATAAACGATTTATCTCCAAGCCTAGGTTCCCATATTTTCGTTGTTTTTCCAACTCAGTTATTCTTAATTTATAATTATCATTATTATTAAAACTATGCAGTGTCTGGTGATCGCAAATGCCCAACCTATGACCGCCTCTTTAAAAAGTTGTAAAGTGCAAAGATCGCCTCTCGAGACAAAAGACAATCAGACTCCTTATTTGTATTTAACATTCCAGGTTCCCTATGTTTATCTATCATGAACCAGGCAATGATATTTACGCACTTCCGGTTCATGGTATCAGTGGGACAAAGATTGGTATCGATGCTGCTGGTCCTGTGGTGACCGGCGACACAAGAACATGGGTTCCAGATCCCGCGCGGCTTGAAAGAGCCAAACGTTTCCTGAGCAAAACACTACCAAAGGTTAGCCATTAGTAGCCATGTCTACAATTTACAAACATTTTGTTTACATAAACTATTCTAATGCTAGTTCGTGGGCCCTATGTAATACTAATATCTATAAGCTTTTGTTTCTCTGAATCTATGCTAGTTCTTGGGCCCTATGTAATATTAATGTCTATAAGCTTTTGTTTCTCTGAATCTATGCTAGTTCTTGGGCCCTATGTAATAATGTCTATAAGCATTTGTTTCTCTGAATCTATGCTAGTTCTTGGGCCCTATGTAATAATAATGTCTATAAACATTTGTTTCTCTGAATCTATGCTAGTTCTTGGGCCCTATGTAGGCCTAATATTAATGTCTATAAGCTTTAGTTTCTCTGAATCTATGCTAGTTCTTGGGCCCTGTTTAGTAATGGACCTCATTCACCAATCGTAAACAAACAACATTTAGTCACGTGATCTTATTGATAAAACAATGGAAAAAACTGTCACGTGACAACCATCATGAATTAAACATGAGATCGTAAATTATATAGAAGATATAGAGCGCCACGTGGCTAAATGTTGTTTGTTTACTATTGGTGAATGAGGTCCATTTTACTGCCATGGAACTAAGAATCTCGAGAAAAAGTTTTATATACTGAATCATGTATGCGGACATTATAGTTTCAGAATGCTCACTCTTGATTAGATAATGTCTACAATTTACAAACAATTTGTTTCTCTAAATCTATGCTAGTTCTTGGGCCCTGTCATCAAGACAAAGACCTGCTTGTACACTATGACACCAGACCGAGACTTCCTCATTGATAACTGCGCTAAATCTGGCTATCCCGAAGTCATCGTCTGCTGCGGAGCTGGACACGCCTACAAGTAAGTGTTGCTTTAAGGAGTCAACTTCATTACTTTCTTGATTATTTGTTGATGAAAAGATTGTGATCACTCTAGGAAAAAAAAATGTACATGTTTTGTAGTTTTTTTTACAATTCCCCTATTCAGCTCGTACCTTCGTGGAAACTGCTGGGTGGGTGGAAACGGATCTCGAAAACGGCTCTAATGATTTTCCTAGAAATTTGACAGTTGGTGTATATCAGTAGGAAAAGAATTACCAGCTGAATACATTTATCTGTTGCAAAAACGCTGCACATGATTTCTGTTTCAAATTTCACGGTTGTTTTATTTTTACATGATTTGGTTGTTACTTCAAAATACCCCAAACATCCCACGGGACAGCCGAAAAGGTGAAAAAGGGGGGGGGGAGGGAGAAGTGGGCGGCAGGCAGAGTTCAAACCTGAGACCATCGAGACGATACTCCAGAGCACATACCACACGACCAGGCCAGCCACCTAGTGTTAGGCTTTACTGTTTAAGTTATACCAAAATAATGTTTAAGATAACTATTAAGATTACGACTGCACTGAATATTTTTTTACAAATTAAGGTTTCCTATAGCACCTAAGTCTATTTATATACAGCAAGTCATAGAAACCCACGTTAGCATACATGCGTTCCGTTTTTTTGGCATAGCATATGCAATCTAATCGTATGGTAATGCCCGGGCCCCCTCCAGTCCGCCCTTGAATATGTGTAACTGATATTTGGACTTAGCTGATAAAGAAAAAAAATGTTCCTTGTTAGAAATGGGAAAAAAAACTTGGTTTATTTCAGGTTTGCCAGCTTGCTGGGAAAGATACTGAGTGAACTTGCTGTAGATGGCGCTTCTCAATACGACATCTCCGAGTTCTCGTGGAACAGGGAGGCTCTCGTCAACCCCAACTTTAAACCTGCCTTTGTAATGGGAGCTGATAAAAGTAAACTCTAGAGAACGAGCCTTGATATCGTGGAAACAGGAAGCAGTAACAAGTCTGTACACGCTGAATGCGTCCTCACATTATAGCCTCAGCATACTTGCTATTGTCTAAATATTATTGCTGATGTCATGTCATTGTCTTGCTACTAAAGAATTCAACTAAAGGGCAGTAATTTCGTCCAGACTAAATTAATAAAAGAATAAAAAAAAGTCAGAGTTGTTGTTTTTTAATAAATGTTTTGAATTGTAAACTTATAAACGTCTAGCACACACATTCACACACACATATATAAACACATGTGTTTACATCTAAATTTACTTCCTTTAAAATAGAATCTATATGCGTAGAAAAGAAATTTCTAATCTATAGTTTAAATGAAAAAAAAAGGTTTGCTGTGAATACACATATAAAAGAAATGCTGACTCGTGTAGCAGACGTGAAATTTAACTGCTGAACTATTCAGTTCTAAAAGTCTGAAATAGAAGTCTAATAATATTAATAAGGCTTGTCTTCGAGTCCGAACATTAGTGAGGAATGCAGCATTTGCTATAGCCGCGCAGCCCCATATGTAAAAGTCCAATAACAAGATTCAAAAAATGTTTTGATAAGACTTTACAGCTTGAGAATACTTGGGAAATATTCTCATATTAGTTTTGAGGAGGGAAAAAATATGGTTAACACCGCTTTAGTTGACGGTGCACTAGAAGAAAAACAAAAGAAAAAAAAAACTGGGGCAAGTGAAAAGAGAAATGGGACATGTGTAATAAATTGTTTCGTCATAGAGTCTCAACCTGTGTTTACATTTTTTTTGGTTTGGTCCTGATTGTGTGTAGTTATGATTGTGTGTATGTGTGTTTGTCGTTGGAATGAATGGAGATAATTGTCCAATGACTTTTAGATTTGCCTTTTAATAATGGGGTAGTGGAATGGGTTGACTGATTAATGGGGTAGCGGTATAAGTTGGTTGACTGATGGGGTAGCGGTATGAGTTGACTGATTAATGGGGTAGCGGTATGAGTTGACTGATTAATGGGGTAGCGGTATGAGTTGACTGATTAATGGGGTAGCGGTATGAGTTGACTGATTAACGGGGTAGCTGTATGAGTTGGCTGATTAATGGGGTAGCGGTATGAGTTGACTGATTAATGGGGTAGCGGTATGAGTTGACTGATTAATGGGGTAGCGGTATGAGTTGACTGATTAATGGGGTAGCGGTATGAGTTGACTGATTAATGGGGTAGCGGTATGAGTTGGTTGACTGATGGGGTAGCGAATAACTTCCCGCAGGACAGCGAGGATAGGCGGCGGCCAGGGTTTGATGTTGAGACCATCAGAACGACAGACCAGAGCACATACCAAAAGACCAGTCAGTCTTCTTATTACACTTTTTCGTGTCAGAAGGGATGAGAAACACGCGATCCACATTACCTGACTAACTCAACCTCACAGACATCTGTGTCAGTGGTTGAATGCAGCAGTTTGTTATGAAATTCAGTAGCATATAGGGCCACAAGACCCATTTTAAGATGTTGGCATAATCTTAGTGAAGTATTGTTATATAATGGTAAATGGTAAAAATGTCTGTTGCCATTATCCACTGGGATGATATAACAATGGGGTGTATTGTTATTGTGGATAACTTCCATAAACGCTTAAAATCTCCATAGCTTAGGAATACGAAGCCTAGAGTTAAGGTTGGTGTTTTTATAACAATCTATGAGAGAATAACATTTTGAGTGTAACTCATTGGTTATTGTCGATGTTAGATCATTCTCTTATTGGTTAGGGGTCAAATATCATTTTTGAATTATTACAGTCTGTCTATTCATCATTGTCTTGGTGAAAGTTATGAGCCCGTTCTAATTCTCCTCAAAATTTAAAAAAAAAATTAGATCAAACATAAATGAATGTGCGTTATTTTTTTTATTTCGATGTACAATTATTATTATTATGTTAGAAAAGAGCGAGTATTCATTCTCTGGTGCTGCCAGGGTCGAGTTTCGTTAAAGGGAAACAAAATTCATCGTAGTCCCTTTATCAGTTTCCACCGAGGAATTTTCTGGTGATGGGGCAGGTCTGCAGCAGTACCGCCCTTTGGCAGGCAACGAGAATGTTCCTAGAAATGCCAAGGGCATTGAAGGTATCTGTGAGGTCAGTTGTTATTATCCCCTCGGTTGATATAACAATGGGGTATATTGTTGTTTTAGATAATTTCCATAAACACTTAATCTCCAAGCCTAGGCTCCCATATTTTCGCTGTTTTTCCAGGTCAATTTTTTTAAAATTATGAGATAGTGGTACGGCGATGTCAATAATGGTTGCGGCTTTTTCTTTTTTATCGATGAGCAGCGGACCAGGGCGATTAAAATCTACCGTTTTGTCGGTCAGAATAGGCCTATCCCAGTATAATAAATGTTCAGTAGACTCGAGAACCTCTTGTGGAGAGTATTTACAATAAAGAGGAGTGTCCTTACCGATCAAGTTGTGCGTCAAAGCCAAGTGTTGGTGTATTAACTTTGCAACTTGGTTATGGCGACCTAGGTAGGCTAATTCTGTAGGGCTGGACATCCTGACATAATGTGTTCAATCGACTCGCCCACATTTCCACATTTTCGGCATTTGTCGACAACATTGAGTTTCAGGACATGCTTCTCGTAATTTTTTGTCCTGATTACTCTGTCCTGTATTGCTGTAACAAAGGCTTCTGTTTCAGGGTAGAGATGACCTGCTTTGAGCCATGTTAAGGAAGCAACCTTGTCGATGTTGTCCCCATGTAATGAAGCCGGAAATTTTCCGTGGAGTGTTTTTTCTTCCCATTGGCGAATCTCATGCCCTACGTCGTCCAGACCGAGATTGACATCAGCATTGTGTAGGTTCAGAGGGGTTGCATCGGAGTCGTATTTCCGTAGGAAGGAAACTAATTTGTTGCTGGAGGCGAGCAGTTTTGATCGTATTTTTAAAACTTGTATCTTACACAATTTGAAGATGTTCTGCAATCCACGACACCCATCCTTCCTGGGCAGGTATAACCTTATGGTGGAGGACTTGGGGTGTAGGCATCGAAACTTGGTTAGTAATTTTCTAGTGAGTCTGTCAATGTCATGTTATTATTATTACTATACTGTAAAGCAAGGCTGAAAGAAAAAATATTATAAGGGCTGATGAATGGACAAAGCGATTGTGTTTGTGACAGATAGAGGAACGAATAGAACATTGGAAAAGGTTTATTGACAAAGCAGTTGTCACTACAACAAATCGGCACCTCCGCCACTCAGAGTTACTCTCCCTTTCTTTCATTAATACAACCAATCGTTCACCAACTCAAGTGTGAAACTTTTATGTCGTCTGCTCCACGAGTTATGGAACCTGAGTGTGGGAAAATGAGACTGCCACTTCAGACTGTTACTGCACTCTTCAGTGCATAGATTTAAAAAAAAAAAAAAACTGTCAGACTAGGTAGATTTTAATTGCAGCCTATTATCTATTATCATTGTTATTTTTTTTTCATTACGAATTTATTCGTTTACTAGAGGAGGACATATTTCTAGACTAAACCATTGCCTTGTGGTGTAGCCAGTGGATGAAGGTTTCGGGAATTAACAGGTTAATGAGAAACTAGTTGATTAGTTGCAGTGCTTTTTTTTGTTTTTGTGACGGTACTCACCGGTACGGCGTACCGGTACCTTTTTCAATGTGGGGAAAAATATTACTTTTCTTGCAATTTAAAGGTTATTATTAACTTTTAGTGGTTAAAAGTTTGGCAATCCAACACTGAGTTCTGGCTTCGATTTTGTTAAAAAACAACAAAAAAAACAACCACTGATTAGTTGAATAGTTAACTAGTTTAATAGCATGCTAGATGAATAGTTGAAAAGTTAACTAGTTTAATAGCAGGCTAGCTGAATAGTTGAAAAATTAACTAGTTTAATAACATGCTAGCTGAATAGTTGAAAAGTTAACTAGTTTAATAGTATGCTAGCTGAATAGTTGAAAAGTTAACTAGTTTAATAGCAGGCTAGCTGAATAGTTAACTAGTTTAATAGCAGGCTAGCTGAATAGTTGAAAAGTTAACTAGTTTAATAGTATGCTAGCTGAATAGTTGAAAAGTTAACTAGTTTAATAGCAGGCTAGCTGAATAGTTAACTAGTTTAATAGCATGCTAGCTGAATAGTTGAAAAGTTAACTAGTTAAATAGCAGGCTAGCTGAATAGTTAACTAGTTTAATAAAATGCTAGCTGAATAGTTGAAAAGTTAACTAGTTTAATAGCAGGCTAGTTGAATAGTTGAAAAGTTAACTAGTTTAATAGCAGGCTAGCTGAATAGTTGAAAAGTTAAATAGTTTAATAGCAGGCTAGCTGAATAGTTGAAAAGTTAACTAGTTTAATAGCAGGCTAGTTGAATAGTTGAAAAGTTAACTAGTTTAATAGCAGACTAGCTGAATAGTTGAAAAGTTAACTAGTTTAATAGCAGACTAGCTGAATAGTTGAAAAGTTAACTAGTTTAATAGCAGACTAGCTGAATAGTTGAAAAGTTAACTAGTTTAATAGCAGACTAGATGAATAGTTGAAAAGTTAACTAGTTTAATAGCAGACTAGCTGAATAGTTGAAAAGTTAACTAGTTTAATAGCAGACTAGCTGAATAGTTGAAAAGTTAACTAGTTTAATAGCAGACTAGCTGAATAGTTGAAAGGTTAACTACTTTAATAGCATTCTAGCTGAATAGTTAACTAGTTTAATAGCAGGCTAGCTGAATAGTTAACTAGTTTAATAGCAGACTAGCTGAATAGTTGAAAAGTTAACTAGTTTAATAGCAGGCTAGCTGAATAGTTGAATAGTTAACTAGTTTAATAGCAGGCTAGTTGAATAGTTGAAAAGTTAACTAGTTTAATAGCAGACTAGCTGAAAAGTTGAAAAGTTAACTAGTTTAATAGCAGACTAGCTGAAAAGTTGAAAGGTTAACTACTTTAATAGCATGCTAACTGAATAGTTAACTAGTTTAATAGCAGGCTAGCTGAATAGTTAACTAGTTTAATAGCAGACTAGCTGAATATTTGAAAAGTTAACTAGTTTAGTAGCAGGCTAGCTGAATAGTTGAATAGTTAACTAGTTTAATAGCAGGCTAGTTGAATAGTTGAAAAGTTAAGTAGTTTAATAGCAGACTAGCTGAAAAGTTGAAAAGTTAACTAGTTTAATAGCAGACTAGCTGAAAAGTTGAAAAGTTAACTAGTTTAATAGCAGGCTAGCTGAATAGTTGAAAAAATACGGACACGTGATGTCCATGTTTATTTTGAATTAGGTCTTAAGTTGTATAGAATAGAGACAGGGAATCACGTGACTCAAGGGTGTTTGTTTACGATAGGCGAATGAAGTCAATTTTCATGCATACAGAGCCACACTAAAAAGATAGTGAATTAAACACTTTTCTGTTGGTTGACCAGTAGCAGAACTAAAAATTTAAACCACTTGCAGGACAGAAAGATGACCATGTTTTGCGACAACCTCGTTCGGAGATGTTGTTACAATTAAATAAAAGCCTTCTCGTGATTTTAGGAGCTCTTCAAGATCTGTAAAGTTTGTAAAGATTTGTCCTCCACCGAGTCCATTCTGCCCTCCATTGGGCGACACACGTGACTAGTAACCCTAAGTATAAGTATAGTAATAAGTTTTCTAAATATAGATAACTGTCGGGTCATTCCACTGCCAAGAAAATCATAAAAAATATATTTAAAAACTCGGGAAAAAAAAATTGACCTCGTTTGAATTAAACGAGGAAGGGGAGCTCACTCAAGCGTTAGTACTCGGGAGATTAAAAGTATTCTGGGAAGCCATAATGAAAGGTCTGCCACGCGCTATAACGCCTGCTATTCAAGACGTATTCAGCTAGACTGTATTGTATATTGTTCTTATTGTTGTGATACGACTTAGCCCTAGCTGACCCTAGCCAGCATGTCCTGCACGAACTTGGACGATTGTAGTCTGACTATCGATCGATGTCAGTTTACTAAATAAACAGAATAATTACGGCTTAATTATACCTAATTATGTTTCAAATGAACTTAAGTTAACCTCTGTTGGTAAAGATTATTTAAAAGTAGCACGGGGAAGACTACAGGATCCGGCATGGGGATATAATGGATTGATAATGTTCTGGGTTTTTTGTAGGTTTGGAAAATGAAAGAAGATTAACTCTTTCTCTCCTAACTGACGATACCAGCGTTGATTCCACCAGAATGTGGTAAATAATTACGGAGAGAGAGAGTTAAACACAGGGTTTGATTAATAACTATTGATGCTTACGTACTAAAAGTGTTTTTGTTGTTGTTGTTTTTGCGCTTCCTTCTCTTCCCTCCACTTCATTTAAACTTGGAGAATGGCAGGGCCGGCTTTAGACTTTATAAGGCCCTAAGCTATTTGAAATATGGGTCCCCCTTGTAATCAACATAAGGCTTTTTTTTCCCCCTTTGCTCTTTCTTCAAAATAATTGAAAATATCCCTGTAACCATTTTTTTTTTTGGGGGGGGGGAGGGGCAAAAGCGAGTAGGGGCCCTAAGCTTTAGTTTATGTTGCCTATAGGTGGCTAAATCCAGCACTGGATAATGGATATGTAAGCTTTTCGTAAGTATGGCTTCATGATGATCCTAGCTGATTAAGGATGTCTTAATTAAAGTTCATGTCTGCCGTGCAATAAGACGTTTAAATACGCAGTTGTCTGATAAACGTGAAATGAGATTTGTATGATTAACCTTTTAAAAAAAATATTATTATTATTATAGCTTTTAAATAGAGCTACTTTCATGCTTATAGCATGCTCAGAGCGCTTTTGGTCCAATCACATATGTCGACCAGTGGGGTGGGGGGTATCTAGGAGTTGGTTTTCCGTGCTGCCTTTAGGCGCTCAGTAAACGCAACTCTGCCCGAGTCGGTTGTCGAACCTCGAGCCCCCTTCTAGGTAGCCAAGCCAAGCCAAGTTCAAGCCCACTTGGCCTCTCGACCACGCTTCCCACAAATTCACGTGAAATGAGATTTGTATGATTAACCTATAAAAAAAAATTACGTGAAATGAGATTTGTATGATTAATCTTGAAAAAAAAAAGTTATGTGAAATGAGATTTGTATGATTAATCTTTTAAAAAAAGTTACGTGAAATGAGATTTGTAGGATTAACCTTTTAAAAAAAGTTACGTGAAATGAGATTTGTATTATTAACCTTTAAAAAAGAGTTACGTGAAATGAGATTTGTATGATTAACCTTTAAAAACAAATTACGTGAAATGAGATTTGTATGATTAACCTTTAAAAACAAATTGCGTGAAATGAGATTTGTATGATTAACCTTTAAAAAAAATTTACGTGAAATGAGATTTGTATGATTAACCTTTAAAAAAAATTGCGTGAAATGAGATTTGTATGATTAACCTTTAAAAACAAATTCACGTGAAATGAGATTTGTATGATTAACCTTTAAAAACAAATTACGTGAAATGAGATTTGTATGATTAACCTGTAAAAAAATTACGTGAAATGAGATTTGTATGATTAAACTTTAAAAAAAAATTACTTGACAGCTTTATATTATTGTAGTCAGAAACATTCAGACGTTTCAATGCAACACTAGATCTAGGTGTAAAAAAACACATTTTTTTTCTCTTGGGGGGAGGGGAATCAATAACATTCTCAACAGCATTGCGAAAATCTGATGGGGCATCTTATTTCTTGCTCCGAGCACAAGCGCACGCGCACACACACACACACACACTTGTGATTAGAAGACAGATGACTGGTCTGATAGCGAATGTTTTGTTCCATTCGGTTGCCAACTTCAGTTATTGGTGTTATTGTTATGAGTCCTCTGCGTGCTTTAGTTTTATAGGTCAGGTTGTGACTCGCCTTAGTGTAGGGTCACCGTAGTAGAAGAAGTAAAAGTCTTTAAGTTGATTTTAAATAAATAGTTCTATATTGATTTTAGTTTAATACTTGATCGAATGGGTGACTTTGTTAACCAAAGACCGTGAAGTGATCATAAGAATTTTTTTAAAAAATCTGACAGCCGCAGTGGCAGAAGACCTGTGACCTACTGTTCAAGTTAGCGAAAGAGACTTTGGTGGCTACACAGAATTTTCATGGCCTGTGACCTATGACCTGTCTGATCTACCAGACGAGCTTGAATTGAGTGAACTGTGTGGCTGTGGCTGGCATGATGGAGAACCTCTGGAGTAAAACAAAGTAAGTTGTTACTTAGAAACGTAGCTCATCATTGTCAAAATCATCATCAAAATCATCATCAAAATCATCATCAAAATTATCATCAAAATCATCATCAAAATCATCTATCCTTTATGGATCCTCACAAAACATAGGACTTCCGTAAAAACACGCCAGTCTGTACGGGTCTCATGCTAGTCTATTCATTGCTTCCTCACCTTCATCTAGTAAAACTTCGTTCTGACGTTCAGTTTGGTCTTCCTCTGAATCTTTTACCCTGGCATTCCATTTTAGGACCTGTCTAGCTCTGTTGTGGGCATCTTTTCTTAGCGTTTGACCAATCCATCTTCCACTTTCTAATATGTAGCCTACCTCTATATTTCTCTGACCGTCGTGGCCATCTCCCACAGTTTGGTGTTTTCTACTTTGTCCTATTACTGTAGTGTCAAGATATTTCTCTTTGTCCTATCACTGTAGTTTCAAGATGTTTTCTACTTTGTCCTATCACTGTAGTTTCTAGATGTTTCTACTTTGTCCTATCACTGTAGTTTCAAGATGTTTCTACTTTAAACTATCACTGTAGTTTCAAGATGTTTTTCTTTGTCCTATCACTGTAGTTTCAAGATGTTTCTACTTTGTCCTATCACTGTAGTTTCAAGATGTTTCTACTTTGTCCTATCACTGTAGTTTCAAGATGTTTCTCTTTGTCCTATCACTGTAGTTTCAAGATGTTTCTACTTTGTCCTATCACTATAGTTTCAAGATGTTTTCTTCTTTGTCCTATCACTGTAGTTTCAAGATGTTTTCTACTTTGTCCTATCACTTTAGTTTCAAGATGTTTCTACTTTGTCCTATCACTGTAGTTTCAAGATGTTTCTCTTTGTCCTATCACTGTAGTTTCAAGATGTTTCTCTTCGTCCTATCACTGTAGTTTCAAGATGTTTCTCTTTGTCCTATCACTGTAGTTTCAAGATGTTTCTTTTTGTCCTATCACTGTAGTTTCAAGATGTTTCTCTTTGTCCTATCACTATAGTTTCAAGATGTTTCTCTTTGTCCTATCACTGTAGTTTCAAGATGTTTCTCTTTGTCCTATCACTGTAGTTTCAAGATGTTTCTCTAACATCTGTTGAGGAAAGTCTGGACTTTGTTGTTGCTGTTACTTCCGCTGTTTTCCATAGACCAAATTGGACGGCCTTGACATAAGAGTTTAAGATTCTTATTTCTTTATCCAGATAGTTTTTAGGTGTGTAAATATCTGTCATGCTAGATTTATTCAACGTTTGATGTCGCCACCTGACACATTGAGACACTCCCTAGGTATATCAAACTTTCTATTTGGTCAATGGTCTGGGAGCCAGTTCTATGCCTCCATTATGTATGTTGTTTATTTTTAGTGTTTTAATTTTACTAAGATTTTATGAATTCCCTCTGTCTGTCTGTCTGTCTGGTAAAATTTTGAACTCATTATATCTCCCACTTTCCATTCTCGGATCAAGTTGAAACTTTGTGCAATTATTCACTGTTCCTAACAAAATATGAATCAATTAAAAACAACAACTAATAGGTTAATTAAATTAAGTATATAATTAATCAATTTTGTTTCATATCGAAAAAGGGAAATGCAAAATGTTTGTTTGTTTGTAAAATGTTTTACATGTTTCGGAAGTTCCTTCAGAGTTGAAGATAATTACTTCCTAGTCCAAACCTCCCGCAGGACGACAGGGGATGGCAGCAGGCAGGGTATGAACCCGGGACCGTCGACAAGTCCGAACGACAATACAGCGCGCATACTTCATGCCCAGGCAGCCACCTGGTTACACCTGATATGTGAATTTTTCCGTCCCCCACTTTCGGAGTATTTAGCGGAACACTTAACTTATTCTTTACAGAGATGAATTCACTTGGTGGACTACTATACTAGTTAATTATTCCAGTAGTTCGCGGAACACCTATTCAGGCCTCGCGGAACGCTAGGGTCCGCCGAAAGATGATAATTGTATACATTTAACAAAACTTCTTCAATAAAAGTCAGTTTATCCTTTCAGATAATTTTTAAAAAAATGAACTCACCCCCCCCCCCCCACTACTGTTTAATGTGTCTGTTACGACCTAAGCCAAAGATTTGACAATTTTCTTCACATGGGTATTCCCGACCACATATGAGGAAATCTGTAACAGGATCACAATGGCAATGGGGCCCCCATGATGACCTGCTAACCACTGTCAACAAAAAACGTAAACCAAACCTTTATGGGGCATATCATGAGGTCCTGAGGGCTGAAGAAGACTTTCCTGCAGGGAACAGTGTCAGTAACAGTAAAAGAAGCAGACAGAAAAGGCGATCGGAAGAAAACATCTAAGAATTGGCGGGCCTGTCATTGAAAGAGACTCTAGCCAAGACAAAAGACATTGAAATAGAGCTAGATGGTCAACGGATCATGCATGGTGCCCCAACTGTCCAACAGTCTAAAAGATAGTCGAGATAAAAATGAATCCTCTTCGTATAGTGGTCTGAAACAATGACTGCTCCACGCCATCAGGAACAATAACTGACTAATTCTTCGATTCGCATTTCTCGAGGGAGCTCTTTTTTATATTATATTTATCTATTCTTAAATACAATTGTTTCTTGTTTGTGTGTAGCAACGCCTTGTGAAAATGTGACGTCTATAAAGATTAAGGTTCCTAAACATAAAGTTGTCTCTATTTATTATTGCGTTTAGTAATCTAGGCCAACCGTATTTCATTTCTTTTGTAGAAACAGAAAATTCTTGGTGTTATCTTGATTTCCACGAGAGCGTCTACTATTGACATTCTTTTCACAGCCAAAATATTTACTAGTCGACCGGCAGCGTAGCATACGCCGCTATTTTGCAGGGCCGGCCTTAGGCCACTGCAACCTATGCGACCGCAGTGTTAATCTAAAAATACTTTAATATGATCACAAATTACGTAAACATCTTATTTTCCAACTCTCTTCATATCCATCCCTTCCGGCTTACACCTTTTTAATCTCACTTCCATTCAATATCCAAATTCGCACCATTTTCATTCACACCATGCTGCGCTACGACCGTAACACAGAAATAAGAGAGTGATCTTTCCTTTACTCCTTACTACTCGTTTAAACTTTTGAGGGAAGAAGAGAATTATATATATAGATTGTCAAAAGTTTGGACATGTCTGCTTTGACATGCACCTGTATATCTGCGACAGGTGTTAAGTCTGGAGTGTGTCATGACAATTTCCAATTTACTTATGCCCTGGAGGCGCAGGTGGCTGAGTGATAAAGTGTTTGGCTTCCGAACCAAGGGGTCCCGTGTTCGAATCCTGGTGAAGACTGATTTTTAATTTCGGAATTTGTAGTGCGCCTCCGAGTCCAACCAGGTGCCTGACATTAGTTGGGGAAAAGTAAAGGCGGTTGTGCTGGCGACATGATACCCTCGTTAACCGTGAGCCAGAGAAACAGATGTCCTTTACATCATCTGCCCTTTCGATTGCTAGGTTTGAAAGGGGAACTTTACTTTTTTTCTTGTGTGTGTGTTATCGGCTTTCTAAGTAAAAATCAAACTTCACAGCCATCTTTGAATTCGTGTGAAATGAGATTGTGTTAATATTTGAAGGAGTACTTTACACTGCAAAGTAAAAACTTTCGATCTTCTAAGACGCAAACACATCTCTATATGCCTAAGCAATAGTGCAAGATTATAACTTTCGAAGTCCTTATTTAGGTTATAAACTTAAAAATTCAAGTTTATTCGAGGATCCTATTTCTATTTTCATACGGCTCCGCGTGGTTCAATAATTTTATTACAAAATTTTTGCACCAATGGTATCGATCCTGACATCGATCCCCTAATTAAGCAATGATCTTACTTCGATTACACATTATCGTGATGGAATTTTATCGCATGAACAATTCTGTTACTAATTTGGCGTTAAGATGTATCGCCATTTGTGCAGATAGTCTTTAATGCCTACTTGCTATCATTTTCTTTAGATCTATATTCCCAACAATCAAGTCCAACTGCATTGTTATAATTTCAACACATTTAACTGATAGTGTTTTTGTTTTCTTTTGTTTTTTAAAATACAAATAACGTTAATATTATTGTCCATAAGGAGAGAGATAGAGCGAGAGAGAGAGAGAGAGAGAGAGAGAGAGAGAGAGAGATCACTTTGATCAGTCATTTCAGTTCTATAGCTCTGTGCTTGCAAATGTTTGTTTATGAGGACACGCCTAGAGCTAATCGTAAACTCGGTGAGTTGGTGTCGTTCAGATGCCTAGAATTGCCTAACATTTCATTTCTCAGTAAGCTAACGCTACTACCCAAAATCAGGGGCGAGGGGTCGGTATCACATGGGTCTGTGGGTCTGCAGTCTTGGGCCACTTTATCTTATCTTATATAATACAGACGTTACTTCAAAAAAGATGATTACGTCCTACGCGTCATGCATTTAGTCATGCATGTTAACCAATGACCGAAATTCTGCCAAATCACTGGTTTTCCTGGCTAGCTCAGGCAACCCATTCCATGCTCTAATATCACTAGGGAAGAATGAACATTTGTACAAATTTGTCCTAGCATATGTGACGAGGAATGTGCCTTTATCTTTGTGTCTCTGAGTATTTTATTAAGTTTTGTTTTTTGTATTTGAAGATTATGGTTCAGTGTTTTATGTATAATTTCTACTTTACTTTTGAGTCTTCTATCCTGAAGGCTTTCTAAATTTTGTGATTTTACTAAAGGTATTACTCTAGTCAAATGTGAATATTCGTTTGTTATGAATCTCACTGCTCTATTTTGTGTCTGTTCCAGTTTTTTAATGATTTCTTGAGTTGAGGGTTCCCAAACGGAGGATGCATATTCTATTATTGGCCTAACCAAGGTTAAATAACATTTTAGTCTTATGTTCTTATTTGATTTATAGAAATTTCTTTTAATAAACCCTTGAATGAAAGTAAGGTCCGTAAACGATTTTATTTTTATAGTACTGTCTTACTAACGGGGGCTCTTAAATCCCTTACAAACACTAAGCGATTAACAAATATTGTTTAGAGTATATAGCCTATTTCTTATAGCTTTAGTCTGAACATAATCTTCCAAAATGAAAAAAAAAACAGTTATCAAAATAAACAGATACAAATATTCCTTCTTCCCTAGTGCTATTAGAGCATGGAATGGGTTGCCTGAGCTAGCCAGGAAAACCAGTGACTTGGCAGAATTTAAGTCATTGGTTAATATGCATGACTAAATGCATGACGCGTAGGACGTAATCATCTTCTTTTTTGAAGTAACGTCTGTATTATATAAGATAAGAAGATAAAATAAATGTCTTGTGCATGGTCATTATATTATTGTGTAGGTCGGTTCGTGGAAAGATCTCGGGATTTGCCCGGCAAGGAATCAATCACAAATCTCAATTATTGCAATCTCAATCGATTTTAATCAAAAAAGGAAAACGGGGAAGCAGAATAATTGAGTGAGAAAAAGCAAAAATTGAATCCTCGGACACAATCAAAAGGTTTCAAATTGCAGATTTTTTATTTTTCTCGTCAGCTTGTCACAAAAGATTTTAAAATCTTTGTTGAACTATAAGATTATTATAAACATTACAGCAGAGAGTTGTTCGTTGTTTGTTTTGTAAAATGTTTGCTTTGTAAAAATGTTTGTTTTGTAAAATGTTTGTTTTGTAAAATGTTTGTATTGTAAGCTGTTTGTTTTGTAAATGTATTGTAAGCTGTTGTTTTTTGTTTTTTTTGTAAAATGTTTGTTTTGTAAAATGCTTGTTTTGTAAAATGTTTTACATATTTCGGATGTTCCTTCAGAGTTGGAGACAGTTTACTCCCTGTCTTGAATGGGAATATCAGTCCACCGGTAGATGCTATTAAAGTTAATGTTTTCGTTATAATGAACTTTTTTTTACGTCAGTCTCTCCCTTGTCAAGTAGACCTATTATGCTTTACTCTTTTTTTTTTGTTGGTAAAAATAAATAATTTCCAAATCATTTAATAAATATTCTACTCAAATAAATTCATGTTGAGTTTGTACTTCAAAATTTTTGGTACACATTTAGATTTCATAAGCTATTTGTAGGGAAACAATACGTTACGTAAACATGGGCATGGGTGTTCGATACATTATCAAATAATGAAGACAGGTACGCTGTAGACCTATACGGCTTACTAATGCCAGGACAAACTTTGACTCTCGGTCCACTTCTGACCCACAAGTCGTCATGTATATAAAGGAAAAAAAACAACATTCTACACATCTAGTGACCTATTTTTTTTTTATTTTTTTTTTGGTTCTTAATTTTTAAAATGTTAAGCGCCAAATTTTTAAAATTCTAATTAGTTATCTTTAAAGTATTTTTTTTTATTATTTGAAGCATCATATAAATTCACGTGAACCTGCCCTAAACCATCTAAAATCTAAATTGGTTACGTGTACTGATACATGCATTATGACATTTTTGGGGCCTACATGTACGAGATGTGTAATTGTTAAAAGTTCTATATAGGTCTGTGATTCTAGAAAAGTAACAAAAAATATTCAAGGGACGTAACTACAACAAAAAATAGTGGTTGCTATGTAGGATAAGTTTCAATTACTACGCAGATTCAGTTTATGTCGATGATTGCAAAAAAATAAATAGATTTATTTATAATGCATAAAGACTGTTTTCTGAATGTAAAAATAATTTTGAATTAAGAACTTTTAAATTGAATCCGTTAATTTATTGGAATATTTGATTATCTAGTAAAGAACTATATTTAGTGGTTACGATTTCCGGTGTTACAAATAAAAAAAAATGATCCATAACAAAGTGTTTACAAATGGCGATTAATACTGAAATTAACAAAAATCATTTGCACTAAAGTTAAACCATCAATTTAAGCTAAACAGGTACATTTTAAAGCAGTCAGTAGAACGCAATATTATTAAGAGTAGATTCTTTAGAGTTAGGTCTTTCTCTATATTATATAGATCTATAGTCAATATTAGATTCGAGAGAGACGCATAGCCGCCATAGTGGCCCATAGTGCCCATAGTCATAGGATAGGCATAGGAATAGGAGTGATAGGTCGATTACTCGATAAGACGCAGGTCGTAGCCTTCTTTTTTTGAAGTATCATCTGTATAAATAGTTTAAGATAAGAGAGAGAGAGAGTTGATCTAAGACTTGACAAGATCTAGAAAATCTAGGGTTGATTAGATCTTGATAGGCCTGCTTTACTTTAGACTTTAGATTAGATCTAGAATCTAGAATAGATCTAGATTTAGATATACAATAATTAATATAATATAGGCTATAGTCTTGTCAGGATTCTAATTCTAGACTAGAAATGTTTTAGTTGTAGACTACTACTGTAGGTAAGTAGTACTACACTAGACTCTACCTGGGTACCTGGCATTCCTGGTTATCTGGTATATGCTTTTGACTGTCATCATGATCATTCCAAGTTCAAATCCTGTCTGCTTCCATTGTATCCACTGTCATCCTGAAGGAGATAATACTTGTCATTTCTGAAGGAATGTAAGAAATTCACAGATCAAAGTCAAATTCCTTTAGGAGACTCCTTTGTAATGGAAAATGAGCATTAACTCACAGACTGATTACATTTATGACTTAGTACTTTATAGTGGTAATGTTTTTCTTGTTAATTTGTTAAGAGTTTATGGAAATATCTTTGTTTCAAGGCCTGAATGCCTCTTCTGCAATGGGCAGTATTTACCTATGCATAGAAGAAAACTGATTAATGTTGACTTTAGTTCCATGGGAATTCAATTTACTGTGTTGCTTTACTCAAAGCCACTGTTTTAGACATTATTATATGCATTTCTTGTTGAGCAATGCATTTCTTTCTTTATTTTTAAAAGAATTAAGCACCTAGTATTTTATCTCTATCCTCTCATCTCTGCCTGTGATCCCATCTGGGACATAGGCCAACAACCAGCTTTCCATGGGCATCCTGGCTCTGGACGAGTCTCTCCAACTGTCCCCATGTCTTGCCCATCTCCTTGGTATCTGCTTCCATAGCACCCATAGTCATCTTCTTTTATGAAGTACAGTAGCTTCAGTATTTTATAAGATATGATAAGTTTTGGCACCATGTATTTCTGGGCCATCCCCTCTTCATCTGGTCTTGCGGGTTCCAGGTGAGTGCTTGTCTAGTGATGTTAAATGCAAACTTGCTTAGGGTGTGGCCTATCCATGGCCAGCATCCTGAAGGATATCTTCTGCTTCTTTGTTCTTTGCCACACTTTCTCATTTGAGATCTTGTCTGGCCAGAGGATCATAAGGATCTTCCTGAGTCAGGTATTGATAAATATCTTGATTTTTTCATGGTGGTGACAGTGGTTCTTCTCCATACAATGGTGTTGAAGAGCGCTGATTTTAGTGGCGGTGCTTATTTCCTTGGATCCCAGGTGTTTTTCAGCTGATAGAAGGCTGCTCAAGCTTTATCAATGTAGGTTCTAACACCTGCATCTGTTCTTCCATGGTTGTCCAGGAGATTGCCAAGATAGGTGAAGCTTTCCTCCTCTTCTAGCACGTCACCTTGGACTGCGATAGATGTGTCTTTGGGTGCCTTTTGCATGCTATATTTTATGTTATCCAGATCTTGGATGGCAGACTGGTTGTGCGGTTTGCTTGGTAGACTGTTGTTCAGACTCATTGATGGTCCCAGGTTCAAACCCTGCCTGCCCCCATCCCCCATCATCCTGCGGGAGGTTTGGACTAGGAAGTAAATTATCTTTGACTCTGTGGGAACATCCAAAACATGTAAAATATTTTACAAAACAAACATTTTGTTACATGAATGGCAAGATATTAGAATTTTGTAAAATGTTTTACATGTTTCGGATGTTCCTTCAGAGTTGAAGATAGTTTACTTCCTAGTCCAATTTTATTATTTTAATGTTTTTTTCATAATGTTTGTTTATAATAATAATAATAATGTTTGTTTCTTCTCGTCATCTGTATTTTATTGTATTTATTTGACTAGTATCCTACACAAAGTCAAGATGGGGAAAAAAGTAGAGAAATCTTTTTCTAAGGACAGACACTTATCATCAGCTGCACATCATGATGATGAAAATTCAAACAAAACTCCAGGTCAGTCTATATATAGAAACATAACACTTTTGTAAGCCTTTTGTTATTGAAAACTTAATACATCAATAACTTAAAGCAAGTTGTTTTATCGCCATCCAATGTTGTGAACAGTTATTCCCTTCACTTTAACTAAACACCTGTTTCTGTTAGTGGTATGGTTAAAATATTAACCTAGTATTGAACTTATAAATAGCCATTCTCTCATGGCTGCCTGGTTGTGCGGTTTGCACGCTGGACTGTCGTTCAGATTTATCGATGGTCCCGGGTTCAAACCCTGCCCGCTCCCATCCCCCGTTGTCCTGCTGGAGGTTTGGACTAGGAAGTAATTATCTTCAACTCTGAAGGAACATCCGAAACATGTAAAACATTTTACAAACATTTTCCTTTTTTAAAGCTTAATACCACAATAACTGTTCATGTATTGAACATTTCATAATGTAACTTTGCTTTAATGTTTTTCCTCCACTGTTCACTTAGAGCCAGATCTTGAACTAGAAAGTAAGTTACTTGTTCACATTATCTGTAACAGCAGCTTCATAGCTCTTTGGTTCTTTATTTTCTTGTGCTGGAAATAAAGTATAGTTCTAGTTTTTGTTTGTCTCATTTATTGACTTTTTGTTGTTGTGGTTAAAAAGTATTGAAAAATAAAACCTTTCTTAGGAATGACCCCCCAAAAATTATCTTTTCTTTCGTTTTGTTTCAAAGTAATAATTGTTTCTTAAATTCTAGACCTTGGTTCTTCCAAATTTTACTTTGTACATTAAAAGACATTGTTTGGTTATTTTATTGTATTTTTTTATAGTAAAAAAAAGCTTCATTTGTTTCATGTAAAACTGATTTCAATTTGATTTGCTCCTTTCATGTGAATTTGTTGTTTAGTGTGTAAATTGATGGTATTAAAATGTCATTAATCCATACAGACTTAAAGATCAATGAGTATTTAAACAGTTAAAAATTGTATATTGCAAAAATGGTTTGTGTAAATATGTATTCGTTTATCTTATAACTTTTTTTTATTCAAGAAAATTTAAAACATAAAAACAACAACCACAGCAACTGAATAATGGGCATTGTTTCCATAAATGTATAAAATCTCAAAGGTTACAGGTTCTATAAATCTATAAAATCTCAAATGTTAATCTACATATACACTTTAATTCAAATAAAAAATTAAGTAACTACAAATTAACATATTCTAATACCAAAACAATAAAAAACAAAACTTTTATTTGAAACTTTTGCAGGTAAACAAAATTTCTAAATATAGAACATGGTTTTTTTTTGATACTTTGTTATAAATACTATTACAGGTAGCAGATTTCACTTTGTTTTATAAATCTGTTATCATTCTTATCCTTGTCTCTTTTACAGTGGCGTAGCTAGGAAATGACCATCATTTGGGGGCACAGAGGGCCTGACCTCTTTGTAGGTTCTGCATTTTGAATAATATTTAATATTTAATGTAATTGACCATCATTTGGTGGCACGGGGGGTCTGACCTCTTTGTGGGTTCTCCATTTTGCGTAATATTTAATGTAAAAAAACTAATTTGAATACTCATTTGGGGACCCCCCTCAAATGGGGGCACAGGGGGATTTTGAAATTCTCCCCCCACCTCCCCCACCCTAGCTATGCCACTGCTCTTTTATCATTATTATGTTTTGACCATGAACCTATAATTTTTTTTAATGTCTTTTCTGAAAGGCAAGTTATTTTCAATAGAAAACTTGACAATGTCCTACCAGTGACTTTTACTTTAACTTAGTAGTAATCTTTCACCCTGAGCAGCTTTAATTGATTCAAATATTGCTGACTTAAAGAAATATTTTGTCAATTCCGTTCAATGGTTTTAACATTTTTAACCTTTTTTTTTAATACTGTTTGTGTAATTACAGAGCCACATAAGTGCACTGGGAGTTTTGAAAAAGACTTTACAGAGTTGTGCAAACAAAATGCAATGTCTGCCATCCCCAATGTCTTGCTGCGCCAAAAATCTTTAACAGGTCAGTCTGGTTCTGTTGACTTGAAATCTTCCAAAAGGGAAGATAAAAAGCAGCCAGTTGCCCAAGTCCATGATGCATCCGAGGCTGATACAGAGATTAATGAAGATGGAGGTCTGTTCAACCATTTTTAAAACCAAACTCACAAATATTTTACAAATTATTTTGTTTCATTTAAAAGTACTAAAAAAGCTAATCATAGCGATTGATGACTTGATTTATTTGACTTCTTACTGTGTACCTCCAAGGGGTCATAGGGCAGCAACGGCATCTCTCTACTTCACTTGGTTCTCAGCAGCTTTCTTCATCTGTTCCCAGGAGATCATAGAGCAGCCACCACATCTCTCTACTTCATTTGGTTCTCAGCAGCTTTGTTCATTTGCTCCCAGGAGAACATAGGCCAGCAACCGCATCTCTCTACTTCACTTGGTTCTCAGCAGCTTTCTTATATGTTCCCATATCATTTCAATATCCTCTGTATTGCTGATGACTGACCTCTTCCAGGTTTGTTAAGACCTGCCCACTTTCCTCTTTCCCTGCGGATTCCAATCTAATGCCTACCTTGCAACATTGATAGTTGTTTTTTACAAGGTGTGTCCTATCTAGCTCCATTTTCACTTTTTAATGTCTAGGGCTATAGGTTTCTGCTTTGTTCTATCTCAAACATTGAAGTTTCTATCTTTTCTGGCCACCTGATTCCAGTATTGATGAAGGCCTAGAGTTTTTTCCCATTTTTTTTTTCATGATGAATGAATTTGGATTCCATTTTTATCAACAAAAGTAATAAGCATTATTTAGGATGATTAATTTTGTTATTTGAATGGTAATATAATTTAGCATGGTTTGATAGACACTTCAATTAAGTCCAAGCAATCTCTCTAAAATGTGAATTGCTGAGACTCCATATAATTTAGCATGGTTTGATAGACACTTCAATTAAGTCCAAGCAATCTCTCTAAAATGTGAATTGCTGAGACTCCATAGTGAAACTATCAAAAGTGAAATACTTAAGCCCCCTGACCCATAGGGCACCTATCATTAATGAAATACTTTAAGCTCTGGACAGTAAATATTTAAAGATGAAGTAGATAACTCTTTTGTAATTGTTAAAATGTTTAGACTTAGTTTTCTGGAGTGTCTGTTCTTGAGGTATTTTCTCTGCCTTATACTCTGACTCTCAAATTAGTTATTTCTAGTATGTCTTAAAGTGACTGTCTCTGAAAGTTCTAAGTGTCTTCTCTCTGTAAGGTGTACAAGCAAGACTGATTAAAGTTTAGTTTCAAATGAGAGTCCTTTTAGTGTGGGTTTGAGTTTGTAATAGGTACCAATTTGACTTGATATTGATTTTCTCTTTCAAATCCTAACAGAACCTATAGAATTGCCACCAAAAACATATACAACAAAACCGATATTTGAATATTTAAAGCCTTCAGTCCAAGTTGAGATGGACAACCCAGACAAGTTTGACACAGTGACTGAGGTCTATGTCAGAGGTACAACAATAATTGAGTAATTATGTATATACCTTGCTACCACTTACTTCTAGACAAGCTTTACTCATTTCTAGCCTTGCTACACTTATTTCTAGACAAGCTACATTTATTTCTGGCTATTATTATTTGTCTTGTCTTTTTTTTTTAACTTTTTATTTTTATTTTACAGGCTGGAAAATTGATGCAACTATGATGGAGATATTTCGTCAGTGTTGGTTAACTCTTGATAGACTACATACCATTAAGTAATAGCTGTTGAATAATATTTAGTTTGTAGTGAGAATAAACAAAGTTATTGATGTGTAGACAAAAGGAGTTAATTTTTTTTTCTAAGTACATATAAGAATTCAATAAAAAAGTTTAAAATTAATTCTATAAAAATCTCTCTTCCAATCCAGTTTGTGGAACACTGGCCTCACAGAAAGTACTTTACACACTCTAGCCACATTTTTGCCACAGTGTTTGAATTTAGTGTAAGTTGAAATGGCATATTTTTTTACAGTTATTTTTAGAGCTGTTTCATTTTCAATAGTTGAAATACTTTTTTTTGTTGTGATTTTTTAAAGTCAAATATTTGATTCAAGTAATTTAAAGTTAAATATTTGAGTTCAAATGTTTTTTAGTAGTCAAGGAAATTTCTTGACATTTTGAACAGTATAAAAGCAGTTTGGCCAGATTATAAATGATAATCTTTAGTTTTATCTAAGCTATTATTATTATTATTATTATTATTATAGAAAAGTAAAAAGTTCCCCTTTCAGAACTTGTAATCTATAGGGCAGATGATGTAAAGGTCGCCTGTTTCTGTGGCCCATGGTTAACGAGGGTGTCATGTGGCCAGCACAACCTCCAACCGCCTTTACTTTTCCCCAACTTATGTCATGTACCCATTAGAGCTGGGTGGACTCAAAGGCGCCCAAGGATCCCAAAATTAAAAATCCCAGTCTTCGCCAGAACCCCCGAATCGGAAGCCAAGCACTTTACCACTCAGCCACCGCGCCTCACTATTATTATTATAGTACTGCTGTTATAACATGTCAGAAAAGTTGCTGTGCAGTGACTAAAAAATAACATTTTGGATATACATTTCATTTTATCAATGTTTAAGTACAGATTTTAATACATAAATAATATTTAGCAATCTACAGTAAATGTTATTTGATTACAGAGAGGGGGTGTCTAACAGAACAACAAACACTTACCTATATAAAACTGCACAGCTACTTTTAAGACTCCCTTTATATCCAAGTCTATAACTATGTTTGTGTACTTTTATTTTTTCAGCAACGTGGTGTTAGATGGTAACACTGTTAAAGAGGAAAACTGGTCAGAACTTCTGGGCCTGGAAAGCCTGTAAGTATTTTACTCTTTCTCATTTCAGCACTGGCAGAAATAAGATTTTCTTTCATTGCTACTTTTTATTTTGTTTAAACCGGCATATACTTTTGTACCAGATCAATCTTTTTGACAATGTATGAATTGTTTGTGTTGTGAATTATTTCCCATAGTGCAGTTTTAAAGGATGATAAAATATTTATCCCAAAATAAAAATAATGAAGCATTACTATCATCGGCAGAATCCAGCACTTATCTCTACGTCACTGTAAAATAACAGACAAGGGAGCAGAGAAAATCGGGAAAGCTCTTGGTCATGCCAAATGGTGTAACACAAAGTTGATTACACTAAATCTGAGTGGAAATTTAATTGGTGATGTTGGTGCACAGGCATTGGCTGAGGTCAGTACATTGCTGTATTGCTTTCTTATTAATATTATTCTTGCATGAGTATACTAACTATAAAAATAACTTGAATTAAGAGTTGAATTGCAACAAAAAAATGTAATTTGTTTAGATAATTCCATTTTTATTTATTTATTTATACGAGACTTACCATCTTGAATAGCTAGCTATCTGGTGACATTTTGAGTCTGATATCAACCTTTTGAATAATGATCATATTATTTACACTTCTGAATGGTGGGTTACTGTCCTTATTCAAGGGAAATAACTTACAAGAATAATTTAAATTATTACCCATCTGATTTCTGTGGTGTCTGTAAAGACTAATTTTAGACATTTGCAATAGCTTTTTGAAAGATTCTCAATAAGGATAATAATTTACATTTTTACATTAGACATTTGAATTGGACAAATAGCATGCAAATTTTTTTTTTAGCTTTTGTGTTTTTCTTAAGTTTATTGCTTCATCCTAATAAAGATATACTATTTTTAAAAGAAAATATTGCATACATTTCATTATGTTTGTCTATTTGTCCAGGGTCTGCGCATGAACAGGACACTTTTGTCTTTAACACTAATGAGCAACAACATTGGTGACAAAGGATCAGAGAAACTTGCTGAGGTGTAAAATCACTCTTTATTTTTTAAATTATCTTTACCTTTACCTATCCCTTAGTCTGTTGGACCGTTGGGGCACCAAGCAAGACTCTTCGACCATCTTTCTCCATTCTTCCCTGTCTTTTGCCTTGTGTAGAACCTCTTTCAATGACAGGCCCGTCCATTCTTTTATGTTGTCCTCCCATCGCTTTCGCTGTCCGTCTCTTCTTCTTTTTCCTGGTACTGTTCCATGAAGGAAGGTCTTTGCGAGACCCGAAGATCTTGTAATATGGCCATAGATTTTAAGCTTGCGTTTTTTACTATAGTTAGCAGGTCATCATGGGGTCCAATTGCTGAAGTAACCCTGTCTCTAATCTCTTGGTTTGTGAAAAAAAAAAAAAGAATTATCTTGATTTTATGCATCAAGGTCACAAGGTTTTAGTCTTATATGGGGATTAAAATTACTTTCTTCAAATATAGAAACAAACGTTTTAAAAAATAAAATTTTAAAATTAATTCATAACACTCAGATCTTGGTTCTTTCATCAGTATCTTTGCCTTTGTCACAGGAGTGCTGTGACAGTTCCAGTAACCAAAGTTCTCCACTCTTTCTGGTAAACAGCTCTTCTTTGCAGAATTTCAAGAGAGAGAAATACAATCCATTTTTCACTTTGTTAAGGCAGATTTTCATTGGACGACCCTTTCTTCAAGCCTTCTCCATCCACTATATGTTGAAGGATGACTTTTGATAATGGGTCATGTCTTACAATATGGCTGGCTGCCTGGTCATTTTTGCGCTGGACTGTCGTTTGGATTTATCGATGGTCCCGGGTTCAAACCCTGCCCGCTCTCATCCCCCGTCGTCCTGTGTGAGGTTTGGACTAGGAAGTAAACTATCTTCAACTCTGAAGGAACATCCGAAACACGTAAAACATTTTACAAACAACAATATGACCAAACCAGCTCAGCTTTTGCCTCTTCACATATTGAGGAGTTCCTCCTTTTTGCCAGCCAGAGTGTTGACTTGTTTTCTTCTCCTGGTATGTGATACCCAGCAGTTTTTTTTGTAGCATTTAAAGGTTGAGATTCTTCTTTCAGTCTTCTCATTCATGACACTTCAGATTAACATTAAGGTTTGACTTTGAAGACACTTCAGATGGACATTAAGGTTTGACTTTGAAGACACTTCAGATGGACATTAAGTTTTGAATTTGAATACACTTACATAATGGTTTCACTTGCTTAATATCAAGATTTGTTCCTTGCCTCCTAAACTTGTTTTTAATGTTTCCAGACTCTTTCTCGCTTTCCCTTGACTCATGAGGAAATAGTAGAAAGGAGAAAACTTTTGTCAGACAGGAGCTCTCCCGAGCGTAAATCTGTAAGTGTAAATACAATCAACTAAATGTATGAATTAACTTAAGTATGTTTTAATAATGCATTTGAAATAAGTTTGTTTTGAACAATATATAACTCTGCCTTGAGCAACATACATTTTATGGTATGTTATGTTATGGTGTCATTCACAGCTGGGTGGTATGTTATGGTGTCATTCACAGCTGGGTGGTATGTTATGGTGTCATTCACAGCTGGGTGGTATGTTTTGGTTTATTCACAGCTGGATGCTATGCAATGATTCATTCATAGCCAGGTGGTATGTTATGGTGTCATTCACAGCTTGATATTATGTCACAAGGGGGTCACATTTTTACTTTGTTGTCATTTCTCAAATATGATAACCTTTAATTTAAAAAACTAGTTATTATAGAAAACAATGCACCAACACTTATAAAAAAGCATTTATATATCCCACACTAACCCCAACATATCCTAGGCCAGCCATTCCTTTTTTCCTATATTGTCCTATTATCTGTTGGTTATTATTCTGGCCAGCATTGATCAATACTGACCATTGGGAAGACATAGCTCTAGACCACACCAGATGGAGAGAGACAGTGACCAAGAAAGCTATGGACAGCTCAGGAAGAAAAATTTACAATATGAAAAATGGCCAGCTCCTCTACCACCGAAGCAAAAGCCATCTTAACCTGTGATATTTGTGGACAGGAGTGTCTCTCCTAAATAGGGCTCCACAGCCACATGAGGAAGTGTGCGAGATGAACCATAGCCGTTCTATGTCTTAAGGAGGCCAACAATTATACTGGCCACATGATCCCCTTAAGTTTGGTTACAAATCACTTGGCTTATGAATTGAAGAAATTTCTATACATTGTTCTACACCACCACTATTCCCTCCCCTTAAAGAAATTATGTGTATTTTTTTTTTGGCCTAGAATTAATGTAAACCTTTTGTTAAGTGCCTCATTTAATATTTGAAATATTTTTCTCTTTTGAAGTTTGACATTTTCTCCCTTTCCCAATCCTACAGCAGTATTAGTGGAGAGGTAATCATTGCATTGACAAAGTTATTGTTTTTTGCCAGATGTTTCACCGGTTTCAATCTTTATAATTTATTTTGTGTTATTTGGTTGTTTTTTTATACTTAGGTGTTTTTCAAATGCATTATCATAACTAATTTGGGGATTTTTTTCCATCATGACTTCAGAGTTAAAGCATCAATAAGAAAGAAAAAGGAAAAAATTTCTTAAGCATTTTTTTCTATAATTTTAAAGGGACTTATATTTTTCAAGCTATCATTAGTATAAGTTAGTAGAAAAAAAAAATATAGACTAGAATATAGACATTTGAAAAACACATTGGATAAATACTTTGTTTCATTAAAATTTGTAACTACATATTTGAGTTTTTGTTTAGTTTTATCACTTAAGACATTGTTTATCAACAGGCAACAAGATCCTTTTTTTTTACAGTTACTAAAATTCCAAAATTGATAATTATATATTGTATTAGCCCACGCCAAGCCGTAGAGGAGAGTCCAAAGACAGGCCTGGGAGTGTACGCAGTACTAGCACTATAGAAAAGACAAAAGGCACCAAGCCGTCTGCCAAGAAAAAAGTGAGACCTTATTATAACAGGGTTACTACATCGAGTATAATACATCAAGTTGACTGCGTCAAACATACATCAAATACACTATATCAAATATACTGTAAAAATATACTACATCAAATATATTACATCAAGTTTACTGCATCAAACATACATCAAGTATACCATATCAAATATACTGTATCATATATACTGCATCAAATATACCACATCAAATATATTACACCAAGTTTACTGCATCAAACATACATCAAGTATACTATATCAAATATACTGTATCAAATATAATATATCAAAAGTATACTACATCAAATATACTACATCTAGTATACATCAAATATACTACATCTAATATACTATATCAACTATACTGCATCAAATATACATCAGATATACTACAATAAACTATATCAACTATGCTGCATCAAATATACTGCATCAGATATACTACAATATACTATATCAACTATGCTGCATCAAATATACTACATCAGATATAAATTGAACTACAAAATCCACTTGATCTTTCTTTCTCTTTAAAATAGAATCTTACTTTGTTTAACTTGCAGTAAGTCTGCCAGAACGTCGCTGTCTTTACTTTTGTGTTCAATCTTTTCATTGGTTGAGTTTCAATTTTAGTTGCTTTTATATGAAATAAGTTGATTTTCTAAAAGTCAGTACATTATTTCTTGACCTTTTATTTGTTTTATTAATAGAAGAATGATATATTTAGTCAGGACATAAAGTAATGTTATCATTATTAAGAATATTCAAGGGAATTCAACATTTATGTTTAAACATTCAAAATATTAATATCAATGCTTTAGAAGACATTTTTAGCACAGGGTTGGTGGGATCTTCTTCTTCTAGCCAGATTTTTGCTGCTGAGCCATAAGTTCTTTCACAGTCTTTGCCCAGGAAAAATAGGTGTTCTTATTTCAGCACAGTGTTGGTTATGGGTTTTGGGATCAGTGAACATTGTAAATAAATTTTAAGTAGAAGATATAATTATCATGAGTCCATAATCTGATGGCAATGGAAAAGGGTAGATATGTATGTATAATCTTCTTTTACAAGAAATAACTATATAGCCAATTAGATACTCATATGTATATACGTTACTGATAGAAGCCTGATAAATAAAATACTAATCTTTAGTAACGACCAATCAATTGCTACATATAGCAAGCCTTGTACACAGTATCACTGCATTGTTGTAGTAGTTTGTTTTTCACATTAAATGTCTGCATGATTTGAGTTTAAATGTTATACTTTATAAATTTTGTAACTAAAAGAAATATTTATAATATGCATAATGTTAGGTACCAATAAATTGTCTAGAATATCCCACATTTAGTAATCACTTTTTAAAAACAATTTTCAACAAAGCACTATAAAAACAAAAGTATTGTCTCGGTGAGATAAAGTGTTATAACTCTCTCAGGATATCAAGGAAAAAGATGCCAAGGAAGGAACTAAAACAGTGAAAAAAGACAAAGAAGGAGACGGCAGAGGGTCAAAGAGTAAAGGTTAGTTGCCTTTAATTAAGTTTTGATTTAGTTACTGGAGGGCAATACGATACCCTCTAGTACCACTCATTCATCACTCTTATCTCTAGATGTTAAAAGAATGTTGACTTTCAATAAAGCCTGAACTGTAGACTGTAGAGTCAGTACTGTCAACCATCCCTTAGTCTGTTGAACTGTTGGGACACCACACATGATCTGCCAACTGTCTCTCTCCATTCTTCTGTCTTTTGCCTTGAATAGAATCTCTTTCAATGACAGGCCTGTCCATCCTTTGATGTTGTCTTCCCATCACTTTCTCTAGTCTTCCTCTTCTTCTTTTTCCCCGCACTGTTTGTCAATCAACCCCCCCCCCCCCCAAGTGCTATCCAGCTGCCTCATGGCTGCTGGTCATGTAATATATGCTTCAGTCAGACTGTTGACACAATGTTCCATCATTTGAACCCTCTCTCCTATTCTGCTAGGATGTCAAATTTTTATTTCTTAAGGAATGTTCAAAGCTTATAAAAACCTCATTTTTTCATGTTTGATTATGACTTCCTAATCTCAGATATTTCTATTATTTTATTCATTTGTCTGCATCCGAAACCAACAAAATCATTGTATGATATTTTAAATAGGGCTTAACTATTTTGATGTTCACTAAAGTATTTGTGATTTTTTAAAATCATATTTAGCTTCCGGTAAGTAGTCTTATCTTCTGCTGCACTTTTTTTTTTTCTTTGTTTGTTCTCACACTCTTCAATCTGTGTTTTGTGTTGAGCACTTTGTTCATTCACAGTACATCAGCTTTAACTTGCACCAAGCAATTGTAGATATTACTTTTAAGTTTCTTTCTTTTTTTTACTTTTAATATGCATTTAAGTAAAATTTTTAATTAGGTAAATGGTTCATTACATCACAGGTCTGAGGTCATTGTCTAAGTTTCATTAATTTTTTTGAAACCAAAATTATGATTTCAAGAGTCAATTTGGGTTTTTCTAATTATTTTTTAAATTATAATTTTAGTTGCTTTGTGGCTTCCATCAAATGTTTGTATAATAATCGTGGAATCTTATTTTTTTACTTTTCTGTTATTGTTTTGTATAAGTTTTAGCTACATAGCCACGTACACACAAACACACATCAAAGTGGTTTGTCAAATCAAGATATTGTTTGGCTGGACAATCCAGTCCTAGGCACTTCATATTTTCAACCATTATAGTCATTTTCGACACTTTAAACCCATGATCCTTCCCATCTCTCTCTGCAAGAAGTTTGCGATACATGAATTAATAATCTCCTTTGTTAATGAAAAGGGATGTAATTTCTAAGGCAAACATAAACTGTTATAGTGCGAGAACAAATAGAAAGCATATTTTTCTGTAAAGTTTAGTAAAAAAAAAAAATTTCCAAATTGTAAAAGATATTACTACCCAATGTCTTGTAATTCTAAAACCAGTCGTTTCTTTATTGTTCTCATCATAGGACCTAGGGCAGTGCTGGATTTTTGAAGTTTTGTGTATCACTGAAGAAACAAAAATATTTCTGTCATTTTTATGTTGTTACTTTTTTTTATTTTCTTTGTTTTGTTTTGAATAGCTTTGTGGGGTAAGAAAATACTTTTAAGCAGTATATCTAGACATAAATCTGGATTATCTATAGCAGAAGTAATATTGAAATCCTCTTAATTTTAGGGTTTTTAATATTTGCATAAACAGCATAACAAGCAATTAAATGTAATTCAGCTTCAGCCCTCTACATTTCAGAATTTTTTTTATTGGCTGGTTTGGAAGGAGGGATGCATGTATGCTTTGTTAAAGAGGATTTCAACATATTAATAATTAATCCCGCTTTTGCTTACCATGGCCAACCAATCAAATGCTTTACTTCTGCTTTAGATAAAGCAATACTGGGTTAGGGTTGTTTTTTTTTTAGTAGCACTCTTGAAGCTTTGGGTATTTCCGGTATTGCACGTGTTGAGTATTTATATATATGCAAGTGTTCATTCACACAGGAGTTTTTCTAGCTCTACTAGTGTGAACATAACAGACTCTAGTCAGATTTTGACAAACAGACATTACTTTGAGATTACTGCATTTTAAGATGTTTTATTTATGTACACAAATTTATATACTACATGTCTGAATACTTTGCGATCTAACTATAAAGCAATGCTTTTTCTTCAAATTCATTTTTATTTCTCTAAACAATCTTCTTTTAGATCTAAGCACCTCTCTGAACTCTACCCATCACATCTCTAACCTGTCTGAATAGTCGGCCTTTTTGGCATCTTTTCTAAACTAAAAGCAGCACTCGTAGAACAGATATTTTCATCTAGTATTGCCATCATTTTTATCAACAACTATTTTAAGAAGAAAGGCATGTAGTATATATAAAAAGATATATATGTGTGTGTGTTTTCTAATGTGTAAAGGTTACAAAATAAAGCTTAACTGAATAATCTTAGGATTACTTTGCAAATTTTGGTGTATGATGTGGTTTTGCGTGACAAATTGTTGCCAAATATTAAACATAGCATTAATATATATGTATATGTCATGATTGATGAGCTGGTTTGAATGACTAATACTTTGTTCAGCCACCTAACCTTTGTCTACAACTAATCTAAATATAAAGAAAATTTTCTCTTCCGTCACTCAGATACCAGGGGAACAAGAGGAGGTTTTTTGTTTTTTTTTTATTTTATAAAAAAATTTTATTACTATTTTTTTTGTGTTTATCTTCTGTACAATAGTCGTCTTCTCTTGAGTAATCATGACCATATTAAACTTAAGGGCTGTGGAGTGATTGTCAATAGGGGGGGGGGGGGGGGGGTAGCCTAAATAAAAAGCTGATATTTTGTGAAAATAATACAAACAGTTAAATTTTATTATATGAACTGTTAAAGCCTTAAGCCAATAACTATTAAACACTTTTTTGAATACAGAGAATAGGGGAGGTAAACTGAGGGTCAGGAAACTGCTAGAGAAAAGGGAAATAATTACACTTTCTTTGAGTTCAATAGCTATTCTTTATAGGTCTTAAAGAAGCCACTGATGAATTCTGAAATGCATTAACTGCCTTATATTCATATAAGCCTGATGGTGAACCTTGCAAGCTGCCATTCTCTGATATGTTGCAGGAAGTCTGAGCTAGGATGTAATAATCTTCATTTCTTAAGGAGGTTTGGGCTAGAATGTAATAATCTTCATTTCTTAAGGAGGTTTGAGCTAGAATGTAATAATCTTCATTTCTTAAGGAGGTTTGAGCTAGAATGTAATAATCTTCACTTTTTAAGAAGGTTTGAGCAAGGATGTAATAATCTTCATTTCTTAACGAGGTTTGGTCTAGTATTTAATAATCATCTTTTTCTTAGGAATTTCTGAAAATGTACATGTCAATCTTACTAATTTATTTTTTGCCTAAACTAGTTTTGTGTTCAGTCTAATAACTTTAACCAATATAAAACTCTTAATGACTCCTTGACTTGATGACCATCTCATAGAAGTTGTATTAGTATCAATCATCTGCAGCTGAATAAGTGGCAAGTATTCTAATGTGGCTTTAAATCTTCTAGTACCTAAAAATGTGTCTTGGCCAGGACCTGAATCATAGAATGTATAACCATACACATGGAATGTTTCCTCAACTCCTAGGAAATTATTATTTTCTCTTTTGAAAGAATGTCTCTAAGTTATAAGATAAGATAAGAACTCCACAGCCCTACAATAAACTTGACATGTGGCTCTATTACTGCACATGTATTAATTACATGTTATGAAATATGCTCCTATTTTTATTTATCTCTTTTCATTCTTTTGGCAGGTACCGTAAATTATTTGTTGTTTTTCTGGTTCTACTTACTATGAATAAAAACTCATGATTTGAAAATTTAACCAAATCCGACTAGTAAATAACTTTGTTTCAAGAGTGTATGAGCCACATGTCTGACTTCACATTGTATCATATAGACTTTCAATACTTTATACAAGTAGACAGTCCTATAACACTTAAACCCAGTTACTGTCAACTATAGATAGTGAGATAAACCCCAGGGGAATCTACTCACTAAGTAATGAGATTATAGAGACCCCTGGCTAGAGCTAGAGTTTGCTAGACATGTTTATTTTTTTCCCTTTTTTTTTTTTATAATACAAAAAGTAAACATAACTATTTTTATTATAATTATTATGACTATGACTATATATATATATATATTTGATTTTTGTTTATAGGTATTTCTGTATTTTTAATATTTGTCACTTTTTAAATGTTAACCAATGCATGATGATTCTGGAAAGACGGGAAGCTGCTAAACAAGTACCAGTACTAAAATAACATTGTAACATAACATTATTACTGAATGGGTAATCTTGTATAATGTGTACAGTGTTATGATGAATGAGTGTAGTCAACTAATATAAGTGTCAAAATATAACATTATTTTATGGTGTCCTTCATAGATAGGACATTGACTGATGTCCTCTTTTGTGTATATTAATCTTTTGAGATCGGCAAAAATATTTCTAAGGCAGGAGTCTCTTTTTTTTTTTTTTACTCCTTCCCCCCTTCCTCACTCTCTCTGTCTCTCTCACTCTCATTGTCTCCCTCTTGGCTTTATGCCTTTATAACATTCATTAATTTAAAAAAAAAACGGTCATAGTGAACGTGGCAAGATACGTAGAATCACGTTTCTATATTATTTTAAGATTACAATATGCAATTTCATTTATCTGGAGATAAATAGCTATTTCATTACAATATTCAATTGAAACACATTACAATATTCAATTCTCATATTAAGGCTAATGTACTATACTTTCATGCATATAACCCAACAAGGGTTATATTATAAACACAATTTTACAAATGAATAATGAATATCACCTGTGCAGGTGGTTTTGGGGTAAAGCACTTCTTGGCTTCCGAATCGAGGTCCCAGGTTCAAATCCTGATGAAGACTGAGATTTTTAATTTCGGGATCTTTGGGCGCCTCTCAGTCAACCCAGCTCTTATGGGTACCTGACATTAGTTGGGGAAAAGTAAAGGGGGTTGGTCGTTGTTGTGACCACATGACACCCTCATTAACTTTGGGCCACAGAAACAGATGACCTTTATATCATCTGCCCTATAGATCGCAAGGTCTGAAAGGGAACTTTACTTTTTTCTTATCACCTGTGGGAGGTATGCAAATGTGCAGGATTTACAAATTTGATTTTACTCATAAACATAGAATGTCAGTGACTATCTGCCAATACAATAATTTTATCGTATTTAGTCATTTGTACATGTTTGGGCAGGGTATATGCGCAAAAATACGGTACATCTTTATATTTCCATATTTTAATCAAATTATATTATTACATAATCAAACTGCTATATATAAAAACAAGTATTTTTCACAGAATTCTTTTTTTTTTCCATTATTTATTTTTAATCAATAAGGCTCTATAATGACAAGGTGCAGCTCTGACCTATATAAAATTTTCTTTTATAGACCAAAACATCTGTAAACAAAGAAGCCCTTGCCTATATATTTTTAGACATTTTTTTTAGAGAATTCTATTGGTCTATTCATATGGCCTTCCTTCCATATTTTTTACACCATTCTAATTGGTCCAATAGGCTCTGTGGTTTTGAAAGCTGCTCTAAAAGTGATAACCAGTGGTAACGTCATCTGTGGATTCCCTCATTCCCCAGCATGATTTGTATATTTGTGATAGTAGTTCATTTTTAGATCTCCTTAACAAAAAAAAAAAGGTCAAATTTGCCAGATCTACCTAGATATCCTCAATGTGTTATCCCCCCCTTGCCCCAGGCATGCAGTAAGCACACTAATACATAGAACTGAAAAACTAATTGAATTCCACCGCATGTGTAGAGTATCGTTGCACTGTTGTTCATCGTGTGTTGTTGACAATTTAGAGAAATTCGTGAATTTTTTTTGTGTAGCCTCAACGCTCTAATTAATTTTGTTTGTGTGATTGTTGGCATGATAGTGACTGTGCAAATATCACTAGACATTTTATATATGTCAGTGGCTATATACATAGGCTATGACATACAGTAAGTCAGTATTTATATGGGTGATAGTTATCTATTCTTTGTCATTAATAAGATAAGATAGTTGAAGAGATAATCATGGAAATTGTTGTAATTAATATAATGAAAGATAATTAATAAGATCAGATACTTAATAAGATAAGATAGTCTTGGATATAATTATTGGACATAATGTAGTGTTTCAAAGATATAGAAACTTATCTTTTCAAATTATTTTTTTTCTGCTGCAATTTAAACCACTAGATGAAAAGCAGATGTAACTAATTACTTATATTTCATTATTTTATTTTATAATTTATGTTTTATATTTTTTTTTTAACTTTTATCGATCTTTGTTATCTTAGAAAATGTTTTTTTTTATCAAATATTTTTAACAATGGTCTAACCAGGGAAACATAGAACACTACCTAGAAATGTTCAGCCAACTTTGCCTTCAGGTATATGACATTGTCCTTGAATATGACAAGGGCTATAAACTGAAAGTGCACCCCAGTTGTGTCACTAATAATTTCTGACATGTAGCATTGTGATCAAAATTCTAAATTCATTCTGCTTAAGAATACTAAAAAAAACAAAACATGGTGCTTTGAGTAAATGTACCAAAAAAAAAAATAGCCCTGTGGCCAAACATTCTAAAAGATATATAAGGCTTATGGCAAAAAATGCTTAAAGAAAAAAATATTAATGATAAAATAAATGGATTATTTTAAAGCCTATAGATATTTGTAGGATGTAATAATCTTCTTTAGTGGAGGAATGAATGTAACTTTTAGGATCAAGGTCAATTCTGAACAGGTGAAACTTTCTAAATTAGTATTTTTCAGTTACTTGTACTAGATCCTTTCCAGTTGTACTAAAGCTCAAATCTTCACATTTGAGAGACATTATTTACATTAGATTTAGTTTCTTCATCAAATTTTATTGCCTATGATTTAAAAGTAAACTTTTGTAAAATGATAATGTTACATCTTTATGAAACCTATCCCCCCCCCCCACCCCACTTGTTTCTCTTGCAATTCTTTTAGATTTCTAGAATTAATATTTATAATAAAATATAAAAAACCTTTTTAAGAAGAGTTTTATTTTGTTTAAAAAAAATATATAATTTAAATTTTAAGATTAAAATATATTCATAAACTAAAATTCAATAGGAAATGAAACCTTTCAATTCGAAGTTGCAACAAAACTATCTAGGAAACATAGTACATTATATCCATAGTACACACGATTCCTTGCTATATCTATTAAGTGTTTGATGTGTGTGAAGAGTTTCGGTTCATTATTGCTGGCCTCAATCAGCTAGAAAGTGTTGACATTTGATGTTTTAGTTTACTTCATAGATCTTTTGCTTAAATCACACAAAGTTTTAAATAAACTCTTTTTGTTTCCATTAGCTTTATTAGGTAGATTTTTTTTTTCTATTTTGCGGAAATTATTTTAAGCAAAATATTTCTGGCTTCTATTTATGTTTTCAAAAGGATTTAATTGTAATTCTCTTCTTTATTACCTAACTGTCCAATGGGCTTTAAGAATTCGCTTGAATTAAAAAAAATTTTTCATTAAACTGCCAGGAAGGGTTGCTACTGATAATTCTTGCTTTTGTTTCTAGGTGCTTTTATTGATCAGTTCACTTTCTTTAAAGATTCTTTAAAGATGTTCAGATGAAATACCTAAGTACTTAAAATTTATATATAAAAAGATAACTTAAAATTGTATTCATATGAAATAATTATTTTATTGAGTCAAAAAAATAATAAACTATCTAAAAGTCACTAAGTATAAGTTAATATACTTTATATAAGACTTTAATTATAATTTTTGTTTTTTCTATTACTTTTATTCTTCAAAAGCAATATTTACATTTGATTCTGTCCCTTTATACATTTGTTTCTAATCCCCGCAACTCATTATCCCCCAAAAATGGCTTTATAGCCGCCCCTTCTAAAAATAAAAATTTTACTATTGTATAGCAACCATTGCTGATGCCACCAAATCTGTGACTGCCAAGAAAGATAAAAAACCTGGTAAAGGTCGTCCAGTACCAACAGATAGCGAGGTAACCCTATTTATTTTTTCACCGTCCTTTATGATATTTGAAATGTTTCCTAATTTGTTATGGATTTTCAGGTTATAAAATGGATTCTCAGGATATAAAATGGATTTTCAGGATAATGGATTTTCTTTGTTTGCTATTCAAAATTTGTTAATGTTTAGACAAACTTTTGTTTAATTTGATATATTAGTTTTTGTACTTTACTTACAGATATTTTCTTTGTGTTTGTTTGTTTGTAAACAGCAGATATATATGTATTTTGCTCACTAATTAAATTCTCTCAAATGAAATGGTTTGTCATTCCCACACAATCCACCTTACTAGAGTCATATGTCCAAAGCAACTGCAAATACCCAATACAGTTTGGTATCAGTAGCATTGTAAGTTTTGCCAGGATGTAATACTGTGTGCTCCAAGCTGCCTAAGGGTCACCAACTCCTGATTTTTCTACAGGGTTGATTCCGGAAGCCTTTGAGTATAGCCCAAAGGTTTCAGAGTTTTCATTCTCCTAGGAGGGTAGCCAGCCACGATCAACAAGCCTTTTCTGACCAAAGCTTATAATTACTGGTTTAGGTAACAGTTGCTCGTCTTTGCCCCTTCCCTGTTAGTGATAACAGTAGTCTTGTATTCCAAGTAGGTCCTGATTTATGTAATGTTTAAATATTTGTAAAATTGTCTAGTATCAAAAAAGTGTGTTCTATTTTCTAGGATGCTGACTTAATGGTGAGAATTTCTGTTTCATAGCACAGCATTGTTTTTTGTTTTCTCTACATTCTTTGTATTGACTACTAAATATTTCCATTCCTTTTTCACAACAAAAGTCATTCGTATCCAAATTAAAGAGTTTGTTGTTGTTTTTTTGCTTTTTGTTTGAAGTGGAATGGACTTGTCCTCCTGTTTGTGTGGTGCACCTCAATAACCTTTGAACTACAACTAAAAACCACTAATTGTTTAATTATTATGACTATCCAATCCTAAAAAGAGACCTTCTCCCAAGTTCTAACTGAAAATATGCATGCTTTTCCCCCCCAATTAATATTTAACCTCATATGCTTTAGTATATCCTCTCATCTTTGGATGTTTCCAAATGTCCCACCAATATTTTATTAACATTGAGAACTATACCTACAAAATTGAATTATTAGAACAGGAGAAAACTTAAGCAAAACATAAGAAGCACCATTTATATTGCTTGGGCATGCATGAATGTTTGTTGTGTTTTTAGTTTGTGGAGTGTTTTTTTAAATTATAAAATTGCTGTTGATTAGATCTCATTTTTAAGAGGCCATGTTTTTTCCAGAAAGTCAAAGTTTCTTTATAAAGTAAACAATATTCTCAGCTCTCATAACTGCATATAGTATGCTGCTGCTAAATTAATTACATTGCAAGCAAAAGTCCAACATGGCATGCCAACTGCATCACTGATTTTTCTTTATTGCTGTAGACTGTGCACTTTTAGGTTCAATTTGTGGCTGTTTTTTTTTCTGTCGTCCAAACTGCTTCTCTAACCTGCAATTGGCTTCAGTTGAGCTTCACTTAAGTACCGCAGCTCATTTTTTTGTTGATTATCTTTCACAGTTTCTTCTGATTAAATTCTGCACACATGGCACCATTTATTTAACAATTTAAATGTCTCCTCTCGTTACTTAAAAACTTCTTTTGTCGTCGCGTTTGTATCGCTCACAAGACAAATGCATCACTCTTCCATCTAATACTTTCAAAGCAATTTTTTATATGGCAAGCACTCTCACCTTTTCCTAACCAATATTAGTGAGACAGTTATTTTGAAACAAAATATCGCTATAAGAAATATATAATGATTTACAGCTGTTGGGGGGAACAACTGTATAGAATAATATTTTGGATATAAGTAGAAGAAACTCTGCTGCACCAACCTAAACAGGAAGTTTGGGTCACGAGGCCTTCGTACTCTACAAACATGTAAAGTTTATTGGACTGTCTGGTCATGTGGTCATGCGCTGTGGACTATCGTCATGATGGTACATGGTTTTGAACCCTGCTTGCCACCATCCATCCCCCATCCAGCCTGCTTGAGGTTTGGGCCAGGATATTATAATACTCAATTCTGAAGGAACATCTGAAAAGTTTTTTAAAAAAAATACATTAGAAATATTCTAAGGGAGAGAACTAAAACGAAAATAGTTTCTTCTTCCACCAATAAACAATTTCATTTTATGGTGCACAGATTTTTGTTCCAATAAGTGGTTGTTTTTTTACTTCTTTAGAATGCTTTTATCCAATCATTTGATCAGTACTAAAAGCATTTATTCTTTTCATCCAATCATTTGATCAGTACTAAAAGCATTTATGTTTAATAATATAAACTCTTTTTTTTTTTTTTTGAAATAGAATTCTGATGGCAGTGATCAACTCAGTGCATTGCTGGAAAACGGAGAGTTTATGGATGGCCAATATTGGATAGCTGGCAACAGAGTCCTGGTCAATCTAAACTTAGCTCGTAAGTCATGGGCAGTAAGGAATCTCTCTGTGTATAAAGCAAAGCTAGAACTAAGGGCGAATTACCAACTACAGTAAAAATATGGGAAAAAGTGCTATTTGTGACATCTTTAAACAAGTGCTATAGTCTTAGTAGTCAACTCGTAGATTAATTTAGATCATAAGTGTATAATAAAAATAAAAATGTCTCTGTGTTGATAACATTGACCTTGAACTTATTTGTTTCTTTTTGTAAGTAGTGACTCGAATAGTTAAAAATAGTTGTGTGATGTCATAGTTTAGGAAATTTCTAGTCAAGTACTTTGGGGTTAACTTTGTGATTTGAATATTTAAAGGGCAAGCAACCTACTTAAGAGAGGAAAAAAAGTTGATTCCTTCATCTGTTTGGCTTAATAATTATATATTCATTTTGTTTATTCATTACTATTTGAATTCTGGAATTAATTCTTAATGGATTAAAGTGTTCTGAATTTTCATTCCTGGATTAGTTGCTGATTTTTTCTATTTGAATTCTATTTGTCTTATCCAAGAACAAGAAACTGATTGAATTTGTTTTTATAACTAGTTTGTTTTACAAGTTTCGGATGTTCCTTCAGATTTGAAGATAATTTCATCCTGGTCCAAATAACCAATCAGAGAAGGACATATAAAAAGCTGCCTCGACTCTTAGTATAGTTGATTATTTATGTCTTATTCTAGTACAGTTGTAATACTGTATTCAAAGCTAGGTCACAAATTTGTTTAACTTGTTTAAAAAAAAAGGATAGCATTCTTAGTGAAACGCTAAGAAATGACTATGTCTACTTGTAGGTAACAACATTGGCGAGGAAGGTCTGGCAGCTATTTTGAAGGCAATCCAATACCAGACAACTCTAGCACTAGCCAATGAAAATAAACCTGGAGCAAATGGTCTGTTGAGACTGCAGCTTCATGTAAGTACATACATGTCAATGAGAGATACATTTCTTCGTAGAGTTGACTTTGAAAGTGTAGATATAAACATGAAAGTACATAGATCTACATGAGAGATACATGTCTTTGTAGAGTTGACTAATAAAGTGTAGTCATAAACATGAAAATACAGAGCTCTACATGAGAGATACATTTCTTTGTAGAGTTGACTTTTAAAGTGTAGATATAAACATGAAAGTACATAGATCTACATGAGAGATACATTTCTTTGTAGAGTTGACTTTGAAAGTGTAGATATAAACATGAAAGTACATAGATCTACATGAGAGATACATTTCTTTGTAGAGTTGACTTTTAAAGTGTAGATATAAACATGAAAGTACATAGATCTACATGAGAGATACATTTCTTTGTAGAGTTGACTTTGAAAGTGTAGATATAAACATGAAAATACATAGATCTACATGAGAGATGTTTAGTTGCTGATTTTTTCTATTAGAATTCCATTCGTCTTATCCAAGAACAAGAAACTGATTGAATTTGTTTTTATAACTAGTTTGTTTTACATGTTTTGGATGTTCCTTCAGATTTGAAGATAATTTCATCCTGGTCCAAGCTGCAAACTGTCTCCACAATTCTTTGTAGAGTTGACTATTAAAGTGTAGTCATAAACATGAAAATACAGAGCTCTACATGAGAGATACATTTCTTCATAGAGTTGACTTTTAAAGTGTAGATAAAAACATGAAAATACATATATCTAGATGAGAGATACATTTCTTTGTAGAGTTGACTATTAAAGTGTAGTCATAAACATGAAAATACATAGATCTACATGAGAGATACATTTCTTTGTAAAAGTGATTTTAACGTGTAGACTTACAGCTTGGACAATGTTTTCATTTCAGAAAAATAATTTCTCATTTGATTGTGAGGCTTACAGGAAACTGACAGACCTGATGGCATCCAAAGACCCCATGGCCAAATATTCCATTTCACCTGATATCTCGAAGTAAAATTTTTCAAGAGACTCTGCATGTATGTAATTCTTGCTTCTTGGGGTACATTACATTACACACTGAATGGGACTTCTAGAATCTAGAATAAAAAATTGTGTGTGGGAGGGGGGGGGGGGGGTATTTGTAGTGATTAAGACTTTACAGCTGTTGTAATATATATTTGATATTTTAGTTTTTTTGCACATTGGCACAATTTAGGCCATGTCGTAATATTTGTATTAACTTACTTAGACTTATCCTCCTGAGCCGTTTGGATTGGGCTGCAAGCTGTCTCCACAAAGATCTGTGACTGGCAAGTTCTGAAGCCTCCTACCACCTGGTGTCCACTGTTATACCAGGAAGCCCCTCTTTGCGCTTTCCTCGTATTGACCTCCATGTCATCATAACTCTTGGTATGCATAGCTCAATTTGTCAGAGAACATGTCAAACCTCATGCGATGCTCTGTCACAACCTCACTAAGCGTTTGACTCCCAGTTCGGCATAGGATTTCTTTGTTTGAAACCTGATTTATATAACTGACTAAATATTTGTATTACAGTACTGTTATTGTGTTTTATAAAACAACTGAAATGACTTTTAAATCTATGTTAGCAAAGGGGAGACCACTTATGAATCAAAACTACTTACTGGCTGCCTGGTCGTGCGGTTTGCGTGCTGGACTGTCGTTCGGATTTATCGACGGTCGAGGGTTCAAACCCTGCCCGCTCCCATCCCCCGTCGTCCTGCGGGAGGTTTGGACTAGGAAGTAAACTATCTTCAACTCTGAAGGAACATCCGAAACATGTCAAACATTTTACTTACTGGCGCTGCGACAGTTCCCATAACCTAATCCCTCCACTTTTCCTGATCGGCAGGCCTCAGCAGGATATCAAGAGAGAGGCAGATCCATTCTTTTGTGTTGTCCGGCCAATTATTTTTTTGGACCACCCTTTTTTTTTTGTGTGCTCCTTCCACTGTACCTTGAAGAATGACTTTTAATGAGTCATGTCTTATAATATGACCAGACCAGCTCAGATGGTAAAATATATAAATACCGGGTAGTCATTATCTTATCTTATCTTATATAATACAGACATTACTTCAAAAAAGAAGATGAATACGTCCTACGCGTCATGCATTTAGTCATGCAAATTAACCAATGACTTAAATTCTGCCAAGTCACTGGTTTTCCTGGCTAGCTCAGGCAACCCATTCCATACTCTAATAGCACTTGGGAAGGAGTATTTGTACAAATTTGTCCTAGCATATGGGACGAGGAATGTGCCTTTATCTTTGTGTCTTTCAGAGTATTTTATTAAATTTTGTTTTATTTGTATTAAATTCTGAGCATTTCTTCTGTTGGTGTCACACTGGGACCCCATGAAGTCAAAAGTTTGTTTTTTTTTCTTTCAAAGTTTCAAATGTTATTTAATAAATGGAGATTTTTTGCACTAGCCTAAACCCCCAGCAGGACAGCAGTGTTTTAACTCAGGATTATCATGTGACATTCCAAAGCACAAACACCACCAGCAGGCAGCCTGCCTGTCCAGGACTTGTAGTTCAGTGCACATTGATAAGTCCAAGCAGAGAACTATTTTTTTGTCATCTAAATATCTGGACAATTTACTTATTTCCCCAGGAAGTTCACTTTTTATGTTCATGTTTTGTATTCCCCCCAGAGTCTGAGATGTTCATTTTGATGGAACCAGAATGTTGTTGAAGGTCATCAGCTAACTGTGATATTAAGTTCTTGGCTTGTTTTCTTTTTCACTGGTAGCCTACTCAAGGAGTTCCTCATGTTTTGCAATATGTTTATAGTACAATGGATTAAAACAAACTTATTTTTGTGTATCATTTATAGAATTTTCGTTATTGTGTGGAATTTTTACAGCGCTTTCTTAAGTTTGATTTCAACTAGTAACTTCATCTTGAAATGTAAATTCATTACTTAATCTTAGTTCCACTGGAATGACCAGCATCTGTTAAAATAAATGATGGCTTATTTCCTATGTAAATTAAGATAGAAGCTCCCCTTTAAGACATTTCGTGATCTTTAGGGTAGATGAGGTAAACTAAGGGACTTAACCTGTCAGCCACCAACACCCCTCAACCAAAATATAATTAGTGCATGAACCATCAGTAAAAGTTGTGAAGTTGATTTTATTTATTTATTATTATTATTATTATAGTTTTTATATAGCGCTACTTTCATGCTTATAGCATGCTCAGAGCGCTTTTGGTCCAATCTCATTTGTGAACCAGTGGGGGGGAGGAGGGTATCTAGGAGTTGGTTTTCCATGCTGCCTTTAGGCACTCAGTAAACACAACTCTGCCCGAGTCGGGTGTCGAACCTCGAGCCCCCTTCTAGGTAGCCAAGCCAAGCCAAGTTCAAGCGCACTTGGCGTCTCGACCACGCTCATCGCAAGGTGCTTATTGTTTTTGGTCCCAAAATCCTTACCAAATGTAAACAAAAAACTCTGGAATGAAATGAAGAACACAGAATTTAGTTGTAGATATAGTGTTGTAATAGTCAACAAAATGTTGTAGAAATAGCATCACACTGACATAATAATGTACAGGAGACATCCATCAGTAAAGAGAAGACAACATACAGGAGAAGTTATGCCCCTTGTATTCCTGTTAATAGTGTGCTCAAAAAAGTCAATGGAGGGAAACATCAGGCACACAGCAGATACACCGAGCACACTACACATGCAACAAGCACACACATTTACCCCAAGCACACACTAGAGCAAGAGGCTTGTCAGGATATAATAAAATGTTATAACACATTTAATAACAAATTTGAAACAGTGTCAAGGCCATGGATGGAGTTAGGTGCTTCAAGTCTCAAATGTACTCAGTGGGACAAACTCATGAAAACAGTCGAAAACTAAACCTGTGTGTGTGTGTACACTGAAGACACAATGTGATTGTCATGACAGACACATTCACACAGGGCCTGTATGTCAATAAAATAAACACTTGCCGGGGCCTGTATCTCAAAAAACTAAACACTAGCTGGGACTTTTATCTCAATAAACCAAACCCCTGCTGAGGCCTGTATCTCAATAAACTAAACACTAGCTGGGAACTGTATCTCAATAAACCAAACCCCTGCTGGGGCCAGTGCTTTCAACTAACTTAAAGGGAAACTCCGATGGTTTTTCAAATTTGTGTCATTGACATATTAAATTCTGCGTAAAAAGTTGTAATAGTAAACATTTTACCATTTTGTATTGAAATGCTTAGAAACATTTATATTTAATTAATAAATTAGTCAGTAAATTCTTGACATTTAAAAAAAAAAAAAACGGGGTTCTTTGAGATTTTGTTTTTAGCTCAGTCAAACGTCACTTCCCACAACCATATTAAAAGAGAAACTAGATTTAACCAATCATATCGCTTCATTCTTCCAGTAACTGTTAGGCTTAGTGACGGCCTAGTCCAGAGCTATGGTACAGTTATATATATATATACATCTACAGATAGATCTAAAAGCATTAGGATAACCAACTCGAGAAAAAAAGTAACATTTTCAACTAAGCCCCTCCCTGTCCTAAAAAGTAAATAGATGGTGTGTCTGACTGATTCTAACAAACTGGTCAGTGTAAGGCTAGTCTAGACTACGTGTAGTCGATCATGACAAAGCAACCAAGCGATAGTGTTGAGTGGTCAGGCGAGTGTAAATCTACTTTCAACACACACGCATTTTTTTTCTTTGCTTACAAGATCTAGATCTAACTGCATAAACAAAGATATATTTCTTTTACGAGATTGTAAACTTTACTGTTTGGTCTCCCGTTATACAAAAAGTCAAAATAAGTGAAAATCTGATTGTTTTGGATGCGCAGCAAAAATTACACCAGAAAAACATCAATTACTGGTGGAAAAACATCAATTACTAAGTTATTAATTGCAAATTTTGAAAAAAAAAAAATACATTCATTAACTGTAAATCAAAACAAATATTATATCAAAAATTGTCAAAACCATCAGAGTTTCCCTTTACCACCAGCTGGGGCTTGTATCTCAATAAACTGTCTTTTTTTTTCAAAACATGACTTACATTAAATTACTTAAGCAAAAATTTGACAAAAAGTCTTAAGACTTTCCTAACCAATTTGGTATCTTCTACAAATATCATTTAAAAGTCACAAAAACCTTCCAGACCCAACCCTGTTAAACTATTAAATGAAAACCAGTGCCTTAGTTTTTTCTGACACCAACTAGTTTACTAATTCACTCATATTGTCAAAAAAGTTGGTAAGTGCGGAGGTTTAGAAGAGAAAACATACTATGGACAATCCTTGAACCTGTACTACAGCTACCAGTAGCGAAGCTAAATGAATGCTAAAATTGTAAGACATACTGGTTTACTAAAGACTACAAAAGACATAAATAAAAATAGAGCTAGCAGGAACCAGTAGCAATGAACTGCTGGGTACTAAAAAAAAATATGTATACGATAACATTAACACAAGGACAATTCTAAGCCAAACAGCACAGATACTGACAACTAGTAGGGAATAGTTTAATGAACGTTATGTAGCCACCAAAGAAACATAAATACTGTGCCTAGTTGGTGACTTCTCCTTGAACTGGGGCAGAATCAACTGTGACTAAATGAGGCATCTCTGGAGCGGAAAACTTTGTCAGTGCATGAGAATGACGTTAAACAGGAAGGTACTGTTAAAATTATCAGATAGAATTAGAGATCTATAACAAATTAATAGAAACATGTTAGTTTCTATGTGGGTTCTGCACATTTTACATTTTAAAAACCTGAAACTTTGTTCATTCCCTTGGGTCATCTGCAACCCATGTTTCCAAGTTAGCACCAACCAGAATAGCTGCCATCAAGGAACTACCAAGAACTGGATAAAACACAATCACATTGACAAATGACGCTCACAATGGATATGACTTTATAATCTTAAGTTTTTCTAGTATAGGATCAAATAGTTCTTCAAAACTTTTTCTTTACTTACCATTCCTCACAACCAATAAAGAAACCCTCTTCATAATTTGGAATCAAAACCACGGGCCAAATCTATAACAGAATTAGACTGAATGCAAAGAGAAAAAGTGTGCAAAGTTCAAGACATCAAGTCACAAAACTATGTGCCAGTAAGAAAGGGTTAGAGCCACATATCCCGGTGACCCTTGAGGGAAAAGAGAACACATTCAGTTTAACCCAGGGACAAAACATCATCAAAGTACTCATTCCTACACACACCACAATCCAACGCACATCACAATCCAGCGCACAGCAAACACACAAACCAACATCAGATTCACAGTATTTTTTTTTTCTCACTCGCATAAATAGAATCATAAATGGACACGTTTGACCTCTTTATTCTTGCATTAGCATTACACACGCGTCATCTCTGAACTGACTCTTCAGATTTAATATATTATTCAACATACAACATAATAAGTGCGTAGCAAATGGTTGCAACTGAAATAAATAAAGACATGAACAGTATAGGAACAACCTCAAGGGAGATAATAACATCATTGAACTAGTATCACAATCGGGCTTTGATTAATACACAAACAGAGATAAGTTAACCCATTGACAACAGCCAATGACCAAGAACTGGTCAGTTAGAAGGAGCTCCCGATTCAACAAAAATATAATTATGTCTGATTTTACTAAGTACCAACATTGGTTGGAGAATAAAAAAAAAAAAAAAAACAAATACAGTTAATGATAAGTGTATTAAATTTAACACGGGAGTTGCTGATAGCATCCCCCCCCAATCAATAAAAATATACTTTCTACATTATGTCAGTGCCTGCCACAATTTCGGAACAGGTGTGACATCATTAATAGGTGATTAAAACATAAATCAGAGATCAGAGGTTAAAAGAAGATTCCATATTGCTACAAAATTTATTTATTTTTAAACTGATTCAGCAATAAAGTAAACCTCTGGAAAATGAAAACAGTATCTAGAAAACCTAATGCATAATGTATGAATGATATAAAGCCTTAACACAATTGTAAGTTAACTAGCACTACACAAAATAAATTCACTTCAAATAACTGATCAAGTGTAAATGGACTGCAGGAATATATTATGCACATTTGTTTGTCACCACTTTTGGTCAATTTGTGAAGATCTTGACCATTGACCATTAACTCTTTCTCTCCATAATTATTTTCCACGTTTCAACGGAATTCTTCATTTTGCTCATTAGTTATTTTTTTGCCCTGTTATGATTAAGCTTGAATAGCTTTTTCATTTGTTATCAGAAAGTGTTTAATTTTGGTCTAGAATTCAAGGGGAATGCATGCTCTTTTCATATAACACAAAGTCAAGTTTATAAAATCAAACATTATTTTAATTTAATGAGGTCAAATCAACGATGATATCGTCAATTAGGAGAGAAAGAGTTAAGCTAACTTACACAGGCCCACTTTCGAGTTAGCAGCATTGACACAAACTCATGCCACCGTGAAAGTATCAAATAGCTTTTTTAAAACCCTATATATGTGCAGTTTTATAGTTTTATAATGTGAAGGATAAGGAATGGGGAAGGCGCTCTCTAAATATAAAGGTAGATTTTTTCAGTTTTTAAAAACAAGTATATATATAAATTTAGAAGTTCACAGCCATCAAACAGTGTTACCAAACGACCATCTAAGCAATGCTATATCTGTCTCTGTAGCATTTTTATCTGTCTCTTTGCAACTTCCTGTGTGACTTAAAGAGGCCAATCCTTGATATAAAGCTGCAGTCACATTTTGGGGCATCTGGTGATTACAGATACAGAAGCTATGCTACATATCTGGCTAGTAACTGCCTAAAAGTCATACTATTTGGTTAGTAACTGCCCAACAGTGCTAACCATCTGGCTAGTAATCATCGAAAAAGTGCTATCTGGCTAGTAGCCACACAAAAAAAAAAAAAAGCTCCCATCTGGCTAGTAGTTATAGATAGCAATGAAACTACATCACAATACTATACCTCAATCTTGTTCCCTAATACTAGTGGAGTCACAAAAGATCAAACCCTAACACAACAGAACTGGACTATCTAAAGTCTGGAATATAGAGGGAAGGGAAAGTAATAAATACAAAAGGGGTTATGGACAGTGTAAGTTATAAATAACATTGCCAGGACTGTATATGTTCACATATGCATCTATTCCACTGAGCCAAACAAGGACTGTATTTGTTCACATATGCATCTATCCCAGTGAACCAAACACATTCTAGACGCATCAGAATTTGTTTGTTTGTTTTTATTCCTGATGAACAGCAACATTTGTCTGGGAACAAAATTTAAAGAGTTGGCAGCTCCAGGGCATGGTCAATCGCTAAATAATCATCTTGGCAGACTGTCAGTTATGGGATGTCTTCTTCGTTGGTTAAGTTTAGTGGTCACAAGAGTTCATTCTGCTCCGTCTCTCTAAAGACAAGAAAAAAAAAAATTCTTTTATTTGAAAACACGACACAAGAAAATAAAACATAACTCTCAACATAAAAGAAAATGAATTTGATAAAGGCCCAAGAAATAAGAGCATTAGAATATTCAAAATGATGCACGTAACTCTCAACATAAAAGAAAATGAATTTAATAAAGACCCAAGAAGTAATATAGGGCATTAGAATATTCAAAATGACACAGACTTGGAGATTTTCAAGTAAACGATGTCAAGGATGCTTAACTGAACTTCACTGTTGCCAACTAAAGAATTGAGTTGTAAAGGTAACAATATCTCAATGTGTGACAGTTGATCTTCATATCAATTCTTCTTTCTTAGCGGCAGTTGCCCCCCTTTTATTTTTAAATAAGTGTTAAGAATGAAAGTTTAAAGATTCGTCCTTTGAAATTATTATATTATTATTATTATTATATTATATTATTATTATATTATTATTATTATATTATATTATTATTATATTATATTATACTATTATTATATATTATATTATTATTATATTATATTATTATTATTATATTATTATTATATTATTATTTTGTGTTACAAACAGAAGAGTGTCTAATGCCACATTGTGCTATAATTGATTCTAAATATTTCCATCTATAATAGATTTAGCAGATATACTTTGTTGTTATATGAACACAATCCACACCATGATAAATAAAGCATGCTTAAACACTTTAATTCATATAGAAAATAAATTGTATATATAAATATTTTAGAATCACATTTTTGAATTCACAAGAATTAGATTTGTTCAGCCAAACTAGCAATATGAATTAACCAAAGCAACTGCATTAATTCACTTTGACACTAGAGTTGCTTTTTTTATATTATTTCACAACTTTCAAGTCTCCTAGATTTCTAAAGGGCACACTGTGACTTTTCAAGACGTTTTTGACCTCATAAATCAATGACATCATAAGCAAATTTTTAGTTCTAGTTTTAGTTAAATACTGTTATTTCAAATAAACAATAGATATTCTGATACTCAAAACATTCCCAGAGATGGACAAAGATTTTTTCCCTTTCATTCATTATTTATTTTTGATGCTGTCTTAACTCTTTCTCTCCGTAATTATTTTCTTGTTTTGAAGGAATTCTTCATTTGCTCATTACTATTTCACTACTCCTGTTATGATTGGGCTCCAATAGCTTTGTTGTTTATTATCAGAAAATTTTGTATTTGGTATAGAATTAAAAGGAAATGCATGCTCTTTTTATATAATGCAAAGTCAAGTTTAAAAATATAACATTAATTTAATTTAATGAGGTCAAAATCAACATGGTATCTTTGATTAGGAGAGAAAGAGTTAATAATAGTTGAACCTCTTCAGTGATGCATTTTGGTTGCAGGTTCAGTAAGATTGAGCTAGAAGCACTCCAATCTCTGGAAAATACTTTCATAGGGATAAGTCTAACATAGACTCCTGGTCTTCACCTGTGGCTCACTTACTGGGCCTGGTGGAAGGAATATTAACACCGACAGGGGAAGAGGCAAAGGTATAAAACTGGTGTCTAAACTACAACGCAGGAGGGGCTCCATTATCCTTGGCTGGGTGAACCGCTTTCTGAGCCACTATGTCCTGATTGGCTAATGCTGAGGCTCAGGGAGATGAACTTAAGTCTTGGTAAAAAAAAAAAAAGAATATATTATATATGTACTGTCAATGTACTTAGGTAAATAAACGCAGGTCTTTCTACAGTATCTAGATAAAGTAATGATGATCAAACAATATTAGTGGGGGGTTTTTTTCTCAAAAAGTATTTCAACAGCATTATTTAGATAGAACAGTAATATTTACATAGACCAGCAATATTTAGATAGAGCAGCAATATTTAGATATAACAGTAATATTTACATAGAGCAGCAATATTTAGATAGAGCAGCAATATTTAGATAGAACAGTAATATTTAGATGTCTTGTTTTAGTTAAGTAATAATGTACACAAAAAAAAAAAAAATTTGATTACTTACCGGTTTTTCTGGTCTGGCCCATGTTAAAATAATACCTTCTTGACATGCTGTCACTATACACTCATTCCGGAATGAAATTGAAGTTAATCTTTCATGGGAAACTTTTTTACAGACTAATGGCTCCAAGATAGGAACCTGGTCCAAACGAGGACAAGCCTGTGTCCCATAGAGTTTCATTGCACTATCCACCGGACGAACATTATTAGATTTCACAACTGAAGATTTTTCACTGTTTCTTGCAGCTAAGCTAAAGTTTCTCTTGTGTTCTTTCTTCTCATCTTTACGATCAGATACAGAAAGTGTTGCAAATTTGGAGCTAGCATTCATCACAGCGTTTTGTATAGGATGGGCGTGGCCATCTGCATATGCATTTGAAGAAACGTCATTGGCCACAACCGAGGCTACGGAGTTTGATTTTTGCGAACTGGGTAAACTATTGGATCGGGGTAAAGACTGCGATGAAGATGAATTGATGCCGGCTAGCCCTACACTACTAGTCCGAGATTTGCCATAGGGCTGCTTCAAAATGTCTTCAGTTAGGTCCCATAAGCACAGCTCAGTGTCCTGCCCCACTGAGCCAAAGCGGTAGGAAATGCAATTTAATGTTGTACTTGTTTCTAGAGTTGAAGGAGAATAATGATTGGATGTGCTCACATGACGGCCATTAGGTTGCTGCTGTGGCAAATTATTTGCAGTGTAATCCTGCGAACAACCGGTTAAATCTGGTTTAGATATATGGTTTGAGCCATCTGTTAATACACCCGGAGCTGTCCTGCCTGACAAAACTTCACCATCAGGCCCCAAAACATCACTGACAGTTTCATCACAAACAATGGAAGTATATGGGTCAAAAGCCACCATGTTGACCCATGACCTGTGGCCATGACCCCGACACACAACGCGTTTTTCATGGAAAGACCAAACAGTAACTAAATCATCTTCACCACCTGTCACAATGTACTTCCCGTCAGGTGACCAATTCACACACAACAAACCACCAAAAAAACTTTTCATAGTCCCCAACAAATCCATAGTGCTATATTGAAACACTCGAAGATGGCCATCTTGACTCACTACTGCTAAATATTTGGAACAAGGTGAAAAGGCAAACTCATTGATGGCTCCTTGCCCTATGACCCAACGATACATAGGATTGCGAGTACTTTTTGTCTTGCAAGTGTAGACGGAGAAACCATCCCCCTGTTTAAAAGGCTGATAGTTTGGCGGGGTCTGTCCACAAGGCAACTCCTCATTGTAAAGGTACATCTGTCCCGAGGAATGAGAGACTAGAAACTGATTTAAGGAGCTTGGAATCCATTTGATGCAGGTCACTTTTGTCTTGTCAATAAGTCTCTGAAATCAACAAAGAAACTTAAATTGAAACAAAACTTTATGCTATATAAAAACAACAAAACAATTTTTATTTTAAAATCTAAAAAAACAATACGTTACTTATAACTTAATATCTTATTAACAGAAGTATACATTCAGTTTTCTATGTTTGAAAAACCTGTAGCCTCTTGTCTTAAATTGCTAACATTAGGAAAGAATGCAGGTTTTTGGAAGGCCTGGCTGAGGCCTACATTATGTGCACAAATTTTTACTGCTGGGGATCGATTTTCGTCTTTTGTCATTTACTGCTGTTTTTTTTCCTCCAGTAACTTTTTATACTCAATTTTACATCAAAATAACATTTTTTAAGAGCCAGTTAATTTTTAATTATAAAAAAATAATGTATTGCCTTCAATCACAAATACAGCGTAGGTTACTATAACAACAATAAAAAAAAAACATCAACAAAACTGTTACCTCTTCATTGTAAAGTTTGCTTATTTCTTTTTTAATGGGATCAATGAGCTGGACTTGGCCAGCAGTGAAGCCAACTAGAAGCAGGACACTCTCTGGGCTGAAATAATGCTGATTGAAGTCATGGCAGGTTGGTAGTGTACCTTTATAAATACGCTTGTCAATGGGCTTTGTTAAGTCCACAGCCTATAGGATACAGAAAATAGCGAGAATTAAAATGATATTACATGTTTTCAAGGAGGAACATGCCAAGTAGATAAGTTTAATGAGAAATAAATGACCAAATGTAGGAAGCATGACCATTCCTAACAGCTTGTTTTTAATGACAATTTAATTTGACAATGTGAATATATCTCATTCTAAATAAATGAAACTTAAATTATAAGATAACTGATTATAACTTTAAAAAAAAATGGTTATCAAAAAAAAAATTTGATCCATTAAAATCCCAATCAAATAGAGAAAGACATTTATAAGTCAGTTCAGTAAGGGGAAAAAAATATAATAAATGTCAAGATATTATAATGAATTCAACTGCAGAGCAATTAGAATTCTTGTATCTTTTTATTTAGAAGAGTTAATATTTGACTTGCAATTATGACAAAGTGCTTGACCTACAATTTTAAAAGTCACTATTAAGTCTAAGCCATTTGAAGAATCATGTACACTCATCATATTGTGAATTACATCTAGCTGCTTACCACATGTAAGTTATAAAAAGTTTCAAGCGTAACACTTAAGTTGGATCTCTAAAGTCCTCAAGTTTTATCTATATGAGAAGACTAAGAGTCGTCAGTTATGAATTTTTGCTAAAATTGAAAGTCATGGTTAACTAAAAATATTTTATTTTCCGACCATGAAATTCAAAAAATAGATTTAGCTCTCTTGACCTCAGTGACATATCTAGTGAGATTTTAAATTATTATCTTTTTGAATTAGTCCATTAGGCTAAACTAAATTTATAGGTGCGTGTTCAATAAATTTATGTACAAAAATGAAAATTTATATTTTTCTTATTATAACTGTTGATTTTTAAACTAATGAAGCATTTCCAATAAAATAAAAACATTCACTGGCCATTTTTATTGAGTTTAAGCAAATAGATATTGACAAGACTTCTATTTAGTCTATGGCTGAAACTATTGATTTTGTGTTCGATTTAATTCATGTGTCCAATTTTTGCAAACAACTATGGCCAGCATCATATGTATTCAATAATAAATTCTTAGACCTCTAAAAATTAATAAATTGTTTTCAAGGATAAATTTGGTGCAGTTGGAAATCCTTTATTAAGTAATAAAGTAGGTTTTTATTTGTGTATTCTCATTTTGAAATTTGTATCATACCGGTACTGCTAACAAAAATTTGTATCATACCGGTACTGCTAACAAAATAAGATAGTTTTGGACATGGGTACAACTGGAAGAGATTGTCTTTGCCTATATGCCAGAAAATGAACATTTCCCATTTTCTGCCTATCACACTATCCCTATAAAAAATACAAAGTTTCATTAAAAGTGTGAAAAAGTGTCAGAATTCCATACTATTATTCCAGATCTAAATTAGAATTAGATCTAGATCATTAGTAGAATCAAGATTCTAGTCTGAGTTTTAGAGTCTAGAATCTAGGTCTAGATCTCTGATCTAAAATAATACTATTAATAATAGATTAGACTCATGATTAGAGCCAGAGTCTGAACATTCACACACATTTAATCAATGCCATACATGCTACAGTGAGTATCATATAAAAATATTAAGATAGAGATCTATATCTAGAGTGAGATGAGAAATGATAAAGTCACTGAGCTAGGAGGCTAGGTCATTTAGAATAATTTTGATCTACTTAGTCTTACAACTCAAACTTTCTGTCTGACTGAATCATTTAAATCAAATGAAAAGATAGAATCATTTTTTCTAAATTTCAAGATCTAATATTTTCTACAGCTCACTCTCCAAATTTTACTTAAAAAGACAAAATATCTCAATTTTAGTCTACAACTCAATATTATTATTATTAGTTATTATTAGTATTGCAATTCATTTTAATGATTTACTTTATAATTATAAATTTATATAAATGTCACTATGATGGATGTAGAATCTAGAGTAGTCTTGACTGGGTCTAGACTCTAGGACACTCTAGGTAGATGATAGATCTAGAGAATAAGAGATTTATCTAGACTAACAAATGTGAGATTTGAAATGAGAATGATAAAGTCACTGAGCTAGGTCATTAAAATTAAGTCAGCCATTCATTGAATCATCATGATCATTTATGTAACATAGTAGATCTAAATTCTCTATTATTTATCATAATTTATGATTTTATCATTCAAAAATATAACTCTAATCTAATCTAGATAGATCTACTATCTTCTAAAGGCGCTTGTCCCTTGGGTACTTAGACTTAGGTCTTATGACTGATGAATCATGAATCAAATTATCAATCAATGACAATGTTGAATCAAATTATTCAAATTTATCTCTGGACTCTACTCACTACTGACTAGTATAGATTATCTACTGACTACTTCTCTAGAGCTCGTTCTCCAAATTATACTTAGAGATAAAACGTCTTCAACTCATATACAAAAATTTAAGCTGTATTTCTATGCATGGGATGGATCGTCTTGTCTTAGGTTGGATTACCTTGTGAACACCCTTGTAAACATAAACGTAAAGTTCCCTGCCAACATTGAAACATAAACGATCGGGAGACGCTGTACCGTCATTTACATCAACAAATGATACTTTCACAGGAGTATTTGTTTGCCCATTAAATGCAACACGGCTAGGTTTTGAATACTCTGAATGGGTCATTAGTTTATAAGATCCTTCGCGAGTCACGAAATGTGTTTTTATGTCATCTTTACCCCCACCCTCACTCTGTGCAGCCATATTGAAATTACTAACTTTACATGGATGCCCGGATACTTTCATCAGTGCGCATGTACATATGACTTTTCCTGTTTTCAGACCAAAACAAATGTAAAAGCTCAACATACATCACTCCTTTTTAAACATACGGCGTCACTGCCCTTTTAATATGACAAATGATTAAACCATGATTAAATATGTTCATTAAATCTAATTTGTTTAATTGTTGCTTTCTTTAAATTTTATACACATTGCGAGATTTATTCCCTTTTCTCCAAATGCAAAAACAATAGCCATTAATCGGATCAAGGCACAAGCCTACTGTAGAATGGATCTAGATTCTAGTAGTACTAGTAGACAAGTACTAAGTTGAAGTAGTAGATCTATTTCGGAAAAAAAAAAAAAAAAAAAAAAAAAGTTTAGAATAGTGAAATGGATTAAGCATCCTTTTATCTGCATTATTCTCTAAGATTATCATACAAATGGCAGTTTTTAAAAACTACATGATTTTTAAATTTGACTCATGCCATTTTCATGTAAGAATTATAGAAAAATCTTGCGTATATTTAGTCTTTGGGAATTCACTTAGTACGGGGTTGCTGGTTGCTGGTAACTGATAAGTGTGTGTGTAAAGATAACGCCTACGCCAATGGTTCTCATACATTATATATAAATAGGCATTCTAGATTCCATTGACCTTAATTTGATTTATATGAAATTAATTTACATGCTAATTCATTAACACGATGGGGTAAACGCTCAGAAATTCAAATTTTGAATTCTTCCTATCTACGGCGCATAGGGCGGCAAGCTTGCAAGCTCGCCCCAAAGAGCGCGGTCATAGGCGACTTCCACAGCCTCTTCTCAGCAGGTAGGCCCTACCCACAGAGTTTGGGTCCTCTGAGAAGGTGCGATGCCATGTTATACGTGGACGGCCTTAATTGTTTTCGCTTCCTCTTTTCAAAAGATGGTTCGCCGGATGAAAATCTGTTCAGTAGGCCCTACATAATCTGCCTTTTCTGAAGCCTGCCTACTTTTCTTTTGAGACTTTTGTCTACCGCCTTGTGGTAGTTGTCGTATCAGAACTTTTTACCCGGAACTGATAGGAGGGCGTGATGCATTCCTGGAACTGAGAGTAGGATGATGATACTCCAATTGTTCGCCAAGTTTTTGCCAGTCTTCTGGGACTTGGGACATTCGTCAGCACTGATTTAGGCGATCATTCCTTCTATAACAATAAATTGTCTTCCGTATTTTGGCATTTCTGCTGACACAGAGTCTAGCTATGGTTACTTTTTTACTTTGTTAGAAGCGCGATAGCCTCTGAAATATCTTCTGTTTTGATTGGATTTGTCTTGGTTTCCTGGTCATCATCCGGGGATGGATATTCGAATGTAAAGGTCAGGGCAGGAGGCGGTATATATTTCTGGGTTTGTTTCCTAGAAGTGTTCTACTCATCTTGCGCCCTGTTCTTCTTTATTTTGTAGTTGTTTCCAATGTTTGTCTTAGAAGGGTGCGTCGTTTTCACTCTTTGCACCAGTATATAAGATCTGGAAAAATGCGATGCAGAATCTTATCTCGTGTCGATTTGTACACAGCCGCCTGTGCCTCATGGCCATCTGTTCAATCAAATCTCGTTTATTTTGCAGACTTTTACTTTCACTTCTGCTCCATGTAAGCCTCCTCTACTTCGTGGTCTTGTATTTTTCTGGTTTCTTCTACGTTTGGCTACATTTAACGAAAATAACTATTTAAAAAAAAAACATATATATATATATATAAACCTACAATAAATTATATCCGGGTGTTTTAAAATATCTTCTTCCTAGAACATTTGCAATTCTGAAAGACATACATCTTCTCTTTTGGGCCACTGTCATATAGTGGAAAATCTTTTTTCCCCAACATTTTAAGGTCTGTATAAATAAAAATAAAGTTCCCCTTTCAGACCTTGTGGTTTATAGGGCAGATGATGTAAAGGTCATCTGTTTCTGTGGCCTAGGTCAACGTGGGCGTTTTAAAATTCTGCTGGGTGAACTTAGAGGCGCCCAAAGATCCCGAAATTAAAAATCCCAGTCTTCATCAGGATTCGAACCCGGAACCCCAGGTTCGGAAGCCAAACGCTTTACCGCTCAGCCATCGCGCCTCCAAGGTCTGTACATGCTATACGTTTAATCTCTCTTACAAGTGGTCATTGTAATAATATAAGGCTGTCATGTACAATAGCCGTTCGGCTGGTAAACAATAGTAAACGTGTTTCGGATGTTCCTTCAGAGCTGGATAATCTATACCCTAAGCCTCCCGTAGGACGAATAGCAGCGGGCAAGGTATGAACCCGGGACCATCGAAACGACCGAACGACAGTCCAGCGCGTATACCCGTGACCTCTATGTCGAAGGTGCCGGTATACCGCACGACCGGACAGCCATCCGAATAAGATGTAGACTAGATCTAGCTCGAGCGTCTTCTGTTTAGATATTCGCTGCCTGCAGAAAACAGTGACAGGTGAAATGCTAGCACACAAACTGGTTCAAGGCCAGCCAATCATACGATCGCAATGATTAGAGACACGCTTTTTTTTTTTTAATATATATTTTTAGCAAGAAATTAGCAAAATTTTTTAAAAATGTTTGGAATACTGTTGGAGAGTCTGCTCAAATTTGAGGAGAATCCACGCAATTTTTTAGACAAATGAGGAGACTTAATCACAGTGGCGTAGCTAGAGTATATGATGCCTGGTGCGGTAACTCATCTTGATGCCCCCCCCCCAAAAAAAAAAGATAACTAAATAATAACATTGCAAAACCTTACTTTTTTGTTCAAAATAATATGTATTCATTAATAAAAAATTGTTAATTCAAAACATCACTTTTACTTAAACATACTACAAGTGAGTTTTACGCGCTTTCTTACTGGCAAAAGTATCAATAATTTTATCGAAATCAACTTTTTCCACCAGCTCTTGTTCGATGGACAAAATGGCCAAATTAGTGAGTCGTAAATTTGTCATCGTTGATCGCAAGTAATTCTTGATCAGTTTAAGTTTGGAAAAACTTCTCTCGCATGTAGCGACGCTTACCGCAATAGTCAAAAATATGCGAATCATGATGACGATATTCGGGACTGAATCATCTAGCTGATATTTTTTATAAAATTCAAGAGCTCAACAGGTCCTTGTTTTGGAAGTGCGAAGGCTTCTGATGAAACTGTGACAAACCGTTGAAGCCTCTCTCGCTCCAGCAGAAATTCTTTTTTATCAATGTCGCTAGGAGTACTATCGAGATTGATTTCGACCTGAGGATTTAATAGTTGGGAAGGCGACAAAAATTCATATCTATCTGCTACATCATGAAGTTGCTCGAATCGGGTGATTATTTCTTGAACAATCCTGTCCAAGGTAGAATAAATTTCCCTTCGTAGCTCTTATTTGTGTGCAAGTACAGAGTAGTCACTTTTCGCACCAGGAATCTTTTTCTTCAGGCCAATACGTTTTTGAAGTTCTGTACTGATTCTCAGATCTGAGCACACGCTTTCGGCAAAGGTAATGCTGGCTTCAGCAATGGCCTCTCGATTACTACTTAAAAATGTCTCTCATTTTTTTTTAGTTTGAGTGAGCAGTCTCGAATAGACAATCCTTGTTTTTGAAGGTAGACTTGCGTATCATTAATTTCAGTTAATACAGGAGCCCAAAATCCAAGATAGGTGAGAAAATTAAAAGACTGAATAGCAACTAATAATCTACCTGCTTCAGATCTAGCCGGTGAATTTTCCTCTCTGCTAGTTAAAGTCTCCAGAGTTTCTATAATTTTAGAAAATGTATCCCTAATCATCTAGACGGCTTCTCCTCTGGCGCTCCAGCGGGTCTCAACTCAACGTTTCAGGCTAGTTCCGGTTATTTTGATGAGGATATCCCAGCGGTGTGTTGAAGTTGAGAAAAAGGCGTGTAAACGGTCCAGTATACCAAAAAATGTTACCGAATTGACTTCAGCTTCAGCAGCTCGAATTCCTGCTTAATTAAGAGAATGGTTTGAGCAGGCAATGAATAGTGCTTTGGGATTGACTTCTAGAATACGTTTTTGGACACCGTAGTTTTGACCTTTCAAGACCACAGCATTATTATAGCCTTGACCCCTGCAGCCCATTATGTCTAAGCCATCCGAACGCAGTTTCTCTAGAATCATCTCAGCGATTTCAGCAGCATGCTTGTTCTTTGTGTCGATGAAGTCAATAAAAGACTCACGAACCTGCACCCCGTCATTTTCCATAACAACGTACCATAAAATTTATTTCGGAAGTTTGATCCAGCTTTGAGATGTCAGGTGTACTGTCAAAAATAATAGAGAAATATTTGGCTTGTTTTACTTGCTGTATGATTTGTTTTTAACTTAATTCTCCAATATTGTAATAAATTCATTTTGTATTTCTGGAGACATGTATGTATTCGGTCTGGAACAAAGCTTAGTTCGAAGCACATGCTCCCTCAAGAGTGGATCGTACTTTGATTGTAATTTTACTAACTCCAAGAAATTGCCTTGATTTTGCCCTTCCAACACTTCTTCAGCTCGCTCGCGATGCCCACGAAGTGCCATATTTTGCTTTGAGAAAAACGAATGATGTTCAAGATTCTCTTCAGGTAGTCTCTCCAGGTTTTCGTCTCTTGTATAATCAAATATTGGTCCTTGTTGTCAATACTGTTCCCTACTCTCTGGCGAACTTGAAGCTCCCCCCAAACAAGCGATGACTGAATGTGAGCTCTGCTGGTCTCATGTTTTTCTATTTTCGGGGAGAACCTCCACCAATTATTGAATCCATCTTTGGATTTAAATGAAGATTTGGTACTTAATCTTGTTGAGAAGAGTATGCAGGGGAAGCAAAATAAGGATTCTTTTTTGGCGAATAACACATCCACTTTCTAAGAACTTTCTCGCCGTTTGACATTTGCCGGAAAAACCAAGCCTTTGGAAGCTTTCTAGCCTTTCCTTTTGCTGATTCTGGATGTCTATACACCTCTCTGAATTGACTGTCCTTACGCTGAACTGTTTCAGATCCTTGAGTGGCAAGGTGTATACGAATATTGTCTTTGATGACATCAGGCCAATCTCCAATGTCGTTCAGTCTAGAGTTTATTATCCTGCTTTCTGTATTGTTTACACTGTCTGATGGTTCAGCTTCTTCAGTATGAATTTTTGAGGAGTTTACTAAAGACATGCTTGTGTGCTGTCCTTTAGTCTCTAGAACCTGCGGTATTCTTTTTCATCATTCAGGATGTCAGTCTCATCATTTTTTTCTGGATTCAATGATAACCGTCTCATCTTTCTTTTTTTTATTTTAATTGTTCAGTTATTTCATACACAATAACATTATGCGCAATATGTAACAGATTTTCACCCTCTAGACTCTATATCTAAATTAAACTAATGGACTAAACAATAAAGTAAAAAAGGTTTGTCTATCTTATTCTTCTTTTTTGTATTACAGAGCATTGATCAGTGTAGTAACAACATGTACCGTGTGTCCGAAATAAATCTAGTAAATTAGATTCAAACTGTTCTATAGCTTACATTGTATGGAAGAAATAGTCAAGGAGATGAAACAAAATAGCGACATGACTAGTTTATAAATTGTTAGTTCATGTTTAAAATACAGTAGTTTATGTTTGTTTGTGTCCATACAATTAGTCGTTTTTACTGAAACGCTCAGGGAAATAGGAAATTAATACACACTGGGGGAATTTTGGTGCCCCTCTCCACTTGGTGCCCAGTGCGGCCCGCACCACCCGCACATTGGTAGCTACGCCACTGCTTAATCATTTTGTAGGAAATGTGAGAATCGCTAACAACCCTTAGTTGGGCCTACATAAAACACTGGGCCAATGATTTACAAATAGATAAACATAACCTGAAAATACTGAGGCATTTCTTTGCCAATTTCTAGGAAACGAGTTGCCTGATTAAATTATCTATTTTGTGTTATGTTCTAGTTTTTTTTATGTTTTCTTGAGTTGACTCATGAATGATAACTTGAGATAGTTTCTAATCACACACTTTGTTCAACTGAAGCCTGCTTTGTAGACCAATACCGTACAAATAAATAAAAATAACTGGAAAAAAAAAAGTAACGTCAACAATAAACAGGATACACATATATCTTGTGTCAGAGCTCAGTTTCTTATTTCTTAGTGCTTTGTGTATTCCCCCCTAATTTTAATCTTATATCCTATAACAATAGCGACTAAGTTGAGGGTATTCCTGATGCATAATGGGTCTTAAGCTCTTTAAAATCGACACTAGCAGATGGGAAAAAGTAGCACTGGATCTATGTTTGTTTGTAAAATGTTTCGGATGTTCCTTCAGAGTTGAAGATAGTTTACTTCCTAGTCCAAACCTCCAGCAGGACGACGGGGGATGGGAGCGGGCAGGGTTTGAACCCTCGACAGTCGATAAATCCGAACGACAGTCCAGGCACAAACCGCACGACCAGGCAGCCATCCCTATCGACTTGGAAAGAGGGCATAAAGGAAGGGCTCCGGATTGCAGATGCCATACATATCAGTAATAGAAAGAAGGGTGAAAATGCAACAGATGCCCAACCTGTGACCACAACTGTGTTGTAAGGATTGGCCTCATTTTATTGCAAAGGGAAAATATTGTCTCCGAAGTTGTAAAATGCTGCAGACAATGGGCTTAACATAGTGCAATACCAGCATGGACTGTAGACCCAGATCCATTAGATTATGTTTTAAACCCAGATTGGTTGATCATTTTTTCTCTTCAAAGAATTCAGATCAGTTAACACACGCACTCTAAATTTATTTCACCCTCATGCTTGTTTACATTCTTAATATTCAGGTTAATCCTGCTGTTGTATGAACATATCAATTTATGTTGTTTTAAAGGTCTAAGGCTTTTAATGTACATTTTAAATAGTATAGCATAATCCCCGACCCCCTTTTTCAATCAATAGCTATCATCAAAATGGTTAGCAACAGACAAGATGAATAACTCTTGAAAAAAAAATGTTCATTGTAAACTTAGCTCTTAAGTTATTTATAATTTAAATGCTTTTATGGGCGAATAAAGGTTGACACTTAGTTATCACTAGATCCAGCTTTGAATCAGCACAATGTTAAAGTTCATAACACACGCACTCTAGATTTATTTAGTTAGAACACATCAAATAAAAACAAATGAGACACACTAACATTTACTGGATATTTTATTCCTGATACAATTTCATCATCTACTTCTGCCAATAAAATGCTATCAGCTTCAAGATGTGCAAGTATTAACAAACTTAAGAACTAGAAAAAACAACAACTTTACATGAAGGTCGCAGGCTGGGGAAATACTGCACTGCTCATTAATTTTCTGACTCAAAGACAAGCTGAATTATTATGTTGTTTGAATCAGATACAAGGTTCTAAATCATCTAAATTTCCTGGGCCAACAGACTTTCAGTTTTCACTTAATGAAAGATCATAAAGTAAAAAAAGAAAAAAAAAATGTATTTATTTTTAGGACCTAAACTAAACTTCAGGAGATGGAAGTGAGCAAGGTGCAAACTGGAGACCATCTACATAAGTTTGAAATGCATATCACACGACCATTCTTCTTTATTACACAATCCATTTATTTTGAGATGTTCAAGAGTACTGATCATTTTTGATTTTGTTAAAGACATTCGAGTTAATGAACATTGTCTTATGCACAGATGCAAGTACATCAGCATTTAATGCTTAGGACATCTTTAAAATTAGTAATGACAATACAATACACAATATTCTAATTGACTTAAGGCCTAAGATGTTACTATTTAACTCTCAAAACTGTGACATGGCAATGAGCTATTGGTGTAAACTGCCCACAGGTTGCGATGTCGCAGGTCAGTGTTCATGCCTTCCCATATGCTAGGACAAATTTGTACAAATACTCCTTCTTCCCTAGTGCTATTAGAGCATGGAATGGGTTGCCTGAGCTAGCCAGGAAAACCAGTGACTTGGCAGAATTTAAGTCATTGGTTAATATGCATGACTAAATGCATGACGCGTAGGACGTAATCATCTTCTTTTTTGAAGTAATGTCTGTATTATATAAGATAAGATAAGATAAAAGGATTGGTCTCAGTTTAATACAACTGGTTGCTTTTTCAAGTTCTAGCATTCGTACATGCATCAATACATCATATATTAATGCATGTTGGTCACATCATTTGAGGGGTACCACTTAGAGACTTGTACTTTTTTAAAACTTGGACTAGGTGTTTCAGATGTCTCTCTGTTTAAAAAAAAACAAAATGTGAAAGAGTTAGAAAATATAGCCTGAACTCATGGTACATGTAGCCTACATACAAAGATTACTTTAATGCTGTGAAAGTTTAAATTTTGAAAATGCAAAAATGTAGCATATAAATGAAGATTAATCAAACAGTAAAGTGTACAATGCAGCACTTAATTACCAAGAGCAAAATTCAACAGCCAGGCTGCTGATCAAAAAGTAATTTATGATCAAGTCTTAAATAGGCTTTAGGATTTTAACTCATTGCCAAAGTGTACTTTTATTTCTTCCATGCTATTTCAGCTTTCATATTAGGAAGCCACTTGAGTTGGTTTTTTTGATGACTCCCTTTCAGGGTTAGTTTACTAAGTTGTCTATTAGCAGTCATGTTTGCTATATTGATGTCAATCCTTCTATTTACATTTACAAGAATGTTTACTTGAGAGGAGCCAGTTTGGGCTAGGCCCACGCCAATTCAGGCTGGACCAGGACACCTGTCAAACTTTGAAATGTATTGGTCCAGAGAACTTTGTTAACCTCGTGGTGTGCCCATTGTTTGGCAGCAGGCAGTGACATCACATCTGGAGCTATCAGGCATCATGGGAGATCGCAAGGTGCAAAGTGTTTATAATTTACCAAGTATTAAGGTGTACAACCTTTTCTATGTGTATAAATGTGATGAATTGAAAAGAGTAATTAATTACAGTTAATTATTGCACAGTTAAAGTTTGTTAGTTGAACCAAGTGATATCCAGTTCATTGTACATATCCATTTTGTATTAAAATATTTTGCTTGTTAAGCTTACTTGATCATTCATTAGTTCATCCAAATGTTTGAAGGGGCGAGTGAGAGCTAATCTGCTTGGGGACCTGGGCATGGCAAGAGTGATTGTAGTCAAACTGAATTTCCATTTGATTGGATCAATAAAATTATCTTATCTTATGTGTTTAGTTAAGTAGCCAGGTACTTGGAGAGTTTCATTAATATTTTTAGTTCTTATATAAGAGTTTAAGAGGAATCAGGATTTTTAACTCATGTTGTTGAAAGAAGAGTTTGGCTCAGCTCTTTTTCTCCAAACCCATGCTGATGAAATTGAAGGCGGTTGGTCATAATGACATCCTCATTGTTATGAGGTGTGTGTATTTCTAAAGTGATGGTGGGAAGAGGTTAGCTATGCAGTGTGAATGATGCAAGACAAGCGGAATTGTTCTCAATAGAACAGGCGACTCCAGATTGCCAGAGTGAAAAGACGTGTTTTTGTAGTGAGTCAGATTTTGTTCAAAATTCAAAATAACATCTCAAGTTGGATTTGTCTATATTGTAATAAAAGTTGTGTATATATATCTAATATTGTTCACAAAGAAGTTTTATCAACTTATATAAGTTCAGATATAATAGGCCTACAGCGGTTTAGTCATCTACCAGCAGTTTTGTGATACAAGTCCACAACACTTTTTCTCCAAAGAGTACAACATGGGGGAAAGGAAGCTGTTTATTTTGTTCTCTATTATTTCTCTGTAGTTTTTAAAACAGTAAAGAGCAGCAAGCAAGCATTCACAATTGCAACAATGTTTCTTAAAAGACTGGCCTCATCACTAAATAATTATTTAACCATACCATCACCTGTTTCTTTGTGTGTTTTTTATAAAACAGTCACTTCACAAGTAAAATAATAGGAAATGATATCTTCATAGCCAAAAAGTCAATATAGACAGAAAATATTTGTTGTGCCAAAGAATGACATTACAGTGAAAGTGTTATGTGTTATTGACTAAGCAGAAAATTTATTGATGTCATTCTCAAGTAGAATTCAGTTTGTTTCAATTTGTTTTCAATGCACACACACAAGTTTTCAAACCTTGTAATGTCCAAGTTATTATCATTAAACTTTTCTGGATTCTATTATTGGAAACAAACTTAAAAAGAAACATACTACTATACCTTTACTTATGCTACTCCTTAGTCTGTCAAACTGACCAGTTCCTTCCAACACTCTGTTTTCTGCTACTCACATTATCCCATTTATTAAAAGACTTGAATATTCCTTGATGTTGTCGTTGCATCATTTCTTTCCAATTTCTGGTATTGTATCTTGCGTTGAATGTCTTTCTGTGTCTCTATTGAACTATAAAATGTTTTTAAAAAAAATGATTAACAAAAGTGTATAATAAAAAAAAACAGCAACATACACTGCGAAGCTGGAACACACAGTGGAAGAAAAAGGCAGGAAGACCAAAGCAAGAAGCAAAGATAAAAAGACAGTCATGGACCCAACTAAAGGGGAAGTGCTCAGAACTGATTCCAATGGTCTAGTGCTTTTACAGCCCTGTGTTCCACTGGGAGTCAGAAAGACTAACCAGTTCCACTGGGAGTCAGAAAGACTAACCAGTTCTACCGAGAGTCAGAAAAACTAGGTCAAGTAAGTCAGCACGATAATGAAGAATTTCCATGGACATTCTTTATGCTATGCTTGCCGAGGAAACAAGACCCTAAGGATATCCGAGATTAACATAGAAATGCCCGAAAAACTAGGTCAAGTAAGTCAACATGATAATGAAGAATTCCCATGGACATTCTTTATGCGGTGCTTGCCGAGGAAACAAGACCCTAAGGATATCCGAGATTAACATAGAAATGTCTGGCAGTGAGACCTTAGGATTACAGTTATCAATGACAAGTTTTTTTCACTTTCTATGGACAACAATGGAGAAAGACGGTCGACAAATCTTGCCTGGTGCCCCAAGGGTCCAACAGACTAAGGGATAGGTAAAAAGGTAATGGACAACAATGAAATGAGTGAAACGTAGGACGTAATCATCATCTTTTTTGAAGGAAAGTCTGTATTATATTAGATAAGAAGATAAATCTAGCAAAGAACTAAACAATCTAAACTTACATCATTTCTTTTAACCGGTATTACTTCATAGCTGTACATGCTCTTAGATGTTATCTTCAAAGCAAGCTTCAGAGCAGTACAACCTGGAGAAAAAAATGCAAAGTTTCAACTTTAATGAAAATGCATGTTATTGTTACAAAAATTTTTATTGTCAACTATTACAACAGTTTGATGTGGTCAACATATCTTCTTATATAATACAGACATTAATTCAAAAAAGAAGATGATTACGTCCTACGCGTCATGCATATTAACAAATGACCTAAATTCTGCCAAGTCAATGGCTTTTCTGGCTAGCTCAGGCATCCCGTTCCATGCTCTTATAGCGTAGGGAAGTAGGAGCATTTATACAAATTAGTCCTAGCATATGGGATGAGGAAAGTGCATTTATCTTTGTGTCTTTCTGAGTATTTTATTAAATTTATTTTTGTATTTGAAGATTATGGTTCAGTGTATTATGTATAATTGCTATTTTACTTTTAAGTCTTCTATCCTGAAGGCTTTCTAAATTTAGTGATTTTACTAAAGGTGTTACTGTAGTCAAATGTGAATATTCGTTATACACTGCATTTATTTTCTATTAGTTCAATTCATATTTGAGTGATGGCTGCTTAGTAAATTGTTTCACAACATGACAATCCAACTGAACATTTGAATGAATTGATTGTTACAATTCTGTGCGTTACATTGTTTCTGTTTGTAAATTAGAATTTTAAAAATATATCTGGCAAAATAATAATAATCCACATGCAAAGAGAAAAAAAAAACTTTCAGACTAAAGTGACCTATTTATATTATAACACAGTAGAATTCCTAATGTAATAGAATAAACAAAATGTCATACACACATAAAAAAAACGTGTCCAAGTGAAAAATATGCATGAATCTTTTGAAAGACATAATTAGATGAACAATAGTGATAAAAGACAAAACCGGCCAAATATGGAAGAATGAAAAAAAAAAAAGCAGTCAAAATGCCACTTTATCCAGAAGATTATAGAGATTACTTTAATCCAGTTTCTATCCAGACTTAAGCAGAGAAAATTTAATAAGTCAACTGTTTAATAAGACATGCATGTGAAAAGGCAGGTTTCAGTGTTTTCAGCATGAATATCAGAAGTTATGAATAATAATTATTAACTATGTAATCATCTGTCCCTGTAAACAAAACGAAAAAATAAATAAATAAAAAATTTATAAAACAAGTACATCACTTTCTTATTGTTGTATTTTACTATAAATAGTTTTAAAAAGATGTATTATTATGGGGAAAAAAAATGGTTTACACATTTAATTTAAAAAAAAACAACTAACAACAGTTCATTTTTAGATGTTTGTTCAAAAAGAATTGTGCGTGCCGCAAAATATCATGATATCACATTTTAAACATCTTTTATTTTTTGAGATCGCAATGACACAGGCAATACACATTTAAAAGCGTGTTTTCCCCACTACAATGCTCAACTAAGGTGTGTTTTACAAGCACCTAACGGTAGTAAGGAAACCTTGCTGATATCCCATCCCACAACCTATGTCCACTGATGCACTTAGCATGCGTCTTTTTAAATGTGTTATATTCAAAGTTTTATGAAAATATGGAAAAATATCATACAATTATTTTATTAAGTTGGATCAAAAATATTTCCTAAATCTAGTCTACTTGTCACAGTCTGTAAATTTTCTTTTTTTTTCAATGGTAGTGACATGGATAATAACCCCAAGATTTCCATTTTATGCATGATTAAATGTGTTATATATATAGAGAAAGATAAAGATATATGTGCCTCGTTAAGTTGCCTCACTTAAGTTATTACAATATATTACCATGTTGTTCTGTCATCAAGAGGGTCAGAATCCATTTTATGACATTCTTTTGTTTCAGTAATTCTGTCAATCAAAATCAATTGGTGTAAATATAATGTAGATGTAAACATAGGCAAATAAATAAATAAGAACAGCTCAGAACAACAGAGAGTTAACTTGTAATAATTTGAAATCCAAAAATAAAACTCATTTGAAAGCTATATTGTCTTTTCATTGTACATATATAAAGATGTGCTGAGAAATAAAGTGCTTGACTACTGAACCAAGGGTACATAGAGATTAAACTTTGGTGAAGATAATAATTTTAAATTTCCTCTGAGTACGCCAACTCTGCTAGGTACCTGCCACATTGAAACAGGGGAGCTTTTCAATATCTGCCCCAAAGGTAGCAAGGTCTGAAAGGAAAACGTTACTACCTACTTAATAAACACATTTTAATTAAGAAACGAGACAGAAGTAAATTTTTAGACTTACCTGTTCGACATGGGCAGGTTCATAAGTTCCTACAGCTGTGCATCTTTTTATCTAGAGTAGCACTTAACTTTTTCATATTGTCAGGAGTTTTGGTTAGCCATTAGCTTCTTGTTAATTAAATGCCAGTTTTCAATCATATCAATACCTAATGAAAGAAAAAAAAAATAAATATAGATATAAAAAGTATAAAGATCCTCTTTCAGATCTTACAGTCTATGGTGCAGATGATGTAAAGATCATCTGTTTCTGTTTCCTAAGGTTAATGAGAGTTTCATGAAGCCAGCCAGAGTTATGTTGTCTTGGTGGACTAAAGGGCGCCCTAAAAATCTCAAAATTCAATATTTCCCATCTTCACCTGGATTTGAACGCAAGACTCCTCAGTTCGGAAGCCAAGCCATTCCGCCATCCATGTATTTGGTTTTGCAAGGTTGTTATCGCTTGAAGTGCTAATTACCTTCATGTGCAGTCCAGATATTGAGACTGGTGGCACTGACCAGGAGAAGGCAAGAAACAGATGCCTAAACTAGTAAGATTATATTGGGTAGAAGGGGCTCATTTATATTTGCGCGCTGAAGTGTCGTTTAGACTTATCGATGAACTCTGGTTCAAACCTTGCTCACCCCTATCTTCGTCGTCCTGCTGGAGTTTTGGACTAGGAAGTAAATTATCTTCAACTATGAAGGAACATCCGAAACAAGTAAAACATTTTACAAACAACAAACATTTTACTAGTAATCATACAGTGATAGACTTTAATTCTAGATTTATAATTTGTCTATACAGAAACTAACAGTGCATTAGTTTTAGACAGATCTAGTTACTAGCTGTCTAAAGTCATTGGTTTTCCTGGCTTATTCAGGCAACTCATTCCATGCTATCTATATTTTCTATATAAAGTCTATAGTAGCACTAGGGAAGAAGGAGTATTTTTACAAATAGATCTATGTTCTACTAGCATATTGACTATTGTGATATGGAACAAGAAATGTGCCTTTAACTTTGTGTTTATTGGAGTATTTTATTAGGTTTTGTTTATGTATTTGAAGATTATAGTCAGTGTTCTGTAAAATTGTATCTTTAAAAAAATCGCTACTTTACTTTTTTCCTCTTCCATCCTCAGCTCAGTGAATAGGGTCTATAAATTTATTGATTTTATTTTTACTAAAGTTTAAAGTCAGTAAAGGCTACTAAAGGTGTTACTCTAAGTCTAATCATTCAGACTAATTAAATGTGAGAATTATAATATTCGTTTGTAAATATTTTTGTTATGAATCTTCAATCTCACTGCTCTATTTTTAATTTTGGGTCTCTGTGATATGTGGATGATGATCGGATCAAGATATTCTAGATCTAGTTTCTTAATTTTTAATTTTATCCCAAAGATCTATGGTAGATTCTTATAACTGAACACCGACTTTCGGGAACTAGGTCAATTTTTTATTTTATTTTTTTATTTGGTGAAGGTTTAACTTACAAAAAAACTGAAAGCAGATTCTTATTCTGCAACTAAAGGACTATAAAAATAGCTGTGTTCCTTTGTATTACCACCCACAGTCAAGATTTTATTTTAAAATAAATTAGGTCACTTCATGCTCCTATTTTGAACGCAGTTTTGGGGCTTTCTCCTTTAGTTGAACAGTGAGCACCGGTGTTGAACACCACTATGTAATTGCTAATAAATTATATCGGTGTTACTTAAAAATTATTTAGATTGTAGTAAAAGAAGTAGATTCCATTTTGCAATATGTATTTATAGTAATTATAGATAGTCTATTTCCTCATATACTCTCTCTCTTTCTCTCTTTATATAGTTTATTTATTTAAATACCTATATAATCTATGTGTAGAAACAGACAGAAATAAATTTATATAGATTATAGAGCTATAAATTAATTATTTTAATTTAATGAACATTATATTTTCTACTAGGCTACTTGTATTTTCTCTCTGTCTTTCTTTTAACTCCCATCCAAGGACCCTCTTCTTGTTTTCATAATTTGGATGTTCGTTTTGTGACATCTTAACATCCCCTCCCTCCCATAGATGCTTATAATTCTTTTCATGACTCTCTCCCCCTTCCCTCCACTGCCTGTTGAATCTGTTAGACACCTTATTTATATAGGTTAGTTATTTTAGTTATTTAGCGACGCACCATAGTAGACGCATATTGAACGGGACTAGTGACGTTTGGGATATGTTGGGTTAGAGACCGGAAAATCAGTTAGCGATAGAACATTCCAGGGTAACGACGTGTTTAGTGACAGAGACTTCTACTGTGGCCCTTTTATCATAATAAATACATGTTGAATAGTTCATCAGAGTCGACTACATCTCTTCACTAGTTAAAATAGATGTGCCAGTTCTTGTTTGTGTTGTAGTTCAACTGCACGTAATACACCCGGACAATTACACCCAAACGATTGCAGAATAAAATATTATTTAGACAAACAAGTAAGGATAACAAGAAAATAAAACAACTTGTCTTACCACAGAAATATTGGAAAGATGTTTTAATCATGACACATGATAATAATTTAGCAGCACATAGGGGAGTAAAGAAATGTTATAGGAATTTGTCAAAACAAGTATTTTGGCCCAAAATGAAAGCAACAATCAACAAATACATAAACTCATGTGACATATGTCAAAAGAGATCTAACAAAAGCCTAGTGAATAAAGCACCTATTCAAGAAATGGATGAACCTACAGCACCATTTCAGAAAGTATCTATTGATTTAATAGGTCCTTTAATTCAAACTGAAAATAATAACAAATACATTTTAACAGTAATAGACATGTTTAGTAGATACCCAGAGGCAATCCCATTATCAAATACAAGTGCAGAAAATATCATTAATGCCATAACTCAAAAAGTAATTACAAGACATGGTATACCTAAAATTATATTGAGTGATCAGGGATCTCAGTTTAAGTCAGAACAATTTAAGAAATGGACTAAACAATACAATATACAACACATATACTCTTCGGTTTACCACCCGGAGAGTAACGGTTTATGTGAACGATATGGTGGATCATTAAAAAGATCACTAACAAAAATAATTCAGAATAATCAGAACAAGTGGGATCATTACATTAACTATGTACTATTTGCTCATAGAAACAACATCCATGAAGCAACACAATTTTCACCATATGAAATAATACATGGAAGAAAACCCAGAGATGAATTAGATGTTTTTAAAGAAAATCTAATAGGCAATGAGAATAAATTAAATAATGACAGTGAAACAACAATCACAACAGAATTGAAAGAAATATGGACTCAAGCATATAACAACAATAAGAAGTACAAACAAAGTGCTCATGAGAATATAAATAAGAAAAGACAATTGATAACACTAGAAGTAGGAAACAATGTATTAATATTGATAAATGACCTGAAAAATAAAATTGGTAAACAATGGAAAGGTCCATTTAAGGTGATAAAACAAATTAGTGATGTGAATTATCAAATTGAAATAAATGGGAAAATTAAAACATATCACATAAATAATTTGAAACTGTATCATGATAGAGAAGATGAGTTGATACAAAACATTCAGGAGGAAATAGAAAATAAATTTTCAGAAAGAGAAGAATGCTTGATGATAATAACAAATGAAAATCACAATGAAAATGATATTAAGGAAATACCTGTAATAGAAACAAAAGAGAATCAAACTTGGCAAAAGATTAATCTTAATAATTTAACTAAGGAAAAGTCAAAAGATATAACTAAAATAATACAGGAATACAAAGAAATTTTTTCCAGCATACCAGGAAAAACTAATATTATTAAACATGACATTAAAGTAACAGACACAAAACCTATCAAGCTTAAGCCATATAGAATACCGCTACATTTACAAGACAAAGTAAAGAAAGAAATAGACAATTTACTAGAATCAGGTATAATTGAGCCATCAACATCTCCTTATGCTTCACCAATTGTGATAGCCAAAAAGAAGAATGGAGATATAAGGTTATGTATTGATTATAGGAAACTTAACAACATCACAGAATTTGACCCATATCCAATGCCAAATATAGAGGATATTTTACATAAATTAAATGGAGCAAAATTTTTTACTAAATTAGATTTAACTAAAGGTTATTGGCAAATACCTTTAACAGAAAATGCAAAACCTTACACAGCATTTGTAACACCATATGGTATTTTTCAATGGAATTATATGAGTTTTGGATTAGTAAATGCACCTGCCACATTTAATAGAATGATGAACATGATAATTGGAAACAAAGAAAATGTTATTTGCTATTTAGATGACATATGTATTTTTAATAATAGTTGGGAGGAACATTTGATAGATGTAAAAGAAGTATTCAAAATAATAAAAGAAAGTGGACTTACAATTCAAGCAGAAAAAGTAGAAATAGGATTGGAGGAAATAATTTTCTTAGGACATAAAGTAAATAACAACATGATTAGCCCTATTGAAGATAACATAAAGAAAGTACTTAATATTGAAATACCTACAACAAAAAGACAAATTAAAAGCATATTGGGAATAGTAAATTATTACAGAAAGTTTATAAAAAACTTAGCAGAAATAGTGAATCCACTAAATGACTTACTTAAAAAAGGAAAACCTCAAAAAGTAGTTTGTAATGAGGAATGTGTGAAAGCTATTGACAGAATTAAAGATGTTTTTAGTCATGAACTAATATTAAGACTACCTGATAAAGACAAAATATTTTATGTCACAACTGATGCATCTGGTAATGCTATTGGTGGTTGTTTAATGCAGAACTATGATAACTTACATCCTATATTATATGTAAGCAGAAAATTGTCAGAGGCAGAAAAAAAAAATATAGTGTCATTGAAAGAGAAGCCTTAGCTGTAATATGGGTAATTACTAAGCTAGAGAGCTATTTAATAGGAAGGAAATTCATTTTATTAACTGATCATAAACCTATTCAGTATATACAGCAAAAGAGCATGAAAAACAGTCGTGTTTATAGATGGTTCTTAGCACTACAGGAGTACAAATTTGAAGTGAAAGCTATTAGTGGATCTGTGAATATTGTAGCTGATCTATTGTCTAGAATGACATTGAAATGAAATACTTTTGTAAATAAACTATGATTATATTGAGTATGTAATATATATTAATATATTGACACCATTTATATGTTATGAAAAAGGGAGATAAGTAAAGTTGATGTTAAGCATTTAAAAGTAAGTATGGATATTTTTTTTTGTGTGAATCATTTCATATATCATTGACGAAAGTTAGTTCTATGGAAAAGGGTGAGTATAAAAGAAAAATGGACAAAAGCGTATAAAAGGGTGGTAAGAAAAAAAAATGTATTGAATGTGTAAATAAAGTTTGTAATTGTTTTTTGAAATATTGTATTTTATCAGATTACTGCCAGTGAAGAACATTTGAGATGTGTAGGACATGCCCATAGGATGCCACATTTTCCTCTATGATGAACTGTGTACTAAGGAGGATGATTCTGGAATGTTATGAACTGTTATGAACATTGACATTGAATATGAAGAACTGTCAAGTCAAGATGAAAATGTCAAGATGAAGAAGTCAAGATGAAGATGTCAAGATTTTATGTTTGTTGTCTTCCCCTTAAATTGAAAACGCCCTTGTAAGACTTGACAGTAGTGGAAAAATATTGACATATTTTTTTTTCAAGGGGGGGAGGAATCTGTTAGACACCTTATTTATATAGGTTAGTTATTTTAGTTATTTAGCGACGCACCATAGTAGACGCATATTGAACGGGACTAGTGACGTTTGGGATATGTTGGGTTAGAGACCGGAAAATCAGTTAGCGTTAGAACATTCCAGGGTAACGACGTGTTTAGTGACAGAGACTTCTACTGTGGCCTTTTATCATAATAAATATATATTAACTTGTTCATCATCGTTGACTACATCTCTTCACCTGTTACAATCGATGTGCCAGTTCTTGTTTGTGTTGTTGGTCAACTACACGTAATACACCCGAACAATTACACCCAAACGATTGCAGAGTAATTGGTTGACTTCAAGACAGCCTGAACTAGCAACATCACAGTAAAATCATGAAAACATAGAAACACAAAATATAACAAGTATGATAATAACAAGATCAATGGATAAAAAAGATGAGAAACAGGAAAATACAATAAATGTAATTAGTAATGATAAAGAAAAACAAACCAGTAATGTAATACAAATAGAAAATACAGATGTTAAGGAAAAAGAGATAGAAAATGAAACACAAAATAGTCTTGAAACACAAATATCTCAAAGTGAAAAAGAAACAACACCCACATTTGCATTAGAACAAATGAATGACAATATTATTGGGAAAATTTATTCAAGAATATCAGATAAAAACAATAATAATCCAATGGAGAAATTTTGTATAGAGAATAAAATATTGTTTAGACAAACAAGTAAGGATAACAAGAAAATAAAACAACTTGTCTTACCACAGAAATATTGGAAAGATGTTTTAATCATGACACATGATAATAATTTAGCAGCACATAGGGGAGTAAAGAAATGTTATAGGAATTTGTCAAAACAAGTATTTTGGCCCAAAATGAAAGCAACAATCAACAAATACATAAACTCATGTGACATATGTCAAAAGAGATCTAACAAAAGTCTAGTGAATAAAGCACCTATTCAAGAAATGGATGAACCTACAGCACCATTTCAGAAAGTATCTATTGATTTAATAGGTCCTTTAATTCAAACTGAAAATAATAACAAATACATTCTAACAGTAATAGACATGTTTAGTAGATATCCAGAGGCAATCCCATTATCAAATACAAGTGCAGAAAATATCATTAATGCCATAACTCAAAAAGTAATTACAAGACATGGTATACCTAAAATTATATTGAGTGATCAGGGATCTCAGTTTAAGTCAGAACAATTTAAGAAATGGACTAAACAATACAATATACAACACATATACTCTTCGGTTTACCACCCGGAGAGTAACGGTTTATGTGAACGATATGGTGGATCATTAAAAAGATCACTAACAAAAATAATTCAGAATAATCAGAACAAGTGGGATCATTACATTAACTATGTACTATTTGCTCATAGAAACAACATCCATGAAGCAACACAATTTTCACCATATGAAATAATACATGGAAGAAAACCCAGAGATGAATTAGATGTTTTTAAAGAAAATCTAATAGGCAATGAGAATAAATTAAATAATGACAGTGAAACAACAATCACAACAGAATTGAAAGAAATATGGACTCAAGCATATAACAACAATAAGAAGTACAAACAAAGTGCTCATGAGAATCTAAATAAGAAAAGACAATTGAAAACACTAGAAGTAGGAAACAATGTATTAATATTGATAAATGACCTGAAAAATAAAATTGGTAAACAATGGAAAGGTCCATTTAAGGTGATAAAGCAAATTAGTGATGTGAATTATCAAATTGAAATAAATGGGAAAGTTAAAACATATCACATAAATAATTTGAAACTGTATCATGATAGAGAAGATGAGTTGATACAAAACATTCAGGAGGAAATAGAAAATACATTTTCAGAAAGAGAAGAATGTTTGATGATAATAACAAATGAAAATCACAATGAAAATGATATTAAGGAAATACCTGTAATAGAAACAAAAGAGAATCAAACTTGGCAAAAGATTAATCTTAATAATTTAACTAAGGAAAAGTCAAAAGATATAACTAAAATAATACATGAATACAAAGAAATTTTTTCCAGCATACCAGGAAAAACTAATATTATTAAACATGACATTAAAGTAACAGACTCAAAACCTATCAAGCTTAAGCCATATAGAATACCGCTACATTTACAAGACAAAGTAAAGAAAGAAATAGACAATTTACTAGAATCAGGTATAATTGAGCCATCAACATCTCCTTATGCTTCACCAATTGTGATAGCCAAAAAGAAGAATGGAGATATAAGGTTATGTATTGATTATAGGAAACTTAACAACATCACAGAATTTGACCCATATCCAATGCCAAATATAGAGGATATTTTACATAAATTAAATGGAGCAAAATTTTTTACTAAATTAGATTTAACTAAAGGTTATTGGCAAATACCTTTAACAGAAAATGCTAAACCTTACACAGCATTTGTGACACCATATGGTATTTTTCAATGGAATTATATGAGTTTTGGATTAGTAAATGCACCTGCCACATTTAATAGAATGATGAACATGATAATTGGAAACAAAGAAAATGTTATTTGCTATTTGGATGACATATGTATTTTTAATAATAGTTGGGAGGAACATTTGGTAGATGTAAAAGAAGTATTCAAAATAATAAAAGAAAGTGGACTTACAATTCAAGCAGAAAAAGTAGAAATAGGATTGGAGGAAATAATTTTCTTAGGACATAAAGTAAATAACAACATGATTAGCCCTATTGAAGATAACATAAAGAAAGTACTTAATATTGAAATACCTACAACAAAAAGACAAATTAAAAGCATATTGGGAATAGTAAATTATTACAGAAAGTTTATAAAGAACTTAGCAGAAATAGTGAATCCACTAAATGACTTACTTAAAAAAGGAAAACCTCAAAAAGTAGTTTGTAATGAGGAATGTGTGAAAGCTATTGACAGAATTAAAGATGTTTTTAGTCATGAACTAATATTAAGACTACCTGATAAAGACAAAATATTTTATGTCACAACTGATGCATCTGGTAATGCTATTGGTGGTTGTTTAATGCAGAACTATGATAACTTACATCCTATATTATATGTAAGTAGAAAATTGTCAGAGGCAGAGAAAAAATATAGTGTCATTGAAAGAGAAGCCTTAGCTGTAATATGGGTAATTACTAAGCTAGAGAGCTATTTAATAGGAAGGAAATTCATATTATTAACTGATCATAAACCTATTCAGTATATACAACAAAAGAGCATGAAAAACAGTCGTGTTTATAGATGGTTCTTAGCACTACAGGAGTATAAATTTGAAGTGAAAGCTATTAGTGGATCTGTGAATATTGTAGCTGATCTATTGTCTAGAATGACATTGAAATGAAATACTTTTGTAAATAAACTATGATTATATTGAGTATGTAATATATATTAATATATTGACACCATTTATATGTTATGAAAAAGGGAGATAAGTAAATTTGATGTTAAGCATTTAAAAGTAAGTATGGATATATTTTTTTTTGTGTGAATCATTTCATATATCATTGACGAAAGTTAGTTCTATGGAAAAGGGTGAGTATAAAAGAAAAATGGACAAAAGCGTATAAAAGGGTGGTAAGAAAAAATGTATTGAATGTGTAAATAAAGTTTGTAATTGTTTTTTGAAATATTGTATTTTATCAGATTACTGCCAGTGAAGAACATTTGAGATGTGTAGGACATGCCCATAAGATGCCACATTTTCCTCCATGATGAACGGTGTACCAATGAAGATGATTTTGGAATGTTATGAACTGTTATGAACATTGAATATGAGGAACTGTCAAGATGAAGATGTCAAGATGAAGATGTCAAGATTTTATGTTTGTGGTCTTCCCCTTAAATTGAAAATGCCCTTGTAAGACTTGACAGTAGTGGAAAAATATTGACATATTTTTTTTTCAAGGGGGGGAGGAATCTGTTAGACACCTTATTTATATAGGTTAGTTATTTTAGTTATTTAGCGACGCACCATAGTAGACGCATATTGAACGGGACTAGTGACGTTTGGGATATGTTGGGTTAGAGACCGGAAAATCAGTTAGCGATAGAACATTCCAGGGTAACGACGTGTTTAGTGACAGAGACTTCTACTGTGGCCCTTTTATCATAATAAATACATGTTGAATAGTTCATCAGAGTCGACTACATCTCTTCACTAGTTAAAATAGATGTGCCAGTTCTTGTTTGTGTTGTAGTTCAACTGCACGTAATACACCCGGACAATTACACCCAAACGATTGCAGAGTAATTGGTTGACTTCAAGACAGCCTGAACTAGCAACATCACAGATAGTTTGTGACACTACTCGCTGAGTGTATACCTCTCCTTACCGCCATCTTATCTTGCGTGATCACATGCAGTGGGCATGGTCTCTGGCTTCAAATTAGCAGCCCACACTTTTTCTTTCATTCATAAGTTATATATTCTAGATATCTCTATCTAGGTCAGTGTTTCTCAAACTTTTTTGTCTGGCGGCACAGTAAAAAAAACTACAAAAGTTTCGCGACACACCACGAAGAGCAACAGATGTTTTATAATAAAAAGAAAAAAAAAATTTTACCTGTTTTTCAGTATTATGTTTAATGTTAAGGGTGTGCCTGATTTTTAGAGCAAATGTGATCTAATCGAGGCTCCAGAGTCGACAAACAAACTCACATTTCATCGTCTATTGTAAGAAGTCTCTCTCTTTTCTTAGACTTTGATTTCAGTCAGTGCTCAAAATCCTAACTCACAAAACCATGAAGATGCAAATGGAAGAATTATTTTGATTGCTTTTAAACTGATTGCAGGATATAACTTGTTGATTGAAATCTAAAACACATCCAGGCTTTTCTCGGCAAAACTTGACTTAAGAACGGCATCGTTTCTTCAAATCAATGAGCCTCTCTGCTTCTTCAGTTGTCAAATTTGTAGCTTCATTGTTTCCAAATGGATAACTGACCCATCCATATTCATTACTTCCAACTGTTGAAAATTAATGCCACAATGCTGACTGCAAGTGTGTCAAAGTGTCCAGAATTTCGGGGGTGATTTCTTTAGTTGAAGCACATTCATTGTAAGTAGGAAAGCAGTCGAAGACTCCTTTCGAGATCTTACTTTGCCACAAAGACAATTTTTCACCAAATGATTCAGTTTGAGGATGCAGTGATGATGGTTTCCGATGGTCCTTGAATTTAATTTGTCAAATAAATCAGAGAGAAACGTCACATTAACCACCAGATCTCGTCATGAATAGAAAATCCAACTTGAAATCAATCCCTTTTCTGGCAGCTTTAGGTAGTTCGTAAGTGTCTTAGCTTGTTTATTTTGTTGAGCCCTGATGTTTTCAAAAGTATTTCTTCGGTTGCGCTTTTACAGCTGGATATTTAGTTTCCAAGTGTCTCTTCAATTTGCTTGAAACAAGCGTCTCATTCGACAGAGTTGCATTGCAGATCAGACAGAATGGCAATGGTTCAGAAGATATGAAACCATATCTGGTGTAATCTTCTTTGTACCTTCGTTTGGTTCCTTGCTTTTCATTTAACGCTTTCGCAGTTTCATTCTTGCTAACGTATTTCTCCATGGATAACAATGAATAAGGCTTATTATTAATTTGTTATTATTAGCATACACCTAACCAATTTACTTGAAACACATCGCTTATTATTATCGTTACCAATTCGAGAACTGCTGTGCGTCTGCTAAGGCGGCCAACATTTTATTCATTATAATAATATATGTATAGTGGACAATTCCATAGCCTGAATAGCTAACACCCCTTTCCGTCATAATGGAAAGATCCACTACTACTACTGGTCATTGCAAGTGGAGATGTCATCGCAACGTAAAATCAAAATTTAATAGTCGGCAGACCTGTGTAACGCTGCACGTGTGGCGTTCTAAAAACTCCCGAGGGCACACCTGCAAATCTTCGGCGGCACACTAATGTGCCGCGGCACACAGTTTGAGAAACATTGATCTAGGTCATGTTTATTCATTCCCAATAATATTTCTTAATACGATTTTGCTGTGTTCAAAAAGGAGAATGAGCTGAATTCATTATTATTTGTTTGTTTTTTAATTTTATTTAACAGCTAACGGTATAAATGTGATTGGAATGTCTTTCTAAAGATGTTTGGAAGCTTATTTTGATATGCCCATCAGCCTACGATCAAACAGGCTCATGATATAGCCTTCATCCCTTATATTAGTTATATGGGTATGAATTGCCGGGGGAGGTTAAAATAACAGCTTAACATACATGGTTACCGAGAATCTAAATAACTGCCATCTGCTTTGGAAAAACGGAACAAAATTACCAGAACTTATCTAAAATTGGACATGCGCAGTCCCGAATCGTCGATTTTAGCTCCAAACATAAAAACAAATGAATTACAAACAAAAAAAAAGCGACCCGTTTAGAAAGGAGAATTCGATGGGGTGTTCAAACTATAAGAGCCTCCTCTAGATAAGTACCCCACAGTGACAGTCATATTCATTATTATGAATATATTTCCATTTCTTATCTTATATAATACAGACGTTACTTCAAAAAAGAAGATGATTACGTCCTACGCGTCATGCATTTAGTTCTGGAAATGAAAGAATGTAGCTACGATTTTTATGTTTATCATCCAGGGTTGTTTATTTTCCTTTGAAACTAGCGTAGTTCGCGTATTTTCGAGAAAACATGTGTTCTTCATTTCCGTTACTAAAATTAGCTATCGAAACTTTCCATAGGAAGTGGTCACATACACTATCGCTTCAGAAACTTTCTACATCTTTCAGGAACTGTCTAGAATATCTGGGTTACCGCCGGAATACATTAGTGTACAAGCAACTTCCGAAAGTAGTGCTAAAATATTTTTTGAAATTTTGTCATTAAAATGTGTTTTAAAATTGTAATTTACAAAAGGTTTTATTATTTGTAGCATTTTTAGTGAAAGTAAATATATTGTTTAAGAAATTTATTTATTTTATTTACTTGGGCGTCCCATTGATGCGGAAGGATACAAACCGCCAAACAGTATTTTAGTGTCGTCAACCACGCTTCGTCAAGATTTCTCAGAATATCTGAGTTACAGTGCGAAACTTTACCGGCGAATTGTAAAAGCGACTTAATTATTTTGCAAACCTGTTAAATCTTCAAAGTAAGTAGAATCTAGACACATCTACTATTCATGTTTCTGAATAGATCTAGACCAGATCATCGTCAACTGGGTTTGTTTTGCTAATTTCGATAGCTGATTCTGTAATAACTACGAACTTTCTTCAACTCATAAGCCTGACCCTGAGTGAATGGACCGGCATGTCACGATGTCACGCCGTGTGTGGAAATACAATTCTTAAGCTTTCTATAATCTAGTAGAACTAGAGCTCGATTTCTAGATCTCGCGGTCCTTAAGCAGTTCTAGCATGTGTATATGAAAGTGGACTTGTCTTAAAATGAACTAAATTAGTCCCTCATTATCCCCCTCATCCTCGTATTTCTAATTTGCTTAATTTTTGTTTCAGATGCCTGAAATCAACCCTGCTGAAGAAATGGAGGGAGAGAAGGAAACCTTTGCTTTCCAGGCAGAAATCGCTCAGCTTATGAGCCTCATTATCAACACTTTCTACAGCAACAAAGAAATTTTCCTCAGAGAGTTGATCTCCAACTCTTCTGATGCCCTTGACAAAATTCGCTACGAGTCCCTTACTGACCCAAGTAAGCTGGACAGTGGGAAAGATTTGCACATCAGAATCATTCCCGACAAAGAAAACAAAACCCTCACCATTGAGGACTCTGGCATTGGTATGACAAAAGCAGACTTGGTCAACAACCTTGGTACCATTGCAAAGTCTGGCACCAAAGCTTTCATGGAAGCACTTCAGGCTGGTGCTGATATCTCTATGATTGGACAGTTTGGTGTGGGTTTCTACTCTGCTTACCTCGTTGCTGATCGTGTTGTTGTAGACTCAAAGCACAATGATGATGAACAGTACACATGGGAGTCTTCTGCAGGTGGCTCCTTTACAGTCAGCCCATCTCGTGCTGCCCCTTTGTCCAGAGGCACAAGAATCACACTCTACATGAAAGAAGATCAACTTGAGTACTTAGAAGAAAAAAGAATCAAAGACGTAATCAAGAAACACAGCCAGTTCATTGGCTACCCCATCAAACTGCTTGTAGAGAAGGAACGTGACAAGGAAATCTCAGATGATGAAGAGGAAGAGAAGAAAGACGATGACAAAGAAGAAAAAGAGGAAGACAAACCAAAAGTAGAAGACTTGGATGAAAACGATGATGCTGATGCAGAGAAAGACAAAAAGAAGAAAAAGAAAATCAAGGAGAAATACAATGAAGAGGAGGAGCTGAACAAAACTAAGCCACTCTGGACAAGGAATGCAGATGACATCACACAGGAAGAGTATGCAGAATTCTACAAGTCCCTCACAAATGACTGGGAGGATCATCTTGCAGTCAAACACTTCTCAGTTGAAGGCCAGCTTGAATTCAGAGCTCTCCTTTTCATCCCCAAGAGAGCTCCTTTCGATATGTTTGAGAACAAAAAGAAAAAGAACAATATCAAATTGTATGTGCGTAGAGTGTTCATCATGGACAACTGTGAAGACTTAATTCCAGAATATTTAAATTTTGTCAAGGGTGTTGTAGATTCTGAAGATCTACCATTGAACATTTCCAGAGAGATGCTCCAACAAAGTAAAATTCTCAAAGTCATTAGGAAGAATCTAGTAAAGAAATGTGTCGAACTCATTGAAGACCTCACAGAAGACAAAGAAAACTACAAAAAATTCTATGAACAGTTTGCAAAGAACTTGAAGGTAAGCTCATTCTACTTAAAACCAAAATTTTGTTTAGGTACTTAGTAAATAATCTAGTATGCACTGCCATGTTCCTGAACATTCAAATATATAATTATTTTTATTACTTTTTGTTTTTCAGCTTGGTATCCATGAAGACAGCACTAACCGCAAAAAACTAGCAGAGTTCTTGAGATACTACACATCCCAGTCTGGTGATGAATTATGTTCCCTGAAAGATTATGTTTCTAGAATGAAGGAAAACCAGAAAGACATTTACTACATCACAGGTGATGCCCCTGTTCTGTCTGATAAGATCTGCATTAACAATTTGAACTCCATTTCTAATATTCTTAGACATGGCATCTAGATTTATTTTTATTTTTTTTTAATTTTAAGTGAAATAAAATGTCTTAAAGTATTTTCCTATTTCGTTGTGTGTTATCTAATGTGCTGAATGATCTAACTGGTTATTCTATTTGTATTTGTAGGTGAGAGTAGAGAAGCTGTCCAGAACTCTGCTTTTGTTGAGAGGGTCAAGAAGAGGGGCTATGAAGTGATTTACATGATTGACCCAATTGATGAGTACTCAGTGCAGCAGCTGAAAGAGTTTGAGGGCAAAAACTTGGTCTGTGTTACAAAGGAAGGTCTTCAGTTGCCTGAAGATGAGGCTGAAAAGAAACGCTTAGAGGAAGCCAAATCTCAATTTGAAGGCCTCTGCAAGGTCATGAAAGAAATCTTAGACAAAAAAGTAGAAAAGGTCAGTTATGGAGATTTTCTTGTGCTTTAAAATTAACTGACAACTTAGATTGTTTTTAATACAGTAACCATTAGATTTAAATACTATTGAGATATCATCCCATCTCTTTAATCTTAGTATATTTTTAAACATAAGTCTAAAATAATTTTAAAAAATATGCTGTTAAGGTTAATGCTTTAATGGCTTTCATATATGTTACTTCTAGGGCTATTTGAAATTTTTCTATATCCCGAGTAGTCTTTATACCTTTAAAATAAAGCAGTATAGATTAGTTTGACAAGTTAAACACTTCATCACAATGTGCTCTTATTTTTCTGGGGTAAAGACATTATCTTGTTTATTAATATACATTTTGTGGTTGCTGATAGTAATTAACTAGTAACTTGTTTTTAGTTCATAGATGTTTTAATAATTTTTTTTTCCTTTTGTTCTTAGGTTGTAGTATCCAATCGTCTAGTCACATCTCCCTGCTGTATTGTCACATCACAGTATGGCTGGTCTGCTAATATGGAGAGGATCATGAAGGCTCAGGCACTTAGAGACACTAGCACCATGGGCTACATGGCTGCCAAGAAACACTTAGAAATCAATCCAGATCATCCCATCATTAAAACCCTCAAAGAAAAGGCAGATGCTGACAAAAATGATAAAGCAGTGAAAGACTTGTGTTTACTTCTGTTTGAAACCTCTTTGTTAGCATCTGGCTTTAGTCTGGAAGATCCTACATCACATGCCAACAGAATCCACAGAATGATTAAACTTGGTTTAGGTAAGATTTAATTTGTTTGTATTTTTAAGTACTGATAATAGAAATTAAAACCCTTTTCCTTGTCAAATTCAATTATTGGAAATTTTAATGCTAGTCTTTAAACCGTTTCTTAGTATCTATAATCCTGGCAATAGAATTTCTTTACCCTGTTCCTTTTTAAAATTCAGGCTGGTATTTAAACCCTATCTAGTTAGACTGTTACTTGTAACCTTGTCTATTTATTGAAACTACTGTTTGTTTAGTAAACAGATGTAGAGTAGATCTAGGTCTAGATGAAGTATTTCTTATTTAACTCCTGGAGTCCATTCAACCAACAACATATACCAACTTGTATAAAATACTTAAGAAAACGATAGATACTTGACAACTGTTAAATCCAAAATATGATGGGGCACAGTCCAAATGTCGACAGTTACTACAGATGTCTCGCCATTAGAAGTAGAAGACAGTTGTTCTTTCTTGTCGTCTCTAACCGTTACAATCTATCCCATAATTTCTATTCAGTTAATATCCCATAATTCCTATGTCCGTCTAAAATAGTCTATTTATAGTCTCGTCAAATTCCCAATAAAGTAAACCTATAACATTACTCATAGTGTACAATGAGTATATTCTTTTGATTGTGGTATTGATCCCTAGGTAAGTTGTGCAGCCTGACTTTTTGTCAGTCATTAATATATTTTTTTTTTATAACAGGAATTGATGATGATGACTCATCAGCTACTGAGGGCAGTGGAACAGATGCAGCTAGCACAGAAGATATGCCACCACTTGAAGGAGATGAAGATGATGCTTCAAGGATGGAGGAAGTTGACTAAGATGTTATTTATTTCAAAAATTCCATTTCCACATTTGAAAAGTTTATGATGTTGAAGTCTTGAATTAGCTAGACCTTGTACATTCTACATCAGACTAAATCTTTCAGGTGTACATTGACCATATTGTTCACTCATTACATTTGTTCATATTGACAAAATTTGTGCAATTTTGATACTTTAATAAAATATGTATTGAATTCAATTGATAATTTATTTATTTATTTTTTTTTTGACATAACCAGTGTGTACTATAAAATGTCTTTAAAAAAAATAATTTTAAAACCAAAATTAATGTTCACATTTTAAAAATGTTAGCAAAAAAAAAAAAAAAAAAAAACCATGAAGTTAAATCAAAATGAGCAATTATATTAGCAAACTATTTGATTTAAAATGTTCTCCCCAGCTAAAATTTTCAGGAAGGTTAGAGTTTTTACTAAATTAAAATGTATGGGTACACGAGTAAATTAGAGGAAAAAGGAAATGAAACAAAAATTCAATCCTTTTAATTAAACATTTATTTAATCCTTGCAAATCAAGGACCAAACACATCACTTCCAATTTCAAAACAAAAGCAATAAGAAATTTAAAAATTGTTTACATCACTCTAACAATGCATCCAATTTACAATCAAAACAAAGAATGGTTACTTTCACATTCAGAAAATGAAATATAAAAAAAAGACCAAGTTAATTACTGAGTAACACAGCAGTAGGGAAATTACTCCTACTGGCTGAGGGTATATATATATATATATAACTCTTCCATCGTGATCGAAGATGTGCACTTTTCTCATTTTATTCCTTTAAAAAGCGGCTAGCATGTGGCTGAGAGCAATGCAGCACTGAATGAGTTATTGGGAATAAAATAGATACCAATTTAATACCATATGTAAATTTAAGTATTTAGATAGGTGCTTAACAAAACCTCGTAAAGGTGATTACCTTAGTTTCCAATTTCACTTTCAAATGATTTTGGAATGCATTTACCTACAGTCCATATATGACCTACTTCGTCGCATATGATAAATAAAATTGTACTGGTGTCAATGTTCCCCTTAGCATTTGAAGTGCTCCAGCAACACAAAACATTGCCAACTTTTTTTAAATTTTCAAATGCTGTGTCTTGAGCTGTTGGTCGCTGAGAGTAACCCTGCACTCACCAGCACTAGCGAAGTTACTGGCCAAGAGTGCCATGCCCCATGGAAACACTTTAAAGATCAGGTTAGGCGCCAACTTGCTTTACCTGACATAGAAGAGAGCACCTGATTGCATGAGGCTTCTGGATGTCACAAAGGTCGTGGTATACACATTTGAGATCAAATGAAAATCTGCTGCTGAGGACAGACGCAGATGGCGAAAAGAAAATCTTAATCAACCAACGGTGGGCAATTGTTATACTTGCCCTGGTTGTGGAAAAATATGTAGGTAACAGCTGGGACTGCGTAGCCACGGGAAATACTGCATCCCTCATTAATCTTCGGACTTGAAGACAAGTCTTATTATTATTATTATTATATCTTGAGCTAGAAAGTTTCTGGAATTAGTTTCTTTTCTAACTGCAGAACAGACATACAGTTAGGAAATAATAAAAACTAAAATGAAGTTCTGTGTCTGCAATTTAATAACTTTATTCTGTTGGCTTTTAAAATCCTTTTTTGAAGTAACGTCTGTATTATATAAGATAAGATAAGATAATTATACACAGAAACTTCATATTCAGCTTTACAATTATCCATAAAAACTTCCTTTTCAGCTTTACAATTATCCATAGAAACTTCATATTCAGGCTTGACATGCAACACAGCAATCAGTCTCTTGATCAGATGCTTTACAAGATTCAAAACCAATATCATATGTAACAGAACCTTATAATAAACTTTTTTTTTTCAAATGTGTAATATTTATGGTGATAATGACATCTATACATGACATAAATTCATTGCAATGCATTACAAATTCAAGCAGTTTCTGCCCATTGCATATATTTCAAAACAACACAGTTAAAATATGAACTAAACAAAATGTCAGGAACCAAAGAAGTCATCATCTGGAGTTTCTTGACTTAGTAGCTGTGGTTTGCTGTTCTTCATAAAAGCTAAATCGTAGCTGTCAACAGTACTGGCGCTGACAGTGTTCCGATTTGGTCGAACGGGTTTCTTTAATCCAGATTCCTCTTCTTCATTATTCTCTCCATTTTCCAGCCATGAATCTTAAGAGAAAAGCATTTGTTTATTATGTGAAAAAAAAAAAATATTTGTCAGTTATTACATGTATAAAGTATCGTACCATAATCCAAAATAATAAATTGACAGAACAAATGGACACAACAGAATGAGACAAAACATGTCCTGAAAGCTAAAGGCAGGGACTTAAATTAGCCCTTGTGTAGCATCACCAGAGAATGCCAACCATGTCGTTAAGAATACTCTATCAAGAGGTCAGACCAAGACACTGGTCCCAACTTCCCCCTTCCCTTTCACTAAACAAAAACTATGTGGAGAGCTGCCTGATTTGACAACCACTGGATATTACTACTAGTCTTTGCTTGGCTACAGAACCGGGGTTTGAATCCTGGTTAAGACTGCGATTTTTAATTTCGGGATCTTGGGCGCCTCTGAGTCCACCGAGCTCTAATGGGTACCTGACATTAGTTGGGGAAAAGTAAAGTCAGTTGGTCGTCGTGCTGGCCACATGACACCCTCATTAACCGTAGGCCACAGAATCAGATGACCTTTACATCATCTGCCCTATAGACTACATGGTCTGAAAAGGGGAACTTTACTTTTTTTACTACTCGTCTTAACCCTCCAACATAGAAATAAAGTAGAAACAGAAAAAAAAAGGCTGTTCTTTAAACCATTAATTACAAGTTACAACTGGATAGAGAAATCCTGATAGTTAATCAGTTTGGTTTAAGTCAATGTGCTTCAATCACTCTTTCTTATATCTTTTGAACAGATTGACTCTAATAGCATAAACATGTATTACATACCTTCACTTCCAGCGTTGAACTCTTCATCTTTTTCTACTTCTACTTCATCTGCTGCATTTTGTAAACTTTTTGCCTAGAAAAAGGGGAAGCAATGAAAGCTGATTTATTGATCAATAATAATTAAGCCCTAAAGGTTATTAAGAATGTGTTAGTTGTTGATAATATTCAATAAACATTTTATTAATTAAGCTGATCTAACTGGAAGAAAGAAGAGAAATAAAAATCCTTTCCCAATTCACTAATCCCAATTCACTAAATTGGAAACCTTGGAGAGGCACCCACTCAGAACAAAAATCCACAAAACTGGCACAAAAAAACGTCTCAAAAGGACCAATTTCATACAGGAATCTCTAAACCTAAAAAAGAAACACCAACTTGAAAAAATTACTCTGGAATCCTCGATACACTATAATGAATCTCCACCCTGGGACAAAAGCCCTCTTCCTACTATAAGGGACCATATTGAAAACATAAAAAGAAAATCTGATTACAGACCAACAGAGCTCAAGGAAATAGTGAACTGTTTTCTACATACCAATTACCCTAGCAATCAGTGGATCAGAGTTTACACGGATGGCTCATCCCATAAAGCCACCACAAATGGAGGAGCTGGAATACTTATCGAATGGCCAGATGGAGGAAAACTAGAAAAATCCATTGCAACTGGAGAGCTCTCTGACAGTCATAGAGCAGAAAGGGAAGCACTAGCACTAGCTGCTACCATGCTAGCAAATCATCCAAGTTCCCCTCACAGTCAGATTGTCTTTCTAACAGACACGAAAACAACCCTCCAAAGCTTGCAAAACTCTGATTCCCCTTATATTAAAAACCTCAGAACAGCACTTACAAAGCTCAACAACAACAGCAAAAAAACTGTTATTCAATGGATACCAGCTCACATACAACTAGCAGGAAATGAGAAGGCTGACACACTCGCCAAGAGTGGGAGAACAAACTCACAAGTAAACTCTGCACTCTATCCAGAAGAAATGAAGAAATTAATTGTAGATAAAATAAATGAGAAATGGACGAGCTCCCATCCAATCACAAGAAAGATGACGCTTACTATAAGCTATCCTGACAAGACCAACGTCTAATCTTTCAACTCAGGACCGGACACAACAGAATGCGACAACACATGTTCCGGAAGCTCAAAATTGGAACCAGTGAAATCTGCCCATGTGGAGTGTCACCAGAGAATGCAGACCACGTCCTCCAAAACTGCTCTCTCTACCAAGAGGCCCGTATAAGACATTGCCCCCAAATCACCCCAATAAAAAGAAAACTATACTTGAGAGCTCCCTGATTAGGAAACCACTGCGCAATTCATGTATTGGTCTAGTCATATGAACACTCCAACATAACAATGAGAACGATGAAGAAGAAGAAAATTAAGCTGACATTTTTGGATTTCAATAAAAAGAACCTACTCGTTCTCGAGCACGTTTGGCTCGTTCTTCTCGCAGCCTTTGCTTTTCTTTAATTTCCAACAATTTCCTCTCTCTGTTCAGTTCTGCTTGTTTTAAGTTGTCAACAATAATTGTCTGTTAAAACATACACAAATACTTCAATGATTCTACAGTAATTGTGTTTGTAATTAAATCTGAAACTTAAAGCATCCACTTAAATAGTATGGGGCTTGATGGCTGAGTGGTAAAGCAGTTGGCTTAAATTCTCTGATTTCTCAGCTAGGCTGATGGGTTCCTGATAGTTGGGGAAAAGTAAAGACTGTTGATTGTTGTTCTGGCCACATGACAACGTTATTTATTGAGAGCATTAGAAACAGGTGTTCTTTATACTGCCCAATAGATTGCAAGGTCTGAAAGAGGTACTTTACTTTTAGATAGATATGGGAACTTAAATTAGGGTTTTAAACCTTATGATTGATTAGAATATGAGAATATATAGCTTTAAGCCTGAAGAGTGAAGTTGTTGTTCTTTTATAGTAAAGATGACCCACCTATTTTGCCATAACTAAAGTTGCTTGTTGGAGGTTGATTGTTTATTAAACCTTCTTGAATATAAAGTATAAGGCTGTGACTGTGATATTTAAAAACCACAAAGAATTCAAAACATTGCTATGAAAACTTGTAATTACCAAAGAAAAAAAAAGTTCGAAAAGAAAATTTGATTTGGAATAAATTTCAAATTTTTAACTTTGGATGATTAATGGAACATCAAATATTAGTGTTATGAATGAAAGTGTATGTAAATGTATAATCAAAATTTAATGTATAGGTTGGTACAAATGAATGAGAGAATAATAAAAAGTATGTAACAGATTTTAAAATTGGATAATGTGTGAAATTATGATGTTGAATTAAGTTGTCTGTGATGAAGAAAGAGGTAATTCTTTTGATTCTCTAAATATAGTCTAGTTACAGCAGGACTCAGATGATATTAGCAAGACAACTATTTAACTTATCATAAAGAGTAGAGTAGCTGTAACCATAAGAAAGAATAGTGACTTTAAAACATTAAGAGCTCATGGTAAGGATAATAAAAGAAAATCATTTTAGCTCAAATGACAAGCCTCTTATTATGGAGTCACATACAGCATATAGCGTTCAGATGTAACATTATAATTACATATCATAAGTATATATCCATGTTTAAAAAAAAACATTTGATGATCCTTCCCCAACCCCCCCCCCTCAAATTGATATGCATGAATGTAAAAATTCTAATTAAAAAGTACTGCATATTTAATAATTACCTTTTCTTGTTCTAACTGCTGAGTCATACCAAATTCTTTTGCTTTCAGTAATTCCCGTCGTCTTTTTGATGACTTTTGGGATGTGTTGATCTTTTTTAGCCTTAACTGTAATGAAAAAACAACACAGAAACATAACTTTCAAATGGCTAAAAGGATATGTTCAAATGTCCCTAAGTTGTTTTACTAAAGGAAATAAAGGAATGCAGACCAAAGTATAGCACAGATCAATCACAAGTAAACTATTTCAGCTATTTTATGAATGAACACAAGTTCCAAGAATATTTCACTATTTTTATAAATCATTATTAGGCATCCCTTTAACAAGTTAATGGTCAGTTATATATAGCTGCTTAACCAGAACAGCATTATGGCATTGTCAATGTCAGCCAGCCTGGCCAAAAGATTGAAATTCATGTAAAAATGTAAGATATCTGTAATTTTTAACAAAGGTCTTAGATGGAATGGGACTTTTTAATATGACCCTACAAACATGAACTGTGAAGTTATTAATCATTCAACTATCTTATCTTCTTGTCACTTCTTTACACTACAGACTTAACTTAATGTAAAGGCCTGGTTTTACATTCTGAAAATAGGGTTGATGATACAATAATAATAATAATAATAATCTTTATTATCCATAATTTGTTTTACAATTTTGTTATCCATTAGGAAATTCATCTTACAATTTGTGCATTACACCAAGCAAAACATTATAGCTACATAAAACCAAAATATACATTCACACCAGACTCACTCATAATTTACATGTGAAAAGTTTATATCAGATAGTTGAATTTTATTTAATGATTTGATTGCCAGGGGGATAAAAGAGTATTTTTGTCTGTTTGCCTTTGCTATCAGTGTCTTGTATAATAAACTGTAAAATTAAAGACAAATAGCCAAATGTCAGCACATTATCAGCAGTAGATGACTAGGTTGGCTTGGAGATGTATACCTAATGCCATAGAGTTGACTTCCTTAAGATATATTGTAAGGTGATCCACTCCTAAGATACACTGATGTAGGTAAATAAACTCTTCAAGATTGACACAGGAGAAAAAAAAGCACCACATGGAGTAGGAAAAAGGCTAGAAATGCTGCAGCGTCTGCAATGACGATTACAAATGCCTAACCTGTGACCATTGCAAGGATGTGTATCAGGGACTGACCTCTTAGTCACATGAAAAATTGCAAAGGGAAAATATCACCTCTTGAGGCTTGAAATAACACATGTACTCTTAAATCATAAAATACAATAATCAGAAGAATACTGATTATGATGCTGATATGTTTTTCTCTTAAGTTGTCCAAATTATTAGCAAACGCAGCTTACTATTGCTACATAGTCATCCCAACAATTTGTTTCAATTTTTAAATGCGACAAAATACTTGTTCAAGTTTCTAGATGTAACAATTTAATAGATTGTGTCTGGAAAGAACAATAACAATTTACCTTTTCTCTTTTCTCATCAGCTAGTCTCTGTTTTTCTTCTAACTGTGATGCTGTCAGCTTTGGCAAATTTAATGGTTCAAGTACCTAAACAAAGATTAATTATAGTATGTTAAAAAACTAAAAAAAAAAACAACTAAAATACTTTAACATTAATGGTTCATTACATCAATGGATTCAGGATTTCCTAATAGGAAGAGAGTAATAAATGGCTCCAAATCAACACCAATAACTCAGGTGTACATCAAGGAACACTCTTAGGCTCACTGCTGTTTCTAATTTAAATTGCATTAGTTCAGGAACAAAAGTCAGATTATTTGCAGATTGCATAATATATAGAGATACTGAAATTAAAAAAAAAAAAGAAGAAGAATTACAGAAATGAGAATCAAATTGGAGCATGTCTTTCCACAAAGAAAAATGCAAGTTATTAAGAGTAACAAAAAAACTAAAACAATTTAAATAAAAACTACTTATTTTATTTATGGTAAATAAGTCATACAGACTAAAAACTCAAAATATCTTGGTGTAATAATTAATGAAAAGTTATCATTGAATCCGCATATTGATAAAATCATTAAATCAAATAAACATTAAGGTTTATTAAAAGAAATTTCTACAAATCAAACAAGAATATAAAACTAAAATGCTATTTAACTTTTAACTGAGACATCTCAGGACAGAAGAATAAAAAGTAAAGTATAATATAATATATAAAACATTGAATCATAATTTACTGATAGAAAAACAAAACCTTGTTAAATACTCAGAAAGACACAAAGATAGAGGCACATTTCTTATTCCATACACTATAACAAATTAGTACAAGTGCCCCTTCTTCCCTAATGCCATTAAAGAATGGAATGTGTTGCCTGAATCAGCCAGGAAAAAAACCAATGACTTAGCAGAGTTTAAATAATTGATAAACTTGCATGACTAGATTGACACATGAAATGTGTAGGATGTAAATACTGTATCTTCTTTTCTGAAGTAACATCTGTAAAATATATATATTCAAGGGGAGGCAATGTAGCCCAAAGTAAATCAAACGTCAATTGCATAAAGAGAAAGGAAATCAAACCCCATATATCTAATAAAAAAAATTAACTTGAAAACAAAACATATACAGCCAAAAACTGTGTCAAAATATATGGAAGTAATGAGTTTACCTTGAGTCTGGGTGGAAGTTTTCTGAGTAATAATCCATCCCCACTCTGGCCATCCAGTGTAATATCAAAAGCAACACTTTTAGGAACTGAAACAAATAATAGTGAAATTTTAATCATAAATACAAAAAGAAAAGTATGAAGTATGTTTAAGGAAGGATTCACAGTGGCTGAGTGGCAAAGTGCTTGGTTTCCAAACCAGGTGTCCTGGATTTGAATCTTGGGACTTTATATTTCGGGGTCTTTAGGGTACCTGACATTAGTTGGGGAAAAGTAAGGATGGCTGGTCATTGGCTACATGACATCCTCATTAACCACAAGCCTCTGAAACAGATGACCTTTACATCATCTGCCCTATAGATCACAAAGTCTGAAGGGGTACTTTACTTATGTTGCAGAAAATCTGACAATTATGAGTGTTTTATTTTTTTTATCTTATAAATTACAGAGGTTACTTCAAAAAGAGAAGATAATTAGGTCCTATGTCAATCTAGTCATGCATGTTAATCAGTGATTCAAACTTTGCTAAGTTATTAGTTTTCTTGATTCAGGCAACCCATTCCATTCTCTAATAGCACTAGGGAAGAGGAACACTTGTACAAATTTGTCCTATGCAAATGGAATAAGAAATGTGCCTTTATCTTTGTGTCTTTCTGTTTATTTCATTAAGTTTTGTATTTGTAAATTTTGACTCAGTGGTTTATGTACTATTGCTGCTTTACTTTTTAGTCCTCTCTTAAAACATCTCTAAATTTATCTTATTTATGTATGTCTAAAATTATCTTAGGTAGTAATAAAGGTATTAAACCCCCCTATTATGGATGGCTGCCTGGTCGTGCGGTTTGCGTGCTGGACTGTCGTTTCAATTTATCGATGGCCTCGGTTTCAAACCCTGCCTGCTCCCATCCTCCTCTCATCCTGTGGGAGGTTTGGACTAAGAAGTAAACTATCTTCAACTCTAAAGGAACATCCAAAAACATGTAAAACATTATTGTCAAACTAGGATTTCAAATTTTACATATTGTTGAAAAGTTGGGCGTTTTTTTTATAAATTTCCCATTCTCCAAGACTTAACTCTTTCTCTCCATAATTATTTTACAAGTTCAGATGGAATTATTCATTTCACTCATTTGTGTTATGATTAAACTTCAATAACCTTTTTGTATGCCATCAGGAAATGTTATATAAGGTATATAGTTATAGAAGAATGCATGCTCTTTTTATAAAACATAAATTAAGGTTTATAAAACCAAAAATTAATTTAATTTAATGGGATCAAATCAACGTTGGTATCATCAGTTAGGAGTGAAAGAGTTAAAACTTTTATGCCCAATGTACAAGTATATTTATAATTTATACAGACTTCCACCATATTATATACATAAACTTAAAGTAGAAGAATTAATGAAAAGAGAGTAAGGGTCTTGGACTACTCATAAAGAGATTACAAGCAACAAAGAAATAAAGTGGTTAATTTAAAATTGTACTGTACAGTAGAATATACTGCACTATTAAAGTTCCTTTATATGCCCCTTTCCCCTGTCTTTATTTTTGCACAATTAAGGCTCTTCTTGGCATGACCTATATATGTACCAAGAAAAGCCTCAATTGTGTAAAATAAAGACATGGGAAGAGGAGCTACAGATCATAACTGTGTTTTGCTTTATAAGTTTCAGATGTTCCTTCTGGTATGAAGATTATGATAGCATGATAGCCGGAGGGCCGGATTCAAACTCTGGGCCATTGTGATGACTGGAGAAGACTGCTTTGATATCTTATATAATACAGACGTTACTTCAAAAAAAAAGAAGATGATTACGCCCTATATCATGTGGCAATATATTTAATTAAAAACCAATGTTACAGCACCAGTCATCTGGGGAATACTGCTTTGATATCTTATATAATACAGACGCTACTTCGAAAAAAAGAAGATGATTCCGTCCTATATGATGTGGCAATATAATTAATTAAAAACCAATGTTACAGCACCTACCCAGTCACCTTCACAAACAGCCATAGCCTGCAAACTTTCCATTCATGTGGAATATTAGAGTTGACAAGTTCCTACAATTACTTATGCGTACCAATATAAAATAAAACATCCATTTCTATAAATAATGCCATTAACCCTTAAAACGCGTGTGGTAGTTTAGCCTCTAAACACCAGAATTGTATGCACTCATTCTAAAACAGCTCAGCATTTTAAGGGTTAACACAATTTTTTTTAAAATCATGTCATTGACATTTTGGATACATTACCAGTACCTGGTGTTTGATCAGATGCCGAAATCTTATTTGCATTTTTATCAATGTTTGGAATTTTCTTCTTAGTAAAAATGTCATCTGAAGAAATGTTTTTCATGGGTGAGCTTTGAGGAGTTTTGACATGTCCATTTTTGCTGGGAAGTTTCTCTCTAGCCAAATTGTCTTTCATGTCATTGTTCTTTACCTCTCCATGTGTGGGAGCTATGACTGAAGATGAACAGCCCATAGTGTTAGATTTCTATTAGGAATAACACTGTCGAATTACTGAAGTTTAAAAGCAACACTATATGTGTTGGAATCGAGTCACATCCTGGTGTTGTGTATGAAATTTTTGATTAACCACTCATTGGTCGCTGGTGTAGTGTATGAAATTGTTGATTAACCACTCATTGGTCGCTGGTGTAGTGTATGAAATTGTTGATTAACCACTCATTGGTCGCTGGTGTAGTGTATGAAATTGTTGATTAACCACTCGTCGGTCACTTGTCCTGCGCTTGCTAGACTTTGAGAATGAGAAAAAAATTTAATTACTAGAATGTTTTAATACTTTATTAAAAAATAAAAACAAATTTGAATATTAATTTATAAAATTTACCAAAGTAATATATTGCTGAGATGGATTTTATTATAAATTTTTAAGTCTATGACTCCATTTCCAAATATTTTAACAGTGAAACTAGATATTAATTAATAATCCAGGCAAAAAAGTCTAATTCTTAAATATACCTAGCCTATGTTGATTCATTTTTAGCAGCCCCCGAAAGGGGAAAAGACGCTATTAGTTTAGTATGAAATGTCTGTCCGTCTGTCCCGTTTAGATCTAGTAAACTAGAAAAGATATTGAAAATCGGACATCACAATATTTTAGACCATTCAAAGTTCTGATGCAACGGCTACTTTTTTTTTTCTGAAAGCGAAAAATCTATTTTTTAAAATCAGTTATGCAAGCAGTTTTTTAAAGAGAAAAAGCTAATTAGTATGCATCACAAGTTAGACCTAATTTAAAAAGAATAGTAATCTTGTAAACTTCATTTTTGTGAACATTTTTTTATTGCAGAAATTTTTTTTTTAATTTTTTTTTTTGAGGATTCGAATAAGAGATTGAGCCTTTTCAAAACAATTAGATCAATTATAAGACATCAGTTAGGCCAGGGAAGGCACGGTGGCTGAGCGGTAAAGCGCTTGGCTTCCAAACCGGGGGGTCCCGGGTTAGAATCCTGGTGAAGACTGAGTCTACCCAGCTCCAATGGGTACCTGACATTAGTTGGGAAAAAGTAAAGGCGGTTGGTCATTGTGCTGGCTACATGACACTCTCGTTAACCATAGGCCACAAAAACAGATGAACTTTACATCATCTGCCCTATAGACCACAAGGTCTGAAAGGGGAACTAATTAGGCCAGGTTCACATCTAACTTTGCATTCACTTGCACCTATTCTTTGATCTGCAGCACCATTGGGGCACTACACAAGATCTGTCAACCTTCTTTCTCCATTCTTTTCTCTCATTTGTCTTTGATTTAATTTCATTTGGATGTTCTTTCTGAAAATATTGAAGCCTGCCTGGGTGGACCACTTCGGGGGCCGATTTTAAGTTTGTGTTTCCACACAAACCGTCTTTGTAACCTTGTTATGTTTTATGTTTACAATATGATGATGTTATGAATCTCAATAACTGACTTCTTTTCATTAACAGATTTGGTTGTCCTTTCATGAACAGGAGATAAAGAATTGAACCCTCACCTCACAGAACACATACCCTAAAAACAGGACCTTCACAAACAAGCCATAAATATAAATTAAAATTCTTTAAAAACCTTTAAGACAAATTTCAAGTTTTATTTTCCAATGAGCCGTATTTACCCCATTTATTCTTCTAAATTATCTAGATCTAAAATCTAAATTTAAAAAAAGGAATAATAGTCTAACTTAGAATATTTTTAAAAACTATTACTAGACTTAGACTCTAGATCTAACTCTAAGTCTAGTAATAGTTTTTTAAAAAAAACGTACCTGATATTTTACTGTAGGCCTACTTAAAAGTCGTAGGTGTCTAGAAGTATTCAATATTAAAGTTTATATAAGAAAAGATAAGTATTTAAAACATTTTAAACAAACAAAGAGTGCTAAATCACTTGAGTATTTTCTTTTCATAAACAGTAAAACACGTCAGTATCATAATCATAATTTTGAACCCATCAAGATATCAATAGCAGTTTAAAAAAGTAGCAGATTATCATGATACTAAGTTACTGTTACTAGACATTCTTAAACAATTATTTTAATGTTTTACGGGATTTGTCCATTTGAAAATTTTTAATACACCGAAATAAAACAAGTTGTATATATAAGACTCTGGATCCAGATCATTTCCAAAGTACACTCGCAAAAAAGTCTCGGCAGGTAATCTTAAAAAATGCGGTGTTGTTGTAAACAATAATCGAAACATGTGTTAAGTGACGTCACCTGTATCATAGAGACATGTAAACAGAATCGGTTTGCGGTGTCAAATATAATTTGTATCTTGTTTGTCAAGAAAATATAGGCGTTTATCTATTAGTGCTTACATAAACTATTAACAACTATCAGAAGTTAAGACAAATATTTAAACTTTTTTTTTGTTAGATCTATCGTTGCAAGCTAGTTAAAATAAAGAAAAATAAAACTAAATTCAAGAAATTAGAAGATTGACTTCTTTAAACACCGGTTGACTGCGTATTCCTTTTCTTCGGTTTAAAGTATTTCATTGATTTTGAATAAACAAGCTCAGAGCCACACCTTTTCGCTCTACATTTTGATTTTAATGCAACATAATAAAAAAAAACACATACTGTTAAATGCATGTATAATGCAAGGCCTATATAATGTTTGGGGTAGGGACCTAGTCTAAATCGTTTTTTCCCCCCAAAGCAAATCGGGATAACATATCGACCACATATATAGATCTTGGTCTGTTGAGAGAAAATGTCTATTGAATATTGAGTCCCTAGATTTATCACAAAATGTAAAATCTGGCAAAAATTAATTTAAAAAAACCGATAAAAATGCATCTATTTACCAACCTAAATCGTTACATATAATGTTTATTAAAATTAGTCTTGTGGTCTGCCAGCTAATCGGTAACCACTATAGTAACTATATAACTATAGACCTATATTCCCCCCAAAATATAACACAATAGCGATTGTACTCATTGTTGTCAAAGCTTTATATTAAAAGACAGTTTTCAAGACTTATATTTTTATTCAACTGTTTTCAATTTTCTACGTACATATTATATTAATATGTAGGCACTCATAAAGTTGGCTAAGCAATTTTCTCAGTCATTAATGATTTAACTGTATGGAATTTAGTTCTTGTAAAGGAGAGTAATCCTTGAAGGATTACGGGCACGACATGGCCTAAATTGTGCCGATGTGCCAAAAACTCAAAACTCAATCACTAACACTAAGCTTTATATGTACAATATTTCTCTCCTTATAGGTCAAACGTAATATTATAGTTTATCAGAAAAGATATCAATTTTCTTTACGGTTTCCAGATATTCAATATTAAGTGTAGTAATGTGGTTGTCACTAATTTTACACTTTCTCATCTCGACTAAGACTGCTTTATTAATTCTTAATGAAACTTGTGATTACAAATGACTCTCAAACAAACAAACAACACCCACATAAAAAGAAAAGAACCAACATATAGGCCTACAGAAAAATTCAGTGAGTGACTATAGGCCTACGCGACGTTTAGAATTTGAGGATTTTCACGTTCCCTAATTAATGAGTAGCGCTAATACTTCTTCTTCTTCTTCTAGCCAGCTTTATTGCTGCTGAGCTGTGAGCTCTTTTGCAGACTGTGACAAGGAAAAAAAAACTGCTGTTTTCTTCAGTTGTTCAGCACTGCCGTACAGGGTGTTGGTTATGTTGGGCTGTAGTGGAAGTAGCGTCTGCCTAAGGTGGATTAGGGAGGGGCATTCAAAGAGGATATATATGGTTTACGGTTTCAAAGGGGTGGGCGCAGTGTCTGCAAAGGGGGAGTTGTGTGGAGTTTATTTTGTTCAGGTGGTACAGTCTGACAGAGTAAGGAACCAGTTCATGTACCGTTCAGTTCTGGTCTTATCTTCTTTTTATCTTATAGATTACAGACGTTACTTTTATCTAGTCAGCATGCATATTATCTTATCTTTTTTATATTATCTTATGAAATACAGACGTTACCTTAAAAAGAAGATAATTACATAATATGTTTCCATTTATTATAGTAATAAGGCTTGTCTACGAGTCCGAAGATTAGTGAGGAATGCAGTAAATACATAGCGTAGGCGCACTTAGCTATAAAATAGTGTGAATTAAAAGTGGAAGTCGATAGTTTTATTATTTCCAAAGCTATTTAAATATCTATTTTTTTAATGTATTTATTTCTTTAAGAATGACTGCCTGGTAGAATTGTACCACAAGTATCCCACAGTACTGAAAATATCTCAGATATTCTAATAAAAAAATAAATTTCTAAAAGTTACTGGGACTCGCGCTAATAGCCAAAAGCCTATTAATATTAAAGAGCAGCTACTGCATTCGCTAAACGGAGACTCTGAATATACGGGTTATTTCCCTTTGATGATTGTACAGTGCGTGTATTAATGATGTTCACCAAACAATTTTGTAAAGAGTCCTATCAATTAGGCCTACTAAAAGATCTAAAGGTCTTGTTGACATTAAGGCATGGACCGGCTGATCTTACAGATTCACTAAGAATAGCAGAGGATCTAGATTGAAGTCATTGGTTAATATGCATTACTGAATGCATGACGCGTACGACGTAATCATCTTCTTTTTGGAAGTAACGTCTGTATTATATAAGATAAGATAGAGAAAGATTGCATGCAACCGTGAAAGAATAATCAGTAGTGACCCAAATGAATTAAAATAAGAGTAAGAATTATTTATTTATAGTATCGTCCACCAAGGGAAGTAATTCATCTAAGACTAAGACTGCTTTATTGATCCTTACGGTAATTTGTTGTGATTACAAGGACTCTTTTCAACAGAAAAATACACATAAATATAACAGACTCAACATAAAGAGTTCATTTAGCGACTACACACAGGTATCTTGGTGCATTTCATGTTCCCTGATCAATGAGTGGCGGTGATAGAGTCTGACGAAGTGAGGTACGAACGAGTTTTTGTACCGCTCCGTTCTTGTTTTGATTGACAGCAGTCGCCCACTTCGCGACGACATGACGTAGTTCTGATGGAGCGGGTGGCCGTTGTCTTCCAAGATTTTTTCGATTTTTCTTAGGCACGTTTGTTCAAAAAGTTCCTTTAAATGTGGTAATGTTGTGAGTGTAATTTTTGATGCTTTTTTAATGATGTTTTCTAGACGTCGCAACAGTTTAGATGAGGCGTTGCCTTGCCAACCAGTTATTCCGTATGTTAGCAGATTTTGTATAGTCGCGCCGTAAAAAGTCTCAAGGATCTTCTTGTTTAGTTTAAAGCTATGAGTTTGTATAGAAAAAAAGAGTCGCTGGGCTGTTTTCTTTGTCAGAGTTCCAAGGTGGTCTTCCCATGAAAGCTTGTTGTTGATGATAACGCCTAGATATTTACATGCCTTTACTTGTTCTATAGATTTGGTGTTTATTTGCAGTTCACGTATATTTTTTTTTTCTTTCTGAAATCTATTATAAGTTCTTTAGTTTTTGTGACATTCCGTTCTAGAAAGTTAGTGCACCAGTTTGCAAACTCTTCTATTGAGCTTCGATACTGAGTTTCGTCTCCTGAAATAAGACTATGGCAGTATTATCAGCGAATTTAATGAGTTTAACTGAGTCATAGATGCTTCTTATGTCATTAGTGTAAAGAGTGTATAGTACAGGAGAAAGTACACAATCTTGTGGAGCACCCGTACATAGTACTAGTACTCGAGTTGACGATTTGGTGTTGTTGACTTTAACATACTGGCGGCGTTGGGTTAAAAAGTCTAGAACCCATGCTTGTAAGTAAGGGCTTACATTTAAGTTACTCAGTTTGTTTATCGTTAGATGTGGCTGTATGGTATTGAAAACCGAGGAGAAATCTACGAAGAGGACTCGTGCATATGTTTTGAGTATATCGAGATGCTTATAGAGTTGGTCCAAAAACAATAGAATGGCATCCTCAGTACCTCTAGCTGCTTTGTATGCAAATTGGTGAGGGTCTAGGCTGTTATTGACTTTTGCTACAAGTTGTTTAAGCATATGTTTTTCAAAACATTTCATAACAATAGGTATTAGTGCTACTGGGCGGAAATCATTTAAGCAATCTATTTTTGGTTTCTTTGGTACTGGTATGATCTCTGAAGTTTTCCAGATGTTTGGAATTACGCACGTTTGCAACGAGTGGTTAAAGATGTGACAGAAGATAAAAGAGATTTGCTCCGCACATAGCTTGATCAGCTTGCCACTAATTTTTTCTGGTCCAGAAGCTTTTGTTACGTCTAATCTTTTAAATAATAAGGTCACTTCATCCTCAGTTACAAAATTGACGTAGGGCTCTTGTATTCCTTTGGAAAGAGTGTTGAAAAGTTCATTGTGTAAATCAACAAAATCTTCTTTTTCAAAACGAGAATAAAAATCATTTAGTTCGTTGGCGAATTTCTTGTCATCATCCACTGAAATTCGTTCTCGTTTTGAGGCGCAGCCTGTTATTTTCTTTAATCCTTCCCAGCATTCTTTTGAGTTGTTATTTGCAAAGAAATTTTCAATTTTTTTCTTTGTATGTTTTTTTCCCCCTTCAATGATTGCTTTTCTCAGTTTATTTTTTAGCATTTATAAACTCTTCGTTGCTAGCCTTATACTTTGTTTTCTTTTCAGTAATAAGGTGTTTGATTTTTTTTGGTCATCCAGGGCTTATTGTTTCCATAGACTTGTATTGTTTTTGTTGGAATTGTTAACTCCTCTCAGAATGATAGATACGAGTTAACCGTTTCTGTTAGTTCGTTTATGCCTGGACAGTTCTCAATAAAGATTTCCCAGTTAGTTTTCTCAATGCATCCTTGTAGTTTTTCTACAGCCTCTTCAGACCACATCTTGACCGTTTTTATAACTCTCTTTGTAGTTTTAAGAGTAGGTTTGTAATTTGGTATAAGAAGGACCAATACATGGTCAGATTCTCCAAGTGGGAACAAACTTTTACATTTGTAAGCCTGCTTAATGTTTACGTAGCATTTGTCGAGCGTTCTACCCTGCCTTGGGGGGGGAGGGAGACGTATTGACTACAGTTTGACAGTGTGTTGTTAATATTCAGGTTGTTAAAATCTCCAGTTACGATAGAAACAGAGTCTGGGTGTTTTGATTGTACATTGTGAAGCACATCAAAAATTATTTCCGCTGTGTCGCTGTGTCAGACGTCGGTGGTATGTACACAACAATAACACACACCTGGGTGAATTCTCTAGGCAAGTAGTAAGGCCTAAGTGTGACACACATAAGTTCAATGTTAGGGTCACACATTTTATTCCTGATGTTCACATTCTTGGCGTTGCAGTATTCCTTGTTTATATAGATTGCGAGTCCTCCTCCTTTTGACTTCCCGCTATTAACTGTTCTGTCTGCTCTATAAACGTAAAATGTATCGAGATCAACAGAAGAGTCGGGTATCGTATCATTGAGCCAGGTTTCAGTAAAACACATTAAGGAACACTCTCTAAATTGATACAGATGTTCACAGCAACCTGTTAATTCTTCCATCTTATTTTGCAAAGACCTAACATTGCCTGTTACGATGGGTGGAAGGAAGCCTCTTCTTCTACACTTAACTCGTATTCCTCCTCTACGTCCTCTCTTCTTACGTTTTGTGCTAGGGATTTGTTCGGTTAAAGCCTTAAATTGGGCTTATAGGCTCGTTATTAGGTTCCAAGATGGCGGGTGTGTTGTCCATACTGTCAAGCGTCTTACCACAAAACTCCACTGAAATACACGTTTCCAGACAAATTAAAATCCAGACCAACATTAGAATCCAAAAGACACAGTGTATATCAATTGAAACGTTGGAGTAGTAACAAATTACATGAAATATTAACAGAAAAAAAAAATAGAAAAAAAGAGTCCAATCTATTGTATTATATAGATTTTGTATGTGTGTTAATTCTTTCTATATGAAGTTTTGGTTTTGTTCGCCATATGGCGGATGAAAGAATCACAAAACTCATAATCAATGGTGAATACTTGACAGGAACAAAACCGGGCTTTCTTTTTTTTTTTTAAATACAGACGTTACTTAAAAAACAACAACAATATGATTACGTTCTACGCTAGTCCCTTATTCAATCTAGTCCTGCATGTTTATCAATGACTTAAATTCTGACAAGTCACTGGCTGACTCAGAAAACCCATTCCATGCTCTAATAGCACAAAGGAAGAAGGAGTATTTGTACAAATTTGTCCTAGCATTCGGAACAAAGAGCATGCCTCTGTCTTTGTGTCTTTCTGAGTATTTTATTATATTTTGTTTTTGTATTTGAAGATTATGGTTCAGTGTTTTATGAATAATTGCTACTTTACTTTTTGTCTTCTATCATGAATGGTCTCTAAATTGAATGATTTTTACAAAAGGCGTTACTCTTGGATTAACAAAAGTTGACAATGGCTTCTCTTGTCTTCTTATCTAATAAAATACAGACGTTACGTGGCTAGCACGAAATGATGAGATCCTGGTCAACATGTCCACGTGAATGTGTGTAAGGGTATACATTGTGTAAGTGTAAGGGTATGTGTGTGTAAGTGTAAGGGTATATGTGTGTAAGTGTAAGTGTATATGTGTGTAAGTGTAAGGGTATATGTGTTTAAGTGTAAGGGTATAGGTGTGTAAGTGTAAGGGTATATGTGTGTAAGTGTAAGGGTATATGTGTTTAAGTGTAAGGGTATAGGTGTGTAAGTGTAAGGGTATATGTGTGTAAGTGTAAGGGTATAGGTAGTAAGTGTAAGGGTATAGGTGTGTAAGGGTATATGTGTGTAAGTGTAAGGGTATATGTGTTTAAGTGTAAGGGTATACGTGTGCAAGTGTAAAGGTATATGTGTGTAAGTGTAAGGGTATAGGTGTGTAAGTGTAAGGATATATGTGTGTGTAAGATTTGAAGTGATGTCGGTTGGTGACGGGAGATTTAGCGAGACTCAGACTGAGAGAGTTGGAGTGCAGATAGAGTTAAAGTTGGAGACTCAGACTGAGAGAGGGAGAGAGAGAGAGAGAGAAAGAGAAAGAGAGAGAGTCGAAGACTGCGAGTTTGAGAGTGCCAGCCACTGCCAGCAAGGAAAACCAGAAACTTGGCAGAATTTAAGTCACTGGTTAACATGCAAGACTAAATGCATGACGCGTAGGACGCAATCATCTTCTTTTTTGAAGTAACGTCTGTATTATATAAGATATATAAGATAAGAGAGTTGGTGACAGGAGATTGGGTTAGTCGAAAATTGTTAGTGTAGGAAAAATTTTCTATAGGAGAGTCCGTGTGGGGCAATGTGCTTCACTATTTTTGTTTGAATTGGCTATGATCCATATGAAGTTTTTTGTACATAAGTAGAATAGTTTAATAAAGTGTTTTAATAACTAGAAATATGAGCGGTGTCTCATTGAAGAGTGTGTTATTGCTCCACTGACAGATATTACTGTCGTCAAAAAGACTCAACTAGGGCTTGAAGTCGCTCGCCAGTGATTCAACCCTCTAGACAACGACTTTCACAACCACCCAGGGCAACCCCTATGCATAGGCGGTTTGTGATGACAGTCATTGCAGAGCGTTGCTGTCTGAATTTCTTTGGTCAATTCGTGTGTCTCTCTAGCCAAATATAACCTTGAATTATGTTTCTGGAGGCGCGGTGGCCGAGTGGTAAGGCGCTTGGCATCCAAACTGGAAAGTCCCGGGTTCGTATCCAGGTGAAGACATTGATCTTCAATTTCCGCATCTTTAGGGCGCCTCTTATTCCACCCAGCTCTAAATGGGTACATGACATTAGTTGGTGTAAAGTAAAGGCGGTTGGTCGTTGTGCTAGCCACATGACAACCTCGTTATCAGCGGTTCACAGAAACAGATGACCTTTACATTTTCTGTCCCATAGATCGCAAGCTCTGAAAGGGATAACGTACTTTTTTTTTTTAAAACTAGGTTTCTCCTGTGTTATCTTATTTCTTATAACAATGACAATTAGTTATGGTTGATGATACAAGGATGTTATCACTACCAGCTAAAAAGGAAATGTGTACTATTCAGTATTGCAGATGACATTTCCAGGCTAACGATTATATAGGTGGCCAGGATAGAAATTACGTAGCCATTGAGAAACATTTAACAACTAGAGCTATAGTCTTTTGTAGCCTACAACTAATAGCATCATCATCATCCCATCTCTGCCTGTGGTCCCTTCTGGGGCATTGGCCACCAACCAGCTTCCTCCAGGCATCTCGGTTCTGGGCGAGTCACTCCAACTGTCCCCACGTCTTGCCCATCTGCTTCCAGATACCTTTTCATCTCAGCTGCCACTTGCGCTGTCTTCCAGGTCTCATACATGGTCCGGACGTTCCATGTACCGATGGTGGTGGTGGTCGTGGTAGAGATGATGGTCTTCGGCCTGTCAGCTTCCAGATGACTCTGGCTTTCACAGACATGCGTCATAAACCTTCCAGCTGGTGGTCCATCCTCTCCCAGGTCCGTGACTTCTGTTGATTTGCTGTTTGGTGTTTCTGTAGCTAGTGTTTTTTCTACAGGGTAGGGTAGCTAGCCCTACGCCCAACCCTTCTCCTTTCACAGCCGGGCTCGGGACCGTCAAATGGCGGAGTTACAACTAATAGCAGCCATCAGTAAATACAGATTTATAATCGTGTTGTGTTATTTGCTCTGGGCTGATCTTAACGATCTCGGGTTCGGACCTCTTGTGGATCGACCAAAAAAATTCAAACAAAAACCTTCCAAATTATTTGTTACCTTAAAACTTTATGTAAGATGAATAATTTTTTTAGATTTGTAAAAGTCATAATCTGAATTAATTGTTTCATTAAATATGATAATTTAAATTGCTAACTAGACGAGTTACCTATCCAAAGATACTATCAAAATCAGCGTCATCTCTAGATAAGTAGGCCTAATATCATTTAATTTTGGTACAGTTTTCATCAACTCTAAAAAAGTAAAAAATAAATAAAAAGAAAACGGTTTATGTAACTAGGTCAAAAGTTAATCTAAAATAGATAGAAGTCAATTATTTAAATGAAATTAAGTAAGATTCATATAATGGACGACACTATATATATTTTCTAGTAGTTGTCAATTTCATTGCTTGTGGGAAGCTGCAGAGTGAACCAAAGAAAACGTAACAGTTCGTTAGTCGTATTCTATAAATTAATTCTAACGTAGGCATAAACCTTATATCAAAGATAAGCACATTAAAGGCAGCTAACACAATCTAATACAAATGTAAACATAGAGTTGAAGCTAGGTGCTGAAACAAATGATACATACATATATTAAACATAAAATGAATAACAGCACCAGGGATCAAGTTTTTAAGAGAGAAAGTAGTGAATTAAAATGCTACGAAAATAAGGGCATGCGCCGACCGAGGCTCAACCTGTGACTCTGGATTCGACACCACCTTTGACCACCGGGGTGGTAATTTGCATACGGGCGAAATGACTCTGGATCAGAAGAATGTTTTTTTGGACATTCGATGGTCTAGAGGTTAGTTTCGCTTGGTGCGTTATCGCTAGGCGGTGGTGTCGAATTCATTATTATGTTATTCATTTATGTTTAATATATGTATGTATCACATTTGTTTCAGCACCTAGCTTCAACTCTATGCTCGTACCCCTGAAGCTTCTATATGTCATGTGTTTATGTTGTCCACTTGTCTTTGTGAGAGATATACAATTAGATAGAGCCATCGTTTGTCTAATACATGCCTAACGGCAGTCTGTGTCGGCTCTATCGAAGTTGTTAGTGAACAGATGCTGCGAGGGTGGGGGAGGGGCTAGCTGGGGCTTGTGACCTTTGACCACTGGGGTGGTAATTTGGTGCGTTATCGCTAGGCGGTGGTGTCGAAGCCAGAGTCACAGGTTCGAGCCTCGGTGTCGGCGCATGCCCATATTTTCGCAGCATTTTAATTCTCTCTCTCTTAAAAATGTGGTCCCTGGTGCTGTTATTCATTTATTTTTAATAATACAAATGTATCATGCACATTTATCAAGAAGAGGTAGCTCACATAATCTAATACAAATGCAGGCCTATCATACTGAAACAAAACAAGGAAATCGATCATAATTATTTTTATTAACAAAATAGTCGAAATAGAAAATATTTACATTTCAATGTTCAAGCATTACCAAATACCTTATAACATTCATTCAGGCTTCAAAAAATTCACAGTAAAATGTATTGGTCCAACCAGGATGTAACAAAGAATCTGGACATGTAAATTGTGCTAGTTTTTTTTTTCCTGTTATTTGGACAAATTTGTTATAGTATAATTTTAAAGTTAACAAATATTTTAAACTTAAATTATACAAATCAATAGAAACTTTAAAAATCTAACACACAGAAATGACTAAAACCATGTTTTTATTTACAATTAAAAAATGATATATATATATATATATATATATATATATATATATATATATATATATATATATATATATATATATATATATATATATATATATATATATATATATATATTATATATATATATTATATATATATATATAAATACACAGGGGGGAAATGGCTTAAACCATTTGATTCCATGCTTTAAACAGCTTTACAGCCAATGGATTTTAAGTAACTTAAATCACTTTTTGGAGAAGAGTGTAAAAAAAAACGACTTAAAACTTGCAAAGAACTTTTAATAGTGTTTTTTTTTAAGTCATTACTACTGACCAGGGCATATATTAGTCAGTTTATATCACATTTAGACTTTGGCTTTCAATACAGGTCTATATACACATTCAGAAATACAGGAGTATAAAGAAAGAACATGTTTTGTTCAACAAGTATCAGCAGTATAAAAACAAGTTGACAACAGATGATATTAGAGACTGTGAAAGAATGGCATCTATTTAGTCAATTTCTAAACCATGAGAAAGCCTGATTTTTTCATTTGCATGTTGTGAACTATATTCAGTAAATATTTCACTTAATGAACAGGCTCTTCAGACTAAAATAACCATGATAGTGCATCATTACACATCACATCAATAGTTTCCCTTTCATACCTTGTGGTCTATAGGGCAGATGATGTAGAAGTCATCTGTTTCTGTGACCTACGGTTAATGAGGGTGTCAAGTGGCCAGCACAACAACCAACCGCCTTTACTTTTCCCCAGCTAATGTCAGGTACCCATTAAAGCTGGGTGGACTCACAGGTGCCCGAAGATCCTGAAATTATAAATCCCAGTCTTCATCAGGATTTGAACCCCAGACCCCTGTTTGGAAGCAAAGCGCTTTATCGCTTTATCAATATGATGAAAAATATTGGCTAGTTACATTACAACAGTGTTTCCCAAACATTTGATATATGTGTAACACTTTTAATAATTTTTTAAATGCTGAGAACACCTCGCCCCCTTACCCACCCCCCACGTTAAGTTATAAGCAGAACATAATAAATGGGTATTTAAAAACATCAGCATAGTTCATGAGGTGCAACGCCTACCCCCTCCAAAGTCTTCCCGTACCCCCTGGGGTTATACATACCCCACTTTGGGAAACACTGCATTACAATAACAACCATTGATTGATTACACTAATAAAAATGTAATTTTATAATTTAAGTCTACACTTAAAAATGTCTTCTGAACAATGCATAAGAAATGATAGAACAGACAATAACTCCAATAACTTATTGACCTAAGAGCTCAAACAGCTCTTATCTGGAAACGAAAAAACAACAACTTAAATGCATGGTGCTAAATTGTTTTGTCACTGAATAATGCCAGATATGACTAACACCTAACCCTTTAGAGGCAGTTTGTATAATATACATTTAAAAAGATTAAAAGGTAAGGTAAGAAAACTAGAAGTGAAAATTATTAAAACTTATTTGTAGGTGACTAGTCTATATAATTGTAGAAATACACTCTTTTCTCTTTAATGATCATAAAGAAGAAAGGCTAACAGTGATGCAACAGAAAAAGTTTGAAAGACCAGCTCAGTTACCAGCTTACTCTTAAATGACATAGAGAAAAGCACTTGGCAGAAAAAAGGTTTGCAAAATATGACAGAGAATTCTTGAAAAGTCTGTAGCATAGTGAAACAAGAAAAAAACTACTATCAAAAAACAGATAGAGACAATAAAAGAAACTTAAATTGACCATCTCTCTCCACAAAGAAAATGGCATCAGATGTGGTAAAATGTGTTGGTCAGAGCCACTTTAAAATACTGCACTCTTCATTAATCTTTGGAATTAAGAAAAAAACGTTTGCGTTTTCAATAGTGAACAATTATGTGCAGATTTTAGAAAATGAAAGTGATTAAAGTTATGTCAAAAAGGGGAAAATCAATCATATCCAATCTTAGCTCATAATTTACAAACATTATTATAGAGTGCTTAAACTAGTTATATATCTTAACTGACAATTTAAACTGTTATTTGCTATGCTGTCCTATTACTGCAAGTCCAACATTGTAACTTCCATTTTTTCTATTCAAGTTTTCCTGGAAATGCTAATATAATACATGCTAAAGAAAAAAACAAACAAAAGGTGCATATTCAAGGGTTCTAAAAACATATTTATGCTTTTAAGTATTTATGCATTGTATATGCACAAATTGTAAGACAAATTTCCATATGGACAATACAGATTATTATTGTTATTATTATTATTATATATATTAGATATAAACTTTGCTTGGAGATAAAAAGTTTGGTCACTAAATGCTGAAGCAAACACTCTGCACTCATAATGCTTTAAAATATACAGTACAAGAAAAATAAACAGTAGCTTCCCATTTTAGCATTTAAAGAGAAAACCCAGCAAACTCACATACTTTTTGCCCCCGTGTTATATAGCTGCACAAGATTTATATTGCAGGTGCAAAACTAAAGATGTCTGCATGTACGTTAGCAGACGCGAATAAAAAAAAAAAATTAATTAAATGCTCACAAAATGCCAACAAATGAATTCTTATGCCTTAGAATCCCACATAAGTTAGGCTTAGAATCATGAATTGTATTCATCATCATCAAGTTAGCAACTATAAAATTTATTTTATCAATGAGAATGCATCCTTCTAATATATATGAATATTGATCTTCATGACAGAGATAGAAGTCAATGGTTTTTCTGGCTGATTCAAGCAACCTGCTCAACATTCCTTTTTTATTTGGTAATGTTTTTGTATTTGGAAGTTATGTTTTGTTTTTTTTTGTATATGCTATTGGTAATTTATTTATTTTATTTACCTTATCTTCAGACCCAGAATATTTGTAAAGTGACCAATGGTGAGACTTTTGCAAAAATATTCACTTGAGTGTTGGGTTGTCTTAGTTTTTAGAAAGTTTTCTTGAATGGACCTCATTCACCAATCGTAAACAAACAACATTTAGTCACGTGATCTTATTGATAAAACAATGAAAAAACTGTCACGTGACAACCATCATGAATTAAACATGAGATCGTAAATTATATAGAAGATATAGAGCGCCACGTGGCTAAATGTTACCATTGATGAATGAGGTCCATTGCAAGGTGCTAAACAAAGGATGCATATTCTAGTATTGAACAAGGTCAAGGACTGCTTCACACACGACTATACATAGATTGATAACATGTCTAAATTTAGACACAAAATTCAGCCAAGAAGGCTATTAAGCTGGCTGAATTCAATCTTAAACAAAGAACTTAAAGGCACATGGGAATGGCCAAGTCCTATATTCAGTAGATAAGCAGATACATTGAACTGTTATGAGAAAGAAAGTGAAGCCAAGGAAAGATATTTCAACACAAAAAAGTTGTAGCATGAAATGAAAAGCTCATTTTTTGATCTCGTACAGCATTAAAAAATTGTGAGATATGGTTGAAGATGAAATACACACAAATGCAATAGTGTCGATGTCTTTAAAATAGTAAAGCTTGTATTTTTTTGTTTTACACGTTTCGGATGTTTCTTCAGATTTGAAGATAAGAACATCCTAGCCCAAACCTCCCGCATGACAATGGGAGATGGCAGCAGGAAGAGTCCAGGGCGATCATGACAAATGAACAACAGTCGAGAGCACATATCACATGACCAGGCAGCCATATATTTGTAATTACCTTTTTCTTACTGTAGCACAACAAATTTTCAGAAAGACAATGATAAAAATACTTTATAAATATAAAAAAATACAGTAACAGAAATAAGTTCAACAGAGAGCAATAGTAATGTTCAAACCATTAAAAAAAACATGATAACAAAAAATAACAAGTCAGTTATAGCAATCTTTGGTGTAGCCTCAAGGTTTTTGGCAAGATTAGTTTGAAATGTATTCAAAATAATTTCAAAATACTGTAGTTGAACTACAAAAAAAAATATTAAAGATTTTGTTCATAAACTATTAACTGATAGCTTGGATTACCAAAGAAAACAGTGAATAAGACTGTAACTATAGACAACAATGATTCTTGTTAAATCACAGAAGGCTCTTAAAGTGTTTATGCTCAACAGATCTCATTAATAAGACAAAAATATTTTTAGTTCCTTAGACTTCATTGGATGAACCAATAATTTTTTTCCAATTTAAACTATGTTCCAAAATCAAAACATTATTTAAATCTTGTCCACTTGTGAGCAGTCCAGTCAGTTATCGTGGACACATCATGACATGTACCGTACACACTGTAAATGTTTTGCTATTGATTTGTCCATAACACAAACACTTGTACTGGCCAGTTCTTGCTTCAAAGACTAGCTGGGCATCTGTTGCACCAATGTATGTACAGTATGCAAACATCACAAAATATTTCTGTAGACACAAAACAAACAGATGATATTAGAATGAAATAATAACAATAAAGAACTTGACACAAATTCTATCAGTCAAGAATTGCCTAGGAGGGTTCAGACAAGTTGTTCTTATCTAAGATGAACCCCGAAGTGGTTTCCAGTTCTATGCTGTTCGTTCTGTTGTGTCCAGTTCTGAGGCAAAAAATTATATATAGGTCATGTCAGGGCAGTTTGTAATAGGAATCATATTTCTTGAAATTTTATTCAACTCTTATTATTTTTTTCATTTCTTCCAGGTAGGGAGAAATTTTCATTTATTGGTTCATTCACCCATTTTTGGCCAGTATGTTTGTTTGTAAAATGTTTTACATGTTTCGGATGTTCCTTCAGAGTTGAAGATAGTTTACTTCCTAGTCCAAACCTCCCGCAGGACGACAGGGGATGGGAGCGGGCAGGGTTTGAACCCTCGACCGTCGATAAATCCGAACGACAGTCCAGCACGCAAACCGCACAACCAGGCTACTTTTTCACTACCTACTATTTCAATGTGTGCTGGTATCCATTAAAGATCAGTTTCCTAACTGTTGATTTTGAGATTTACAAGAGCTGTCTGGAGTTGCTTTACAATAGGAAGGAAGCATCAGAGTTTTTCAGGCTTTAAAGGACTGTTTTGGTATTAGTCAATCAGACAATTAGGCTGTTTGGTGTACATGGGTAGTTTACTAGTGCTAATTTAATGTTCTAGTTCAAGTGCTTGCCTTTCTGCTCTATGGCTGTCTGAGAAATTGCCAGTTGCAAGTGACTTTTTAGTCTTTCCCCATTGCACCATTCAATTAGTATGCCAGCTGCTCAGTTTGCCTTAGATTTATTAGAGGATACATGTGTGTAAACTCTGACCCATAGGTTGTTGGGGGGTCATGGGTTTTTGAAAAAGGTCACGATGCATTGAGTTCTGTTTGGTTGTGGTTGGATTTTACCGTTACTTTTTCGATGCAGTCTCTTATAGGAGGAAAGGAGCTGAGGTCCAAAAGAGGAAACACACTATGCTGATTTGATAGTTATATTTTCTAATTTTTACTATATTAAATGTTTTTAATTCATTAAACACAAGACAAATACATCCGTAGATGACTTCAATGTTACAGAAGTACAAGAATAGTTGAATTCAGTCTATCATGCTCACATACAACTAGCAGGAAATGAGAAGGCTGACACACTCGCCAAGAGTGGGAGAACAAAGTCACAAGTAAACTCTGCACTCTATCCAGGAGAAATGAAGAAATTAATTGTAGATAAAATAAATGAGAAATGGACGAGCTCCCATCCAAATCACAAGAAAGATGATGCTTACTATAAGCTATCCCGACAAGACCAACGTCTAATCTTTCAACTCAGGACCGGACACAACAGAATGCGACAACACATGTTCCAGAAGCTCAAAATTGGAACCAGTGAAATCTGCCCATGTGGAGTATCACCAGAAAATGCTGACCACGTCCTCCAAAACTGCTCTCTCTACCAAGAGGCCCGTATAAGACATTGGCCCCAAATCACCCCAATAGAAAGAAAACTATATGGAGAGCTCCCTGATTTGGAAACCACTGCGCAGTTCATCTCATGTATTGGTCTAGTCATATGAACACTCAAACATAACAATGAGAACGATGAAGAAGAGGAAGTCTATCATGAAATAAGGCTAATTATCTTCATTATAAAATTAATATATGAAGAATAAAAAAACTTCACAAAAACAACATAAAAAGGAAACATTTTTCTTACTTTAGCCTCACTTGTTTCAGGTTGTAAGTCTGTAATAGTTTGTTCTGTAGTGGAGGATGGAGCTGTTTTCGAGATGGATGTGCTGACACACAGTGAGAAGTTGACTATCCCTGGCTTGCCCTGCAGATCAGGAGAATAGCTAGACTACTAAGGGGAAGTCATCTCGCAAATATCCTCTCTCACTTTTTATCTTCACCTCACTCCTGTGTCTTTCTGCTCTCTCCCCCACTCACTTTATACTCACTTCCTTAATCTATTCTCTAAAGGATCACTTATATAATCATGAAATCACGATTTCTAAGCTGGAAACTAATATTTATGTCAATTTATGCTTAAAAATAAAAAAATACTTTAAAGAAAAAAAAAAGTAGTATATAAGGGAAACAACTGTACATTTATATTCATATCTATCAATACAATAAGATTTATTTTCTCTTAACCAATAATTAATTGACTAAATGGATAATTTTTTAATTGATGTTTTGTTAGGTACATTAAATAATTGTGTAAAGTTTCAACTTGATCCGAAAATGGTTTTGAGAGAAATAAGGTGTGTGAAATTAGGCAGACAGACAGACAGACGGAGAGAGTTGATGCAAGCTTTGTAATTATGTTTCAAATGTACAAAATTTAACTCTTTCCCCCCTAACTGACGATACCAGCGTTGATTCCACCAGAACGTGGTAAATAATTACGGAGAGAAAGAGTTAAAGAACTGACCTGAGGTCCAGGCAGAAGACTAATGTTGCTAATACTAGTCATCAACACATCTTTCATTGAATAAAGCGCTAAGCTTGTGTTGACTGTTGTGTTGTACAGGATCTCAACATCATCCTGCAAAAATTGATGGCAAAGATAAACAAAAAAATGTGTAAACAGAAAGGGTCAAGCAAGAAAGGTAAAGGCCTTTCTATTCTGACAAAAAGTGTTAACCTACTTCAATAAATAGCAGCTTGCTTGCATGCTCAGACAGTTGATTTCTCAAGGCAATGTTCTGAAATTTAATAAGAAACAAACTTTTGGTTACACACAATTCTCAATTGTTCAAACTTAATTTCATTAACTTTAACTATGAACTTTGTAATGAATTTTAAAAATCAAGATTCCATAATTCACTTAAAAAAAAAAAGAAAGTAAAATACCCATTTCATTTGATTCTATGGCCAACAGTTAACATTGGGTCTCATGTTACCAGCACAATGACTAACCACCTTTACTTTCCCCAACTAATGTCAGGTACTCTTTGAATGGGGTAGACTTAGGGGCTGCCCCCCTGCCCCCCCATAAAAAACAACTGCAAAATTTAAAATCTCAGACTTCACTGAGATTCGATCCCAAGGCCCCTTGGTTTAGAACCAAACCAATTTATCTCTTGGCCACCAAATCCCAAAATTCACTTCAACATTACAGTGACATTGTTACTTTCCCCCACTAATGTCAGGTACTCTTTGAATGGGGTAAACTTAGGGGCTGCCCCCCCCCCCCAAAAAAAAAAAAAAAAACTGCAAAATTTAAAATCTCAGACTTCACTGAGATTCGATCCCAAGGCCCCTTGGTTTAGAACCAAACCAATTCATCTCTTGGCCACCAAATCCCAAAATTCGCTTCAACATTACAGTGAAATTGACAACCTCTTTTTTTCTTCTTATGATCAAGTTGAGGGATCAGATAGCCAGTCCTATAGCTGATATGATCTGTGCAGTGGTTTCCAAATCAGGATACTTTCCATATTTTAATATTAATCCCATGAACAGTCAAGACTAGCAGCGCCATCCATCCATCCAAGTGGCGCTACAGCCCATGGAGGGCTCTGGCCTGCTTTAACACATCCTTCCATTCAGATCTCTCCTGGGCCTTTCGTCTCCACGCCCTAACCCCAAGCTGCTTCAGATCTGCTTCCACGTCATCTATCCATCGCATTCGGGGTCTGCCTTTGGGTCGCCTGCCTTTTGGTTTTTGCCTGTATACGATTTTCGCCCCTCTGTTGTCTGACATTCTTTCAAGGTGACCTGCCCAACGTAGTCTGTACTTTTTTATTTCGTTCACTATTGGTGGGTCTTCATATAATTGATATAACTCATGGTTAGTGCGTGTCCTTCACCCTGTTTCATCCTGTATGGCACCATAGATTTTCCTAAGGATTTTTCTTTCCCAAGACTAGCAGAGCAGGCAGAATAAAAGTAATCCACATCTTGGCACTTAGACTGAGAAGATATTTACTTTGAATTGTGTTGAAATAATCATCTTCTTTTTTGAAGTAATGTCTGTATTTGTATAAGATAGAACAAAAAGATTCCTTTTCAGACCTTGAGATTCGTGGGGAAGATGATGTAAAGGTCAACAGTTTCTTTGGCCCATGGTTAATGAGGATGTCTTGTGGCCAGCACAATGACAAACCGCCTTTACATATCCCCAACTTATGTCAGGTACCCTTTAAAGCTGGGTGCACTAAAGCTCCCAAAAGTAAAAAAGCTGAATCTTTATCAGGACACGAGCCCAGGATCCCTGGTTTGGAAGCCAATTGCTTTACCCCTCAACCACCATGCCTCACATTTTAAAAGATAAGGTGTTCCCTGGATGGACACTAAACATAAGGTACTAAGCTGATGATACTGAATGCATGAAGCGTAGGACGTAATCATCTTCTTTTTAATATCGTCATCGTCTATATTATATAAGATAAGAAGACAAAAAAGTTCCAAATATTCACAAAGAACTATAAATAAATTTAGCTGATGGGCCCTTTAAACTCCTTCTCTGAATTCAAACATAATCACATTTTCTATAAATTCAAAGATGGCCATCAAGTCCTAGATCTAGATCTATCATTGCTTTGAGAAAACAATTTCATTTGGGATTACTTTTGGATCGAACTTGGATAATGTTGTAATACATTATAAAAACAAGCTACTAACTAGAGGTCTAGGTCACTCACCTCTTGTTCTAATTTCAACATTCGATCGTTAAGTTCTTGCACAAGCAGCTGCATGTTTTGTTTGGAATGATCAGAACTGAAGACCCCAGTCATCTCAGATCTACTCTTGCCTAAATTATAGAATCAGTAAGTAAATAGATATTTAAAATTTATTATGTTGTTACGAATTGTGTGTTGTGCGCTCGTCTTATCTTATCTTATAAAATACAGACGTTACTTCAAAAAAAAAGGGAAGAATCAATTCAGTGTTTTGAGAGACACTCATCGAAATTGAGAAGATATCAAAGAAGAGGCGAGAACAGAGATAGAAATCATGAAGAGGCTAAATGAAGATTGTATCTTATCTTATATAATACAGACGTTACTTCAAAAAAAGAAGATGATTACGTCCTATGCGTCATGCATTTAGTCATGCATATTAACCAATGACTTAAATTCTGCCAAGTCACTGGTTTTCCAGGCTAGCTCAGGCAACCCATTCCATGCTCTAATAGCACTAGGGAAGAAGGAGTATTTGTACAAATTTGACCTAGCATATGGGACGAGGAATGTGCCTTTATCTTTGTGTCTTTCTGGGTATTTTATTAAATTTTATTTTTGTATTTGAAGATTATGGTTCAGTGTTTTATGTATAATTGCTACTTAACTTTTGAGTCTGCTGTCCTGAAGGCTTTCTAAATTTAGTGATTTTACTAAAGGTGTTACTCTAGTCAAATGTGAATATTCGTTTGTTATGAATCTCACTGCTCAACATAATGAAGAGTGTATCAGTGAAGAGACTAAATGAAGAGTGTATCAGTGAAGAGACTAAATGGAGATTGTATCAGTGAAGAGGCTAAATGGAGATTGTATCAGTGAAGAGACTAAATGGAGATTGTATCAGTGAAGAGGCTAAATGGAGATTGTATCAGTGAAGAGACTAAATGGAGATTGTATCAGTGAAGAGACTAAATGAAGATTGTATCAGTGAAGAGACTAAATGGAGATTGTATCAGTAAAGAGACTAAATGGAGATTGTATCAGTAAAGAGACTAAATGAAGAGTGTATCAGTGAAGAGACTAAATGAAGAGTGTATCAGTGAAGAGACTAAATGAAGAGTGTATCAGTGAAGAGACTAAATGAAGATTGTATCAGTGAAGAGACTAAATGAAGATTGTATCAGTGAAGAGACTAAATGAAGAGTGTATCAGTGAAGAGGCTAAATGAAGAGTGTATCAGTGAAGAGGCTAAATGAAGATTGTATCAGTGAAGAGACTAAATGAAGAGTGTATCAGTGAAGAGGCTAAATGAAGATTGTATCAGTGAAGAGACTAAATGAAGAGTGTATCAGTAAAGAGACTAAATGAAGATTGTATCAGTGAAGTTATTTCAATAGCGATATAAAAAAAAAAGTAAAGTTCCCCTTTCAGACCTTGTGGTCTAAGGGCAGACGATGTAAAGGTCATCTGTTTCTGTGGCCTACGATTAACAAGGGTGTTATGTGGCCTGCACAACGACCAACCGCCTTTACATTTCCCCAACTAATGTCAGGTACCCATTAGAGCTGGGTGGACTCAGAGGCACCCGAAGATCGTGAAATTATAAATCCCAGTCTTCACCAGGATTCGAACCCCGGTTCGGAAGCCAAGCGCTTTACCACTCAGCCACAGCGCCTCCGATAACGATATTTGAGAGTATTAATTACTGCTTCTTCAAGCTGAAATTTTCTCTCGCTTTGCTCAACTCAGTGCTTTCTCCCCCCCCCCCCCCTCTCTTGTTTCTTCAGTCCAAAAGTTGTTTCATGCAAACGTTTTGTGAACTAAAGTTAGCAGGCATTATCATAGAAGAGCGCTCTTAGAGCATGGAAGGTGTTGCCTGAGTCAGCCAGGAAAACCAACGACTTTGCAGAATTTACGTCATTGATAAACATGCATGACTAGATTGGCCTAAGGACACGCGTAGGACGTAGCCTAATAATCATTTTTTGAAGAAACGTCTGTATTCTATAAGTAACACAATGATGTTAAGCTATCCAAGTAGGATATGGCGAAAACAGCGGCATCGTATATGCTAGCCTACATGTGTATCATAATTATCATTGTTTTTAACACGTGACTGGCACAACAACTTTTTTATTAAAAGAGTTTGACATAGGCTTTAGCTTAGAAGTTAAACAGTTTGATATTGAGAGAAACAGCTTCATACATAGTCATGGGTCAAAGCGTAAGAAAGCCTTTGGTCAATAAATGGAAGACAAATGACTGACAACTGCCGTGTGTAGTACATGTTCTTGACGTTGGATCAAGACATGACTCAGAAAGGTGTTAGTGCTATATGCAGCTCCTTTCTGGTTGAAGTTGATCACAATCTCATTGTCGTGAACTCAAAAGATGGCCGTGAAATCTGATCTTCACTTTGAAAACCTATCGTATTATTTGTATTTCCTATGAGGTTTTCGCCTTTTTTTTCCCCCCTTTAGATACACTATGAACTGACCTCTTTGAAAACACAAGGACAGCTAAAGGCTCTAAGAAAATATCATGGGCTACTTCCCCCCCCCCCCATTTTTGGCTGTGGATGCCGAGCAAGGAAAGGGGCTCTTGGGGTTTGAGTGACAACACGGGATGTGTGGCTAAGTGTCCAAAATCACTTGGCTACGGCCTGGCCACTGTGATAGACATTTAGCACAGTGACACACTTTAGCTGACGGACTTTGAACGCGCCGTCACTGTGGTGGAGTTCATTTTGATTTCGTATTATTTTAGACAGTTGACACTGGGACTAGGGCGCGATAACATCAAGGAGCGACAGAGACTCGACTGTGGCCCGTTCTGCACTAAACTTTAGCAGACTTAAGCTAAATGATCAGCCTGGACTTTCACATGTAGATGTGATGGTGTTGTGTTACAAGCACTCTTCCTCTGCACTACGCCTGCACAAGATACCCAAAAACGTCGGCAGAGTAATGGAAGTCTTACAACCATATCTATACACAACACGTCCAATACACCACCTAACAAGGGGGCTCGAGTTCGAGTCCCGACTCAAGCAGAGTTTGTAAAATGTTTGACATGTTTCGGGTTTTCCTTCAGAGTTGAAGATAATTACTTCCTAGTCCAAACCTACCGCAGGACGACGGGGGATGGGAGCGGGCAGGGTTTGAGCACGGGACCATCGATAAATCTGAACGACAGTCCAGCGCGCAAACCGCACGACCAGGCAGCCAGGCAGTTGTGTTTGCTGAGTGCCAAAGACAGTACGGAAATATTCTCCCAGATACCTCCCTCCACTTATCTTATAAAATACAGACGTTACTTCAAAAAAAGAAGATGACTACGTCCTACGCATTATGCATTCAGTCATGCATATTAACCAACGACCTAAATTCTGCCTAGTCACTGGTTTTCCTGGCTGGCTCAGGCAACCCATTCCATGCTCTAATAGCACTAGGGAAGAAGGAGCATATGTAGGGCCTACACAAATTTGTCCTAGCATATGGGACGAGGAATGTGCCTTTGTCTTTCTGAATATTTGAGATTGGGACTTATCGTAAGCTATAAGTACATAAAGAGGAACAATATAAAATCAATTTAAAACAAGTAAAGCATAAAAAAAAATACTTAAAAAAAAAAAAGCTTATACGAGGTGTAATTGTATCAATTAGTTTGGATCAGCCATGTAATTAAATCTGTAATAGATCTAGACCAACAACAATAAAGTTGTGCGATTAGTAATATATTGTTACGACTCTCCTTCTATCCAGGCTCTCTTCAAACTGCACCACACTACACAACGAACTTAAAGAACCTCACAACTCAGGGCTCCAAAGTAACAGTAGCAGTTTAATTTCAAATACATCGCAATTGGCAACAACATTAACACCGTCTTTACAAAAACCTAGTCTTGCTCCGCCTGACTTCACACACCGTGCGGGTTCTCGCCTCGTACTGGTCACATTGCGAGGCAACGTGAAGTGAAGTCTTTCTGACCCACTCGCTCTTATATAGTGTCTCTACTGGCCTACTCGAACCTTCTTGACCACTCCAGTTGATCACTTTCGCCGTGACTTGCGTGCGTAATATTTACGACATTGGGTCCTTGCCGAACTGGCGTGTACTGTCACTGGTCACGGCTGACCGCTCGTCCTGCGCTGGACTGTGGCGATTTGGGTAGGCTAAAAACACACACAGCACTACCCCCATCTGTGTCACCACCAGGGTTACAACAATATTGACCTATTGTTTCTGTTCATTGTTATCGATACACTATGATCTTGTCACTTAACTGGACCAGTTAGGTAAATGGGTGGATTTTAGCGTCATTGGTTTAAAAAAAAAAACAACTTACAAAAAAAGCTGGGGGGGGGGGGGGGGGAACAACCTGCTAGAGAGGTACTTATGACTAGAGAAGATGGTATAGTTATATCTTGTTTATTGTGGGGTGTTAATCACATGGTCAAGTAGTAGACCTCAGAAATATTGTCGAAGACAGACGTGTCTTGTATTTAAGATGAAAGTATTATTAGCTTTATTATAACTGGACCAGTTGGGAAAATGGCTGGATTTTACCGCAATTGGTTTTTAAAAGAACTTACAAAAAAAAGGTGGGGGAGGGGGGAGCAACCTGCTAGAGAGGTACTTATGACTAGAGAAGATGGTATAGTTATATATTGTTTATTACAATGTCGAGCGGCGACCTATGAAGGGAAGTAATTAGCTTATACCACCGCTTCAGTCAAGTACAATTTCTTTCCCTTGTTCGCGATACCAAAACAAAAAATAATTCATGACCAATAGTTAATTAACTAATGGATCATTCTTTAAAATTAATTCTAGTGTTGTCAGGTAAAAGAGATAATTGCGCAGAATTTCAGCTTGAGCCGAGATTGGGAGAAATAACGTGTAGAAACTTTTGACCAGACAGACAAAGTGAGTTGATATAAGCTTTGTAAAAATTGGACAGACTCTAGAAGACAGTGTGAGAATCTGTTAGAATTCTTAGAAGAGATGTAGCATAGGACAGTGTGAGAATCTGTTAGAATTCTTAGAAGAGATGTAGCATAGGACAGTGTGAGAATCTGTTAGAATTCTTAGAAGAGATGTAGCATAGGACAGTGTGAGAATCTGTTAGAATTCTTAGAAGAGATGTAGCATAGGACAGTGTGAGAATCTGTTAGAATTCTTAGAAGAGATGTAGCATAGGACAGTGTGAGAATCTGTTAGAATTCTTAGAAGAGATGTAGCATAGGACAGTGTGAGAATCTGTTAGAATTCTTAGAAGAGATGTAGCATAGGACAGTGTGAGAACGTGTGGCATATGCTCTGTGTTTAATGGACCTCATTCACCAATCGTAAACAAACATTTAGTCACGTGATCTTATTGATAAAACAACGAAAAAAAACTGTCACGTGACAACCATCATGAATTAAACATGAGATCGTAAATTATATAGAAGAGATATAGCACCACGTGGCTAAATGTTTGTTTACGGTTGGTGAATGAGGTCCATTAGTGTGCTAAGGGAATACAGCTTTGTCAGTGCTCTTGACTTGACTGTCAGATGATATTGTCAGATGATATTGCCAGACGATATTGTCAGACGATATTGTAAGGTGATATTGTAAGGTGATATTGTCAGGTGATATTGTCAGGTGATATTGTCAGGTGATATTGTAAGATGATATTGTCAGATGATATTGTCAGATGATATTGTCAGATGATATTGTAAGATGATATTGTAAGATGATATTGTCAGACGATATTGTAAGATGATATTGTCAGATGATATTGTCAGGTGATATTGTCAGATGATATTGTCAGGTGATATTGTCAGATGATATTGTCAAATGATATTGTCAGATGATATTGTCAGATGATATTGTCAGATGATATTGTAAGATGATATTGTCAAATGATATTGTCAGACGATATTGTCAGATAATATTGTCAGGTGATATTGTCAGATGATATTGTCAGATGATATTGTCAGATGATATTGTCAGATGATATTGTTAGATGATATTGTCAGATGATATTGTCAGATGCAATTGTCAGATGCTATTGTCAGATGATATTGTCAGGTGATATTGTCAGATGCTATTGTCAGATGCTATTGTCAGATGCTATTGTCAGATGCTATTGTCAGATGCTATTGTCAGATGCTATTGTCAGATGCTATTGTCAGATGATATTGTCAGATGATATTGTCAGATGATATTGTCAGGTGATATTGTCAGGTGATATTGTCAGATGATATTGTCAGACGATATTGTCAGATGATATTGTAAGATGCTATTGTCAGATGCTATTGTCAGATGATATTGTCAGATGATATTGTCAGATGCTATTGTCAGATGCTATTGTCAGATGATATTGTCAGATGCTATTTTCAGATGATATTGTCAGATGATATTGTCAGATGCTATTGTCAGATGCTATTGTCAGATGCTATTGTCAGATGATATTGTCAGATGATATTGTCAGATGATATTGTAAGGTGATATTGTCAGACGATATTGTCAGATGATATTGTAAGATGCTATTGTCAGATGATATTGTCAGATGCTATTGTCAGATGCTATTGTCAGATGATATTGTCAGATGATATTGTCAGACGATATTGTCAGATGATATTGTAAGATGCTATTGTCAGATGCTATTGTCAGATGCTATTGTCAGATGATATTGTCAGATGATATTGTCAGATGCTATTGTCAGATGATATTGTCAGATGATATTGTCAGATGCTATTGTCAGATGATATTGTCAGGTGATATTGTCAGACGATATTGTCAGACGATATTGTCAGTCGATATTGTCAGGTGATATTGTAAGGTGATATTGTCAGACGATATTGTCAGATGATATTGTAAGATGATATTGCTCGAACATTTGTATTGCAACGTTATGAACTGTATCATAAGTGCCATTAGAGCATGGAATGGGTTGCCTGAATCAGCCAGGAAAACCAACGACTTAGCTGAGCTAAAGTCATTGGTAAACATGCATGACTAGATTGACACGTTTGTAATATCCAAAATAAGATATAGTCAACTAAGAGCGAACAGTGAAATACCTTGCTACATGCACACGCGATGGTCACTGTTGCGATCGGTGTCATTTTTAGCCAAGGGCTAAATAGTGTCGAGTAGCCAATAGTGTTGTAGTTATGACTTCAGTTCAGAACATTGGGTTTCAGAAGTTCAGAGGTCAGGGCAAAGAAAGCCTCTTAGAGTGAAACTGGTTCGTTTGTTGAGCGCCAAGCAGTTGCCGTAATCTTATTATAGCTTTTATATAGCGCTACTTTCATGCTTATAGCATGCTCAGAGCCGCTTTTGGTCCAATCTCATTTGTGGACCAGTGGGGGGGGGGGGGGAGGGAACAGTGGCCAGGAAAAAGAAGAAGAGGCAGACAGAAAAAGCGATGGGAGGACAACATTAAAGAATGGACGGGCCTGCCATTGAGAGAGGTTCTAAATAAGGCAAAAATAAAGGGAGGAATGGAGAAAGACGGTCGACAAATCTTGCCTGGTGCCCCAACGGTCCAACAGACTAAGGGATAGGTAAAGGTAAAAAAGGGGGGGGGGATATCTTGTTGGTTTTCCGTGCTGCTTTTAGGCGCTCAGTAAACACAACTCTGCCCGAGTCGAGTGTCGAACCTCGAGCCCCCTTCTAGGTAGCCAAGCCAAGTTCAAGCGCACTCGGCCTCTCGACCACGCTTCTTTGTATAACAGATTGTGGCGTGTGTGGCTATCTACCAAGGGGACTGAGTTCGACACTCGACTCGAGCAGAAATGTGTTTACTGAGCGCCTATAGGCAGCACGGAAAACCTTCTCCCAGATATCCCGGTCACATCATCATTTATAGCTATTGCGAATGTATTAGGTGGGAAGCACAAAGTACATGGTATATTCACGCTCATGAAGTTTCACACGAAAAACAAAGATCCACAGTTGAATTGTTGGGTAGTTAATCAATAAAGATTATTATTATTATTATTATTAATCACATAGTCAAGTAGTAGACCTCAGAAATATTGTTGAAGACCGACGTGCCTTGTATTTAAGATGAAAGTATTATTAGCTATGTGTTTGATGAATTCATTTGGATTACACAATTATTTTATGTGAAGCTTTCTACGCTATTTCTTAATGGCTGAAGTTGCCAGTATATCATGAATTATTACTTGTGTCAAATAGAACCATGTCTGCTACGTTTGTGTTTATTCTTCGATCCACATGTTGTGGTCATATAACTCAGTAGATTTATATAGTTCGTCCATCGTGGTTCGATGATGACCACTTTGTCATCCAGGGGGCTGAGGGCTTTGCACTGGGGTTTTATGCCTCCTCATGTGGCTGGTGAGATCTATGTGAGCCCGGAATGTGTTGGGGGGGGGGATGACAAGTGACTTGCGCTGGAATTTGGATTAAAGTGAGGAGGATTCGCGCAACACGTCGACTTCACTCTCTCGCCCTAAAGCCCGTCCTTTTCCGGAAGCAAGATTTGGTCAAGACGTCCGGGGACAAGTTTGGGTGCAGTGGATGACCAGAGACTTTCTGTGTGTCTTGTCCTGCTCTTGAGTACTCCACAGCACTGTGCTGGTACTTGCCATTCTGTCCGATTAGTCTAGTTTTGTGACGTTACGCACAGGCCGCCAAGTCCAGACTTCACATGCTAGGTTTGACAGAACCTCAGTGTACTGAGTGCCATGGACACGTCAGATACCCTCTACCTGGTTTAGCCGGCCAGTCAAAGCCGTTTCCGGGGTGTGGCCGCTGCGCATGCTACAGTAGATTTACATGGGGACCTACGCAACAAAAAATTCAGCGTGAAGAGGGACATTTAATGGACCTCATTCACCAATCGTAAACAAACAACATTTAGTCACGTGATCTTATTGATAAAACAACGAAAAAAAACTGTCACGTGACAACCATCATGAATTAAACATGAGATCGTAAATTATATAGAAGAGATAGAGCACCACGTGGCTAAATGTTGTTTGTTTACGATTGGTGAATGAGGTCCATTAACACACCGTGAGCATTCTAATAGTACCAGAAGAGGTGCTAGCATAACACAAAGAACCACATTCATTCAAGTAAAGCCTTACAACCTCCCCTCCCCTATTTAGTCCACACAGGATATTGGGCCGTAGCGCGCACAGCATGCTAAAAGCAAGAGAGTTTTCGCCATATTATGGTTTCGTTATATTATAGTTTCGCTATATTAAAGTTTCATTACATAATTAGTTTCGCTGTTTAAAAGCAATTCAATTTTTAGAATACCCTGCAATACTGATGCAAATGGAAACACTGCAGTCATACATTTTTAACACATAAACGCACACACGCACACACACAGTGTGACACACACATTCTCGCTCCATACACACACGTGTACACACAAAAAAAAAATCTACTTACTGGTAATGAGAACGTAAATGCTCAAGGTCAAGGCTGAGACGGAAATGATAAAAACAAGGACGACTGGGAGGGTGAAGGCCGCGCAGCATCTCTGGCGCTCTTTTGGAGAGACTTTCTTTGCCGGGGTGCCACGTGGCGCTCCGATGTCTAACTGGGTGTATGTATGCGGCAGAGTGGCCAGCCGTGGGTCAAAGTTCAAGGTGGGATCATTAAGAGTACTCGATACTGTCCTGAAAAAGACAAAACAAGTTAGTATCCTACATCAACTGTTATTGTTTTGTTTTTTTTTAAATCGAAGTCACGTGGTTGGACTGTTGGCATCGTGGCCGGCTATTAAAACACTGATATCAAACTGAAACAAGCCAAATATTTTTTTTTTTAATTGTTTTCTATTAAAATGGGAATAAATCTTGTAGTATTAAGAGATACGTATGTAATTCACCAGCTCTTTCCCTTATGTCTTATGTAATGTAAAGTAAAGTAAAGTTCACCTTTCAGACCTTGTAGTTTATAGGGCAGACGATGTAAAGGTCATCTGTTTCTGTGGCCTACGGTTAACGAGGGTGAAATGTGGCCAGCACAACGACTAACCGCATTACAGAAGCTTTTTTTTTTTTAAGACTGAGATGCACTGCATTCTCTTAGCATTGTATTTTGTTAAAAGAATGTCTTTCACCCATAATACACTACAGTGATAATACACAGAATCTAGATCTAGGACTAGCACTATTTAAGATCTTAAAACACAAGAGCTCAGACAGCTGAAATGACGGGATGTATCTTGTTGTTAATAAGTGTGGCACACTTCACAACGCAATAAATTGTACCTCAAAATTTTGGTTAAAAATTTAGGACAGAAAAGATTAAGCTACTTACCATAGACATAAATAAATATAGACTGGCCAATTAAAGAGTTTTATGAAACGAAAATTTGTGACTTGCAATTTTGTGTACTTTATTATAAAGCATTTATGAGCAGTATAAAAGTTAAGTATTCATATCTATACACACCTATATATATATTGTAAATAATAATAATAATAATAATAATAATCTTTATTATCCGTAAGGAAATGTATCTTACAATTTGTGCATTACACCAAACAAAAAACATTATAACTATAAGAAACCAAAGTGTACATTCACACCAGACTCACTCATAATTTACATGTGACAAATTTTATACCAGATTGTTCTTATTTAATGATTTGATTGCCAGGGGAACAAAAGAGTGTTTGTGTCTGTTTGTCTTTGCTATCGGTGTCTTGTATCTCTTTTGTGATGGTAAAATCACAAAGGGTTAGGGTGATTCTTTATTTCGAGGATCTTGTTAGCTTTTTTATAGATGTTTGTCTCAAACAACTGCCCAAATGGGGTTTGTTTTTTGCCAATGATTTTGCCAGCAGCATTTAGGATTCTATTAAGTTTATTTTTATTTTTAATGCTCAGATTGCCATACCAGGTAGTGATATTGAAACTTAAAATATTGCAGATGTGAGCGTGATAAAACATAGCCAAGGCCTTTTCGCTAACATTAAACGAGGACAGTTTTCTTAGTAGTCGTAGTTTTGTTTAATCTCTAAGAATGAAGATCATGCAACTTTTCATATTTCGGAAATCCGAATACAATAGATGTACATGTTTTCAAGTTACATGAAGTTACTTCCTTTTTCCAGTCTATATTTATTTATGTCTATGCATAGACATATATATATATAGACTGGACGATAAAGAACAAATTATTATCGGAAATATTTGGGAAAAGATCAGTTTGTAGATCCACATCACAAACCTATATATATTTGCCTATGTCTATGATTATAAAACAAAGACAAAATATTGGGAATATGGCAGTTTTGCACTTTTCAAAACAAAAGATCAAAGGTATATATTGGCTGAAATGTTAGTCCTAGAATTTATAGCTCAATCGCCGCCATTTTTTTTTTCACATAGATATAGTACATAAAACATATTGACTCCCCCCAAATAAAAATAACTTCCAGTCTATATTTATTTATGTCTATGTGTCTATGCTACTTACTCAGCAATAGAAGAATTGAGTATAGGTTCGTTGTCATCGTTATCGAGAGTATCTCGTCTGAAGGCATTTACTTCCGGTAATGGACGAGTTGTCGTTGCTCGCAAACAAGAACCATTACTCGAAATAGAATTGCTTGTAATCCTATTGAGGAAAAATGTTTTAAAAGAAAAAAAAAATGAAATGCAATTATATAATTAAATTAACTGTTTATGTCCACTAACATTTGTCAATTATAATAATGTGACATCTCTAAAGTAAAAGTTTCCCTTTCAGACCTTATGAAGGTCATCTGTTTCTAAGGCCCACGGTTAACGAGGGTATCATGTGGCCAGCACAACGACCAACCACCTCTACTTTTCCACAACTAATGTCAGGTAACCATTAGATTTGGGTGGACTCAGAGGCGTCCCAAAGTTCCCGAAATGAAAAAAATGATAGTCTTCACCATGATTCGAACCCCCTACCCCCAGTTCAGAAGCCAAGCGCTTTACCACTCGGCCACCGCGCCTCCATCTCTATTCTTGGTGAATAAAATGAAATGAAACATGATTGTCAAGTACTAACCCTTTCTTGCCTTCACTGGGCGGCTGTTTTTTGCTGTAGGTGTCTATGTCCTCGTAGTGTTGTTCCTGGTGGGTCGACAGTCGGGGGTTGGTTATAGAGCGTGGGGATTCCGAAGGTATGTTACTGATGGTCGTGCTGGTCGAGCCTCGTTCTGTGGTGCAGTCTACACCTGCAAGGAAGGAACTTTCAGTCTTAGATTCTACGACCTATCCACAAAATAATCTCCTCTTCCATTGGTCTTTATCAATGTCACGTGAGCAAAATTAGGAATTAAAAATAGCAATGTTTTAAAAAAAGATTCAATTACCTGAGTCAAACCGTGTAAATGGTGTCCTTGAACGTTGACCTCTAATTTGATTACTATCATCTGAACCGGTGGCTGTTTCATCAGTGGAGAAGCGAAAAAAAGATCCCGAGTAGTGCGGAGATTCGGTTGGGGTCAGATAGTTCGTGGGGTCGTTTTGATAATCCTCACTGTGTCCGTTAGCACAGGCAGCGCCCCCCTGGCAACTCTCCTGACCATTCGCGCGTTGATTGGTCCACAAAGTTTGAGGTTTGATCAAGCTCGCGCCACGGTAACGCTTCTCTTGGTCGTCTGCTAACAATTCCGAGTCGGTAAGTTGAACGTCTTTCTGCTTGGTGAAAACCCGAGGCTTCTTTGTGGGCATAGGTGGAATAGCACAGGGGCGTACTCCGTTGCCAGTGACGTGGCCTGCTGTATTGTTGGCCTCTAGGTATCCAACTGCATCCACTTCATCAAGGCTGTCCTGTTTTGGGTGGTCAGTGTCCATCATCAGAGGTACACGGCAATTTTCTTGGAAACTAGGTATAGAGCACTCTGACCCAGCGTCACTGTAACAAAAAGAAAAAAAATGTTACACACTTTCTTCAAGAAAAAAAAAAGCAAAATAAAAAAGAAATACTTAAAACAAACAACCAAAGCTTATAAAACGGAAAAACCTCACAATCTATCAACACTGCAAGATTTATCTCCCTTTTACTATATAAAACAACATTAATCAATAGCCACTAATTACTTAAATCATTTGTTTATTATTTGATTGATTCATGCATTGTCTTCGACAATGAATAATTGTGCGAAGTTTCAACTTGATCCGAGTCTATGGTAGAGATAAAATGTCTTTGATTCCACACAGAAGGGGGATAATTCGAGGTATTCGATCTGAATCTTATTTTCTGGACCAACTATATGAATTGTGTACCCGAAGCTAATCAAAGTTTCAAAATTACGGAATAATATCCCTTACTGTCCAAAAGTATAGAACATATATGGATTACCAAAAAAAACAACTTTACTACTGCTATTAAAATTTTCATTATAGATCTATATTTTCATGGAAATAAAATGCTATTTAAACAGCGGCCTCTGGTAGTCTCTTGCGCCTTCTGGTAGCCTCAAGAACTGTCATGTTATCGGAAAAGCTTAGTTGTCTACAATAAAATCAACAACACTAACAGAAAAAATACAATTTACAACACGGGTCCAGTGGTCAAGCTGGTAACTCAGGAGCAAGTGGCAACTAAACACGGTCTACACTCCTATAATCAAAATTACTTAAGGCTATGTGGGACACTTGACACCCTTTTTTTTTTTATTTGTTAATCAAATTACTCCAAACTTTAAATGTATACTCCCTATGAATAGCCATAAAAAAAATGTGGTTAAAAATGTTTTTCTTATAATGGTTGTCATGGCAACGGCCGCCATATTGGATTATTGTTTATCGTTTTTTAAATCGCTAAGGCTTTAAAACTATTTAAGCAGCTATTGCCAAACAAAAAATACACAATGTGTAGACCAATCATTCCAGAACATTTTCTTTGAAATTAGTTTTTAAATATAGTAAAAACTTTTTTTTTTAATATTTTTTTTTCTAACCTTGCTAAAGCTTTTCATTTTTAAAATATTTTATTGCAATTAAGACAAAATATTAATTGGAACTTTGAAAATGTAAGCAAGAAGTTGTTGTACGTGGTATAAGTAATAAGGCATGACAAGTTTGATTGAATTCTATACAGAACTAGTGAAGGACTAGTAAAAAATAGGAATAAAAATAGTATTTGGAGAAAATCGATAAAAACGAAACAAAATTGTAAAAAGAGACAGCTGTATATACCTTACAAAAAAAATATATATATTAAAAAATAAGTAATTATTTGCCAATCATGAAAATGATATTTTTATGTCCAGAATTGGTTATTTCCCCTTTATTAGACGTAATAATTAACCTCATCCCCCAATCGTAAACAAACAACATTTAGCCAAGTCATAATATTGACAAAACAATGAAAAATACGTATCACGCGACAGCCTTTATGGATTACATAATTTGTATAGAAGATATATAGAATCACGTGGCTAAATGTTGTTTGTTTACGATTGGTGAATGAAGTCCATTAAAATGGTGAATTGAAAGTACACAAGAAAACAGTTCACCTGACTTGTGTCGTCAATGTAAAGTGTGCACACAAAAAAGTGACGTAATAAAAATGAAAACCAACAGACCAAATTTAAATCAACAAATCAATCCATCGAAATACTGTCTCATCATCAGTGTAAATTATAAATCAAAGTTCTCTACTAACAAAGACAACATTTTATAACTTGTTCATTTCATTGCGACGGGAGACTTATATAGTTTAGGGCGCTAGGTTTTTTTGTAAAGCATCAGCTTGATTTATATAGATGAAGTCGCCTGCACAATACGATTGTCGTGAGCAAGAATGGATGATAAATATGGAAACGGGAAAATCCGGTAATACTAAATCTAGTGGCCACTATGATCATTGAGATATCTTAAGAATCTTAAGATACGGGTAATTTTTTTTGACCGAACGATCAAGGGCAACTATTTCCGGTATCTTACTAAATGAGATGAAAAGAAAAGATTCAATTTAAATTTGTCCACATTAAAAAGGAGAAAGCTATTTCATTAATATTATTAGATAAGAGAAGAGAAGAGAAAAGATAATTTGTATTGGTCCAAACAAATGGAGATTCCGTTTCACTACGGTTGACCACCTCAGCGTAACTACTGTAACAATACTATAACAATAACTATTACGTTGCATTGGAACAGTCCTTCAATGGACCTCATTCACCAATCGTAAACAAACAACATTTAGCACGTGGTGCTCTATCTCTTCTATATAATTTACGATCTAATGTTTAATTCATGATGGTTGTCACGTGACAGTTTTTTTTCGTTGTTTTATCAATAAGATCACGTGACTAAATGTTTGTTTACGATTGGTGAATGAGGTCCATTGGAGTGTCACTTCTATGAAGGCCCCTACCCCTCCAACTCTCCTTCTTTACCAATTGGGTCTAGTGAACTCTAGTGTTATTAACGGATGTCTGAAATTATTTTTTTCTGAAATAAAATTGCTCGCATTTCAACATGCCCCTTTTTGGCCAGTGTACTCTAGTATACGTTACGTTTAACTGGAACGGACCGCGCTAAATCACCCTCACAAACACACTTCTGGCATTTCTTCTCTATATTTAATCAATTAGACAATACATTCTTGATATCTAAAAGGAGATTTTATTTTTAGGTTAGGTATATGTGACTTCCATAGACATAAATAAATATAGACTGGCCGATTAAAGAGTTTTATGAAACGAAAATTTGTGAATTGCAATTTTGTGTACTTTATTATACAGCATTTATGAGCAGTATAAAAGTTAAGTATTCATATCTATTTCAGCCACACACCTATATATATTGTAAATAAGGAGGCAGTGTAGTTATTTAATCTCTAAGAATGAAGATCATGTAATTTTTCATTATTCGGAAATCCGACTACAATAGATGTACATGTTTTCAAGTTACATGAAGTTACTTCCTTCGGCCAGTCTATATTTATGTATGTCTATGGTCACTTCTCTCAACTTCTCTCCCTTGGTTAGGCCAACTCAGAAAATATTAAGAAACTGAAACAGACACAAAATAGAGCAGTGAGATTCATAACAAACGAATATTCACATTTGACTAGAGTAACACCTTTGGTAAAATCACTAAATTTAGAAAGCCTTCAGGACAGAAGACTCAAAAGTAAAGTAGAAATTATGCATAAAACACTGAACCATAATCTTCAAATACAAAAATAAAATTTAATAAAATACTCAGAAAGACTCAAAGATAAAGGCAAATCTTTCATTCCTCATATGCTAGGACAAATTTGTACAAATGCTCTTTCTTCCCTAGTGCTATTAAAGCATGGAATGGGTTGCCTGAGCTAGCCAGGAAAATCAGTGACTTGGCAGAATTTAAGTCTTTGGTTAATATGCATGACGCGTAGGACGTAATCATCTTTTTTTTTTTGAAGTAACGTCTGTATCATATAAGATAAGATATTGAAAGTGAATCAAGATCTAACCAATCGTATCGCTTCATTCTTACAGTGGATAGATCCACATGGAGAGAGAGAGAGCATAAAGGAAGGGTCTCGGATTGCAGATGTCATACACAACAGCAGCAGAAAGAAGGGTGAAAATGCAACGGTGCCTGGTGATTACATATGACCAACCTGCGACTGAAACTGTGTATCAAGGATTGGCCTCTTTAGTCACACAAGAAGTTGCAAAGGGAAAAGATCGTCTCTCGAGACGTAAAATGCCACAGAATGTTAGACTTAGATACGGCCTAATCTACTCAAGTCTACTGATATGGTATAGTTATATATAAATATTGATCTAAAGGCATTAGGATAGCCAACTCGAGAAAAAAACAACACTTTTATCTACACCCTTTCCTGTCCCAAAAAGTGAATAGATCGTGTGTCTGCCTGATTCTAGCTAACTGGTCAGTGTATCTTATCTTATATAATACAGACGTTACTTCAAAAAAGAAGATGATTACGTCCTACGCGTCATGCATTTGTCAGTGTATCTTATCTTATTTTATCTTATATAATACAGACGTTACTTCAAAAAAAGAAGATGATTACGTCCTACGCGTCATGCATTTAGTCATGCATGTGTAAGGCTAGTCTAGGCTACGTGTAGTCGGTCATAACAAGACAACCAAAAGATAATGTTCGTTATGTGTTGAGTGGTCAGACGAGAAAATACACACTTCCATGGTTAGTCAAGCATGTATTTTTCCCTTACAAAATCCAGATCTAGCTGCACAGACCTACATCTATTTCTCTTACGAGATAGTAAAAAAAAAACCTATGCTATATGGTTTTCTGTTATACAGTAAGTCAATAGATTAAATGAATAGGTTTGTGTGACGTCACATAGAAACACGTGAAAATCTGACCATTTTGGGTGCGCAGAAAAACTACGTCAGAAAAACATTAATTACTAAGTTATTATGGAAAAGAAAAGAAAAATATATTCATTTTCTGTAAATCAAAACACATATTATATTAAAAATTGTCAAAACCATTGGAGTTTCCATTTTAAAAACAGAAGTGTGAAAATAAAAGTTGAGCTCGCTCTGTTTTAGTTACTTTCTCTTTTTTGTTCCCTCTCTTTTTTGTCTCAGTAAAACTTTTTTTTAGAAAAGAGTAGTATTTTCTAAGAAGTTAAAAAAAAAACAACCCAGAAATATTCAAAATCGATGATCGACGAAAGAACTTAAATCTAGTGAGAAAATACCCAGCATCGGTTGCATAGAACACCAGGATATCCTCAAAGTTTTTGTTCAGTAAACTAACATTAAATTTGGGAAACCATTTTATGATGATGTTACTGTATCCTGTATTGCAAACATTTACCCATTGTATTCAAAAGGCTCTTAAAGTCATTGAGTTCTTGAAGCATCTATACCATCCTCAACAAGGCGCATGCGCTGGCTTGGTCATGTCCGCCGGATGATAGACAATCGTAACTCGAAAGCCAGTCTGTACGGACAACTCGCGACTGGCACAGGAAAAAAAACCGTCGACCCCCCCATCTCCGATAGATGTCATAAAACGGGACCCTCCCAAAGCAGTGGGCATTGCTGTTGACCACATGGCCGTTGAGAGAGATGGTGACCCAAGAAAGCGAAAAAGTATCGGCCTCAGCTCTGGGACAAAAACGTGCCAAAGGCCGGCTCCTCTTCGGCCATAGCGAGGGCCACCATAACCTGCAATACGTGTGGACGGGAGTGTCTCTCCAGAATAAGGCTCCACAGCCACACGGAACAGCGATGAGCCAGAGTCGTTCTGTCAAGAACGTAAAACATTGGAACATAAGATACAGGAACATAAAACAGAGGAACATAAAACATAAGAATATACAACATAGGAACATAAGACATAGAAACATAAGACATAGGAACATAAGACATAGGAACATAAGACATAGGAACATAAGACATAGGAACATAAAACATAGGAACATAAAACATAGGAACATAAGACATAGGAACATAAGACATAGGAACATAAGACATAGGAACATAAAACATAGGAACATAAGACATAGGAACATAAAACATAGGAACATAAGACATAGGAACATAAGACATAGGAACATAAGACATAGGAACATAAGACATAGGAACATAAGGCATATGAACATAAGACATAGGAACATAAGACATAGGAACATAAGACATAGGAACATAAGACATAGGAACATAAGACATAGGACATAAGACATAGGGACATAAGACATAGGAACATAAGACATAGGAACAGAAAACATAGGAACATAAGACATAAGAACATAAGACATAGGAACATAAGACATTGGAACATAAGACATAGGAACATAAGACATAGGACATAAGACATAGGGACATAAGACATAGGAACATAAGACATAGGAACATAAGACATAGGAACATAAGACATAGGCACATAAGACATAGGAACATAAGACATAAGAACATAAGACATAGGAACAGAAAACATAGGAACATAAGACATAGGAACATAAGACATAGGAACATAAGACATAGGGACATAAGACATAGGAACATAAGACATAGGGACATAAGACATAGGGACATAAGACATAGGAACATAAGACATAAGAACATAAGACATAGGAACATAAGACATAGGAACATAAGACATAGGAACATAAGACATAGGAACATAAGACATAGGGACATAAGACATAGGGACATAAGACATAGGAACATAAGACATAACAACATAAAACATAACAACACAAAACATAACAACATAAAACATAAGAACATAAAACATAACAACATAAAACATAACAACATAAAACATAACAACATAAAACATAAGAACATAAACATAACAACATAAAACATAACAACATAAAACATAACAACATAAAACATAAAACATAACAACATAAAACATAACAACACAAAACAAGTAACAAAAAAAAGTTTTCTATAAAGACAATTTCTCCTTTATGAAGCAGACGACAACTAGACAGTCAGTATAGAGACGCACCCACTTATTAAACTTTGAGAGTGACTTTTTGTGACGTTACAGATTATTCTGCATTAAACTTTATTCAAGTATCTAACTTACTCCCTACATCTTGTTAATGTGTAGGTCTTGTTCATAAGTAGCTCTAAACGCATCTAATACACCCGTACAAGAAACGCAAACATCTTCTGAGTAATCTGTCCAAGTCAGCCAGCTATCATACAACTGCAAGATCAAGGCCTCTCACGTGACTATTAGTAAGAGCGACTATTTTGCTCTAAATAACTAAATGAATGATAGATTTGAAAAAAAAATTAACCCCGCCCCGATCCCCCCCTCCTACAAAAAATTCTGGTTAAACATCTATTACCATAGCCAAAGACATCACAAAATGAAAATGGAGCTGGATAGGACACACCCTGCGAAAACCAGCTACCAATGTTGCAAGGCAGGCGCTTGACTGGAACCCACAAGGAAAGAGGAAAGTGGGCAGACCCAAGCAAACCTGGAAGAGGTCAGTCGTCAGTGAAGCTGAGGGTACTGGAATGACATGGGAGCAGATGAAGAAAGCTGCTCAGAACCGAGTTCGGTGGAGAGGTGTGGTTGCGGCCCTATGCTCCACTGGGAGTGCACAGGATTAAGAATCTATTATACATTCTAATGAGAGGCATATAGATATATATATTTATAGCTTTTCTATAGCGCTACTTTCATGCTTATAGCAAGCTCAGAGCGCTTTGGTCCAATCTCATTTGTGGACCAGTGTGGGGGAGGGGGGTATCTAGGAGTTGGTTTTCCGTGCTGCCTTTAGGCGCTCAGTAAACACAACTCTGCCCGAGACGATGGGCTAAATGTTTCTGTAGGTCTATTTCTTTATTAACCTCTTTAATGAAGATATGCGGTAATGTATACTATTACCAACTAACAGAAATTAGAATCAAGGGAAAAACAACAACACACAAACACTCACACAACTCTGAAAAACAAGACAATTAGAGAGAGAGATGTCGATGTTGATACAAATGTTGATGTCGATGTTGATGCAAATGTTGAGGCAGATATTGAAGTTAATGCTGATCTTATCTTATCTTATATAACACAGACGTTACTTCAAAAAAGCAGATGATTACATCCTACGCGTCATGCATTTAGTCATGCATATTAACCACTGACTTAAATTCAGCCAAGTCACTGGTTTTCCTGGCTAGCTCAGGCAACCCATTCCATGCTCTAATAGCACTAGGGAAGAAGGAGCTCTTGTACAAATTTGTCCTAGCATATGGGACGAGGGATGTGCCTTTATTTTTGTGTCTTTCTGAGTATTTTATAAGATTTTGTTTTTGTATTTGAAGATTATGGTTCAGTGTTTTATGTATTGCTACTTTACTTTTCAGTCTTCTGTCCTGAAGGCTTTCTAAATTTAGTGATTTTACTAAAGGTGTTATTCTAGTCAAATGTGAATATTCGTTTGTTATGAGTCTCACTGCTCTATTTTGTCTGTTCCAGTTTCTTAATGTTTTCTTGAGTTGAGGGGGTCCCCAAACGGAGGATGCATATTCTATTATTGGCCTAACCAAGGTTAAATAACATTTTAGTTTTATGTTCTTATTTGATTTATAGAAATTTCTTTTAACAAACCCTAATGCTTTGTTTGATTTTTTTGTAGTTTCATCAACATGTGGATTCCATGAGACAGTTTTTCATTTATTATTATTATGATGTCGACGTAGGCTAGTGTGGTCAATAAACTAATGCAGAAAGACCCCACAAAATTAAGAGATGTCATGTAGCACTATTAAAGAGAACGTTTTTCATTGGCTACATGTGGCTACCAGCAAGCAACAATTTGTTGTGAAGAAAAAAAACAACAACCTTTCAATTAGTGAAGCTGTGAATAATAAGAAAATAATTTATAAAAAGAAAAAAAAGCCCACAAAAACAAAGCTTATCCAAAAAGGAATGACCTCATAATCACAGCAATACTTTTCAAATACTGCATGAATAAGCTCCCTTTTTATATAAATACAATTAATTAATTGCCTCTAATTGATTAAATATTTTTTTACTGATTCATGTATGATCATCGACTATGAATAATTATGCAAAAAATTTTAACTTGATCCGAGGATGGGGGCTGGAGAAATAACATCCAACGTGTTAAAAAAAATGTGTACCAAAACAAAAACAGTGGAAAAGACTGTCTTCCAGTGGGCTACCAGTAGGTTACCCAGTTTGTTTAGATCTAGATCTTTGGTCTACTTTTGAGTGTGCATCTGTCAGCTGTCTTCACCAGACGTCAAGCTGAAACTAAACCATTCCCTGCAATACTAACCCTAACCCTAACACTGTAAATTATTAATTTAAACCCTTATATTTACACTTTCCAAAACAATATTGAATATAAGAGATTACCAGCAGCCTAGCAAGGTGGGGAGGCCCATGATCAGGTGTACGTTAGGCCCCGTCTGGCAAGTTGAGTAAATAAAGCCAAAATGAGTCACAGTGTATCTAAGTACACTTCTAAGAACACGACGCATGAGTCAGACAATACTTAGACTAAGACTGATTGATCCTTGTTGAAAAATGGTTGTGATTGCAATGACTCTTTTTTTTTAATATTTACTCTTTTTACCAGACAGACAGACAGACAGACAAAATGAGTTGATATAAACAAAAAAGTAAAGCCCCCCTCTCAGACCTTGTGGTCTATAGGGCAGATGATGTAAAGGACATCTGATTCTGTGGCCTACGGTTTACGAGGGTGTTATACTTTCCCCAACTAATGTCAGGTACCCATTAGAGCTGGGTGGACTCAGAGGCGCACAAGGATCCCGAAATTAAAAATCCCAGTCTTCACCACGATTCGAACCCCGGGACCCCCCCCCCCCCCCCCGGTTCGGAAGCCAAGCGCTTTACCACTCAGCCACAGCGATTTATAGTGTATATTATACTTCTACTCTATGAGTTAAAACAGTGAAAACAATTGTGTAACTAACAAGCGGTAATGAAGGAGAATTGATATAAAGTTCAACTGTCATGCATTGAGATGTTAAAAATGGAGCTCATTTCTCTGTTCTTTAGTTGGTAACAGATAGTCTCACTCTTGCGTCCTTGATATTGTTTAGTTTATCTGAAAATCTCCACTACAGTCCTATAAAGTAATAAGTCAGGAAAGCATTAAGAAACTGGAACAGACACAAAATAGAGCAGAGAAATTATTAACAAGCGAATATTCACATTTGACTAGAGAAACACCTTTAGTAAAAATCAGTAAATTTAAAAAGCCTTCAGGAGAGAAGACTTAAAAGCAAAGTAGAAATTATACATAAAACACTGAACTATAATCTTCAAAAACAAAACCTAATAAAATGCTCAGAAAGACACAAAGATAAAGGCACATTCCTCGTTCCATATGCTAGGACATATATGTACTAGTGGCAGAGTTTAAGCCATTGGTTAACATGCATGACTAGATGCATGACGCGTAGGACGTAATCATCTTCTTTTTTGAAGTAACGTCTGTATTTTATAAGATAAGATAAGGAATTTTAGTATCTTTCTTTTCTAGCCTTGCAATGCGACGATTGACATAATAATGTGGTGGTTGTCTTCTAAGATGTTTACGATTTTGCTGAGACACCGTTGTTAAAAAAGTAAATTATTGTAGGGTTGAGCTTTTATTAGTGGCGCAGTAGTCTAAATGACACGTTACCCTGCCAACAGGTGTTAGCATAAGTTGACAGATTTTGACATGAAGAACTGCAATGTAGAACTGTAACACAGCATTACATCCATTATTGTTGAGGCTGTTACATAAACAGGAATCTAAATTTTCCTGCATGAGGGTATACCACTACCGAACTTCATTTTACTGTCAATTTAAAAGATTAATTTATGTATCTCAACTAGTAAATACATGTCGTAATATTAAAGAAAGAAAGATTAAACAAAAAACAAACATGATTAATGCAGTAGGGCGACACTGCTATCACATTTTTATTACAAAATATTACTATTATTATTATTATTTTTTTTTTAAAGAATCTTACACGTTATAATTTAATGAAACGCTATATCGACAATTTTAAAGTTACCTCCCCTTGGCAGATTTTATACTTCAATAATAACGACATCTATTTGTTAATTTATTCTTTTGATAAATATAGGCTACCAGAAAATGAATAAATATAAAATGGGTTTAAGCAACATTATATAACAATTGGAAATATTTTAATACTTAGTCAACCTATTTCTATGTTTTTCCCTGTCAACTTATTTCTATGTTTTTCCCTGTCAACTTATTTCTATGTTTTTCCCTGTCAACTTATTTCTATGTTTTTCCCTGTCAACTTATTTCTATGTTTTTCCCTGTCAACTTATTTCTATGTTTTTCCCTGTCAACTTATTTCTATGTTTTTCCCTGTCAACTTATTTCTATGTTTTTCCCTGTCAACTTATTTCTATGTTTTTTCCTGTCAACCTATTTCAATGTTTTTTTTCACTTACAAAAAGCCAGTTTGGGCTACTATTGGTTGGAGTCCAGGCGCAACGAACCCTTTCGCCCCATGGTTGATACGCCACTGCAGAAGACATGCATCTGGAGCATCTTCTTCTTCATCGTTCTCATTGTTATGTTGGAGTGTTCATATGACTAGACCAATACATGAGATGAACTGCGCAGTGGTTTCCAAATCAGGGAGCTCTCCATATAGCTTTCTTTCTATTGGGGTGATTTGGGGCCAATGTCTTATACGGGCCTCTTGGTAAAGAGAGCAGTTTTGGAGGACGTGGTCGGCATTCTCTGGTGATACTCCCCATGGGCAGATTTCACTGGTTCCAATTTTGAGCTTCCGCAACATGTGTTGTCGCATTCTGTTGAGTCCGGTATCTGGAGCATCGATTTGAAAGAGATGTAGGTTGTATGCTATTTTTGGGAATATGCATACACTATTAGAGATCCCTAAACTTTAAAATATAGACGCTAAATAGAGCTTTTAGAGGTAGCCTCATTTAATATCATTAGTAATATCAACTCTGTAATAATCTTATATGCTTGCGAATCTTAGACGCTGAGTGCATAAAATACAGAAGACGATCCTAGAAATGGAATTGAGATGCTACAGGTATCACATACAAAGACCGCATCACAGACGAAGAGATTAGAGACAGGGTTAGTTCAGCGATCGGACCCCACGATGACCTGATAACTGATGTCAAAAAAAAACAACAACAACCGCAAACAAAAGCTCTACGGACATATCACAAAATCCTCAGGGCTAGCAAAAACTTTTCTTCAGGGAACAGTACTTGGAGAAATGTTGTTGACAGACAGATAGCTGGCAAGACAACATAAAAGAATGGACAGGCCTCTGATTGGTTGGGTTTTCGGCACATCGACTCAATTCAGGCCATGTCATGCCTATAATCCCTCAAGGGTTACTTCCCCTATCTAGGTCAAGTGTTATACAGAACTGAGGTATTAAAAATAAGGTCAACTCACAACTTAAATAGTAAAAATTATAATAACCTAATAAAAATCTGTTGTAAATATGTATATAATAATAAGTACTTTGCCCGATCTCAACTCAAATGTTAGTAGTCAAGCCCACCTCCCAGATAAAGCCCAGTATTTTCCCAACATAGTCAAACAGTGTTTTGAGGTTGTCTGTTACGATTGAAAGAGACAGGGCCGGTCTTAACGATTGCGGGGCCCTATGCGAAACGGATTGCGCTGGGCCCAGTCTGGGTAGAGATAAGCATAACATTCAAAATTAAGATTTTGTATTAGAAAATACATTCGTTTTTACAATATGTTTTGAAACGAAAGCTGGCAAAGCCGTGCGTACGATTGGCACCCCAAAATGACATGAGATTTTTATGATTTTTAAAGAGATTTTAATAATTTTAATAACTTAAGGAGATTCCCATGACTTATTCGAATATTTTACAATAAGTTATAATGGCTTATATACAGTTATAATGGTCTCACTTAATAACTTATACCTAAAAATTAGCGCGGGGCCTATGAAAGTGCGGGGCCCACTGCGGTCGCATAGGTTGCAGTGGCCTAAGACCGGCCCTGGAAAGAGATTCTATCTGTAATAGACACCAAAACAACATGAGCTTCAATAAACACAATGATTTTAGTCTTTTTTTATGTTCTTTACTCAAGCCACTTGTGCCTAAATTCTGCCGATGTGCCTAAAATCAAAAATCAAATCAAATCAATCAAATCTAAAACTCACCTCCTTTTACACACAGTCCTGACACACTGCTGTTCACTCAACCATGTACACTCAAGGTCCACTGGTCATTTCATACACAGGCACACACACTGCACTACCAGCCACGCAAAACACATACACTTACTATCACACTATCAAAGACAAAACACAGAGGTGAATGGAGAAAGACGGTCAACAATGCTGTGCCGTGCCCCAAAGGTTCAGAAGATTGAGGGATAGGTGAAAGTTGTGGTGGTGCCTATTTGTCTAACAAGGTGAAGGAATATCTCACAAAACGTAGGGTCACTTCACGGAAGACTCAGGAGTAAATTAAAAGTACGAAACTAATCCCAAACTTACAAATAGAAAACCTTATAAAATATACAGAATGACACACACTGAGATTAAGACATTTGTAGGAGAAATTTATATCAGCGCTCTATTTTATTCAGATACTGCAACAAACATTAAACTATATAATGTCAAGGACGCTAAATAATACGTCAATGTTGCCAACTAAAAAAAAAGAACTTAAACATAATAACGTGAAGTACTTAAAAGTGCTCAAAAATTATCACATACCTATCAAAATGTAAAACTTATCAACACGGACGTCTCGAAAGGCAATGGATGCGCCCAAATGAGTCACTGGTTCTGGCTTCCGCTTTGCAGCAGCACCAGAGTTTCCTCTCCGGGGGGGCGCATTCCTGGGCCTTAGATAAAGGCCCATGCGTCGTGATCCCTCTCTCGACCTTGCTGATGTGATCCAAAGGAACGCATCGCGTTACATTTGGCACCAACTCAGTTGCAGAAGCTGCCGGAGGGAATCTCATAGCTGATACTCCCAACGCCTAAGGGACTTCACTCCTGCTTTCTCCTCGAGGTTGTCTCCTGAAGCCTCAGTATCGCAAGGCAGCGGGGGGTTTGAAGTCAGAGTACCCCTCTCCTAGATGAACTGCCTTACTAGGCTGACGAGCTCCATCTGCCCGAAGCTCCCGGTTTTGTGGCGCCAGGTATCCGCCTTCACCCCTTCACCTGTTAGTAAGAGCAGTTTCGCCGGGCCTAATATCTAAGCCACACGAGCAGGCCAGGTGCTGGACTTAGTTGTCAGAGGCTATTTGAGACGCATGCCATTTGGAATATCTTATAGACAATGGGAGCTTAACCCCATCGACACCCCTGGCCATGACAACCTTTGAAACTTTATTTAGTACACATGATACACCAAAAAAAAAACCCAAAAAAACTCATTGAGACTAAGACAAAGACTGCATTATTGATCCTTACAGAAATTGGTTGTGATTACAAGGACTCTTTTCTCATATAAAGACAACACAACAGAAAAATACACATAAATACAACAGACACAACATAAAGAGTTCATTCAGCGACTACGCACAGGTATCTTGGTGCATTTCATGTTCCCTGATCAACGAGTGGCGGTGATAGAGTCTGACCGAGTGAGGCACGGACGAGTTTTTGTACCGCTCCGTTCTAGTTTTGATTGACAGCAGTCGCCCACTTCGCGACGACCTGACGTAGTTCTGATGGAGCTAAAGCTGTTCATAGTTTGTTTTTTTTACCACCATAGATCAAAATTCACGTTCACATTCAAAGACCGCATCACAAACCAAGAAATCAGAGACAGGGTTACTGCAGCGATCGGAGCCCATGACGACCTGCTAACTATTGTAAAAAGACGAAAGCTTAAAACCTTTGGCCACATTACAAGATCTACGGGGCTCGCAAATACCTTCCTTCAGGGAACAGTACCAGGGAAAAGAAGAAGAGGCAGACAGAAAAAGCGATGGGAGGACAACATTAAAGAATGGACGGGCCTGCAATTGAGAAAGGTTCTAAACAATGCAAAAAAAGGGAGGAATGGAGAAAGACTGTCGACAAATCTTGCCTGGTGCCCCAACGGTCCAACAGACTAAGGGATAGGTAAAGGTAAAGGTAAAAAAAAAAGATCAAAATATCTAATTAGAGCATGAAATGGGTTGCCTGAATCAGCCACGAAAACCAACGACTTAGCAGAGTTAAATTCTTCAATTAACATGCATGACTAAGCATAGGACGTCACATTTTTTAAAAAATAAACATATCAGGAAACAGCTCGCGTCCATCCATAACTTATAAAGTAAAGTTCCCCTTGCGATTTATAGGGTAAGGTCGTCTGTTATTGTAACCCACGGTTAACGAGGCTGTCAAGTGGCCAGCACAACGACCAACCGCCTTTACTTACTAATGGCAGACCCTCCTCTCTTTTAGCCCACTTTCACAGAGATGAACTCCTAGGTGGAAGACCCCTAGATCTAGCATTATAAAGTAGATGCCGCGTGGCGAGGTGAAGTGGCAATGGATGTTGTCGCACTATAGTTTTAAATAATTAATAATAATTTTATTCAAAGATTCATATTTATGGAATCTATTTTTAAAAAATCTGGACAATGTATTGAATATTATACTGACCTCATTTGAACATATTCCTGACTTCTGCTAGCATTAGATGATGTCATAGAGATGTAATCCATTTGTTGCAGTCAACACAGAAAACTAATATTTACATCTGCCCAGTCAAGCAGTGTACAACGTCACCAGACAGGTCAGAGGTCACACAATCATCCATTGCTTTTGTTGCAGAGACGATTTAAGTGTCAAGTGCTGACAATTGTGATGATTTTTCATAGTCATATTTCTAATACATTTGCAATCTTTTCACACAGTATTTTTTTGTCTTTAATCAGTTTGGTCATTTAAAAAAATTGATATAATTAAATATATTTTTTTTTTTAAATTTTGTAACAGAATTTTAAGCTAATAAATCCACGAGAAATTTTTTTTTGAAATTCAAAGTTTACTCGTGTATAAAATCATTTTCATTAAACCATTGTGGTAAAAAATATAAACTTTTATGAAATATACACAAGAAAATAAACTAGAATTAAATTTAGAAATAGGATCTATTTCTTGACGCGCACTATGCGACACCACAGTGTGTACTGAGAAGATTTACAATCTACCAGGATCTACTGTTGATAACACAGGTAGACATCTAAGTTTCTATTTCATTTTTATCATGTTTGTAGATATGTGTGTGTAGGAGTGCCTATGTGTGTCAGGGCCGGATTTTACCACACTGTACATTTGTGAAAACTGCTCAGGGACACACCCTTAAACAGGGCCATCACATTTTTTTTAAAAATGTAAAATTTTTAACAAAAAAATACATTTTCACTATAGAAAATTTCTGGAAATGGGATTAAATTTAGAATTACTCGATTTCTTTAAATTTAGAAGTACTCGATTTCTTTAAATTTACAAGTACTCTATTTCTTTAAATTTACAAGTACTCGATTTCTTTAAATTTAGAAGTAATCGATTTCTTCCTTCTCAGACATGACGTGCTTTCATGTTTATTAATATTGTTATGTTTATTGAAGCTTGAAGAAGCCCTGTACAAAAATCGTGCGGTTTGCGCTCTGGACTGTCGTTCGGATTTATCGACGGTCAAGGGTTCAAACCCTGCCCGCTCCCATCCCCCGTCGTCCTGCGGGAGGTTTGGACTAGGAAGTAAACTATCTTCAACTCTGAAGGAACATCCGAAACATGTAAAACATTTTTAACGTAAAACATAAATCCTGCTCAGGGCCTCTAGTTAATATAATCCGGCACTGCCTTGTGTATCAACTTCTTAAAGTGTCGCTGGAAAGTATATATTTTGTTGTAAACTTCTTACAGTGTTCTGGAAAGTATATCGTGTGGGAAATGGAATCGTCACTTCCTCACAATCGTATTCTACGAATCTCGAGCTACATGACTCGTCATAAACATAAACCCCTGGCATGCTACCCTGCCTCATAGTGGCGCCCGGGTAAGAGGAAACGATTAGGCTAAAGGGTAGCAAAACAAGACTCCCGTGGGGGTGCCTAAGGGGGTGCGAGAGCATCCTCATTGCACTGTGCGGAGTTGTAAAAAAAAAAGGTCCAACAACCTTGTCACAATCCAGGCGCTGTTCCTCAAGGGGCTTTTACATAAATGGCGTGTCCCGCACAGTTAGCCTGGCATAGAAAAGGAAAGTGGCGGGGGTCTTAGTGTATGCGGTCTCTTGCCGCGAGTCTGACCCACCCGTCAGACAGAACAGTGTAGACTGTTCTCATTCAGGCCGGTGAGAGGGAACTCTTGTTCACTTTTGCTGGCCTAGAGTTCCAAGAGCCGAGGGCTCAACTCTACCTGACAGTTGAAGAAGAAGTATCATAAACAATGTATTTCGGCTCCCATTGAGTTGACTATTCAACAAGGACGGATGTGTGGCTGTCAGCTGTCACGGAAGCCGTTGCACTGTGCTTGGGGGGTGGAGTGGGTAACGGAGTAAAGGAATGGCCAGATAATAGCCCAAAACTCTTCTTAATCATCGCCAAAGTTTTTATTTTTGTATTACAGTTTTACCCTCTTCGCCCCACGTTAAATAAAAATATAAAATTAAAATATAAATACGAAAAATCAGCCTCTAGTCATATATTAAGCATGCTAGTCATTATCAACCTATCGCAGTGTTAACCCAAATAGTGTTAAATAGAAATAAACTGAACAGACATTAGTCTACTTTTGAAACATACATAACAATAGCAGGCCTACATCTTTTTTTTTTTTTCACAGACCTAAGTAACCCAACTCAAAATAGCCCAGATAAACTGCAAGGAGTGTCTAGTATCTACTACAACGCCCACAAGTTGTTGATCACAAACTGAAACAATTAGTCTCTGTTATCTACATGTCCAAATCGCGTGTTTTCTTTATCAAGCACTGGTACTGATAAACTCATCGGATGTTTCTTCGTGGAAGTTTATAGTCACTATCCATGATAGATTCTTATAAATCAAGCCTTCATATGAGCTTGACCAATGAGTCAAACGCTGAACATTACTTTACAAATACAAAAGCAAAATTTAATAAAATACTCAGAAAGACACAAAGATAAAGGCACATTCCTCGTCCCATATGCCGGGACAAATTTGTACAAATACTCCTTCTTCCCTAGTGCTATTAGAGCATGGAATGGGTTGCCTGAGCCAGCCAAGAAAACAAGTGACTTGGCAGAATTTAAGCCATTGGTTAATGTGCATGACTAAATGCATGACGCGTAGGACGTAATCATCTTTTTTGAAGTAACGTCTTTATTATTTAAGATAAGATAATGAGTCGTCTGCTTTGTTGATATGGTGATTGTAAACTTGACCCCGTAAAGTTAAAACGAGGCTAGAGGCTAAGATATGAACTCTAGTTTCACGTAGTGACCCAGCGATTCTCAACCTTTTATGCTCGGCGACCCCTTTTTACAATTCCCCACTCTACCGCGACCCCCCCCCCCACACACACACATACAGCAATAGAAGAAAAGACAAAAACAATCCATATTTTTGATGGTCTTAGGGCGACCCCTGGCAAATCGTCAATCGACCCCCCAAGGGGGTCGCGAACCATAGGTTGAGAACCCCTGACGTAGTCAATAACAGGTCAACAAGACCCGGGAGTCGCACACAGACCATGAGCAGGCACATCTTCTGCTAGCCTCGTGTTGACATTAGCCAGGAAGTTTTGTTGACTAGCAGTTCATTCTAGTCTGAACTAGAATTGTTCAGCACCCTACTCTCTGCTTAGCACTGACTTTCTAATGTAATCAATAGATCGAGCGTATTATTATCCTCCAAAAAAAAACACAGATACATAGAAAACTAAAAATCAAAAGGAATTCGTACAATATTTCTTTGAGAAACAATATTATGTGTTACCAATAAAGTGTGAAAATTCGGCATTAAGATTATTTTGGCAAGGTAAAAGTTAACACTAAAACAAGCAGAATATAAAAAAAACAACATATATATGGGAAAGAACCGCTCAATTACTGCCATTGCTGTCAAAACTGCAAGATGTATTTTCCCTTTTCTATATAAAACAAAATTAATATTTTACGATTTAGTAATTAACTAATTGGTTACTTTTTTGTATTGATTCATGTCTTGTTATAGAAAATAAATAATGGACCTCATTCACCAATCGTAAACAAATAATATTTAGCCTACGTGAAACTTGTACTGACTGATTAGTGGGAAACAAATCTGGCCATTTAAATGTCATCTAGATTCAAATCAAGATATAACATAAAGACAGGCTGTGTTTGCACTCTGTGATATTTCGGATATACTGTCACTATTCAGACACAATATGCCACGTAGGACTACGGCGTTTGTATATTTCTCAAGCACAATATGCCATTTATTGTGGGAAAAAAACTGTATTTAATAGAAAAAACATTGTGATCTAAAATCACACTTCTCTATATAGTACTATATAGTCTATAGACTACATGCCATGCATAGTGCCAATACTTTCTCAGGCACAATATGCTTTTTTACATTATTTCCAGTGCTACGCTCTATATATCTCAACACCATTACACAAACGTAAACAGAGACGCAAGGTTTAACACAGATCTAGGACACAGCACACATCTGAATTATCAAAACAAAGTCCTAAAGTAGACATACAATCCTATATAGAAAATTATAAATAAACTATAAATATTGCAAGCTGCACTGCATGTCGTTTCAAAACGAAGACAGATGTCAAGATGTCAAAATGTGTTAATAAAAAATATATTTACAGGCTTAGAGGCTAAGTTTTCAAGTCCGCGACAGACACCAGGTTGGAATTGTATTCTAGTAAAAACATTTACTATTAACTCTTTCTCTCCGTTATTATTTTTCCACGTTTCGAAGGAGTTCTTCATTTCGCTCATTACTATTTCACTACCCCTGTTATACTTGGGCTTCAATAGCTTTGTTGTTTGTTATCAGAAAATGTTGTATTTTTGGTATAGAATTAAAGGGAAATGCATGCTCTTTTTATATAACACAAAGTCAAGTTTATAAAATTAATAATTAATTTAATTTAATGAGGTCAAATCAACGATGGTATCGTCGATTAGGAGAGAAAGAGTTAAGTCAATTTAATTCTTAAGCAAGACTTGTGTGTGTGTGTGTTTATGTGTCTTGTTGTGTGTGTGGGTGTTTACGGAAGGAAGAACTTTGAATTATCATGCTTATACAAAAGGCCTCTATACTCCGTATAGTACTGCAGTCGTTAGGGGCGTCACAGCTGAATCAATCACAGAGATGCTGCATCTGTCCCATTCCACTGTTGTACCAATAAAGGGATAGATACCCGCGTGATAATGTGATATGTATACACACATACATATGTATTATGCAGTGCTTTTATAATTTTTTTTGTAAAAAAAAAAAATAGGTGCCGTTACTCAGTGATGGATTGCCTAACTTTTAACAACTAATAAATTAATAATAAACGTTAAAATATAAAGAAAATAATAATTTTTTCCTCCTATTGAAAAAGGTGCCGGTACGCCGTACCGGTGCGTACCGTCACAAAAAAAGCCCTGTTATTGTGTATATGGGGCCTTCGTGTATTCGGTTGTAAAACGTATATACAGCAATCTTTGTTTTTATAGGAATATTTTATCTTAACACTGACCTAAAGAAATGTGTTTTTGTTGGAATATTTTATCTTAACACTGACCTAAAGAAATTTGTTTTTACTGGAATATTTTATCTTAACACTGACCTAAAGAAATTTGTTTTTACTGGAATATTTTATCTTAACACTGACCTAAAGAAATGTGTTTTTACTGGAATATTTTATCTTAACACTGACCTAAAGAAATTTGTTTTTACTGGAATATTTTATCTTAACACTGACCTAAAGAAATTTGTTTTTACTGGAATATTTTATCTTAACACTGACCTAAAGAAATTTGTTTTTACTGGAATATTTTATCTTAACACTGACCTAAAGAAATTTGTTTTTACTGGAATATTTTATCTTAACACTGACCTAAAGAAATTTGTTTTTACTGGAATATTTTATCTTAACACTGACCTAAAGAAATTTGTTTTTACTGGAATATTTTATCTTAACACTGACCTAAAGAAATCGACTTTTTGATATCTGTCTCTAAAGCTACAACATCGCTAGGAAGTCGCTTTTATTTACGGACACACTTGATTCAGTGAATGCTCATTTAACGAAACAACACAAATCATGTCCACCAAGTCCTACATCTCTTACTGTAACGCTAAATAGCTTTCCTTATATCCGAACACAACTGTGACCTGTTCCAACACATACACCGGTATTACAGAACTATAGCCTGTCAGAACACACGTCGGCACAGCTATTCACTATAAGTCATTTACACTTTTAATAACTTGTTACGTTGACAGCTGTGTGTGTACACAGTAGGCCTTAGGGTCTAGGCTGTAAGTAAAAAAGGGCAGATAAATAATTGACTTATCCGGGTCAAACACGCCTGCAGGTTTGCGCTTTGAAATGCAGTTCAACGCAGTTAGCAGCCTGGCGGTGTTAGGGCATGTAACGCACCGAAACTAGGAGAGGGAGAGAGAGAGAGAGGAGAGAGGTGAGAAGAACAAGGAAAGAAAGAGCTAAGAAAAAGAGAGAGAAGAGAATTAGGGAAGAGAAGAGAGAGAAGAAAGAGAGAAAAGAGAGATAGAAGAAAAAGAGAAGAGAGAGAGATATAAGAAAGAGAGAAAAGAAAGAGATATAAGAAAGAGAGAAAGAAAGAGATATAAGAAAGAGAGAAAAGAGAGAGATAGAAGAAAGAGAGAAAAGAGAGAGATAGAAGAAAGAGAGAAAAGAGAGATAGAAGAAAGGGAGAAAAGAGAGAAAGATAGAAGAAAGAGAGAAAAGAGAGAGATAGAAGAAAGAGAGAAAAGAGAGATAGAAGAAAGGGAGAAAAGAGAGAAAGATAGAAGAAAGAGAGAAAAGAGAGAGATAGAAGAAAGAGAGAAAAGAGAGAGATAGAAGAAAGAGAGAAGCGTGTGATGAAAGAGGGAGAAGAGACAGTGAAGAAAGAGAGAAAGAAGAGGGAAGAGCGAAGAAGAGATAAAAAGAGAGAAGAGATGGACAAGAGAGAAGAGAGGGCAAAGAGAGTGAAGAAAGAGAGAACAAAAAAGAGCTAAAAAAAGAGAAAAGAGATAATACAGGATAGAGATAGAGAAAAGAGAGCGGCGAGTGAAGAAAGAGAAAAGAAGACAAAAGAGAGAGAAAAAGAGAGACAGAGAGATGGAAAGATCATGTTTATTCCCTCAGTTACAGGCTGTATTATTCTTCAAGGTCACCTAATACATAACACCCGCCCCCCTCTCCCCGGCGAGGAGGGAGAAAACAGACTCAATAAACTGAAACTTCCTTGCTTCAATTCTGGGAGAAGTTTCACCAACTCTTGGAAGTCTACGCCCACATGATTCGTTTACAACCTTGCTGTTTTGTTTTGTTTTTTATTCCCAGTGCCTACGCTGTGTCAGGTTTTACCAAGCTGCAATTACCTCATTTTTAAACAAGAATAAAATAAAGTCCAGAAAATTGAAAACACATGTTCACTGCACCATTTCGAGGAATCTAGCTAAACGCTAGGCTAGAGAACCACTTGACATTTAGACACCACAATAAAACTGAAACAAAGGGACATTACTCGGGCTTGAGTTAAATATACAGAAGTCTGGTTGTGCCCCGTAGCCTAATCTGACAGCTCTTTTGTTTTAATACCGGTAATTAAAAATGCGATATAATAATTTCATAGCTGCAAAATTATGAAGTAAAATCACAGACCTAGATAAAAAAAAATATAGAATCTAGATCTGTGAGTAACATATTTCCATCATCGTATTAATCATATACATAACAGCTGTTCCTTCAAAAGAGTGGAAAACCTACATGATACGCGTATCCAAGTGTCAATCTAGTCATGCATGATAATGAGTGACTTAAAATCTGGCAGGTGGTTGGTTTACCTGGTTGATTCAGGCAGCCCATTCCATACTCTACTGAACTAGGGGAGAACTAGCAGTTGTACGAATTTGTCCTAGCATGTGGAATAAGAAATGCGCCTTTATCTTTGTGTCTGATGTGTATCCGGGGTACAAAAGAAAGTGTTAAGTTTTTTTTGTTTTTTTTAAAGGTACTTTCATTTTATGACTTAACTCTTTCTCTCCGTAATTATTTTCCATGTTCCGACGGAATTCTTCATTTGTTTTGTTTTTAAAATGTTTTACATGTTTCGGATGTTCCTTCCTAGTCCAAACCTCCCGCAGGATGACGGGGGATGGGAGCGGGCAGGGTTTGAACCCGGGACCATCGATAAAATCCAAACGACAGTCCAGTGCGCAAACCGCACGACCAGGCAGCCAAGTTAGCTCATTAGTATTTTTTTTTAATCCTGTTATGATTAAGCTTGAATAACTTTTTTTGCTTATTATCAGAAAATGTTGTATTTGGTCTAGAATGAAAGGGGAAGGCATGCTCATTTTTTTATATAACACAAAGTGAAGTTTATAAAATCAAACATTAATTCAATTTAATAAGGTCAAATCGTCGATGGTATCGTCAATTAGGAGAGAAAGAGTTAAAACTTATTTTTAAAACAAGTGGACAACGAACTAGCGGTAATAAAGGAGATTTCATTAACGAAGACTAACAATCACGCAGTGAGATAGTGTTAACTCTTTCTCTCCGTTATTTTTTTTACACAAGTTTCAAAGAAATTCTTCATTTTTGCTCATTACTATTTCACTAAACCCTGTTATGATTGGGCTTCAATAGCATTGTTGTTTGTTATCAGAAAATGTTGTGTTTGGTATAGAGTTAAAGGGAAATACATGCTCTTTTATATAACACAAAGTCAAGTTTATATAATTGAACATTAATTTAAGTTAAATAAGGTCAATCAAGGATTGTATCGTCGATTAGGAGAGAAAGAGTTAAATAGTAAATTTCTTTTTTGATTCAGTTGGCAGCATTGAAGTTTAATTTCGCGTCCTTGACATTACTTTATGCAAATGAGATTCACCGTCCCAAGTCATTGTATGCAAGACACGTAACATGTAATATAGCAACATATAAAGTGAGAATAGTTTACATAGTCCTCTAGTGCTGCTATTCTATGTTAAATGTCTTGTTTTTACATCTGTTGTTTTCAGAACTAAAGCTTCGAACTTTACTCTTATATTTGATTAGTTTTAACTTCTGACGGTCTATGGATCTAAGAAGATAAGATGAGAACTTCTGACGTATTCTCTGGAACTAAAAAGATAAGATAAGAACTTCTGACGTATTCTCTGGAGGTTCTTTTTTTTTTCTTCTGCCTGGCCATGTCTCAAAAGATGAGGCCAGTACAAAACAAAATGTGTACACAGATAAACTGGTTTAATTTGGTCAGACAACGATCCTACAGGGTCTTGTACCAGGCGGAAGGAATGGAAGCAAACAAAAGAAGTAAATAGGGGAATAGCGTCAAACAGACATCCGCCTCATCGTTTTACAGGTTTTTAACATTGAAGACTAAGACTAAGACTTAGACTAAGACTAAGACTAAGACTAAGACTTAGACTAAGACTAAGACTAAGACTTAGACTAAGACTAAGACTAAGACTTAGACTTAGACTAAGACTAAGACTAAGACTAAGACTTAGACTAAGACTAAGACTAAGACTTAGACTAAGACTAAGACTAAGACTAAGACTAAGACTAAGACTTAGACTAAGACTAAGACTAAGACTAAGACTAAGACTAAGACTAAGACTTAGACTAAGACTTAGACTAAGACTTAGACTAAGACTAAGACTAAGACTAAGACTAAGACTAAGACTAAGACTTAGACTAAGACTAAGACTAAGACTAAGACTAAGACTAAGACTAAGACTAAGACTTAGACTAAGACTAAGACTAAGACTAAGATTAAGACTAAGACTAAGACTTAGACTAAGACTAAGACTAAGACTTAGACTAAGACTTAGACTTAGACTAAGACTAAGACTAAGACTAAGACTAAGACTAAGACTTAGACTAAGACTAAGACTAAGACTTAGACTAAGACTAAGACTAAGACTAAGACAAAGACTTAGACTAAGACTTAGACTAAGACTAAGACTAAGACTAAGACTAAGACTGCTTTATTGATCCTTACGGAAATGTGTTGTGATTACAAGGACTCTTTTCTCATATAAAGACAACACAACAGAAACATACACATAAATACAACAGACAACATAAAGAGTTCATTCAGCGACTACGTCCTAGCCGCCAGCCCTAAAACAGATAACCTTAACATCATCTGCCCCATAGATCGCAAGGTCTGAAAGGGGAACTTTACTTTTTTTTACTAGCCGCTTGCCCAAACCTCCTGCAGAACGGAAGAGAGTTGAAACGGTCAGGATTCGATCTAGGACCAATTGATCTAGGACCAATCGATCTAGGGCCAATCGATCTAGGACCAATCGATCTAGGACCAATCGATCTAGGACCAATCGATCTAGGACCAATCGATCTAGGGCCAATCGATCTAGGGCCAATCGATCTAAGACCAATTGATCTAGGGCCAATAGATCTAGAGCCAATCGATCTAGGGCCAATCGATCTAAGACCAATCGATCTAGGACCAATCGATCTAGGACCAATCGATCTAGGACCAATAGATCTAGGGCCAATCGATCTAGGACCAATCGATCGAAGGCCAATCGATCTAAGACCAATCGATCTAGGACCAATCGATCTAGGACCAATCGATCCAGGACCAATCGTGGTGACAATCTGAAGCACACACCACACAAACAATCAGCCAGCGTCAAAGAAAAGAGACATGGACCGCGAAAGGTGAAGTGAAGTTAACGAATCAACGGTGGTGCCCAAACGACACTCGCGTGGGGTTATGGGATACAAGAGAGGAAAAAAAAAGCCTTGCCAAAGTCTTACAAGAAATGAATCATGTTCGCTGTCAACTATTTCAAAGATTTCCAGCAGAGGGCGTGATATCGTCGTCACGAGCCCCCCCCCCCTTTTTACGACACTGAAGCAGAATCCATGACGATTTCATCCATTTGGTGGTGTCTGTTTAAGTAGGTCAGTAATCAGTCTCATGGACAAGAGGTCATCAGTCCTCGGTGACCACAATGACGTCATCACAGTCCTCGGTGACCACAATGACGTCATCACAGTCCTCGGTGATCACAATGACGTCATCACAGTCCTCGGTGACCACAATGACGGAGTGGTGGGGGAGGAATGGAAGACACGAGCCAAAAAAACATTTCTAACACGCTCAACATTCTCAGCAGACGACAAACTGGCAAATTGTTTCTAAGCAAGACTATCGAGAAGTTTTGGATAGTGGAGATTTTCACGATAAACTAAACAATGTCAAGGATGTTACATTGAGCCTTTAAACTTGCCAACTTATTAAAAATTACAATCGGACGAGCGTATATAAAAAAATAAAAAATTCTGCAGTGCTAGAAAAGACACAGCGATCATTATACATCTTTTTAAAAGCAAAGCTTATCAAAACGTCCTATATTTTGTATACCAGATACACCTAAAAAGCTTTGCTAATTATAAATTTTGTTCCGCCATGAATGAAAATCTCCAATCAAGTGGAAAACGAATATTCACATTTGACTAGAGTAAGACCTTTGGTAAAATCACTAAATTTAGAAAGCCTTCAGGACAGAAGACTCAAAAAGTAAAGTAGCAATTATACATAAAACACTGAACCATAATCTTCAAATACAAAAACAAAATCTAACAAAATACTCAGAAAGACACAAAGATAAAGGCACATTCCTCGTTCCATATGCTAGGACAAATTTGTACAAATACTCCTTCTTCCCTTGTGCTATTAGAGCATGGAATGGGTTGTCTGAGCTAGCCAGGAAAACCAGTGACTTGGCAGAATTTAAGTCATTGGTTAATATGCATGACTAAATGCATGACGCGTAGGACGTAATCATCTTCTTTTTTGAAGTAACGTCTGTATTATATAAGATAAGAGTTGTTTGTTACAAATAAGTGGATCTAAGTATTCACACAAACAACTTGGGTTGGTTATAAAAAGTTGAGATCACTCCTTGTGTTAGCACCGCCCTGCGCGTGGACATCGCGCCGTCGAGCTTTTGGTAGGGAATACAATACAGACGACATTACAGTGGCTCTCAAACTGTGGTGCGCAGGCTCCAGGGGTCCACGAAGCGACCATAAGGGGTCAGCAAAAAGATGAAAATTGTGTACAATTAAAATAACTTCATCACTAAAAACCAATTATCGATCGGATAATTTGAATAATAACCAATGCTTGGCAAAACAAAAGTCCTGCGACAGAATTTTATATCGCACATGAAAAATAAGAGTACTCTCGCCTCATAATTATTAGTTTGCAATTGCAATTTTTAGATACGTAATCTTCTTTATCAAAAGACTGAATGCAACACTAAATTGTGATTTTTTTGTGTATTTTTGATAATCAATTACTAGATCTAGATCTAAAAAATAAAATTATATGTTACATAGGTTAGGGTTGAAAAAACAACAACAGCCTTACTTCTTTTAACTACTTTACAAAACAACGCCTTCATCCAACTTTCTACAAAATTTTTATATTTATTTCCGGTTTCCAGTCTAGTAGTATATATAAGTCTATGGCTGTACTTAAATCTACTATGATTGACATCATATTCAAGTTTCGCAATTTTTTACCTATTTTTTTTTTCTGTTCCTTTGCGAGGCACCCACCAATTGGAGACCCTGGGGACTGCCTAGTTTGCCTATGCCTAAGGCGGTCCTGATGCTATAGTAAAGTAAAGTAAAGAATCCCTTCAGAACTTTCGATCTATAGGCAGATGATGTTGAGATCATGTGACCAGTACAACGACCAACCGCCTTTACTTTCCCCCCAACTAATTTCAGGCACCCATCAGAGTTGGGTGGACTTTGAGGAAGTCCTAAGAATCCCGAAATGGACCTCATTCACCAATCGTAAACAAACAACATTTAGTCAAGTGATAATATTGATAAAACAACGAAAAAACTGTCACGTGATAGCCATTGTGCACTAAAATTAGATCGCAATGGACCTCATTCATCGATCGTAAACAAACAACATTTAGCCACGCGATTCTCTATCTCTTCTATAAAAATTACGATCTAATTTTAATACTCAGTGGCTATCACGTGACAGTTTTTTTCCGTTGTTTTTATCAATATTATCACGTGACTAAATGTTCTTTGTTTACGATTGGTGAATGAGGTCCATTTGTATAGAAGAGATAGAGAATCAAGTTGCTAAATGTTGTTTGTTTACGATTGGTGAATGAGGTCCATTCAAAACCTCAGTCTTCACCGAGATTCGAACTGAAGACGCAGCGGTTCGGAAGCCATGCGCTTGACAACTCAGCCGCCACGCACCCCTATAACAAAGACTAAAACAAAAGACACATGACAGATTTTTGTAACCCCCCCCCCCCCAACCTCTTTTTCAGGAATCTCCATCACCCACACATGATAATATGTGTCTCTGTGTGTCTCTGTGTGTCTGTATGTGTCACAGTGTGTGTGTCTTTTAAAAAGGACAAGCACTGTAACGATGTTAAGTAGGTTAAGACTAGAGCTTCAACAGTTCAACCGTTGTTATGGGGGAGAGCACATAACCACGTAACTCTGTATGGAAAGTAGGTCAGGGATATACCAACTTTGCCACTCAATATGGTGCAAGTCCTGACACCCTTGAGTCACTCGGGTTTTTTTGTGTTTTTTTTTTGTGTTTTTTTTTCTCTTTGTTTAGTTTTATACTCTGTCTAGACAAAAGAAGGTAGAAAAAGAAATCTGAGGACGTCACGCATGACTCATCCATAAAACAAGGCCGTTAACTCAGTTTTTTTACCAAACGACAGGGGAAAAGATTGAAAGTACCCATTTCGGACCTTGCGATCTTTCGCGAGGCCATTCGTTATATAAGGCCCTCAACAATGACATGCAACGTCACAACCTGTGGGCAGTTTAGACCAATAGCTCGTTGCCACGTCGTACAGACCTTCTAGACAACATTTATGGACGTCATCAAGAAGAGATATTGAAACCAATCAAACAACATGAATTTATATTTCAAACCTAGTGGGAAGGGTGGTCGCGAGGGGCATTTTAAATGCCATACTCTGGTTTGGCTACCTATGATAGGGGCTTGAGGTTCGACACCCGACTCGAGCAAAAGCAGCACGGAAAAACCTTCTCCCAGATACCCCCTCCACCCACTGGTCAAACAAATGAGATTGGACCATACCACTGTGAGCATGCTATAAGCATGAAAGTAGTGCCAGACTCTATATAAAAGCCATAATTGTTGTCCATTATTATAAAACACAAAGGAAGATGTAGGTCACTTTAATAATTCGTGTATAGAAAAAGAAAAACACTATTTTTCAATGAGTTAAATTGCGGGGCCCAGTTTATGTTTCGGTTCACATGTTCCTACCCCCCCCCCCCCAATCCAGTCTAAGTCCACGGCCCAGTCCAGGCCGATATCCTCCATTCTTTTTTTTTTCCCAGCCACTAAGCATGCTTTATTCCTTCTTGTCTATTGGGCGGGAGGAAGCTTCCGTCTCTTAAACATCGTGTGAATAGTGCGCACTATCGTGTGGCCAGTGCGCGGCACAGAGTTAAAACAATTTGGCGTAATAATAGTAATATCTGTCACGTGATGTGATGTTCGATTTAAGCCATATATGATATACCATGTCAGTTAAAGTGATATAATGTGATGTGTGTGGCAAGAAGTGAAGTGTGTAATGTAATTGTGATGTGATATTATCTGATGTGTGCTATATTATGCGTGATGTGATGTGCGTGAGTTACCTTTTGGCCAGATAATATCCAAACACTTGCCAGTGAGACTTCTCTGGAATTCCGAACTGTTTTCATCAAAGTCACCACCTCTGTGTAAACACTTTACAAAGTGCTCAGTGTTGTGTGTGTGTAGCGACATCCACTGACATTTACCTGGCCACTCCATCATATACTCCTCCCACTAACAGCGATCTCAATGTTTGGCTTCTGTGCGGTTGTCCGATTGTAGGCGGGGCGTCTAGTTTTCTCAACGCTGATTAATGACCAGGTATTGCATTTAAAGAAATACAACATAATGAGAAGTAAATGTTCCATTTCAAGGATTTCCCTCACACAAGACCAACAAGAATTACCTTTTCCCCACAAATCAAAACCAACGATCTACATTGTTACATATAGATTAGGCAACGAAACGACTATTCACATTTGATTAGTGAGACACTCTGAAAGACACAAAGGCACATTCCTCGTCCCATATGCTAGGACAGATTTGTACAAGTGCTCCTTCTTCCCTAGTGCTATCAGAGCATGTAATGGGTTGCTTGAGCTAGCCAGGAAAACCAGTGACTTGGCAAAATTTAAGTCATTTGTTAATATGCATGACTAAATGCATGACGCGTAGGACGTAATCATCTTCTTTTTTGAAGTAACGTCTGTATTATATAAGATAAGATAAGATAAGACATCTTAAGTAAAATCATTAAATTTAGAGACTCTTCAGAGTAGAAAACTCAAAAGTAAAGCAGCAAATTATACATAAAACACTAAACCATAATCTTAAAAACAAAAAGAGAAACCTAATAAAACACCCAGAAAGACACAGAGATAAAGGCACATTCCTTGTTCCATAAGCTGAGACAGATTTGTACAAATGCTCCTTCTTTCCCTAGCGCTATCAGAGCATGGAATGGGTTGCCTGAGTCAGCCAGGAAAACATTGCAGAGTTTAAGTCAAGCATGACTAGATTGACCTAGGGATACACGTAGGACGTAATCATCTTTTTTTTTAAAGTAGCGTCTGCATTTTATAAGATACGATGAGATAAGATAATTAGTCGGACTTATTACTCCGTGTTAAGGGGGTAGGCCTATGTGTGTTTCTACGGTGACGGTGGGAAGATGTTAGTTATGCAGTGTGAATGACGCAAGATAAACGGTATTGTCGTCAGCGGTATTAGGTAGGACAGACGACTCCAGAATGCCAGAGTGAAAAGACGTGTTTTCTTAGTGATACATACATATTAAACATAAATGAATAGCAGCACCAGGGACCAATTTTTTAATTCTTTCTCTCCGTAATTATTTACCACATTCTGGTGGAATCAACGTTGGTATCGTCAGTTAGGAGAAAAAGAGTTAAATGTTTAATATGTATGTATCATCATTTGTTACAGCACCTAGCTTCACTTCTGTATTTACGATCACAGCTTCATTGCTTATACCCACTTAAGCTTCTATATGTAATGTGTTTATGTTGTCCACTTGTCGTTATAGATAGAGCCATTGTTTGTCTAATACATGCCTAACGGCTGTCTGTGTCGGCTCTATTGAAGTTGTTAGTGAACGGATGTGGCGAGGTGGGGGGAGGAGCTAGCTAGGGCATGTGACCATTGACCACTGGGGTGGTAATTTGCATACGGGCGAAATGACTCTGGACCAGAAGAATGTTTTATTTTCTGACATTCCGATGGTCTAGAGGTTAAGTTTGCTTAGTGCGTTATCGCTAGGCGGTGTTGTCGATTCCAGGGTCACTGGTTCGGGCCTTGGTCGGCGCAGTCCCTTATTGACGTCGCATTTTAATTCATTACTTTCTCTCGTTTAAAAACTTGTTCCCTGGTACTGCTGTTCATTTATGTTTAATATGTATGTATCATCATTTGTTTCAGCACCTCGCTTCATTTCTATATTTTTTTTGTTTTCTCAGTGAGTGAAGATTTTGTTCAGAATACCATTTTATATTATTACTAAAAGTCTACTAGGACCTACATTTATTTCATTTCATTTCAACTTGATTTTGTCTGTATTGTAATAAAAGTTATATTTAGTATCGCTCACAAAGAAGTTGTTCAAGTTATCTCAAGTTTTTCAAGCTCAAATATAATACGCCTTCAGCGATTTAGTTGTCTACCAGCAGTCTGGTGCTACAAGTCAACGGCCGTCAGCAGCAAGCTCCGTAACACTCTGGAATGTGTAGTCTCTAGTACAGTGATGCCCAACCTTACTCATTCTGCGGGCCATTTTAATTTCCAGCATTCGTGTCGCGGGCCACATCAACAAAAAAGATACAGAAATGAAAATGTAATTAACCTGAAACTATTAGAAAGTGGAAATACATGGACATATTACCCGTAGTGTAACAATCTTTTATTTGCAGCTAAAGTCAAGAATGCTGTTTATATGTTGTTGTTTTTTTTTAAACAGCCACATTTTAAGGAACAAACTTGTTGACTTTTTATAATGTTCTGCAAGCAAGTAAAGAGGTTCTCTCACTTTTCCTGGTTGATTCTACATTCCGAGTCCCATCTCATAAACACACAGATGTTAAAGGCTGTGGTAGCTATCCATTAGAGAATAAATTAGAGCCCTAACGTAGGTAAAGATATACTTTTAAACCACTTAATTTTATACACCGACGTTTCGGAACCACGACGCGGGCCGGATCTGGCCATCGGGACGTGTTTTGGGCATCACTGCTCTAGTAGGTTAATGTTTAAAGGTCACTTCGACATGATCCACTAACTCAGACTTTTGTCTGTCTACATTTGTCTGTGACGTTATCATAAGGGATAATTAGAAAGCTATTTTTCAGCAATATAAAAGAGATATGGGTTTGCGCGATGGATGAATGTGAGGTTAGAGCGTTTAATCTAATACGGACGGCCTTGCGTGCAAATCTCACCAAATTTATCCCATTCTATCTACAAACTCATATGACATTTTTTTTTAAAATGAACTTTCTATAAAGTCTACGCAAAATGGAATTTGACACAAGATGGCTTCCTGGTCATGTGACATGCGCTCTGGATTGTCGTTTGGTGGTATTGATGGTCCCAGGTTCGAACACTGCCCTCAGCCATTCGCCGTAGTCCAGCGGGAAGTTGAGTCTGGGATGTAATTATCTTCAACTCTGAATGAACACTCGACACGTGCAAAACATTTTACAAAATCAGACCTGACGCCTTATGACACATTACGAACTAGTTAAATACGAGCTTTGACAGGATGCTCTCCCTTGTTCCTATTTATAGTACCTATGTATATATACATATACAGTCAGTCATACACACATACAATTGACATTAAATTGCGAGTATTTAGATTAGGTGAAAGTCTCATTGAATAAAAAAAAAAAATATTCTGAGAAAATGGAACTATTTCCAAGGGAATAAAACCACCCAGATCAACACAACCCAATTTTTTAAAAAGTCTACTCGCAAAGTCATTGAACTGGAACGCGTCTTGTATTCTACAGGATGTTACGTCGAAAATTATTTGTTTCACTCAGACAGGTTTAGTGTTCATCTGATACAACTTTTTATTGCACTAGTTATTGCATGTATTTTTTTTTAGAGGCATTGCCTAGTCCTTTAGCTAGGGGAAAAACATAAACAAATAACAGTACAAATAGTAAATTTATTAAAACTGTAGACAACTTTAAAAAAAAAATACTTTTATTTAAGGCAACTGTAGAAACCCAATGAAACACTACAAGAAAGCATGTCTTGATCCTAGGCTTTCTTGAACAAGAGTGACAAAACAGGATGGCTGCCTGGTCGTGCGGTTTGCGCGCTGGGCTGTCGTTCGGATTCATCGACGGTCGAGGGTTCAAACCCTGCCCGCTCCCATCCCCCGTCGTCCTGCGGGAGGTTTGGACTAGGAGGTAAACTATCTTCAACTCTGAAGGAACATCCGAAACATGTCAAACATTTTTTTACAAACAGTTCACGATAACACAGTACATACACACACACACACACACAAGCTGACCTGGACACCAAGACATTTTCACACTTAAGAACAGATCAGTTCACAACACACAACAAGAAAATAAATACACAACAGCAACTTTCATGCTTATAGCATGCTCAGAGCGCTTTGGTCCAATCTCATTTGTGAACCAGTGGGGGGGGTATCTGGGGGGAAGGTTTTTCCGTGCTGCCTTTAGGAGCTCAGGAAACACAACTCCCCTTCATAGGTAGCCAAGCTAAGCCAAGTTCAAGCGTACTCAGCCTCTCGACCACGCTTCCCACACTAAATTACCAATTTAATTAATTAATTTTTTTTAAAATTGATTCTTGTTTTGTCAGGTACAAGAAGTGGGAAGCGTGGTCGAGAGGCCAAGTGCGCTTGAACTTGGCTTGGCTTGGCTACCTAGAAGGTTCGACACCCGACTCGGGCAGAGTTGTGTTTACTGAGCGCCTAAAGGCAGCACGGAAAACCAACTCCTAGATACCCTCTCCCCTCCACAAATGAGATTGGACCAAAAGCGCTCTGAGCATGCTATAAGCATGAAAGTAAGCGCTATATAAAAAGCTATAATAATAATAATAATTGTGCAAAATTTCAACTTGATCCATGATTAGGTGTGGGAGAAATAACGTGTACAAACTTTTTTTAAAACCAGACATACAGAGTTGATTTAATCTTTGAAATAAAACAAAAGAAAGATCACTTTTTGCCAACTCAACAATAACAATGGACCTCATTCACCAATCGTAAACAAACAACATTTAGTCACGTGATCTTATTGATAAAACAATGGGGGAAAAACTGTCACGTGACAACCATCATGAATTAAACATGAGATTCGTAAATTATATAGAAGATATAGAGCGCCACGTGGCTAAATGTTGTTTGTTTACGATTGGGGAATGAGGTCCATTTGGCGATATACGGGTTAGAAATGTGATTCTACTGTCACAAAAAAATTGCAAAGTATATTTTTATTATTTACTTTTCTCACGCATAGCTAAAGCTGGACCTTTTTCACGACAAACTTAACAAGGACAAGGACGCTTAATTGAACTTTGAACTTGCCAACTAGATAAAAGCTACCAACAGAAGAGCTTTAAAAATCTATAATATGAAAAGATCAGATATAATTTAAAAAAAACAACATATCCCATCAACACTTCCAGTATTTTTTACACCGGATACACCAAAAAGCTTGCTTATTATAGGTTTTCCGCCATGTGTGAGAAACTCTCATATCAACGCTTTCGTATTTTGTACTCTAGAAACATCATGGTTCTAAAGACACCGGAAGTAGCCGAACTTTTACCACAGTACAGAATATCAATCGACTGGGTAAGGTTAAAGGTTGTCCCGAGGCACGATGGGTAAACACGCAACATGAAGGCTTGTGAATGCATTACACACATAGGCTACACACACGCTCTAAGTCATAAATAACAGCAACAGCAAGAGACTCGTTGCCTACTGAGAAGACATGCCTACACGTGTAAGAGCCAAGCAAGCAGTAAATCTACCATCGGGCATGTTAAGAAATTCTTTTCCAGAAAAAAAAATTGATTAAAAGTCACACTTCATCGCCATACTGGATTAGAATGAAGCACTAAAATAACAAATCTCCAGTAGCCTATTAAGGGAAGAGCGGGCGGGGGGGGGGGCAGCAGCCCTGCGCCCCTGAGCGTAGGTGGAGCCAAAACTGGTATCAAAACACTATATAACATATATATAACTCTCTATACATGATTACGTTCCGAGTCTTAGTTAACCTTCGTTTACGTTGTAAGTTTTGTATTGTTTACTAGCCTGGGCATGCTACCCTGCCTCATAGTGGCGCCCGGCTGGAAACGATCGTAGGAGGAAACGATTAGGCTAAAGGGTAGCAAAACAAGACTCCCGTGGGGGTGCCTAAGGGAGTGCGAGAGCATCCTCATTGCACTGTGTGGAGTTGTAAAAAAAAAGGTCCAACAACCTTGTCACAATCCTGGCGCTGTTCCTCAAGGGGCCGTTACATAAATGGAGTGTCCCGCACGGTTAGCCTGGTATAGAAAAGGAAAATGGCGGGGGTCTTAGTGTACGCGGCCTCTTGCCGTGAGTCTGACCCACCCGCCATACAGTGTACACTGTTCTCATTCAGGCCGGTGAGAGGGAGCTCTTGTTCACTTTTGGTGGCCTAGAGTTCCAAGAGCTGAAGGCTCAACTCTACCTGACAGTTTCAAGAAGAAGAAGAAGTATTGTTTACTAGAGACTATACCTCATTTGAATTACGCACAACTTTGGGAGAGGGTGGTGGCGACAGGCCTTGTTGCCAGGTAGCCTCGGAACGCCACTTCTAAACACATTACACATAAAGTTACTCACCTAAATTTATAAAGATCACCATCTCTCCTAGACCTGGGAACCGCATAGTAGGTCATGTGAGTGTAAGACGCCATAACAAGAAATAGTGTACAAACAAATAATATTTTACTAGATCTAGATCACAAACACAAATAACTACAAATCATTACACTTTTCAAAATTCGATGTCTCTAAAAACAAGAGAGGTAATTCAGATTTTTCCACAACCCACTTTCTGATATCAGTCTAAAGTTTAAGCGAGTTACCGGTCATTGCAACCAACTACCCACTTGCGAGACATTTCCGGTTGTCCACAGATCTACTTCAAATGTTTAGTTGAAGTAGAGACAGAATAACGGCGTATGATTGTCAGTCTACGCTTGCTATGGTATGCTTGCGTGGGCTATCAAATAACTGAGTTAGAAAAAGGGTGTTGGGAAGAGTGCATAACTTAAAGAACTTAGTTTGTAGAGCATGAATCATTGTTATGACCTACTAACTTATATGAGCTGAACCTATTCATGCCTCATATCAGGGGCGGACTGGGCGACAAACTGCCAGACAAATTTGGCCTTGGTATTAGCATATTGTTAGGCTCACAAATTGTCTTCCATGTCATGAGACAGGGCGCTCTGAGCCATTTTCGCGTGATGTTTGCTACGCCGCTGACAGTTAAAGATCTTTTTATAAAAGACAAGGGACAATCTTGAAGCTGCGTGGGGCTCCTATTATAAGAGAATATTAACAAATATTTTACGAGCCTTACTGATAACGAAGACCCCATCGTTCCATTGGGTGCCGGCCCACCGGGCATTTGCCACATTGCCCATGTAGCCAGTCCGCCTCTGCCTCAAATATAAGAGGCTTTCTAAGTCGAAGATTGGGCTTCACAGCCTCTTGTGAAGCCTTACGTAAAGTAATAGGGTTGTGTAAAAAAAAGGCTGCCTGGTCGTGCGGTTTGCACGCTGGACTGTCGTTCAGATTTATCGATGGTCCCGGGTTCAAACCCTGCCCGCTCCCATCCCCCGTCGTCCTGCGGGAGGTTTGGACTAGGAGGTAATTAAATTCAACTCTGAAGGAACATCCGAAACATGTCAAACATTTTACAAGATAGCAGAGCAATGTAGAGACTGAGGAGCTGATCACGTGATGGCCAAATGTCAAGAAGACAGAGGCAAGGAGGGACTGGTTTTATGGTCAGGTGACTAGGAGAAAGCGGGGCCGGTCTTACGCAAAAGCAAAATATGTAGCCTCCTAGGGCCTCCGATTGTCGGGATCTCGAACAGAAAATTTTTGTTAGGAAAAAAATTGCGAAACTGATCAAATCACAAACGTAGAAGAACCCTATGGCTCTATGTCTACAAGTCTAGTTATAAGTCTCAACTTATGTTTGAAGACCATAGTTTCTTCCTTTTGGTGAATTGTCAAAACGTCAATTCCAATCTGTGATCATGAATGGTCCATGACGCACATATTTGTTGATTCAGATAAAGATAGGCTACAGGGAGGTTTTCAGTTGGAATATTTTTCGGCCCTAATTTTTTGTTTTTCTTTTTTATTAGGGGCCGCCCTTTCAATTCGCATAGGGCCTCCAATTACACAAGGCCGGGTGAGTGGTAGAGGAATAAAGGAACTGGTCAGCAGATCGCCAAGTGTCAAAACGAACTGCAGGAGCAGTAGAGTGTGAATCAGCAGCACGCGTTTATCCAACAAATAAATTAGATCAAAATCTTTTTTAGCTGAAAATAAAAATGTATCACAGCGCACGCAGAGTTGTCGTCTGCCAACGTTAAACAAACGCCTATTTGGGTTAGCTGTTTTATTTCTTTCAAGTGCGAATTTAAAAAAAAGGTCAAAGGTTGCTATATGTTGACACTAGGCAGTGGAATATTGGGGGGGGGGGGGGGGGAAACATCACTAGCATACAGGCAAGAAGTTAAAAAAAAAAAGGACTGATGGAGAAGGTGGAGAACTCAGGGGATGACAGGCTGGACAGATGAAATTTGATTTCATGAAAACTTGACATTCAGTCAAATAGTGTGTGTGTGTGTTTTTCTTGAATCGACCTTGTGGTCATCTGCGGACTACACACAACTTGTTTGAGCAATGATGAAAAGTTTTATGTGAAGGTGTGTACGAGAGAGGTGCAGCATAGAACATCTAGCTATCATTCTAGATTCTAGAATGATTTGGCTAGGTTGTAATATGTATATATCTCCAGCTTGTGCGCAAAACTCAATAACAGTGTTGGCTGGTTTTAAGTAATGAAAAATTGGAATGAAAACGGTGTGGGTACATTTAAAGGGGAGTGAAGCAGATATTTTGTTTTACTGCAGGAAACAAACAATTTAGTTCATGTACTGCCGGGTATTTCCTATCCTCAAGTGTAAAATCTGTAATTTCATCTTTTTAAGAAATCTTTATACATTTCCTGCTTGGGTTTTTTAACGTTCACTTATAGGTCCACACAGATGACTTTCTGAACAATCCAATCTACTCGGACATAAAAGAGTGTGCGTGTGTGTATGTCAGATGTCAATTATCACTCTTTTTGTAGCCTACCAATACCCCATTTAAATTGATGTTTACCTCCCTTCTTCCAGTAAGCTACTAAATGCAGTTACTAATGACTAGGTTGACCTAAAAGTTACTAACTTTCTATTCCCAAGTATTTAATGTATTTACTACTAATCGTGTTATTTGTTATGACATGCCCCCCCCCTCTTCCTCCCCCCCCCTTCCCAAAAAAAATGTCTCCATGGATATTTTCAATCGTTTTGATTAGAGAGTAAAGGTAAAAAATTGCCAAATGTTGATCAAAAAGCTTAGTGCTTTATCAATTTATCATGACAGAATTGCACAGTTGACAGCAGAACTTACAAAGCTAAAATAATCTGGAAAGACAAAGGTATAATCCTCGGCACTAAAAATCAGATTGATGCGCTTCTTGGTCATGGCCACATTTTTGTACGCTTGCGAATCTTGACGCTAAATGCAGAACTAGAGAGGAGGATTCTAGCAATTGAATTGGAATGCTACAGAAGGATCCTAGGTATCACATACAAAGACCGCATTACGAATGAAGAGATAAGAAACAGGATCACAGTGGCCCCTGGGCCCCAAGAGGACCTGCCAACTATGCAAATAGAAGCGTGGTCGACAGGCCAAGTACACTTGAACTTGGCTTGGCTACCTAGAAGGAGGTTCGACACCCGACTCGGGCCGGCGGTCACGCTCGGGCAGAGTTGTGTTTACTGAGCGCCTAAAGGCAACACGGAAAACCAACTCCTAGATACCCCCTCCCCCCACTGGCCCACAAATGAGATTGGACCAAAAGCGCTCTGAGCATGCTATAAGCATGAAAGTAGCGCTATATAAAAGCTATAATAATAATAATTTAAAAAAAAACGGAAACTAAGACCTTATGACCTAATCACAAGGTCCTTAGGGCCCAAAAAAGACTTTCCATCATGGGAGTACCAGGAAAAAAAGAAGACACAGAAAGCGATGGGAAGTCGACATCAAAGAATGAACGGGCCTGTCATTGAAAAGAGTTTCTATTCAAGGCAAAAGAGAAGAATTGAGAATGACGGTCGACAGATCATGTGTGGTGCCCCAAAGGGATAGGCGAAGAAGCTGACTACTAAACGACCGATATTCCTCCCTCCACTTGAACTAATCGGATGGCGACACTGTAAAGGTCTAGCACTTCAATTCATTGTTTCAAGTAGAAGTCACGAGGCGTGAACCTGCCATTATAACTAATAGAATGTGGCGGAGACAAAAAGTATTATGACATTTAACGACTCAATTATGTGTTGACCTTGACCTCCCCTTAAAAAAAGAGCAGTAAATATTTACATTAAAATTGTTTTATTATTATAGATAATTTTGAAGTAGACAGCTTCAGTAGAGATCAAATCTAATTACACACGTACACACACAGCGTGAAAGTACACACTCTCTAGAAAAGTTACAGTCAACAGTTGATTGATGTGTTGTTGGAATGTGTTAAAAGATTTTGGACTTATGACACATGGCAAGGGTAGATCCAGAACTTTTATGCGCATAGGTAAAGCCTTTTAACTCTCTAGACTCTGAGTTTAACGTCCTTGACATGTGGAGGGTCAGATATTTGGAGAATTCAAGACGCTGGGCCAATGGCATTAATGGCAGTGGTGAATTTCAACAGCCCCTCCAGGGCCTGACCTATATATCTATATGTGGTATCTCTTTGCGACTCCTCCACATACAGGATAAAAGAACGTCGGTACTTCTCTAGTGTTATTTGAACCAGAAAATGCAACGAAACGTTTTTTCTATTCACTGACTATCAGTGAAACTCTTCTCTTATTAAAGTCATTTTTGTACACTCAGGATCAGCAGACGAACAATGAACTACGTGACCAATTAAGTATTTTGTACTAAAAAGAGGTGTGTGAGGCATGAGTCTGAGTGAAACTGTGAATATTTTTTTTCTTTTCTTTTAAAGCTTGTTATAAAATACTAGCCGGACATGACCCGTGGACCTTAGTTTGTGTATCACCGATGTAGCGCCATGTTCCATTACAAAGCTACTATAAAATGCTGTGAAAATAGGTTTACCCAATTTGTGACAAAATTTTGAATTTCAGCAGAGATACATTTTTGTTCTTATTTATTCATTTTAATTTTAGGGCCTTTCGGTTGTGGGTGGGACATTAAACATACACTACGGCCTCCGCCGTGATCCAAGAAACATTCATGCCAAATTTTATCAAGATTGGTCAAACGGTTTTTGATTTCTATGCGGGACATAGCTATATATATATTGTTACGAATCTCAGTATCCAGGCTCTCTGCAAACTGCACCATACACCACCAGCTTAAAGAACTTGACAACTCAGGGCTCCAAAGTAACGTAACAGTTTAATGTCCAATAAATTACAGCGAAAACTGAACAATTGGCAAACACGTAACACAGGCTGTACAATTATTCCTCCAACACCGTACCGACGTATCAACTCTTGCACTGGCCTCTCCGTCTCGTTCCGGGCTTGCACTGGGTTCAACAGTTCAGGACTGACTTCGCACACTAAGCTCGTTGTGTCGGACTCGATCACAGACCAAGATCAAGATGCCGGTCGTCTTGACTGTACTTGATAGTACTCCGCACTGAACCGTCGTAATGCTCCGTACAGAACCACACCGCTGAACTGTGTTGTAGTCGACCGTACTTTATTGAACCGGGCTGTCGTGAATCGTCTTGACTACGACATCTTCGCTCTTTATATAGGGTCCCTAATGGCCTTCTAGAACCGGACAGAACGTCGCTCGACCATTCTGGGTGGTCAGATGACTACATCCCTCGTGACGTTCCTGAGCTCTACTCACGAACCGTCATGTTGACACTCGGCTTACCGTCGTAGCTCGTCACGGTTGACCGCTCGTCTAGCGCTGGCCTGGGGCGATTTGCGTCGGCTGACTACTAATACACCACTACCCCCATCTGTGCCACCACCGGGTTTATTACAATATATATATAAGGCTTGTTATCTTCTTATCTTATATAATACAGACGTTACTTCAAAAAAGAAGATGATTACGTCCTACGCGTCATGCATTTAGTCATGCATATTAACCAATGACTTAAATTCTGCCAAGTCACTGGTTTTCCTGGCTAGCTCAGGCAACCCATTCCATGCTCTAATAGCACTAGGGAGGAAGGAGTATTTGTACAAATTTGTCCTAGCATATGGGACGAGGAATGTGCCTTTGTTTTCAAGTCCGACAGATGAATGAGGAATGCAGTGTTATAAAATACAGTCTATTCAAGATCTATCTATTTAAATACAGACGTAAAAAAGATTATTATTCCATGATAAGTTTATCAGAAGTGTCAACAAGGTCATTAACTCTTTATCTCCGCAATTAATTGTCCACATTCTTCACATTTCTGCATTCTACCCTATTATGATCCAACTTCAATAACATTTTTGTTTGTAATCACAAAGCGTTACTTTTGGTATAGAATTATAGGAAAATGAATGCTCTTTTTATACAACACAAATAATAGTTTATAAAACCAAAAATTTATTTAATTTAATGTGGTCAATGTTATCGTTAATTAGGAGAGAAAGAGTTAAGTTAATGTTGTGAGATAACAGCTGTGCAAATCATTGTTTTTCCTGGAGGCAGACCATTCCATTCATTTGAATAAAGTGTTGATTTATATTGTTTTTGTTCGTGTTAGTTATGGTTTAGAGGTTTATGTTTTACAACTTTCATTCGTCTTAGACCGAAACCGCTTGCAGGACATCAGGGGATGACAGTATGCAGGATTCGAACTCGGGGCCGCTGTGCTGATGCAGTGAACTACTTTAGGTTCATAGGCTGATGCAGTTGACTGATAGAGTGGAGTGATGTATTTTGGGCAAAGTGTCAAAAGTCGTGTCCTACGAGGACAGACTAATAATTATTTCAATGACAAAGCTGAAGACCTTTTGACATAATCTTTTAAAGGTTTGAACTATCGTATCTTATCTTATATAATGCAGATGTTACTTCAAAAAAGAAGATGATTACCTCCTATGCGTCATGCATATTAACCAATGACTTAAATTCTGCCAAGTCACTGGTTTTCCTGTCTGGCTCAGGCAACCCATTCCATGCTCTAATAGCACTAGGGAAGAAGGAGCCTTTGTACAAATTTGTTCTAGCATATGGAACGAGAAATATGCCTTTATCTTTGTGTTTTTCTGGGTATATGGCTGGACAACATAAAAGAATGGACCGACCTCTCTTTATATCCTGCTAAGAAGAGGAGATGATTACTCAAGTTCCAAGTATTGGGCTGTCTAGTTGTTCCTTTGGGTTTGTGTTTTTGGCACATCGGCACGGCACAATTTAGGCCATGTCATGCCCGTAATCCCTAAAGGGTTACTCTCCCTTCATACCACAACAGCTAAATTTTATATAGTCAAGTCATTAAAACCAAGGTCCATTCACTGTTAAAATAGTAAAGGTAGTAAAAATTTGTAAAAATTTGATAATTTTATAAAAATCTTCTGTAAATATTATATATTCACAATTTCACAAATCTAGCCTTCGCAGACAACCCCACATCCCGGACAAAACCCAATACCTTCCCAGGGTCGATATCATCGAACAGTGTTTTTAACTTGTGCACTCTAAAAAATTCCCCCCTAATATCCTGGTATCTGGGGCAATCAATGAGGATAGGTTTCACGGTGAGACGAGAGTCACAGTACTCACAAAGTGGGGGCTCCTCTCTCTTCAGCACAAAGGAGTGCGTGATGTGGGTGTGGCCAATCCTAAGTCTGGACATGGTCGTGCTTCCACGCCTTGTCAGACCCTTAGAAGTGCGCCGCCACCTGACATCCGCCAGTTGTTCCTTTGTTGCTTTTAATTCTATACAACTATCAAATGAAAAAAAGAAATCTAATGAAAAAAAAGAAATCTAATGAAAAAAAGAAATCAAATGAAGATTAAAAGAATCACTCTGGCAACTCAATGTGATATAATTTAGTTGTTTAATAATTGTTTCAAACCTCTAGGTTGTATACATATAATATTAGGGTCAGTGACCAAACATGTCTGTAACTTGGCTAGAGTGTCCAACTGAAGTTGTTTTAGTTGAGTTTCTAATTGTTTGATCCGCTGCTCCAAGAGCTGTCTCTCTTTTGTCACCTGATGAAGAGACCATTGTTGACAGATTAGATGCAGTAATGGAGTGAGGACTTTGTTTATGTTTGAATAGACCAGAGGTTTAAATGTCTCTTTGATCATTCTATTTACACAACAAAATTGTGTAGTTTGTTTATTTTAACATCTACAACTAACAAGATAAGGAATGTCTTTGAAAAGCAGGCAACTGACTTTGAATGTAGGCTTCCTTCAGTCGTAGAACGACTATGGTTAATCCCGCACACTTTTTTAAGTGAGATGAAAGCCTGGGCATTGTTACAGCAGTTCCCCCCTCTCCGGGCAACTGATGTGACTTATGATTGCTCTAATGTCTGACTCTGGGTAGATTTTAACTCCTACTTCTAATGGGGAAGTCTTATAAGACTTTTATACTCTTCATCTATAAAGTTAAATTTTGATACAGGGAAAGGAGGATTTCTTCCAGCCAGCCATCACTGTTTTTTTTTTAGTCTATGGCAGGGATTTGTGTATGGTTATTAAAAAAAAATGAATTGCAAAACAATTTTTTTAATGCATACACACACACACCCATTTTAATCTTACAAATTGTTTGGTGTAAACTGCAATGCACAAATTGTAATACAAATATTTACACTGAAAAAAATTATAATTATTTCAAAAGTTACTTCAAAAGAGAAGATGATTATGTCCAACATTACTTTATATGAATACATATAGCCCACTTTACTTTATATGCATACAAACAGCCCATTTTAATTTATATACATACATACAGCCCACTTTACTTTATACACATACATACAGCCCACTTTACTTTATACGCATACATACAGCCCACTTTACTTTATACGCATACATGCAGCCCACTTTACTTTATATGCATATATACAGCCCACTTTCCTTTATATACATTCATAAAGCCCACTTTTATTTTATATGCATACATAAAGCCCACTTTATTTTAAAAGCAAACATACAGCCCACTTTATTTTATATGCATACATACAGCCCACTTTCCTTTATATGCATACATGCAGCCCACTTTACTTTATATGCATATATACAGCCCACTTTCCTTTATTTACATTCATAAAGCCTACTTTTATTTTATATGCATACATACAGCCCACTTTATTTTAAAAGCAAACATACAGCCCACTTTATTTTAAAAGCAAACATACAGCCCACTTTACTTTATATGCATACATGCAGCCCACTTTATTTTATATGCATACATACAGCCCACTTTACTTTATACGCATACATGCAGCCCACTTTACTTTACACGCATACATGCAGCCCACTTTACTTTATACGCATACATGCAGTCCACTTTACTTTATACGCATACATGCAGCCCACTTTACTTTATATGCATATATACAGCCCACTTTACTTTATATGTATTCATACACATATCCTTACCTCCTGTTGCAAACTTTCTAGTTTCACAGCTTTGATTCCTTTCTCAGACTGGGGAGTAAACTTAGGACGGGACTTTTTAGAAAAACCATCAGAAAGAGCTGCACTAGACGGCTCGATGGATGTAACAGTACCATCACTGGATGACATGTCATCGCTGGTGAAATCCCAGCCTCTTCCGCAGTGACGCAGCCGTCCTGCTAACTGGGTTAATTCAGAATCCACTTGGGAGGCCAGGACGTGAATTTCACTTGGTGCGATTTTCTGAAATGAAATCAATATATTGAAGTCCCAACACGACAGAAAAGCCAGTTTATGATCATTTCTACGGTAGGAAAATGTGCACTTTATTATCTTATCTTATATAATACAGACGTTACTTCAAAAAAGAAGATGATTAGGTCCTACGCGTCATGCATTCAGTCATGCATATTAACCAATGACTTAAATTCTGCCAAGTCACTGGTTTTCCTGGCCAGCTCATAGCCTGAAGAGTCACTAACAATGCTGTAGAACTTTCTTTTACAGTTCACATTTAGCTGCATTTTTAACTCACTGGGTCATTAAGTTAGTGGTCATTAATTCACTGGTCAATAACTTACTGATCATTAATAGTCCCCCCCCCCCCATTCAGACCATGTGGTATAATGGGGAGACAGTTAACGAGGGTGTCATGTGGCCAGCACAATGACCAACCGCCTTTACTTCCCCCCAACTAATGTCAGGCACCCATTAAAGCTGGGTAAACACAGAGGTGCCTTAAAGATTCTGAAATTAAACCCAGTCTTCAACAGGATTTGAACCTGCGACACCCTGGTTTGGAAGCCAAGTACTTTACCACCCACCCCCTGATCCTTAATACTTTATCAAAATATATTTTATTATACATGCCAATAAAAATGTTTTCATTCTAAGTTTAAGGAAAGCTCAACTAGTCTTTTTTTCTTCTCATACATGTTTAAACATAAATCTTCAGGTAATTAGAAAAATATCACATCTAATAATAAGGCTTGTCTTCAAGTCTGAAGATTAATGAGGAATGCAGTATTCCCTGTGGCTACGCAGCCCCAGCTAGACCTACATATTTTGCCACATCCAGACCAAGCATAACAATAGCCTGCTGGTCTACGCCTGTCCTCAGCAGCAGATTTTCTTTTGGTCTCAAATGTATGTGGGTAAAATAACTGAGATGGTCTCTAGTCCATGCCCACCAGATGATTAAAATATGTATGATAAGTTCTAATCAGTATCAACCTTGTCTATAAAAGAATCTATTAGTATAAGAGATTATTAAAATATGATAAGTTCTAATCAGTATCAACCTTTTCCAGTAAAAGCTGGTCCAGACGTTCAATCTCAGACTCATGATGAAAAATAAACTCCCTCACTGAAGATCTTATTGAAACTATTTCCTTTGCAATATTTGTAGGCAAGGACAAGTGAACCTCTTCTGTTCTAGAGATTTTCTTATCTATGGTAGCACTCTCTTGAATGTGAAGATTCAAAACACTTTGCTGTAGACACAATTAAATGTTTTTATTTATTTCTATATATTTTTATACGTTTATAACTTTCTTTTGAAGTGAAATAAATAACCATCTATCAAATAACTTAAAACATAAGCCTAAAGAAGGAGATAAAGTCCAATTTCACTCAAATTTCAGGGGATGAACTTCTCATGCAGATTTAAAATAACCATTATATAGGTCAATTACACTATTTGCTTGGTGAAACTAATGCATACCTATAAAACATACTTTAAAACACTTTCAAATCATACCTTTATTTAACATAATGTTAATTCTATTCTAAAAAAATAAATATATTTTGATAAAATAAAAAGGCATTTTTTTCAAAGACTGACCATCCATTCCCAAAATACATGTTCAGTGGCCTTCCAGCTGAATAAATTTTCAAGTTCAAGGTTGTCTTTCTCCAGCTCAAACATCATCTAAAAAATAAAATTTAAGCTATAGTTTTGCACAGTCTGCTACTAATTATTGAAGTGCTAAAAGAACAAAAAAATCATGATCAGCCCTAAGAGGATCTTTATAAACCAACATCCTAATCTCTTATTCATATTATTTGACTCTTTATCTACGTAATTATTTTCCACGTTCTGACAGAATTGTTCATTTTTCACATTTGTACATGCTACCCTGTTATGATTAAACTTCAATTAAATTTTTTTCTGGCATAGAATTATAGGAGAATGCATGCTCTTTTTATACAACACAAATTCAAGTTTATTGTCACGTACGCTTTGTCTATATTTAGCCCAAGGTCTGCCGGCAACATTTCAGCTAGCTCGGGAAAATACAAGTCTAGAGAAACCTTTTATTAGAATAAATGTGATTGGTTAGAAATGTTAGCTATTGTACGTTAAGCTGTATTTTATTGGTCAATTGATTAACCAAGTGACAAAGAGATGTTAGTCACGTGGTAACGCCCAAAGATCTAGAAGCTTGGAGATATTACCGCCAGTGTCGAGCGGAACGTGTTAGAGAGAAGATGTAACTAAAGTCTCGTGTCGGAACTCAAAGAAAGATGAAACGATCATATTATTGTGTAGATCTTCTTCTTCTTTTTTGAAGTAACGTCTGTATTATATAAGATAAGATAAGATTTATTCTAGTAGAAATATACATTTTTATGTTTTATTCAATCACAGTATATCATTGTAACTATTGTGAATAGCTTTTCCAAGTTTTGAATTAAAGTATTTGTATTTGTCGAAGAGAAGTTTCTTCATTGATTATAATAATAACATACTTAGATCGTCTTATCGACGAGTAACTTCTAGATGATCCTCTAATCAACTGGTAACTTCTAGATGATCCTCTTATCAACTGGCAACTTCTAGATGATCATCTTATCAACTAGCAACTTCTAAATCCTCGGCAACCACGATCATTAATTGTGCTGTTTAGATCAAGATAATCTTCAAATATATCATACTTTACTGTTGTTTCCACATCAAGAGTGGGAGGCATGATGGCTGAGTGGTAAAGCACTTGGCTTCTGAACCTGGATTCCCAGGATTGAATCCTGGTGAAGACTGAGATTATTAATTTCAGGATTTTAGGGCGCCTCACCCAGCTCTATTGTGTACCTGATATTAGTTAAGAAAAAGTAAAGGCTGTTTGTCATTGTGCTGGCCATGAGCCACAGAAACAGATGACCTATAGATTGCAAGGTTAGAAAAGGGAATTTTTTTGTTTAACTTTTACATGAAGAGCAGGCTTTAAGGAGGAGTCCTGGTTTGCGGATGGTATACACACCAGAAGTAGAAAGAAGGTTGAAAATGCTGAGGCGTCTGGTGATTACAGACGCCCAACCTGTGTATCCATGATTGGCCTCTTAAGTCACATGAGAAGTTGTAAAGGGAAAAGAAAATCTCTTTGAGACGTAATATGCGACAGACAGACATTGCATATGTTACATAAAGAATTGTTTCAAAGCAGAAACTATTGTTGCTTATAGGTACAGCATTAAGCTGGCGTCATACCCAAACAAAGCATCAAAATTATAAGGCACAGAGCACATAGCCAGCCAGATTTCCTTATGTTATTTTAAAGTAAAAAAAAAACAAATAATCTACCATTTTAATATTCCATGTAATTAGATTTGTCCCACTGTAAACTCAACAGTCAAAGAACAAAAAATTTACAAAATAAAAAAAGTGAAACTTTAAAATTAAACAAAACAAATATTTCACACCTGCTTTAAACTCTCTGGGTGTCTCAGCAAATAAACTTCTAAAGGAGTCAAATGATTCAACTCTGTCTGAAGACTCACACCTTGAGTATATTGATGGATCTGTGGAAGGCATTTGGACTATCTAGGTGAGTAAAAAAATTGACAGTAAAGGAGACAGTGTCATTAACAACATGACTGTCTTTAACATAACAGAATGACTGACAACTGACAAAGTGAGTAGCAATACGGGGTTTCAGTAAAAGTGACACTGACATTATAATGATGGGTGACATTGTAACGATGACCGACTAAATACCCCGAATAAATAGCGCGAAATTTCCCGACAAAATAGTGCAGACTTAAATATAATGTGTATAAAAGTACTGAATTATTAGTAATTTAATGTCTTGGGCAGCATTTTTGTAGATGTCTCTATCTATTTAAATATTGATAGATATGAAAGTATGCTATATTTGCAGAGAACGAGAGTACTTTACATTTTATATCATTCCTCTTTTTCACCAATGTTTAAAATGAATAACTTGCTAAAAATAGGATTTTGAAATGTGGTGACCCCTTTCAAGCAGTATTGGAATTTCTTCGTGATATTTCCTACAATTTAACTTTGTGAAAATTTGTGTGTGTGTGTGTGTGTATAAATCTGACATGTATCTTTGACTGTTTTCAAAGTACATTTTTGGAATTTAAATAAATGATATATTTAAAAAATTTTTCATTTTATCTTATTATAATTTTTGCTTACTGTTTGCATATTTATGTTTTAAGATATCCTGCAAATGACTGAAGAATAATGATAACAGTAAAACAAAAGAAACCACAAAAAAAAATTGGCTCTATTCATATTTTACGATATCTAAAGTAGTTCTTTCAAAATGACTGAAATATATTTTTTCTGTGCTACTTTGTTTGCGCTATTTTGTCGGGGTATCCATTGTAACAGTCACTGGAAATCAAATTTGGTTTCAGGACAGGTAATTTTTGGTTAGTTCAAATTAAAAAATACAGTACAAAATTGCAAGCATTGGTCCTAAGTCAGTCAACTGTAACTCTCTTATCTGAATAACAATCCTTTTGACCCAAATCTTTATGATCGTCTTTTTCGCATGCAACGGAGAAACAAACAGGCTAGGAACATATTCTTTATAAGGACCATCCATCTGCTTACTTATATTTTTAACATAGATTAGGTCCCTTGAAAAATTCTAGAAGAGACTAAAAACTCTTTGCTTTGCAATATATTTAACAGGTTATGTTTTAAAAATAATTTTTGTATGGAATGTGTTTCAACGTTAAGACACAGCTTGAAAGCACAGACAGACCAGGACATATGTAATTAGATTTTACTATAAATAAGTTATTCATTTCATAACCAATTATATTTATCTTTCTGACAAGTAAAGGGAAACAACTCACTTTATGAGTTAGACATCTTAGCTCTTGGCTGAAAGAGTGCAGTCTCCTGCAGGCCAAGTGTAGTTTATTACAGAGCATGAGTTGCTGTTGGATTGCGTCCCTTGGTGGTAATTTGAATATAGCATCACCCAAGGCATTGGTGTTGAGTGGCTCAGGGCTGTCAACCTTAAGACAACAAAATATGTTTAGGCATTTAACGAGATTCTATCATCTATATTGAAACAAACAACAACAACAACACAGAATGTGATAAAAATATACATGCTTAAAATCTAAACTATGTTGTTTTATATTACAGTATATGGTGTGAATGTTTAAATACCCAAAATATGAATATACATTTAAAACCTAGATAAATATAATGTATACAGACAACCCAGAACAAACAATTAACACAATTCATAATTTATATAAAACTTACATTAAGTTTAACAAAATTTCTCAGCGGCTGGTGGAGTGGATCAGATCTACGTGACATGATTTTATCAAACACTTTTTGTTGATGGAGCAGCCAGCCCAAAGCTAGCAGCAATTCTCGGCTCCCAGAAGACATGTCAGGCGGCAACACTGACAGTCGGCAGCTCAGATACCCAAACTTTTGAAGCTCTGTTTTCACATAGAGAACTTCATCTGGCAGAAGATAAAATACATAACAATGTCACAATGGGGGCATGCGGCTGAGTGGTAAAGGGCTTGGCCTCAGAACTGAAGGGTCTCAGGTTGGAAAATCTTTTGGATTGAGTTAGGGGATTTTTAGGATGCCCCTTTGTCCATCCTACTCTAATGGGTACCTGACATTAGTTGGGGAAAGTAAAGCCATTGTGCTGGCCAAATGTCACCTTCATTAAACATTGGCCATATACATAGATGACATTGACATCATCATTCCTATAGATAAAAAAGATGTGAAAGGGAAACTTGACTTTTATCTTTAACAATGTTACTTTCACCATCCATTTGAGCCAAATAAAGATTGAATTCTTAATGGTAATGTAAGAAATAAAATATTCACAGTATTTACTCAAGTGTGTGCTTAAATGAGGGGGCAATGGGAGCACAAAGCAGAATGGAGAAGTTAAGTTCTTCAGTCTAGCCTAGCTTGCAATATATATTTATGTTAGAATATGTGTAACGATTGCCATGGTGGTATATCAATAACAAATAGTTCTGTTACGCATAACTTTAATATTACATAGATTGAAAGTGGTTTTGAAAATATGAATACAAATTTGACTGTGGCTTAAAAAAAACAACAACATTAAATATCAATGTTACCAATGCTATGAACATATAGGTAAGCAATTGAACAAAAAATACTATTAGAATACTAAGTGCAGTTTAAGACAGTTTAACAGTGCAGTTTAACAGCTAGTTTTATCAAGCCACCTTTTTTTTTTCACAAAACAAATAGCCTTTCAAAAAAATAATTACATTTCATGTAAAGTTAAAAAAAATTGACCTATTGGAAAGTAGAAGGTCAAACAAAGAAGACAAATTTAAGATAGGAGGTGACAGAAAATGGACCAAGTTCGATTGCTAAATGATAGAGCACAATAATTTAAAATTATTTCACATAAAAACTGGATGCTTATCTATGTTTTCCCTATGCCAGACCTTTATTTTTACAAAAGATGTGTTATTGGGTAGGATGAAATCATCTTTCCCCTGAACACCACAAGTTAACAGCTCAACTAACCTTTAGCATTCTGTGGAGTTATTTTGTTGTCTTCAGATTTGCAGAATGTAATCAGATCAAAGAGAAGTTTCCACATTGAGGATGTCTACAAGATAAATACAAAATGTTCAGGTCAAAGGAAAAAAAAAATCATTCTGTCATTATTAACTCTTTATTTCCGTAATTATTTTCCATGTTCTGGAAGAATTGTTCCTTTTTCACATTTGTACATTCTACCCTTTTATAATTAAACCTCAATAACATTTTTGTTTGTAAACAGAAAACATTACAAAATTTGGTCTAGAATTCTAGAAGAATGCATGCTCTATTTTATATAACACACAATAAAAGTTTATAAAACCAAAACTTTATTTAATTTAATGGGGGTAAAATCAACGATGGTGTCGTTAATTAGGAGAGAAAGAGTTAAAATCATCAATTGTTCTACATGTCTACTATAATTCTTTAAAATATCACCTTCAATACAACTCTAGATTACACCTTATCAATCTAACTTAAAAGTTAAGTAAATTCCCCTTTCATACCTTGCGATCTATAGGGTAGATGATTCTAAAGTCATCTATTTCTCTGACCAACAGCTAACGACCAGGGTGTCATGTGGTCATCACAACGACCAACAGCCTTTACTTTCTTATCTTATCTTCTTATCTTATATAATACAGACGTTACTTCAAAAAAGAAGATGATTACGTCCTACGCGTCATGCATTTAGTCATGCATATTAACCAATGACTTAAATTCTGCCAAGTCACTGGTTTTCCTAGCTAGCTCAGGCAACCCATTCCATGCTCTAATAGCACTAGGGAAGAAGGAGTATTTGTACAAATTTGTCCTAGCATATGGGACGAGGAATGTGCCTTTATCTTTGTGTCTTTCAGAGTATTTTATTAAATTTTGTTTTTGTATTTGAAGATTATGGTTCAGTGTTTTATGTATGATTGCTACTTTACTTTTGAGCCTTCTGTCCTGAAGGCTTTCTAAATTTAGTGATTTTACTAAAGGTGTTACTCTAGTCAAATGTGAATATTCGTTTGTTATGAATCGCACTGCTCTATTTTGTGTCTGTTCTAGTTTCTTAATGTTTTCTTGAGTTGAGGGGTCCCAAACAGAGGATGCATATTCTATTATTGGCCTAACCAAGGTTAAATAACATTTTAGTTTTATGTTCTTATTTGATTTATAGAAATTTCTTTTAATAAATCCTAATGCTTTGTTTGATTTTTTTGTAGTTTCATCAATATGTGGATTCCATGACAGTTTTTCATTTATTATAACACCTAGGTATTTTGCGTTTTTAGTCTGTGTTACTGGTTTGCCATGAATAAGATAAGTGGAATTAATTTGTTTTAGTTTTTTTGTTACTCTTAACAACTGACATTTTTCTGGGTGGAAAGACATGCTCCAATGTGATTCCCATTTCTGTAATTCATCTAATTCTCTTTGTAAAATATCTGTGTCTTGTGTTGTTTTTATTGTTCTATATATTATGCAATCGTCTGCAAATAATCTGACTTTTGTTCCTGAACTAATGCAATTTGGTAAATCATTTATGTAAATTAAAAATAGTAGTGGACCCAAGACTGTTCCTTGAGGTACACCTGAGTTTACTGTTATCGGTGTTGATTTAGAGCCATTTATTATTACAGTTTGTTCTCTCCCTATCAGAAAGTCTTTAATCCACTGATGCAGTGGACCATTAATGCCGAAATATTTTAATTTTTTAAGCAAACTATGGTGGTGAACTTTGTCAAAAGCCTTAGAAAAATCTAGTAAGATAGCATCTATTTGTTCACTATTATCTAAACCTTTTGAAAAATCATCAATTAGTCTTATTAGTTGTGTTTCACATGATCTATATTTCCTAAAGCCATGTTGGTATGGTGTGAGGACATTATGTTTGTCTAAGTGGTTTATGATGTTGCTACATATTATGTGTTCTAGGATTTTGCATGTGATGCTGGTAAGTGATACTGGTCTGTAGTTTCCTGGGTCAGATTTTTCTCCTTTTTTAAATAGGGGGGTGACATTAGCTTCTTTCCAGTCCTTTGGTACTCTGCCCTGGTTAAGTGAAGCCTGAAAGAGTATTTTGAACACTGGGGCTAGCTCATTACTTAGTTCTTTGAGTAATCTAGCTGGAATACCATCAGGTCCAGAAGCTTTATTTGGTTTGTGTTGGCTAATAGTTTTTGAATTCCATTTTCTTGTACTACTATATCTTCTATGTTGTCTACTTGGTTCAAATTCAGTAATATGTCTTTGTCTCCTGGGGCTGAGAATGCTGATGCAAAGTATTTGTTTAGAATGTTTGCTTTAGTTTCATTATCATTATGTATTATGTTATGTTCATCTTTTAATGGCGCTACGCCTGTTGTTTCCATTTTCTTAGACTTAATGTATGACCATAGGTTTTTGTTGTTGTCTTTAGATATTACATTGTTTATGTATTCACTCTGCAGCTGTCTGCTTACTTGGGTTAAGTGTTTAATTTTTATATACTTTTTGTAAACTCTTTCTGCATTAGTTTCTTTAAATTTTCTATATAGGTTTTCCTTCTGTTTACAAAGCTTCTTTAGTCTATTATTAAACCAGCATTTATTTAATTTGTTTGATGTGTATTTAGTTGGTATTTGATTTTCTATAATGCTTTTAAGATGGTTTTTAATGAAATTCCAGAGGTCATCGACTGGTTGGTTAATGTCTTTTTCTAATAAGAATGTTTGTTGAAAGTTTAATGCAGCTTGGTGTAGTTGTGTTAGGTTACATTTATTCCAGAGTAAGATTTTTCTTTTGGGTTTTGTATTGGCTACTGCTTTTATCTGACTGTGTATTTTTATGATCTCATGGTCTGATAGACCAGGGATAATATCATAATCAACTACTAATCCAGGTCTGTTGGTTAAGAAGAGATCTAATGTGTTGTTTAATCTAGTTGGCTTTTTAATGATTTGATCTAAACTTAGGTTGTGTAAAGTTTCTATGAAAAGCTCATTTATGTCCTTAAGGTTTTGGTGTTTATCTATGGTTAGTGTTTTCCAATTTATATCAGGTACGTTGAAATCACCCATAATCCAAAAAACTGCATTTTTATTTGTCTCTTTAAGTGTCGTAATCTGATTACATAGTTCCTGCATGTATTCTAAACTAGAATTTGGTGGTCTGTAAATGCTGCCTATTATTAGGGATGTTGAGGTGGTATTAATTTTACAAAATGTTGATTCTATATTTTTTGAGTTAGGTAAGGTAATTTCTTCTGCTATAAGAGTGTTTTTTATTGCTAAAAGAACTCCTCCATGATTATCAGCCCTATCTTTTCTAAAAATTTCATAATTACTATTGAAAATTTCTGCATTATAAATTTCAGGATGTAGCCAAGTTTCTGTGCCTGCAATTATGTCTGGTTTCTCACATTCTAATAAAATTTCTAAGTCTGCTGTTTTGTTCCTAATCTTTTGAAAATTTATTACTAAGGTTTTAAGGTATTTTGGTGTTACTTCTTTAGTAGGTTTGTTTAGTGAAGCTGTTGTATTAATTTTAGTAGATTTAGGTTTAACAGGAGTGGATCTGGCTAGTGGTTGGTGAGTTTGGTTTGGGATGGTGTTTAGGATGTTGTATGGGTTAGAAGTGTCTGCATCAAAGGAATCAAACAGTCCTGATGTAAACTGAGGTAACCCACACGGTACACAGTGCCATGATGCATCTTTGTTGCCTAAGGCATAATACACAGGTGTATTCATATGGAGACATGATGCATGGTACCATTCATCGCAGGTGTCACATTGAATGGCTTTCTGTTTCATGGTGCATACTTTTTTGCAGATGTTGCATCTATCTTTAGATCTAGGCCCTGGATTTGACTCTACATCTCCTGCTATTAATATTAACAGTAATAGGTATTTATTTCTGCTGTGTCTGATTGAGAACTTCCATTTGTGATGGGTAATCTTCTTTAGTGTTATGGATGTGTATGTTAGGTTATTTTTTAAGTTGCTTTGATCTAAAGTGTGATGATTGATTATGACTGTTGTTTCTTTTTTAAGTTTAGTGTTGACTAAGGTAGATCTGGTTCTGTGTTCAGCTAGTATGTATTTAGTAATTATTAGGATAAATAGCCAGAGCAATTTCATGATGACTGTTGTTGATTTTAGTTTTTAAAGGGGTCTAGTCTAAATCTAGTTTAAGGTTTACAATGCCTAATTTATGTCTAAATCTAAATTGAAAGCTAATTTACAATGACAATTAAATCAAATGAAATGGTTTATTAAATTCAAAATATGGACCTAGACTAGATCTAATTCTAGATCAATATATTTACGTGTATAATTAACTATATAGAATATTACTATTAGTTATTATTAGTAGTATTAGTAGATGATTAGTAGATCTAAAGCCTTAATTAAAGTCTAAGTCTAACACTAAAACTAGACTAGACTGACTTGACTAGGTCTAGATTTCTAGATCTAGTCCTAAGGGCTAAGCTAAGAGTTGTTAATTTGAATTAATTAGTATGAAAAAATGCTGAATTAAGTTAAATATATAATTTAAAGATATTAGTTTATTAGTTAAATAGCTTTTTTAATGAATTTGGTTTGATTTTAATACAACAAAACGAAAAATTTAACTCATCTCTTATAACAGTAAACAGGGAGCAGCCATCTTGCCAAGAGCGCGTAACTTTCCCCAACAAAAGTCAGGTACTCATTAGAGTTGGGTGGACTCAATATGATTTTACCTTTTTCAATCTTCTTTGTTCTCATTTTTCATGTTACAGGGTTTAGAAAATTAATCCTATATTTGCATTGAACTGAGCGGTTGTTTAGGGAATCTGAAAGCTCTCCAATCCCATACAGTTTTTGTTTTATGGGAAGGGGGAGGGGAGGTTTGGGACTCTTGATAGAGTATGAAGCTTTGAAAGACATTTTTTTTTTTTGATAAATCTAAGAAGATGTATATATATATATATATATATATATATATATATATATATATATATATATATATATATATATATATATATATATATATATATATATATATACATTCTTTCCCAAAATTTCTAATCAATTTAAATTTATTGTTATACTTACTGCAGAGTCTTTGTTATACTTTGCCTGTCTCAACATCTCAGCCCGGATGCAGGAAACATTGTTCTGTTGCAATATTGTACAAAATAATTCAATCACTGTTCTGACTTGACTAGACATAGCCATTTTAATTCCTGTTGTTTCTGGCCAAGGCGATTATTTTTTTTTATCTCCTACTATCACCTGTGTCAAGCATTTAAGTTACACATTAGTTAAAGTCATTGCTAAAATTAGTTTGATTATTCAAAATGCTAGAGGCTAAAATATGGTTACACATGAAAAGCTCCCACCATGATTCGTCCAGTTCAATATATTAAATTTTCACATGTGGCTATTCTATATATATATAGCCTGGCCTGGCCATTAGCTGTGGTCGGAATGATGTCGCCCTGACATCAGTTCCCACCTCTCCATGCAGCTGATGTATTCAAAGGAACGGTAGTGCCGATACAGTTTGTGGCCATTCTACTCATAGTCCAAAAACACTATCCCTTGTCCAGTGTCTATATAAAGTTCTATGCTCCCCCTCTCATTCCTAGGCTAGTTGTGAGTCAAAAAATTTTCAGTTAGACTAGATCTAGATACAATCAGTTTTTTTCCTAGATCTAAATATTGAAATATTCTAATCCTTAGGGAGTCGAAGATTATCCGAGATAGACCTATATTATAGTAGTGTAATAGTCTAGATCTATATTATAAATATAATATAATATATCTATACAATTTCAAACATAAAATTAAAATTGATAAAAAATGTCAGCAACTGAGCTTAACACTTTAAGTTTTTTTTATTTGTGAGTTAACTTAACAACACTGACAACAGTGACTAACAACTTCATGATAACTTGATTGACTCAATCAACTCAATGAAGTTCAGTCACAGTTGAACTTCACTTGTTAGATAATCATCATATCATAATGATAATCGATTGCTCGGATTGGTGTCAGTTTTAGTTAGACTAGACTAAGACTAGGACGACTAGGTCACTAGTTACTTTTTGTTAGTTGAGTTACTCTACTACCTTTATTGAAAGGGCGATCACGCCCGTAAATGCGAATTTATTGCGGATATTACCAGAGATCTAAAGACTAGATCTAGATCAATATATATTCTAGATCTAGTTAGACATAACAGTAGTTTATTTGATTGAAAGTATTGCCATTCATTCATTGATCATGTCAATCATGATTAAAAAGTTTGAAGTAAACAAACTAAAAGAGCGAAAGATATATATAATATCGAAACTATGACCTTCTATATTTAAAAAAATTGAAATTAAAATTTCTTGAAATAAAAGATGATTATAGTCTATATCTAGATTAAGATTTAAAATCCATTTGTTTATTATTTGTAAAATATGGCAAACAGTTTACAATATAGAGGGTCAATCTAATAATTAATACGCGTTTTCAATTAAATCTAGACTACTTCTTTTCTGAAATAATTCAAATAAAAATAAATAGAACACCAGATCTAGAACACAGACCTATGTTTTAGATCTACAAGTACACAATAAAGATAATGCTACGTACGGTTTGTTACTTACAAGTTTATTCATCATGGCGGATGCTAATGCGGTTGCAACAGAACAAAATGTGCCAGCTAATAATGCTAATCAGCAGGTTTTAAACATTTTTCATTAACAAGGTTTTATAATGGGTGACTGCCTGGTCGTGTGGTTAGCACTTTTGACTTAGATCTAACTGGTACCTTGGTTCAAACCCCATTGCCCTGGGCCTGGCCTGGGACCTGCGTCAGTGTCCGACTCAGTGTCGTTTCGTCTTCGAATATACTTCGATGGTCACTACACTGACTACAGACTACCGTCACTACTGAATAGTTCAATAACTGACACTTGACACTACCCGTGAATACCCACTTATCACTTCACTTGGTTCGAACCCCATTACCCTGCCGCCCCATATGATTATGAATGAATATCATAATGATAATCATTCAATACTTTAGTTTTAGATTTCTATGACATAATATTTATTAGATCTATTAATATTATTCTATGTCTATACTAGTAGTATAATCTATATGTATATTATTCTGATTCTTCTGTCTGATCATATGATTTTATGATATTCATGTCATATCACATATGATCCATGAAATGATACACATCTTACACGATGATATGAATCATTATTATGATATTTTACCATTCAACCATTGCCATTATCAGAATGATTATAATTATATCATATGGCGGAAAACAGATTCTCTATTGAAAATGCATTTTTCGAGTTCAATATTCATTATCTCTGAATATAGACCATCTGTGGTATATTTGCATTTACTGATGGATAGATCTATGTTTCTGGAAGCTTCATTAGCAAAATTTTTTTGAAATTCGTTTTTATATGGAATTTGTGCATTTGTGAATATCATGAAGTATTGCCAAAAAGACAGACAACATTTACTTCTGGATTTATGTGATCCCATTTCAAAAGGTAAGAAACATATTTTAGAAATATAACTCATGTATAAAATACATACTTAGTATTTAAAAATGATTGTTATACACCATAAAGAAAAAAAAAAGTAAATAAAATGCTTCTTTTGTCTTAAATTTGAAAAAAAATAGCCTCGATGCAATTTTTGAAGTTGTGATGTCGCCAAACAATGTGTACATTTTTTTTTTAATATAAATTACATTTTGCCGATTTTCGTTTCAAAACACTTATTTTTGTATTTCTATCATCATAATTATTTATTTTTTTTATTTTTTGGTTATTTAAAATAAAAAAATATTTATAAAATCTCGTTTTTTTTAACACCAATCAGAATGGAGGTCGCCGGAATTGACTTCATGACCTCCCGTTCAAAGTGCTTTTTTTTTTTTGTCATTCGCTCAGAAATATTCGAAGCGATAATTCTAGCAAAGTTAATTATAGACAGAATCTATTACAGATAATTCAGTTCATAATATCAACTGCTTAGTTAATTATTCTGCTTTAATAATAGGATGTCGTTTTCTTCAATAATTAACTTCAAGGACGGGAACACGGGTATCTATCTTTAGCCAGGCGCGCGCGATAAAAACAAACAAACACACGTTTTGACTTAGTCAACCTGAAGGCGCACCTCTGAATTGAGATCTTAGTCTGTAAAAGCTAAAAACCTATAATTTTTAAATCAATATCGACTACTACGGCAATTATTTTACTTTAATATTGGTGCATTGCATGCGTCATAAAATCGGCCCGGCAATGCGATGTTTCAGCGCGAGGGGGGGGGGGCACATTTTGAACTTAGATTTTAGATCTAAATTAATCTATCTCTAGATCTATAATAGTTTCTACAGATCTAGATCTATAAAGACTAGATCTTAACCATATTTTAAAATCAATCTAGCGAAATGCTTTTAGATTAGTTAGACATAGATCGATCTCTAGGTCTAGGACTAGATCTAGGTCACTGGACTTAGACTCTGCGATTAGATTAGTCTAGATCTAGTCATTAGAGTTAATAAGCGTGAAATTATTTAAATATTTACTGATCTAGATCTAAATTCTCTTATCAGGATAGATTAGATCTAGAACTAGATGATTTAGATCTATTTATATAATATAGTCATTTCTAGTAGATAGTCAAGTAGCGATGTACACACGTGGATCAAGAATCAAGACCGTAGTGATATAGTCTAAGTCTAAATGTAGACTCTAGGTCTTAGATCTATATAATTTATATAGCCTTATATCTACGTCTAAATATAATTCATAGTAAGACTTAGGACTAGATTTTAACATGGAAAAAAATCTGAGATCTAAATCTACTATCTAGTCATTTCTAGATCTAGTAACTAGTACTACTAGTAGATAGTCAATTAGCGATGTACACGTGTGGATCTAGGAATCTAAATGTAGATTAGATCTAAGATTTTATATATCTAAATCTAATTCATAGGATCTTATAAACTCAGTAGGGTTAAATTAGATCTGATCTCTAGATCTACATCTTAAATTACTTAAAGTTAAAGTGGAAAAAATCTAGATCTAGTCAATTATAAACAAGAGTAGAAGAGATTCAATAGACATAGTGACATAGTTAAAAATAACAACAAACACATATTAACCAAATTATAAAAGTTGTTTTTATTTCTTTTCTCAGCAACAGTTACTACAGATACAAAGATTGAGATTATTTGAGATAGTAAACAGAATAGTCAATAGATATAGATCATGCACCATGCAAGTTAAGCTTTATTAGGTCTAACTCTAAGTAGAGTACTCTAGACCTAGATCTAAAAAGTGATCAAGAACTAGAATAGATCTAAATCTTGATAATATTTCATTTAATATTAGATCTTTTCTAGTCTAAAATTATACATATCTATAACCTTTATCTAAAATTGATATAAATAGTATCATGTTAAAACATGAAGATAAGAGAAAAAAAAAAGACTTTTTATTGGTAGCGTGGGCCGAAGAGGGGGCTTATTTATTAATTATAATACTTTTTAAGGTTGTTGTTTTTTTTTTCAAATGTTATATAAATATACTTTACTTTGTGACATAGTTTTAAGCAAATAATATTGTGAATTTGTGAAATTCATGGATTATTGGACATATCTTCTGTGAATTATAATGGATTTTTCATTATTAGGGGTAAGTGTGTTTGACCTCATTTTTTTATGTTAAATACTTGTCTGATGATAATGAATTTACTTTTTTTGGATTCCTCTCTTCTTGGGCATTAAAATTGATACATAATATGTCTAAACTGATTATGTTTTTGTTATTTAGGATAATGATAAAGTATAATTTGCAACCTAATTTTTTTTACGGAGGGGGTGGGGTCTGGGGTGGCTCAATTAATTTGCATAAATGACTTAAAAAACTTGTTTTTATATTTTTTTCAAATGTTCTATAAATATACTTTACTTTGGGATATATTTTTCTATAAATAATATTGTGAATTTGTGAAATTCATGGATTATGGGACATATCTTCTGTGAGTGATGAATTTTTCATTATTAGGGGTAAGTGTGTTTGACCTCATTTTTTCAAGTTAAATAATTGTCTGTTGCTTCTGATTTTATTTTTTTTGAATTCCTCTATTCTTGGGCAATAAATTTGATATATAATATGTCAATAAAAGTAATTTTGAAATTGGTCAAAAAAATGGTCCTTAAAGTAGAATGTTGAGAGCTCAATCTGTTTTCCGCCATATCAGTCTGAGTCTCAATAAAGAAGGGATGTGAAATAAAAAAATTATCTTTGAAAAAACAATTGTTTGTCAGTACATCATTAAATTAAAATACTTAAACTTTCCAATGCCTGCCAATGGTGTATAAATTATTATGACTGTATGTTTAACAGTTAGAAAGTTATGATTTTTTTTGTGGCGTTTTGACCTAACATCGGTTGACATGGAACAAGAGAGAGGAGAGCTTGTCGCATGCTATAAAAATTATAAAGATATACCCAGTCTCTGTGTAACTTAAAAAAGCTAATAAAAGTGTAGATCTAGATCTAATGTCACTAATGATTCTAATCTAGATCTAGCTTATATATTATAATTAGATTTTAACTTAGAGCAGTCATTACAATTGTACAACACTGACACTCTTTTAAGTCTTTCCATTGGGCTTTCAGACCTGCCTACCGTTACGCAAAATGCGTATTCGTTACGCAAAATCTCCCAAAAATGACCATCAGTACGCAAATACGCATTTAACCCGTCGCGTTACGCATTTCGTATCCTTTTTTTTCCCTCTCTTGACTAGCTTACGAGCGGTCACGGAGGTCACGCTAAGCCGTCCTGTTGGGTGGGGGGGGGGGGGAACAGAAAAGGTGGGGGAACACATTGTGTCCAGATCTATACGTTGATTGGTTCTTAAAAGCAATTAGATTTAGTCTAGAAATGAAAAACGCGAGAGTGAGGGAGTGGCGGGTTGGTACCAGGTTGGTACCGTCAGTTAGCTGATACACCAACGTGACTTTTTTTTTTTTGTAAGTTTATTAGTAGAAATTAATTATGTTGAATCCCTGATTCCCGTATTCATTTGTATAGAAAAAATATCGAAGTTCAATCGATTCAAAACACATTGAGTGACATTGTATATAACTAGTCTAGATCTAGATAACTTGTTTTACAGGAATAGATAGCTAGACATTACGTTATGTCATGATTCACTAAATTACTCTACAATCTAGATTTAGATCCAATTTAGTTGTAGTATGATTTTGATTGACTAGATTGATCTAGATCGATAACATCTACTACCATCTAGTCAAGACTAGATTCTTAGTCTTAGTATAGAATAGATCAAGGATGAAGGTTATAGGCCTACGAAAGTTTGGAGTAGACCGACGTTTGTAGCGGATCCACGGCATCAGTAACACTCTCGAACCCAGATCGAGAGTAGATTATATTCATTATATAGACATAGATCCAGATAGATATCATCTCTATTGTCGTATTGATCTAGATTTAGATTGTAGATCTAATCATGACATCTAGATCTAATATATATATATATATATATATATATATATATATATATATATATATATATATATATGACAAAATAGTGGATCGCGCAAGTGTTACGCATTCTGGTGCCAAAATACGCATTTTGACCATCAGCGTTACGCATTTGGACTTTTTTTGGTAGGCAGGTCTGGGCTTTGAGTGACAGATCTTGAAATCTAGACTATATAATATCTAGAATTAATCAATGGGGAAAAAAAAAAGAATCTGGATTTTACCAGATCTATATATTTCTTGATCTAAATTGACTTAGTTAAACTAGATCTAGCTAGAAATTCTATCCAGATTATAGAATAGATGTGAAAAGGTACTAACTAATAATCTCAGGTTATCTAGACTGGAGTTAAACATAAATGTTGTACGGGACACCCCTTTTGCTTGTTTGTTTCACATGTTTCAGAAGTTCCTTCAGCCTTGAAAATTATTATTTATTCTAGCCTAAACGGAAGATAGCAGCAACCAGGGTTTGAACTCAGGATAATTGAGATTACAATCCAGAACGCATACATATGAACAGGCTGTCATCTAATGAATGGGATAATTCTTTTTCTTATCCCCACATCTTTATTTCTAGACTTAATTCTAGAGTAAAGCATATATGTGTAGTCTCTCAAACACTTTTAGCTATGTGGAATTTTGGGCTTTTCGTCATTCCTCTATTCTCTTTCTCCTTTCTACACTTTCACTCGGATTTTCAGTTTAACAACTTTAACATTTAATATAGTGCCTGACAGAATGTGCCTCTCTCTAAAAGTAAAAACATTTAATTGGAAAGAAAATCATTCTAGTAGCTCTCTATTGAAGTTGAATGTCACTGACCAGACATAGATCAAGATAGTCATCTATCTTCCCACCTTACTTATCAATAACAAACTTATTTGTGGTCATCACAAAAAAATATGCCCATTTAAAAAAAATGTTTACAACATGTACATTCATTGTATTTGTTTTGTTTTTTTTCTTCTTAGCCTGCAAGACCCAATGGCTGGTCTGTTGTGAAGACGCTTATCATTCGAATGGTATTCATCTATTTCATTGCAAGTATGTTCAGGCGAACACCGCAACCAGAGACTAAGATTGTGGATGGGCAACCTGTTCCTGAAGCTAGACCCTCAACAAACATTTTTGAGAAATTCACACCGATGGTAACGCTTATAACTTCTTTAACCCTTAAAGTGCTGAGCTGTTTTACAATGAGTGCATACCAAATGGAGTTACAATTCTGATGTTTAGAGGCTAATATACCACACGCATTTTAAGGGTTAAGAATGTAAACGTTTTAGAGAACCTATAACCGTTTCTTAGGCATGGGCCTAGATAAACCTTAAGATAACTTTAGGTTGTGTAGTTTTTATGTCTTCCATTCCGTATATTCCTTTAGGACATGTATGTGTACGTCTCAGAACAAGAGGACTTTACGGACTTCAAAAATGAAAAAAGTTTGTTTTGGTTGGAGAGAGGGTTGATCTATGGAGATTGGACAGGTGGAGCTAATAAAGACGGCACTTTTGATATCTCTGGCCAGATAGAAGCTTCTGAGGTATGGGAACTATAGGAATGAGTATTTGAACTATTTTTAATGTGAAGTAATCTGCTATCGAAATACTTCCCATCTATTGGTAGATATTACTGGGAAACAGTTTCAACTTGTTCACAATACTGGTAGATATTTGTAAATACATGTTGATGTGGTCTCGAGGTGCTTTTTTTTCTTCAGTTTTTGTTTTGATTTATAGATTTTGATTTATTTCTTTTTAAATTTTTGGCTTTTAAATATCTAGTAAATTTGACTTGTATGTTCATATAATTTTTGAATAGCTGTTTGTATAAGGGCATAACCTCGACAGTACCATTGTATAGTTTGTTAATGTCCAGTATAATATAATATAATATTAATAATTGTTTGCTCTTTAGGCTGTACAAAACAATGGCTCCCTGTACATCCACGTCTACTTTGTGAAAGAGGGCATGTCACCTGACCCAAGTGATCGTTCATTAAAAACCTACTCCAAAAAATACACAGCCTATAAATCAAAAAGTAAGATCGCAGCAAATATTTTCTTGTTTTTTTTTTATGAATCAAAAATAGTTTTTTTGAATATGAAATAACTGCAAGCTTTATCTCTAGTAACAAGAGTTATTATTTATTTTGTCAGGGCTGAATAAATTTAAAAAGCGAAGATTCCACAAGACAGTTAATCTCCTAACTGGTCAGACTGATGTGCACCCTGACCTCGTTCAAGTAAGTGACTAGAATAGTTTTTTTATCAGAAATATTTTAACCTAAAGACTTGACTATGAAACACATTAAGATTATGAGAGCGGGCATATTAAAATAGATTTTGAAAGAAAATATCAAAATTTTAAGGCGATAAACCATTAAAATATTAAAGTAGAATCTATTGTGATAGTTTTTTTTAAGTCTTAAAAAAAAAAAACAACTTTATGAAATTTAAGCAAATTTATTTGACTGGATTCCCATGTGCTTGCCAATTGATCTACTCCTTGCTTACAGCTAGATCTAGAAACCTGTACATTCTGATTCTAAGCTGTCTTTAAGAGACTGTAAGCTAATGGAAGCAACATTTTTTACCTTCCTAGAAAGAAAACTCTTCCACATTTGAAATACTCTCCCACTGGCACCCGAATTTGACCATCAATCTCCTCGATGATCATTCTCCATGGACATCTGGGTCAGTGCCATCACCGCTGGATGAATGTAAGTTTTAATAGTTTATTTATTCATCAGATGTAGGACGTTTTTTTTTTGTTAGTTTGTTTTACGTATCTCAGATGTGGTGGATAGAATCTCATGACAAGTGTCAGATATCCACTAGAACTGTATAGAATCCTATACAGATACACAGTTGGATAAAATCCAAATTGAATTAAAGTCATCAATATAAAAAAAAAAAAGTAAAGTACTTTTTTCAGACCTCGCAATGCATTGGGCAGATGATGTAAAGGTCATCTGTTTCTTTGGCCGATGGTTAAGGAGTGTGTCATGTAGCCAGAGTAACCACCTTAAGTTTCCCTAACTAATATTGGGGACCTGTTAGAGTTCATTAGACTCATGGGCCTCCTGAAAATCCAGAAATTCAAAATCTCACTCACTGAGATTCAAACCCAGGACCCCTTAGTTTGAAAGTGCTTTACCACCCATGCTCCCAGTCCTCCAAATAGCTGTCTAGAATTCTTTACATTGATCAAGACTTGTATTTAAGCTGGATAGCATGCAATATAGAAGTACAAACACTCATTTCAGGTGGGTAGATTTTAACAGTATTGTGAGGAAACAGTCCTGTATTAGATAATTATAGGAATCCTAATGCATTTGCATTACATTTTTATATTGCACAGAATGTTAATTCTATTAGTCTTAGGAAATTATTTCCTCTTCAGTTTATTTGTGTTGTTAGAAGTGATTATTACATTTGTGATGTATTGAGATTAATTAATTTGATAATATTTTTGAAGTCATGAAATATAGTTGTTTTTTTTAAATTATATATTTGTGATTGTATATATAGACATTGAGTTTCTGCCGGGCTCCAACAAATACTATCCGGTTATTTATTTGAATGAGTATTGGAATCTGAATGCTGACTACATGCCAATCAATGACACTACCAAGTGAGTCTTTCTACTGACTAGAATAAGTGAACAACTCAAACAGTTCTGTTAAAATCATTTCTATTAAGCTAAGTTATTATAAGATTGTTTTAGATCAGTCTCTTGTAATCAAGATTCTACTTGGATTAAATCTTTAGTTTTCAGAGACCAAAAAGTAATTTGCAACTACGGATGTCTAATTCAACATTACTTCCCTTGCCCATGGGAGTGTTTCAGATTGTTTAAGTTCTCAAACTTAAAATTTTTTTATACTTAGGAAATAATTTGATTTTTTTTTTTCAGGCTGTTGAATTTGACCTTGACCTATAGTCCCATGTCTTTATTTAAATGGCAAATGTATGCAGCTCAAGGTATGCGTAACAAATGGGTGAATATGCTCGGCTCTGATGGTAATGAAGACGAGGAGGATCAAGACTCCCTGAAGGTAACCTTTGAACTTCACCTTTAAACTTGAATGGCTATTGTCTAAGTTTGCTTTGACAGAGTGATGATCAAGCGTCTAATGTATCAAGTTGAAATCTCCATAGAGGCCAGGATTTTATTTAAAGTTATAGTAAAGCCTTAATGTGACCCATCTAAAAAAAAATACATTACTTATTGAAGAAAGTTATGTTGGTTGTGGGTTGTGCTGATCACATGACATCCTGATCAAAACTGTTGGTTATTGCTTCAGAATAACACTACGTACCAGATGGTCCTGCATCGTACGAAGAAAGCTTTACTTTTAATAACATTTTTATAGAGAAGATTTTGCACTGGAAATTATTCACATTTTTTTTTATTGTTTTCCTTTCTCCAGGTAGCCTTCCTTGAGACCAGTCCATACCTCCTGGCATTAACGATAGTAGTGTCTATACTGCACAGTGTCTTTGAGTTTCTGGCTTTTAAAAATGGTAAAGGATTTTTGTCTTGTTTTTAGTTGTCTGGATTATTGTTGTTTGGTTAGTCTATTTTTGCTGCGTAAACCACACTGCTGTTTTTTTTGTTTTTATTTTGGTGTAAAAAAACAACAACTCGATAATATATTAATTGAATATTGCATTTATATTTATAAACCTAGTAAGTGAAATGAAGGGTGCACTTCATGTTAGTCATGTAATTGGCATCAGGAAAGTGATAGGGATAAGATTGAAAGAATACTAATTAAAAGATAATAATAAGGTAGTGAAAAGTTAATGTTTGAGTTACTAATTGAAAGATAAAAGCATTAATTAGATGCAAAAAAAAAAGTTAAATTTGATTGAAATAAAATCAGTGCTGATATTATACTAGAGGGGTGGGGTTAGGGTGGGAGTGTACCAAAATAATATTCTTGTTTTGACATTAATTAAACTATTCTCTTCTTCTATATTTGGGTTGATTTTGGAATTTATTGTAATGTCTAGTTATAACTGACAATGTTTTTGATGAGATTTGGGTTAGGGTATGTTTGAATATATCTATATTTTTCTTTTCTTTATTGTCTTCTTAAAAATGATATTGACTAAAACATTTTAGTACTTAAGCCTACGAGACTGTTAGATCTAAAATAATTTGTTTTTGTTGAAATATAATTTTTTTCTTCTTTTTTAAATATATATGTATTGCCTTAATTGGTGTATATGTATTGCCTTAATTGGTGTATATGTATTGCCTTAATTGGTGTAAACGTTGTATCAAATTGAAAAGAGGGTTAGGGTTATGTTCTTGTCATGTTCTTGTATTTCACAGATATTCAATTCTGGAAAAGTCGTAAGTCTCTGGAGGGCCTCTCAGTTCGCTCTGTCTTCTTCAATGTGATACAGTCTCTGATTGTGTTGCTGTACATTATGGACAATGAAACCAACACAGTGGTCAAGATCAGTGTCTTTGTTGGGCTCTGTATTGAGATTTGGAAAATCAACAAAGTGGTCACTACAAAAGTAAGTTGTTGAAGATGTTTCTGACATTGAGACAGTCCTACACTTTGCTTGTTGAAGATGTTACTGACATTGAGACAGTCCTACACTTGGCTTGTTGAAGATGTTACTGACATTGAGACAGTCCTACACTTTGCTTGTTGAAGATATTACTGACATAGAGACAGTCCTACACTTTGCTTGTTGAAGATATTACTGACATAGAGACAGTCCTACACTTTGCTTGTTGAAGATGTTACTGACATTGAGACAGTCCTACACTTGGCTTGTTGAAGATATTACTGACATAGAGACAGTCCTACACTTTGCTTGTTGAAGATGTTACTGACATTGAGACAGTCCTACACTTGGCTTGTTGAAGATGTTACTGACATTGAGACAGTCCTACACCTGACTTATTGAAGATGTTACTGACAGAGAGACAGTCCTACACTTGGCTTGTTCTTGTATAATTTATACTGATCTATCTCTTCATTTCTTCAGATTGACAGAGAAAACAAACTGTTTGGTGTAATCCCAAGATTAAAATTGTCAGAGAAATCGACATACACAGAATCACATACAAAAGAATATGACATTGTAAGTACACAGAAAAGACTTTGGGTGTCCAATTGTTGACACAAGACTTTGTTAGTGAATATGTTTATGTCAGATCTCAAACTGGAACTTTGTCACTTTATATCAGTTGAGAAGGAAGACATTTTTTTATATTAGAAAATAAGACAAACTTGTGGGAAGAGTTCTGACTTATAATTAACTCTAAAGACCTTGCTGCAACTTTTTTTTTTGTCAAAGCTATGGCCTATCTCCCCACTGAGGGAGCAGTTCATGGCCTTTCTACACCTGTCTCTCTTCAATTGTAAGTAAAGTTCTACTTTCAGACCTTGTGATCTATGAGGCAGATGATGTAAAGGTCATCTGTTTCTGTGGCCTATGGTTAACGAGGGTGTCATGTGGCCAGCACAATAACCGTCTTTACTTTTCCCCACCCAGCTTTGGTTGATTTGAAAATCAAATCAACCAAAGCTGGGTGGACTCAGAAGTAAAAATCCCAGTCTACATCAGGATTTGAACTCGGCATCCCCGGTTGGGAAGCCAAGCACTTTGCCACTCAGCCACCTCCTCCTTTGTAACTTGAACATATTTCTGAACTCACTTTGGAAAGTTAAGTTAGTGAAAGTGTTTTACTTTTAACAAATATGGCGTGAGTTCACATTAATTAGAAGATCTGGGTTTTTCTTTCTTCCTCACATCTAACAACTATGTGTTCATCAACTAGAAGATCTGGGTTTTTCTTTCTACCTCACATCTAACAACTATGTGTTCATCAACTAGAAGATCTGGGTTTTTCTTTCTACCTCACATCTAACAACTTAACAAATGTACTTAAATTTTAGATAGGAACGTTAGCTTTCTGATACAAGTTAGATTTTGATTCAAAGTATAAATAGCAACTTTAGCTTTCTAATACAAGTTAGATTAACTTTTTCTTTTTAAAGTCGCAGAATTTGAACGGCAGAGATGGTAATCCCATTTGCCTCTTATTTAACACTTAATCCAGGCTATGAATACACACCTACTCTCATTTGCCAATATTAGTTGAATTGATGAGATCACAAACTAATTAATGAACACAGTAAAATGTAGAGCATATAATTACATAGACATGTCAGTGTATAGTTGAACTTAAAACAAAGCTGTTGTTTCACTGTAATGGTCTTAGTTCTCATAACTTTATTTTATTTTTTTTTTATATGCTTTTTTCATATAAGAAATGTTTCCAGACTTAATTCTGTCTGTTTGGTAGTTCATTTTTAGTGATTAAATGTCCATGATTACCTGGCCGTTTTTTTTACAGTTTCAAATCAAGAGGCCCGTATAAGACACTGACCCCAAAACACCCCAATAGAAAGAAAACTATATAGAGATCTCCCTGATTTGGAAACCACTGCGCAGTTCATCTCACATATTGGTCTAGTCATCTGAACGCTCCAACATAACAATGAGAACGAAGAAGAAGAAGAAGAAAAAAATAAAAAATACATTTATTACATTCTTTTTTTTTTTTTAATAATGTTCTGTTATTTTGTTTTTCCAGATGGCATTCCGTTATCTCTCTTGGTTGTTGTATCCTCTGTTGGGTGGCTATGCAATTTACTCCTTAGTGTACCAAGAACACAAGGGCTGGTACTCTTGGGTACTTAGCATGCTGTACGGATTTCTCTTAACATTTGGTGAGAACTTTTGTTTCATTGAAGAAATGTGGTGAGCTTTGTGATGTGTTTATTACTGGGATGTTTTTCTATCTAGACGAACCAAATACTTTCATATTTAACCTTCTAGGGATAAGAAATTTTGCTTATTTGATTAGTTAGGGGAAATAAAAGATGTTTAATTATGACCTGTGACATTTTAAAGTGGATTTGACATTTGGTACAATTTAAAAAATAAAACGTTGCCACTGATATTTAGAAATCTTGTTCATTCAGAGATTTAATTAGGAAATTTTATAATGAAGAGATATCTATGTTATAGAAGCTTTGACTATCTAAAGATTATTTAAACCTATCATTGTCAGCAAAGAGTAACTTATTTGTTCCACTTGAATGAAAGAATATTGTTGGAAGAGGGGGGATGAAACGTATGTTAGTTCAAACTCAATATTTAATGTGAAGTGTCCATTAAGGGTCGAGCTTGCGCCCTTTTATGACCCTTGACCTAAGAGAAGGATATTTCCTGGAGGCCAGGAATGAGAGATTGGCTCTTCATCAACCTCTCTGTCCCCCATCAACTAGATGACCATTTAATTACATCAAATGGTGAGGCAGGACGCAAAGAAAATGAGAGGATTCTCCATTTTCCTATACTGTACTGCCACTAACAGTGAAAGAGCATTCTTTGCAGTGTATTGCCTCCATGAGGTGTGGTAAATGGGACAGTTTGGCAAAGCCTATCTTACATCCTCTCCGCATGTAAAGCTTGTTCGCTAGAATGTGCTGTTGAAGCCTACTGGGGGAAATGTTTCCTTTCCTCTTAGTCTATCTCTCTCCCCAATCAGACATTTCCACGAGGGCACCATTATAAGGTCAGAGAAAGTACCCTAATATGAATAGGCACAGTTTTTCTGAACATAACAAAACTAAATTGTTGAAAAGAAGAACAATTACATTAAAACACGTGTAGCTTCTAAAATAGAGACTGCTATGTTTTGTATTCTTGTGAGTGCCTGTTTCACAACTGTTGTGTTATTTGTAATTCCAGACTTTTATGACACAAAAACTATTTAAGGCTCTTATCAATTTTATTTCCTTTCTTTTTGAATTCAGGTTTTATAATGATGACCCCTCAGTTATTTATCAATTACAAACTGAAGTCAGTGGCTCACCTCCCGTGGAGAATGCTCACCTACAAAGCTCTGAACACATTTATTGATGACATTTTTGCCTTTGTTATCAAGATGCCCACATTGTACAGGCTGGGCTGTCTCAGAGATGGTAAGGCTTGTTGAAAATATGGTTTTGTAGCATTGGATAAGCTTTTCAAGATAAAGACTTAGAGCAGAAATGATTCCTTTTTCTTCATTTTTTCAACTATTATGGAAAATTTTAATTTCAATTAGGGTAATAAAAATTAGGTTTTGATAGAGTATACTATACCACGTTGTGCTTAATCGTAATTTTTTAAAATATTATTTATGTTTTGAATATTTTTGATGTTCTTTCAATATTGAAGCCCAAACCTCCTGCTAGCATTCAAACCCAGGACCATTAAGACATCTGTTGAGAGTGCATATCATAGATCATTAAACTCATAGCAATGCTTTACAAATAGTTCTGTAAACCAACTCACATTTTCTTCTCTATGCTATTGTTCTATCAAAATTTAAAAAAAATGTATAACTGTGTACAAAGCTAGGCTCTGAAACATGCTTGATTTTGGGATGACTACATTATTATTGTCTTGTGTTTCAGACGTGATTTTCTTCATCTACCTGTATCAAAGGTATATCTACTCAGTCGACCCTAAAAGGGTCAATGAGTTCGGAACAAGTCAGGAGATGCTGGAGACCAATGGCCAAGTCGTCTCTGAAGGAAGTGGCGACGGCTCTCTGGAAATCACAGAAGGGGAGACGTCTGCAGATACAGACTTAGCTGGGGAGAATGGCTCCATACCAAAGTCTGATGCAGACAAGAAGAATGAATAAATGTTATGTGTGTAGTGTATTTGTAGACTGGTATTTGTATTTAACAGCAGGCTGTTGAGTTCAACAGGCTGTTGTAATTAACAGCAGGCTGTTGAGTTTTGTAGCTTACTACAAGCTGTTGTGTTGTTGAATTCATTCAATGGAAACAGCTGTTGTGGCTAAATTAGAACCATTCAGTTCTAACATATTTTAAATTTATCAGCATAAATTAATCAGAAAATCATTTGAGAACTCAGTTGAGTTATTCAGGGAGTCAGGCTTGTAACAATACTAGACTGCTTCTATCGGTAGGATATGTTATATTTACAATGTTTTCATTCATCAGAACAAACCCACAACAAAGTTTTATAGAAGCACTTTGTCCAAGTCAGAATTTCAACATACCTAGGTCACACATGAAATAAAAAGGTTCTTATTGGGGGGGGGGGGGGGGGGGGGGTCATGCCCTATGATCAAAATAAAAAAAAAAAACCTGGAAAAAAAATTTGATTAGGGGGAATGGCTACAATGGAAGAGGTCAGTAATTCTGTAATTACATTTCTAATTTGTTGCTGTAAAATTAAAACTATAAATCTATAAAGCTAGTAGAATTAACAAAACAAACTGTATATAAACTCTTGCTAATTAGAAGATGAATGTGATATTTAGACTTTTGTTTTCATTGACTTCCCTCCCCTAAGTGTTCAGAAATCCTCTTCTGTAGTTGGCTGCATGTTGAGTGTCCTCAGTTGGTTAGAATTATTATGCGAGAGTGTGTCGTAGTCTGAAAGGTACCTGGGCGGACTTGAAGTGTGCCCCTTTCCCTCCTTGTTGTACAGAGATAATACTTTGGTGTCTTGTGATTTGAGGTGTTGTCTGGACATGATATGGGGGCTTGGTGTTCAGCTTCCCCTTACCCCCACCAATGTCTATACAAGTCTTTCTGGTTCTCCATCTTGTGTTGTAAATATATCTATCACATAATCTACCCATCAAGTGCAAGTAGACTTGCCTTGTAGAGTTAAACAAGAGCTATTCATATTTTCTAAGCTATAAATACATTGACTAATGTGCATGTCCATGTGTCACCAACAAAACTGTTGCATAACATGGAAGAAATGTTCACATTTGATTTGGAAGAGCTTACATGGTAACTAAAGTGACTTGTGTGGCAGCAGTGAATCAGAGCTAACATGGTAACTAAAGTGACTTGTGTGGCAGCAATGAATCAGAGCTAACATGGTAACTAAAGTGACTTGTGTGGCAGCAATGAATCAGAGCTAACATGGTAACTAAAGTGACTTGTGTGGCCGCAATGAATCAGAGCTAACATGGTAACTAAAGTGACTTGTGTGGCAGCAGTGAATCAGAGCTAACATGGTAACTAAAGTGACTTGTGTGGCAGCAGTGAATCAGAGCTAACATGGTAACTAAAGTGACTTGTGTGGCAGCAGTGAATCAGAGCTTACATGGTAACTAAAGTGACTTGTGTGGCAGCAGTGAATCAGAGCTAACATGGTAACTAAAGTGACTTGTGTGGCAGCAGTGAATCAGAGCTAACAATGTGTAACTAAAGTGACTTGTGTGGCCGCAATGAATCAGAGCTAACATGGTAACTAAAGTGACTTGTGTGGCCGCAATGAATCAGAGCTAACATGGTAACTAAAGTGACTTGTGTGGCAGCAGTGAATCAGAGCTAACATGGTAACTAAAGTGACGTGTGTGGCAGCAATGAATCAGAGCTAACATGGTAACTAAAGTGACTTGTGTGGCAGCAGTGAATCAGAGCTAACATGGTAACTAAAGTGACTTGTGTGGCAGCAGTGAATCAGAGCTAACATGGTAACTAAAGTGACTTGTGTGGCAGCCAAGGCCTTAATGACCGAAGTGTTTGAGCCTGTGTGATTGACTGTGTTGTTCTGTTGTCTGTCTCACTCACACACCTACACACCATCATTTGTTGTTAACCATTGTTGTTATTAAATATGTGAACCCTAGAGACCTTATGTTCTGTATAATAAAAACTATGTGAATAAATTTAGGTGAAACTCAAAATTTGTCTCCAGTCAGTTTAATCATGTGTTAGTTTTTCAGCCTTTTGATACCAACTGCCAAAACGAGTTTTTTTAAAAGTATATATAGTTTACACTAATTGTCTTGTGGTGATGGTTAAAATGATTCCATTCATTGTAATCTACAATGTTGTCTAATTGTTATGTATACTACAATGTCACACATTTCAGAGACAAATTTGAAATAGAACAAATTCACTCAATCAAATTGTTTTGTACTAACATTTTTAAATATATATATATATGCTTCATTTGGATAGAAATTTTTATCACTGGAACGTCCATTGAAATCTCTCAAATATTGCTTGTACAACCAATTAAAGTTGGCACCAATGTTTTTTGTATTTGTATACTAGCATTTGACAGTTTAAAATTGTACAAATTGACAGCAAGGTCAAGAGTTGATGTGACATAAACCAAACAAGGCAGACATGAACTAGTACTAGTCAATACCAACATTCATGATGTTAGTGTTATCAAGCTGTGTTAGCTTCCTTTGTTAGACAAAAGTGTTTGCTAGGTACCTGTAGGATGTGTGCTTTATTTAGATGTTGTTAGCCAACACATTTTGTTCTCTCTGTAATTGATGTGAGGAGCTCATGGACTTGATGTTCAATAAACAATATGAATGAATTCTTGACTTTGAACTGTTCTTGAACTTGTGTCAGGATGAGATTGAACAAAACCAGCCCAGTGGGAATCCAGTATTTTGTTCAATTTCATTTTAATGTTTCTATTGCTTTAGATAGTAAAATGTTAATTCATCAGAATTAACTATGAATTGGTTCAAGTGTCCAAAGGGATGAAGGCAGAGAGGAGTGCTAAGATAAAAAAGGATAAAGCAACATATAATATAAAGAATTAACTGGGAATGCAGAGACTAGAGGGTCGGGGAAAGATAAGTCTTTACAGTTGTGCCTCCATTTTCAAAAGCTATTCTTTGTTTGGGCATCCACATTATTTCCCCTTAAGAAATAACTGGTTCTTAACCCTTACAGTGCTGAGCTGTTTTGGAATGAGTGCATACAAAATGGAATTACAATTCTGATGTTTAAAGGCTAAACTACCACACACGTTTTAAGGGTTAATGACCAGGAACAGTATAATTATGTCAACTAAACATGTCAGACTGGGAAGTGAGGTCAAACAGGCACATAATCTTCATATTTAATGATTAGTTATTTTCAGTTGATAAGTCTTCCTCTTCTGTTCACTGATGACTTTCTTTAGACCCATGATTATATGGATAGATTAAAGTGAAATAAATCAAAGATTAGCAAATATCTTATATGATACAGACGTTACTTCAAAAAAGATGATTACATCCTAAGCGTCATGCTTCTAGTCATGCAAGTTAACCAATGACTTAAATTCTGCCAAGTCACTGGTTTTCCTGGCTAGATCAGGCAACCTATTCCATGCTTTAATAGCACTAGGGATGATGGAGCATTTGTACACATTTGTCCTAGCATATGGAACGAGGAATGTGCCTTTATCTTGTGTCTGAGGTTTGAGTCTTTCCTTCAAACTGATGCAATGATATCAGTGCATGCACTGAACAATTGTTGGCCAGCTTGCCCGGGATGTTTGAACTCTGAAAATCCAGGTTCAGAGACATTATTGGCTAAAAATATTTTGATCAAACATCTAATTGAGTTCGGAGCATTTAAATACCAAGGCACCAGTTTTTTAAATATTTTATTGTCAGGGAATTATCCAGAGAGAAATATAACATTACATGCTTTTGTTTAATAATAATTGGTCATTCAAAATTGTGAATGCACACATGAAAGAAATTCTTGTAGTGAAAAATTGTACTAATAGTCTACTCAGAAACAAAAATTTATTTTCACAACTTTTATTTGTGACATCACTTGTCAAATGTATTAACTTGTGAATGAATTATTTAAACTACAGTCAAACTTCATTCTGTCAAACTTTAAAGATATTAATTGGACTAGTTGTTTGAGATTCAACTACAGCCAAAAGTATATCCCAACTTTTCAATGGCTTAACTGGCATGAAGAAATTAGCCAGGGTAAAATTGAAAATTTAACAAAGCAAGGTTTGATTGTAGACTTAGTTAACACATAACTTGAACAGATCCTGTGCACTGTGATAATTCTCTGGTTGTAGGCTGAGGTGGAATGTAAATTTGTAAGACATTAATTTTACAACATCAACAACAGTAAAAACTAGAAAATATATGAAGTGGTCCAAAAGTTATTGACAATAACATTGTAAGTTTGTCATGGAGCAATGTCGGAAAGTTACACTAGAATGTGACATTGTTACATTGACATTGTTAGATAACTGATCAGAAAGCCAGATAATTACATGAAAATAAGATTGTCAAATACCAAAAGAAGTGCTTCTCAAATACTATTAATATAATGCATTTGTGAACAAAAACCTTTAGGGCCTATTTTTATCTTTCTTATATGTTATGGTACTTCAACATTTCAATACGAACAGAAGATTTTAGTATACTGTTGAGTAGATAAAAGGTTATTGTTAACAGTTTAAAAAAAAAAAAGACATGATCTTACTTTCAGCTTGAAACCTAATTTTTTTTTTTAGCAATTATTAATTAGTTTCAAAGACACCAGTGTGCTTTTAAAAACATTAAGATCTCTTTACAAAAACACTTATTTTGTGTCAATTTGACTTTATTTTAGAAATAACATATACAATTTGCATAATAGTGTATCATTTAAAATGTTTTAAAACTCCTTTTAGTACCAAAGTGTATCTGAGAAGATTAAACACTTAAACATAGTGGACAACAGAGTTTAAAGAAGCTAAAAATTTTAGATTGAAATTGAATTTAGTGTATAGACAACAAACCACTTGTAGTGCTGGACACAAGGTACAACCCAGTTTGAGAAACACTGCTCTAGAAAATTGACGAGGGGGGAAAAAGATTCAGCCAATTATGTCTTTACTGTCTGTGTTAATTAAACAGGTGACACCATGATGTCAATGTTAGTTTATTAAGACAACATCATGATGTCCATGCCTTGAAAGGTCAAAATGACATCATGATGTCAGTGTTGAGAAACTTCAGTCGTGTTCACAATGAACATTGTGCTGGTGGTTACAGATCCTCAGGTGAGTGTCGTACAGCGTTCCCGCAGGACAGTTCATGCGGAAAGCTCCCATGCTGTTGTCGCTGGAAGGTGTGCACAATACAAAGTGATGACAAGAGTGCGGGTCAGCGTGGATTCCCAGACCAGCACTGTGGCAGTCAAAATCTGGACAAGATATACAAGATTGATAACATTATAATGTACATAAAATAGTTGTTTGTTTTTATAGCTAACCTATATAAGGCAATGTTTTGAATTCCAAAGATTAGGGATGAGTGCAGTGTTTCAAATTACTATGCAAACCCAGATGTAACCTGCATATTTTGCCAAATCTTGTGCAGACAAAGCAGTTATCTGCCAAGGTATATTTAAGTTTTCTTTCATTTTTGTACCTGTCTTAGACAAGAGTAATTCTTTTAGGCTCAAATGTGTGTCTTAATGCAAAAAGTCTACACTATAATATTATCAGATATTGGACTGTAGGAAATAAACCAGAAATCAGACTTTCAAAAACAGACCAAACTTCACTGTATCATGAATGTCCATATGCTTGAATTTTTAAAATGATAATGGCAATTAAATTCTCAATTGTTTATTAATAATTAAATACAATTAAAAATGGTGAAACAGGAAATCTCACTAAAATGGTTTTGCTAAAAGTGTACAAGAAGTCTACTCTGGAAAAATATAAAAAAATCTCACTAAAATCTCATTAGTTGTTAACATCTGCCACATCATATACTGTAGAAAGATCCTAGAGAAAATCACGAATCAGGATCACAAAGGCAAATGGGCCCTATGCTAACCTGCAGTCCAGTCAGAAAATCCAACCTTAAACTGTATCACCATATCACAAGGTCCTCAGAGCTCACAAATACCTTCCAGCAGGGAACAGTACCAGGAAAAAGAAGAAGAGGCAGACAGAGAAAATGATGGGATGACAATATCAAAGAATAGATGGCCTGTCATTGAAAGAGGTTTTAGTTAAGGTAAAAGACAGAGAGGAATGGAGAAAGAGGTTCACAGATCATGTATGTTGCCTCAATGATAACATACAGTCTTAGGATTAGGTGAAGGTGAATCCACAACAGAGAAGGTCTGATTTGAGAACATACTATATATTTTTGTAATGTCTTTTAGTGTATAAAACTAATCACTTTCATTAGTTCTATATGGGTTTGGGTTATTTGCTATATTGATGAGGTGAAGAGTGGAAGCTGGAATAACTTGAAACTTACCAATGCTTGATGCTTCCTCATAATAATATTCAGGGCCTTCAGACTCTTCATGGCTGACTTCATGAGACTGAGGTTGTTCATGAGACTGATGTTGTTCATCTGAAGAATGTTCAGAGGAGGAATGCGAAGATGAGGAGGAGGAATGGTCATGAGCTGACAGTGGTGATGCTGCTGCTGAAGCTGAGTGGGAATGGCTGTGGTCGATGGAAAGGCTTTTTTGGACAGAGGCAGACTTCACCTCTGGAAACTTGAGATTAGCCGAGGTAGAGGACTGAGTGAACACTTCATAAATTGTTCTTAGCATGGGGTACTTTGGTCCACCGCAGTGCCCATTGAAGTCATCCATTTCAACTGACCATACGAAGGCACCTCCGAGACCTTCTTTAATGATTGTAATACCCTGAAACAGAAAAGTAAAATATTTGATTTTGATAAGGGTTTGTTTATATAGGTGAGGCAAACTAGAGTCAATAAGGTCAAGAGTTAATTATAAATAAATATAACTAGTAGTCTAGTAGAATGTAGAGTGCTAGATCTATTATGCTGAAAAAAGAAAATGGCTTTGGGGCACACTTTTAACCTTTTGGCATCAAAGAGAAAATACTATGAACCAATAACAAAAAGACACAAGTACTCTTTTGTTCCCGTGGCAGTTAAATTATATTGAATAAAAGCCTATTGCAAATTAAAACTCCACATGTACAGTACGAATAAGACTCATATGAATGTAAATTTAAATTGTTGAATTATTTTATAATGTGTCTAAGGCACTATTGTTAGAATAAATTTCCCTCCAAGAAAAATGGAAGGATTCGGTTATGCACCCCTACGATGAAAGTCAAGGGACATATGATAATGAAGAGGATGATATTGCTACTAAAAAGCTGAGACTGTTTACTCCTCTCAGTCAAAAGCCATCTAAATGAATTAATCAAGAGACATGCCCCAGACTAACTGGCAAGTCAAGTCCTCAAGTTCATGCCATTTAATCTACATTTTCTATAAACATTACCATTTTTAAGTGTCCATCCACGATATCTAGAGATCTAGAAGGATGATTGTTAGCAAGAAAACCAATGTTACTGTATCACTTTATTTCACAGCATGCTTACAATGTTATGCATCACTTTATTTCAGAGCAAACTTACAGTGTTACTGTATCACATTATTTCAGAGCATACTTACAATGTTATGTATCACTTTAGTTTATTTCACAGCATACTTACAATGTTATACATCACTCTATTTCAGAGCATTACCTTAAGGTAAAAGGAGTCCGGAGAATCAAACCCAATCCATTCACCTTGACCATAAGCATAAGGAACTTTCTGCTCTTCAATCCACTCCACTTTCCATCCATCCTTCAGAATATGTTCACAAATCTAAACACACAGACAAAAGAGTTGGATTAAATGTTGTATAAAATGCTAGGGGAGAGAATGTAACTATTGTATGACTTGAAATAATGGGTCAAAATGTTATAAGATCTATTATATAAATTATATATATGTACTATATTTTGTAATTAATCTAAATCTAAATGTTACTGAAAAACAACAACTTTGATTTTAGCTTGAAAATAGTATTTTTAGAAAAAATTATTCTAAGTGTTCAATGCACAGAGTTGCACTGTAAGTTAAAGTTTTTGAAAATGCTGCATAGATTAAGTTTCATTTACAAAATTAGCCAGTCATAAGTATGAGAAAGTATATTAATAATTGGCTCACTATATAAGTTGATAAGAATCTTAATAGACAGTCTTTCTGTTAAAATTGTAAGGACTTTTTGTTGGGTTAAAAAAATGTGTAGATTAAATCTAACTCACAGAGTTTAATTAGAATTAATTAGTTAGATAATTAGATAGGCTATATTAATAATTAGGACAACATATAGAACTGAAAACAGTTTTACTTAGGCCAGTTTTTTTTTAGTCAGTGAGTAAAAGCTACTTTAATGATGTAGCTTACTTGGCTAATCAGGCCAGTAATGCCAATAAATAAGTCTTTTGATAACTGTAAAGTAAGTATCAAGATATTGCCTAAAGACATATCAACTTATCAAGCCATATCAACATCTCTGGGTTCAAAGACATATTGGTTTGTCAAAACAAAAGTATGATGTGTCGACAAGTGTAATGTGTTTTGTGATAGTATTTTGTGCTATTTTAAACTACTGAAAAAAATCTAATCTTATCTTATGAAATACAGACGTTACTTCAAAAAAAAGAAGATTACTACATCCTACGTGCTGTTTCGAGGTCAATCTAGTCATGCATATGCATAGACATAAATAAATATAGACTGGCAAAAGGAAGTAACTTCATGTAACTTGAAAACATGTACATCTATTGTTGTCGCGATTTCCAAATTCTGAAAAGTTGCATGATCTTCAGTCTTAGAGATTAAACAAAACTATACTGCTCATAAATGCTGCATAATAAAACTCTTTTATCGGCAAGTCAATATTTATTTATGTCTATGACAAAACTATACTGCTCATAAATGCTGTATAATAAAGTACACAAAATTGCAAGTCACAAATTTTCGTTTCATAAAACTCTTTTATCGGCCAGTCTATATTTCTTTATGTCTATGTGCATATGTTAATCAATGACTTAAAGTCATTGGTTTTCATGGCTGACTCTTGATCTAGTTTCTAACATGATTACTTTTCGTGTACCTCATAGTGAGACAAGATGCCAGACTCCTCGCTGTACTTTCCTTTGGTGTTCCCTCCATCAGCAGGGGCTCTAACTCCAGTTTTGGTTTCATCCACAAGTTTCCAGCCTAAACCATAAGTGGCCAGTCCAACAATTATCTTCTCTCTAGGCACACCATAATTCAGCCAGTACTTTACAGACCAAAGCTACAGACAAAATGTTCAACAAGCAAAATATTTAAAAAAATCCAAAAACTTATTTAACGAAAAAAAAAAAAAAAAATTACTGCCATATCTCAATACTGCAAGATGTATCTCCCATTTTTATACAAAACAAAATTATTTGATTATCACTAATTAATCAATTAATTAGTTAACTTTTTGATTGATTCATGTATCGTCTTCAACAATGAATGATTATTCAAAGTTTCTACTTGATCCGAGGATAGGAAGTGGGAAAAATAATGTGTGCAAGATTTGTACCAGACGGACAGAGTTGATATAAGCATTGTAAAAAATGGAGTAGTTTTTAATAAACATCATGTCTACTTATGTAGACCTACATTATATAATTCCCTAGGTCTAAAACTATTTAGTAGATAACTTTAGTAAAGCTGTGAATTACAGTTTCTGCTTTATAGATTATAGAACCAAATTTCAAAGGAAATATAACAATAATAAAGCTTGTCTTCGAGTCCGTAAATTAAGGAAGACTGATGTATTTCATATTGCTACGCAGTCCTAGCTGTAATCTACATATTTCGCCACATCCAGAACAGACATAACCGCTGTCGGACGGTTGTTGGTTTAGATTCTCTTTTCGCCGTCTACGTCTCTCCTCGGCAGTAGATTTTCTTTTGGTTTCTAATTTGTATCCCGTGGCCTTTATTAAGTTGTTCCCCTTTCAGATCTCATAAGGCATATATATGCAGTGCCCAGCATAACTATCGAACAATAAGCAGTCCATTTACAATGTCAATATTGGTATTCATATCCAACAATGCATCACTTTCAAAAGAAGTTAATAACTTTCTTGCTAAGACAAGTAGAGCATTTAGACACCTCCAAGCCAGAATGTGCTGGAATAAACTGCTTCACCTTCCTACAAAAAAAAAAAAAAAACAGTGTCAACCAAGCAGTGGTTCTGTCAACCCTTCTATATGTATTCTAAACATGTGCAGGTCTTCAGAGCGCAACTGAAGACTCCTTAAATGCTTTTACCAAAGATGTCTGCGCTCTATCATGGAAGGGAAGGAATATAGACGACATCCACTTAAATACAAAACATTACAAAATATCATCTGATCTCATCATCTCATCTGATCTCATCATCTCATCTGATCTCATCATCTCATCTGATCTCATCATCTGATCTCATCATCTGATCTCATCATCTCATCTCATCTCATCATCTCATCTCATCTCATCATCTCATCATCTCATCTCATCTCATCTCATCATCTCATCTCATCATCTCATCTCATCTCATCATCTCATCTCATCATCTCATCTCATCTCATCATCTCATCTCATCATCTCATCTCATCATCTCATCTCATCTCATCATCTCATCTCATCTCATCTCATCATCTCATCTCATCATCTCATCTCATCATCTCATCTCATCATCTCATCTCATCATCTCATCTCATCTCATCATCTCATCATCTCATCTCATCATCTCATCTCATCTCATCATCTCATCTCATCATCTCATCTCATCATCTCATCTCATCTCATCATCTCATCTCATCATCTCATCTCATCTCATCATCTCATCTCATCTCATCATCTCATCTCATCTCATCTCATCATCTCATCTCATCATCTCATCATCTCATCTCATCATCTCATCTCATCATCTCATCTCATCTCATCATCTCATATCATCTCATCTCATTATCTCATCTCATCATCTCATCTCATATCATCATCTCATATCATCATCTCATCTCATCATCTCATCTCATCATCTAATCTCATCGTCTCATCTCATCATCTCATCTCATCTCATCATCTCATCTCATCATCTCATCTCATCATCTCATCTCATCTCATCATCTCATCTCATCATCTCATCTCATCATCTCATCTCATCATCTCATCTCATCTCATCTCTGCCTGTAGTCCCTTCTGGGGCATTGGCCACCAACCAGCTTCCCCCAGGCATCTCGGTTCTAGGCGAGTCTCTCCAACTGTCTTGCCCATCTGCTTGGAATCTTCTTCCAAATCGCGCGCCATGTATTCCTGGGTTGTTTCCTCTTCCTTTTTCCTTGGGGGTTCCAAGCGAGATACTACAGATCCACATCTCCGTGACCAACAAGCCAGCTCTCGATCATGCACAGATCAGATAGCGACACTGCGCATTACAAAATATAGTAAATAATATTATTGATACCTTCCCCCTTGAAGCACACACTAGACTCAACAGCTTGTTTCAGAGAGAACATTTTCTTTACTTTAATCTCTATCCAGAGCATGATAGTGTGAGGCACTGGTGAATCAAAAAAGAGGAGGAGGGGACAATTGCTACTCAAAATTTCTGGATCCGCACTTCATGCTAAGTCTGCTAATTACAGTAAAATTATGCGATGATTAACCCATTCTTCACTAGCCTTGTTATAAAAAGTAAAGTTTCCCTTGCAATCTATAGGTTAACGAGCAAGGTGACATGTGGCCAGAACAATGACCAAACATATTTACTTTTGTCAACTAAAGTCAGGTCCCTATAAGAATTGGGTGGACCTAAAAATGCCAGTCTTCACCAAGATTGGAACTCAGGACCCCTGGTTCGGAAGCAAAGTGCTTAACCACTCAGCCAACACACCCCATACTTATTATATATGATTGAAAAAACAAACACATTCAATCAGCGTGTTAGGTACTAATCAATTAAACAATTACTTACAATATAAAGCTCCCTTTGTTCCCCTTCTGGGTCAAGGGGATGGGGCAGCAGTGGGCTGTGGTGTCCAGTATGTTTCTCCCAGCCTGACCCGTGGTAATTATAGGTCATGAGCAGCATGTAGTCAATGTACCTGTGTAAAAGAAGAGTAGGCATACGAGTTAGCAAGCTAGTACCTGAGTGAATATCTATGACATTTTAAGAGACCTAGGCCCACCACTAAATCCCTTTGAATGCAATGACTTGGTGATGTATGCCATTAAAGCAAATGCCGTCTTTATCTGCATCGTTGTGGTCGTTGTGGACGGTAATGTCTCTACAGAATAGTTGTTCTATGGCTGAAGGATGCCAAAAATTACTATTAACACAAACCAAATCACTGATGAAATAAGATAAGATAAGATAACTTTATTGATCCAATCAAATGGAAATTCAGTTTGACTACAATTGACACCCTCAGCGTAACTCCTGTACAATAACAATATAGATGCACGATATAGATGCACATACGAACAACATTCACACACGAAAAACACATACACACTCATAACCAGCGCTTTATACATAGACTTCTATGAATTTTCGATGACAGAATGTTTTTTTTTATGTTAGTCATCCAGGGTCTATTATTACTGAATGTTTTAATTTTCTTCTTTGATATCATTATGTTTTCACAGAACTGGATGTACGAATTAACAATTGTGGTAAGTTCATCTGTCTTGGCAGTTGTTTACAAACATGTCCCAATCTGTTTGCTCCAGACAACTTTGTGGCTGTAAAACAGCGTCGTCAGACCATGACTGGATGGACTGTACTTCGGGTTTTGTTGTTTTTAAAACCGACTTGTACACGGGTGTAAGTGTGGTCCGACTCTCCGATGGGAAATAACAATCGAGATGTGTAGGCCATTTTTATGTTGCTATAACACATGTCCAAGGTTTTATCGTGCCGTGTGGGACAATTAACATATTGAGTATATGTTGGCAAGTGTTGAGCTAACGAAGGATGATGAAATATTTCTTAAAGTGATGGTTCAGATGCTTGACTAACTGGACGACTGACAGTGTGTACAAGATTTGATAATTTTACTCTACAAAAAAAAAAATGATAGATCTTTTACTATCAGAGTTGTGAAACAGGGAGAAGGTTAATGATGGGAAATGGTGCAAAAGGTCATAGGAGGCTTTCAATTCAGTTTATTATTCATACACTTAGAACATATATGGAGAGAAGCTCAAACAATAATTTTTATTGCCAGGAAACAAAAATACAAATAACATTTAATAGGTGAAGGCTGCGAGTCAGAAGTGAAATCAGGGGAGACAATAATGTAATTCCTTTAAAAAAAAATTATAATTTTAGAAAAATTGAAATTGAATGGCATAGATCCAATAATAAAATTTATTAATTTAATTTGAGAATGTAAAAAAAAAAAAAAAGGAGACAATGTGTGTTTCTAGAATGTGTATGTCAATGCTGATTACTTCCCTTGTTGTACTCTATTATTATGCATGAACGAACACTAGTGCTCTTGTTATTATTGTAAAATTCAGTCAATAGATTCTAATATAGTGAGAATATAATGCTACATCTAGGTCTGCCATCGTTATAACGACACAATCAGATTTATTCATATTCAATTTTAAAACTATTACCAACTAAAAAATAAATAAGAGAAATGGCTAATATTAACCTACTTGTGTATCTCTGACTGCTCATAAGACTTTTCAATATAGAAAGCGCTGGAAGCTGTGGCCAAAGTTAGCAATAACTTCTCCTTTCCTGAACTTTTAGCTTCTGCCGCAAACGATTCATAGAGTTCCTGGCAAGTATATAAAGAAAAAAAAAGGTTGCACGGTAAGAATTCATTTAGATAAAGCTGTTAGGTTTATAACTCTACCACTATGTATAAATCTTTTATACTTGCTGGTTAACTTGATATTTTTATAATGTCAAAAAACACATGAAAAGGGTTGATAAAAAAAGAGAACTGGCAAAAAAATAAATAAACAAATAGTAGATTTAAAATGTTTTACAAAGTTTATATAAACTCTTTTTGTTGTCTGTCTGGTAAAAAGTCTGTTCGCATTATTTTTCCCACACCCATTCTCGGAACAAGTTAAAACATTGCACAATTATTCATTGACATAGACAAGACATGAACCAATTTTTAAAAAGTAACCAACTAGACAATTAATTACTGATTATTAATTATTTTGTTTAATAGCAACAAGGGAAACTAATACTTCAGTATTCACACATATGGCTAAATTTGTTGGAATTAGTTCCCTTCAATAAATGTGGACGCTATTTCTCCCTTAAGCATTTTTCGATCAAGTTGATACTTTGAACAATTATTTATTGCATCTAAAAAAACACGAATCAATAAACAAAAAATAAAGAGTCTATTAATTATTGCTAATTAATTATTTTGTTTGATATCTAATAAGAGAAATAACTTGTATATTATTGGTCAATATAGTTCTTCAACTTTAGATAATCTTATGGTGGTCTCTAATATCTGATTCTATTCATTTCTTGTAATGCTTCAATATGGCAAGGTGTCTTTCTATTGTGCTTTCCACAATCAAGTCCTATTATTGGTCCAGCTAATGATTTTATAAGGGCTTTGTCACAGCATTGTTACAGAGCCACTGTGACATGCGCTAGTCAAGATTAACTTGGAGTTCTTAATTATCATGCTTCACGTCGAAAGCGAAGGCTCACTTGGAATCATGGGCAAGCCTCATTCTGATCTGGCCACATGGTCAGACAAGCATTCTTCTATTCAGTCCTCGGAGAGAAAGGATATAGCCTATGTTTTGAGGAGTTCTAATTGTATTGAGTGAAGTATCATTATAAAATTTATTAGATATTAAGTCTTGCAAATAATTATTGAAGTATTGTCTTGTGGCTGAATTTGCCAGAGTGTTATTACTTTACATTTAATAAATATATATTGCCTGCTAAACAATGACTTGAAGTGAATTTCTATGTCCGTTGTACTACTCTAGTTATAGTAGACACCAGCAACAATAGAAGTGCAACAATTCAAGAACAGAGAAGATCTGTTCAGTTAATATACAGCAGATACTTTAATAAGCACTAGAAGAGCTGTTACAGGCTTGTAGAGTGGAACTTCTACATAAGAGAACATGCAAAACCTTCATGTTCATCCTTTTATTTATTCCACTCATTACTGAATACATAGAAACATTCGAGTCGTGTGGGAATTCCCGCTGAAGCCATGGTAAAAAAAAAAGCCAAGCTTAACATTCAAAATAACAATACCTTGAAAAATCATAATAGTAATACCAGGGTTCTCATTGTTATTTTTTTCCCTAAAAGAAACTGCCAAATTTCTAGGAAAATTATTAGAGCCGTTTTAGAAATAGGTCCTACCATTCCACGCACCCTGCCCGTGAAGAGAAAGCAAGCTATTGGTAGGAATTTTAATAAATAACAAGCAAAATAAAAAAAAATCCTTTAAAAAAAACAAAGCTTATCTAAGGAAAAGAACTCCACACTTACAACTATATCTCTCAATAATGTAGCAGCTTATACGATATCAAACAAAATAATTAATTACCAAGAATTATTTGACTAACTAATAAATTTTTAAATTGATTCAACTTTTGTTAGGTACAATAAATAATTTTTTAAAGTTTCAACTGAAGAATGGTGTTGGTTGTGGGAGAAATAACGAGTTCAATTATCTTAGGGGACGAAACCCTACATACTTAGCCACATATGTGAATACTGGAGAATTACTTTTACTTGTTGGTATCAAACAAAATAATTCCCAGTAATTAATTGAATAATTGGTTAAATTTTTGTATTGATTTGTGTCTTGTCTATGACACTAAATAATTATGCAAAGTTTAAACTTGATCCAAGTGTGTGTGTGGAAGAAATAGCATGTATAGACTTTTTACCAGACAGAGTGAGTTGATATAAGCTTGTAAAAATCTACAATAAAAGTCAGAGATGATTTTCGGGTGAAAAAAAAATTAAGGGTAATATTGCTTAGAGCACAAGGTATGAATAAAAGAAATATCAAATCCTGGGTTTGCTGGGTTTCATTACAGAATCTACACTGACCTTCATAAGTAAGGTAAATTTCTGTCTATCTTCTGGTCCACTTCCTCTCCAGGCAGGGAACTCCCAATCCATGTCAAAGCCATCAAAACCAAATCTGGGGAGACAAATTTTCGATCTTATAAAAATGCGAATCTTTTTTAAAATTCATTCTACTAAAAAGACACAAGGAATTAAATATTGTCTCATCCAATGTTTGAGTACTATTTATCTATTACTTCATTAAGTCACTACACTAACTGAATCACAACATTGAGTCTGTACATCAAGTCACTACATTTGATTCACAACATTGAGTCTGTACATCAAGTCACTACATTTGATTCACATTGAGTCTCTACATCAAGTCACTACATTTGATTCACAACATTGAGTCTGTACATAAAGTCACTACACCAACTGAATCACAACATTGAGTCTGTACATCAAGTCACTACATTTGATTCACAACATTGAGTCTCTACATCAAGTCACTACATTTGATTCACAACATTGAGTCTGTACATAAAGTCACTACACCAACTGAATCACAACATTGAGTCTGTACATCAAGTCACTACATTTGATTCACAACATTGAGTCTGTACATCAAGTCACTACATTTGATTCACATTGAGTCTGTACATCAAGTCACTACATTTGATTCACAACATTGAGTCTGTACATCAAGTCACTACATTTGATTCACAACATTGAGTCTGTACATCAAGTCACTACATTTGATTCACATTGAGTCTGTACATCAAGTCACTACATTTGATTCACAACATTGAGTCTGTACATCAAGTCACTACATTTGATTCACAACATTGAGTCTGTACATCAAGTCACTACATTTGATTCACAACATTGAGTCTGTACATCAAGTCACTACATTTGATTCACAACATTGAGTCTGTACATCAAGTCACTACATTTGATTCACAACATTGAGTCTGTACATCAAGTCACTACATTTGATTCACAACATTGAGTCTGTACATCAAGTCACTACATTTGATTCACATTGAGTCTGTACATCAAGTCACTACATTTGATTCACAACATTGAGTCTGTACATCATGTCACTACATTTGATTCACAACATTGAGTCTGTACATCAAGTCACTACATTTGATTCACAACATTGAGTCTGTACATCAAGTCACTACATTTGATTCACAACATTGAGTCTGTACATCAAGTCACTACATTTGATTCACAACATTAAGTCTGTACATCAAGTCACTACATTTGATTCACAACATTGAGTCTGTACATCAAGTCACTACATTTGATTCACATTGAGTCTGTACATCAAGTCACTACATTTGATTCACAACATTGAGTCTGTACATAAAGTCACTACACCAACTGAATCACAACATTGAGTCTGTACATCAAGTCACTACATTTGATTCACAACATTGAGTCTGTACATCAAGTCACTACATTTGATTCACTACATTGAGTGACTGCATTTGAGTGATTACATTGAGTCTTGAGTCACTATGTTGAGCCAATTAGTTGAGTCAATACATTTGAGTTATTATACAAAGTCACTATGTTGAGTTACTACACTGAGTCACTACATTGAGCCAGTATGTGGAGTCACTATGTTGAGCCAATTAGTTGAGTCAATACATTTGAGTTATTATACTGAGTCACTACGTTGAATCACTACATTTTAGTCACTATGTTGAGTTACTACATTGAGTCACTATGTTTAGTCCCTATGTTGAGTTACTCCACTGAGTCGCTACATTGAGTCAATATGTGGAGTCACTACACTGAGACACTAAATTCGAGTCAATATGTGGAGTCAATATGTGGAGTCACTACATTGAGACACTAAATTCGAGTCACTACATTGAGTCACTATTTTAAGTCACAACATTGGTCACAACATTAAGTAACTATGTTGAGTCACTACATTGAGTCACTACCATTGAGTCACTATGACGAATCACTACAACTGGGTCATACATTGAGTCACTACATTTGAGTCACAACATTGAGCCACTATCTTGAATCAATATGTTGAGTCGCTACATTAAGTCACTACATGGAGTTACACATGTTAGCATGCGTATATATTCATTTCTTTATCGGTTACAAAATGTTTAAAAAGTCATCAAAGTTTTCTTACTTCCTGAGGTAGAGAATGACGTTTTGAACCCACACCTTCCATGTGGACTCGCTAGCTATCACCGGAAGGAAAGGTTTGGAACCAATCTTCCAGCCACCGACTGCAAGCAATATTTTCAAATCTTTATTTTTCTCTTTCAACTTCAATGTCCTGGCGTAGAGTCCTGAAAATGTAGATACATAGTATAGAATAGAGTAGGCATACAATAAAGATATGTAGTATAGAATAGAGTAGGCATACAATAAAGATACGTAGTATAGAATAGAGTAGGCATACAATAAAGATACGTTGTATAGAATAGAGTAGGCATACAAAAAGATACGTTGTATAGAATAGAGTAGGCATACAATAAAGATATGTTGTATAGAATAGAGTAGGCATACAAAAAGATACGTTGTATAGACTAGAGTAGGCATACAATAAAGATACGTAGTATAGAATAGAGTAGGCATACAATAAAGATACGTAGTATAGAATAGAGTAGGCATACAAAAAGATACGTTGTATAGACTAGAGTAGGCATACAATAAAGATGCGTAGTGTAGAATAGAGTAGCTATATAATAAAGATGCGTAGTATAGAATAGAGTAGGTATACAATAAATGATACGTACGTAGTATAGAGTAGGTATACAATAAAAGATACATAGTATAGAAAAGATAAGGTATACAATAAAGTATTATATAGCTTAGCATTGAATACCAGTATAGAGATTATAGTAGGCCTTAAGAGAAATATTTTACATTTGTTTGATTTTCCAGTAGACGATTGCTTTTTAAATTTATCTTTTACTACTTTGATTAAAAAATTCATATATTTATATGTCAACTAAAAATATTCCAAAATGTTTGATCCAGGATCTAGAGATAAAAAATGTTGAATTTATGTAGAACACAAAGTTTTTACTATTAGCAGAACTATCACGTTGGCATCAGTAGGAGACTTTAGAACGAACTAAATATCTAAATCTGTAGATTATTAAATGCGAAACTAAATCTAAAATGCGATACAAAACTTAAATGGAACTAATGAATCTAGCAGACGTTAAGTGTGTTTGATAATATTAGGCTACTACATGTAGATTTAAAGACCTAGATAGATCTAGATCTATATGGTGTCAGATCCGCTAAGATCTTTGTTTGTTTATTCTATGTAATAAAATTATCTAAACTGTTAAACAGTTAAACTTAAAGTTAATTCTTGACAAATATTAAAGTTAATCGCAGATTTCCTTCAACGTTGTAAGTTAAAAACAAATTAAAATTCCTAAACACATTCCGCAGTTATTAACTCTTTCTCTCCGTAATTATTTACCACATTCTGGTGGAATCAACGTTGGTATCGTCAGTTAGGAGAGAAAGAGTTAAGCTTAGCAAACTGAAGGCACTTCTAATACAACTGGTTTAAGGTTTAAAAAAAAAACAAAATATCACTAATAACAGTATTAAACGAAATGCAAGTAAATAAAGAGAATCGCAAAAATTAAAAAAAGACCTTTAGAAAGTTTCAAAAACTAACCGTTTTCTCCCAAGTCGTTCCAGTTGTTTGGCCGCAGACCCGTGCCATCTTCTGTGATGTCCACAAAGGCAAAGATCAGATGGGTACACAAGAAGGGGTCGATATTTTCAGGCCAGAACTTGCCCAATTCAGGCCTGGCATTGGCAGAAGATCCGTAATAGCAGAATATATGTTTCTTGGGTTTGCCTGGAAGAGAGGAGTTCAAAGGACGTTTATGATATATGAAAATGGGAAGCGTGGTCGAGAGGCCAAGTACAATTGGCTTGGCTTGGCTACCTAGAAGGGGGCGCAAGGTTCGACACCCGACTCGGGCAGAGTTGCGTTTACTGAGCGCCTAAAGGCAGCACGGAAAACCAACTCCTAGATACCCCCCCTCCCCCCCCCCCCACTGGTCCACAAATGAGATTGGACCAAAGCGCTCTGAGCATGCTATAAGCATGAAAGTAGCGCTAAAAAGCTATAATAATAATACAGTATTTTTTGAAGGAAAAGAATAGTAAGGAAGTCATGCAATCGGAACATGACACACAAATAAAAGCACATTTCTTATTCCAATTGGTTGGACAAAGCCATATAAGCTCTATTTATTTCTTCGTGCCATTAGAGCATTAAATGGATTCTCATCTTATGTAATCTTATGTAATACAGACGCTACTTCAAAAAAGAAGATGATTACGTCCTACGCGTCACGCATTCAGTCATGCATATTAACCAATGACATCTGCCAATTCACTGGTTTTCCTGGCTAGCTCAGGCAACCCATTCCATGCTGTAATAGCACTAGGGAAGAAGGAGTATTTGTATTTGCCTGAATCAGCCAGCAAAACCAATGACTCTCTAATTAACAAGCAAGATTAGATTTGTACATGCGTCTTTTTTTTTAAATTTAAGTCAGTAATTTATATTTAAAAAAAAAGATATATTGCTTAACTCAGTCTTTCTCAAAATTTTATTATAGCTCTCCTCTAAATAAAAAAAAATCTGGGTCTGGGGAGCACTGGAAGCACCCACAACCTGGTCATATTTAGCACTCATTTCTAGTTCCTCCACACCATATTGGGCTCCTTCTGTCTCGAGAGACAATGACCAGTCCCAGACGAACAAACATCCTTGCTTTTCAGCAGCAACGTCAGAACTTCCTCCTAGATAGACATTTCTTGGGTCATAGCTAAAGGAATCATTCGAATTTTTGAATCCCCATAAGGGAGAAGAGTGTGTTAACAGGTAGCCCAGTACTTCACAGAATCTTTTTTTTTTAAAGTTAAATAAACTCACAAGCGAATATTTTTATTTGATCACATTTTTCGAAGTAGTTCAACAAAAGAGACCTTTAGAAAAAAATAAGGCAATGTCTGTGAACAAGGTATTATATAGGTGACTTCTGTACGGGGAGTTGTGTGCAGGAAAGCGCTCTCAGGGAGGTCAATACAATAGAAAGACGCGTAGAAGTTTGGGTTTAATTGGGTTTTTCCGGAGTGACGTGACGAATAATTAAAAAGTAAGAACAGAAATAGAGTAGTAACGGACAAGGACAAAGGACTAACGAGATAGAGTCAGACGACGAAGACTGTGTACCTTCTTATTCATTAAATTGTTTGAAGTTACCAGCAGGAGTTATTCAATTTATCTATTAACTGTTCTGTTGATTGCGTCTATTTCGAACTCGCGTCCAACATCTACATTTATCAACGCATCAACCATCAACACTGCAAAGACACTCTCAAGAGCTCCTTTAAGGAATGCGATATCGACATTCGCGGCTGGGAAGCACTAGCTCTCGATCGCTCCTCATGGCGTGAAGCTGTGAGTCTCGGAGTCTCAAGCAAGAAGAATGGCCAGGGTGAAAGGGCTCCGAACTAACAAAAAGCAGGCCTATATGCAACTGACCAAACCTACCCATGCCACGTATGCGGCCGGCTTTTCAAAGCGAGGATTGGACTTTACAGTCATCTTCGAGTCCATAGGAAATGAGAAACACACTTGCAACTTAAAAAAAAACATAAAAAAAACACGAAACTAACACATAACAGAGATGTTGTGAGCACATTCTCTCACCGAGTCACATCGGGACCAATCGTCATAGGTCAGTGCTCTGGTTAACTGTTACGATTGGCCTAGGCTACGGGTACATATAAAGGGGAGACGATAAAATAAAATAACAATGGACCTCATTCCCCAATCGTAAACAAACAACATTTAGCCACGTGGTTCTCTATCTCTTCTATATAATTTACGATCTCATGTTTAATTCATGATGGGTGTCACCATGTCACGTGACAGTTTTTTTTCTTCATTGTTTTATCAATAAGATCACGTGACTAAATGTTGTTTGTTTACGATTGGTGAATGAGGTCCATTCACATACACAATAATACTATAATATACTTCAATCAATGGTGTTAACATGTTGTTTTTTCTTTAAAATATGCAATTATCTAATTGCTTAGAACTAATTCGTAGAGCGTTGAAATCTAAAATGCTTGAATGTTGGAATATTCAAATGAACTTTTTAAAACAAAGATGTCTCAGCAAAGTCGGAAAAATCTTAGGAGGCAACCTCCACACGCTCCATCATAGCTACGTCAAGTCGTCGCGAAGTGGGCGACATCTTATCTCTTATAATACAGAGGCGTAACCCATACAAGGCAAGGAGAGCGGCCAGCATTAAAGAACACAGAGCTAACAAAAGGCTGAGAGAAGAAGCAGGTTTATCTGCAGTGGACCTTACTAAACATCCCATGTATGTGCAGTGGCGTAGCTATGGTGGGGGAGGGGGTTGGAGGGGGAGAATTTGAAAATCCCCCCGAGCCCCCACTTGAGGTGGGCTTCCAAATTAGTGTTTTTTACAAATGATGGCAAATTCCTAGCGACGCCCCTGTGTATGTGGACGACTATTTAAAGCGAGGATTGTACTTTAAAGCCATCTTCGAATTCACAGATGCGAGAAATGTGCTCATCTTTGACCACGAAGTAGGAGCTATATATTAGCATTAGATAAGTGTTTTTAAACACTAGTGAGAACTTACTATCACAGGAAGCCTTAAGTTTTTTTGTTGTTGTTTTTTGTCTAGGTAGGTCACCATGACTTAACCCAGTTCACCCAAGACTTACACACACACACACACGCAAAAAAAAAAAAAAAGAGTATGATACGTGCTCAGACGGACAAACCAACAAATGTCTGATTGAGGCTACATACTCCTACACAATAGACTGGACAGCGGTTCAATTCGTGGGAGTGTATTATGTTCGAGTCACATGACCTGGGATCAGTCCAAAGCAGAGGGGTGGTCACTCAGTCAAGACGGAAATCCACTATGCGTTTTTTTTTCTTTCTTCATTCTATTGTTCTTCATTTGTCCCAGATTTCGTTTCGTTGGTTTTACTGTAAAACTTTTTTTTTCTAACCATTTAGTGCATACCTATGTGTCTCTGCACCACTTATATTTATGCTATCAAACAAATTATTTTCTTTCAAATTCATCTCAAACTAGGTGCATAATTATTTGAATACATTATCAATAAATTTGTTTAAAGCTAAAATCCAGCGTTTCTCAAACTGTAGGATCTAGCAACGAGCTGACACAAAAAAAAGGGGGAGGGGAGGAGAAGGCGGTGGGTTTTTTTTTCAAGGAAAAAAATCTGATGCATTTTCCTTGATGTTATAAATCCATATTTATGTATTTTCTCTCAGTACAGCAAGATTTATTCTCCCTTTTCTATATAAAACATAATTAATTAATACCACTACTTAATTAACTAATTGGTTGATTTATAGATTGGTTCATGTTTTGTTAAAAACAATGAATAATTATGCAAATGTTCAACTTGATCTGAGAATGGGAAAATGTTGCTTGTAAAATGTTTGGAATGTTTCGGATGTTCCTTCAGAGTTTGAAGATGATTTACTTCCTAGTTCAAAACCTCCCGCAGAACGACGGAGGATGGGAGCGGCCAGGATTTGAACCCTCGACCATCGATAAATGCGGACGACAGTCCAGCGCGCAAACCGCACGACCAGGCAGCCATCCTGCGACGGCTGTGATTTATTAGACGTTATACATTCTTATTAAAATTGAAAGATTGGCTTTAATGCTCTGTAAAGTTGTTGTTTTTTAATCACAAAAGCAACAGCAGTAAATTAACTCATTAACTCCGCATTTATTTTTCCACGTTCTGGGAGAATTGTTCATTTTCACATTTCTGCATTCTACCCTGTTATGTTTGTAAAATGTTTTATGTTTTACATGTTTCGGATGTTCCTTCAGAGTTGAAGATAGTTTACTTCTTAGTCCAAACCTCCCGCAGGACGACGGGGGATGGGAGCGGGCAGGGTTTGATTCCTCGACCGTCGATAAATCCGAACGACAGTCCAGCGCGCCTAAACCGCACGACCAGACAGCCATCCTTAAACTTCAATTACATTTTTGTTTGTAATCCGAAAACGTTACTTTTGGTATAGAATTATAGGAGAATGCATGCTCTTTTTATATAACACAAATGATCTTCATATATAATTCTCTTCTTCCCTAAACAGGTCAAACAAGAAGTAAAGGAAAGATCACTCTCTTATTTCTGCGGATAGTCACCCCACGAAATAACAAGAGGGGGAGAACATTCACACGTCGCTACGGATGGCTGCGCGCTGGACTGTCGTTTAAATTATCAAACCCTGCCCGCTCTCATCCCCCCTTTGTTCTACGGGAGGTTTGGACTAGGAATTAATCTAAGTCTACTATGTATATATTAATGTAAATAGCAGGGCCGGACTTAACCATTGTGTGGCCCTATGCGAAACGAATTTCGCGGGGCCAAGTTTGGGTAGGGAAGTGGATAATATGTGAAATTTAAGAGTTTGTATTAGAAAATAAATTCGTCTTTGCATTTTATTCATTCTTTACTATGTACAGAATTACTTAACGAGCCTTGCGTATAGCAAAGTCATACAGTATATCATACTAATTCTGTTTCCTACATAAATCCCGCTCAATAGCAAGAATTACCAATGTTTCAATCTATCTTTGAGAATTGTTGACCTCCTGGTAAATCGACATGAGGGCGCGGGAAATCTGTTTTAAGTTATAAAATGGTTTAATTTAATAATTTATACACCTTGAATTAGCGCGGGTCCTATGAAAGTGCGGATCCTTTGAAAGTGGGGGCCCACTGCGGTCGCATAGGTTGCAGTGGCCTAAGACCGGCAAAATAGCGGCGTATGGTACGCCGCCGGTCGACAAGTAGTTAATAAAACAAAAATGAATTTTTATTTCATGGGGTCAAATCAACGATGTTATCGTTAATTAGGAGAGAAAGAGTTAACGAAACTTAACTCTTTCTCTCCTAACTGATGATACCAACGTTGATTCCACCAGAATGTGGTAAATAATTACGGAGAGAAAGAGTTAATGGAATACTCACCGTAAGGATGTTTTGTTAATAAGCCTGACGAGGCATGCTCCGGGGCTTCCTGACTGCCCGCAGTCTCTGGTTTTGGTTTGGTTAAAATGTTTGAGCTCTGATATGCTGACATTGAAATAGATTCCTTGTCTATAGATTGAGGATCACTGGCGCTGGCCATCTCGACTATTCTCTGCAATCTCTCGCTTGGCATACTTTCTGCCGTTTTTACTCCCCCTTGCCTCAAAATTGGCGGAAGTGTGCTTTTTGTCATATTGTAATAGTCTTCGGAAACTGGTGCGATCGTTTCTGCGCATGACGGAAGTGTGATGAAGTGGATGGAAAGGAACACAAGGAAGATCGAGTGGATCTTGTCAGCCATTGATGCAAAGTAGAAGAATGCCATCTTGACCTGCAACAGTGGAATAAAGAATTAATCGGTTCATCTCATTATACTGCACATAAAGTCATTAAATTTACAGATAATTTTATCATGTGTATCAAAATCCACGACCTACATGAATATAGGCGTACTGCTTGAATAGTGTAGCGTTTTTACTTCCGGTTTATCTTGTCTTATATAATACAGACGTTACTTAAAAAAAAAAGAAGATGATTACGCCCTACGCGTCATGCATTCAGTCATGCATATTAACTAATGACTTAAATTCTGCCAACTCACCGCCCTTAAGCTTGTAACACTAAGTAATACAATTGTGAACTTTCAAAATGGCGTCATTGACATTATTCATTTCGTCTTTTATGTTAAAGTCTGTCCTCTTTTTATTCTCTTAGAATTTAATAATCCTTGAATATTACATTTGTATTTATTCAGAAAATTATTATGTTGTCTTATTGTAAACTTTTTGCTAAAAGCTGTTTTTATTGTTTAAAAAAAAATTAGATGAAAACAGGTGATAATAACTGCAGACGACGAAATACAAGTTTCATTGGAGTTTTTCGTACAAAGAGGCAAATCCATAAATATCAGTCTTTATGATGTATCTGATGCACAGAATATTTGCGTGCACATTTCAGTAGTGTGTAGTCATAGACATAAATAAATATAGACTGGCCAATTAAAGAGTTTTATGAAACGAAAATTTGTGACTTGCAATTTTGTGTACTTTATTATGCAGCATTTATGAGCAGTATAAAAGTTAAGTATTCATATCTATTTCAGCTGTAACCTATATAAGTATTACAATATTTTCACTTGTGTTGTTTTTTAATCTCTAAGACTGAAGATCATGCAACTTTTCAGAATTCGGAAATCCGACAACAATAGATGTACATGTTTTCAAGTTACATGAAGTTACTTCCTTTTGCCAGTCTATATTTATTTATGTCTATGCGTGTAGTCCAATGTCTAAGCCCTTACGCTTGTGACACTAATTAATACAATTGTGAACTTTCAAAATGGCGTCCTTGACATTGTTCCTTTCGTCTTTTATGTTAAAGTCTGTCCTCTTTTTATTTTCTTAGATTTTTATAATCCTTGGATATTACATTTGTATTTATTCAGAAAATAATTATAACATCTCTATTGTTTCGTTTCTTGTTTAAGTTATTGTTTTGTTAATGTAGAAAAAAAATGAAATGACAAATGTCATGAGGATGTGGCCATCATATTGCCTCCGCATTTATTCATATCACTTTCTCTTCTTTGTTTCTCTCTAACTGTATTCTATTGCTTAAATAAAATATAAGGGGTCTTGAAAATCAAAATTTTAACAATGCAGCATACAGATACAGGATACTATAATATTAGTAATGATCAAATGGACTAACCAACTGTTTACTTTAAACTAGCGACATCAAGCTCCAACCAATTTAAAAGCCCAATCTGGCACACTCCGCACAATTCGCAAGCGCTAACATTTTCAGAAAGAAATCTGGAGTGAATATAAATACTGCATCAAGACAGCTGGCCAAAGAGCATGCGCCAAAATGTGTGAAAACATTGTTAATGGTTTTCGAAGTTTGAATTTCACCACCCACAAATTGACATGCTCGAGAATACGCATTGTTTGCTAATTTAATTGTGGTCTGGCAGGGTTTTCTTCCTGTGTTTTTTTTTTTTTTAAGTGTTGCTCGTTTGTTGGTATGCGTGTCAAAAACACAATTATTTTCACTGTTAATACACGAGAAATAGCCGGAGGGGAAAAAAAAGAAAACAAATACAATTCGGTGGTCAGCTGTGGCCATGTCTGTTAGTCTTGAGAATGTGTGGGAGGGGGGATTGCAGATGAGAAGCAATCTTTTTTCTTCATTGACCTACATTAAAGATTTTCATACTAAAGGTTATTCACAAAAATCTGCTCTGCTTTACACATTTAATTATTAATTTAAATCTAATAAAGATTTTCATCTATATCGGGGAAAAAAAAAAGCTAGCTTTGTGGTATATCTGGTAAACAGAATAAAGTGTTGATAATTTAAGCTTTTTTTTTTTAAGTTATACGATATTTTGGGGCGCACGTTTTAGCTCTGCAGAAAATAAAATTTTCTAAGTGCTTCCGCTAGTAGTTCAATTTCTAAATTATAGTTGGCAACATTGACTTGGCATTAGATATATATAGGTATGTGTTACATGGTTATAAAAATGTATAGTATATCAATACTTCTGTATTCTGTACCCCGAAACACATACACACACAAAAAAAGCTTGTTATTTATTTATTGGCTTCCACTATGCATCATTTTTTTTTTGTTGGAATTTCGTGGATAAAAAACTTTTTCGTCCGCACAACTGACAATGAGTTTCTTCCGCGATCAATATAACACTTCCTCAACTTATGAAGTAAGCCTAACCGGGGGATCATTTGGTCAACACACATCAGTATACACTAATACACAGTTCAGCTTTTTAAATTGGGTGACTTTTGACTCCAACTTTTACCAAGACATTGTCATCCATTCCGAATATTTAGTTTAGCGGTTCTCAGCCTTTTTTAGTTCCGCGACCCCTAATATAATTCCCCACTAGTTGGCGACCCCCAACCCTAATTGTTTTTTCGCTTACAGATAAATAAATGTGTGATCATAATTAAATTAAAAAAACAGGTTATTATTCAGACTTACGTTTATTTACTTTTCTATTGCGTATTCACAAATATACATGTTGCATACTTAAGTGACAATTTGACAAATATGGCGAAATTTGGATAACAATCTTTGATACGGTAAACTACAAAGTTACAGAAATAGTGTTTCGACAGTATTTACAAACACGCCGATGGTAGTGCGAAGGTTGAGCTTGTTTCTGTTTCCACCAGATCAGGCATTCAGTAGCTCAACAAATGTCATCTTCCGCATTAAGTATGCTTCTAATATAGGACTTAATAACTAACAAGCTGGAATACCTAGTTTCGCAAAGATTTGAAATATTTTGATTATCAAGTACGGTTCAAATAGTTACAGCACGTTAGATGGACAAAAAAAAAACACAAAAAAACTGCCAATGACGAATAGACAAAAATCAAAATTTCCCCTGGCAAATTTGTCATTCGACCCCCCCCCCCAAGGTGTCGCAACCCACAGGTTGAGAACCCCTGATTAAGAAGGAGTACAGTATTTCAAGTTGCTACATACTCCTTGTTGTTTAATGTTTGTTTAACGATTTGATAAACAACACTGTTTAGTCTCTTATGCAATAATAATGTAATCTATCTATCTATCTATCTATCTATCTATCTATATATATATATATATATATATATATATATATATATATATAGTTCTCTTCATGGCTCAACTGTTTGGACACCAAGAAGTCATGGAAAATGGGGGGAGAACAAGTAATCTACTCTGTATTCACCCGTCATTAAATAACTTAACCCTTGTGGGGCCCTATGCGAAACGGATTTCAGGGCCCAGTTTGGGTAGGGATACGGATAATAAGTGAAAATTAAGTTTGTATTACAAAATAAATTCGTCTTTCCATTGTATTCATTCTTTACTACGTACAGAATTACTTTACGAGCCTTGCGTGTAGCGAAGTCATACAGTATATCATAAAAAGTTGTTTCCTACATAGATCACGCTCAATAGCAAGAATTACCAAATGTTTCAATCTACCTTCGAGAATTGTTGACCTCAAGTAATTCCTCATGAGTTTGAGGCGCGAGAAGATTCTTTCACCAGATTCCACAATTACAGGTATTGCATAATGCCGTTTTTTTTTATCGCGCGTAGGATTGGCGTTTTCCATTGCACCCACAAATGACCATTTTAGTCTATATATTTCAGGAGATTTTTATGAGTTTTCAAAAGATTTTAATAATTTCCGGAGATATACCAGGACGTTTTTGTATATTTTGCAATTTTATGAGATTTCCAGGAGCTCCTGATAAATCAGGAGGCCGAGGGTGTCACAGACTCGTAATACATAATATACATACAGAAATATGCGTTTGGGTGTATATGCGTTTTATGTATAGGTATTTGTCAAATGTATATAATAAATATCTAAAAAAACTAAAATAAATGGGTTTGTAGATAAAAGTGGGCAATTTTGTACTGCAAAAGTACCTTATAGACATACAAACATATCTAGAAGGAAAAAAAATGTAAATGTCACTGCGAGTAAATACGCCACGGGGTGGAAGTATAAGTTTTCAATAATATGCATCTTATTATATGAGTTATTTGTGTGTTCTGCTGGAAGCTGGTCTGGACAGTATAAAATCACTGTTTACAATGCTGCGCTGGGTCGGGGTTGCCAATTGCGATCTTTTTTTTTTGGCGAGCTTTAACTAACTCTTTCTTTCCGTAACTATTTTTTAACCTTTCGATTTATTAAAACCTTTCCCATTATTCAAATTTTGAGTAGGACTAGCTTAAATCGAGACCAATCGCTGTAGAAGGCCTGGACGCTGACCTGCGACGTCACAACCTGTGGGCAGTTTAGACCAATGGCTCGTAGCCACGACACATGTCTGATGTAGCGGACGTGAATAACTAGAATGTTATAAACTCTGAGTAGATGTATTCATACGCCACTCTTCATTAGTTATTAAGAGCGAAATACAAAGTAATCCCTTTTTACAAGTCATGAGCTTTACAAAGGAGGAATCGTCTTTTTTTAACAAATATTTTACTTATTTCTATACGGTATACGGTATCCCAGAAAAATTCGTCCAGATCCTACGACACCTTTACAGTCAGTCTAGTTGCTGCATTAAAACAGAAGAGGGAACAACAGAGTTTTTTACAATCGAGACAGGTGTAAGACAGGGGTGCATCTTATCTCCCTTCCTTTTCCTCCTAGCCATCGACTACATAATGAGGAGAGCAATGAACCAGACTGCCTTTGGTATTCCATGGCATGAACAACTCCGATTGACGGACTTGGACTTTGCTGATGATGTTGCACTACTCGGGGCTACAAATAAATGCATTCAAGAAATGACGGAGAGCCTAGACAGAGAGGCACCCAAAATTGGCCTCCGCATAAACTTGGATAAGACTAAAATTATGCGAGTCAAAGCTTGAAGAGCTGGACAAGTTCACGTACCTTGGCAGCATCATAACAAATGATGGAGATGCTTACCATGATGTAGCATGTCGAATAGGAAAGGCAGGGAGCATTTTCCAAAGGTTGCAGCCTATTTGGACTAGCCAAGCCATTGGACTCGAGACAAAAATACACCTTCTCAACACAATCGTCATTCCAACTGCTACATATGCATGTGAGACGTGGAAGTCATCTGTCAAAATTGAGAAAAGACTAAATGTGGCTCAACAGAGATGGCTGAGACGGATTTTGGGAGTCAGTTACACAGACCGGATCTCAAACAAGGAAATCCTATGCCGAACTGGGAGTCGAACACTTAGTGAGGTTGTGACTGAGCGTCGCATGAGGTTTGCGGGACATGTTCTACGTCAAAATGAATTACGCACACCAAGACTTTCGATAACATGGAAGCCAAAACGAGGAAAGCGCAAACAGGGACGTCCTCGTATTACCTGGCGACACACCTTCATGGAGGACCTCAGAACAGTGGACACCAGGTGGGAGGAGGCTTCAGACATTGCCAGTGACAGATCATTATGGAGACAGCTTGCCGCCCAATGCGCCGAACGGCGCGGGAGGACCTAAGTAAGTAAGTAAGTAAGTATTTCTATTGAAGACCAGTGAAACTATTTTTGTTTCAAACTTTTTTAGAGTAAATAAAAATCGATCCTAAATTGATTATTCTTTAGGCAACTCAAAATAGTTTTCACTTATCATTTGCATAATGTGAAAAGAACCTTGCTAAATGATTCCAAAAGACGCTAATAGATTTAGTTAGTTCATCACGTGACATATATAGGTCAGTCTGTTTCGAAGGACTACATTGAAATAAAACAAAACAAAATGAAAAAGATGGGTTATTGGAATAAAATATTCTGTTTAAGACAGACTGAAAGTTGCGAAAAATTATGGCTAATAATAGTTTGATTATTTTAAGTTATAGAATAATTATAAGATACCGACTTACCTTTTATTTATTTATTTTTCTATTGATATTAAACTCCGGAGCGTACGTTGATAATTGAAAGATAAAAAGTTATTCTCTAGAAACTATGATTTGACAATTAGCCTCGTTTTGGACTAGACACACGATTGTAACACATTGTAACAGAAACTGCGGGCTAGAATTAAGCTAATACATTTTCTAGCAAGGAGGACGGTCCCTTTAGTAGGAAGAGAAAAATAGATCAAAGAAATCCAGACGACTGCTCCTCTCTTATATAGACTGGAAGCTCGCGGTGCGAATGCCAAGAAGGACAACTCACTTCATGCGTGTGGCAAAAATGTTCTCTTCCCTCCCCTTGCGCCCAGTACTCATACTTTCTGCCGATGCTTGCGCACAACTAACATCAGGCAGGTGTGAATAAACAGTTCGAAAAAATCTGGGACGAATTTTTATTTTTACAGAAAGGAAAAAAAAAAAAAGAAACTTGTCAAACACGGTCCAACTCAGCTCCTCCTGAATAACGCTGTCTGAGTAGAACCGCGATAGTCAAAGACAAAAATTTCACATTACTGATTCAATACTTGCTGGTGTTTGATCCCCACAGCCCAGAGCAGAAGGCAAGCCAAAATACTACGAAATCGAATACTGCGTAGGTCGGCCAAAGTTAATCCTCCTGACCCCCTGAGGAGAGAGTTCACAAATGGACGCTACAATTTGAAGGATGATGTGCTGTGACATGAACCAGTGCAATAGTCTCGGGGACAAATCGTTACCTTTGTTTGAGTAGAGAGTATCTTTATTTAGCTCGCGAGATTATTTCCTTTCCTCCAAATCGACCATTTAATGTTTATTTTGTAGTCGTCCAAAATGTTACATTTTTACAATGAAACTGGTACAGAGGATAACTTGTCTAGGAGCTACGGTGTATTTTTACATATATTCACCAGAATTAAAAACTCTCTCTCTTCTGCAACGATAATAATGAATTGCGTTGATCAGTCGAAACGATCTTTCGACTTAAACATAAAGCATGGAATGCAAAAGAAACAAATCCCAAATCTAAAGAAGCTCTGAATATCAGTTGTTTTATTTTTTTTTATGTATCTAGCTCCTTCTGTCTCGGAAGACAATGGATTTTAAATAGTCCTTAATATAGGATATTGTCAAGGAACTTGCTCAGGAACAAAAGTCAGATTATTCGCAGACGATTGCATAATATATAGAACAATAAAAACAACACAAGATACGGAAATTTTACAAAGAGAATTAGATGAATTACAGAAATGGGAATCAAATTGGAGCATGTCTTTCCACCCAGAAAAATGTCAGTTATTAAGAGTAAGAAAAAAAAACTAAAACCAATAATAGAATATGTATCCTCTGTTTGGGACCCCTCAACTCAAGAAAACATTAAGAAACTAGAACAGACACAAAATAGAGCAGAGAGAATTATAACAAACAAATATTCACATTTGATAGAGTAACACCTTTGGTAAAAGCACTAAATTTAGAAAGCCTTCAGGAGAGAAGACTCAAAAATAAAGTAGCAATTATACATAAAACACTGAACCATAGTCTTCAAATACAAAAAAACAAAATTTAATAAAATACTCTGAAAGACACAAAGATAAAGACATATGCGTCGTTCCATATGCAAGGACAAATTTGTATAAATGCTCCTTCTTCCCTAGTGCTATTAGAGCATCGAATAGGTTGCCTGAGCTAGCCAGGAAAACCAGTGACTTGGCAGAATCTAGGTCATTGGTTAATATGCATGACTAAATGCATGACGCGTAGGACGTAATCATCTTTTTTGAAGTAACGTCTGTATTATATAAGAAGAAGAAGAAATGAAGGACTGAATTCGATTGATGAAGAATATGCTATCGCAGTAAACAAGTGATTGAAAGCCGGAGTTTGTCAACTTTAAGCAGAAGACTCATATTTGTGAATGCTCTGGCAGCTGCTTGTCAAGAGTTAAGCCTTACAATAAGCCTCTCCAAGACCGAAATCCTGGCACAAGATGTCGCAGAAATACCAGCCATATATATTGCAAATACGTACAGTGGTGCAGGAATTCACATACTTGTGAACAACAATTGCCAGCAACCTAGACTTAGACACTGAGCTGACAAAAAGAATAGGAAAGGCTTCTGCAGCAATGGCAAAACTCTCCAAGCGCGTGTGGGAAAATACCAAATTGACTACGGCAACCAAAATCCTAGTCTACAATGCCTGCGTTCTGAGCATACTTCTTTACGCAGTGAGAGCTGAGGAAAGTTACATGCGTCATGAACACAGATTAAATAGCTTCCACCTACGCTGCCTGCGACGAATAATGTGCATATCCTGGATGGATCATGTCTCCAATCAGGACGTTTTGAAACGGGCCAATATGCACAGCATCTATGCTCTTCTTACACATAGAAGACTACGCTGGCTCGGTCATGTCACTTGCATGCCAGATGGAAGAATCCCCAAAGGCATCCTATACACTGAGCTTGCAGAGGGAGTCAGATCCAAGGGCCGCCCAAAACTAACCTACAGAGATGTCTGCAAGCGAGACATGAGAACCATTAGCATCGAACAAAGTATGTGGGACGAGATAGCCCAAGACAGGCTGTGCGTGCTGGTACGAACTTCGCCTTGTGCAAAAGAAACGAAGCTGCACCAGTCAATAAAAAGGAGAAGAAAGCTGCCCTGTCAACTAGCCATAGGACAGACGCATACACATGCACGAACTGTGGCAAACTCTGCCACTCCAGAATTGGCTTGATCAGTCACTCCAGATTCTGCCACGTCTCAAAACGAAACCAAAGCCAGTGACTCACTCATCCATTGTCTTCCGAGACAGAAAGAGCAACACATATAAATATATATATAAATATATAAATATATAAATATATATATATCCTCCTTCGTAGTTGAAGATGTGCACTAAGCACTGTATTATTGGCCGTTTGACTATATTATATACTGTATTGTCAGTGGGGTAGCAAGATAGCCGTGGGCCCGGGTTCAAAAATATCTAGGTGGCCCTCCTCCCCCTCAGTAAGACTAATTTAGAGTGTGACAAAAAACTCAAGTTATCCGAATGTATTAAGAAAACGACATTCCAGCGCAAGTTTTTACAACTTCTGATTAGAATTAAACGACTTGAGTCGTTTCAAATGAACAAACAAATGTTATATGTGTAATTTTTTGGTACATCAAAATATCTGTATCTCATTGCAGTTAGAGCATTATTCCTTGATGATCACCATGTAGGTGACAATTATTTAACTGTCTTATAAACTATGCTCTCTATTGGATTCAAGAAGCGCACATCTTGATATTTCTGTGAGTAAAGACATACGCACATTTTATGCAAAGTCAAAGAAATCTGAGGGAATTATTTAAGACCAAGTATAAGTTGTGGTTAGCAGGGTGAACATAGTGCTCGGTAGGCTGCCTTTTGGTGAGGCAATGCCTCAGGGCCATTTTTTACTTTCCTGTCATATTGAAATGACCATCATAGCCTTGGCCTCGCAGTTTGGGTAATCTCGTTTTGAATCTGTGAGGCTTTGCTTTTTTTTTTGTCAAATATCTTAATATGTTATCTTAATGAAGATTTAATATTAATATGATGTTGAGCTATGATCCCAATTTCAACAAATTGTCATTTGTCCGTTTCTAACTATCCAAATGCAACTGAATATTAATATATGTACGTTATATATTGATCGTATTTAAACAGAAGTTGTAATGTACTTTGGTAGACCTTCGTATGTAGGGTAAATTTCTTCTATTTTTTTTTTTTAATGCAGAAAAAAAAAGAAAGAAACAAATTGAGCTTTGCGAAAGTTGAATAATTTGCAGCTGAGTCGAAATTTTGTATTGGCGTCAATCAGGTCAAAATTCCCTTGCTCGAGATACCTAACCCAATCCTAAGTTTAGGAGAACTGGTCTGGCTGTCGAAGCAGACGGTGACAGGGAATCTCCGATCGCGGGGCTTCCATCAGGCGCGGGGCCTGCGGCGGTTGCCCCACTTGCCATCCTTCAGGCCGCTACCGCCTACAGGACATCGGGATGGCAGCGGTCAATGCTCGGACTTGGAACCATAAAGACAACAGTCAGCGGCGTATACTACTCGGCCTGGAAGTTGACCTAATTAGAAATTCCAATACATCCATTATGATTATTCTACCCATCTTATCTTATATAATACAGACGTTACTTCAAAAAAAATTAGTTATGCATATTAACCAATGACTTAAATTCTGCCAAGTCACTGGTTTTCCTGGCTAGCTCAGGCAACCCATTCCATGCTCTAATAGCGCTAGGGAAGAAGGAGCTTTTGTACAAATTTGTCCTAGCATAAGGGACGAGGAATGTGTCTTTTCCTTGATGTCTTTCTGAGTATTTTATTAGATTTTGTTTTGTATTTGAAGATTCAGATTGGTTCAGTGTTTTATGTATAATTACTACTTTATTTTTGAGTCTTCTGTCCTGAAGGCTTTCTAAATTTAGTGATTTTACTAAAGATGTTACTCTAGTCAAATGTGAATATTTATTTGCTATGAATCTCACTACTCTTTTTGTGTCTGTTTCAGTTTCTTAATTTTTTAAAGAAGAGGCGTGGTTAATTGCATTTTTCTACACATTCAAATCGCCCGCGAACACACCAACACACATAGGCATACATCTTAGAGCCTATTGGTTAGTATTTGTCACTGGACCGCCCACAGATCTACTTCTGAAAAAAAAACTCTATGGAAAAACTGACAGAAACCAGAAAGAGTGATATACACCATATTATATAAGTAAAGCCCATGAAAAGCTATTATTGAAAGCAAAAGAAAACTAACTAAAAACAGACAAAACTATTCATGCAATTCTTCGTTGAAGACATTTTACAGTTAAATTATTCTCTTCTCTACTACACATTTTCAAGAAGGGGCGTGGTTAATTAAATTCATTCGCGCGCTTACACACCAACGCACATAAAGCATAGATCTACATCTTAGAGCCTATTTGATAGTATTTGTCACTGGACCGTCCACGTTCCTTGTTCCATATCATGCTAGGACAAATGTGTACAAATACTACTTCTTCCTTAGTGCTATTAGAGTATGGAATGGGTTGCCTGAGCTATACTATAGCCAGGAAAACAAGTGACTTGACAGAATTTGGGTCATTGGTTGACATGCATGACTAGATTGACCTAGAATTTAGGCCTAATCATCTTGTTTGTTTTTTTTAAAGTAATGTCTGTATTTTATAAAATATATAAGATCAACCAAGGGGGAAAATGACAGCAATCAGAAAGATTGATACATCCGCCATATTTTCTAAGCGAAGGCTACGACGAGGTATTGTTGACACAGCATGAAACACAGAGCCTTTTATAGACAAAACTATTCCTGCACTTCTTCCGTTGAAGAGTTAAATTTTTGGCATGTCTAAGAATTACACATTTTCAAGAAGGGGCGTGGCTAATTACATATATTCTACTACACATTCGATTCACGCGCGCACACAACAACACACATAAAGAATAGATCTACATCTTAAAGCCTATTGGTTAGTATTTGTCACTGGACCGCCCACTGATCAACGTTCTGGAAAAAAAAAAGAATCTCTAGGAAAAAACTGACAGAAACCAGAATGAGTGATAACATCCGCCATATTATCTAAGTGAAGGCCAAGACGAGCTATTATTGACATGACCTGAGTCTCTGACAGACAAAACTTTTCGAGCGCTTCTTCCATTGAAGACATTTCTCAAAGTGCGCAAAGCAAATAGATGACATGTTCCGGCAGACGACGGAAACGTTAACAATTCGCTTCGCAGTTTTTTTTTTTTTTCTTCTTCTGACGAACCCGAGTTACACGTCTGCATAAACATGCAAGTGAACTAAATAAAAACCTGATTAACTCCCCTTTCTTACCAAATTTCTACGCTCTTCTCTTCAGAAAGGGAAGAAACCTACGGTACACACAGTTAAAAAAAAAACTTAAATAAAAGATGTTAATATTTCTGAAAACACTAAATTTCCCATGCACATTACGAGGTTACATTTGCACAGAGTCAGATTTATGTGGAGGTCCCTGGGAAGAATTTTTGTATAAGCCCCTACACGTCTTCAGAACCTTTGTTACAAATTCACTAATTAATAATAATGGGAGCTTACTAATAGTAGATGAAAGTTGATTTTCCTTCTTTAAAATGCTAATGCTTTTTTTTTAAAGGGTGCCCCTGAGTCCACACAACTAATGGGTATCTGACTTTAGTTGGGGGGAAGTAAAGGCAGTTGGTCGTTGTGCTGGCCACATAACACCCTGATCGTTAACCGCTGGTCGAAAAAACAGATGACCTTAACATCGTCTGACCCATAGATCGCAAGGTCTGAAAGGGGAAACTTTATTACTTTTTTACTTTACTAATAGTACTCATAGATGTAGGCCTAAGTCAATTTTCCTTCTTTAAAAACAAAATTATATTAAATGCATACTGTTTTTTTTTAAATGTATATTTGTTGTGTTTGTTTAGGGTAAGCCCCTGGAATGACACACTGTCGTAAATCCCGAGCTTCATTTATATATTACGAGCACGCTACAAGTGGACACTTCTTAAGCACGACAGTGTTACCAACTGTAAGATTTAACATGCATGACTAGATTGACACATGAAATACGTAGGGCGTGATTATCCTCTCTTTTGAATTTGAAGCAAGTCTGTAATTTTATAGGAAAAATTAATTTGTCTCAGTAGGCCTACTTATAGAAGTTATAGTTTATGTCTTGGACTAACCAGCCTAATTCACACTGCAAACGCAGGGCCGTATTTAAGGGAGGGAAGGCGAAGCTATTGCCTCGGTGTCTGCACAAGAGAGGGGGGGGGGGGCTCCATAAATAGGTACAAAAAATTGACGAGTCAGAAACTTTTATATTACATTTTTTTCGCATTTTAGTGACAATACTTTAATCAATGACTTAAACTCTGCTAAGTCGTTGTTTTTTTTATGCAACCTATTTCATGCTCCAGTGGCACTAGGGAAGTATGAGCACTTGTGTGAATTTATCATAGCATATGGAATGAGGAATGTGTCTTTATCTTTCTGAGTATTTTATTAGGTTTTGTTTTTATATTTGAAGATTATGGTTCAGTGTTTTATATTTGAAGATTATGGTTCAGTGTTTTATGTATTATGGCTACTTTACTTTTGAGTCTTCTATCCTGAAGAGTCTCTAAATTTAGTGATTTTACTAAAGATGTTACTTTAATCAAATATGAATATTCCTTTGTTATAAATCATGTCATAAATTATGCCTGAGCTAGCCAGGAAAACCAGTGACTTGGCAGAATTTAAGTCATTGGTTAATATGCATGACTAAATGCATGACGCGTAGGACGTAATCATCTTCTTTTTTGAAGTAACGTCTGTATTATATAAGATAAGATAAATCTCAAAGCTCTATTTTGCGTCTGTTCTAGGTTTTTTTTTAAAAATGTTTTCATAAGTTGAGATCTTCTTCATTCTCATTGTTATGTTGGAGTGTTCCGCGGGCACGTTTCCCTGCCTCATCGTGGCGCCCGCGTGGAAACGGCCATCGGAGGAAGTGGCTAGGCTAAATGGGTAGCAACACAGGACTCCCGTGGGGATGCCCACGGGTAGACGAGAGTCCACTCATTGCACGGGCGGAGTTGTAAATAAGTCCCCACCAACCTGTCACCAATCCATGCGCTGTTCCTCAAAGGGACCGTTACATAAATGGCGGGCCCCGCACAGTTAGCTTGGTACATTGAAGGAAAATGGCAGAAGATCCCGGTGCATTCTCGGCCTTCGGCCGTGTATCTAGCCCACGTGTCGGGGGTCAAACGCATCGGTCAACAGCAATGCTTTACATAGGCATTGTCTAGGGTCTCTCCCAAACAGAACTGTGTGTTCACACAGGTTTTTTTTTTTTTTACTGTTTGGCGTCCAAGCAGGTTTTTTTTCAAACTTAGGGCTCAAAGAGCCTTCGGCTCAGCCCTGCGACATTAACATTGGTTGGTTTGATTGGAGTGTTCATATGACTAGACCAATACATGAGATGAACTGCGCAGTGGTTTCCAAATCAGGGAGCTCTCCATATGGTTTTCTTTCTATTGGGGTGATTTGGGGCAAGTGTCTTATACGGGCCTCTTGGTAAAGAGCAGTTTTGGAGGACGTGGTCGGCATTCTCTGGTGATACTCCACATGGGCAGATTTCACTGGTTCCAATTTTGAGCTTCCGGTACATGTGTTGTCGCATTCTGTTGTGTCCGATCCTGAGTCGAGAGATTAGACGTTGGTCTTGTCGGGATAGCTTATAGTAAGCGTCATCTTTCTTGTGATTTGGATGAGACCTCGTCCATTTCTCAATTATTTTATTTACAATAAGTTGAGATCTAAATGTAGTCTCTATGATTGACACACAATCAGCATAACACTAACAAGTTGATTTGTCCTTGACCCCTAACTTCTTGCTTTCACTAACAAAAGTCATCAAAAAAAAAAAAAACCTTAGAAAAATGCACTTCAATCATTTTCATAAAAATGTTTTAATTATTTATAACATGATATGAAAGAGCATGGAACTATTCACTTTAAAACAAAGACAAAGGAAATAAACATTGTTTTGTATTTTATTCAAATAATTTATAGTTGACACCAACGGGTAGTTTTATTACATTGCACTAATATATATTCAGGCAGACTCAAAGGAAATCACACACATGGTATATCCTTCTTGTACTCCAATGTATTTTAACAGAACAATGATCATAATTTTTACATTATACTGAATCTATATTTTAACACTGTCATGACACAGAACCACAAGCTAAATTTATTGACCTAGATTGATCAATTGTGGCACTATAATAATAAGAGAATTATTTCATCATATCTCAATATATCAAACTTAGTAGAAGTAGCGGAATTTTCTTTTTGGTGCAATAATATAGCCGATGATAAAGTCACTGTATGAAGACTATCTGGATTTAAAAAAATAGAGATTTGACTGTAGGCTATATCATAAACACATTTAAGACAAGGAACATTGGAAACTGGTGTAAATGTACACTACAAGTTAGAATATTTTATCTATTAAATAAACTTTTCAAAAATCTCATTGCATTGCCCAGAGTTGGTAGCCAGTAGGGTGTCTTTCATCCAGTTCAATGGTCAATTTTTCAAGTCCAGAAACAATCATGCTCAAATGGTCAATGTTCTTGTCCAGTGTTGATAACCAGTACTGTGTCTTTCATCCAATATCAATGGTCAATCCTTCAAGTCCAGAAACAATCATGCTCAAATGGTCAATGTTCTTATCCAGTGTTGATAACCTAGTACTGTGTCTTTCATCCAATATCAATGGCCAAGTCCACTAACGATCATGGTCAATGGCACATTGTTCCATGTATTGAATCAGTTCTATGTGACAAAAACTAAAAGTTATTCTAGATTATTAAAAAATCCTAAGATGGGTTTTTATTAACCAAGGTCTCATGAAGAAAGCAGAGTAGATGTAAATATCTGTTGCATGATTTGTGGAAGGTTTTTAGTGTCCAGACAAACATAGGAGTGACCCATGGGCAGCTGTTTGTTTAACCTGGAAAAGAAAACAAGTAAAAACATGAAGAAAGCAAGCACTTTTATTTTTTTTAAATTAAATTTGTAAATTGTATGCAAATACACAGAAACCTTTTTTGAAACCAAGACCTAACACAAACTTTCTGTAGAGTCCCAGTTTGGGTGAGCGTTGACAAACATACGTGTGCAACCTAAGAGTATGTAAAACTGGCCCACAGGAGCAGCCTATAAGTTTGTGTTTTTATCTTGATATTTTTATGTAGCTAGATTTTGTTTTACCAAGAAAAAAAAAATATCATAAAACTTTTAGAAATTTGCACGTGAAACTTAAAGAAGACCTATAGTAAGTGGGTGTGGTGGCTGAATGGGTTAAGTCTCGGGTTCCAATCTTGGTGAAGACAGGGATTTGGACTTTGGGAATTTAGGATACCCCTGAGTCCACCCAACTCTAATGGGTACCTGACATTAATTGGGGATAGTAAAGGTGGTTGGACATTGTGCTGGCCACATGACATGCTCATTAAACCATCGGCCTAAAAAAACAGATGATTTTTACAGCTAAACTGAAAGGGTTACAATATTTGACATGACTTTAAATGACTTTTGGGATAGAGATAAAGAAAATACTAAATTGATTGGGTAAGTACTGACATAGTGCCATACCTGATAGCCTGGTCCCCAAGAGATCCTATAAATATTGCAAAAGCATTTACATCCTCATTGGAAGTAAGAATCTCTCCAAATCGAGACGGACGAATGCCGTAGCGGTCAAAGTTGGCATCACTCAGCATTATGACAAAGTGTTCATCTGCTTCCTCTTGACTGATAGCGCCAATGTGATGTTTGGCAGCCTCCAGGGTGTGGTCTCCGCTAACACAAAACTGGGCATGGGCCAGCATCAGCTTCAGGACATTGAGTCGCTCCTTGTTGTTCTTGGGTGGCTTGTCCACTTTGACAAACTCTTCCAAGTAGGTCTCCCCAGAATGTCCATACACATCATACTGTGGAAGATTGGATTTTTGTGTTTGAACATATAATAACTATCATTATATTATTATGTATATATTTAACCATCAATATCTAGCAATGGATGCTATAGAAAGATCCTGGGTATCACTTACAAAGACAACATCATAAACTAAGAGATAAAAGACAGGATTAGTACAGTGATTGTACCCCATGATGACCTGCTAACTTCTGTCAAAAAGCACAATCTAATACTCTATGGCTACATTACAAGGTCTTCAAGGCTAGCAAAGACCTTCCTTCAGGGAATAGTACCAGAAAAAGAAGATAAGGCAGCCAATGAAAGTGATGGGAAGGTAACATAAAAGAGTGGACAGGACGGTCAGTGAAAGAGGTTCATTATAAGGCAAAAGAGGAATGGAGAAAGATGGTCATCAGATCTTGTATGGTGTCTAACGGTCCAACAGACTAAGGGATAGGTGAAGGTGATATATTATTAATATCATTTTATTTGTATTGTTAACTGGCCTTTATAGACTTTGGATTGATCAAGCCCAAATCTAAACATCTATTCTTATATTTTATCAGAGAATTCAATTCAGAAATGCAGCATTAATTTTATAAATATTTTAATTTTAAAAAATATATTACAGAATGCAGATAGCATTTTGAAAAATCTGGCCATGTAGCTAGACAGGTATCAACAAGAAATATTGTACAAATATTCTCTTTTAAAGATAAAAACAATCAACTGCACAAAACATCTTTCTTTTAACATCATTCCTATTCTAAAATGCACTAATAACAGATAATGCTAGCCAAGCCTGGAGGTAATGCCAGCTACCTGCATTGTAGCCGAAGCCTACTCACCTAAGCCATTATGGAGTTTCATTTAATATTAGTTTTTTTAAATATAAGCTCTCAATAATTTCTCAACAGATTATATCCTAGCACAAATATATTACCACAGAAGGAAGGAAAAAAAAAAAAAAAAAAAAGTACCCTAAAAAATAATATTTAGTTTAAAAAAAATAAGCACTGACCTTGAACTTGTCTTCATAAGATTCAAACGCTTCCATGACCATCAGCACTGCTTCCATCTCTCTGGTCAGTCTTGAATCATGCCCATCAAACCGATACATGCTGCCTGAAACATCCACTAGGAGACGCAGACGTTTCGGATGCTCCTGTGGCGACCCCATCTGTCAAAATACAGAAAAATTATTTTTAAAAATCCCTTTGTGGGATTAAGTGGTTGAAGATATAGAATTCTAAAAAAAATAAAATTCAGAACTATTTTCATCTCAAAATTTTACCTCAGGCTCTTTCTCTCCCCTTCTTTTATATATGCTGCTCTCTCCTGTCAGCCCTTCAATGAGTTTCCCATCATCCAATTCACCATGTGACTGATGCTTGATCCACTGACGTTCTTTACCTTTCGCCTTTGGAGTTATTTCAAGAATTATTACTATGAATAATTGCAACGAAGAAAACAAAAATTGAGCTTTACATTTTGTGAAGGGATTTTAAAATATAAGATCTGCAGGGAGAGTGATAAAACTTAAGGCTTCTTATCAAGTGGTCTAGAGTTGAAACTCCAGTGTAGAGTAAGATTTGAATTTTTATCAGGTCTCAGATGGGCAACTACATACTTTTGTTTTACAAGTTTCAGACATTCATTTGGAAATGAAGCTTATTAGAGCCTAGCCCTCCTGCAGGATGGCAGGGAATGACAGAAGGTAGGGTTTGAACTTGGACCAGCCTGGTGACAGTCCAAAGCGCATGGCTACTTGTTTTGGTGGTCTTGAAAGTCCAGGGTTGAAACCCTATATGCTGCCATCCCCAGTTTGTCTGTGGCAGGTTTGGGCTAGGTTGCTATTATCTTCAAAATCTGGAGGAACATCCGAAACATGAGAAACATTTTTTTTTTCTTTTTTTTTTTTTTAGGATACCTCAGCTTTTTAGCTTTTAATTGACGTCAGTTGTCGAGCTGTTTACATCCTAGGAATCCTTGGGCTTTTGCCTCTTTTCTTTGCCTCTTTTTTGGGGCTATTGGCCTCTTTATTGGGCTTAATGCAAAACTCAGTACTGTTTGTCTGGTTCTAAATGACCACTGAAATGTTTCCCAAAAGTTGGTGCTGTTGGTCTGGTTCTACATGACCACTGAAATGTTTCCCAAAAGTTGGTGCTGTTGGTCTGGTTCTAAATGACCACTGAAATTTTCCCAAAAGTTAGTGCTGTTGGTCTGGTTCTAAATGACCACTGAAATTTTCCCAAAAGTTGGTGCTGTTGGTCTGGTTCTAAATGACCACTGAAATGTTTCCCAAAAGTTGGTGCTGTTGGTCTGGTTCTAAATGACCACTGAAATTTTCCCAAAAGTTGGTGCTGTTGGTCTGGTTCTAAATGACCACTGAAATGTTTCCCAAAAGTTGGTGCTGTTGGTCTGGTTCTAAATGACCACTGAAATTTTCCCAAAAGTTGGTGCTGTTGGTCTGGTTCTACATGACCACTGAAATGTAGCTGAAGTCTCAGTGCTGCTTATCAGGTCCTAAATGACCACTGAAAACTTGCCCAAAAGATGACAAAAAGACAGTACTAACAATCTTACTCTTCAAGTTCTGATCGTTATGAACAGCTCCATAAACTGTCCCTTTTCTAAACAAATAATAAACAGTGATGCTCCCACTTGGTTAAACAATGGTCTGACTATTTCAAGGCTGGCACACCAAAAATAGCCCTGTTGAAAGGGAGTTAATATTGGTTCAATAACTACATTTCTATCACACCTTTTTAGTTTGTGAATATAAAAAAAAAGAGAAATTATTATTATTAGAAACCCTCAATTAGAAGAGAAACTATATGGAGACCTGCCTGATCTGGAAACCACAGCACAGTTCATCACAGATATAGAATTACTTGAAAATGAGAATGTAGAAGAGGAAGAAGAATACTAGAACATACTTAAACTTCCAACTTGTAGAAACTATTGTTAAGTTGGTTACATACATGGTTTATCAAAATCATTTTGAACAGCATTTTGCTAATAGTGCAATGAAAGTAGAGATAACTCACTGCAAATTCACCTTACATAAAAGTAATAAAGTCTACTGGGTGCTATGCGACTCAACAAAGTGTGAAAACTGAAGAGGCTTAATCTTGCCTTTGAAAGCTGTCTAATGTAAAGCATCTAAATCGATTTCAAAGTTTGATCTGATTACGAATTACATTAATTACAAGTTTTTATGAAGTATTCATTAGAAAAAAAAAAGACTTTAAACTGTTGTTATGACTGGTTGAATGTAAACCAGTTTAATAAAGTAATGTATTTTCTTGACTTTAAATTCAGTTTGATTTTCACTCATGTAGAGACATTGAAAATCTCTTTTATGGAACATTCTTTCATCCTTCAATGATCTGCCTCTTGTCATAGGAGTGCAGTGACAACCTAATCCCTCCGCTTTTCCAGGTCAGAGACTGTTCTTATCATGATATCAAGAGAAAGGCCGATCCATTTTATGTTATCTATCCAGCTTGTCTTTGGACGACCCTTTCTCTGTGCTCCCTCCACAATACCTTGAAGAATGACTTTTGATAGTGAGTCCTGTCATTCAATATGACCAAACCAGCTCAGTTTTAGTCTCTTTACAGTATGGCGGAGCTCTTCCTTTTAGCCAGCCAGAGTGTTAACTTGTAAAAGTACAAACTCAGTTGTCTTCTTTTCCTGGATTCAAAATCTATGGATGGCTGCCTGGTCATGCGATTTCCCCGCTGGACCGTCCTTCAGATTTATCGATGGTCCCGGGTTCAAACCCTGCCCACTCCCATCCCCTGTCGTCCTGCGGGAGGTTTGAACTAGGAATAATTATCTTCAACTCTGAAGGAACATCCGAAACAAGTAAAACATTATACAAAAATCTAGGCCTTTCAATTAGGTAGAAAAGCAGTTTATGCCACTCAGCCCTACATCCCATCTAAATTATTATTAAACAGAGAGGTTAAAGTTGAATCAAAAGAAAATATTTTAGGACCATTTTCTACTGCTATAAACTGCCAGACAAGTGTTTATATGTGCATCCAGCACACAGCCCAGACAACAAGAGACACAACCCAGGCCACACAAACCACTGCAAGCATAGGGAATGATCTTTTTGTTGGAACTGAGGATTCAGAATGTGAACTTTGGCCTGGAATCATTTCCATTTTCTACTGTCAAAACTGTTTAACAAGATGGCTTCTGCCATTTGAGTTGAGCAAACAATAATATTTTAGAGACAATGGCCTCTTGAGTCTGTTATTGATTTTCAACCTGGCATATATGATAAAGACTGGTTCTCCTGACTTGGTGCGAAACAAAAACTAACAGCAGAATGTGTGGCCAGCAAAACATAAAAAGTGGGAAACGGTAAAGAAGAACTAAAAAGAATTATTTCATTGCCGAGCTTTCTGTCTACCAGAATGAGTTGGACTACAAGAAATGTCAAATAGCTTTTCAAATAATTAATAATTGTAGAGTTAAGTTATATTCTCTCCTAACTGATGACACCAACGTTCATTTGACCCCATTAAATTAAATCAATTTTTTGGTTTTATAAGCTTTAATTTGTGTACTACTGACTTGAAAAAAATAAATGGTCAACCAAAAAAAAAAAGCAAATTGAAGTGTTACCAGAATGCAACAGATATATAGAGGTTTGGAGAGTCTTTAATGTAGACACAGATTCAGACATTTTGAGTATTTCTTTAGACTCAGAGTAAGAATAATCCTAGAACACATCTAGTCACCTGTAATGACTCCAGAATGACCTTGAGACTCTGTACTTGCCTTCTGACACTGGCCGAATAACGTTCATACAGCTGTCCATCAAACTGACTCATTTGTATTTCTTTAAGTCTGTGGGAGTCAGAAAAAAAAGTTAGAACACACCAAAGTAAGATGATGTATATAGACATATGTAGACTATATAGTTCCTCCCCCGCAAAGAACAATCTACAATCTTCCAACTAAGAACAGGACACACACCACTATTAAATTACCACCTGAACAAAATAAACTCCACACAACTACCCCTTTGCAGACACTGCACCCACCCCTTTGAAACCGTAAACCATATCCTCTTTGAATGCCCCTCCCTAATCCACCTTAGGCAGACCCTACTTCCACTACAGCCCAACATAACCAACACCCTGTACGGCAGTGCTGAACAACTGAAGAGAACAGCACACTTTTTTTTCCTTGTCACAGTCTGCAGAAGAGCTCACAGCTCAGCAGGAATAAAGCTGGCTAGAAGAAGAAGAAGACTATATAGAATGTATCGGTATACTACAAACTAAGGTACTCGGCTCTTAATATGTCCATTGCATACAACCAGGAAACGATTTGGTTAAAATTTAGTTGCCTGCATCTAGAAGTTAAAGATTTCAGAATATCACGGAAGCATTGCTAAATTGAATATTTCTAGTCAGCAGACTACACTGAATGTTTCACTAAGTCTGCTATTCAATAATGTATTTGGTTGAATATTTTTTTTTTTTTTTTTTTTTAATTTTGAAAAAAAAAACACAAAAAAAACAACAAAAAAAAACCAACAACTACATTATCTTATGCATTTACAAAATTATGACAAACTCTGCTATAACAAATATTTCATTGAACCAATATGTTTTGTTCCTCTCTGCCAACATTATAGAAACATTCTGTCTGATTCCTTGTTGTTATTTTGTTTCATTTCCTTGTACCAACTTTTAAAAAGTTTTACCTTTGTTGATAAGCTTTTTGTGCCATTTCTCTAGCAGCTTGTTTGATCTGATACCAAAAAAAAAAAAAAAAAGAAAAAGTATTTTATATAAAGGAAATAGAGGACATTGAATGCTATTATTATTATATTATTATAGCTTTTATATAGCGCTACTTTCATGCTTATAGCATGCTCAGAGCGCTTTTGGTCCAATCTCATTTGTGGACCGGTGGGGGGGAGGGGGTATCTAGGAGTTGGTTTTCCGTGCTGCCTTTAGGCGCTCAGTAAACGCAACTCTGCCCGAGTCGGGTGTCGAACCTCGAGCCCCCTTCTAGGTAGCCAAGCCAAGCCAAGTTCAAGCGCACTTGGCCTCTCGACCACCCTTCCTATTACTGTGTAGAGCATACTAAAAGTACCTAGCAACTTTTTTTGTTACTCTAGAAATGCACACAAATGACTATCTTTTATATTCTTGTGCCTTAGTTATTATAACTGGCTGCCTGGTCGTGAGGTTTGCGCGCTGGACTGTCGTTCGGATTTATCGATGGTCGAGGGTTCAAATCCTGCCCGCTCCCATCCCCCGTCGTCCTGCGGGAGGTTTGGACTAGGAAGTAAACTATCTTCAACTCTGAAGGAACATCCGAAACATGTAAAACATTTTACAAAACTTCCTGACTTAATTTTAAAAAGTACACATGGACAAAGCTGATGGGTGTCATTCAAGATCAGCTGTTCATAAAGTGAACAAAAAAAACAAACTCAAGAGCTATTTATAACTTACATGCTCAGGGACAGCATCTTTCTCCCACTGTGGAACTTGGAAGACTGTGTGTCCAGCGTCCAGACGATATGGTCCACCAAAACCTCCAAGCCCTGCTGTACCGCTGCCACCTTAAGAGATAATAAAAATAAACTAATGCTGTATTTTTTCTCTCATCTCTCCCTAAACTTTTTGTTACAGGGGTGCTGTGACAGTTTGTATAACCAAATACATCATTTTGGGTACAAAATTTAAAATGAATATGTCTGAATAGCCAAAAACATATTGGGTTGGGTAAATTGGCTGCCTTGGTATGCACATTAGATTTTCATCATGATGGTCTGGAGTTCAAACCCCACTCACTGACGTCTGCTGTTGTCCTGCAGGAGGTTTGGGCTAGAACTTAGTAATATTCATTTCTGAAGGAACATCCTAAACTACAAGTCAAGTCAAGGAAGGGAGAATAGCATAAGTGGTTCTATGGGTTTTCTTTATAGCAAGAAATGGTTCTAAGTTTTTTTTATAGCAAGATGTCATTCTAAGTTTTTTATAGCAAGAAGTGGTTCTTATTTTTGTATAGCAAGATGTGGTTTTAAGTTGTTTTTTTTTTATTGCAAGAAGTGGTTCTAAGTTTTTATAGCAAGATGTGGTTCTAAGTTTTTATAGCAAGATGTGGTTCTAAGTTTTTATAGCAAGATGTGGTTCTAAGTTTTTATAGCAAGATGTGGTTCTAAGTTTTTATAGCAAGATGTGGTTCTAAGTTTTTATAGCAAGATGTGGTTCTAAGTTTTTATAGCAAGATGTGGTTCTAAGTTTTTATAGCAAGATGTGGTTCTAAGTTTTTATAGCAAGATGTGGTTCTAAGTTTTTATAGCAAGATGTGGTTCTAAGTTTTTATAGCAAGATGTGGTTCTAAGTTTTTATAGCAAGATGTGGTTCTAAGTTTTTATAGCAAGATGTGGTTCTAAGTTTTTATAGCAAGATGTGGTTCTAAGTTTTTATAGCAAGATGTGGTTCTAAGTTTTTATAGCAAGATGTGGTTCTAAGTTTTTATAGCAAGATGTGGTTCTAAGTTTTTATAGCAAGATGTGGTTCTAAGTTTTGTTTTTTGTGTTGCTTTAAACTTTGATGTATTTCCCCAAGCTGTAGATTGTTTTGGAGTGTTTAATTTTGTAAGTCTAGATTTTACCAATCTTCTTTCTTCTTTTGGTGCACCACAGTCAATAAAAACTTTCTGGATTAAATGAACTTTATTATCTAGTAACTATTGTTATGATGTTACAGGCCATTTATATACAATAAAGTTAGAGATGTAAACAGCTGTAATAACAACAAAAATGTTCCCATTTCAAATCGATCACTGAGTGAGTCAGTTGCTACTTCAATGAATCACAATGCCGACCTAGATAACGGCCATTCAACTTACCCACTCCTCCGGCCCATGTGTTTCCACCGACGTGCGGCTGGTTAAGTGGGTCAACTTTGCCATGCTTAGTGTCAATGTCTTCATGGTCTCGCCCACTCTCACGTTCAGTGTTTAACTGGAACCAAAAAAATACTAACATGAAACAGAAAACAAAACAAAATATCATTCTGTAAATAAGCAAAACAGATTACATTTGTTTCATGATGTATTGATGTAAATAATCATTCCATAATCATACACCATGTCACAGCTCATTGTGACATGTTTATCATTCATAGTCAATGATTATAAACTGTGCTTATAGCATGAGAAAAAACCTCTCAGTTTAGAGCAGAAACCACCATGTATTGGCAGTTGTTATTAAGTCCTGGTAGAAGAAGAACATATTGGATATTTACTACTTAATTGTTCAGACTTCAGGGAAATGGAATATTATTTTTGATGCTAAGTTTATTTGAGTACAATGTATATCTACTAGCTTGTGGCAGGAATATCTATATTTAACTTACAGTAAATCAAATTTAAAAAAAAGGAAATATTCAGACTTGCTCTTCATTTAATAAGATGCTATTTAAAGAAACTTAATCATATAAACCTAAGCAACTAACCGACTAATACAAAAATTTCAAAAGAATGAAGTATCAAAACTACCTGTAGAGGTCTGCCATCTTCAAAACCCAACATATTTCTCCACTCTTGGAGTGAGGTGTCAATTCGGGATGGTACAGTTTCCCAGTGGCGAACACAACCTCCAATATCCACTGAAACTAGTCCATCATTAGAGGTACCAGCTATATACACATTACAGTCAGCATTGTTAAACAACCAGGATGCATAGGGTGAGATGTGTTTGGGTCTGGGTACAGAAACAATAAAAATACAAAACACATGAGTACATAAATAAAGCTCAGTTGTTTTTAATAATGTCATTAAAATGTATCACTTTAATTCTTCTAGCTATATAATCATGTCATCAGGGCTTGAAAAGATCTTCCTTCAGGGAACAATTCCAGGAAAGAGGCAGACAGAGAATGCAATGGTAAGACAACATCAAAGAACAAAACAGTGGCAGATCTTATCAGAATATGTTTATCATGGGTCACAGTGTAGTTCTTGGTCAGGCAGATCTACAGCAGATATGATTTTTCTCCCTACAGCAGATACAGGAGAAGAGCAGAGAACAAAAACAGACCCACAAAGCTTTATCTTATATAATACAGACGTTACTTCAAAAAAGAAGATGATTGCGTCCTACGCGTTATGCATTTAGTCATGCATATTAACCAATGACTTAAATTCTGCCACTTGTTACGTCTTATTATATAATGAGACTCTTTAGCGATTCACTAACACCAAAATGAAAAATCATAGTTTATAAATACCTTAATCTTAATTAACACTGTAAATACTACATTGCTTTTATTCCTCCATTTTGGTTCCTTCCCCCTTTCAACACGTATTCACACCATTCCACATTTACACTACGATGCACAACCCATTCCATGCTCTAATAGCACTAGGGAAGAAGGAGCATTTGTACAAATTTGTCCTAGCATATGGAACGAGGAATGTGCCTTTACTTATCTATTTACTTATCTAAGCTTTTTATTGATTTGACCATTTTGAACTTGTCAGCATAAGTGGTGTGTTTGCTGTACTAGAGAAAATACTTGTCTAATACACATAGTATCTATGCTCTGTTGACACAGAGAATACTATATTGGCTCTGACATGCCAATCACATGCCAGATGGAAGAATTCTTAAGGATAGCCTGTATGTCAAGCTTGTGGAGGAAGTCAGACCAAATGGAAGCCCTAGGCCCAAGACTAACCAGCAGAGATGTCAAAGCATCAATGAAAGTATGTGGGAGGAAATTGCGCAAGATCAGACAAGGAGGAGAAAGACTGTGTGTTCTAGTACTTCACCAAGAGCAAAAGGAATGAAGTGACATAAGACTGAGAAAGAGAGTTGCCCGATCACATAGCCCTAAAACAGGTGCATTGATGTGCATGAACTGTGGAAAACTTTGCAGCTCAAGAAGTGGCTTGTTAAGCCACTCCAGATTCTGCCTTGACTAAAGTAAAAACTGACACCAGTGATTCATCTGGGCACATCTATTGTCTTACCAGACAGAAAAAGCAACATATAGACTCTGGTTCATCAAAATATGAGTTAATAGGACCAGTGGCTTATTTGAACCAAATCCTTAAGTACCAAAACATTCATCTTATAAAATTTTTTTATTAAACCAGCCAGTTATTAGGACCAGATTGAATGTCCCAACATTGTCTAATTAACTTGATTTAACTGCACTTAGGTGACGATTAAGCATAAGATAAGACAAGAAAAGATAATTTTTATTGGTCCAATCAAATGGAAATTCAGTTTGACTACAATTGACAACCTCAGTGTAACTCCTGTACAATAACATTATAGATGCAAATACAAACAACATTCACACATGAAACACATACACACTCATAACCAGCGCTTAATAAATTAGACTTCTTTGTACTTCTCGATGACGACAGCTGATCTTGTAACACTCTGACTGAAAGTGGGATAAAGGAGTTTTTAAATCTGTCTCTTTTAGTCCTAATGGAAAGGAGACGGCCATTTCGTTCAGATCTGATGTAACAGTGTTTTAATGGGTGCAAGTTGTCTTTAAGAATCGTGAGTATTTTGGAAAGGCATATCTTTCATGAAAAAGCTCTTTAAGAGATGGTAGCTGTGTATGAGTGATATACAATGCTTTTTTAATCATTCTATTAGTATCTAATATCTAAAATATTAATTTCTTTACCTGCTAAAAAATAAAAAAATTAAAAGCAACTTTTTAGTAAAGTACATACCCTGGTACTGGAATATATCTAAGTTTATGATTGGCTAAGTCTGCTACTTCCAAATAGCCACTCAATGTTGAATCATTCAGACCTGTTGGTGATAAGAAAGCATTCAACATTTTTTTAGACATTTTTTTTATTTAATTATATTGAGTCTTTTACTATTTAGATAGGATGTGAAGGAAATATTTTGTTAACTAGCCGGATAAGACCCGCAGGCCTTAGTTTGTGATCTAGCACCATGTTCACTTATATAGCTAATATTAAATACTGTGGAAATGGGTTTACCCAATTTGTTAAATGGTTTTGATTTCTATTCAGGACATACATACCCCTTACATTGTGATTTATATATTAGATAATAAAAAAGAAATTGAGAATATAGTCCGACAATGGTTGAAAAATATTTTTCTTTTACCTTCAGGTTTGACCTCAGCTGGAATTTGCCAGGTTGGTAATGCTCGTATAACCTGTCCAGATTCTTTCAGATAAGCCACTGATTTATCCTTATTAAGTGCCGATGGCTTTGATTTTAGACCAAATATTGGATCTGGCTGACTCTTGGGGGATGTCTCTGGCAAAGGTGTTCGTTGTGCAGCGTGTACATCTACTTGACTCTTCATTAGGTGCCAAGAAAATATTGGAACTCATTGAATAAAAATTGGTTTACAAACAGAAAAAAAAGTGTTTTAACCCTTAAAATAACAAAAACACTAGAGGGTGATTAACCAGCTCAGGAAACAATATTGACTTCCTAAGTTTAGTGCATTAAGGGTTAACTAAATATTTAAATGCTGATTTCAATAGCCAGTGAACCAAATCACTTCTAATGCCCATCAGGACTAGTAGTCTAATTTCCCCCTGGAAAAAGTTATCTCAATCATCTAATTGGTTCTCATATTAGTCAATTTTAATACCCCACTGGGTCTATCTAGTAATGATATATAAAACTAACTTCTGGTAGTCACTTAATTAAAATACCCCAGTGAGTCTATCTGGATGGCTGCCTGGCCGTGCGATTTGCGCGCTGGACCATCGTTTGGATTTATCGATGGTCCAGGGTTCAAACCCTGCCCGCTCCCATCCCACGTCGTCCTGCGGGAGGTTTGGACTAGGAAGTAAACTATCTTCAACTCTGAAGAAACATCCGAAACATGTAAAACAAACAAACAAACAATGATATATAAAACTAACTTACAGTAGTCACCTTATTTAAATACCCTACTGAGTCTATCTAGTAATGTAATATAAAACTAATTTACAGCAGTCACTTTAAATACCCCACTGAGTCTATCTAGTAATGTAATATAAAACTAATTTACAGCAGTCACTTTAAATACCCCACTGAGTCTATCTAGTAATGTAATATAAAACTAATTTACAGCAGTCACTTTAAATACCCCACTGAGTCTATCTAGTAATGTAATATAAAACTAATTTACAGAAGTCACTTTAAATACCCCACTGAGTCTATCTAGTAATGTAATATAAAACTTATTTACAGCAGTCACTTTAAATACCCCACTGAGTCTATCTAGTAATGTAATATAAAACTAATTTACAGCAGTCACTTTAAATACCCCACTTATTCTATCTAGTAATGATATATAAAACTAACTTACAGCAGTCACTTTAAATACCCCACTTATTCTATCTAGTAATGATATATAAAACTAATTTACAGCAGTCACTTTAAATACCCCACTTATTCTATCTAGTAATGATAAATAAAACTAACTTACAGCAGTCACTTTAAATACCCCACTTATTCTATCTAGTAATGATAAATAAAACTAACTTACAGCAGTCACTTTAAATACCCCACTTATTCTATCTAGTAATGATATATAAAACTAACTTACAGCAGTCACTTTAAATGCCCCACTTATTCTATCTAGTAATGATAAATAAAACTAACTTACAGCAGTCACTTTAAATACCCCACTTATTCTATCTAGTAATGATATATAAAACTAACTTACAGCAGTCACTTTAAATACCCCACTTATTCTATCTAGTAATGATATATAAAACTAACTTACAGCAGTCACTTTAAATACCCCACTTATTCTATCTAGTAATGATATATAAAACTAACTTACAGCAGTCACTTTAAATACCCCACTTATTCTATCTAGTAATGATAAATAAAACTAACTTACAACAGTCACTTTAAATACCCCACTTATTCTATCTAGTAATGATATATAAAACTAACAGCAGTCACTTTAAATACCCCACTTATTCTATCTAGTAATGATATATAAAACTAACAGCAGTCACTTTAAATACCCCACTTATTCTATCTAGTAATGATATATAAAAGTGACCTCACCATGTCTGGAAATCCTAACAGCACTGAGGCGAATGTATCATTGAATACAGCCACTCTGTTAGGGCTCTCAATATTCTCATTCAAGACCTTACTCAGCATTGAATCCTTGAGATTGTTTGTAGCAGAATAGATCAACTGCCTGGGAACTACACAATTATAATATTACAGTACAGGCACAATAGGGAGGTGGAAATTGTTCTATTTGCTTCTAATAATAATGAAATCTCCACACATTTGTATATGTTGGATTGGAGATAGTTTTGACCCAAAATAATTTTAGTTAATGTATTCTATCATAAGTTAGTGCTTTACAAAATATATTTTTTGTTGTTTTCTTAACTCTTTGTCTCCTAATCGACGATACCATCGTTGATTTGACCTCATTAAATTAAATTAATGTTGAACTTTTAAACTTGACTTTAAAATATATAAACAGAGCATGCATTTCCCTTTGATTCTATACCAAATAAAACATTTTCTGATAACAAACAACAAAGCTATTGAAGCCCAATCATAACAGGGTAGTGAGATAGTAATGAGCAAAATGAAGATGTCCTTCAAAATTAACAAAAATAATTACGGAGCGAAAGAGTTAAAAGAGGTTTTGACTGTTCCATTAACATGAGTGAAGCCAAACAATAGTGTCTAGAGAAAGACATTTGGCTGAGAGGCTTGGCTAGCTAACTTCAACTAAGCCATGATGATAACTAGGAATTTCCAATTCAAGATTTAACTCTTGAAAGAAGTCTTACAAAATAAACACATCCCCCAAGTCTCCATTAAAGAGATGAGTCCATAGAGTAATGAGCATCAAAAATAGAGATTCGTTATACAAAATTAAAAACAAGTAAATAAATGGAATTGATTCTGTTGAGTACAAAATATCTGTTCAAACCCATGATCAAAATTAAAGTTGAATTGAAAACTGATAGTCTTACATATTACAAACATTACTTCAAATAAATAAAAAATAAACAATATCTCAATGCTTGAGATCTGATATTCGTATCAAATTTACTTTAATACCTTATCTTATATTGTCTACTTAAGCTACTTCAAAAAAAGAAGATAATTATATCCTACTCATTTTATGTGTCAATCTAGTCATACATTTTAATCAATGACTAAAACTCTGCTAAGTTGTTGTTTTTTCCTGGCTGATTCATGCAACCCATTCCATTCTCTAATGTTACCAGGGCAGAAGGAGCATGCTAATAAGTTCCTTATATTATAGAACATATAATGATACAAATGAATGAAGCAAAATTCCTACTGACCTAAATCCACTTTGACAGGTTTCAGAATAAATTCATCTTCCGACTTTCTCTCCAGTATGTGCTTCCTGGTAAGAACAAAAAAAAAATTTGAGTTAAAAATTGGGTCAAAAACTCCTTGAATAAAATTGATCTTGAACATTTTACATGTAACGTTTGAGAGAAACTACAATTAATGTATATTTTGTTTCTATATATAAAATGTACTTTTTTAAATGCACAAACTGTATGACAAACTTTTTCTTATTGCTATTATTATTTTATTTTTGTGGAACTAATCCTTGTCCCTATGCTCAAGTGTAGCTTGAATGCAGTGATTCTTGCCGTCCTTAGACCCATATCAAGTTTGAATGTACTAATCCTTCAACATCCTATTCCCACATGAAGTTTAAATTTTTAAAAAATGTTAGCAAACTATAAACAACATTTGTACACAGCACTCACCTGGTAGGGTCAGACTCCTGCAGGATCCATTGTTGATCCCCTATGTAATGGCATGCTCCTATATTGAGAGGCAGGGACAAAGAATGTGAGAATCCTTCTAGAACATTTAAAACTATCATGTCTTGACTGGAAGAAATACAAATTATCAGCCATTGAGTACATGGAAAGAAATAAGTGAAATGAATGTGTTTTTCAAATCTATCTTCAAGTTCAAGTTTTATTATGTAAACCTGTGTTCTTTAAATCTTCCATTACTGTTGTGTTATGTAAACCTATGTTCTTTAAATATTCCATTGCCAATGTTATGTAAACCTGTACAAACGCAGATGGCGAAAAGAAAATCTAAATCTAAATGGTTATGCTTGCCCTGGATGTGGCAAAATATATAGGTCACAGCTGGGGCTGCGCAGCCATGGGAAATACTGCATTCCTCACTAATATTCGGACTCGAAGACAAGCCTTATTATTTTGTAAACCTGTGTTCTTTAAACCTTCCATGACTGTTATGTTATGTAAACCTGTGTTCTTTAAATCTTCCATGACTGTTGTGTTATGTAAACCTGTGTTCTTTAAATCTTCCATGACTGTTGTGTTATGTAAACCTGTGTTCTTTAAATCTTCCATGACTGTTGTGTTATGTAAACCTGTACATTTAGTATCCTGCTTGAAGTGATACTGTGAAAGGTATGCTTTAAAGATGTGTATTTTGAAAGTTGACTGTGGTGGAAAAAAAGATGTGTACATTGGCATTGTGAAAGGTGTAATGTATCAAGCTGTAGTGTAATATTATCTTATAAGCTACAGACATTCTTTATAAGGTCCTGCTGTTTATCCCTGCTCTGTATAAAATAGATATGAAACATAAATGATTTACCCATTCTGTTTATAAAAGACAGTTGTCCCCCTTGCATCGAGCTCTTCATTGTAACACATATTGAATGAAAACTGCAATGTTTTATTATTTTGACATTAAGTTTGGAATATAAGATTTTTTTCAAACGCTAATTTATTATAATTTATTATAACTTATTATTTATTAATTATTTATAAATCAAATAGTTCAACAACAAAAAAATCCTACATCCACTTTGCCAGCTATACTTGGGAACCTCCTTTTATTGACTGGTACTTCTGGCAAGCCATCACACAGAAGACGGTGCACCTGGCCACTCTCCACATTGACACTCAATAGAACATTGGTCTATAAATAGAAATAAGGGCAGTAGAATGGACCTCATTCATCAATCGTAAACAAACAACTTTTAGTCACGTGATAATATTGATAAAACAACGAAAAAAACTGTCACGTGATAGCCACTGTGTATTAAAATTAGATCGTAATTTGTATAGAAGAAATAGAGAATCACGTGGCTAAATGTTGTTTGTTTACGATTGGCGAATGAGGTCCATTTCTTCTTCTTTGGGGCTTTTCTTTCTAGCTATAAATAGCCTATCCAGATATTTTCTTTAGTAGCCTCTACAACAAGTAAATTAATTATATGTTTATATTACTAAGTAAAACAAGACAACCAAATAAATAGTACCATTTGTTCATGGACAAGCACGGTATCATCCAAAGGTGATCCAAGAGGTTGAACTCTGACCTGTCAACAAACAATTGGACACATGTAAACATACGTGTAAATATGTGTAGGGTTAGAGCCAGAGCAGTGAATGTGTACATTTAATTGACTTGACTAGACAGTCATGTCTTGACTGGAAGAAATACAAATTATCAGCCATTGAGTACATGGAAAGAAATAAGTGCTTTTCAAATCTATCTTCCAGTTCAAGTTTTATATGTAAACCTGTGTTCTTTAAATCTTCCATAACTGATGTGTTATGTAAACCTGTGTTCTTTAAATCTTCCATTGCCAATGGTATGAAAACTTGTACAAACGCAAACTGCAAAAAGAAAATCTAAATCAACCATCTGCGGACAATGGTTATGCTTGCCCTAGATGTACCTCATTCGGTCAGACTATATCAACTCCACTCATTGATCAGGAACACGAAAAAGACCAAGATGCCTGTGTGTAGTCGCTGAATGAACGTTTTATGTTGTGTCTGTTCTATTTATGTGTATGTTTCTGTTGTGTTGTCTTTATATGAGAAAAGAGTTCTTGTAATCACAACAAATTTCCAAAAGGATCAATAAAGCAGTCTTAGTCTTAGACATGAGTAGCCCTATGTTTGTGTGTAAGTGTATAAAGCCTTACAGGGCATGAATAAGCAGCCATCCTGTGCACTATGTATATAGACCTTAATGACTATGAGAAGCCTTCTGTTTATGTGTGTTTAAAGCCTTTTTTTTTTTAGCCATTCCTTAAAGAACTATTTATTATATACTTACAGGAATAACTTTTTAGAGATTTCAATTCAGCTCATTCATTGTATTTCTTGTCTGGCTGAGCTAGCACAATTCATGTTCTAGCTAATCTCATGACAAAACATACACTTGATGTTCTAGTTTTTATTCAAATACCTACTTAGAATTTTGATATGGCAAAGCATTGAGTTTAATATGTAGTCATGCCATGAAGTTTCTTAATAATTTCAAGGTTTTGATTTGGTCTTTGATGAAGAACATCTTAAGTCAGCTGATTTTTTAAAGTAATTACCTTCAGGATGGCTGCCTGGTCGTGCAGTTTGCACGCTGGACTGTCGTTCGGACTTATCGATGGTCCCCGGGTTCAAACCCTGCCCGCTCCCATCCCCCGTCGTCCTGCGGGAGGTTTGGACTAGGAAGTAATTATCTTCAACTCTGAAGGAACATCCGAAATAAGTAAAACAAACAAACAACAAAACAGTCCACACAAACTCCCATGCACACATGCACAGGCAAACACTTAAACACTCAAGTAAACACAAACACTTAAACACACATATATACACAAACACTTAAAACACACACATACACACTAACACTTAAACACACAAGCATACATAAACACTTAGACACCAAGCATATATAGCCACAATAATGATAGTTTAGTTTTACAATTCACTGAAATAAAAAAAACTGCTTACAGTTGGCCTGTAAGATCCCATCGTTGACGGGAAGATGTCATACATGTCAATAAAGTTTGCAGTGTGGGATGTTGATGTCAATGTGTACAAACCAGGGGGGTGACATGTAGCCACATAGATGACATCATGTTTGTTTTTACCAGGACTTCTGTTGGCAGCTGTTGATGAGAGAACTAGTCATCATGACCTACATAAACACATTTTAAGATAAATATAATGTGTACATATTTTAATACTATGTAGCCAATACTGTTAAGCTTTAGGTCCATGTAACTGATGTGTGTAGTCAGAACAAGCCCTCAAGCCATTAACATATGCGGACTGTCAAGGAAACTGAATATTATTGGCAGCCTTCTCATAGTTTGGTAGTAACAATGTAAGAATGACCAAGTTCTCAGAGATAGTGGGCTTTCAGACTTCTCCAGAATTGGGACAGAATGGACTATGCTTTGATTTGAAACCAAAGCCCAGAATGGTCTTGACCATTGAGGAACCTTCCTTGTTCCATATGCTATGACAAAGTTGTACAAATGCTCCTTCTTCCCTAGTGCTATTAGAGTATAGAATGGGTTGCCTGAGCCAGCCAGAAAAACCAATGGCTTGGCAAAATTTAAGTCATTGGTTAACATGCATGGCTAGATTGACCTAGGAACATGTGTAGGACGTAATCATCTTACCTAGTAACATGTGTAGGACATAATCATCTTCTTTTTTGAAGTGACGTCTGTATTTTATAAGATAAGAAGATAGTCTCCACTGCAATGCTGGGAGAAATCCTACTCAGTGCCCATTAGATTGTATGGGGCCTGCCATTAGCTCCAATCACCAAGGATCTTCATTTTTAGATGTGACCATGGTCAGAGAATTTGGAAGTACAAGCATAAAAGAAGGAACTACTCAAAACTATGAATAGACAAAAGCTGAGCTGGTTTGGTCATATTCTAAGCTGACTCAATGTTAAAAGTCAGGTACAGAGGATTGAGCATGAAGAAAGGGTCGTCCAAAGAAAAGCTGGCTGGGTCACGTAAAAGAATGGACCGGCCTCTCTCTTGATATTCCGCTAAGAACAGCTGCTAACCAGGAAAAGTGGAGGGATTTGGTTGAGTGAACTGTCACAGCACCCTTATGACCAAAGTCAAGGGACAGATGATAATGATGATAACAATGAGCTTGAAGGAGTTAAAACATTTAATAAGATGGAAAAATCATATGAAAAGATTTTCGCCCAACATAACCAACACCCTGTACGGCATTGCTGAACAACTGAAGAAAACAGCACACTTTTTTTCCTTGGCACAGTCTGCAAAAGAGCTGACAGCTCAGCAGCAAAAAGCTGGCTAGAAGAAGAAGAAGAAATGATTTTCTGGATGTTGATTTTTTCTATTGAAGTAAAAACTATATGGAGAACTGCCTGGTCTGGAAACCACTGTGAGGTACAGGATTACTGACCTGAACCCTCTGCCATGTAAAATGAGAACAATATAGAAGAAGAAGAAATGATTTTCTGGATGTTGATTTTTTCTATAGAAGTAAAAACTATATGAAGAACTGCCTGATCTGGAAACCACTGTGAGGTACAGGATTACTGACCTGAACCCTCTGACATGTAAAATGAGAACAATAAAGAAGAAGAAGAAATGATTTTCTGGATGTTGATTTTTTCTATAGAAGTAAAAACTATATGGAGAACTGCCTGATCTGGAAACCACTGTGAGGTACAGGATTACTGACCTGAACCCTCTGACATGTAAAATGAGAACAATAAAGAAGAAGAAGAAATGATTTTCTGGATGTTGATTTTTTCTATAGAAGTAAAAACTATATGGAGAACTGCCTGATCTGGAAACCACTGTGAGGTACAGGATTACTGACCTGAACCCTCTGCCATGTAAAATGAGAACAATATAGAAGAAGAAGAAATGATTTTCTGGATGTTGATTTTTTCTATAGAAGTAAAAACTATATGGAGAACTGCCTGATCTGGAAACCACTGTGAGGTACAGGATTACTGACCTGAACCCTCTGACATGTAAAATGAGAACAATAAAGAAGAAGAAGAAATGATTTTCTGGATGTTGATTTTTTCTATAGAAGTAAAAACTATATGGAGAACTGCCTGATCTGGAAACCACTGTGAGGTACAGGATTACTGACCTGAACCCTCTGTCATGTAAAATGAGAACAATAAAGAAGAAGAAGAAATGATTTTCTGGATGTTGATTTTTTCTATAGAAGTAAAAACTATATGGAGAACTGCCTGATCTGGAAACCAATGTGAGGTACAGGATTACTGACCTGAACCCTCTGACATGTAAAATGAGAACAATAAAGAAGAAGAAAAGTTTTCTCACAAGGAACTAATGAAACAATAGTATAAATATATATTTCTTCTTCTGTGTTCAATAATACACTAGCCTATATTTTAAAGCTGATGGCTAGCATAAAGTATATAACCTATATATTCTATGTTTCTCCATTTCCTATTGAATTCAACTAGGCGTTAAATAGGAAGGTCAAACTCTCACCTTGACTTACTGCTACATCACAAACAATGTTTGCCTCCTCCAATGGGATCACAGAGTGAGACTCCTCCTCTGAGAACTTGACACTCCTGGACTCAGTTCTGTCAACATTTTTACTTTGAATGAAGATTTCAAAAGGTCCCTGGTGATGAATATTTTCTGATACATTCATTCTGCTTTAATGTGAAATTCAATAAGATTGACTTGCCTAGGCTTTAAGCAATGATACAAATATAATTCACTGTCTAGTTGTGACTAAATATAGAAGTGAAGCTAGGTGCTGAAACAAATGATGATACATACATATTAGACATAAATGAACAGCAGAACCAGGGACCAAGTTTTTAAATGATAGAAAGTAGTGAATTAAATGCGACAAAAATAAGGGACTGCGCCTACCAAGGCTCAAACCAGTGGCCCTGGAAATGGCTGTCTGTGTCGGCTCTATTGAAGTTGTTGGTGAACGGATGTGGCGAGATGGGGGAGGAGCTAGCTAGGGCATGTGACCATTGACCACTGGGGTGGTAATTTGCATACGAGTGAAATGACTTTGGACCAGAAGAATGTTTTTTTGGACATTCTGATGGTCTAGAGGTTAAGTTCGTTTAGTGCGTTATCGCTAGGAGGTTTTATCGTTTCCAGGGCCACTGGTTCGAGCCTTGGTAGGCGCAGTCCCTTATTTTCGTCGCATTTAATTCACTACTTTCTCTCATTTAAAAACTTGGTCCCTGGTGCTGCTGTTTATTTATGTCTAATATGTATGCATCATTAGTTGTGACTAGGATGAAATTCCTCACTTTTTCATTTTCTCTTGGGGAATTATGAAATATATTTTTCTATGACAAACATATTATAGGGAAATAGAAAACAAACTATGACCTCCAGTGTTGATTTACAAACTGACTACCATTGATGACAATAACTTCTTGTGTTAATTGAATTGACTGTATCTGCTTATATAATACAGACGTTACTTCAAAAAAGAAGATGATTACGTCCTACGGGTCATGCATTTTTTCATGCATATTAACCAATGACTTAAATTCTGCCAAGTCACTGGTTTTCCTGGCTGGCTCAGGCAACCCATTCCAGGCTCTAATAGAACTATGGAAAAATGAGCATTTGTACAAATTTGTCCTAGCATATGGAACAAGGAATGTGCCTTTATCTTTGTGTCTTTCTGAGTATTTTATTAGATTTTGTTTTTGTATTTGAAGATTATGGTTCAGTGTTTTATGTATGATTGCTACTTTACTTTCAAGTCTTCTATCCTGAAGGCTTTCTAAATTTAGTGATTTAACTAAAGGTGTTACTCTAGTCAAATGTGGATATTCGTTTGCTATGAATCTCACTGCTCTATATTGTGTCTGTTCCATGTGACTGTATAGGATGACTTTCAGCTTGATTTTCTGAGAGTATCATAATCTGCAATGATTTCCACTTTTGAATGACTGGATCTTCCCGTTTTGATTTATTGACCGAATCAGTGAACATACAAAAGGAAATGACTGATTGACTTACTTTTACATTGATCTTACTGCTAGTAACTGGCAGACTCATCAAGTGAGTTTTTTGTCTCAGTCCACTAGGATTGGTCACTTCCCACTGACCCAGGAGTTCAAACTTAGGTAATGGGATTCTAGAGAAAGAGAGAGAAAAAAATATGGTGGCTTTTATACAAATATAGAGGACTGTATAAGTATATATATCAATGTACGTTTCTTTTAAGAACACAATTATTTAGCCAATCTTATTTTTGATGTATGTTACCCATAATGATATAAATATTCCTATAGAAGTTGTGAGGGCTGTTTGGTTGTTTGTTTTGTACAATGTTTGACATGTTTTGGATGTTCCTTCAGAGTTGAAGATAATTTAATTCGTTAGGCTGTGTCTTATGCAGATAAGTCAAACAGAGGTAATACTGAGATAATGAAATCAAATAACAGTCAAAACTTTCCCTTTTTAGGAAACAAATAGCTTTTCCGCTTTGTTTCAATTGACTGTGAAACTCTATAAAGAGCAGAATTTTGATCTAAATTATTCTATTCACAAATCAAATCTATAGATCTTGCATTTTTTTCTGAATTACATCTCTTGAATCAGAATATATCATTTCAGCTAAAACTTCAACTTTCCCCATTCTCATTGAAAAAGAAAAAAAAAAGGTGAAAACTGGAATTTTGAATTTCGGGATTTTTAGGATGCCCTTGAGTCCACCAAACTCACATTTGTTTGAGAAAATAAAGGCTGTTGGTCATTTTACTGGCCACATGACACACTCATTTAACTGTTCGCCTTAGAAATAGATGACCTTTTCATTATCTGCCCTATAGATTGCAAGATCTGAAAGGGGAACATTACTTCAAAACTACTATAGACACAGGTACATCTGTCTTGATCTGACTTTCATCAGCTGTTCACCCCAATCTGTTCATTCATCTGCATCAGTTTTGTCACTGGTTACATCAGAAATCAACAAGAAAGGGGACTCTACCTTTCTCTCTCTTACCTACTGAAACCATGGTGAAATGAAATTTCAAAACTGCAAAAGTGGTGATCCAGTTTAGGACATTGCTACCAAATGGTAGTTATGTTTACAGATTGTATTCCATTATTACAAGTGTTAGTGTAGAGTAAACAAATATTAAATATATACTACAGAGGTAACACCTTTCTTTTGTTTGTAATAAATATTACTTTGTTTGAATTGATTATTCATATCTATTTTTTACTTGAAATTAATTATTGGTTATTACAAACAACTTTAACTCTATTTGTGCGTTATTATTTTGGTTTGAAACTAAATGAATGTCTTCATCAGGATGACTGTCCTAAACTCATACCACATGATGCAGATAACATATGATCAAAAAGAATGCCAAAAAAAATTATGTTGTATGATCAACTAGATGGTATAGTTCTAAATGAACAAAAACCAATTGATGAAGACCCATGAATTATAGGAAAAAACTAATATGCCAACAGGAGTTATTAGAAGAACTTTTAAAAATTATAGTTTCCATGATTTATTCTTACAAATCCATATAAAGAAATTTTCTAAAAGGTAACAATTTACATGGTTTTGAGATGTTTGGCAAATGATTAGTACATCCACTTCTAAACGACAATTAACAATAGCATCATAATAACATCATAATGACATCTTAATGATATCATAATGCCCAGGTCACTTCTCCCCTACTTTACCTTAAAAAGGATACAATGACCTTATAAATTACAGATGCTAATTCAAAACCGAAGATAATTGCATGCTTTGTGTATCCATGTGTCAATCTAGTCATGCATGTTAATTAAACTTAAACTCTGACACCTGAGATGAACTCCAATTGGAAACAAGACTGGAAGGATTAGTCCTCCTGTAGAGCCTTGGCGAGAAACTCTGCTGTTAGGCGTAGTGCCTCTTAAACTCTGGCTGACTCAGGCAACCCATTCCATGCTGAAATGGTGCTAGCGAAGGAGCCCTTCTACGAATTAGTCCTAGCATTTGGAATAAGAAATTTCCACAGAGAATTCCACAGTTCACCAATAACTTTCTCACCTCAGATAACCCTTTTATTATTTTTTTTTTCAGTTCTGTGGATGGGGACGCATAGACCATTGTCTAATCCAACTTTACCCCATGGATATTCCTGTTACAGCTCAACTTATATGTCATTGTCATAGTAGCAACAAATATGACATCAATACTGACAATTGGGAAGACATAGCTCTAGACCGCAACAGGTGGAGAGAGACAGTGACCAAGAAAGCTATGGACAGTGAAAGTACATGGGTCTCAGCTCAGGAAGAAAAACGCACAATCCGAAAAACGGCCAGCTCCTCTACCACCGAAGCAAAAGCCACCTTAACCTGCGCTATCTGTGGACGGGAGTGTCTCTCCAAAATAGGGCTCCACAGCCACATGAGGAAGTGTGCTCTGAGATGAACCATAGTCGTTCTACGACTGAAGGAGGCCAATGATGGATGGGGGCGCATAGACCATTGTCTAATCCAACTTTACCCCATGGATATTCCTGTTACAGCTCAAATCATATGTCATTGTCATAGTAGCAACAAATATGACAGTGAACTTTTTTGAAATCCAGGGAATATTAATAAAAGCCTAAGGAAACCCTCAGCTAACATGCACACATATCAATCAATCACATGTCAATCAATCACACATATCAATCAATCACACATCTCAATCAAGTTTTTGTGAACCTAATTGCCTAACTTGTTTTCTACATTCAAATCAACGGCAAACACAAATAATCCGGATTAAATTGAAAATCATTTTTAATTAACAATTATTTGGTGCCAGCAATGATTTAATACTTCGACAACTGTATGATTATGTTTTGTGCCATTAACTTGACAATGGAGGTCATGTGACCACATAATGACGAACTGACTTTACTTTCCCCAAGAATTTCAGATACTTATGGTTGAGTGGACTCAATGACATATAAATAAAGTCTAAAACTAACGGCATGACAATCAAAAACATGGAAAACCAAACAAAGACATGGAAATAAATGAAACAAAATCAATCCCATTGGACAAAATGTTTTATTGATGACAAAAATAACCTGGGATTGTAATGTCAAAATAACAATTAATGCAATCAACTAAAGCTTAATCAGCATATGATGTCACTTATACATCAATGTTACATCTATTTACATGTGACATCACACAGTAGGATAACTTGAAAAAAAAAAAGACAACAAACTGTTTTTCAATATAGAAGATCTATTTCGTATGGAAATCTCAGGAAATTTTTATCATCAAAAAACATTTTTTATTTTAAAAATCTAGTCATAACAATAAGAAAAACAGATTGATAAAAATGTGCTATCACAGTTCAAGGACATTCATCATTAACATTCACAGAGTCATAGGCACAAAATATTTGCCTGATTTCATTCTGATCACTCGGAAGAATTTATCAATGGTAAGGTATTAACATTGCTAACAGAAAGAGAAGCTTCTAGTCTTACTCTTTAGCCAAACTAATGGAGGCTTGCGACGCACCAACAGGGATTCCATGCTTCTGCATTGTCTCAACAATAGTTTCCTGGAGCTCTTTGTTGTAGGAGTCAAAATCAAACACATTTCTTACCACTGTGGTCAAACCTTCGTTGGGAAATTGCTGAAGAATGAAAAAAAAAATATTGATAAAAAACATCTAAGACAAAATTATAGATTCTGTATTCTGATTAGGCTCGAAATTTTATTTTCATTTTTTCCTACGTACACATTTACTATAGAAAAACATATCAGAATGTCATCAAACAGATAAGAAGGTTAGTGATACAAAAATGCTGAGTTCAAGCCTTTGAGAAGAAATGCTTTAGGAAACTGCTTTGATTGGATTGCTTTGGGTTGAGATTGGGTAACTACAAACAAGAAGGTGATTGGGTAACTACAAACAAGAAGGTGATTGGGTGTCAGGGAGAAATATGGCGAGAATGAATGTTAGTTTGATATTTTGGTATGATTGTATTTCCCCTTGGTATGAATGCGAAGTGTTGCACGTGTTGTGAACTGAGTGATTAAGTCTTCGTTGAATGTGCGAGAGAATGTGTTAGTCAGTAAGGTCTTGCTCCCGGTCCAGGAAGGTTGGACGTTTACTTCCTGGACTGGTATTTATGCATTTATATTTTCATAAGTTGATGGACTGGTGTTTTGTGTATTTCATAAGAGTGATATAATTGTGTGCTTTATTAAGTATTAAAGTATTATCGATATTCGTGAATATAAGGAGTTAGAGTTGATGTATATTAAGGTTAAGCAAGTATTGAATTATAATTGAGTAACCAAGAAAGTACCAAGCAAGTATTATTTAATATTTAAGAAACCCCTAGTGAGCCAAGTCAAGAAACAAGAACAAGAGTCAAGCAGCAGCAGTAAATATATATATAATTTGAAACCCTGACATCTGGAGGCTTTGTCCGGGCAGGTATCGTTGTACCTGTTACCTATCATTTGTCCCTTCGATCAGCCAAACGAGATACTACCTTGACATATTTGAGTGGATCTAAGACAACCGGTATTATTTAACCAGTGTATTAACCAGTGTACTATTTTAACCAGTATTATTATTGACATCTGGAGGCTTCGTGCGGGCAGGTACCGTGTCGGTTGTACCTATTTTTTCGTCCCCCTGAAGAAGTCATTGAACTAGCCAGAGTCCGCAATTTTTTTTTTTTCACTGGTTGACCTCTACACACGATTGTGACTGTTACACAGAAGTTTTTGTTGACAAATTGTGATTCAGCACGGGATGTCATCACCAGTTAAAGAGACATCGCCATTTAAAGAGACATCGCCATTTCATGAGACACTACTACTACTTACTTACTATTGGATTTTTGCGTTTTGAGACATCACCATTTAAAGGGACATCACCATTTAATGAGACATCACCATTTAATGAGGAATCACCATTTAAAGGGACATAACCATTTCATGAGACACTACTACTACTTACTTACTATTGGATTATTGGATTTAGAGACATCGCCATTTAGAGAGACTTCGCCATTTAAAGAGACATCGCCATTTAAAGAGACATCGCCATTTAAAGGGACATCACTATTTAAAGAGACACTACTACTACTAGTATTCACTTACTATTGGATTATTCTACATGAATGCAATTACTCAAGTAATCGTGATTTATCTACATTTGCTACATTGATGTTGGATTATTATTGTACTACCTGACTAGATAATCATTTTTTTTATGCACCCATATTATTACTATTAGTATTATATCAATGCTTGAATAATTTTGTTTTGTATTTGTTTCATTCTCTAAATCTGCTGTGAGTCATAAAGCGTTTACAAGGAGGCTGAACAGCGACCTGACACTCCAGAAGTTCTACATTCTTAAAGCAACACTGTCGTGTGGAAAGAGTTGTCATTTCTTTCCTGGCATCAGACACAGATAAGTTGAGTTTTCTTTTGTCTGTTGTATAGGGCATTCAGGGTCGAGTGTACATTGCCTTTTCAGTAGGGGAGATAAAGGGTGAATTTTTTCATTTCTTTGTTGATCCTTTTTATAATTTATTGTCTTATGTAAATTGAACAATGTTTCTTGTTAACTTAACCTTTATAAATTAATTTACCCTTATTCAGTAATACATCTTTTTATTTGTGATTACCATGGACGAGTTTAAACCTAGGTCAATTGAGGTATTAATAGAACAGGCCCACATGTTTGGAATTGAGGGTGATGAATTACGAGAGTTTGTTTTAAACCAACAAAAACTAGATCTAGAAAGATTAAAATTAGAATTAGAAAGAAAGGCAATAGAAGTGGTAAAGTTGAAAATGGAACTGGAAGTAAAACTGTCATTACAGGGAGATGTGAACTATAAAATAGAAATTGAAAATGACATATTAACTAATGAGGAACAAAATAACTGTCAGGATATTGATAATAATATAAGTGGGATAGAAGATAATGAAGAAATTGACAATGTCTTATCAAGTAAGGAACTAAATGATTGTAATTATACTGTTTATGATATTAATGAGATAGACATTGGAGAAGTAATAGGAAATGTCTTAACTACTGAGGAACTTATTGATAAGGAACTTATTGATTGTCAGTTTATTGACAATAATATTATTCATGTTCTGAGACCATTTCACAGAGTACACAAACCATTAAAGAGATTAAACCTAACAAAAGGAGTTTATCAAGTTGTTGGTGGGGGTAAAGTTAAACCAGACCCCAATAGGCTACAAATGTTTTTGTACCTAAAACTTCCAAGAAAAAGAAAAAAGAAATCTTGACATAGTGTTTCCCCTCTCCCAGTCGCTGAGAAGGGGGTGTCTACGAGGGTCACCTGAATTCCCAAGTGCGACTTGGCAATAGAGAAAATTCAGCAGTGTCTGTCTTCATGTATTTTAATTATTTTTTTGTACCAAATCTTAAATAGTTATTGTATTATTCTAAACAGCACATCCGAAATAGCTTGCTGTGTGTTGCACCAAGTAGATGGCTTCCTTCCGGTAAAGTGCAGAGAGCTGACACATAGAGAGTAGCATTACTTCATTAGTAGCGTGAGTGTCCAACGCCTAGACAGATACCTCTGATACCCAGGAGGATGCACAATTCAGTTTGACCACAGACCACTGTCCACTAGCTGATACACTGTCAAGACTAACTTAGCATAGTTATATTAGTTGTAATTGTTAGAATTCATCTTTTTTTCCCCCAATACAATGTCAAACGTGGTCTTAACTATTAGTGATAGTATCTTGTCATATATTATTGCTATACATAGGAGTTGATCTTTTCTTGTATGTTTGCTGTTTTACATATTAAATATTAACGTGGGAAGACTATGCCTGGCAACTTCAAATTGTAATTTAACTCTCCATGCCACTATTTTTTTTTCTCATTTATTCTTCTCTCTTTCCCTTTGTTGTAAATAGTGTCATATAAGTGATAGCCTTAGCTGGACATATTTCTTTTGTTAGGTTAATAAGGGCTATTTCACTTTAATGTACATTATATACATTTATGTGTAGATATATATGTTTATATATATATGTATACAAGTATGAGTATGACACAGTGTGTGTATGTATGTATATTTATGTATATATTTAAATGACTGTTATCTAATAACAGTCATATCGAGAGAGGGGGGATGTCAGGGAGAAATATGGCGAGAATGAATGTTAGTTTGATATTTTGGTATGATTGTATTTCCCCTTGGTATGAATGCGAAGTGTTGCACGTGTTGTGAACTGAGTGATTAAGTCTTCGTTGAATGTGCGAGAGAATGTGTTAGTCAATAAGGTCTTGCTCCCGGTCCAGGAAGGTTAGACGTTTACTTCCTGGACTGGTATTTATGCATTTATATTTTCATAAGTTGATGGACTGGTGTTTTGTGTATTTCATAAGAGTGATATAATTGTGTGCTTTATTAAGTATTAAAGTATTATCGATATTCGTGAATATAAGGAGTTAGAGTTGATGTATATTAAGGTTAAGCAAGTATTGAATTATAATTGAGTAACCAAGAAAGTACCAAGCAAGTATTATTTAATATTTAAGAAACCCCTAGTGAGCCAAGTCAAGAAACAAGAACAAGAGTCAAGCAGCAGCAGTAAATATATATATAATTTGAAACCCTGACATCTGGAGGCTTTGTCCGGGCAGGTATCGTTGTACCTGTTACCTATCATTTGTCCCTTCGATCAGCCAAACGAGATACTACCTTGACATATTTGAGTGGATCTAAGACAACCGGTATTATTTAACCAGTGTATTAACCAGTGTACTATTTTAACCAGTATTATTATTGACATCTGGAGGCTTCGTGCGGGCAGGTACCGTGTCGGTTGTACCTATTTTTTCGTCCCCCTGAAGAAGTCATTGAACTAGCCAGAGTCCGCAATTTTTTTTTTTTCACTGGTTGACCTCTACACACGATTGTGACTGTTACACAGAAGTTTTTGTTGACAAATTGTGATTCAGCACGGGATGTCATCACCAGTTAAAGAGACATCGCCATTTAAAGAGACATCGCCATTTCATGAGACACTACTACTACTTACTTACTATTGGATTTTTGCGTTTTGAGACATCACCATTTAAAGGGACATCACCATTTAATGAGACATCACCATTTAATGAGGAATCACCATTTAAAGGGACATAACCATTTCATGAGACACTACTACTACTTACTTACTATTGGATTATTGGATTTAGAGACATCGCCATTTAGAGAGACTTCGCCATTTAAAGAGACATCGCCATTTAAAGAGACATCGCCATTTAAAGGGACATCACTATTTAAAGAGACACTACTACTACTAGTATTCACTTACTATTGGATTATTCTACATGAATGCAATTACTCAAGTAATCGTGATTTATCTACATTTGCTACATTGATGTTGGATTATTATTGTACTACCTGACTAGATAATCATTTTTTTTATGCACCCATATTATTACTATTAGTATTATATCAATGCTTGAATAATTTTGTTTTGTATTTGTTTCATTCTCTAAATCTGCTGTGAGTCATAAAGCGTTTACAAGGAGGCTGAACAGCGACCTGACACTCCAGAAGTTCTACATTCTTAAAGCAACACTGTCGTGTGGAAAGAGTTGTCATTTCTTTCCTGGCATCAGACACAGATAAGTTGAGTTTTCTTTTGTCTGTTGTATAGGGCATTCAGGGTCGAGTGTACATTGCCTTTTCAGTAGGGGAGATAAAGGGTGAATTTTTTCATTTCTTTGTTGATCCTTTTTATAATTTATTGTCTTATGTAAATTGAACAATGTTTCTTGTTAACTTAACCTTTATAAATTAATTTACCCTTATTCAGTAATACATCTTTTTATTTGTGATTACCATGGACGAGTTTAAACCTAGGTCAATTGAGGTATTAATAGAACAGGCCCACATGTTTGGAATTGAGGGTGATGAATTACGAGAGTTTGTTTTAAACCAACAAAAACTAGATCTAGAAAGATTAAAATTAGAATTAGAAAGAAAGGCAATAGAAGTGGTAAAGTTGAAAATGGAACTGGAAGTAAAACTGTCATTACAGGGAGATGTGAACTATAAAATAGAAATTGAAAATGACATATTAACTAATGAGGAACAAAATAACTGTCAGGATATTGATAATAATATAAGTGGGATAGAAGATAATGAAGAAATTGACAATGTCTTATCAAGTAAGGAACTAAATGATTGTAATTATACTGTTTATGATATTAATGAGATAGACATTGGAGAAGTAATAGGAAATGTCTTAACTACTGAGGAACTTATTGATAAGGAACTTATTGATTGTCAGTTTATTGACAATAATATTATTCATGTTCTGAGACCATTTCACAGAGTACACAAACCATTAAAGAGATTAAACCTAACAAAAGGAGTTTATCAAGTTGTTGGTGGGGGTAAAGTTAAACCAGACCCCAATAGGCTACAAATGTTTTTGTACCTAAAACTTCCAAGAAAAAGAAAAAAGAAATCTTGACATAGTGTTTCCCCTCTCCCAGTCGCTGAGAAGGGGGTGTCTACGAGGGTCACCTGAATTCCCAAGTGCGACTTGGCAATAGAGAAAATTCAGCAGTGTCTGTCTTCATGTATTTTAATTATTTTTTTGTACCAAATCTTAAATAGTTATTGTATTATTCTAAACAGCACATCCGAAATAGCTTGCTGTGTGTTGCACCAAGTAGATGGCTTCCTTCCGGTAAAGTGCAGAGAGCTGACACATAGAGAGTAGCATTACTTCATTAGTAGCGTGAGTGTCCAACGCCTAGACAGATACCTCTGATACCCAGGAGGATGCACAATTCAGTTTGACCACAGACCACTGTCCACTAGCTGATACACTGTCAAGACTAACTTAGCATAGTTATATTAGTTGTAATTGTTAGAATTCATCTTTTTTTCCCCCAATACAATGTCAAACGTGGTCTTAACTATTAGTGATAGTATCTTGTCATATATTATTGCTATACATAGGAGTTGATCTTTTCTTGTATGTTTGCTGTTTTACATATTAAATATTAACGTGGGAAGACTATGCCTGGCAACTTCAAATTGTAATTTAACTCTCCATGCCACTATTTTTTTTTCTCATTTATTCTTCTCTCTTTCCCTTTGTTGTAAATAGTGTCATATAAGTGATAGCCTTAGCTGGACATATTTCTTTTGTTAGGTTAATAAGGGCTATTTCACTTTAATGTACATTATATACATTTATGTGTAGATATATATGTTTATATATATATGTATACAAGTATGAGTATGACACAGTGTGTGTATGTATGTATATTTATGTATATATTTAAATGACTGTTATCTAATAACAGTCATATCGAGAGAGGGGGGATGTCAGGGAGAAATATGGCGAGAATGAATGTTAGTTTGATATTTTGGTATGATTGTATATCCCCTTGTAATGAATGCGAAGTGTTGCACGTGTTGTGAACTGAGTGATTAAGTCTTCGTTGAATGTGCGAGAGAATGTGTTAGTCAATAAGGTCTTGCTCCCGGTCCAGGAAGGTTAGACGTTTACTTCCTGGACTGGTATTTATGCATTTATATTTTCATAAGTTGATGGACTGGTGTTTTGTGTATTTCATAAGAGTGATATAATTGTGTGCTTTATTAAGTATTAAAGTATTATCGATATTCGTGAATATAAGGAGTTAGAGTTGATGTATATTAAGGTTAAGCAAGTATTGAATTATAATTGAGTAACCAAGAAAGTACCAAGCAAGTATTATTTAATATTTAAGAAACCCCTAGTGAGCCAAGTCAAGAAACAAGAACAAGAGTCAAGCAGCAGCAGTAAATATATATATAATTTGAAACCCTGACACTGTAAGGGGATGGCTGTTATGAGATTTATGACTTAAAGTGACTTAACTACAAACAAGAAGGTGATTGGGTAACTACAAACAAGAAGGTGATTGGGTAACTACAAACAAGAAGGTGATTGGGTAACTGCAAACAAGAAGGTGATTGGGTAACTGCAAACAAGAAGGTGATTGGGTAACTGCAAACAAGAAGGTGATTGGGTAACTGCAAACAAGAAGGTGATTGGATAACTACAAACAAGAAAGTGATTGGGTAACTGCAAACAAGAAAGTGATTGTAACTACAAACAAGAAGGTGATTGGATAACTACAAACAAGAAAGTGATTGGGTAACTGCAAACAAGAAAGTGATTGGGTAACTGCAAACAAGAAGGTGATTGGATAACTACAAACAAGAAAGTGATTGGGTAACTGCAAACAAGAAAGTGATTGTAACTACAAACAAGAAGGTGATTGTGTAACTGCAAACAAGAAGACGATTGAGTAACTGCAAACAAGAAGGTGATTGGGTAACTGCAAACAAGAAGGTGATTGGGTAACTGCAAACAAGAAAGAGATTGGGATGACAATTTAACAAGCTACTAATCCATCTTACAAATCTACACTGGCGATATACATGAGATGTTTCTCAATAGAGGGAAGCAACAAAAGCTGCAAAGACTTGATTCAATGGCCGTGAATTTCTTTCAATCTACCCTAAATTCCAGAGAGCTGTTTGGAATTGTGAAAGACCTGGGGGTTGGCACTGGTGACTTCTCCCTCCAGGCCATCTCAAGCCTAAAAGCATTACTTTAAGTCATAAATCTCATAACAGCCATCCCCTTACACTATTTCCAATACTTCTTCAGATTAATTTTAAAGGAAGGCTTTGCAAAAATGAATTCACTGACATCTTACAAGTATTTTCTATTCTAATTATTTAGCCTTAAATTTGTTACATTTATGACCTGCTCATGCAGCTGTCAGTTGTCGAAATAGATGAAAAAGTAATTACCTGTAAATGTCTCACCATATTGACCACCTCACGAGTAGAGTACGGGTAGTTAATCAATCCCTGGTCAGCCATCTCTCTCAGATCAGCAAAGGCAGACACTAGTCGTTTCAATGTTGTGTCTGACACATCTGGTCCATATTGGCGAAGCATGGCCATTTCTGATTCCATGTCTGGGTTGTCAATAGCATGACAGCTGAAGATATCCCCTGTAACACAGCAGAGATATGGATACAAATTCCTTAAAATCAACTCATCAGCCAAAGCTTAGCAGTAACTGTTTACACCCCATAAGTTCCTATTTCTTTTTTCAAAGAAATAGCATTAAAGAAAAAGTCTTAAAACATTTCAGAAAAATGTGTATGCTACAAGAAAAATCACATTAAAAATAAATCAATATGTCTAGTTTCAAAAACAATATGCACTTTCAAAACTTTTAAAACAAAAAAAAAACAAAAAAACTAAATTTCCTTGGTTGGCTATACGATATGTGGTATTGTAACTTTTTTAATAAGATGTTTAAAAAAAAAAATTGAATAAGGTTTACATATCTAGTTTTCACTACATAAAAAAAATAAATTTATCTTCTTGTTCTGAAGAGATATGAAGAGCTCTTCCTGTAAGAAAGTTTTGGTAAGTTCTACAACATCATACCACATTAGGATTCTCTTATAAGCACAGAATTCTATCACAATAAAAGATATTAGGTAAAAAGAGACCTTTATCTTTGTGTCAGTTTTCTTTATTTCAAGGTTGATATTTGTATCTACATTTTCAGTCGGGGGGGGGGGGGGGGGGGTATGACCAGAGTGAATATGTTACTTTGATATTTTGGTATGATAGTTATACCCCTTGTATATGTACCCCCCAGGTTTTGAATGTGAATAGTCTAGTACATGTTATTATTATAGCTTTTGTATAGCGCTACTTTCATGCTTATAGCATGCTCAGAGCGCTTTGGTCCAATCTCATTTGTGGACCGTGGGGGGGAGGGGGTATCTAGGAGTTGGTGTTCCATGCTGCCTTTAGGCGCTCAGTAAACGCAACTATGCCCGAGTCGGATGTCGAGCCTCGAGGCCCCTTCTAGGTAGCCAAGACAAGCCAAGTTCAAGCGCACTTGGCCTCTCGACCACGCTTCCCACAATTGTTATGAACTGAATGGTTTAGTCTTTTTTGAATGTGCGAGAGAGTGTGTTAGTCAGTGAGGTCTTGCTCCCGGTCCAGGAAGGTTGGACGTTTACTTACTGGACTGGTGTTGTGTATTAAGATTTATTAAGAGTTAATATAATTGTCTGCTTATTAAGTATTAAAGTACTATTTATGTAATCCATATATATATATTTGGAGTTGGAGTTAAAGTGTATCTAGTAGTAATTGTTCTTATTTGTATAACCATTAATGAGCCAAGCAAGTTTTAATAATTGTAATTGAGTAACCAAGTAACCTTTAATGAGCCAAGCCAAAGAAAAGCAAGAATAGAACCCTGACAAGTAATATGTTTTGTATACATGAGAAATATTCTGTTCTTTACAATGCTAAAACCATTATCATTTTATAAATTAACGCAGAGTTCTAAATTATAAATTATAAGCTTGACTTAGTGACAGAATTAACACAGAGTTCTAAATTATAAATTATAAGCTTGACTTAGTGACAGAATTAACACAGAGTTCTAAATTATAAATTATAAGCTTGACTTAGTGACAGAATTAACACAGAGTCCTAAATTATAAATTATAAGCTTGACTTAGTGACTAAGCTATCAAGCTATAAGCTAGAGATAGTAATATAGCAATATATAGCAATATCAACTCTATCTCTCAATCAAACATTTAGCATCTTGTAAAAATAATATATTTATAGCTTTTATATAGCGCTACCTTCATAAGCATGCTCAGAGCGCTTTGGTCCAATCTTATTTGTGGAGAGGGGGGGGGGGGGGTATCTAGGAGTTGGTTTTCCATGCTGCCTTTAGGCGCTCAGTAAACACAACTCTGCCCGAGTCGGGTGTCGAACCTCGAGCCCACTTCTAGGTAGCCAAGCCAAGCCAAGTTCAAGCGCACTTAGCCTCTCGACCACGCTTCCCAGGTCTATGATTTAGCATCTTGTAAAAATAATATGATTTAGCATCTTGTAAAGATAATATGATTTAGTAAAGATAATATGAGTTACATCAGGTAAAGATAATCTGACTTAGTTACAATTACACCAAGCAAACATATACTATATATATGTACTTACCCATGGCACCAAAGAAATCATTGCCTAAGAAAGGAAAACCTGGGCGATTGGCCAGTATAATCATTCGGAAGTCTGGATGGGCCACAATTATATTTTGTTTGGGAGTGATTCCTGAGCCAGCTGTCAGAGAAATCAAAATATTTTATGAAAACACAAATTTCAGGCAAAAAAAGGTAACAAAACAAAGAGCCTATATAAACATGCTTATTCCCAAGTCATGTGGCTATTACCAGCCACTATCCTGCGTCCGTCTGCTAAATGCATCTCTCCGGACTCCACTAAAGTCTTCAGAACACACGTGACGTTTGTGGGTGCTTTGTCAGCTTCATCCACCACCAGGACATGACCCAGTTTTACAGCTACAACCTAAGAATAGAGTATCACATTGTTATCATGTGACATGGATATGATCCATACATGAAGAATTTTACATTTGATTAGCTAACATAAAATTCCAGCTAAGTTACTCTAAGAACTAAGCAACCAGCTATATTCAGTGTTCAAAATGTTTTTCCGGTATCATTTAATAAAGGTAAGGTACTCAGGGACAGGAAAGAAGTTTATACCATTCCCTTATTTTTAAAAAAGGAGGTAAATCTGATTTAAGAAACGCTCAAAGTAACATGCATGATGTCACGTAATGTACGGCTCAAGGTCTCAGGGTTTGAAAAAAAAAGTTATTTACAGCATATTAAGTTAGAGACAACACTCATAACACTGTAATTATGTGTCAAGGTCTTATTGTTTGCATGAATATGTTGCTTAAAATTAAATTACTATTACTTTCTCATACTGTTAATAATAGACATTGGAATTTACTAAAAATAGAGTTTTCAATTATGTCAATTGGGTTTACTTTTGTGACTCTACAAATGACTTTGGTTTAAATGAAGGCAAGTGATTGAAGGGGATGTAAGAGGATCAGAATAATTAGATTTATTGAAATAAAATAGCCAAAGTGGAAATCCAGGTCGTTACATGATAGTAGTCCTTCTTCAAAAGCAAATATTTTAGTAACCCAGAGAACTGTTATAGTTGCAATGCCTGACTTACTAGTGGTGAGTCCTCATAAGTTATGATGCCCTCTCGGACTGTTGGCTGCAATGTCAATGTCTGTACAGTGGTATCTCTGGGGAAACATAGCACTGACATATACAATAAGTTTCTTATATTATTTTATCATAGTTGTTTTCTGTTTTGGTCAATAGATTGACATCTTACAAAAAGTAAACACTGATATTCAAATGTAAGACTACAGTGCATCCATTAAGTAGCATTAAGAATTTATTTACACATTTTTATAAGGATAGTAATTATTAAAATAAAAATTTCCTTCAAGACTTGCTTATATTTTGTTATGGAGTAAGCGTGCATGTTTGTATTGCTTGGTGATTTCTGATGTCACCTGTGAGCAGGATTGATGCAACTGAATGGACAGATTGGAGTGAACAGCTGATGAAAGTCAGGCCATAACAGAGACAGATGGACGTGTGGTTATTGTGGTTGTAAAACGAGTTTGTTTAATTTGTTTAATTTGTTGAACATCTTATTCAACTTGTGATCTCTACATACATCTACACTGGAATTGAAAGCTCTATATACTGTCAAATAAAAGTTCAGTTTATTTTTGTCTAAAAGAAGTGTGTTCAAGTTTTTTTTTTCAAGCACTGTATTAAACAAAAGTTAGTTGGACTGTCTGGAGCTACAGCCCAAACAACTTTTATTACCACTTATGGTCAACCACTAAAGATGGCTTTAAGTGGAAAGCACAGTGACCAATACCTTTTACTTAACTCTATGGAGAGCTGCTAGATCTGGAAACCACTCACAGATATAGGACTAATTATCTGAACCCTAAAGCTCTATGGCCATATTACAAGGTCTTGCAAAGACCTTCCTTCAGGGAACAGGACCAGGAAAAGAAGAAGAGGCAGACAAAGCAATGGGAACATAAAAGAATGGACGGCCTGCCATTGAAAGAGGTTCAATCCAAGGCAAAAGACAGAGAGGAATGGAGAAATATGGTTGACAAATCTTGTGTGGCGACCCAATGGTCCAACAGACTAAGGCAGAGGTGAAGGTGACCTGAACCCACCAACATGATAATGAGAATGCAGGAGAAGAAGAAAAAAATGAGATTTCTTTTTAGATCCTAAATTTGGAAGCAACATTTTGCACAGTAGACAACAAGCTCCACCTGGTGGAAGTTATGTCTATTTTATACTACCAGGTTCTATAACCCAGCAAGTGTATTAGAAAAAACCTACAATACTAAACTCTCATCCTCCAATGCCTACAGAGGCCACATCACTGACCTATGAAGCTGAACATATTCTCTGGGCCTGTTTAACAGCTGCAGAAACCTGTCAACAATCTTATTCTTGCCGACACCTTGATTCCCCACCAGAAGTAAGTGTTCCCCGAGAGTGAAATCTTTTAACATGTCCTCCATCACAGCCAGATGCTACATGGGAAAAGTTCAAAAGGGGCAACTATTGTAAGACATTGGTCATCACTTCATATATTTTTTAGTTAGATATGATAAGCTTAAATGAATAAATGAATGATAAAATGTTAAGAGATGGTCAGAATTAATAGAACATCTCACTAACTAGACTAACTTGCTAATATAGTTAGTTATAATTATTCCACCTATAGTAACATTCTTCAGTTGAACTAAGGTCCAGATTTGTCAACTTTTTTTTTTTACAATGCAATTATAAAATATAAAAATTTAGTGTTTTTTTTTAGTATTTCAATTGAAACAGTTGTTTTAAAACTCAAACAATCTAATCAAAAGTAAGTCTTAGGGTTCAAACTAGGTCATAGCTGAGACTATGAGTCTATGGCTCCAACTAATGTGTGGCTGAGAAGCCAAAAACTGCCGGGCTATGGATCGTCCACCTAACAAAGGGCTCGAATTTGAATCCAGACTCTAGCAGAGTTGTGTTTGATGAGATCCTGAAGGCAGCACGGAAGCCTTCTCCCAGATACCTCCTCCCCACAGAGATTGGACTAAAGTGCACCAAGCATAAAAGCATGAAAGATGCTCAATATAAAAGCAATTTAGAAAAAACAACTGTGCCATGATTGACAAAGTGGCCATGAAATGAACTCATAGGAAAAACCTGGGCTATGACTAAAACTATGACCAAGTCAAACTAACCGTGCGCCCTGGCTGAGTCTGTAACTTAAAAACCCAATCTAAGTAATCAACTTACTTGTGGGTTCTCATAGAACAGTATGTCTGGGACCTTGGTTCTATTCTGTGGGTTATAAACCGCAACGCTGGTCTTGCCAAGTCTCACGATACCATCTTTCACTTCACCTAGAAGTTGTCAGACAAAGGAAGCAATAAGAATTACTTATGTGCTACCTAAGAGTACTATCTACTACATCAGCGGTTCTCAACCTTCAAAGCTCGGCGACCCCTTTTTTTACAATCCCCCACTCTGCCGCGACCCCCCCCCCACACACACACACACCAATAGAAGACTAGGCAATAATAATCCATAGTTTCGATGGTCTTAAGTGACCCCTGGCAAATGGTCAATCGACCCCCAGTGGGGTCACGACCCACAGGTTGAGAACCCCTGTCCTACATCACAAGTTCCCTAATGATTGTGTCCTACATGAAATAGAATGCTGGTAGTCATCCAGATGATGATCTTTATCTGTAGGGAGCACTTGACACTCCTCCAAAGTTTGGTTCAATGCTGACTGGGCAAGCCGCGGCAGAAACCTGTCGGACAAAGAAAATACTTTCATTTTAAATTTATCAGATTTTACTAGAAAATACAAAACTTGGGCCCTGCAGGGTCACATATATGCATGTTGTTTTTTTTTGCATTTTCTATACCGTAGTTCACCCCTGCAGCAGTATATCTTTGTTTCTGAGTTTTAAACATTTTACTAGCAGAAATCTTTTTATAGACAAGTTTACATTAATGATATAATAAATATATAACAAATATTAAAACTTTATATTAAAACTTTATATCTCAGATCCCTATACATCATAGTTGTGGAACTCACTCCCTATTGATCTCAGACAGACAGCATGTTACACCACTTTTAAGAACAACATTAAGACCTACTTGTTTAAAAATTTTTTAGATTAGTTTTTTATTTCTGCTGTCTTGTTTGTGTTTGTAATGTTGTTACAGCGCCTCGAGCCTACATTTTGTTTGTTAACAGCGCTTTATAAATAAAATTATTATTATTATTATTGTCTGTTAAAAGCCTTCGTCATGGTCAGCAGAAGTGTTCTTTTCACACTCCTATGAAAAATGGGATGCCCTCCAGAACGACTAAAGTTGACTAAAGTTCATTGAGTGTTTTCATTAGGAAACAAAATGTACATGAAATTTAAGGATCTGCCTATTTAGTCACATTAGAAGTTGCAAAGGGAAAAGAGCATCTCTGAAGACGTGGAATGCCACAGATTGCATATTAAATGTTTCTCTATAAGGCAGTATTGTTCTTAAATGAAGGATCTTAATGGCATAAATAAAAATGCACTTGAAAAAAAGTAAAACTACCTGGCCAAGCAAGCTTTGTGTATGACACTATAGAGATCCTCACTTGAGAATTGAGCCAACCTGCGAGCTACCCGCAATAACTGACGTGTAGAGAAACTGGAAGCTAAGGATTGAAGCTGAAAGGGGGTAAAGGTCAGAGTAGACAATCTATATATCAAACTATGGCAGACTTCCTAAGTACCTATTTTGTTATAGGTCACATTTTTTAAAAAAAGTCTATGATATTTTCTAAAACAAAAACTTAAAATCATGCATCAGGGTAGAGATCAAATGCTTACCGTTCCATCTGATGATGCCCTTAGTTTATGTACAAAGTCAAAAAGTTTATTGAGGTCAGGGACATTAGGAACCTGAATAAAGTAAAAACAAAAAATTGACGGTTTAACAAATGATTGCATCACTTTAAAGAAATGATAACATAAAATATTTTCATTCTGACACATGATGTAACAGGAGACATTAAAACACCAACTAGTGAAATCTGCCCATGTGGTGTGTCACCAGAGAATGCTGACCATGTCCTTCAAAACTACCTACTTTATCAAGAGGCCCGAATAAGGCACTGGCCCCTAAAAAGCCCCTATAGAAAGAAAACTATAAGGAGAGCTCCCTGATTTGGAAACAACTACACAGTTCATCTCATATATTGGTCTAGTCATCTGAATGCTCCAACAGTTCATCTCATATATTGGTCTAGTCATCTGAATGCTCCAACAGTTCATCTCAAAATATTGGTGTAGTCATCTGAATGCTCCAACAGTTCATCTGAAAATATTGGTCTAGTCATCTGAATGCTCCAACATAATAATGAGAACGAGGAAGAAGAATTAAAACACCAGTATGTCCACAATACTATAAAGGTGCTCAGTTATAATGAAAATGTCTATGTCATAAAAAAATAATATTAAAGACAATGTCTTCAATTCTGAAGATTTAGGATGAGAACAGTGTTCCCCATGACTATGCAAACCAATCTGAAACCTACATATTTTGCCACATCTGATGCAGAAAAAGCCAAGCAACTTTCAAGGACAAATTCCTACAAGTGCTCCTTCTTTCCTAGTGTCACTAGAGCATTGAAAAGGTTGTCTGAAGCGGCCAGGAAAAACAATGACAGAATTTAAGACTCTAATTAACATGCATGACTAGATTGACACATGGATTTGCATAGGAGGCAATTATCTTCTCTTTTGAAGTCACATCTGTAATTTCAAAGATCAGATATTATCATAAGTCACATTTTGTACTGTGAAAAGATTTAAGAACTCACCAGTCTAGCAATGACATCCATTTCTTCAGTTCTGGACAGAGGCCGCATGCTGTGATACAGGAATGTTGTCAACATCTCAGGACTCAGCCACTGCTGTTTTGTGCTGCCAACTACTGGAGGCTCTGACAGAGCAATGATACGGAAGGACGGATGGATAGGGAAAATATTTCTGGACAGACAGAATGTAGCAGTGTAAATATAGAACTCTATCGAACTGACTATAACAATCTAAGTGAAGTTAAATGATGAGTTAAGTAAGACTTTGATTAAATAACATAAAGAGTCAATCTTATCAGGATATTTACAAACTTTAATAGGTCACAGCTGGGGCTGCGTAGCCACGGGAAATACTGTATTCCTCATTAATCTTCGGACTCGAAGACAAGCCATATTATTATTATTATTTACAAACTTTCAAAACATCTATCGTAACAAAATGAATAATTAATAAATTGATTATTTGAATAACTTTTTTTTTGATAATACAGCCAACCAATTTTGTTTGTCAGTTTAGATTCGTGAATTTATTATTTTTAATGGAATAGTTTATTCTAGGGATAGAATTATACTTATTTATTTGAAGAGTGTTCTAATGTTCAAGTTATAAATAATCTTCTACTCTTAATTTATTTTGGATTTAGGTTATGTTGACATGCATTCAATCAATGGCAGCACTAACCTGTTCTCCATGTCCTTGTCAGTGAAGCCAGTCTCAGTCTTGATCTCATCATACTTCTCCTGACTTACAAGCCTGGTTCCATCAAATAACTGCAACTCTCTCTCATGAACTAACCTAGAGTCATAGATACACAAATAACTGCAACTCTCTCTCATGAACTAACCTAGAGTCATAGATACACAAATAACTGCAACTCTCTCTCATGAACTAACCTAGAGTCATAGATACACAAATAACTGCAACTCTCTCTCATGAACTAACCTAGAGTCATAGATACACAAATAACTGCAACTCTCTCTCATGAACTAACCTAGAGTCATAGATACACAAATAACTGCAACTCTCTCTCATGAACTAACCTAGAGTCATAGATACACAAATAACTGCAACTCTCTCTCATGAACTAACCTAAAGTGATAGATCTTCTTATCTTATATAAGCCTGGTTCCATCAAATAACTGCAACTCTCTCTCATGAACTAACCTAGAGTCATAGATACACAAATAACTGTAACTCTCTCTCATGAACTAACCTAGAGTCATAGATACACAAATAACTGCAACTCTCTCTCATGAACTAACCTAGAGTCATAGATACACAAATAACTGCAACTCTCTCTCATGAACTAACCTAAAGTGATAGATCTTCTTATCTTATATAAGCCTGGTTCCATCAAATAACTGCAACTCTCTCTCTCATGAACTAACCTAAAGTCATAGATCTTCTTATTATCTTATATAATACAGACGTTACTTCAAAAAGGAAGATGATTACGTCCTACGTGTCATGCACTTAATCATACATACTAACCAATGACATAAATTAAACAGTGTTTTATATCTTCTTAGTGATAGTAGAATGTTTAAATCTAGAAGGTGATAACTGCAAGTTAAGGGCCTTGAAGGTATCTGTGAGGCCAGTGTTATTATCCCCTTGGTAGATATAACAATGGGGCATATTGTTATTTTAGATAACTTCCATAAACGCTTTATCTCCAAGCCTAGGTTCCCATATTTTCGTTGTTTTCCAACTCATTTTTCTTAAATTATGAGATAGTGGTACGGCAAAGTCAATAATGGTAGCGGATTTTGTTCTTATTACTATTATTATTATTAACAATGAGTCTCAAGTTTCAATTCCAATACAGACCAGTAATTTTTGACTCGCTTTCAGCCCCCAAGTCCAGAAAAGAGATGGGTGCACACCACAATCCAAGATAGTGCAGAAAGTGTGTACGATTAATTAAATATGATAAGAAACGTATAATGTCTTTAAAAAAAAAAGCTTTCTTTCTAAAGAATGTTTCCATCTTATACAGAATGTGTAATGCCTGGCTGACAGGCAAAAACCACATGACTACATATCAAGGGGGCACGAGTTCAAATCCCTACTTGAACTGACTAGTGTTTGCTGAGCAGCTAAGAGCAGCATGGAAACCTTCTCCCAGACACCCTCCACAATGCCATTCCTTAAAAGGTATTGGACCATAACACACTGAGCCTGCTACAAGCATGAAAGGTGAGTTACACAATGGCAATTTAAAAAAAAAAAAAACTAAAATAATAAGACTAAGGCGAGAATTTGCTTTGTTTTTTCCTATTTTTTTAAATCGAAAGATGTTTACAGCCATTTTTGTTTTATTCCTTAGCAATTTTTTTCTCCTCTTTCAAATACAGTGTGGCCATAGCTCAATGTGTATTGTAGCCAGCAAAAGCAACTATTAAAAATTTTGGTGTGCTCTAAAATTATTCTAAGCATACCTCCAAATATGTATTGGATTTTTTTTTTACCTTGATGAAAGATTTGAAAACCACAAGTAGGAACTAATAGGTTAAATGAATATATGAAGACAAAATCATTCCTTAGCAGATCACTGACCTATGCAGCACAGAGAAGGATCCAGCATTGACCCTGTGGACACCATCCAGTACAGCCAAACTCCCTTCAAGAGCTGCAGTGACAAGAGGCGTGGGTCTCCACACTGTGTCTCCATTGGGTAAGGTGGCCCTCTGCTGGAGAAGGTCTCGTGATGTCATATCCTGTGCGTAGAAATAAAATGTTCAAGTTTTTCAATGATAATTAATCATAATAAATAATTTAAAAAATAATAATATGAACTGATATAAAAAAAAAAGATACTGAAAATTTTTTTTTTCATAAGTAACAACTGGGAAGGACTCATATTGCTTTTAGTTGACGTAATTAGTTACTATTGAATTTTATCACTAAGACTAAGGACTCAGCTTGACCCATTTACAAGAAATGCTCACCTGATACAGCATGATAGGCTCCACATGATAGCCCAACATTTTGGCAAACTGGTTGACCACAACATTTTTACCACATCCCTAGTGGACACAAGAATAGATGAAAACAATGTATGAGTACAGTTGTCAACTGGTAAAGCTGAACAGGATAAGTGCTGTCAAAAATGTACAGTTTATCCTTTTTTGAAGGATGTATTATTTTAGTTTATTACAAATTTTGAAAAGAAATTAAATTATTTCGACATGCATTAAGTAAAAGTAAGTTCCCTTTTCGGACTCTTTGGACCATGGGGCAGATGATCATCTATTTCTATGGCTGAAGATTACAAGGGTGGCATGTGTCCAGCACAACAACTTAATACCTTTCCTTCCCCCAGCTAATGTCAGGTACCCAGTAGAGTTGGGTGAATTCAGAGATGCCCTATGGCTCAAGATTTGACTGAGATTCAAACTCGTGACCATTCTGCTGAAAAACCAAGTGCTTTATCACTGGAGCAAGCCCATTGAAGTAGATATCCTGCAGAGACGCAGGAGATGGATAGGTCACATCCTTCGCAAGCCTGCATCCAACTTAACAAGGCAGGCCCTAACCTAAAACCCCCAAGGAAAGAGGAAGACGGGACGGCCCAGGAATACATGGTGCCGAAATTTGAAAGCAGATGCCAAGCAGATGGGCAAGACGTGAGGACAGTTGGAGAGACTCGCCCAGAACCGAGACACCTGGAGGAAGCTGGTTGGTAGCCTATGCCCCAAAGGGGACCACAGGCAGAGATAAGACGATGAAGCCTTATGACCTATTCAGTAATCAGTAATTATGTTGCACTAATGAAACTCAAAATGTTGCAGATATTCTGATACAATGAAATGTATTTGAACATAAACCTTTGTTCATAGTTATAAAATAAGAATCATGTAAAACAAACCCTTGGTCCTATAACACAGAAATCTTTTACTGAGTGAGATTGAATCATTTCAGACAATATAGAGTTGTGGTACTTTGTGTTGACAAAGGAAGTGGTATTCTTGGTTTCCTCAGCAGCAAGAGTTCCTGAAGGGACCTAACAGAATACAAACATACACATTTATATGTAGAAGATATAAATCTTGTGTTCTTTTTACATTTAACAAGACAACTGACCTGATATATTTGATACAATTTTTAGGAAAATAACTTACATAATGAGTGATGAGTTCAGTACAATATACCAAAAGCCACTATTCTTCTTATCTTATCTTATATAATACAGACGTTACTTCAAAAAAGAAGATGATTACGTCCTACGCGCCATGCATTCAGTCATGCATATTAACCAACGACTTAAATTCTGCCAAGTCACTGGTTTTCCTGGCTGGCTCAGGCAGCCCATTCCATGCTCTAATAGCACTAGGGAAGAAGGAGTATTTGTACAAATTTGTCCTAGCATATGGGATGAGGAATGTGCCTTTATCTTTGTGTCTTTCTGAATATTTAATTAAATTTTGTTTTTCTATTTGAAGATTAGTAGTTTAATAATACTTAGAAAAACTTTAAGTTGATTACCTGGAGAGTGTACAAGGACTTGCAATGCTTGAGTCTCACTGTGGCTTGATTCTCATGTCTGCTCCACTCAGCCACAGAGGTCAAAGAGTCAGAGTTCAAAGGCGCAATGTCAAATTTCTAGAGTGCAAAAAAAAAAAGATTCATATAGATGTAAAAAAAACTGTTGAAGAGCATATTTATTTGAAAACATTAGAAAGGAGAGAAGCCAGAAGTGGATACTTTCAAAGAACAAAAATAAAAGACCTTATATACAAAAATTCAAAATTTAATAAATGGTGGTTGAGCCCCTTAACTGCCAACTTTTTTAGTTTGATCTTCTTCTAGCCAGCTTTATGGCTGCTGAGCTGAGAGCTCTTTTGCAGACTGTGCCAAGGAAAAATAGTGTGCTGTTTTCTTCAGTTGTTCAGCAGTGCCGTACAGTTTAATGTGCAGTCAGAGACTTGATTTGCAGTAAGGTTGTCTCTTCAAGAACTGGTAATGGAAATAAGCACTTCACTAACTATAAAATGCTTCCAGAGGCATTTTATAAAATCCCCTCTGACAACCAGTCCAACTTCTGGCCTTCAAATGTAGCTCAGATAATGATCAAGGCAGAACTATTTTCTCAAATAGATACAAAGGTCGCTTCGAGTTTGTATATTACAAACTCCCCCTTTTTTTTTTGTAAATTTAAGGGATATTTTTTCATAGCAAGACACCTGTTCTAATGTAATTGGTGATTATTGAACATATTTATAGCTGAAAGGAAGAAGATATATTAGGTGGTTGAAGTAGTTCATAAATATTGATAATAACTTCATTAAAACATGACTTTATAAGGGGAAGTAACTCACTTTTAATGTTTCCTCCACCGCTTCTTTCCCTTCCTTCCCCAGCATCACAGTAAATGGATAAAGTCTGTGTAATAACTCAGCATCTGAACAACTTGGGATTGAATTCTGGAATATTTTTTTTTAAGTTAATTATTTTTGGTTAGACTCTTCTCCAATACTAGTCAATATTTATTTATGAAACTCAATACACAAATATTATGTCACTTTAATAGTTTTCTTTAGCACTATAATAGCAAGCATGGTAACTTTTGATGTCTATAAATGTAGGCTATTTAATTAACATCAATAGTAGGTAGTAAGCAAAAATTAATCTTTGAAATCACATGGTATGATGTGTTCTTTAGTGAAATAAAGATTGATTTTTTAAAATTCGGCAAAGACTGGTTAACGCGCAGATCATAAAGTATTCTTTTGCTTTAAATTATGTGTAGCCAGAAGTGCTACCATTATTTATTCTATCAATGTAAGAATATGCTAACAACTAAAGAATGTCACTATCTCTAGCACACTTCTAACAAAGAAAGATCTGGATGTTACCATCACTATAACAACTAAAGAATGTCACTATCTCTAGCACACTTCTAACAAAGAAAGATCTGGATGTTACCATCACTATAACAACTAAAGAATGTCACTATCTCTAGCACACTTCTAACAAAGAAAGATCTGGATGTTACCATCACTATAACAACTAAAGAATGTCACTATCTCTAACTTCTAACAAAGAGAAATAAAAATGTTACCATTATTCTAGCAATGTGAGGCAAATGCTCCACTGGTAAGTCTGGTAAACCAAGCGATGAACTCTCCCTTTGCAACAGTGTGATGGCAAATGACAAAATATGAGACAGTCTGGGGAAAAATGTACAACATTTTTATATAAGCTAGGGCTGATTTTTTTAAAAGTTATGATCACCCTGATTTCTGAGATTTTATATAAGCTAGGGCTGATTTACTTAAAGTTATGATCACCCTGATTTCTGAGATTTTATATATGCTAGGGCTGACTTTTTTTACAGTTATGATCACCCTGAATTCTGAGATTTTATATAAGCTAGGGCTGATTTTTTTACAGTTATGCTCTCCCTGAATTCTGAGATTTTATATAAGCTAGGGCTGATTTTTTTAAAGTTATGATTACCCTGAATTCTGAGATTTTGTTGTGGGTAATTTTTATAAATAGACAAAAATACTTGTTAAGAATCTTAAATATATAAATAAATATGGAATATATCCCTTCAGTTTCTCATTAGTAAAACAAAATAATTGTACCTTAAAGAAATTGTAAATCTTACCTATCAGAAGAAATATTTGGAGCTTGAGAAATCAGCTCTTCCAAAAGCTCCTGCAGAGAAATGGTAATCATTTATTTTATAGACCTCAGATAGTATTAGGGAATAAAACAGCTAACTCACATTTGCATATAAAATAATACAGCTATTAAAATATATATTAATACAAGATGAACATTGTGTGAAACATAATAAAAATAATATTCAAATATTCTTGATTTATCAATAATAAATATACTTGAAGAGAAATGAATGTGGTCAAAGAAAGTTCAATAGAGAACACTGAAGTCAAAGACAACAATCATTACTTAAATAAAAACCCAAGTTCAGATTTTTATTGTTTGATTAGAACATTTTTGTTAGATATTGTGTAACTTGTATATACATATATTTATTTATATATATGTATATATCATATATATATATATATATAGCGCCTCCTTCGTTGTCAAAGATGAGCACATTTTAATTTCCAATGTACTCGAAGATGGTTATTATTAAGTCCAATCCTCACTTAAAAAATCTGGCCACATACTTGGCATGGGTAAGTTGGGTCTAATACATATAAGTCTGCTTCTTCTCTCAGCCTTTTGTTAGTTCTACGTTCCTTCATGCTGGCTGCACTCCTTGCATCATAGCTTGAGACAGCTTCACCACATGAGGAGCAATCGTCAGCCAGTGTTTCCCAGCCATGAATGTCAATATCACTCTCCTTTAGGGAGCTTTTAAGTGTGTAACTTGACATCCCACTAAAGATGCACTTAAGTATTAGTCGTACATGGCTTCAAGGTAGAGTTACAGAAGTTTCAAGACTAATTCTATAAACTTACTTTGAAAGGAGTTGCATGAACATCACGGGCCTGAAACCTGGAACGCAGAGGTGGATCCAGGGGGTTTCCTTGATATCTAGGTACAGGAAGTCCAAGAGCTATTACTCTAAAATCTTTACTGACTCTTACAAGCCGCAGGGCATCCAGCTCTTCTTGCGTGTGATCAGCCAGAAGTTTGTCATATCTATCTGCAGCCATCAAAAATCTCCCATCATCCAACTGCATTTCTCGGTTCTCAAGAAGGTTGTTCAAGACGGGAAGTACATTTCTTTCCACCTTCTCGATGCCCTCAAGTACAAGTATTCTACCTTCTAATGCAGCTCTAACAGCACACTAGACACAAGAACAAATAAAAGTAATTATAATAATAATTTTACATAGGCTTGTATTCGAATCTATAGGTCAAGGAGGATTGCAGTTTTTTATGTGGCTACACAGTCCTAGCTGTCAGTGCAGACATAATCATTATCTGCCTGTGGTCAGTTTAGGTTATTTTCACTGTCTATAACAATTAGTACCGGTACTCCTATTAACAAAAGACTGCTTTAGCATAGAATAATGTTGTAATTTATTTGTAGATAATTGAGAAATTACAATGAAATAAAATATTGTGCAAAAAAAGCTCAAAAACAAAGGATCTAACTGAGATGGTTGAATATAAAAACATTTTAAAAATTACTTAACACTTGTAGGTCTCAAGATAAAGGACTAGCTATTACTATCAATGAAGACACTATCTATTTACTATTCATCAAACACTGATGGACTCCTGAAAGATGAGCAAATAAACAAATGTCATGTTACCAAATGTCAGGCATTGATGACACCAACCTGATCTATATAAGACGCTGTTCCACTTTCAATTTCTCGCCTTTGTTTCAAGTCAGACTCTGTCGTATCTCGAGATAAGGCCACATACTCCAGTTCTCGTTTGGTCAGTTGCTGCAGTGAAATGCAAGCCAAAAATCAACAATTTGATAATGATGTTGGGGTGAAAATCATAACAAATAGATTCTCATTATTATAACTACATGAGCGCAACTTACAAGATACATCATTGCTATCTGCCTCCTCAAAGGGCCAGGTGGACCAATCAAAAACACATCCTGTCCAAGTGCATCCTGGATAACAATATGATTTATATGTCAAATTTAACATGAAATGGCCTAATTAACATATTCTTCTATACATTTACTTTTAAACCCAGATTTTGAGAACCTAAGATCTGTGGGTTTACATACTCTTGGTTTAAACCAAGATTTTGAGAACCTAAGATCTGTGGGTTTACATACTCTTGGTTTAAACCAAGATTTTGAGAACCTAAGATCTGTGGTTTAGATACTCTTGGTTTAAACCAAGATTTTGAGAACCTAGGATCTGTGGTTTACATACTCTTGGTTAGTCTGCAGTATAACTAGATAAAATTTTGATAAGCTGTGGAAATGCTAATTGGGGGAAAAACTTCCCTGGACATATATTTATGAAAGGGTAAATAGGATACTTTAAACTGCAATGCTTATTTAAACTTTACCTGGGAGACAAGTGGTTGAGTAAAAAAACAAAAACAAACAAAGAAAAAAAAAAAGAAAAGAAACAAAATATTTATGTATCAATCCAGAGAAATGCAAAAGATGGTGAAAAAAAGTGGGTAGAGAGCAAGGGTCAAGGCTACTAGAGTTACTAAGAGAGCAGATTGAAAGAAACAAAGCTGAACTGACTCCCATCTCAACTGTAGCTAAAATGCCTACTATGAAGTACCTGCTTGTACCAAATTTAAGATTACCAACTCAACAAAGGTCACAACAAGTATCAAAACAAGAAATTAGACTGCCGAGTATCTCTAGCTTGCAATGGTTAATGACCATACTTAAGACTTCCTGGTTGAGTTCATTATTTCTCTATCACAATGTCTTTCTAGTGACAACCCCTTTGATTTATCTTAGATATAAAAACCTACATTTACTAAATGAAGCTGGATGAACAAGAAGAGAAGTTTTAGAGAAAGTGACATACCTTCTGCATGATCCATCGTAAGTGTCTAAGTGTGGACTGAGAAGGATGAGCTTTTACTAAAAACAGAAAAGAAATGTATAGAACAAAGTTTTCTTTTTTCATTAGCTAATTACTAAATATTGTCTCTAGACAAGGTCCAACGGTGCATTTTTTTAAATTCCTGATCAATGATTTTGTTTTACAAGGGCAAGTTGGCTGAGTGGTTTAAGCTCTTGACTTCTGAATCTGGAGTCCTGGATTTGAATCTTGGTGAAGACTGGGATTTTGAATTTCTGGATTTTTAGGTCACCACTGAGTCCACCCTACTCTAATGGGAACCTGACTTTAGTTGGGGAAAGTAAATGGCAGTTGGTCTATGAGCCAGCCACATGATATCCTGCTTGTTTACCATCGACCAAAGAAACAGATGACCTTAACATATTCTGTCCTGTAGGTCGCAAGGTCTGAAAGGGGAACTTTACTTTATCACTTTGATTTGGTTACATTTAGTAAAAGACAACATAAGACTATGAGATAGTGCTATTGTTAAAAAAAAAAAAGGAGCATTGGAATGGACAACTTGGAGACAATAGGAACATGTTAGCACCAATTAGCCAAATTGGCAAGTCAATTTTTCTTTGTAAACATAATCCTTAAGCCCAAAACAACAGAAACGAAATAAGTAGGAGAAAAAAATTCAAAGCTACTTACAGTATTTTCTCGGCACAAGTTCTGGATGTTTGGCCTCTTGAATGATTTTGCTAACATCTCCTATTGTCACTTTTTTCCCTCCTAAATGAGATTAAATATCATTAATTTAAAAGAAAGTAAAATTATAACCAAATCCATTCCCAGAGATTATAATTTAAAATACAAGTTTCAGATGATCCTTCAGGCAATATAATAAAAATAATAGTAATAATAATAGTAATCATAAGCATTTAATTGATATAGCACTGTTAAGAAAGCCAGTTCCAAACCTTTGGTCCGTGTACTGAAAAAGCCAACAGACCATAAGTTTTGAAAGAAAAAAAGCAACACAAAAAGAAGCTTTGACTCTGTCGAGTAAAGTGCACTCTGAGGGACATGCGCTAAGGTATGAAGGAATTTCATGTAGTGTATGCAGTAGCAGAAATGCAAATTGAACAATCCATGCAGGGATTTCTGCTACTGCTCTCCTGAATAAAATTTGTAGTTAGAACCGGGATGCATGGACAGTTCAAGATACATTTCTGATTACTGCTTGCCTGTGTGCAGATATGTACCTGTATGTATCTAGTAGTGACGTTCCTTTCTATATTTCTATTTTGCTACAGAGACATTGATGTCCTTGATGAATTTAGATGTTTTGTTTGTTTTACAAGTTTCAGATGTCCCTTCAGAATTGAATATTGATACATCCTGGCCTAAGCCTTCAGCAGGATGGCGGGGGATGGCAGCAGACTGGGTTGAAATCCAGAACCATTGAGACAACAGTCCAGAGCTCATCCCACAGCCAGACAGCAGTGGCGTAGCTAGGTTGGGTCCAAATTTGAACCCTGGGCCCCCAAATCCCAAACGAGTGTCTGAAATTTGTTTTTACATTAAATATTACGCTATTATCTCATGTCAGGCTGTCGAATGTCTAAATGCAGAGGGCTCTAAAGACGTCAAGCCCCCCGTGCCACCAAATCCCTAGCTACGCCACTGCCAGGCAGCGAATGCAAGTAGCGTTACATAGACTAGATGCTAACCCTAGACTAAATGATGCACATGTCACTTGACATTTTATTGTCTTAGTTCATCAGAATGTATAGAAATCATACATTTTTTAATAGAACTAGATCTAGTAACTTACTTGACAATTTAGTTAGCGTACCTGCATTTTCAGACACCAGGCGTATATGAAGAATATGGTATGTATCTTCAGAAGATCTAGATAATATTCCTTGTAAGTTCCGCAAGCGGCGGCTTGCAGATTCCATTGCTAACAGAAGTTTCATGTTTATCAATCCTGTTTAAATTCTCCTAAAATTGCTATAATTATAACCATTATTGCTTGGATTGCTTGGCACTAAAAATAGATCTAAATTAGTATATATTATTATTATACATATTATATCTATATATAATACAATATATTATAGTATATAATACTCATCTATAGAAGGTAGTCAATTACAGGCTACCTATACTATAGCAGTGGCAATGTCAGAAGAATGTGACTGCAGGCATTATCAACCAATTCACAGTATGAATATATATTCACAGTCATGCCATTTGGTTTTGAAGAACTTTTAAGTTTAAAGACTTAATTAGAAGTTAGAGATCTAGAATAATCTAGATCATTTGATCTATAAATAATATAATAATACTAGATATATATAGAATATAGAATCATTTATTATAGACTATTTTGATTATTTGACTATTTCATCTGGACTCAACAAGACTTCCACATCTTGTCTAGTATTTTTTTTTTCTCTGATAAAAAAATATACTAATGTCACTAATGAGGAAAGGGTCTTTAGTTTAGAACTTTAGAAACAAGAAAGTAATAGATCTAGATTAATCTAGAATCTAGATCTAGAAATCTAGATCTAAAATTAAAAATAATTCTTATCTAGATCTAGTCTAGAATCTTTAGAATATTAATATCATCTTATTTTTTATCTAGATTTCTAGATCTAGATTATTATCTATATCTAAGTCTAAGTTCTAAGATAGTAAGATTAAGATAGTTACATACTGATACATACTACATAGTAAGTAATACTAAATAGTCACTATAGTCTATACTATAGATATAGTAGAGTCTTCTGGAGTTTGTAAATATTGACTGTAAAGACTTTTTTTTTAGTCTTCAGAAAGTCAGATGAGATAGGCTTTTAGTAGTTTTAGTGACTTAGCGGCACTTAGCCTCTTGCTTGGTCTTGCCAGTCTTGGGTCCAAAGTTCCTTTCTATTCACTATTCTGTATTCAGTATGTATTCTAATTCTAGATCTAGAATCTACTAGGTCTAGTATACTATGTAGGATTGTAGGCCGGCTACTCCTCCTAGATCTACCTAGTGACCCTAGTCCTAGACTTAGTAATAATTATAATCTAAATTCTAGATGATGCATCTAATACTCATTCTAGACTTCTCTTGCACTTGTTTAAAACTCTAGATGAGGTCAAGATTATGAAATCAAAATGTAAACTCTGAACTGCAGCATTCAGAAGTAAAAAGACGATTTTTTTTTCCATATATCACAGACCTATATACCCATGATGTTTTGAAAAATGTTTAAAATTTAGCAGTCAGAAGCCAAAATATGAATTAAATCTATTTCAGAAAAAAAAAAATTCTGATGACACTGACATTTGCTGCCACGTAGTAAATGTAGTGGCAGTGGCATCTTTTTTGAAGCACACTTTTAGTTTTTGGAGAAAGAGATTTGGCAGAATTTAAGTCATTGGTTAACATGCACGAAAACTAAAGAAAACAGAAAGAAACTGGAACAGACACAAAATAGAGCAGTGAGATTCATTCATAACAAACGAATATTCACATTTGACTAGAGTAACACCTTTATCAAAATCACTAAATTTAGAAAGCCTTCAGGGGAGAAAACTCAAAAGTAAATGTGCAAATATGCATAAAACATGCATGTTAACCAATGACCTAAATTCTGACAAGTCACTGGTTTTCATGGCTAGCTCAGGCAACCCATTCCATGCTCTAATAGCATTAGGGAAGAAGGAGCATTTGTACACATTTGTCCTAGCATATGGGACGAGGAATGTGCCTTTATGTCTTTCAGAGTATTTTATTAGATTTTGTATTTGAAGATTATGGTTCAGTGTTTTATGTATAATAGCTACTTTACCTTTGAGTCTTCTCTCTTGAAGGCTTTCTAAATTTAGTGATTTTACTAAAGGTGTTACTCTAGTCAAATGTGAATATTCGTTTGTTATGAATCTCGCTGTTCTATTTTGTGTCTGTTCCAGTTTCTTAATGTTTCCTTGAGTTGAGGGGATTGGAATGTTGTCTCTCATAGCAACCCCCTCCCCCCTCGACTATCAGCTGTTGAGCCCAAAAGAAAGATAAGTATTAATTCTCCTAGGTTGGTAGCCTGCTAAGATTAACAAGGAAGTACTGGCCACATAAATAAACATCGTTTACAACTAATGATACATTCAGATAGCTTGCTGTGCTCATGTTGACCAGACACATTCCAATAGCTTGCTGTGCTCATGTTGACCAGACACATTCCAATAGCTTGCTGTGCTCATGTTGGCCAGACACATTCCAATAGCTTGCTGTGCTCATGTTGGCCAGACACATTCAGATAGCTTGCTGTGCTCATGTTGGCCAGACACATTCAGATAGCTTGATGTGCTCATGTTGGCCAGACACATTCAGATAGCTTGCTGTGCTCATGTTGGCCAGACACATTCCGATAGCTTGCTGTGCTCATGCTGGCCAGACACATTCCGATAGCTTGCTGTGCTCATGTTGGCCAGACACATTCCAATAGCTTGCTGTGCTCATGTTAGCCAGACACATTCCAATAGCTTGCTGTGCTCATGTTGGCCAGACACATTCCAATAGCTTGCTGTGCTCATGCTGGCCAGACACATTCAGATAGCTTGCTATGCTCATGTTGGCCAGACACATTCCATTAGCTTGCTGTGCTCATGTTGGCCATCTTCAGTCGGGATACGACTATGGCTCATTTCGTCGATGACTTTTTCATGTGACAGTATAACCCTATTCTATTGAGACACCACCTTACTCATACAACGTTGATGATGATGGCATTTGGTTTAGTGGTTTAAAACTGTTGAAACGAAATAAACAGTTGGAGTAGTTGAGCTTTTTTACACGCTTGAGTTCTGCGTCTTGCGTGGATAAGTTTTACGGAGATAACAAATCAAATAATAATTTAATTTACAGAACGCTGCTAACAAACAAAATGTAGGCTCAAGGCGCTGCGAAAACATTATAAACATGAAAGCCGAAATAACAAACTTATGGAGAAAAGTTTTTAAACCGATAGGACTTATTATAAATATCGAAATAACACAGGCGAGAGGTGATCCAAAGGTGATCAACGCTGATGAACGCTATTGATTAACAAGTTTAATAATAATAAAGGGAACCGTTGAATGTCGTCAAGCTAAATCTCTACGTCTAAAAAAAAAACTGCCGTTCTCTAAAGCTGTCCAAAGTAGTCTGCTTACATTTCGCTATTCGTCCTAAAAACCTAGTTTTGTTTTTTAGTAGTCGCGTCATTGTCTCTAAATCAAAACGTTTCCTTTCTATGAAACAATGGACCTCATTCACCATTCGTTAACAACAAAAAATTTAGCCAAGTGATAATATTGATAAAAACAACGGAAAAAACTGTCACGTGACAGCCTGTGTGTATTATGTAATTTGTATAGAAGAGATAGAGAATCACGTGGCTAAATGTTGTTTGTTTACGATTGGTGAATAAGGTCCATTAATTCCTAAACTGCCATAACAACTTTGACCTTTCTGTCAATATCGCGTATGACGTCACAGCGGGGAAATGACGTCTTAATGTAATTGCATCATGATAATGAAGTGTCATCAATGCATCATTGGCCTCCTTCAGTCATAGAGCGACTATGGCTCATGTCTTGGAGCACTTCGTTATGTGACTGTAGAGCCCTGTTCTGGAGAGACATTCGCATGCATGCAAGCGAAGGTTTTGGTGGCGAAATGAAGAAATAGACCCCCGTCGGACAACGGCTTTGTCTACAGTAGATGTTGCAAAATATGTAGGTCGCTAGTGGGTCTCTGTGATCACGTGAAATACTGCACTCATTCTTACTCAGCGGTAGTTCCAGACGTTTTTCGTTTCGCTCGATTTTCTTTCAGAGCTGAGGCCAAAGTTTTTTTTAAATCTTCTTGGTCACCATCTCTCTCCACATAGTACGGTCTTGGCCTATGTCTTCCCAGGAGTTACCATCCCTCTCCACATAGTACAGTCTTGGGCTATGTCTTCCCAGGAGTCAACATCGATATTCTTATAATTGAATGGACCTCATTCACCAATCGTAAACAAACAACCTTTAGCCACGTGATTCTCTATCTCTTCTATACAAATTACGCAATCCATAAAGGCTGTCACGTGATACGTTTTTTTTTCATTGTTTTATCAATATTATCACGTGGCTAAATGTTGTTTGTTTACGATTGGTGAATGAGGTCCAATAGTGTGCTTAAACAAGAAGGAATTTTAAAAAAATGTAATTCGTTTGTTGGATAATATGCCATTTTATTAATCAACTGAGGTCAGTAAAAAAAAATTAAACAAAAAAAAAAAATCAAACATAATGTTGAGACTATTGCACGTTGGTTTATTACTGTAACAAGTAACATACTAATATCAAACGTTAATATTCACTTAACATAATAATATCGTTTGGCCATGAACTTTTGTCAACTTGAATTTTGTTGAAATCAGTGATTCGGTTGAGCAACTTTGGCGCTATTTTTGGAAGTGTAGAAATAGGGAAAGGCCTGAAAAGAAAAAAGTAAAGGATAAAATCAATTACGAAAATAAAACACATTGGGTACACTGCGTACAGAGTAATTAGTGCTTTCATAAGCTAAACGATTATTTAATTATATTTGATACACCACTCAATAAAGATAGCTGGCAAGCGCATTTTCAAAAGAAATAAAATCATATTTAGAAGTGTCATGTGAGTTTGTGTATGTGTTAATGTGTGTGTGTGTGTGCTAGTGTGTTAGTATGTGTGTGTGTTAATATGTGTGTGTGTTAGTATGTGCGAGGAGAAAGATTCCGCGTATTGTCTTAATTCTATTCAGACCAGTTTCTTAACTCTTTCTCTCCTAACTGTCGATACCAGGGGCGGACTGGCTATATGGATAAACGGGCAAATGCCCGGTGGGCCGGTAACAAATGGGCCGGTCTGGTCGCGACCAAAGAAAAAAAAATTCAATGAAGAAAACTTTTTAAAAGAATTGACAGCAGCAAGACACAGAGGTCCGAACACGTTTTCTTGTTGTTGTTTTTTTAATTCTTATTACAATTAATTTTGTTTGAAATTCAACAAGAATATCAAAAACAAAAACTATACACTGTACGTATTCTCATATGCAAAATGTTAGACCGTACTTTCTGCTATGCACGAGCGGCATGGACTGCTTTGATGTCTTCGAGGTTGTGTTTGGCCTAATCATTTTGCTGGTCGGCATGGGCCTTTGATGGCACTCCCTTTTTTTTTTTGCTCCTTCCCTGCCCTGTCTTTTAATGGTTCCAATGAAATTTAACCAAAAAGAGGGATGGGAGAGGTTAAGTTAGAAGACATTGATATAACGCAGCAAAAAAAATAATTAAAAAAAAAGATAGGCGCGACAATTAGATCTAGCTCTTTAACAATACTTAATAGAAATTAACTTTAACACATACACATACACATACTTTTTAATAACATAGATCTAAAAATACTACATTTAAGGCTTTCAAAAAAAATTATTTAATTAAAAAATAAATCTAGATCTAAATCAATTTTTATACTATTATAATTAATGGCAAACTTATGATTAGTATGAAGTCATTAATGATGAAAATTCTTACAATAATTACAATAATTTATATAGCACTGTCACATCCGATATTTAATGAAAGGAGATTTAGGCCTATATTTTAAATAATGGGTCATGGTATATTCATATACAAATCGCGTTTTTGAGAATGTACTAGGACGAAGCAAGAGATTTTCACATTAAGCAAGTACCTCTTTAACAGTTCTGCTTTCTCTTATCTTTTAATAGAATGAGTTAGCCAGGAAAACCAATGATTTAGCATATTTTAAGTCACAGATCAACATGCATGACTAGATTGACACATGAAATGCGTAAGACGTAACAATCTTTTTTTTTTTGAATAAAAGTCTGTAATCTATAAGTAATACCAAAAAAGCTTCAAACTCAATAGTCTGCTATTGTATTGTTTATAGTTTTCAGACTACATACATGTATAAATAGAATACATTATGTAATCATACGAATGCATACATCCAGTTTTCGATGCGTTATCAAACTTTATATATTTTGTAGAGAATTAGGCTTACACGTATAAAATAACACATGGGCGTAGCCGGGAGGGGAGGGTCTTCAAACCATCACTTGCCTCAGACTTCATTGTCTGAAAGGGAAACTTTACTTACTGCCCCAATGCAGTCAACTTAAGCAAACTACAGTCACCAAATTTCATGGGCGTAGCCAAAAAGGGCTTTGTGGTTTCCCTTCCCCCTACAATACAAAAGCTAAAGCAAAACTATAGTTACCATTTTCTACCAGTCGCTGGACTCCATTAATTAAGTGCAATGAATAGCAGATTTGGTTTTTAAATATTTTTTAGCGGAAGAGTAGCAAACTAATTGCACTGTAGAGACCTCAGAATATGCATTTTTAAAGCTTAAAATAACGGAAATAATGCTTGGTTCCGGGGCTACGCCCCAGACCCCACTGGGGGGGGGAACTCACAGCGCTCCCCCGGACTCCCTAGCTGCCCTTTGGCGGTGTGTACTGTCTTTCCACTAATTATAGGAAGAGAGTATTCTAGGGTAGAAAAAACGTTTGAAAGAATGAAAGATCATAATGTAATGAAGATTAATTACATCTACACACACACTAATATATATATATATATATATATATATATATATATATATATATATATATATATATATATATACATAAATTGAGTGGGGTAAAAATCCCCCCCACACCGAAAATATATGACATGGCATTTGTGGGCCGATTTATATGGTAATGCCCTGGCCGATTTTGATACCCAGTCCGCCCCTGGTCGATACCAACGTTGATTTGATCCCATTGAATTAAATCGATTTTTGGTTTTATCAACTTTAATTTGTGTTATATAAAAAGAGCACGCTTTCTCTTATAATTCAATACCTACTATAACATTTTCTGATAATTAACGAAAAAAAGTGACTGAAGATTAACCCTAACAGGGTAGTGAAATACAAATGAACAGAATGAGTAATTCCATTGGAACGTGGAAAATAATTACGGAAAGAGTTAATTATCATTTGTTATTCACACGTGTAAAACACATTTCCTCATGGATAATAAAAGATTCTTATTATTATGGAAGTGAATGAAATATCACTCTCAGGCACTGCCAGGGCTAGGCTTCGTTAAAAGAAAACAAAGCTCATTGTAGTCCCCATAACTGTGTCAACTGAGAAATTTTCTGGTGATGTGGCAGGTCCACAGCAGTACCGCCCTCTGACAGGCAACGAGAGTCTTCTAAGGGATGTTAAGGGCCTTGAAGGAATCTGTTATTATTATTATTATTATGTTAGAAACGAATGAGTATTCATTCTCTGGCGCTGCCAGGGTCGAGTTTCGTTAAAGAGAAACACAATTCAATTATTATTATTAATATGTCCTACCTCGGTTGGACATTCGATTGGCTCCCCTGGCATCCAAGTCAATCGTTTAGACCCAATTGGCTCAATCTGGTCAGAAAAAAAAAATGTGTCAAATTAAAAAAAATTACACTATTCCTTTAAAATATATTTAAAGAAAAAAAAATGTTAGTTCGTATACAATGTTTAGGTCATATCTTTTCAATATATGTAATCGCCCATAGTTTTTAATTTATTTTGATACTACACCTTTATTTTTGTCTGGTTTATTCAAATAGAGATTGTTCTACCCATAGACATAAATAAATACAAACTAGCCGATTAAAGAGTTTTATGAAACGAAAATTTGTGACTTGCAATTTTGTGTACTTTATTATACACCATTTATGAGCAGTATAAAAGTGAAGTATTCATATGTATTTCAGCCACACACCTATATATATTGTAAATAAGGAGGCAGTGTAGTTTTGTTTAATCTCTAAGAATGAAGATCATGCAATTTTTCATAATTCGGAAATCCGAATACAATAGATATACATGTTTTGAAAGTTACATGAAGTTACTTCCTTCGGCCATTCTATATTTATTTATGTCTATGAATCGTCCATAGACAAGTTTTTAATTTATTTTGATACTAAACCTTTATTTTTGTCTGGTTTATTCAAATAGAGATTGTTCTACCTCAATGTTTCCCAAATGTTTTCCTTAACGGAACACTTCGCACATTTTGAGTATTTAACGGAACACTTTGCTTATTTTTTCCAGAGAGATTAATTCTGGTGGAGGCCTACTTGTTAATTATTCCAGTAGTTCGAGGAACACCTATTCAGGCCTCGCGGAACCCTAATTTGGGGAACACTGTTCTATCTGTAGACCTATTATCATTATTATTTTTTAATCTTGAAGTTATATATATATATACATATATGGCTCCTTTTTGTCTCGAAAGGTAATGGATGCGCCCAAATGAGTCACTGGTTTTGGCTTAATTCTTGAGACGGGGCAGAATCTGGTGTGGCTAATCAAGCCAATTCTAGAACGGCAGACTTTGCCACAATTTATACATGTGTATGCCTCTGATTCAGGGCTAGCGGACAGTGCAGCTTTCTTTTTTTCCCTGTTGATTAAGGCCGCTTCAATTCTTTTGTTCTCAGCAAATATATATATATATATATTTGAAGATTTTAGATTTAATCCAGTCATACCAGTGGCGTCGCTAGGGGGTGAAATAGATGCGGGGCCACATCGGTTGACAGCCTAGCGAAGCCTCTGAATCAGATTTTAGTTTGGAGCCTTCAAGTAACTAATTTGCTATAAAAACGAGCGTCGCATGGGGTTTGCGAGACATGTCCTCCGACAGAATGAATTACGCATACCAAGAATTGCAATATTGGAGTCCAATTCGAGGAAAGCGCAAAGAGGGACGTCCTCGTATAACTTGGCGCCGCACTTTGATGGAGGACCTAAGAGCACTGGACACCAGGTGAGAAGAAGCTTCAGACATCGCCAGTGATAGACCTTTATGGAGACAGCTTGTCACCCAATGTCACCCTTCCAAAGATCTCAAACTTTATATAAATATTTATGTACTCCCTTCACGAGATCTCAAACTTTATATAAATATTTATGTACAACCTTCACAAGATCTCAAACTTTATATAGATATTTATGTTCATCCTTCACAAGATCTCAAACTTTATATAAATATTTATGTTCATCCTTCACAAGATCTCAAACTTTATATAAATATTTATGTACACCCTTCACAAGATCTCAAACTTTATATACATATTTATGTACACCCTTCACAAGACCTCAAACTTTATATAAATATTTATGCACTCCCTTCTCAATTAGTATATAAATATGTACTTCTTTCCTTCCAGAACACAATATAAATATTTATGCACTCCCTTCCCAATTACTACATAAATATTTATTCCCTTCCTTCCCAACTAGTATATTGTAATGGTCTAGAGTCTAGAAGTCGAGCATGTTTAAACTCTGCACACTCTTTGTACTCACCATATTATTCCATAAGGCCGAGGCCGCGGCCTGTTGACCTTTGATGCTGTGGTGGAAACAGTCACTGGCAAAATAGGACATGTCAACATCACCCGACTCCTGAAAGTAAACAATTCAGTTTTATTATGTCAACAAAATGTTTACCTTTTCCATGTCGTTATACTGAACTATGAATAAACCTGTAAGTTACAAGTGTTCAATTGTATAAATCATAAGATAGTTTGTAATTCACAGTTTCTGATATCAAGATCTGAATGTGACCTACTACTTTTAATTCTTTATATTAACAGTCACAGCTGTAATAGATCACTGGACTCTGATATCCTTCACTACTGCAACGCCGTGTTAGCAGGTATACCCGATGACAAAATCGCCAAGCTGCAACGTATTCAGAACAATGCCGCACGAATAGTCCTTAGAAAAACAAGACAAGATTCTGCTACTACGCTCTTGCACACGCTCCATTGGCTTCCCGTGAAAGCGAGAATCGACTACAAGGTGGCGACACTTTGTCATCAGTGTATGTATAATAAAGAGATGCCCTTGTACCTTAACGAACTGATCACTCCATATGTCCCCCAGAGAGCCCTGCGCTCAATGAACTCAACGCTTTTAGTAGTGCCACGTTTCTCTCTCTCTCTCTTTTTCACTGCTCGGACAAAAGGTTTGGAACTCACTTCCTATTGATCTCAGACAGACAACATGCTACACTACTTTCAAAAAAGAACATTAAGACCTAATCTGTTTAAACCTTTTTAGATTAGTTTGTCATTTTAGTTCTTGTGTTTATGTTTGTAATGTTATCACAGCGCCTTGAGCCTACAGTTTGTTTGTTAAGCGCTCTATAAATTAAATTATTATTATTATTATTATAGACATATTCATCTGTCAAAAGAAGGTGCTATTAAAAGCTAAGTTTATCTTAAGCGTGAGTCAACTAAAATACCCAGATGCTTTTACGAGCCAAACGAAAGCAATTAATAGATAAATGCATCTATGTAGCGCCTCCTTTGTGGTCAAAGATGAGTACATTTCTCATATACTATGAACTCGAAGATGACTGTATAGTCTTTAAAAAGCCGGACACATACGTGGCAAGGTAGGTTTGGTGAATGTCAATATTACACCTCCTAGTAGGAGCTCTTAAGGGTGTCTTTATAGCGCTTGTATTGACCCCTATGAGAGCGCTTTCCTGCACACAGCTCCCTGTACAGAAGTCGTTTGGCAAGGCGATTGTCTGGCATTCGGACTACATGTCCCGCCCATCGAAATTGGGACTTTTTTTTTTTACTGTGACATTGATACTGTTAAAGTTGGACAGCTGTAGGAAACCCGGTATCTAGTATGTGGTCAGACCAATGCACCTTATGAATTTTCCTTAGCGTAGGTGGAAGGAGTTTAGCTTTTTGATGTGGCGGAAATATAAGTTCCAGGACTCAGATGCATATAAGAGTGAAGGGAGCACTACAGTACAAAAAAAAAACTATCTTATCTTATAAAATATAGACGTTACTTCAAAAAATGAAGATGATTACGTCCTACGCGTCATGCATTCAGTCATGCATATTAACCAATGACTTAAATTCTGCCAAGTCACTGGTTTTCCTGGCTAGCTCAGGCAACCCATTCCATGCTCTAATAGCACTAGGGAAGAAGGAGTATTTGTACAAAGTGAAATTGTATCTAAGTGAAATTGTATCAATTATTTTGCGCAGTTAAAAAAAATAAATGGGGGTTTCAGAGAGCTAAAGAGAGAGAGAGAGAGAGAAATAGAGAGAGGGTCGTGAAATTTCAGTTTTACAGTTACACATATTCACGGGCTAAAAAAAAGTAGGTTAGGTTGATCGTTAAAATCTGGCCTGTTTATTAAAATTGAAAAAAAAAAGAAGGGGGGTGTTCCGGCCATAGTAAACGATAGAAAGTCTGGGAACGAATCAATAGCCGTGGCCGGTGCATATTGCTAGTACGTAATAAAGGATAATACATTTTTGTGATTGGAAATATTTTTTATTAATTGTCGGTATTTTTTAAGCTCAACTTTCATGCTTATAACATTCACAGTGCGCTATGATCCAGAGTGGAAAAGGGGTATCTGGAAAAATGTTCTCTTTTGAAGTAACGTCTGTAACATATAAGATAAGAAGATAAGATAAGGTTTCCATGCTGCCTTCTTTTTAAAGCTATCTTTTTTTAAAAAAAAAAAAAAAAAAAAAGGTGCTGTATTCTGAATTTGAACTCGAGGTCTTGATCCTCCATGACGGAAAGCCAACATGTTTAGCCACTGAACTATTCAAGTACTTATAAAAATAGTTTAGTTATTTTAGTTTAAATGTGTTGGCGAACTACTGATTTCTCTACACAAGCCTTATCTCCCCTTAGCTTAGTACATTTTCTAAATTTAAAAAACATAATTAATTTATAACGGCTAATTGATTAACTAATGGTTTATTTTAATATTGATTCGTGTGTTGTCAGAATTTCAATCATTTGTGCGAAGTTTCAACTTGATCTGAGAATGGGAAATGGGAGCAATAACGTGTACAAGAGTCCAACTAGACAGACAGACAGACGGAGTTGATATAAACTTCGTAAAAAAAAAAAAATGCAGACTTTTCTTTCTCTTAGTGTTGAAAAAGTGTTATCTTCTTATCTTATCTTATATAATACAGACCGTAACTTCAAAAAAGAAGATGATTACGTCCTACGCGTCATGCATTCAGTCATGCATATTAACCAATGACTTAATTTCTGCCAAGTCACTGGTTTTCCTGGCTAGCTCAGGCAACCCATTCCATGCTCTAATAGCAATAGGAAAGAAGAAGCAGTTACAATGCAATATTTTGGAACGTAAATTTGACAGTGTTATTGTTAAAATAAAAAAAAAATGAAAGAAAATAAAAGTAATGGACATTAACAATCTTTTAGTCTGGAAAGGCGGGCCACTAAGTATGCACATTTTTATGCCTGGAAGTCATTTATTAGTGTTATTTATTTTTCTACCTCAATCTAAAAAAAGAAAAGGGGGGGGGGGCTGAACAAATACACATAAATGTAAAACATATTTATGACATTTAGCTCATAGAAAGAAAAAGAGTTACCGTTCTTGGCAGGAAAGTCTCCCTGTAAAATGGCTGAAGAACAACCGTGAAATCATCTCTTGTGTCGTAACGCCCCGAGGCTGCCAGGTCACGAGCCGCCTGCTGGTAGCTTTCCCTGAGACGGATCAGTTGCTCGAGGTCGCCTTGATTGTCTGGATTGGCGGCACAGTCACAGGCAAAACTAAAATCACACACACACAAACACACACTATTTTAAATGGGCTGGGTCCATGTGCGGGGAGAGATGCAATTAGAAAAAGGTACTTTGTAGGATAAGCATAAAGAATGAGTCCGGGGCCGCAGACGGTAAACACACTAAAAGCAAGTAAGGAAAAACAAAAATTAGGAAAACGCCGCAGCCTCTGGTGATTTCATATGCCTAGCCCGTGACAGTGGCGTAGCCAGGTAGGGGAGGGTGGGTCCGCGAAGCAGGACGTTTTGGCGACGCCGTTTTGGCCCCGCCGTTTTGGCGCGAAGGACGCTTTGGCGCGAGCCGTTTTGGCGACGGGACGTTTTGGCGCGAAATACATTATGTACGTTTATTGTATTATTTCTTTTAAAAGAATTATTCATATCTATGTTTTGCATGAGTGTTTGTGTTAAGACATATTTTTCACGTACTAAATGTAAATGTGTGATTGTTTTTCACATCATTTTCTATAATAAACATTTTGGCTTGTGTATGTTGTCTATTAAGAGGCACATTTTTATTTTCAAAAAAGTTTTTTAAGATATTACTTTAAAATTAAAAACAAAATGAAACGATGATAGACAAAAAATTGATGCAATTATTTGTTTACATTAACATTGGTTTATTTAATGACTGTATGGTATCTCCACCTCTACATACCAAACACTTGCTAATAATAAGTAAAAATATAATACATGTACCATGTTTCTCAAAATACTTTAAGTATACATAGACACCATGGTTATTTGCCTAAGTCGCTGGAATTCAAGGGTTCATTAAACAAAAATTACGTGCTTATTAAATTATCGTCAAATGATATCTCGCGCCAAAACGTCCCGTCGCCAAAACGTCCCGTCGCCTAAACGGCTCGCGCCAAAACGTCCCGTCGCCAAAACGGCTCGCGCCAAAACGTCCCGTCGCCAAAACGTCCGGGCCAAAACGTCCCGTCGCCAAAACGGCTCGCGCCAAAACGTCCCGTCGCCAAAACGGCGGGGCCAAAACGGCGGCGCCAAAACGTCACGTACCGGTGGGTCCGCACTTGAGGCACCCCCCCCCCCCCCGCAAGTGAATGTCCTAAAAAATGTTACATTAAATATTACGCCACTGCCATGTTATCTTGCTATTCACGAGGAGTAAAAAAAAATACTAGATAGATGATCAAGATTCTAGAGGATGTTATAGATGCCTTTGTTACACAGAAAGCACGACTTGAAGCGATATGAATTGAGATTTGTCACTTGTCCATCATCTCGCCAATAAACGACGGTATTATTTATTAAAATAGTCGTAATGATTATTTTTTTTTATTTTACTTATATACAGTGCCAATTAGACTTATATATTTATTAAGTACATTGTTTCATTATTTCACCAAAACAGTGCTAGAATGTCAAAATGTAGGGCCTTTTAAAAAGGTCAAGCCCCTCTCCGGGCCACCAAACCCCTAGCTACGCCACTGGCCCGTGACAGTGGATGTGTCAAGGATGGGCCTCTTTAATCACACGAAAAGTTGCAAGGCTTGACTTTGAACTACCAATGGATCACAGGGCCGCAACAGTTTTTCCCCATCGGACTCTATTCTGGGCTATTCCCCACAGTTGCAAGAAGATTAACTCCCGAGACGAAAAATGCCAAAAGACAAGACACACTTATAATAATAATAATAATAATAATAATAATAATAATAATAATAATAATAATAATAATAATAATAATAATCGGTAAGGACACTCCCCCTTATTATAAATACTCTCCGCAAGAGGTTCTCGAGTCTACTGATCATCTGCTGTACTGGGATCGGCCTATTCTGACCGACAAAACGGTAGATTTCAATCGCCCGGATCTGCTGTTCATCGATAAAAAAGAAAAAACCGCTACCATTATCGATATCGCCGTACCACTGTCTCATAATTTAAGAAAAACTGAGATAGAAAAACAAAGAAAATATGGGAACCTAGGCTTGGAGATTAAGCGTCTATGGAAATTGTCCAAAATAACAATATACCCCATTGTTATATCAACCGAGGGGATAATAACAACTGACCTCACAGACACCTTCAAGGCCCTTAACATTCCTAGGAACATCTTCGTTGCCTGTCAGAGGGCGGTACTGCTGCAGACCTGCCACATCACCAGAAAATTCCTCAGTGGAAACTGTTAAAGGGACTACGATGAATTTTGTTTCTCTTTAGCGAAACTCGACCCTGGCAGCGCCAGAGAATGACTACTCGTTCATTTCTAACATAATAATAATAATAATGCTTGTCTTCGAGTTCGAAGATTAATGAGGGATGCAGTATTATACTTGGCTACATAGCCCCAGCTGTGACCTACATATTTTGTCACATCCAGCGCACACCCAGTAACATGGATATTTGTAAAAAAAAAAGTCTAATCAGTCTACCAGTTGTGACTTCACTCCGATACGATGTGCTATACCAAGTGATTTTTTTTAGCAATTAACTATCAAATAAACTGGGTTTCATCATCATCATCATCATCATCATCATCATCATCATCATCATCTCTTGCAAAAGCCCTGGACAGAAACCCTGCTGTTTTGCGTAGTGAAAACATGTCACCATACAGGTCTATAATTTTTGGTTTTCCAGACCTGTCGAGACGGAGATCAGCAAGTCTGGGGCAGTCAAACAGAATATGAGACACGGTTTCCTTTTCTTCCCCGCACCGTGAATCAAAATTTGGCAATAGACGTGAGAAGTCACTGCAAACACTACAACATGTTCCAAAGATTTTTCTGAGTCAGAGACAAGAAACTAGATGTAGGCTCCATAGCCTGCTCTTCCAGAATCTATTAATGTCGACCCATCAGTATATGCAAAAATGGCACTGAACTTGAAAGCATTAATGCTCTCCAGCGTTAGAATTTAAAAGTGGTTAGATGAACGACTTAGCTTAGTGGCATTAGGGTCTACTAGTTTCAAGCGTATGTCTGGGGTCGTTGGGCGACACCAAGAGGGAATGTGATGAAAGCGTTGAATGTTTTGTCGGTTTGTGAAGAGGCCAGCTTTATCAGATAGATCTGCATCTGGATACGTCTTTTGCATCTCCAACCATCCACTAGTTTTCTAGCTGGGAGGTATTCATCCAGCTTTTTATACCGCTCAAAGCAAGTCAGTATTGACCTACATTAGCCATTATTTCAGCCGCATTTACTGGACTTGTCCTAAAGGTTCCACAGACCAATCCTAGTGCTTGGGACTGTATTTTATCAAGTTGTTCAAGAGCTGTCCTAGAGCCATAAATTTGCACAGGTAGGCTGTAGTCTGAGGCCTTTCGTGCAACTTCCAGTATGTGCTCACACATTTTTAGTTTGCAATTTAAACTGGGTTTCAGAACTTGATATCGGTTTATGAAGTTGGTCTAAATTTAAGAACAAGGAAAAAAAAAAGGAGACTTGTTTCTGTTTTCTGATAAGTGACACCTCTACCGTGTTGAGATTTTTTTTAAATCTCAGTTGCAATCAAAGAATAAAAGCATACAGCAAATTATAGCTGTAATGATCTGACCTTTACATCATTGGCGAAACTTTGATAATCTGACCTTGCAATGCAATTACTAAAATACCAATGACATGGCTTTATTCAACTAGATTACTGCAGACCAGCGGTTCTCAACCTTTTATGCTCGGGGACCCCTTTTTACAGTCCCCCACTCTGCCGCGACCCCCCCCCACACACACACACAGCAATAGAAGATAAGACAATAACAATCCATATTTTCGATGGTCTTAGGCGACCCCTGGCAAATCGTCAATCGACCCCCAAGGGGGTCACGACCCACAGGTTGAGAACCCCTGCTCTAGACAGTCAACGAGCACAAACACATGTCATATGAGATTGTTGAAGTACTATGAACACACACTGGACATGACCTTCTTACACGCTGGACACACGCAAAAAATAAACAACTCAGTTACACTACAGGCCTTAACATCGTCTGCCCTAGAGATCACAAGGTCTTTGATTATCTGCTTTTACTATTTGAAGTGTTTTCTGTTTACCATCTCTCACAGAATCATACACTTACTAATTCAAGATTTGCAGATTCTCAACACAATATAATGGAAGTTTTGGTTTGGGGGTTGATAACATACAATCATAATGTGCATTCAAAAGAAAAAGGACAGAAACAAATAGACCTATGTAATTTGTTTTTGAGTCTATAAATGTACCGGGTATCTCTTTTAGCGGATGTATGTGCGAGTTGTGATTAATGTATTCCTATAGTATCTTGATAATAATCCTAGATGCGTATTATTATTATTATTATAGCTTTTATATAGCGCTAATTTCATGCTTATAGCATGCTCAGAGCGCTTTTGTTCCAATCTCATTTGTGGACCAGTGGGGGGGGGGGGGGGGGTATCTAGGAGTTGGTTTTCCGTGCTGCCTTTAAGCGCTCAGTAAACACAACTCTGCCCCCTTCTAGGTAGCCAAGCCAAGCCAAGTTCAAGCGCACTTGGCCTCTCGACCACGCTTCCCACTGTAGGCCTATACTGTATGGTGTATTACAGGTGTACGAACAAGAAAAATATATAGTCACAAAAGGATCAATGCAATGAAATAGAATAACGAACTTTAATACAGAATGGGCCACAGTCGAGACAGTAACTAAATATGATGTTATCCCTTCAAGAGCCTAGCGGTAACTGTCCAAAAATTCTACACCAATAATCTCTAACCCAATACCTATGTCGTCATTAAAATGTCGCTTTCAAAGTCTGCCTACTACAGTGCGTCTCTAAACTAAGTGTCTAACACTTGTCTGAATTCCCGCCAAAACAAAAATAGCTATGTCTAATGTCTAGTCCAACTGTAAGATAATTTCATTGACCCAAACAAATGGAAATTCAGTTTGACAATTGTCCACCTCATCTTATCTTCTCATCTTATAAAATACAGACGTTACTTCAAAAAAGAAAATGATTACGTCCAACGCGTGTCCCTAGGTCAATCTAGTCATGCATGTTAAAATCAATGACTTTAATTCTGCCAAGTTGTTGGTTTTCCTGGCTGGCTCAGGCAACCGGTTTTCCTGGCTAGCTCAGGCAACCCATTCCATGCTCTAATAGCACTTGGGGAGAAGGCGCATTTCCCTCAGCATTACTATTAAAACAATAACAACATAAATGTAAACAACACACACACACGCACGCACACACACACACACAAACACAACAAGCGCTTGATGACTTTGACTTCTATGTTCTTCTCGGCGACAATAAATGACCCCCAAATTACCCTTAATGACAGTGGAATAAATCATTTTTAAATCTTTCTGTTCTAGTTTTAATGGAGAGGACCCGAACCATTTCGACCAGATCGGATGTAACAGTGGTTTAATAGGTTAAATCTACTATATATACGCGAAAATACCACTGATCTATCACGATATCTTATCTTATCTTATATAATACAGACGTTACTTCAAAAAAGAAGATGATTACGTCCTACGCGTCATGCATTTAGTCATGCATATTAACCAATGACTTACATTCTGCCAAGTCACTGGTTTTCCTGGCTAGCTCAGGCAACCCATTCCATGCTGTAATAGCGCTAGGGAAGAAGGAGCATTTTTACAAATTTGTCCTAGCATATGGGACGAAGAATGTGCCTTAAACTGTCGCAGGTATCCGCATTTCGAACACAGGCTCCTTTTACCATCTAGATGCTCGCTAAGAACGATTTTTTGTCTGATAAGCAACCTGACCGCCGCAATTCGCGAAAAACCGCCAGCTCTGTCAAACCTTTGTATTGTATTTTCAGTATTTCCCCAAAAAGGCACCAGTCTACATAAAAAGCATTTTTTTTTAATATCACGAATAACGTATTTTTAACTCTTTCTCTCCGTAATTATTTTTCCACGTTTCAAAGAAATTCTTCATTTTGCTCATTACTATTTCACTCCCCTGTTATATTTAAGCTTCAATAGCTTTGTTGTTTGTTATCAGAAAATGTTGTATTTGGTATAGAATTAAAGGGAAATGCATGCTCTTTTTTTTATACAACACAAAGTCAAGTTTATAAAATTAAACATTAGTTTATTTTAATGAGGTCAAAAACCAACGATGGTATCGTCGATCAGGAGAGAAAGAGTTAAAGTAATATTTTTCTTTTTCACTAGGTCTGAGTTGAGTTTGAGTTTGAGTTTTGAGTTTTGAGTTTGAGTTTTGAGTTTTTTGGCACATCGGTACATTTTAGGCCATGTCGTGCCAGTAATCCATCAAGGATTACTCTCCCTTCATACCATAAGAGCTAAATTTTATTTAGTTAAGTAATTAAAAACAAGGTCTATTCACAGTTAAAATAGTAAAAGATTAGTATGCCTTACGCCATTTCCACTTCCTTTTATATTTTAGATGTTGCGTCAATACTAATAGCATTAACTCTTTCTCTCCTAACTGACGATACCAACGTTGATTCCACAAGAATGTGGTAAATAATTACGGCGAGAAAGACTTAAAAAGATAGATCTTGTAATGGTACTTTATAACACTGCGGATAAAAATACCAACTAATCCTAATAGCATTGAAAAGAAAAATCAAGATCTATTGTCATTTTGCTACATTAAAAAATGGTCAAACAAACGATTTGGGGCCTACAATGAATAAAACCAATTTGATATTCCTTTTGATTTAGAGAACAAAATATCAAGATAAATGTCGAAAGGGGAGCGGGAATGTGTACGAAGGACTCACTTTTTGTTGTAGGCGGGGGAGGGGGGGGGGGGAGGGGAATAAGTAAAAGTGCTACTAAAATTAACGGGCCCAAAATGCGAGAGCGTGTTTGCGACGTGGGGCGCATTATGAAGCGGGTCTTTCCGAAGCAAGTCAAAAGTCTATGTGGGAGAATTTACGATGATCAGGTAAAAACAAAAACAAAAACAAAATGGAGGTTCCAAAGAGCGAAAGAGAAAAAAGAGGGAGAAACAGTAACAGTTACACTAATTCACGGGCTAAAAAAAGTATATATTAGGTTGATCGTAAGATCAGGCCTGTTTATTAAAGGGAAACTCCGATGGTTTTGACAATTTTTTATATAATATGTGTTTGGATTTACAAATAATAAATACATTGTTCTTGTTTTTTTATTTGCAATAATAACTTAGTAATTGATGTTTTTCTGACGCAATTTTTCTGCGCATCCAAAACGGTCAGATTTTCACCAAGTTTCTAAGTGACGTCACACTAACCTATTAATTAAATATATTGACTTATTGTATAACGGGAGACCATTCGGTAAAGTTTCTATTCGCCTATGCAGTTGGATTTAGATCATGTAAGCAAAGAAAAAAATGCGTGTTGAAAGTAGATTTACATGCTTGACTAACCACGGCAGTATGTATTTTCTCGCCTGACCACAACACAACACACAACAAACACTATCGCTTGATTGTCTTGTCATGACCGGCTACACGTTAGACTAGCCTTACACTGACCAGTTTGTTCAAATCAGTGAGACACACGATCTATTTACTTCTTGGGACAGTTAGAGGCTTAGATGAAAATGTTACTTTTTTTTTCTGAAGTTGGTTAACCTAATGCTTTTAATGCATAGTTCTGGACTAGGCCGTCACTAAGCCTAACAGCCTAACAGCTTCTGTAAGAAAGATGCGATACGATTGGTTAAATCTAGTTTCCCTTTCAGTATTGTCGATGGAAGTGACGTATGCCTAACCTAAAAACAAAATATCAAAGAACCCCTTTTTTATGAGATGTCAAGAATGTACTGTCTAATTTATTAAATATAAATGTTTCTAAGCATTTAAATAAAAAATGGTAAAATGTTTACTATTACAACTTTTTTTACGCTGAATTTAAATAAGTCAATAACTCAAATTTGAAAAACCATCGGAGTTTCCCTTTAAAATTCAACAAGAAAAAAAGGGGGTATTCCGGCCATAATAATCAACGGGCATAGCCGGTGTGGACTGTTAGTGATTGTATATGTTTTGGAATCTCTCTCACTCTCTCCCTCTCTCTCTCTCTCTCTCTCTCACTCTCTCTGTTATTCTTTCTCTAATATAAAAAGAAACGTTTTGTGGTTTAGAAGCTGTAGAAACATTCACTATGCATCACCAATGACCACTTCCTCAAAGGAAGGGGAACTAACTAAAAATTCATGTATCGATAGTATTGTTTACGGCGTCAATGTTTACGGCGTCAACCAGTAGATAAAAAAAAAGAGAATGAATGTGTTTTCCTTACAAGTGAATGGCGGAGCACAGAAGATTGTCGGCTAGGTCCCTGACTATCTCTATGTTGAGGACCTCTACCAGATTGATGAAGGCTCGGGGCACGTTTGCGTGGAGATAGTCCAACGTTTCTTGCAAGTGTGCGGCGTACTTCTCAACACTGTATTCATTCTGGAAGGAGAGAGAATATTACATTACTTTCTTCTAGGCCTTTTCCCCCCTTGCTAATTAATATGTAGCTATTTAGGCCCTGCTCGTTAACCGTTGGAAACAGATGACATTAACATCATCTGCGCTATAGATCGCAAGGTCTGAAAGGGGAACTTTTTTTTTACTTATCTAGGCCATATATCTGGTACACAGCTTCATTGTAAGTGCTGTATTTACCTATAGGCAAAGTAAGCTATTCCTTAGGGTCCTCGCTTGCCTGGGGGCCCACAAAAAAAAATATTTTAAAGACAAAGCACATGAATAAATGGCCTTATGATGATTACAAAGGGCCCATAACTCAAATAGCTTATCAAGTCAAATTCAAGTCAAATTCCGGTCCTGTTCATAGACTTCATCTTATCTTATATAATACAGACGTTACTTCAAAAAAAGAAGATGATTACGTCCTACGCGTCATGCATTCAGGCACGCATATTAACCAATGACTTAAATTCTGCCAAGTCACTGGTTTTTCTGGCTAGCTCAGGCAACCCATTCCATGCTCTAATAGCACTAGGGAAGAAGGAGTACTTGTACAAATTTGTCCTAGCATTTGGGATGAGGAATGCTCTAATAACACTAGGGAAATTATATTATACTTTAAAAAGGCTTTGGCCGGGTTTGGCAAGATGGCACGTGGAAAGTGATGCGGAAGTCCCACATAGATAAGAACATAATCGATGTCATCAAAGCCCTAGACCAAAATGCGAGTAGCTCAGTACTTCTGAACAACCAAATCAGAGAACGTTTTAGGACATCAATAGGAGAGCTGCAAAGATTCATTCTCTCTCCAAAACGTATTTCTGGAGCACATTATGATGGAAACGCAAGAAGGATGTACTTCCGATGCAATGGTAAATGGGCGGTCTATCTCCAATCTCAGGTTTGCAGATGATATAGATCTCATTGGAGAAACTGAATGCCAGGTACAAGAAGTAATTAAAAACATGGATTCTGCAGCTAGAGCAGTTGGCATGGCAATCAGTGCTGAAAAAAAAGCAAAATACTCGTTTGTGGTGAAGATAGTAAGAGATACTGCATACAGGTGGATGGGAAATCATTAGAAGACGTTGACTTATTTAAATACATTGGGCCAAACATAACAAAAGATGGAGGATCAATAAAAGAGATAACTTCATGGAAGCCGCCGTCTTGAGCAAACTGTGGAAAATCTAAAAGAGTAACATCAGCTTCCAAATTTATTGTTCGTACTGGTCTCCTGAATGGTTATGAGAGTCTGAAAATAGAAAAATAGCGGGATATCAGAAACCAGGAAAAGAAGACATGAATTTGTACTTTTAAAAGTCAACACTCTGGCTGGCAAAAAAGAGGAAGCGTGGTCGAGAGGCTAAGTGCGCTTGGCTACCTAGAAGGGGGCTCGAGGTTCGACACCCGACTCGGGCAGAGTTGTGTTTACTGAGCGCCTAAACCAACTCCTAGATACCCCCTCCCCCCCCCCCCCCCACTGGTCCACAAATGAGATAGGACCAAAGCGCTCTGAGCATGCTATAACCATGAAAGTAGCGCTATATAAAAGCTATAAATATATAAATATATACTATAAAGATATGTATTCTGAGCCAGTTTTGGTTATATTGTAAGACATGTCTCACTGTCAAAAGTCATCCTTCAAGGTACAGTGGAGGGAGCATGAAGAAAGGGTCGTTCAAAGAAAAGCTGGCTGTGTGATAGTAAGTGTGTGTGTTTTGAGTGGCTGGTAGTGCAGTGTGTGTGTGCCTGTGTATGAAATGACCATTGGACCTTGAGCGTACATGCTTGAGTGAACAGCAGTGTGTCAGGGACTGTGTGTAAAAGGAAGTCAGTTTTAGAGAACAAGTGGCTTGAGTAAAGAACATAGAGACGAATAAAATCATTGTGTTTATTGAAGCTCATGTTGTTTTAGTGTGGCTAGTACAGTTATATATGCGAATGAACTGAAATATTATATATGTCAGTGACTTAGAGTTATCAGTTCTTTGTATGCAAGTGAAAACAATAGCACTAAGACTTCATCCTTTACTCTCAACTGCGCATTCGACTTCTTGGACCGGTCAACAGCTGTTCTCAGCAGGATTTCTAAAGAGAGAGAGAGAGAGAGAGCTGGACAACGTAAAAGAATGCACCTCTCTCTCTCTTTCGAAATCCTGCTGAGAACAGCTGTTGACCGGTCCAAGAAGTCAATCATTTCAGTGGCTTCTTTTGTAAAGTCATGGCTATTTTGATTAAGTCGTCAAATGCGCAGTTGAGAATAAAGGTTGAAGTCTTAATGCTATCGTTTTCACTTGCATACAAAGACTTGAGAACTCTAATTCACTGACATATATAATATTTCAGTTCATTCGCATATATAATGTATTGTAGTAACTCCAGTGGCGGACTGAAAGGGTTAATGTGTGTGCGGCCTACTGTCACACACGACTCAGGCCAATCACACAGGTCAAGGGCTGTTGAATAAGGGTACAGTACTGCCAGTGCACGCAAGTATGACCTGTGCTGTGGTCATGACAGATAGCCTGACAGACAATGTGTTAAAAAGGACAGCTGAATCCCGAGTAGCAAGGCCGAAAGGACTGTGTGGTACCTTGTAAGTCCTAAGGAGAATGTAGCTGTACGAGCTAGAGAGACTTGTAGTGATTAGTTAGGCAGCTCTGTTGTGTAGCAAAGCATTTGAAGTTAGTGTAGCCAATTGTGTTTATTGGCTGCTGATGATGTATTTGTAATTAAATCGCCACATTGTTTATTGAAGCTCTTGTTGTCAAGTTCTTGTGTTAGATGTGCTGTTGTGTGTAGCAGTGTTTACAGAAGGCCTGATAGTGAAGATCGTAACAGTATTTATGAACAATAATGATGAAAGGTGAATGACTATGACATCTGGACCGTGGTATCATCATACAATACTAACAACTAATTAGTAATATTCCATCTATAATATAAAAAAGTTCCCCTTTCAGACCTTGTGGTCTATAGGGCAAATGATGTAAAGGTCTGTTTCTGTGGCCCACTGTTAACGAGGGTGTCATGTGGCCAGCACAACGACCATCCGCCTTTACTTTTCCCCAACTTAAGTCAGGTACCCATTAGAGCTGGGTGGACTCAGAGGAGCCCGAAGATTCCGAAATTAAAAATCAGTCTTCACCAGGATTCGAACCCCGGACTCCGGTACGGAAGCCAAATGCTTACATCTATAATATATTTTACAGAGCACTAATATAGAGACTAAATACTCCTCTCGGTTTCACAACCAAACAAAACACCAACTGCCTAATTATATTCCATTCAAACCCTTATTATGAAACAAAACAAATAAAACAAATACAACCTTAAATTAAAAAAACCTGAATAGCCTCCCTTTTCCGAAGCAGGACGTTTTGGCGCGAATGTCGTTTTGGCGCCGCCGTTTTGGCGCTAGGGACGTTTTGTCGCGAAATACATTATGCATTGTATTATTTCTTTAAAAAAGAATTATGCATATTTATGTTTTGCATGAGTGTTTGTGTTAAAGCATATTTTTCACGTACAGAAGAAGAAATATTTTGTCCGCTATTTTTGGTATTTAAGTTTGTTATGTAATTATTGTTAAATCTCTAAATAAGCAAAACCTTTATATTTATAAAAAAAAACAATTCGTTGGACGGTGTTAGAATTCATACTATACATACAATATTATGGTAGAGTGAAATAAATACGCTATAAATACGTTAAAAACGCTACGTGCTTATTAAATTATCGTCAAATTATATCTCGCGCCAAAACGTCCCCAGCGTCAAAACGGCTTTCGCCAAAACGTCTCACTCAAAAACGGCGGGGCCAAAACGTCACGTACCATCCCTTTTCCTTAAAGTTAACAAGAGACCCAGAGTGAGCAGGACTCAGTCCTGAGAGTCTTTACAAGATGGTATAAAGGGCGCGCTGTACAGTTTGGGAAACGCTGATCTAAACGATAAAGACACTTTGAGAGTTTTGTGACTGTACTGACCGTATCCTGGCACCAATCACACAGGTCATTGCCACCTATGAACAGAGTGATGACCTTCCAGTCGTTGTTAAAATCCACATCGGAACTTTCTTTCATGAGACTGACCAATCGTTGAGCTTGTCCTAGAGCATCTCTGACCAATCAAAGAACATGTTAGAATGTTAACCTTTTGGGTGTCTAGTTAAGTCTAGTAGACTTGTTAGCTTTGCTTTAGAAGTAAATAAATTAAATAAAACCCATGTCTTATGTATTAACTTCAAACACAACGAGACTGTTACTTCATTTATAATGAGATTTTCATCCATGGCAGACAAACTATAAATAGTCGTAACTCGTCACGGTTGACCGATCGTCTAGCGCTGGCCTGGGGCGATTTGCGTAGGCTGACTACACACATACCACTACCCCCATTTGTGCCACCACCAGGTTTATAACAATATTATATCTAGACTGGAAAAAGGAAACTAATTCTTATACGCGATTGATTAACTCACAGACCTATATATATAGATTATTATGTATTAATCACAGAACTATATATTCAGGCGAATTCATGAAATATAGCCATTTCCTGTTAGTTTCCATTAAGATAATGTTTCGAAAATTCTAGATCAAAATAATTAACGCCTAATTAACGGGGGGGGGGGGGGGGGGGGGGCAGCGGTCCCACATCTAATGAGAGTTCTCCAAACGCCTCTTTCAGAGGCCATCTAATGACAGCTGCTTTCCTCTATTCCAGACATAAAACAACTAAATAGGCAAACTTAACAAAACCAGTTGGAACTGGTTTGAACTGATGGATCTTAATGTTCTTCTTTAATATGTTGAAGCATGGAGTATATCTGAGCTCAATGGGGAGCGAATTCTACACATTCTGTGTACCAATTTTCACATCGAAGCGCAACGGGCTCTGTCACGTGTCTCTCAGGGGTCAGGGCCAAAGGTCGGAGGCTTTGAGGGTATCTTTGTAACGTAATCTTTGCTCAACATTTGCTGACTTCCCTCCCCTTAGCTGACCGTAAAGGAATGCAGGACTCTTCCATTCTGCAGACGTGGACCTGCAGAGTCACGTGGTTGTGTTGTTTACATAATTGGCCTCATTGATTTCATTGTAATTTATACATCTTTAAGTAATAAAAAGTATGTTGCCGTAATTCGCTAATTTATATGATTAATTAGTAGATATACTACATCTAGGATAACACTAAATCTAGATCTACATCTTATCATAATAAGACAATGCCATTATTGCCATGTATAATACAATAACCACGTGACTTTTTAAAAAGTAGGTCAGAGATCGGGAACTATCTCATTGAGACTGCATGATACAACTAGCCGAGATGTGCACTTGGAGTGCAATGTTCTCTGAAGGATATATGAAGCGATCAGATATCGAAGTGTTGTATTAAAGGTTAAAAGAGTCTCAGAATAAAAGTTAAACTATCTTCTTCTCTAATATATAAAGCAGAAAGTAAGGCGTATGTATGTATGTCCCGCATAGAAATCAAAACCGTTTGACCAATCTTGATTAAAAGTGCCATAAATGTTCCTTGGAACATGGCGGAGGCCGTAGTGTAGCCTACGTTTAATGTCCCTCCCACAACCGAGGGGCCCCATAAATAAAACAAATAGCTAAATTTGTCCCTATTATAGAAATGAACTTTTTTAACAAATCGGGTAAACCCCTATAAAAACTTGAAAGGAACATTAGCTAAGTTTGACAGATCTAAACCCAAATTCACTAGATTAGTAATACCCAAACTAAGGCCTGCAGACCGCGAATAATAGCCGGCTAGTCTTGCTATATAACGTAATGTTTATTATGAATTACCTGGCTTTAGCACCAGACTCTGCCACATTTAACCGCGCCCTTGAGTCTCCGGAGCCTTCAGAATAGCCAAACAGTCCTGAGTTGTACTCTCGTAGAATGTCTGAATTCATTGCGAGAGTTGAATTATTTGTTTTATCAGATTCTATATTTTTCTAGTGACCATAACAAAAAATTCGAGAGGGCCTAAATATTTTTACCAGGTCTAGTATCTAAAAACTGTTACTAAAATATCAATTTAAATCTATTCAGCAGTCTAAATCTATAAAGCAGAATAAGTCTTAATATCTAAAAATTGCCTCCTGGCCTACTGTTGAACTTACTTGGTAAGGTTATCATTTTGTTGTACGATTTGTCACCTCCTATACTGAAACAGAAATAATATTAATTAAAACAAAAGTTGCCAAGTAAGAAGATCCAGGAGATGCTAGATTTAATTTTAATTGATCAGAAAACAAAACATTCCTTGACTTAGACTCGCAAGATCGAGCCGTCCCATCAGAAAAGGATTTTTTAGGCCTACATCGTAGTCCAGTCCTCCCGTAGGAACGGCTCTGGTGACGGATGTCGTGCACATCTGGAGTTGCTTCTTTGCTTGACGTCTTTCTTGTGTGCACCCTAATAGTTTGTGCGCTATTTCTAAGGACGCGCTATGTTGGCGTCATTGCTCTGTTTGTTTTGTTGGATTGCAGTTCTTTGGATGGAGCTCGCTGTTGTTGTCTTCCCCAGCATCTTCTCTCACATCATTAACCACTCGTTGCAAACGTGCGTAATTCCACTCATCTGGAAAACTTCAGAGATCGTACCAGTACCCAAGAAACCAAAAATAGATTTCTTAAATGATTTCCGCCCAGTAGCACTAACATCTATAGTTATGAAATGTTTTGAAAAATATATGCTTAAACAACTTGTAGCAAAGGTCAATAACAGCCTAGACCCTCACCAATTTGCATATGATAAAGCAGCTAGGGGAACTGAAGATGCAATTCTATTGCTTTTGGACCAGCTTTATAAGCATCTCGATACACCCAAAACATATGCACGAGTCCTCTTCGTAGATTTCTCCTCGGCTTTCAATACCATACAGCCACATCTAATGATAAACAAACTGAGTAACTTAAATGTAAGCCCTTACTTGCAAACATGGGTTCTAAACTTTTTAACCCAACGGCCCCAGTATGTTAAAGTCAACAACACCAAATCGTCAACTCGAGTACTATGTACGGGTGCTCCACAAGGTTGTGTACTTTCTCCTGTACTGTATACTCTTTACACTAATGACATAAGAAGCATCTATGACTCAGTTAAACTCATTAAATTCGCTGATGATACTGCCATAGTCGGTGTTATTTCAGGAGACGAAACTCACTATCGAAGCTCGATAGAAGAGTTTGCAAACTGGTGCACTGACAACTTTCTAGAACTGAATGTCACAAAAACTAAAGAACTTATAATAGATTTTAGAAAGAAAAAACAAACTATACGTGAACTGCAAATAAACACTACATCCATAGAACAAGTAAAGGCATATAAATATCTAAGCGTTATCATTAATAACAATCTCTCATGGGAAGACCACCTTGGAACTCTGACAAAGAAAACAGCCCAGCGACTTTTTTTTCTATACAAACTCAATAGCTTTAAACTAAATAAGAAGATCCTAAATACTTTTTACGGCGCAACTATACAAAATCTGCTAACATACGGAATAACTTGTGGGAAGGCAGCGCTTCATCTAAACCAGTGATTCCCAAAGTGGTCTATATAGACCCCCAGGGGTCTTCGAGGACTTCCAAGGGGTCTACGGAAGTGAAAAAATAAATTGGGGGTCTATGGCCTGTTAATGGGGGTCTACGAAGGCGGATCTCATTGAAGCATGACCATTCATGAAATTGACTCGTTCACACATGATTTGTACCTTAGTTAATCCTTTGAATTTCAACCCTGTTAGTGGAATGATTTTTTTTTATTTAAAGATTTTAACGTATTATTTTAAATACCTTAATTGTGTCTACATGAAAGTAATAATTTGCATGGCCGAGTCTATAAAATGAAATGTTGACCGTAAAATGTTGGTTATTAAAAATTTGGCCTCATTCTTTCTTTGTTGAACAACTATTGCATTTGTTCTGTATTTTTATGTAACGAAGTTTGAAGCTATGTCGCTATGAAACCATCGAAGCTGGAACATCGAGAAAAGTCAACATGAAATAAAATAGATTCAGATTTGAAATACTTTTGAAAACTTTTAAATTCAGAATTAAGCCACAGTAGAAAAATGTTGATTAAACATCAAAGAAGAGAATAGGTTTGTGAGCGTCTTATAATATATTTACTTAGGCTTATATCTAACTCTAAAAAAACTGCACACTATAAGCAAAATATTGACTTTGCCAACCATTGAAGAGGTTTTACACAATCTGTTTTACACAATCCTATATCATTAAAAATTCCTCTAAGCAACAATACAGTTCAAAGGTGTAATGGTGAAATGAGTTTTGGACAATGAATGGTTATCGTGTTATTACGATTTACTTATTTAAAAAGCTGGACTAGTTAACCTTGCATGATAATGTAGTGGTATTATTATATTTTTGTTATGAATCAAGTAATTCATAAAGAATTGCTTTTTGCCTGAAATTTTGATCAATTGCTCCTTCACACTGAAGTATGATAGTTTTCGAAAGGCTTATCTTTGACACTATTTTTTCTGAGTTGTTGGTTGGTAAGATCCTATTTTAAAACACAGAAATTAAACGGGAATCGGACTAAGTCTATTTAACCGACTTGTTTCATAAATTTAATGAGGTTATGCAGCTACAATGTGATAACCTAAATTTGATCAACACGAAGGCATAATCTCGGTGTTTCATGTGAGGATTAAATCAATGAAGCATACAATGACAAAGATAAATTTTCTTAACTTTCCAAATTTAAATCAGTCAGACATCATCTAATCGAGAAGATAGAATGTTAACCCGAACTAAATTGAAGCCCAAGATTGACATTTTATTATCAAAGCTGCCCACCAATAGACGTTTTTTTGTTGTTGTTGTTTAGTTACTTCTTGTAATGCATATTACATTTTATTTGGCTTTATTTTGCTTTGAATATCATCAATAAATAGATATCGCATAGTAATCAGTGAGAAAAGCACATCTGAAGTTAATGAATTTTCAAAAAAATGCTGGGGGGTCTACCGAAAACTTAAAAACATGGCAAGGGGTCTACGAGACAAAAAAGTTTGGGAACCACTGAATTCTAAACTGTTGCGACGTCTAGAAACCATAATAAAAAGGGCATCAAAAATTACAATCACAACATTTAAAGAAACTTTTTGAACTAAAGTGTCTAAGGAAAATCGAAAAAATCTTGGAAGACAACGGCCACCCGCTCCATCAATACTACATCAGGTCGTCGCGAAGTGGGCGACTACTGTCAATCAAAACAAGAACAGAGCGGTACAAAACTCGTTCGTACCTCACTCGGTCAGACTATATCAACTCCACTCGTTGATCCGGAACCATGAAAAGGACCAAAATGCCTGTGTGTAGTCGCTGAATGAACTCTTTATGTTGTGTCTGTTGTATTTATGTGTATTTTTCTGTTGTGTTGTCTTTATGTGAGAAAAGAGTCCTTGTAATCACAACACATTTCCAAAAGGATCAGTAAAGCAGTCTTAGTCTTCTTAGTGAGAATAAAGACGCTAAGAGTAGTTAGAATAAAGACGCTAAGAGTAGTTAGAATAAAGACGCTAAGAGTAGTTAGAATAAAGACGCTAAGAGTAGTTAGAATAAAGACGCTAAGAGTAGTTATCTTATCTTATCTTATATAATACAGACGTTACTTCAAAAAAGAAGATGATTACGTCCTACGCGTCATGCATTTAGTCATGCATATTAACCAATTACTTAAATTCTGCCAAGTCACTGGTTTTCCTGGCTAGCTCAGGCAACCCATTCCATGCTCTAATAGCACTAGGGAAGAAGGAGTATTTGTACAAATTTGTCCTAGCATATGGGACGAGGAATGTGCCTTTATCTTTGTGTCTTTCAGAGTATTTTATTAAATTTTGTTTTTGTATTTGAAGATTATGGTTCAGTGTTTTATGTATTATTGCTACTTTACTTTTGAGCCTTCTGTCCTGAAGGCTTTCTAAATTTAGTGATTTTACTAAAGGTGTTACTCTAGTCAAATGTGAATATTCGTTTGTTATGAATCGCACTGCTCTATTTTGTGTCTGTTCTAGTTTCTTAATGTTTTCTTGAGTTGAGGGGTCCCAAACAGAGGATGCATATTCTATTATTGGCCTAACCAAGGTTAAATAACATTTTAGTTTTATGTTCTTATTTGATTTATAGAAATTTCTTTTAATAAATCCTAATGCTTTGTTTGATTTTTTTGTAGTTTCATCAATATGTGGATTCCATGACAGTTTTTCATTTATTATAACACCTAAGTATTTTGCGTTTTTAGTCTGTGTTACTGGTTTGCCATGAATAAGATAAGTGGAATTAATTTGTTTTAGTTTTTTTGTTACTCTTAACAACTGACATTTTTCTGGGTGGAAAGACATGCTCCAATTTGATTCCCATTTCTGTAATTCATCTAATTCTCTTTGTAAAATATCTGTGTCTTGTGTTGTTTTTATTGTTCTATATATTATGCAATCGTCTGCAAATAATCTGACTTTTGTTCCTGAAGTAATGCAATTTGGTAAATCATTTATGTAAATTAAAAATAGTAGTGGACCCAAGACTGTTCCTTGAGGTACACCTGAGTTTACTGTTATCGGTGTTGATTTAGAACCATTTATTATTACAGTTTGTTCTCTCCCTATCAGAAAGTCTTTAATCCACTGATGCAGTGGACCATTAATGCCGAAATATTTTAATTTTTTAAGCAAACTATGGTGGTGAACTTTGTCAAAAGCCTTAGAAAAATCTAGTAAGATAGCATCTATTTGTTCACTATTATCTAAACCTTTTGAAAAATCATCAATTAGTCCTATTAGTTGTGTTTCACATGATCTATATTTCCTAAAGCCATGTTGGTATGGTGTGAAGACATTATGTTTGTCTAAGTGGTTTATGATGTTGCTACATATTATGTGTTCTAGGATTTTACATGTGATGCTGGTAAGTGATACTGGTCTGTAGTTTCCTGGGTCAGATTTTTCTCCTTTTTTAAATAGGGGGGTGACATTAGCTTCTTTCCAGTCCTTTGGTACTCTGCCCTGGTTAAGTGAAGCCTGAAAGAGTATTTTGAACACTGGGGCTAGCTCATTACTTAGTTCTTTGAGTAATCTAGCTGGAATACCATCAGGTCCAGAAGCTTTATTTGGTTTAGTGTTGGCTAATAGTTTTTGAATTCCATTTTCTTGTACTACTATATCTTCTATGTTGTCTACTTGGTTCAAATTCAGTAATATGTCTTTGTCTCCTGGGGCTGAGAATGCTGATGCAAAGTATTTGTTTAGAATGTTTGCTTTAGTTTCATTATCATTATGTATTATGTTATGTTCATCTTTTAATGGCGCTACGCCTGTTGTTTCCATTTTCTTAGATTTAATGTATGACCATAGGTTTTTGTTGTTATCTTTAGATATTACATTGTTTATGTATTCACTCTGCAGCTGTCTGCTTACTTTTTGGGTTAAGTGTTTAATTTTTATATACTTTTTGTAAACTCTTTCTGCATTAGTTTCTTTAAATTTTCTATATAGGTTTTCCTTCTGTTTACAAAGCTTCTTTAGTCTATTATTAAACCAGCATTTATTTATTTTGTTTGATGTGTATTTAGTTGGTATATGATTTTCTATAATGCTTTTAAGATGGTTTTTAATGAAATTCCAGAGGTCATCGACTGGTTGGTTAATGTCTTTTTCTAATAAGAATGTTTGTTGAAAGTTTAATGCAGCTTGGTGTAGTTGTGTTAGGTTACATTTATTCCAGAGTAAGATTTTTCTTTTGGGTTTTGTATTGGCTACTGCTTTTATCTGACTGTGTATTTTTATGATCTCATGGTCTGATAGACCAGGGATAATATCATAATCAACTACTAATCCAGGTCTGTTGGTTAAGAAGAGATCTAATGTGTTGTTTAATCTAGTTGGCTTTTTAATGATTTGATCTAAACTTAGGTTGTGTAAAGTTTCTATGAAAAGCTCATTTATGTCCTTAAGGTTTTGGTGTTTATCTATGGTTAGTGTTTTCCAATTTATATCAGGTAGGTTGAAATCACCCATAATCCAAAAAACTGCATTTTTATTTGTCTCTTTAAGTGTAGTAATCTGATTACATAGTTCCTGCATGTATTCTAAACTAGAATTTGGTGGTCTGTAAATGCTGCCTATTATTAGGGATGTTGAGGTGGTATTAATTTTACAGAATGTTGATTCTATATTTTTTGAGTTAGGTAAGGTAATTTCTTCTGCTATAAGAGTGTTTTTTATTGCTAAAAGAACTCCTCCATGATTATCAGCCCTATCTTTTCTAAAAATTTCATAATTACTATTGAAAATTTCTGCATTATAAATTTCAGGATGTAGCCAAGTTTCTGTGCCTGCAATTATGTCTGGTTTCTCACATTCTAATAAAATTTCTAAGTCTGCTGTTTTGTTCCTAATGCTTTGAAAATTTATTACTAAGGTTTTAAGGTATTTTGGTGTTACTTCTTTAGTAGGTTTGTTTAGTGAGGCTGTTGTATTAATTTTAGTAGATTTAGGTTTAACAGGAGTGGATCTGGCTAGTGGTTGGTGAGTTTGGTTTGGGATGGTGTTTAGGATGTTGTATGGGTTAGAAGTGTCTGCATCAAAGGAATCAAACAGTCCTGATGTAAACTGAGGTAACCCACACGGTACACAGTGCCATGATGCATCTTTGTTGCCTAAGGCATAATACACAGGTGTATTCATATGGAGACATGATGCATGGTACCATTCATCGCAGGTGTCACATTGAATGGCTTTCTGTTTCATGGTGCATACTTTTTTGCAGATGTTGCATCTATCTTTAGATCTAGGCCCTGGATTTGACTCTACATCTCCTGCTATTAATATTAACAGTGATAGGTATTTATTTCTGCTGTGTCTGATTGAGAACTTCCATTTGTGATGGGTAATCTTCTTTAGTGTTATGGATGTGTATGTTAGGTTATTTTTTAAGTTGCTTTGATCTAAAGTGTGATGATTGATTATGACTGTTGTTTCTTTTTTAAGTTTAGTGTTGACTAAGGTAGATCTGGTTCTGTGTTCAGCTAGTATGTATTTAGTAATTATTAGGATAAATAGCCAGAGCAATTTCATGATGACTGTTGTTGATTTTAGTTTTTAAAGGGGTCTAGTCTAAATCTAGTTTAAGGTTTACAATGCCTAATTTATGTCTAAATCTAAATTGAGAGCTAATTTACAATGACAATTAAATCAAATGAAATGGTTTATTAAATTCAAAATATGGACCTAGACGACCTAGATCTAATTCTAGATCAATATATTTACGTGTATAATTAACTATATAGAATATTACTATTAGTTATTATTAGTAGTATTAGTAGATGATTAGTAGATCTAAAGCCTTAATTAAAGTCTAAGTCTAACACTAAAACTAGACTAGACTCTAGGGTGACGTCTAGAGTAGTCTAGACTGACTTGACTAGGTCTAGATCTAGTCCTAAGGGCTAAGCTAAGAGTTGTTAATTTGAATTAATTAGTGGAAAAAAAAATGCTGAATTAAGTTAAATATATAATTTAAAGATATTAGTTTATTAGTTAAATAGCTTTTTTAATGAATTTGGTTTGATTTTAATACAACAAAACGAAAAATTTAACTCATCTCTTATAACAGTAAACAGGGAGCAGCCATCTTGCCAAGAGCGCGTAACTCTAGTTAGAATAAAGACGCTAAGAGTAGTTCGAATAAAGACGCTAAGAGTAGTTAGAATAAAGACGCTTAGAGTAGTTAGAATAAAGACGCTAAGAGTAGTTAGAATAAAGACGCTAAGAGTAGTTAGAATAAAGATGCTAAGAACTCGGCGACAATTTCCCTTGTTAAAAATAAATGTTTAAAAAAAATGAGTCAAGCGTTATTAAGTTATTTGAAGAGCGTCTGAGAAGCCGAGCAGCTGTGCGGACTTGCATATGATTGATATGTCTTGGTTGCCGCATCAGCCTTTGCCTTATATTATAGATCTCTAGCATTGCGGGGCACGAAACAAACAAACAAACAAACAAGATAACGAACAAATAAGACACATGTAACAAAGAAACAAAGAGTTTTTTTTACACAGACGGACAGACAGACCACACAAAACTAATAGCGGCTTTTGACATCTCGGGGTCCGCTAAAAATCAGTAGGCCTACATTGGCCAAACATTTTTAAATACGCAAATATGATGTCCATGTTATTTTAGTCTGATTTCCAGAAGTTTCTCCACTTGCTTACCTCCAAGACAATCCACGATAGTCCACAAGTAATCCAATGATTCCATTGTCTGCTCCGCGACCAGCCTGTGTCAATGAGAAAACAAAAAGTGGGTTATTTATAGCTATCCGATTTCAGCGCTCCATCAAGGGGAGGAAACTTACCAAATAACTTATTAAACCTACACGAGATTACAGTTATGTATATTTGGTAATATGCAGAGACAAATCTATTACCCTTATTTCTAGCAGATTTCTACTTATCTTATAGATTACAGACGTCATTTCAAAAAAAGAAGAAATTTACGTCCTAGTAGGGGCGGACTGCGTGTCAAAATCGGGCAGGGCATTTCCATACACTCCGTCCCTAACAATTGAGGGCCAAATGCGGAACGGATTGCGCGGGGCCTGGTCTGGCTAGGGATAAGCATAATGTCAAAAAGATTTTGCATTAGAAAATACATTCGTCTTTGCAATAAATTTTTATTAAACGAATGCTCGCCATGCCGTTTTTATTTAATAACATTCTAAAATAACAATGTTGTCTATTCTTCAGTAGTTGAGTAGATTATGAGTTTTTAGAAGACTTTAATAATTTCAGGAAATTTCCAGGAGGCCCTGGAAAATCAAGAGGCCGCGGAAACCCTGCTATTATATATACGTTACCGTTATAATGGTTTAATTTAATAATTTACACCTAGAATTAGCGCTGGGCCTATGATAGTGAGGGGCCCACTGCGACCGCATAGGTTGCAGTGGCCTAAGGCCAGCCCTGCTCCGGCCCATAAATTGTATTTCATATAGTGGGCAGCCAAATATAGGCCTGGATGTTTAGAATGTCATTACGTAAAGTTTGATAATGTATCGATAACTGCGCATGCGTACAGTGAACACTATTTTTTTATAAGATAATACAGACCATAATAAAATCATTAAAAATCACAGTCTTCCAGTATTTGGACCTGCTACCCCGCTTTACCACTCAGCCACCGGGTGTAGGCTATTACATTATTTCGGAAAATGTGTTAGATTATATTAGTATTGCACTGTAAAAGATTTGTTTAAACATGATGCTCAAAGGGTCACTTTTATAATAAGAATATTATAAAACCTCTAAAAATTTAATACGTGTCATAGTGACATCCATGCGGCCCTTTAGGTGTCACTACCGGCCCATTAAAAGATTAAAAAATAAAGTGGCAATAAAGCACGAAACTATAATTTTCAAAAACAAAACCTAAATAAAATACTCAGAAAGACACAAAGATAAAGGCACTTTCCCTGTTCCATATGCTAGGACAAATTAATACAAATGCTCTTTTTAAGTTTAAGTAATTGTTGAATAAAATATGTAATCAGATTAATCACTTACAGACAACGAGTCCCCTATAGCGGCAATAACCTTGACGTCTGATGGTCTCAAACTGTGCACTGTGGAAAATTTTAAAACATTGCGTCATCAAAAAGTGTGGTTTTTTAAATCTTACGTTAAGGCAATGTAGACGAGAGGTCAGGTCAATATAAGCAGATTTCACAAATTGTAAACTATTGTAAAAAAAAATATGGTTCATGTGGTATCAGAACATCTCACCTGAAGTGGGTAGTGTGGGAGATGGACTGAGTCTCGGACAAGCAAAATCTGCGCCGACACTTTCTTTCTGTGTGGAAAAAAACAAACCCTTAAAGCATTATTATATATTTTGTTAGTTCTTTTTTTGAAACTACTCTGTTGCAGCATTAAAATAATGTTGTTTTTTTGTTTTGTAAATCTACTTTAATAAAAAGCTCGCCTTCACAAAGTTACGGTTACTGTGTGGTCAACCGTGACACACGGTCAAGTGTTGGGTATCGAGAGTTAGGGGACTTGCGGGAAGTGACGAGTGTGTAAGCAACAAGAGAGGAAGTCAGCTAATGAAGTATGAGATCTGTATATCATGTCTGCCGTGTGTATATGTTATGTTGAAATGCTTCACAATTAAAAGACACTTTAAACAGTTAAGGGACTTGTTTCCTCCGGTTTTGCTCCGTCCGAATTGTATCCCTTTGCTTGGGCCTTGAGCAGTATGAGGCTATATAAAGGGAGAGCATCTGTACTCGTTGTATCAATTAGTGACATGGAGACACGTTCATAAAATTGTTTGTTTTTTGCTTTGTTTTGACGTTCACGTCTCATGCTTTCCTTCAGATTATTAGGCCTACGTTCAGGCCCGTCCTGGGTCAATACATTGAATTCAGAGCATGTTTCAGAATATTTTCAAGAAAAGTTGTAGATAGCCCCTGCAGGCTCCTTTTGAAGCAATAACTTTTCATTTGTACATTAACAATGGACCTCATTCACCAATCGTAAACAAACAACATTTAGCCACGTGATTCTCTAGCTCTTCTATACAGATTACGTAATCCATAAAGGCTGTCACGTGATACGTTTTTTTTTCATTGTTTTATCAATATTATCACGTGGCTTAATGTTGCTTATTTACGATTGTTGAATGAGGCCCATTGCATAAATGTCCTTATAATATCATAACTACTAACAAGACATGGGCCTAAGGCCTAAACTAGAGCATTAGATTTTCAAAAGCAATATTTGTTTCTGAAATATAAATGTATTCAATGGACCTACGAGACTGCTAAATGTCATTTAATAATGAACATATTCAGTATGAAAAATCAGTTTTTAAAGCTTTGAATATTATTTAGGTACTAGATTATTTATTATTAAACAAATCTTACGGCATGTTGACCTAATGAGCCAAAAGTTTTCCGGTAGAGGGCAGCATATGTAGAATTTATTTTGTACAGATGAAGCTGTTTAGCCAACAAAACTTGCTCCCTGCTGGGTAGATCTGTGAAGATATTCGGTTTAGCTGAAGTTAAATTGAGTTTATTTGTAAAAGAGAGAGACTCAGCTAAAGAGAAGGTGACAGAGAGTAATAACTACGAAAATATTAGGATTAAAGAACGAAATAAAAAGAAATCTACATTAATAATACAAAAATAATTGATATTTAAATTTTTTAATCTAAAATGCAATTATCTTATCTTACATATCACGTACGTTACTTAAAAAAAAAGATAATTACGTCATACGCATTTCATGTGTAAATCTAGTCATGCATGTTAATCAATAACGTAAACTCTGTTAAACTGCTGGCTGATTCAGGCAACCCATTCCATTCTCTAATGGCACTAGGGAAGAAGGAGAACTTGTACGAATTCGTTCCAGAGTATGGGTACCTGACATTAGTTGGGGAAAAGTAAAGGCGGTTGGTCGTTGTGCTGGCCACATGACACCCTCGTTAACCTTAGGCCACAGAAACAGATGACCTTTGCATCATCTGCCCTATAGACCACAAGGTCTGAAAGGGGAACTTTACTTACTAATGCCAGCTGAACGGGGCAAACAAAAAGCAGGACGACAACATTCTAAAGATTTCGTCGGGCCTACAGGTACTTGGAGTAGGCTAATCTGTTTCAATTCGTCACGTGATCTTCTAAACACTAATTTTCTTTACAGGGTGCAACTATTGAATTGCAACAAAGTTTTTTTTATCTTATCTTATCTTATCTTATATAATGCAGACGTTACTTCAAAAAAAAAAAAAGATGATTACGTCCTACGCGTCATGCATTTAGTCTTGCATATTAACCAATGACTTAAAATCTGCCAAGTCACTGGTTTTCCTGGCTAGCTCAGGCAACCCATTCCATGCTTTAATACTACTAGGGAAGAAGGAGTATTTGTACAAATTTGTCCTAGCACATGGGACGAGGAATGTGCCTTTATCTTTGTGTCTTTCTGAGTATTTTATTAAATTTTGTTTTTGTATTTGAAGATTATGGTTCAGTGTTTTATGTATAATTGCTACTTTACTTTTGAGTCTTCTGTCCTGAAGACTTTCTAAATTTAGTGATTTTACTAAAGGTGTTACTCTAGTTAAATGTGAATATTCGTTTGTTATGAATCTCACTGCTCTATTTTGTGTCTGTTCCAGTTTCTTAATGTTTTCTTGAGTTGAGGGGTCCCAAACGGAGGATGCATATTCTATTATTGGCCTAACCAGGGTTAAATAACATTTTAGTTTTATGTTCTTATTTGATTTATAGAAATTTCTTTTAATAAATCCTAATGCTTTGTTTGATTTTTTTATAGTTTCATCAATATGTGGATTCCATGACAGTTTTTCTTTTATTAAAACACCTAGGTATTTTGCGTTTTTAGTCTGTGTTACTGGTTTGCCATGAATAAGATAAGTGGAATTCATTTGTTTTATTATTTTTTTTTTTTTTTAAATGATTTCTAAAGCTGATTTCGATTTTATTGCATTAAATTGATAGACACTTTTGGCTTTAAAAAAGTATTGCACAGAAAGAAAATGCGGGGATAATTTCACTATACTGGCTTAAGATTTTGGGGTTAGAGATTATTTAAAGTCTCTCCCCTTCCCCGCTTATAAAAAAAAAGTCTTGTCTGTCATAAAGGCTAGTCACGTGCTTTATTAGCATATTCAAATGAGAATCACGTGTCAAGAAAGTTTATAAGCATTTTACCTAAAATACACAACAAACACGCTTATCAGCCTATTATCGTGTCTGAACAATTCTCAGTCTAGAGAAGGCCTTCTTTACACATCAGTTTTAAGAGTTTAAGAGACATTTAGGAATGTTATGGTATTGATTTAATAGTGTTGTAAAAGGTTAAACATCTAAAATTAACTCCAGATTTTTTGTAAGGATAAAAATGTGTAGAAACAGTACATTACCTGAACTATCTTTAGCGAGCACAATGAGCGCAGAGATAGACAGAATTACGACCGAAACACCGTTGGTTTTCATGGCTATAGGTTTGCTCGCCGTCCTCTCACCCGAGCACACATAACAGTCAACAATAAGTTGATATCACGGGTATTTAACAAAACTAGGGCCCAAAATGTGCACTATTTAAACGGATGACATTATTGGCATATCTCAAGCAGTGTGTTATCATGGTGTGTGTGTCATCAAAGTGTGTGTATGTGTTTTACTATGCAAGATATCTACTGATTGAAGATTATCATCTCTAAAAAAAACTAGTTAGTCACGTGTCATCTATTCTCAAATCTGACTCTATTACGAGCCGACCCGCGGCGTAGCATACGCCCCCCCCCCCTCTTTTTTTTCTGAGCCTTGCTCTGTCACCGTGAACGTTACGTGGGGTAACTCTAGTCCGATTAGCAGAAATAAAAGAGTTATCTTTCCATGACTTTTTCATCGTGGTGTCCCGCATGGTTGGGCCACGAAGAGAATTATATATACAGATGATGGTCGTGGTAGGTCTCTTATGATGTTTTAACCTACACATTAAATACATTATAACTCTTTAAGATTACTAGTTAACAATAAAAACATGCAAAAAAAAAGATTATAAAAGAAAAACCATCACACAATCTCTGCTATCTCTCTCAATACTGCAAGTTATCCCTTATTATATAAAACTAAATTAATTAATGACCACTAATTGATTAGCTAATTTTCTTATTGCTTCATGTGCTGTCTTTGACTACGAATGATGGACCTCATTCACCAATCGTAAAAAAACAACATTTAGCCACGTGGTTCTCTATCTTTGCTATACAATTTATGCAATCCATAAAGGCTGTCACGTGATACGTTTTTTTTCATTGTTTTATCTATATTGTCACGTGGCTAAATGTTGCTTGATTACGATTGGTGAATGGGAAGTGGGTATAAAACGTGTAAAAGAATCCTCCCCAGACAGAAGAGTGAGTTGATATAAGCTTTGTAGTTATAATAAGTCATCCTCTCTCTGAGGAGTACATCCCAAAACAGAGTGACAATGGCTTCCTTTAATGCGGTACAGCCATGCTCGATTTAGGCTACTTATAGACAACATAAGTTACATGTCCCCCGGGCGACCCAAATATTGTTTTCAAGAAAAAGCAAAGGAATTATAAATGCTTAATGTTTATTTCACGGGGGCCCCATATTTCAAGTAGCTTAATTAAGTCTAAATCAGGTCTTGAGCACAGCTCTTCTTAGCAATGACAACCTCGTATCGGAATAGTTATAGTTCCCTTTTCTAGGTGAAAATGCGTCTCTAGTTCTCTCTCATTCCAAAGGGGCGAAACTCCGTAAATTCTCTTTAACATCGAGGCGGGGATCGATATCACCAAATTTCATAACAATGTGTTCATATCATCTATATTGCAAGATGTAGCACGTCTTCAGATACACACTAGCGTATGGAATAAGACATATGCCTTTATCTTTGTGTCTTTCTGGGTATTTTATTTTATTTGTTTTTATAGTTATTGTTTTTTTTTTATTTTCAAATTATAGTTTAGTGTTCTACGATACGTTTAGTGCTCCTAAGTTACGTTGAATGATTTTTACTAATGGTGTAGCTCTAGTTTAGAAACTGTTCTGAACGGTGCACAACTATTGCAGGATGAAAGTGGTGCGAAGAGCTGAGTTACAACGAAATGTTTCTTGCTAAAGAGAGAAATAAAATAACAATTAAAAATCGCCCACTGATAAAAAAAATAAGGTCGTGCCAAGACAAGCCTGAGGATGGCTGAAACAATGATATCATGACCTATTTTTGTGGCTTGCAAAATTTATAGGTCAAGTGTTCCAAATAATTTTTTCCCTTAGTGCTGAGGTGTAGGCTAACGATTGCACTTAGCTATGAATCTTGTCAGTCGATCATTTCTGAAGGAACACCCGATACGTAGAAAACAATCCAAAGAAAACAAAACATTTTAAAAACCACTTGGTAAGCGTCTTAGAATGTTGGCAATTTTGGCTTCCGAACCGAAGGGGTTAATATAAGTTTGGCGGAACGTGTCCACAGTGCCGGATTTAGACTTCACAAGGCCCTCAGTTTTTTTTTTTTGTTTTTTGTTTTTTTAGATATGGGGCCCTTTGTAAAAAAGTAAAGTTCCCCTTTCAGACTATAGGGCAGATGATGTAAATGTGATCTGTTTCTGTGGCCTACGGTTAACGAGGGTGTCATGTGGCCAGCACAACGACCAACCGCTTTTACTTTTCCCCAACTAATATCAGGTACCCATTAGAGCTAGATGTACTCAGAGGAGCACGAAGATCCCGAGATTAAAAATCGAAGTCTTCACCAGGATTCGAACCCGGGACCCCGGTTCGAAAGCCAAGTGCTTTACCGCTCAACCACAATGTATCTTAGATCTTATCTTATATAATAAAAACGTTACTTCAAAAAAAGATGATTACGCGTCATGCATCTAGTCATTCATGTTAACCAATGACTTAGGCTAAATTCTGCCAAGTCACTGATTTTCCAGGCTGGCTCAAGCAACCTATGCTATAGAAATACATGTTACAGGAACAAATTTTGTAGAAACAAAGTCCCCTCTTCCCAGTAATATCAGTTAATGCAGTATTTTGCCCTAACTGGGTTGAATGAATGCAGTTGGCAGCAGATGGCATATGAAAGAAACAGCTGTAGATATCTCCAGGCACGGACGACGAAAGGAAAACTTAAATAGCACACCGGTGGGCAAAGGCTTTGTCTGCTTGACGTGTTGCAAAATATTTAGGTCGCAACTGTCTTTGCGTGGTCACGTGAAATACTGCACTCGTGTTCGTATAGGAAAATAATATCTTATGAGTACTTTGATGTACTATATATGAGGTACCACGTCGTAGGCTACTGTGAGGTATCATGAAGTACAGTGATAATCAAGATACTAAAGCAGGGGTTCTCAACCTGTGGGTCTCGACCCACTTGGGGGTCGATTGACGATTTGCCAGGGGTCGCCTAAGACCATCGAAAATATGAATTGTTATTGTCTTTTCTTCTATTGCTCTCTGTGTGTGTGTGTGGGGGGGGGGGGGTCCGCGGCAGAGTGGGTGATTGTAAAAAGGGGTCGCCGAGCATAAAAGGTTGAGAACCGCTGTACTAAACCCATTAACTAACCCCCTCTCCACTTTTACGACATAATTTTTAGCCTATGAAGTTTCTTCCGGTTTCTTTGAAAATAAGTGAACGTTTTATTGGGAGACAACGAAACAAAACACAAATTTGTTGAGTCTACACTGCATTTGTTTTATTTATTGTTCTATTTGCAAATCTTTACAACCAGCGCTCCCCCCCCCATTTTTTTACATTTTAAAAGTTGTATTCGATTTTATTTACTCAATTATATTATTGGTATTGTTGGACTCCACCTATGGTACTTAAATGTCAACTGATTGCAAATTAACTCCCTCACTAAAATAATGATGTTAAGAATAATAAGAAAAAGAAAAAAAAATAATCCCGTTTGAGAAATATTATCCCAGATTTTGTTAGAATCGTTTCTGTAACTACATTTCAAGAACGGGTGCAAATTGATTTTAATTAGACACAAAACAGAGCGCCAAACCTGGAAGCTTATTTTTTGGTTTTATATAATTCATGACGTAATTTGACCGATATAAAAGTTTAAAGCAGATGATGATGGCGCGAAGTCAACTTCACTGATATGAAATCATGAGATTATGTGTTACAAGGCTACAGGCCTGTTATCGCTGGGCCTGATCTATATAGTCTATACAGCAACGTACATTAAACAATATGTGCACAACTGTAAAACAAATTTCCTCACTGATAATAAAAAATACTATTTTATTATAATTATTATTATTATAGGGAACTCTGTGTTGTTAACAGTCATTGACTTATAGGCCTATCACCAAAACTGCTGATAGACAACTAAACCGCTGTAGGATTATTATGTTTGAACTTGTAAAACATGAAATAACTTCTTTGTGTCAACTTTGTGAACGATACTAAACATAAACTTTTTTATTACAATATAAACAAATTCAACTTGAAATGAAACGAAATAACTGTAGTAAACTTTAGCAATCATAAAACTGATGTTCTTTAAAGGGTGTTCACTTTGCAAAAGTAGGTCAGATCTAGGCCTCTTTCTAGCCAGAATTTATAACAGTAGCCAAATGGTGACGCTACTGGGTGGGTCGTATCTGTACACCTCAGTCTGTGACCAAGGGGCTAGAGCGTGACCTCCGTGACTATGTCGAAGGCGCCGGCTAGAGTCGCCTAAGCAACATAACAGCACAACTAAACTAAACAAAACTAGCTTCTTCTTCGTTCTCATTGTTATGTTGGAGCGTTTAGATGACTAGACCAATACATGAGATGAACTGCGCAGTGGTTTCCAAATCAGGGAGCTCTCCATATAGTTTTCTTTCTATTGGGGTGTTTTGGGGCCAGTGTCTTCTACGGGCCTCTTGGTAAAGAGAGCAGTATAGACTATATATAAAAGACAAAACTAGCTAATCTAGCCAACTAAATGAGAACAAGAAATAAACTTTAATTGAGAATAAATACACAAAAAAATAGGCCTATATATTTTATTTACATAAGAAAAAAAAATCAATAATAAAATATATGTACACACTAAACCCAAACAACTAATCTATACCCTCTTGATCTATGCAACTAAAAACACTAACAAACTAACCAACTATTAAAATCTAACTAAATTAAAACCTACTTACTACACTTAACCTATATACTAACACCCAACAATAACTAGTCTAGAATCTTCTTATATAATACAGACGTTACTTCAAAAAAAGAAGATGATTACGTCCTACGCGTCATGCATTCAGTCATGCATATTCACCAATGACTTAAATTCTGCCAAGTCACTGGTTTTCCTGGCTAGCTCAGGCACCCATTCCATGCTCTAACAAAGTGTAATATTAAATGGCTCTAAATTAAGAAACTGGAACAGACACAAAACAGAGCAGTGATTCGAGATTCATAACTAACGAATATTCACATTTGATTAGATGGGGCTGTCGTTCGACCTCTTCTCGATGGTCTGGGTTCATACCCTCGCCTCCCCGTCGACCCGCGGTGCAGGTTTGGACTAGAAAGTAGATTATCCTGACCTCAGACGACCCCAGAGTTCAACTCTGAAGGAACATCCGAAACTTGTAGGCCTACATGAAACAAGTTTTATACAAACATCTCGTTTTTCTCCACGTAACTTAACACAATTCTTTTTTTTTCTTTCTTTATTGTATTGATAGAGGCCTGTGTAATACGTAGACTTATCCCTGTCATTGGCTACCCTATTCCTACCTATCCCGAATTAGATTTAGATCTATATCTAATTCGTAAAGCCGTGAGTGTCGGGGCAAGGAGGGCGGCCATGAACATAAAAGAACGCAGAGCCAACAAAAAGCTGAGAGAAGAAGCAGGCCTGTCTGTGTGTGGCCGGCTTTTTTAAAACGAGGATTGATCTTTTCATTCATCTTCGAGGACATGGGAATTGAGAAATGTGCTTATCTTCGACGACGGAGGAGGAGCTATACATTAAAATATAATTTCTATTAATAATTATATTTTTTCCCAAAGAAATCGACACATTTTTTTTCGAATGTATAAACGGAAGTGACATAAAAGGTCATGTGATCAAAAGAGCGCGTCTGCTTAACCCCAAATCCAACACCACAATGAGTGTCAAAATAAACTAGATTAAATTTGTAAACAATACCTTTGTATTGCAAATCTAATTTAGCTTATAAGACTTTAAAGCTTCGTACTAAATGGGTAAAACGAAGTGTGAAGTTCTCCACGCAGATGTCGAAAAACAAGAGTTTTATGAACAAAGGTAGAGGTTAAACCTCAGATTCAGAGATAATCAGATAATAGGCGAGGTTAAATTTAAATACTAAATAAATAGTAAAGTCAAAGTAATAGTAATACTAACTAGACAATAAAAATTAGACAAATAGTCACGTGAATACTGAAATAGATCATTAGATCTAATCTAAAATCTAATCAAGATCTAGACATAAGAGTCTAGTACTAGAGTTTACTAGACTAGTATACTACTATAATTATAGTAACTTATAGTTATACTTATCATGACTTATAGTATAGTACTTATACTTATGATAACATATTATTATATAGTTATAATATAGTCTTGTCGTCTAGAATAGTCTAGATAGATCTAAAATCTAGACAAAAGTACTTGTTAGTACACTAGAGATAGAGTCTAGAGTAGTCTAGACCATCTAGATTCTAGATCTGTATTATATAATATAGAGTCTTGTCGTCTAGAATAGTCTAGAGTCTAGATAGATCTAAAATCTAGACAAAAGTACTTGTTAGTACACTAGAGATAGAGTCTAGAGTAGTCTAGACCATCGTATTATGTGCATGGAAGTCTTAATTTGGTTGCTTGGACTGTAGGCTATCAGAGATTACCTAAAAAAAATGATGTATAAAATTACAGCACCCAAACCAGATCCAGTCATCTTGACCACCACATTTCAGACTGAGATCCCACGAGTCACAGTTGGATAGTAGGAGTATCCGTGCCATAGCAAATAGTTAATAGGTCTCACCTATGGTGGGATGGTCATGTCGTCTTTCCTTATACGGTATACCTGTTACCGGTATTTTACTTATAAATGACTCTTTTTCTGGGAAGTTGTACAAATAAAAAAGACTTAGAAAAACAACTGACAAAAATAGTGATATCAGCCTTTTCAAAGTGATGATCAGACTTTACTGCCATCTTCAAGTTCATAGATAATGAGATTGTGCTCATCAAGAACCATGAACTAGTAGACATGAGTCTGTGACTATGCCTACACAACACTGCTGTTCTTTTTTGTTTCCATCTAGATGAGATTTATTTCATATTTCTATCAATCTGCAATCGTATGGTATCTTCAACCTACTTGCTAAATATAAAGCCAAGTCACTTGAGTGAGTGCTAAAAAATTGAAACAGAAGCTAGAACACTCATTATTTCCACTGCTGTTCTGTTATTTATCTAAGGTTTCATTTTCTCTACCATATTTAAAGTAATTATTACTACCGATATTGAGTGACTGTTAAGTCTTGACCAAGTTTAAAATGGTTTCTTGTAACTGTGTTTCAGGTTCAACTGTGTTGTCTGCTTGGAGCCAAAACTTGAAATGGTGTATGGAAATTGCCAACACAAGCTGTGTACAGATTGTCTCTATGTGAACAAAATTTTGAGGTCTAACATGCACAAATGTCCCATCTGTGGGCGGATTAACAGCTTTCCATTAATATTGTGAGTAAAAAAAAAATGTGTCATTCAAGAAATTATTTTGATAATATTGGCAATTTAAAATTAAGATGCGTGTTTGAAACATACATTAGATGATTCACACTTAGTCACATAGATTGAATACACTTTTATTCACAATTACATAAATTCTACAAGAAAATACAACTTTAATTGTAAACCCTTTGGTGTGACACCTCTTGCTTAGGATATGACCTGTATACACAACTAGTCAATGGAACTTCAAACATCATGTGACACTCATTTATTATAGTGACATCTATTATGTGGTACATTTCCCAGCTTTCAACCAAAACTTACTTTGCTGATAATTGTTTCATGCACCAAATTATTTTTTCATTCTAGCAGTCATTTATAAAAGATTGTTTTCTTTTCAACAGACCAGACATTCCTGATGACAATATAGAGAACCAAAAATGCCTTGGAATAACACAATGTTGTCATAGAGACAGAGGATGCACAGTTACACTTTGGAAGTGGGAACTAGAGGATCACCTCAAGTAAGTCTACAGCGTGTTCTAGTCCAACCTTTAAGCCTTACAAGCTAAAGGACTGCACATATTCTTGATGTTGGTAGTAATTCTGTGTATGAATGGATAGGCCAAACTGTGACTGAATACCGGTATATAAAATTTGCTTCCTGTATAAAGTTTTTTTTTTTTTTTTTTTTTTTTAAATTTCATCTAAAAGTTAACACTTGATTCATGGATCTGGTCATGTATGTGTGTGTGTTGGCCTCCTTCAATTGTTGAACAACTATGGTTCATCTCATAAAAAACTTTTTCCACTTACTGTGGAGCCCTGTTTTCAACAACAAAAACACTTATTTCGGCAACTTTCTTATTATGCCATCGAGATGAAATTTTGCACAGATGTACTGCTAGGCAACAAATTTTATTAAAACTTCAGAAAGATCACTTCATTAATTATTGCGTTAATTAAATTTTGTCCATTATGTGGTTTATTTAGACCAAAATAAAGAAGTGGGAAGTGCCAAGCTGAATTTGTGTTTGCTGAGCAAACATTTTCAAATCTCAGGAAACTTGTTATGAGTCTTGTTGAATGTCACCGTAAGAGGGCTATACATCTCCAGCCACCATTTTATTTAAAAGTTATTAATAGATCTAGGTCTCTTAAGTTATGTTTAACTTTTTGTAATATGATCATTGTAAGAGTATTGTTTTCATGTAATCCTCATGTTCTTCTTTTAGCCAGCTTTTTGCTGCTGAGCTGTCAGCTCTTTTGCAGACTGTGCCAAGGAAAAATAGTTTGATTTTTTCTTCAGTTGTTCAGCACTGCCATACATGGTGTTGGTTATGTTGGGATGGAGTGGTAGTAGGGTCTGCCTAAGGTGGATTAGGAAGGGGCATTCAAAGAGAATGTGGTTTACAGTTTCATAAGGTGTCTACAAAGTAGTAGGTGTGTGGGATTTATTTTATTGAGATGGTAATTTAACAGAAGTGTGTGTCCTGTCCTTAGTTGGAAGATTGTTGATTGCTCTTTGCGGGGGAGGAAGTTAATACTGTCCAGTTTGTTAATAATATTCATTTCTTTGTACATGGCTCTGCCTGTTTCCTGTTGCCCGTTGGTTGAGCCACTCCTCTTTGTGGTTGATGTAATGTGGGCTATCTGGGAGGTTTGCTACTGCTTTTTTTTTTTTCTTTTTGCTTTGTTTTTTTTTTTTTTTGCTCAGCAAACATAATTGAGCTTGGCAAATCCCACATCTTTATTTTGGTCTGAACATAACTGAACTAACTATAACATGTTTTCCAATTGTTTTCTAATTGTTTATGCTGTTATTTGTTGTCATCTAGAACTTGTCAAGGTCAAAGTGAGGACATTGTTTGTGCCAAGAGGAAGAAAAAAAGTCCAGTCAAGCTGAGAGTCAGACGGAAGCTACTCAGCGATCCAGTGAGGAGATCGCCGAGGCTTTTGAAAAAATAACTCAGGACTGAATTGATTTATAGCTCTTGTGATACAATTACTTAATTGAAGGCTGGTTTCACTAATTTATTTCATTGACTGAATCATCTTTGTTCTTCATTTTTCAGTTTCACATAGTTTACATTTTAAATTAAAAACCATTTAAAGAAAATGTTTCCTTTCATTTCTATATGAAAAAAAAATTTTTTTTTTTTTTTTTTTTTTCTTTTACACCTCTCCACATGATTTTACTTTTTGGTTTGACTATCTGTTTATAATTGTGTGGAGTACAGTTTCCCTGTTTAATTTGACAATCTGTTGGTTCGCTTCATTTTTCATTGAACAGCGTTCATATTTTGTCACGTACAATGTACCATTGCATTTTTTTTTCAAGACTTGTCTGTTGTACATTATCATATCTCAGGAAACTTGTTATGAGTCTTATTGAATGTGATGGTAAATGGGTTGTACATCTCCGTTTGGCTGGGAATCCTTGATGAACTTGACAGTATATCCCAGTGATGCCCAACCCCATTCGGCCTGCATGCCATTTTAATTTTCAACACTCGTCTCGCGGGCCACATGACTGAAAAGTTACACAAATTACATGACATTGTTCTGAAACTATTTTACCAGAACCCCCTGAATTTAGTACTACTACATTCATGTCATATTTGACGATTATATTTTTTCAGGCGTCAGAATGGCTTCATTTCTCTACTTAAAATGTTAGCAGCAGTGTAAGTGCCTTTAAAACCGACTCATTTTCTAGTTTCTTTTTGGTGAATATTCCCATCGATCCTCCAATCTCTAGTTGTAGTTAATCTTTTATTCGTGGTTCAAACCAAGTATGCCCCATATTTATTTTATAATGCCAATATATATGTTGTTGATTTTTAAACAGCTACACTTTCTTTTTAAAACAAAGATGTTGGCTTATTATCAAGTTCCACAAAAAAAAAAGTAAAGATCTGCCCACTTTTCCTGGTAGATTCTACATTCAGAGTCCCTGTTCAAAAACCCACAAACGTTAAAGGTCATGGTATCAATCAGAAAAAAAATATGTGAGTCCTAAAGTAGGTAAAGATACATTTTTTAATTTAGTTTGAGCCAGGTGGAACCACATCGCGGGCTGGATCTGGCCTGCAGGCCATATTTTGGGCATCACTGGTATCTCCAATATCTAGACCAATTTCTGTTTAATCGAACCAGAGAATCTTTTCTGTGTGTAAAACTGTGTTTATATGTTATGGAAACAGATGTATGTTTACTGAATAGATAAAGGTTACTTTATAGCTGCTTAATGCTGAGATAAAATGTTTCATCTGCTTTTGAAATAAAAGAATATAACAATTCACTGTAACTTGTAAGGCATATCTATAATGCATTTTAGTTGCTATCTCAAAGATGCTGTACTAGTCAATTTATAACTAGCTAAAATATAGTCAGTTTATAACTAGATTAAATATACTCAGTTTATGACTAAATAAAATATAGTCAGTTTATAACTAGATAAAATATTGACCTAACTTAGAGGTACCAGTATACTTTTGACATTGGTGTCAGATCCCAAGGAAAGATCTTGTACTTAACATGGCTGCAGAGATGCAGTGGTATATATAATTCGACAAGTTATGTACTTATGGTATCGCCTTCAGATCCCAAGGAAAGATTTAGTATAGCTGCAAAGATTCTTCTACTGCGCAACGATACAAATGATTCACAGTCTGGTGTCTAGCATTGTACATTATCATTTAATAATGTCATTTTATGTATTTATTTTGATTAATATTCTGAGCCATTTCATTTTGTAAGTAAATCTGGACTGTTTATAAATCATACAATCATCCCCCTGTGCTGATATTGCCAGGTTTCTATGCAATAGCTTGCATTACATTGGAGTCATTATTATGTTTAAATTTGTGTTCTTTAATTTAAGCATTGTCTCTTGTTAGAAACTCAAGGAGCCTGGTTGGCCTTTTTTTTTCTATTATTCAGTTAAGTTTGTTAAACATTAGAATTTATATTTGTTTCAGGTTCATATTGATCATAACAGAAATATTGAACAGTATTAATACAATGATTAAATGATTTGAAAGAAGTAATTGTATTTTTTTTTTTTTTTGCCATAATTAATAAATGTATAGTTATATTACAATTAAAAACGTTTTTTACAAAATGAAATGTCTAAAAAAAAAAAAAAAAAAAAAAAGTCTAATTTAAATAATAAAATTTAAAAAATCTTCAATAAAAAAAAGTCAGTTTTACTTTCCTTCATTTCCTAATGATGTGATTGAATACAAGTCTTCTCACAGACAGCATTGTCACAAATTATTTGAGTTGTGATGCTGAATGGTAAAGCATTTCAAACTGGGCGTCAGGGATTTGAAGACTGGGATTTTTTTTTAAATTTTGGTATCCACCCAGCTCTAATGAGTATTGGTTGGGGAAAAGTAAAGGCAGTTGGTTGTTGTGCTGGCCACATGACACCCTTGTTAACCATGGGCCAAAGAAACATAACCTTTACACATATGTTCTGAAAGGGGGAACTATACTATTTTGTGTGTGTTGCTCACGCTATCAATTATACTTTTTGTCTTTCAAAGTACGGTAATGTAACATTTGCAGGCTCAGAGCTGACTCTATATAAACACACTGAAAAAAACACAGCGTAGAAAACTATTTTTCTTGAGTTTAATAACTTCTTCAAAACTCAATTCAATAAAACAATTATTCCATTGAGGAATGCAATTTACATACAGCATGAATCACTTGTACAAAACCGTTTGAGTGGAACAATAGATCTTATCTTATATAATACAGACGTTACATCAAAAAAGAAGATGTTTATGTCCCACACGTCATGCATTTAGTCATGCATATTAACCAATGACTTAAATTCTGCCAAGTCACTGGTTTTCCTGGCTAGCTCAGGCAACCCATTCCATGCTCTAATGGCACTAGGGAAGAAGGAGTATTTGTACAAATTTGTCCTAGCATATGGGACGAGGAACGTGCCTTTATCTTTGTGTCTTTCAGAGTATTTTATTAAATTTTGTTTTTGTATTTGAAGATTATGGTTCATTGTTTTATGATTGACTAACAAATAATATTAGTGTTAAATAAAACACATGTTGAACCAAAGAATGATGACCAATGACCCGGGTATGTAGCCTTGTTTTACTTTAGTAGGCTTCCAAAAGACTTTACTATGTCAAAGTTGTAAATGAAATAATCTTTACTATGTCAAAGTTGTAAATGAAATAATCTGATTCAGTGATTTACATTAGGCAGAGAATTCAATTTACTCTCTGCTCTCCGCATACTCTTGACATATTTTCAACAATTAATTGCTTCGGTCTGAGACAAAACTCAAAAGTTTTGATCCACATTTCCTATCAGGTCTCTACAAAGCTCAAAGTGAAACATTAACCTGGGTAGTTCCCACACACTGCGATGTACAGTTGAAGATGACTGCAATCATTGTCTAAATATAAAATTCACAATGTCTGGTAGTAGTAACTCTTACAGTTTTCAGGGAATGCATATTTGGCCAGATGGTTTTTTTTCAAGCATATGAAAATGTATCCAAGTTATAATACATAATAACAGAAAAGATTACATGAATACATTAATTTAAAAAAAAATGGAAAAGTGGTTTGAGTACTGGGACAATTCCCAAAAAGCCAGTGGAGTCTGGGAGCGCATGAGGCGCCCTGACCGCACTTCCCCGTGGTGGAGGCTGTCCAGACCTGAGCAAGCTATTATAACACAGTGCAGGACAGGCCACTGTCCTGTTGGCTCATATTTCTCGCGGCCATGGCCAAATTTCGATTCACGGTGCCCCCGCTGCGGGGAGGAAGAGGAAACCGTGCCTCATATTCTGTTTGACTGCCCCAGACATGCTGATCTCCGTCTCGACAGGTCTGGGAAACCAACAATTCTCGACCTGTATGGCGACATTTATGCACTATGCAAGACAGCAGGGTTTCTGTCCAGGGCTTTTGCAAGAGAGGATTTGAGCCTCTCAAGCCCTCACTCAAGTGGAGTTTGATGATGATGACATGAATGCATAGTATAGGCCTAACTTTCATTTGAGTCATAGGAAAAGATCACACGCATACATAATTGATCTAACCTTATTTTTGAAATTTATATACACGGTTCCTGTCTGGAAAGACAATGGCTACACCCAGACAAAAAAATGAATGCATGTTCGCCATGATAAAGTCTAATGCTTCGTTTATATAGACTATAGAGCAGGGGTTTCAAACACGTGGCACACATGTGGCCCGCGGCCATGTCCGCGAATTCGAAAAAAAAATAGATAAAATTTACAATGACCACATATAAGCCGTGAAATGATTTACATCTGCACAAATCAGTCAATGAGGTGTGTCTACTGCAAGCGAAGATTCTGTGAAGGCAAGCTTTGTTGTTAGCGAGATGATAGCAAAGGCATCACGACCATTCACTGAAGTCTGAAGGCCAGTTTATAAAAGAGTGTATGCTACAGGCGTGTGAAATTATCTGCCCCGAGAAAAAGAAACTCTTCGAAGGCATAAGTTTGTCTGCGAACACAGTTGCAAGCTGGATCACCGAGTCAGCGACAAATGTTCAACAGCAACAGATTGCCGCTGCAAAAGACTGTAGCTTATTCCATTGCACTGAACAAGTCTACTGGTGTAACAGACACCGCTTACTGTGCCGTATTCATTCGTGGGGGTCGACGAAAACTTGAACATTGTTGAAGAGCTATTGGACTTACTACCCATGAAAGGAAGGACGACTGGACGCGACGTGTTTTCAAGAACTGGAAGCTTGTATTGACAGGTGTAGACTACCGTGGTAAAAACTTTTTCAGTGGCTACGGACGGTGCACTAGCAATGTGTTTAAAGAAGGTTGGTGTTGTTGGATTAATGGTAGAGAAACGGTATCAGCTCAACTTGGCGGGACATTTTGCAGCCATACACTGCAGTCTGCACCAAGAAGCACTCTGTGGCAAAAGTCTACTAATGAAGAACGTGAAGGATGTTGTCGTGAAGACGGTGAACTTCATACGTGCACGGGGTCTCAACCACAGACAGTTTGTGTAATTTCTAGCTGATTTAGAAACGGAATATGGAGAGTTGCTTTATCATACGGAAGTCAGATGGTTGAGTCGTGGAAAAGTGCTGCAGAGATTTTTTGAACTGAGACGGGAAATAGCAGCTCAGCTCAGTGACCCAATGTTTTGTCGGATCTTGCTTTTCTTACTGACATCATACAACATCTCAATGCACTCAATTCACAACTACAGGGCACAAAGCAGCTGATTACCGTGATGTTTGACCGCATCAAATCATTCAGATGCAAGCTGACTTTGTGGGCCACTCAGCTGGCATATGGAAACCTGGCTCATTTGTCTTTTCTACAGAGCATTACGGTTGAACCACAGCGCATGAAAGACTACGTAGACATCCTCTCCAGACTACTGGAAGATTTTGAACACCCTTTCAGCAATTCACTGCTCTCGAACCACAGTTTTTCCTTGTTGCCACTCCGTTCGCAGTTGAAGTGAAAAACGTTCCAGAGGAAGTCCAGATGGAACTACTGTACCTGCAGTGTGACACTGTTCTGAAGCAAAAATACGCTGATGTTGGTGTTCCAGATTTCTACCAGTTTCTTCCCAGAGAGAAGTTTCCCAACTTATTCTGCACAGATGCTAGAATTCTAGCGATGTTTGGGAGTACGTACGTTTGCGAACAGTTGTTTTTTTCAGAATGACGATTAACAAAACAACATTACGATCAAGACTGACTGATGAGCATCTGAGAGCAACCTTGCGGCTTGGTCTGGTCTCTGCCAAACGCTCTCAGCTGAGTGGACAGAAACATGAGTGACGAGCCATCTGCAGTAGGTAGGCCTAGTAATTATAGTTGTTTTTTTTCTGAAGAACTACAGTTTCTGCTTTTTTTATTAGTGACAGAGACAACGTCAATTTATTTTAGTAAACTAAACTGCCTGTGCATGTAATAAACTACACTAAATGTAATTAATAATTATAAAAACTTTATTTTAGCATTTTACTGCAGTGACAGTAGTGTTCGTAAAAAAAAAAACATTCTCTTTTTGTGGTGTGGCCCGCTGCTGATATGAGTTTGAGACCCCTGCTATAGAGACTAGCTGATATCCGTAATACACTACGGTTGAAATATATAGGCATATATGTTTATTTTGCTCGGAACATTCTTTAATTCATCAATAAAACAGCCCAACGCTCCCCCACAATTTTCTAGCCCTCACATTCTGTCCTCCTTTTCTCTTTTTCTTACTTCCTATAATCGAAGGGTCCTCAACCTGTTATGTTATGCACTAACACTTCATCTTAGGCCCATCAGTTTTAGCCTTTCATCTCCCTATTATGCACAGGCCTAACGGTACCGGTATTTATTTATTTTTTGCCAGACAAGAAGGAGCACCTGTACGAATTTGTTCCAGCAAATAACTTTGTAGCTACTGTTCTAGGTTTTACAAGAGACATATTTATTTTATTTTTCTGTCGCATTACTTTGCGTTTAATTTTTTTTTTTAAATTGGATATACATTAGCAATACTTTTCATTATAGGCCTAATATATTTAGGTCTATCGGTTGCTGTATTATGGGTTTTGATTTGATCAAACAACAGATTCTACCCCTCCCCCAATGGAATCAATTTTTTTTTAATAGAATTTATACTATAGTGTATTTTAGTAAGCTGTTTTTTTTTTTTTTAAGATAAGAAGCTCTCTATAGAAAGCTTATAAGTAGGCCTATCAAAAAGAAAACATAAATATACTGGAGACTTTCAATAAGGTAGCCATCGCCGGCCGTCGCCTAGCTAGCTTATATATGTCAGGATTGTTTATTTTGTGTTAGATTTACGTTTATTTATGTTCTGTTCGATATTTGTACATTCATTTTTTTTTCAAATTAGGCCTATATGGTACCGGTATCCAACATCCAGGTCGACCAAGTTATCAAGTAAGTATAGGCCTACCGTTTGAGGTGTATGTGGAATAAGCATTAGCAAGCCAATATTGAATAGACTCATATTCGTTTTGACTTGCTACCGGCAACCTATTTTTGTCGGGTGGTTCCTAGAAATTAAAATTGATTCTTACTTGGAAAGAGTCAGGTGTGCTAAGATGGCTATAAAAATAATAATTGATAGATACTAGTTATAGTACAGTCTATAATAAAAAAGAATATGCATATCAATCTATATGATAGTATATGCCTATTGATCTGAGTTTGATCGCTGTACATGATACTCGAGTCATAGCCCATGCAATGGGATATATATATATATATGTCAGTTAATATAAATCGGTTAAAAAAACAACATTTATAGTGTTGTGGGCATTTAAATATGTGTTTTTGAAGGGATATTTTTTTTAGATTCCAAAATTTAGACAAAATGTACTTAATTTTAATAATCTACTTTCGATTTTTTAATTACTATTTTGGCCAAATGCCGAGAGAAAAAAATTGCACAGTTCTACGCTTGCGCAGGTTAAAAGATATATTAAAAGCCAGATTGCGATTTCTAAAGCCAAAAGAAAAAGTGTCGACATCTTTTATTAATTACCAACAAATTCAAATGAAATACGATTTATTACCGTTTTGTTTCTAAAATAAATATTTTTCATATACTATTTCGAGAAAAATACTTTACTCTTGAGCAAATAATCCAACGATATGAAATGCAAAATAAAATGGCTTTCAAAATTTTAGTTGGTCGCACAGTGTAATTTATGTGGCAACCCTGCCTGATTTCCGCATCACGCTCGTCCTTTTTGTGTGGCCGCCTTCAATAGGCCATTTTTTTTTCTAAGTAATTTACATGAAATTTTTGGAAAATCCTGGATAAGGTAAATAAATAATCAACAGCTGCCTCTTGTATTTACTCAATAAGTGTAAAGTTGACGGATCTTCATAGTTAAGTAGTTGTTTTATTTCGTAATCGACGGAGCCTGGGGATTTGGATTAATTTCAATTAATTCGTCAAGTTGATGCAATGATGGAAGGGCACAAACTTGGCGCTTTTGACATGCCATTATCAGACCACCGCCCATTCTTAAAAGTGAAACAAACCAGGTGCTGATTGCCACCTGCAACATAAGCCAAAGTTATGAAAGTAATTGTTTAGTCTAGATCTGATATTTATATCTAGATTTAGATTAACAACTCCAGAAACATTATTTACAATCCCATTGAAGTTTAGATGTAGGTTAAATAACTTACGAAATGTTTAGATCAAGATTTAGAGTCCAAATTTCCTTGTCTACATTCAGAGATTCTAGACTCTAGTCTACTTATGATAAAAATTGTCAGATTTTATAAGATAATCTAGATTTAGATTATCATTATGATTAGATAAGGTCTTAGTCTAGATTTAGATTTTAGATAAACAAAATTACAGATCTTTCTTTCTGTTTCTGTGATCTATCAAGACTCAAGATATTAACTTAATTAGGTTCTATGATTATGATAAAATTATATGTACTGTACTAGGTAACCAGCAGATAGATCTAGGTCTAGATACAAATAAATAAAAAAACATACTCTCCTGGCAATTATAAAATAGTGAATGCCCATCTTCTAATTTAGGTCTAGAAAAAAGTCTAGTTTCTATCTAGCTTTATTTTAAATAGTATCTAGAGACCTACTACTAGATCACTAGGTAGAGAAGACTGTCAGGAGTGATGGCAATGTAGTTTGTCAGTGACGTGACAGTGTCATTTTAAGGTCCTATTCTTAATAGATTTCTATCCATGTCCATTTTCTATCATTATGAATGTAGAAACATAGCACTGAAGTCAGTGAAGAATCCCATTACTAGGGCTAGGCATGATTAGGCTTGAACTAAAAAATGCAAATATATCAAATACTAATACAGTGCTTGAGTGCTGAATACACTTACAGACTAAATTATAACTTGACCTATTTTAGCCAGCTGCCTTTCTTCTAATGATTATGTGAGTAAAGTTAAAGTTAATGTAAATTGTCTTTAGCACCGAAGTTACTTTTATTAGTTGGTTTTCAAGGAAAAATTATTTTCTTTATATTATATTATATTATCGTGTTTGACCCAAAATTTACATTTGACCTTGAAGTGATATAAAATTAACTTGATGTCTGTATGAAAGAAACCTTTTATTTATCAGATTTGTTGTGTTTTTCAATTTGTAACTTCCATCATTATGAAAATCGGCACTGAGTCAGATTGGAGAGATTTATATAATATATATTGTAAATGACCATTTCACCTAGAGGAAGGTCTTTGTGGCCCCCGAGAACCTTGTGTTAAGGCCTTTTTAGTTTGCATTTTTTGACAGTGGTTAGCAGGTCATTGTAGGGCTTGATTGTCATTGCAATCTGGTTTCAAATCTCCTCATTTGTGATGCCATCTTTGTAGGTGAATAGTGAGATGTAATTATGGAATTATTACAACTGTTCTGTTCTTGGTTTCATCAAGCTTGAGGCCTGTCCATTTCTTGATGTTACATTGCTGTAATTGTCTTTGCCTGTCATTGTAATTTGTTCTTTGTGTTGCTTCATGTTTGGAATTCTTGGCATCTAGATATTGTAACAAGCTTGGTGTTGGTACTTTAGGTTTGGGCTGCCCATTTAAAGAACTATACTTATTATTTTTTTAAAGTAAGAGAGATTGGTATAATTAATTGTCCCAGTACATGAAGAAAATAAGATCATTTTATTTCCCTTATTAGTATTTTAACTTTTTGTTTCCATTTCTTTTGAACAGTCATCATTATTATTTTATTTTTGTTTTAGAATAGTATATAGGTTAGTGTTTATTTAAATTCTAGATTTATTCTCACATCTCACTAGATTTAATGTACAAAAATAAGTATTTAAAAATATATCTAACAACCTATGCAAGTATATTTATAATTGTTTCTTGAAATTATTTTAGTTTTAAATTTCAAACTAAGTACCCTGTGGCTAATTACTATTAATTTTTTTCTCTCAAAGTTTTGTTCACCCTAACTAAATTACTTTTTTTTTTTTTTGGCAGGTGTTCCGACAAATACCTCTAAGCTGTTTTTTTATTGTGTGAACTCTAAAAAGCAGTTTGAACAGAACATGGATCCGGTGCCACAGAATAGCATCACCATTTGCCTGCCTCCATCAGTCAGCTTGTCAGAGATCAATGCTGACAACCTGAGAAATATGGTGGAGGCAGCCTGCCAGGGTTCCCATGATCCTTTTAACCAGAACGGAGAAATAATACTTTATGTCAAGGAACAGGACATGGACTTAGATCAGCAATTTATCTATGAACCTGTTTCACAAGCCATGTTTCAAGAAAAAATTGAGCAGAGTATGCTTGAAGACCCCATGGGTGCTGTCAGCGAGGCTACTTTTATTCAACTTCAGGAGAGTGGCTTGCTGTCTCATGAGGCCATGTTGTTAGCAGATGCTGAAGGTACCATGATGCCGACACAAGAGGCTGGCATATTGCATACTCAAGAAACTGGATTACTGTCTACTCAAGATTCTGTATTAATGCCAACTCAAGATACTAGTATTGGTATGATGCCAACTCAAGAAACTAGTATGATGCCAACTCAAGAAACTGTTATGATGCCAACTCAAGAAACTTGCTTGATGCCAAATCAAGATACAAGTTTAATGCCAACTCAAGAGACTAGTTTGATTTCTTTACAGGCTCAGCACCATGTGTCCCCACCACCACCTGTCATTAGAAAGCGTTTTGTTATTCCATCTTTCGAAAAACAACTTATTTTGTCAGAACTCAAACCCACTCCAGCTAAAATTGAAATTGACTGTAATCCAGAAAAAAAAATGTTGGATATTAAACAAGAAATAGATGAAGACGATGTCAAAGGCCCAGTCAAAATTGATTATGAAAAATTGAAGAAGCAAAAACTGACGGGGCCTCAAGGCTCAAAGATATTTGGATGCAGTGTCTGCTCCTATAGATCAGCTACAAGAACACTATTGCGCCAACACATGATCATTCATGCAGATAAAAAGTTCCAGTGTAAAGAGTGCAAATACAGGTGTCACACAGCCAGTCACCTGAAACGTCACATGTTCATCCATTCTGAGAACAAACCCATACACTGCGAGCAGTGTGGTTATTCCTGCACCCAAAACTTTCAGATGAAGGCTCATCTCATCCAGCATGAGACTGATACACCTTTTGTTTGTAAAATCTGCAATGCAGTCTACAAAAAAGAAGAAAGTTTGAAGGTCCACATGCTGGGACACGAAAATGTTACTAAGTTTCGTTGTACTCAGTGTAATTATGCCGGCAATAGATATGGAGATTTCAAAAGGCATGTGCTGACGCACTCTTCTGATAAGCCATTGAAATGCACCGTTTGTAGCTATGCATGTATTCGTCAGTGGCGATTAAAAGCTCACATGAAAATTCACCAACAAGACAAGCCATTGTTGCGTTGTGATTTGTGTGACTTTAGCTGCTTAAGTGCTCCCAGGCTAAAAGACCACAAAGTTATACACACCAATGAAGGTGTAATACGCTGCGAGTCTTGTGACTTTGTTTGCACGCAACCTTCGCGGCTCAGGAGGCATATGAAAGTACATTCTAGTGCTCCTCAAAAGACCTACACTGGCACAACATATCCTGCAGCTTACCAGCAGAAAATGGAGCTGGAGCAAGCCGAGTCAGAAGCCAGTAATCAGCCGACTTACATCAGTCTACCAGCTGCTCAAGCTTTAGAACTGGATGGGGACTGGGGGGCTGAGCAGTTAGACGAGGATCAATTCAGCGCTTTTGCAGCCTTTGCTGGGAAACAAGCCGGAGAAACATACACGATTACAACAACAGACGGAGGCCAAACCTATATTATTCAGACTGAATCTCCTGAACAATTTGCCCAGCAGCTGGCACAGGCTCAGTTTGAACAAGTTCAGCAGATTGAAGCACTCCCTGATCCCCAACCAGATTTTACAGAGATTGCTGACATCAAGCCTAGCCCTTCAAAATTGAAAGAGTTGGCAGAAGAAGAGTCTCCCCCGGTGAAAAAGCCACCACTGAATCATTCTAAATCTAAAAGGTTTCACTGTGACCTATGTGATTTCTCTTGTGATTATAAATCCACATTCTCGGCTCACCAGAAGAAGCATTCAAGCGTGAAAAAGTACAAGTGTGCTCACTGTGATTACATGTGCAACGACACATCGCGCATGAAAGATCACTTACTATGCCACACAACCGAGAAGATGTTCCAGTGTCATGTTTGTGAGTTCTCGTGTAAAAGAAAGATTGGCCTCAAAGATCATATGAAGGTTCACACGGGGGAAAAACCTTACCAGTGCAAGGATTGTGAGTATACTTGCCGCTCCTCCGAGGGCTTAAAGTCCCACATGTCTAAACATTATGGAGTCAAACCCTATACTTGTGATGTGTGTGGCCAGGGTTGTTCCTCGTCCTATTTGTTAAAGAAACATAAATTTATCCATGGAGAGAAGCCGCTGCAGTGCACTTACTGTGACTACAAATGTATCCAAAAAAAACAGCTTACTAATCATCTTCTTCAACACAAGTACCAACACCCCTTCTGCTGCAGTTTGTGCAGTGCTACTTACAAAAAAGAAGAAAGTTTGAAGATACACATGATGTCCCACCAAAACATCAGGAAATTTGCATGCAGCATGTGTACCTATGCTGGAAACCGTGCTGCAGATTTCCGGCGACACATGCTGACCCATTCGTCGTCGAAACCATTGCAATGTCCCCACTGCTCCTACTCTTGCATCCGCCAGTCTCGCCTGAAAGCACACATGCTGGTCCATTCCCAAGAGAGAAGCTCCAACCGTAAAGTTGGTGTTACCATGCCAAAATCGTATCGTTGTGCATTCTGTGACTTTTCTTGTACCCGCACATCCAGACTTAAATCTCACTTGTCCAAAGTACACCTTGACCTTCCTGACAATGTCATTTTCAGTATTGACTTTAAGCAGATTGACGGTTCACAGGATCTCTAGAAACACTTAGCTCAACTTAGGGAGATAATTTGATTTTGAATAGGCTCTCTCCTTACTGGCTTAACATAATTTAATTTGATTACATCTGAAATAGAAATTACATTCACAGCTAATGTTTATCTGCCAGGACAACTTTGTTTCCATCAGGTTGGCTCTGTCAAGTGTGTTTGGGATGTTCAGCACATATAATACACAAGTTTTCTGTATTTCTACTATAAGAGTATAATGGCGCTGACAATATAGTTGATTTATTACCTTAAAATTTTCCTCACAGCCGTGTTTTTTTGTCAGTTTCAATTTTATGTACATTTTTTTTTTGTGTTAACAGAACAAAGCAATAGGTTCATACCTTAGAACTCAAACAACCAGCTCCGTCCACTGGATATAAGCTTGTTAGATTAAACTTATCTCTTGAACTTATCTCTTGGTTGTTTCGTATATGTGATAGTTGAGAGCAGGTTGGATACACTTTTTTTTCAACAAATTATTCAGATACTATTAATTTCAAAGACTTAGGATTGTAATACAATTATTATATTTTACTTAAAAATAAACAGTAACTTAATGATTAGAAAAAAAAATTAATATATACAGAGGTTTTATTTTTAAAATCCAAAAGTACTAAGATTGTACTAATGTAGAAAAAAAAAAGGATACATTTTTTTTTTGTATTAATTAGTTTATGACCAAAAAACATACACATACATTTCATCTGTAAAATATTTATAGAATATAGGTAAAATTAAATTTTGATCGGCATAGCCTTTTTAATTGTTAATTATTATTGTATGTAATTCATTCCATTCAAAGCTATAATTCGATTCATTTTATAGAACAACACAAACTAGGAAGTATCATTATTAAAGGATTCTTGTTTGTTGCTGATTTTGAGCATAATATTTCTTACTAGGTTTTTTTTTTTTTTTTCTCCAGAGCATTACATTATCCCAAGCTGTACATCTGTCACTTGATCATATGAGTCATTTCTTCACTTTTCTACTAAAGTTAATTACAATAATTTTTTTTATCAATTCATTTTTTTTTTTTTTTTTTACGAATTGGTAATATAACTGGCCAGTTGTTGAATTTAAATTAGATCTTGCTTTTGCTTTGTGCATTGCTAAGTTAATTTGAACAGCGTGTTCCTTTGTTGTATGCTGTCAATGTCCCTGGCTAATAAATGAGCAATGTATGTGGGCAATAACTTCGATGGTAAAATCCTGATCTAAAATTAGACCCTTTACTTCGCAATGAAATAGTACACTACATCATTTCGATATATTTTATTTTCTCTGTCTTATCCTAGTAGTGCTTGATACTAAAATTATTTTGATGAAACTGTGGAGGTCTGAAAGAATTTGCATAAATTTGTAACTCTGCTTATCCATTGCCTGTGTTTCAGATTGATTCCTCTTAATATGGAAATGTCTCCTCCTACTGTTCTCTGATTAGATCATCCCAGCACTGCCTCGTGTACACACTTCCTCAGTTCTTTACTTTTCAACACCATCTCTCTGTCATGGTCCTCATTTCTTTTCAGCTCATAAGTTCAAATCAAGGTTGATGAAATTGGTTTTGTATTAGCTGCATATTATTTATTACATGTATGTGAAATGTATATGACACTTGTACTTTGCATGTACATAGATCTGAAGAATTGAAACATAAATATTTTACACTGTTTTCCTATATTTCATTCATTTTGGTTTGTGTGTGGTGGTTGCTTCACATTTCAGTTAAATCTCAAACCTGGTTGAAAGTTTTACAGCATTAGCTTTGGATAGTTTTGTTTTGTCATTGTGTTAGAAATATACATACATAACTCTCATGTAATGTAAGATTCCATATTTGGCCACTGTTTTTGTTTTAGAATCCTCTTGGGGGGGCTGTTTAATTTATATAAAACGTAAATGTTATTACTGCTACTAAAAATAAGAGCATAGTATTGGTTAAAAGCGAATATGTCATTTCGGAAATAAAATCTTGTATGCAATGTGAATGGTTGAGTTCTCACTTTTTAAACTGTAGCTGTTTAATTAGCTGTAACATAAATAGGCCTACCATTAAATTGTTGAAGATCATTCCAAATGTGGTATTGTAGGTCTTGAATAAGTTCCAAATCAAAATAGTTCATGTGTAAACATCTTGCTTTGGGTGCAGAGAAATATCTAATGATTGATTGAAATACTCTTGGAACATGCAAATATGATCTACATAGTACATAAACATTTGAATAGTTCATACAGTAGTTCTTTTGGTTGGAGAAATGTTAATTGTCTATTTTCAACATTTCATGAAATATGTCCATTATGTTTCTTCTAGTTTAAGTTCCCCTTTTCAGACCTTGCAATCCATAGGGCAGATGATGTAAAGGTCATCTGTTTCTATAGTCCACGGTTAACGAGGGTGTCATGTGGCCAGTACAACGACCAACCGCCTTTACTTTCCCTTACCTACCTATTAAAGCTGGGTGGACTCAGAGGCGTCCATAGATCCCGAAATAAAAAAAAATCCAAGGTATCGGTTCGTAACCCAAGCACTTGACCGTTCACTCACCACGCCTCTTATTTTCCTTCAACTTTGCCGTTATTATCTTAGTGTTTTGTTATCATGGCAGATTTGTAAAGGTATGTTTTTTTACATGCCATCAAGTCTAGGCCTGTGATACCTTTCAGTCAAGTAAACATCTGGCACAACTGCTAGACTAGTGTGTTAAATGTGTTCTTAACTGACAAACATTCTCTAAGGAGAGTATGCCTAGAGGTTTAGGTGTACAAAGCTTGCGTAGTATGTTGGTGGTCCTTGCAAAGTTTCACCGCGCTCTAAGACGTTCTATTGACTAAGACTGCTTTATTGATCCTTACGGAAATTTGTTGTGATTACAAGGACTCTTTTCTCATATAAAGACAACACAACAGAAAAATACACATAAATACAACAGACAACACAAAGGTTCATGCAACGACTACACACAGGTATTGATGCTTTGAATGAGTTGGATTACTAGTTGGGTTGGGGTATTAACGCTCATAATGACAAATCGTGTGGCTCTAGTTCACACCTAAACAGACATGCACTGATGAATCAGTTTTCGATGACATATAGTACTGTTGACCTTGTGGATACAACTGGTCAAAATCGAAGCTATTATAAGATAATCGCATTACTGCTGCACCCTCGCTATGAAGAGGGTCCCGATTACATATGTTTGAAGTACTTTGATATTCTAATATTTAAAATGTTATTTACAGGCCTTGCATGGCAATCTGAAGGTAAAAAAATAAACCGTATAAAATTGTAACTGCTGCTAGTAAGATCATAGGCAACAAACACACTGCAATTGGACACCTATTTGAGAAACACATTGCCTAGAAGGCTATAAGGATTTTAGCACACACACACACAAAAATCACACTCTTCTTCACGATTTTAACATTTTACCATCATAAAGAAGATATAAGACACCGATAAAAAAAAACAGACATGAAAACTCTTTTGTGCCTTTGGCAATTAAATTGTTGAACAATATGTAACCATAGACATAAATATATTTATATTGTTATAACCCTAGTGGCGGACTGAAAGGGTTAATGTGTGTGCGGCCTACTGACACGCACGATTCAGGCCAATCACACAGGTCAAGGGATGTTGAACAAGGGACATTACTGCTAATGCACGCAATATGACCAATGTTATGGTCATGAGACCAAAAAAGCCTTTACAGACGAGAGACAGTATGTTAGAAAGGAATCAGTAGAGTCCAGGACAGCAAGCAGTAGGCCTAATGACTGTGTGCTACGAAGTGAGTCCGAAAATGTAGCTGTACGAGTCTAGAAGTGGACAGAGAAAGACTTTTAGTGTTTATTAGGCAGTTCTGTTAAGTGCAAGGAAGCATTTAAAGTTAGTGTAGCCAGTTGTGTTGAATTGACTGTCGATGTAATTGTAATTAAACCGCCACATTGTTACTTGAAGCTCTTGTTGTCAAGTTCTTGAGTTAGATGTGCTGTGTTGTGTTGTTGAGTAGTGTTTGCAGAAGGCCTGATAGAGAAGATCGTAATAATATCTATGTATGTAACTAACTGTTGTAAATTTCGCATGTAATGTCAAAGAGAAACTGGGGTTTGAACGTAAATCTTGTGTGGTATTGTACAAATATTTGCTCTAATAATAATAAGGCTCGTCTTCGAGTCCTAAGATTAGTGAGGAATGCAGTATTTCCCGTGCAGCCCCAGCTGTGACCTACATATTTTGCCACATCCAGGGCAAGCATAACCATTGTCCGCAGGTGGTCGATTTAGATTTTCTTTTCGCTGTCTGCGTTTGTCCTCGGCAGCGGATTTTCTTTAGGTCTCAAATGTGTATCCCGCGGCCTTCGTGAGTGACATCCAGCTGTCTCGTTCTGAGGCCGCATGCAACCAGGTTCTATGTCAGCTAAGTAAAGTTGACGCCTAATCTGGTCTTTGAAGCGTTTCCGTGGGGCGCCTCTGTTACGTCGACCACCTTTTAGCTCACCAAAAAGACTACCTTTGGCATACGTTCGTCTCCCATACCGGCCATACGGGATACGTGCCCTGCCCAGCGTAACTGTCGGACCATAAGAAAACAACTAAGACTTCTTGAGCGCTTTCAACAAAGCTTTCACCAAATATGCTTGCGCTCCATCATGGACATTCGGGCCGGACTATAAACAGCGATGTCCTTGTGAACGCTGGTATGGACAGTATAGAGGAAAATATTTGCTCTGATAATGTATTAAAACAAATAATAAAGATTATTATTATTATGTTGACCAATTTTAACATCAGTCATGCTGCGGTGGTTTCCCCTTGCACAGAGGTTTATTAAAGGAATAAAAAAAAATACAGCTTTTCTATAGCGCTACTTTCATGCTTATAGCATGCTCAGAGCGCTATGGTCTAATCTCATTTGTGGACCAGTGTGTTGGTGTTTGGTGGGGGGTATCTATGTATTTATGGAACAAGGCAAAGACCATTAAGGTTGACTCTTCTGTCGACCGTTGAGTATGATTTGACTGGGGTGTATGGGGTTTTCTAGGAGGGGTAGCACCTCTAGTGGATAGACAGTCGTATCGTCTACAGAGGGTAGCTTGGCTCACTTTTGATCCTAACTCTCACCTGTGGCTCCCAGTAGCTGCATGTAGCATGCGCAGCGGCCACACATCGGAAACTGATTTGACTGGCCGGCTAAACCAGGTAGGTAGAGTGTATCTGACGTGTCCATGACACTCAGTTCACTGGGGTGTTTTGTCCAACCTAGCATGTGTCTGGACTTAGTAGCCTGTGCGAAACATCACAATAACTAGCATGGACGTAGCCAGTCCCTGAAATGAAATCCTCCTGGGGGGGGGGGAGATCGCTATTTAGAGACTGATTTTTTGCTTTCATTATGTTTATTTTATGTAAGATTTTAATAATACTAAACCATCACTCGCCCCAGCCTAGGGGGGTTTTGAGTTTAAAATAAAAGGGGGGAGGGCCTACGAAATTGTATTCGTCTGGATTGAAAAAAAAAGGGGGGGTCGGCATTGACTGAAATCCATCTAAGAAAGATTGAAACCCCCAGCTACATCTAAATGAGTACATACATATATGAAACATCAGGGAACAAGTTATTAAGAGAGAAAATAGTGAATTAAAATGCTACGCAAATAAGGGAATGCGCCGACCGAGGCTTGAACCTGTGACTCTGGATTCGACACCACCGCCTAGCGATAACGCACCAAGCGAACTTAACCTCTAAACCATCTGAATGACCAAAAAAATTTTCTCCTGATCCAGAGTCATTTCGCCCGTATGCAAATTACCACCCCAGTGGTCAAAGATCACAAGCCCTAGCTAGCCCCTCCCCCACCTCGCCTCATCCGTTCACTAACAACTTCAATAGAGCCGACACAGACAGCCGTTAGGCGTGTATTAGACAAACAATGGCTCTATCTAATTGTGTATCTCTCATAATGACAAGTGGACAACATAAACACATTACATATAGAAGCTTCAGTGGGCATGAGCAATTAGGCTGTGAACATCTAAATGAGGTAGATTTTTCCATTGTTTTATGTGAATCTCTACACTTTGTGCCGAGATAGAGATTCCGACGTTTAGGCGGGCTGCGTCCGTATTTTAGACATAATCACTTCAGCTTTCCTGTAGCAGTATTGAGTAAACAATTTTCTTCAATCATCCAGAAATATCAATGTCTTAGTATCTAGATCTACAAATTTAATCTCTAATGGATAGATATAGAGTCTAGTCTAAATTAAATCTATTAACGATTTTTTAAAGGAATCTTAGGAATGCTTGGGTGCCTAATTACTAATTTATAACAAAAACTCTGCTGTATGTTTCTGTCTAGATTACTCTAGATCTATTATATAAGACTCTAGATCACAGACCTATATATATTAGCTTAGCATAAAATAGTTCTGTGATCTAGATCTAGGTCTGTGATCTTTATTTCCTCTAAGGGAATTAATGCTGAAATAAAAAGGATGCAGTTTTCATAAAATTATATTCCGAATCTAGATCTAGATTATTTCTAGCTTTCTAGATCTACGTGTTAATTATGCATCTCTAGTGACTCTAGATCTGCTCAGTAATCTAGTCTAGACTAGATCAGATCTAGATTTTTTTTATAGATCTATACTTCTATAGACAGTTATTAGATTAGTACCTGTAGACTGTAGACACGGTACCGGGTAGTTCACTCAATCACTGTACTACGTAACTACTGTAAGAGTGTAAGTAACTGTAACTGTAGAATATTTGTATTACACAAATAACAAACTAGTGTTTAAGAGGGAAGACATATTAGGAACTCCGTTTATTACGTAAACACAAGCGGTGTTGCACTGACGCGCTAGTGTGCAAATGTACATATAATACTATTATGTTACATCTCTCTTCTTTAATTTAGAAAATCTATTTATCAGAATAACTAACAAACTAGTCAACTAAAAAGTCTAATCAGTTCATCACAAATCAAGTCTCTTGGGTTTGTTAACTATTCTGCCTGAGCGTGTTACATAAGGTTCATTTGGTCTAGAGGTGTTAAAAGAAGCAGTGTGTAGTGGCGGCTCAAAATCTAGTGTAGTTTGTAATCTTGGACTCTCTAGATCTAGTGGTTCTGGTTGTTCTGAGATGTCACCTGGAAAGTCATAATTGTTGTCAAATCTGTTTGCTTTCTCAGAAGACTTTCTGATGTGTTTTCTGTTTCTTCTGTAGACCTTATTTCCACTTTTGATATTATATGACCTAGGCCTAGAATGCTTCGAAACTACTGTTCCTGGTTTCCACTTAGAATTAAGTTGCATTCTGACTGCCGTTTCGTCTTGTAGTGGATTATGACTCTTAACTCCTTTCCTCTTATCATAATAATGTTTCTGAGACTGTTTCTCGGAGTCAAAGTGTTTCTTCACCACCTTGAGATCTGGTGTCTTGGTAGGTATTAGCGGTTCTGACACATTTTTATTCTGATGTTCAGCACACCTGCTACAATCCCTAACTGTCACTTCAATGTCTGCATTCATGCCTGGCCAATACATGACTTCTCTGGCTCTCTGCTTACACTTGACTATTCCTAAGTGAGACTTGTGAATCAGATTTAGCATGTATTTACGTAAGCTTTGAGGCATGACTATTCTCAGACCTTTGTATATAATACTATCAGAAGTTGATAACTGGTCTCTTGAATCCCAATATGGCCTGACTTCAATTGGAGTCTCGCTTCTTGTGTCTGGCCAACCAGTCATAATTACTTCCCGAAGCATTGAAAGTTCCTTGCTTGTACAGTCTTTAATTTCACTGTATTTCGAATCACTTACAGAGATCATATGCACTGAATCATCTGTAAATTCACATGTCTGTGTATCAGTATTTGGTAGATGTGCACGAGAAAGTGTATCGGAGATAAACATTTCCTTGCCTTTTCTATAACAGACTTTCAGATCATACCACTGCAGTCTTATTAGCATCTTCTGTATTCTCATTGGTGCTGACAACAGAGGTTTCTTGAAGATTTGCTCCAGAGGTTTGTGATCATTATAAACTGTTACTTCTTTACCAAATATGTAGCAGTGAAATTTGCTTGTACTATACACAATTGAGAGCATTTCCTTCTCAATTTGAGCATATCTTGTTTCTGTATCTGTGAGAGCTCTTGATGCGTATGCAATTATACGGCCTTCCTGGAGTAATACTGCTCCCAGTCCATCTTTACTTGCATCACATTCTATCTCTACGTTCTTGTTGACATCATAATATGCTAAAACTGGAGGGTTTGTACAAAGATGTTTCAATTCTTTGAAACTCTTGTTTTGTTCAGGATTCCATTGAAATTCTATATCATCTTTTAGAAGCTTTCGTATTGGAGCATCTGCTTGACTTAGATTAGGAATAAATTTTGCTAGGTACTGAATTAAACCTAGAAATCTTCTGATTCCATCTTTGTCTTGAGGAGCTGGCATGTCAATAATTGCCTTTATCTTTGCTGGATCTGGTTCTAAACCTTTCTCTGACAAGATATGGCCCATATAAGGTACTCTGTTTTGCCTTATCTTGCACTTGTCATAGTTCAGCTTTAGATTGTACTCCGTTGCTCTTTGCATGACTTGTTTCAAAATGTGATCATGATGTTCAACATCTCTACCAGCTACTAGAATGTCGTCTATGATGGCATATGCTCCTTCAATACCTTGAAGCATTTCATCCATAATTCTTTGGTAAATTTCTGGCGCTGATTTGATTCCAAAAGGTAATCGTAACCATCTATATCTTCCCAGAGGTGTGTTGAAAGTTGTGAGAAATGAAGATTCTCTTTCAAGCTTTATTTGCATAAACCCTGACTTGGCATCGAGAACTGTAAGTAGTGTAACTGTTACTGTAGTCGTAGTGTAGTGTAGCTCAAGACTCAAGAGAGGATCTGAATCCGAGAGCCCGGGGCCAGAGAGGTAAACTAAAACGGAATCTTCCTTTACTAGTAATTAAGTAATACTATTAGTTAGTATAGTAGACTAACTACTAAGCTTAAAACTAGACTCCAAAGCCAGGCTGTAACTCCACCTCGTACCAGTTCAATACCCTAGCTATAAAAATCAAACAATCTAATCATACACAAAAAACACAATTTGATGTGTCTTCTATCTTAAACTCTAGTTTCTGTCAACTATCTTAATAACTAGACTTTATCTAAGGCGTCTAAGGCAATCTCTTTTTTTTTAGCATGCGCAGTGTTTACTTGGTACTTTTGTGGCCCACAAGGGACAAACTTCATCTGTCACAAAGAAATGATTATAATCATAAATGCTTAACAGATTTCTAGACTTTGATTTAGAATTATACCTTTAGGCTTCTACATTTTTGTCTTTATTAGTTCAGAACTTTCACAAATAGGATATAACATTCAACGAATAGATGTACAAACCCAGAATAGTCTTGATAGTTTTAATTAGTTATGCCTGCATATACACAAGACTCTGTTTCCTGTTAGAAATTTCATCTGTTGCATATAGAACAGATGACTTTAACATCATCTGCCCCATAAATCGCAAGGTCTGAAAGGGGAAACTTTACTTTTATTCATATAGAACTCAATGTGAGTTTAATATTCACTTTTTACAATTTAATTTTGCATGTTACAAGGAAATTAAATTGCCTGCAATGATCTATTTCTATGTTTCTATTATGATACATTTATGGATGGACTTTTTCCTTTTCTATTAGTTGTATGTACAAAAACTTTAATATATATACCGGTACATTATCAATTACATTACCATTTCTTTTCCATGCACATTAGTGGAGGGTTTCCCTTATTCCCTCTCAAACCTTCGGCCTTCCCAAATTTGGTCTCGGTGGTTGAAAATCTAGAACCTAAGCTAAGTAGTGTTGGACCAGTCTATATGTCTGGCGAGGCACACAGACCCAAATATTTACATCTAGGTTTTCGAATGGTGTAATTGTAATTATTCCCAATTCCCTTCTTCCAGAAGTGTGAGCACTGACCATTATACAAAATGTGAGGTATTTTCTTACATTCATAAAATCACTATCTCTTATACGACATGTTCAGTGTTCAATTAAATTTTTAAAAATTTAATCACTAATTATACTTTTTTTTAAATCCCAGACAGAACAGTATCTGCACACTATCTGAAACATGACTTCAGGTATAAATCACATTGTCTGTTCCAAGACCCCAAGCAACATTACCCTTGATGTTGACAGTTTTAAGAATAAGATGAAACCTAAACAGAGAAGTCATGGTGCAAAACCAAAGTGCAAGACAAAAACCATGCAGTACAAAGTATGTCATAAGGATGTTGAAAGCTTTAAACTGAAGTTTCATCCACAGAGATTTAGTAACCAAGAAAACCATCCTCAGTATAAAGCTCCTGAAGAAAGCTCTACAATACAATCCAACTCAGACCAAACTAGTGAATCCAAATTGGCTTCTATTTCAAGGATTGGCGTTAAAGCATTGAAACGAAAAAAGCCCAGCTGTGCCAAGTATTTGTGTCATGTTTGTTGTGCAATGTTTAAAACGTCTGCCAATTTAAAAGAGCACTTAAAGATACATTCCTCGGTCAAAGAGTACAAGTGTTCTTACTGTGACTATAGCTGCCATAGAAAGAGAAACATGAAGATTCACGAACTCACACATGGGAGCAAAAAACCCATCCAGTGTTCACTGTGTGATTACAGCTGCATACAGAAGTTTCAACTGAAGGCTCACCTACTGTTGCATGAGACAGAAACACCATTCAAATGTAACATTTGTGATGCTAAATACAAAAAAGAGGCTGGGCTAAAGGTACACATGCTAACCCACGCCAACCATTATAAATTTAAATGCCACCACTGCCAGTACCCAACCAATCGTTTTGCAGACTACAGGCGGCATTTGCTGATCCACAGCAAGGCCAAGCCAGAGAAATGCCCCTACTGTAGCTATTCCTGTATACGCAGGTCAAGGCTGCGGGCTCACCTTCTTGTCCACAGGGGAGATAATATAGTTGGTGGGGAAGATTCAGTTTTGTCAAGATTGGGGAATAAACTGGTGCACTGCCAACAGTGCGACTACGTCTGTATCACTGCTTCCAGTTTGAAAAAACATATGAAGTCCCACTGCGTGAAGAAGAATGAATTTGCTTTAATGCTTGAGAAAACTTTCGCTTTTCAAGACACTGTTGATCAGCAGCAAGGCTCTACAGACAGTGTGGATCAGCAGCAAGTTTCTGCTCCACTGGTTTTCCCTCATCAGGAGAATCAGGCTTCCATTCCAATTGAAACAAACTCTCCAACAGAGCTGCTAGTCCTAACTGAAAACCCACTGGACCCTCTTTCTGTGTTTGCTGCGCCCTTAAAGCAGGAACTGCTTTTAAACCCCACAGAAAGCCATCAGATAATATTTACACAAGCTCAGAGTGACAATGATATGTTCTCTGACCCCAGCAGCCTCTTCGTAGCTTCTGAACACCAGACATTACTTCTTGCAGCTCCCTTCATTCACCAAGAACCTAACGCTCTAGTTCAGAGTGAACAACCTGTTTTAATGACTTCAACTAACCCTACTTGGGTGGAGGAACATGACTGGCCTGACACTGATCCCTTTCCTGTTGACCAGTTGGGCACATTCTCTTTTGATCCTATTATTCAGCCGGCTAATAACTTCATCGTTACAGTAGTAAAAGAAGAAAGGCCGTTGGAAACATTTAAAGAGGAACTAGTGCCACCAGTAGACAGGAATCATTCTAAGTCCAAGATGTACCACTGCGCATTATGCTCATTCTCGTGTGATTATAAATCTACTTATAAAAAACATGCGAGGAAACACGAGAACCTGAAAAACTACAAGTGTGCTCACTGCCACTACATGTGTGACCAACTCTTTCGAATGAAGAAACATCTGATACGTCACACTCACCAGAAGCTCTTTCAGTGCGACACTTGCCAGTTTTCTTGCAAAAGCAAACCGACTCTTCAGCAGCACATCCTGACTCATTCCAAGGGGGGTAAGTCTGGAAGTGGATACCATTGCCCCCATTGTGACTATAGTTGTAAGAGCATGCCAGGTTTGAAATCCCACCTGGCTAAACACACAGGTGACAACAACTACCAGTGTGATATTTGCGAGGAGAAATTTGCGTCTGAATATCTTCTGAAGAAACACAAGTTCACCCATGGTGTCAGGCCGTACCAGTGCCAATACTGCAGCTACTCCTGTGTCCAAAAGCAGCAGATGAACACGCACATGCTGCAGCACACGCTTGAGTACCCTTTCTGTTGCCAGCTGTGTAGCGCCAAATACAAGAAGCAAGACAGCCTCAAGATTCACTTTCAGTCCCAGCACGAGAACAAACACAGATTTGTCTGTGACCTCTGTAACTATGCTGGTAACCGTGCCGCGGACTTTCGTGAGCACATGCTGACCCATTCTGCCCAGAAGCCTTTCCAGTGCTCTCGGTGTTCATACTCGTGCATCCGTGGCACACAGCTCAGGAAACACATGACCCTTCATGACAAGGCTGAAAGCACAGAGAGCAGGGTCAAGGGGAACAAAAAGATGTACCACTGCGCTTTCTGTGACTTCACATGCATGAGAACTCTAAGGCTAAAAGCTCATTTGGCAAAAGTGCATCTGGACCTTTCAGAGAATCTAGTTTTCTCCTTTGACTCAACCCCAGATCAAATTAACATTCAACAAACTGAGAAAGTTTTACCTGAAAGTTAAGGTAGTAGGAAAAAAAAGTTTCTACTTAGTTCTTAAGATGACCATCATAGAGCAGTTTGTGTTTTACCAAGTCATTCATCTAATAGACCAGTTTTGTATTTTACCAAGTCATTCGCCTAAGTCACGTTTTATTCATATTTAGTCTGTGAGATCTTTTTATAACCTAATGCTTACACTGGAATCTCATTAACAAGATCATGACTTAGAAACACACTGGATTGAGGATGTTAACTTTAAAAACGTTATTGTTGGTATGTGTGTACCATACTATTTCCCTGGTTTTTTGGTGTTTACCACTACCAGCATGTGATATTGTTCATCGTTTTTCTCAAGTTTACCTGTATGTCATTTTTTAAATTACAGAGCTTACCTGTATGGCATTTTTTAAAATTTAGAACGTATCTATAGGTCATAGTTATTGCTTAAAGGTACATTTTTGTGTACTTTTGTCATCAGTTACTAATCATAGTTTCAGTCAGGACTTGATGTTTTAATTTTTGTTACAAATACGGAGCCCAAGATAGGTTCATACCAACATTGTGTCAAGTGTGTAATTTTGTTTATTTTTGTGATTTGGTTGTGAAGTATTGACTGCCAACATTGTAGCCAGTATTTCAAGTAGAAGTTTTCTTTTTTATTATTAGGACTATTGTGGTACATAAATAAAGCATTTTCAGTGTTATAGCTTTGTTTTTATTTTATTGTAACCGGTATCTCAGTTTCATGTGAGCTTTCTCAATACTCATCTGTCATGTTAAAACTGAGAACTATCTAGAACTGGATCAGCTTCACTTGAATTCAAATTGGAATTTTAAGGTTGAAAGTGTTAAGCCCTTTACCATTCTTCTGTTATGTCCCAGTTACAGAAAAGCTTTTTTATTACTGGAAAATCGTCTCATTGAAACATAGGCAGTTGGGTCTGATGCTTTAAGACCAGTAGCCATAGAAGGCTGATCACTTGCTTGGTGTGATATTTGATTGTACTCGGGGAGCATTGCAGTTGGGTCTGTTTCTTGTTGCGAGACCAGATTGTATTCAAGAAAACATAGCAGTTGGGTCTATTGACAGATTTTACTCATGGGAACATAGCAGTTGGGTCTATTGACAGATTTTACTCATGGGAACATAGCAGTTGGGTCTATTGACAGATTTTACTCATGGGAACATAGCAGTTGGGTCTATTGACAGATTTTACTCATGGGAACATAGCAGTTGGGTCTATTGACAGATTTTACTCATGGGAACATAGCAGTTGGGTCTATTGACAGATTTTACTCATGGGAACATAGCAGTTGGGTCTATTGACAGATGTTACTCATGGGAACATAGCAGTTGGGTCTATTGACAGATGTTACTCATGGGAACATAGCAGTTGGGTCTATTGACAGATTGTACTAATGGGAACATAACAGTTGGGTCTATTGACAGATGTTACTCATGGGAACATAGCAGTTGGGTCTATTGACAGATGTTACTCATGGGAACATAGCAGTTGGGTCTATTGACAGATTTTACTCATGGGAATATAGCAGTTGGGTCTATTGACAGATTGTACTAATGGGAACATAACAGTTGGGTCTATTGACAGATTTTACTCATGGGAACATAGCAGTTGGGTCTATTGACAGATGTTACTCATGGGAACATAGCAGTTGGGTCTATTGACAGATGTTACTCATGGGAACATAGCAGTTGGGTCTATTGACAGATTTTACTCATGGGAACATAGCAGTTGGGTCTATTGACAGATTTTACTCATGGGAACATAGCAGTTGGGTCTATTGACAGATTTTACTCATGGGAACATAGCAGTTGGGTCTATTGACAGATTTTACTCATGGGAACATAGCAGTTGGGTCTATTGACAGATTTTACTCATGGGAACATAGCAGTTGGGTCTATTGACAGATGTTACTCATGGGAACATAGCAGTTGGGTCTATTGACAGATGTTACTCATGGGAACATAGCAGTTGGGTCCATTGACAGATTTTACTCATGGGAACATAGCAGTTGGGCTATAGACAGATTTTACTCATGGGAACATAGCAGATGATACTCTGGAACATTATTCTCTAATTCTATTCTGGCAAAGTCTGCTCTTAACACAGGCTGATTAGTTCGCATTAATTAGTTATGTACGAAGCAGTTTATTCTTTATAAGGCTAATCATTTTTTAATGTGTGGGCACTAAATACCAACCTTCCTTTAGTGACCCTGCAAACTTTGGCTTCTAATCATACAAAAAGCTATTTTCTGCCCATAGATTTTGTTTAAGGTTTGCTTGACACTGAACATCATTTTGTTAGGGTAGACAACTCTGTATTTGAAGACAATGTTTAAAAACCAAGCACACATGAACCAAACAAAAAAAAACAACAAAAAAAACTTCCTTAAAGCTTAAGTCAACATACATGTATTAGAGTAGAAATAAAACAGTTTTTCTTGTAGCTGTACACAACTAACACATTCAACAATTGTAAAACTTAATACTTTTGGACTAGATAATACAGAAATCAAAGTGAAAGATTATCATACAAATATCATGAATCACTGACAAATTCTATTTATTCATATGCATAAAGAACTGGATCTGTCATGTTAGAGCAAATGGATTCTGATATTACAGGATTTTCTAGTGCTTCAGATTGTGTCTACTCAGGAAAAACTTTGAGATTCCTCCCCCCCCCCCCCCCTTCCCTATTGGTGGTTAGAGGCTAATTTTTTTTTCCTGTCTCAGTTTGCACAAGAGCTCACCTGCAAGGTACTGTGTGATAAGAAACTGGGGAAATATTTCACAATTAGAAGGGGAGTGGGATTGGTCAGATTGGTAGATAATAGAACAATGATAACAAAACCTAATAATAAAATTAGCCAACCCCCACAAACACACACGCATACCAACTAAAACACCCCAGGGCGGCTGGCATTTATATTCTTTGTAAAACTTAATGATTACTTTTTTTTGTTTGCAATTTTAAATGACAACAAAACAGAATTCCAAAGGAAGTTTTGGCTTAAAAAAAGAATTGGAATACAGATACACATATATATTAATAATAGATAATAATTTATATATACATGTTAAAAAAAAAAATGATAAAAAACAAATGATTATAAATGAAAAGGAAAACAACAAACAATCTTATAGATTACCATTGGATAAAGTAAGAAAGATAAATGTATGAAAGAAACAAATGCACTAGCACCAATTTTTTTCCCACGTTAATCATCTCTAAACACTTAGCATTTAATGTCAAATCAAGGTTTGTTTCATTTGTAAAATGTTTTATATGTTTTGGATACTAAAGATAATCTACACACTTGCCCAAGCCTTCCGCAGGACGACGGGGGATGGCAGTGGGCATGGTATATGAACTTGGGACAATCTAGACAACTGAACAACAGTCCATACATCACCAGGCAGCCATCAATTCTCTTCAAGGCCTTGGTTAGGGTTATGTGTATTGTGGACCCGAGACTTGACGTACCCCCCGAAGTTGACTATTTCTGAATCTGATAGTGCTATTTGACCACACAAAAAAAAAATGACCTAGACATTAATAAAGAGTAGGCCTACCGATAATGTATTTAAATGCAGGTCTAAAACTAAAAATACATAGGGCCTACAAGTTGAGGGTTTTATTTGGCTAAAACACTGACCTATTCAATAAAGTGTGCTGTTTCTAAATAAACAAGATATTGAGGGCTTTATTTTGGCGGCTTACACATTCACCAATGTCAGTGTTTCTCAAACATTTACTGGTAGCGCCCCACCTAGCAGCTGGGGTTCTGGAGAAGTGCTGTAGGTTCCCACAGTGGGATTCGGAAAAGTTTAAAAAATGTAATGAAAAAGAAACATTAAAAAATTGTACACATTTCTTTTTCTTGTTTATATTAACACAATGTTTAGAATTTAAATTTACGTAATGAAATTTCACAAAGTTAGTTGATTTACTTTATTTTTCAAAATGATGTTTCGTACAGAATTTTAAAGTGTTTTGCATACTAGATAAAGTTCCTCCTGGAGACAGAATTGGAGATGCAGTAGGTTTCCCTTCATCCATCAATGGGGGTGTGAGGGCGGGCGCTGTAAGGCACAAGCATATCCAGGCATTTTAAAATTCATAATTTCTTTTTCCTGGAATCTACATGTTTCGGATGTTCCTTCAAATTTGAAGATAATTATATCCTAACCAAAACCTTCTGCACGATGACAGGGGAGGGTAACATTTTGTTTCTGAAATGAAGGCCAATAACATATCTATATATATTTACTATAAAAATGAAGATATGGTACAATACAATATTTAATGTTATTTGGTTTCCTTTTCAAGAACAAATATAATGTAAAGAAAATGTATGAGTGACCTGAGATCTCTTAAGTCCCATAAATATAAATATGAAATGTATATTAATATATAATTATTTTTGCATGTAAATATGGCATTAAAAATGACAACAAATGCTTTAAGAATAACCAACACATAAATACAATAAAGGTAGTATATAAAACATGATGAAGACTTGTCATAGTAAAAACCTTTTAAAAAAATCAAAATGTGTTGTTTTCTTATTGTACTGGTATAACTCATACTGTAGTTTAAATAAAAAGTTATACACTGAAAGCACTAGTAACTCACAAACATTTTTTCTCACCAAATACAATAAAACACAAGGTATCGGTATATCAATTTAAGTTCTTGCATATTGTGACTTACGTTATAAGTACGACATTGTGTTACCTTCGAAAAAACAATGTATTATTGCATTCTTTAGTAATTCTTAACTCACTAAATTCCCCTAAATGAATAACAGTATTACCGGCACATAATAGTCTTTATTGAACAACTTAGTTACTGCTCTAAGTAAAATACAATTACCTCTCAAAATAATCTCCTTAGTTCCCCAACTAAAACAGCTTAGCTCAAGTTTTATACCCAAATGTTTATGTTAGTGGGGAATGTGAACCAGTGTTATGCTAAAGGTTTTAAGCCTAAGTGAACCAGTTTGTGAAAGGTAATAAATCCTATGGAATGCGAACCAGTGTTATGCTAAAGGTTATAAGCCTAAGTGAACCAGTTTGTGGAAGGTAATAAATCTAATGTCAAAAGCTAATTTTAACCAACAACTTTGAAGCATTTTAACCTCATTTAGCAGCTTATGTCCTTATATAAGTGAATGTTTTATGTCCAAAGTGAATGTATGGTTAAAATGTATACTTAAAAAATAACCTAACATACACATCCATAACACTAAAGAAGATTACCCATCACAAATGGAAGTTCTCAATCAGACACAGCAGAAATAAATACCTATCACTGTTAATATTAATAGCAGGAGATGTAGAGTCAAATCCAGGGCCTAGATCTAAAGATAGATGCAACATCTGCAAAAAAGTATGCACCATGAAACAGAAAGCCATTCAATGTGACACCTGCGATGAATGGTACCATGCATCATGTCTCCATATGAATACACCTGTGTATTATGCCTTAGGCAACAAAGATGCATCATGGCACTGTGTACCATGTGGGTTACCTCAGTTTACATCAGGACTGTTTGATTCCTTTGATGCAGACACTTCTAACCCATACAACATCCTAAACACCATCCCAAACCAAACTCACCAACCACTAGCCAGATCCACTCCTGTTAAACCTAAATCTACTAAAATTAATACAACAGCCTCACTAAACAAACCTACTAAAGAAGTAACACCAAAATACCTTAAAACCTTAGTAATAAATTTTCAAAGCATTAGGAACAAAACAGCAGACTTAGAAATTTTATTAGAATGTGAGAAACCAGACATAATTGCAGGCACAGAAACTTGGCTACATCCTGAAATTTATAATGCAGAAATTTTCAATAGTAATTATGAAATTTTTAGAAAAGATAGGGCTGATAATCATGGAGGAGTTCTTTTAGCAATAAAAAACACTCTTATAGCAGAAGAAATTACCTTACCTAACTCAAAAAATATAGAATCAACATTTTGTAAAATTAATACCACCTCAACATCCCTAATAATAGGCAGCATTTACAGACCACCAAATTCTAGTTTAGAATACATGCAGGAACTATGTAATCAGATTACGACACTTAAAGAGACAAATAAAAATGCAGTTTTTTGGATTATGGGTGATTTCAACCTACCTGATATAAATTGGAAAACACTAACCATAGATAAACACCAAAACCTTAAGGACATAAATGAGCTTTTCATAGAAACTTTACACAACCTAAGTTTAGATCAAATCATTAAAAATCCAACTAGATTAAACAACACATTAGATCTCTTCTTAACCAACAGACCTGGATTAGTAGTTGATTATGATATTATCCCTGGTCTATCAGACCATGAGATCATAAAAATACACAGTCAGATAAAAGCAGTAGCCAATATAAAACCCAAAAGAAAAATCTTACTCTGGAATAAATGTAACCTAACACAACTACACCAAGCTGCATTAAACTTTCAACAAACATTCTTATTAGAAAAAGACATTAACCAACCAGTCGATGACCTCTGGAATTTCATTAAAAACCATCTTAAAAGCATTATAGAAAATCAAATACCAACTAAATACACATCAAACAAAATAAATAAATGCTGGTTTAATAATAGACTAAAGAAGCTTTGTAAACAGAAGGAAAACCTATATAGAAAATGTAAAGAAACTAATGCAGAAAGAGTTTACAAAAAGTATATAAAAATTAAACACTTAACCCAAAAAGTAAGCAGACAGCTGCAGAGTGAATACATAAACAATGTAATATCTAAAGACAACAACAAAAACCTATGGTCATACATTAAGTCTAAGAAAATGGAAACAACAGGCGTAGCGCCATTAAAAGATGAACATAACATAATACATAATGATAATGAAACTAAAGCAAACATTCTAAACAAATACTTTGCATCAGCATTCTCAGCCCCAGGAGACAAAGACATATTACTGAATTTGAACCAAGTAGACAACATAGAAGATATAGTAGTACAAGAAAATGGAATTCAAAAACTATTAGCCAACACCAAACCAAATAAAGCTTCTGGACCTGATGGTATTCCAGCTAGATTACTCAAAGAACTAAGTAATGAGCTAGCCCCAGTGTTCAAAATACTCTTTCAGGCTTCACTTAACCAGGGCAGAGTACCAAAGGACTGGAAAGAAGCTAATGTCACCCCCCTATTTAAAAAAGGAGAAAAATCTGACCCAGGAAACTACAGACCAGTATCACTTACCAGCATCACATGTAAAATCCTAGAACACATAATATGTAGCAACATCATAAACCACTTAGACAAACATAATGTCCTCACACCATACCAACATGGCTTTAGGAAATATAGATCATGTGAAACACAACTGATAGGACTAATTGATGATTTTTCAAAAGGTTTAGATAATAGTGAACAAATAGATGCTATCTTACTAGATTTTTCTAAGGCTTTTGACAAAGTTCACCACCATAGTTTGCTTAAAAAATTAAAATGTTTCGGCATTAATGGTCCACTGCATCAGTGGATTAAAGACTTTCTGATAGGGAGAGAACAAACTGTAATAATAAATGGCTCTAAATCAACACCGATAACAGTAAACTCAGGTGTACCTCAAGGAACAGTCTTGGGTCCACTACTATTTTTAATTTACATAAATGATTTACCAAATTGCATTACTTCAGGAACAAAAGTCAGATTATTTGCAGACGATTGCATAATATATAGAACAATAAAAACAACACAAGACACAGATATTTTACAAAGAGAATTAGATGAATTACAGAAATGGGAATCAAATTGGAGCATGTCTTTCCACCCAGAAAAATGTCAGTTGTTAAGAGTAACAAAAAAACTAAAACAAATTAATTCCACTTATCTTATTCATGGCAAACCAGTAACACAGACTAAAAACGCAAAATACCTAGGTGTTATAATAAATGAAAAACTGTCATGGAATCCACATATTGATGAAACTACAAAAAAATCAAACAAAGCATTAGGATTTATTAAAAGAAATTTCTATAAATCAAATAAGAACATAAAACTAAAATGTTATTTAACCTTGGTTAGGCCAATAATAGAATATGCATCCTCTGTTTGGGACCCCTCAACTCAAGAAAACATTAAGAAACTAGAACAGACACAAAATAGAGCAGTGCGATTCATAACAAACGAATATTCACATTTGACTAGAGTAACACCTTTAGTAAAATCACTAAATTTAGAAAGCCTTCAGGACAGAAGGCTCAAAAGTAAAGTAGCAATAATACATAAAACACTGAACCATAATCTTCAAATACAAAAACAAAATTTAATAAAATACTCTGAAAGACACAAAGATAAAGGCACATTCCTCGTCCCATATGCTAGGACAAATTTGTACAAATACTCGTTCTTCCCTAGTGCTATTAGAGCATGGAATGGGTTGTCTGAGCTAGCCAGGAAAACCAGTGACTTGGCAGAATTTAAGTCATTGGTTAATATGCATGACTAAATGCATGACGCGTAGGACGTAATCATCTTTTTTGAAGTAACGTCTGTATTATATAAGATAAGATAAGATATTATGTCCAAAGTGAATGTATTATGTCCAAAGTGAATGTATTATGTCCAAAGTGAATGTATTATGTTCAAAACTTCTTGACTGTCAAAGACATGCAAATACAGTGAAACGCGGTCCCCAAATCAAAATTGTCTAATTTTAAATTATAAGGATCTATAGTTCATCTTACTTTCCTCTTTATCACATGAGATTGTATGTGTTGTCTTAAATTATTCCTGTAGCCAAAGCTTTTATTGCACAGTGCACATACAAACGCCTTTTCTCTTAAGTGATGCGTGATATGGCCTTTCAAAGAAGATGGGTTGGAAAAAACTTTATTGCACAATAAACATCTGAGCTCTGTCCTGTCGCTGATGTGATGTTTCAGGTGCCATTGGATTGATATCTTCCATACATAAACCTGATTACACAAAACACATTTAAAACATTTTCCTTTGTTACAATCTTGGTGAGCTTGCTTATGGTGTGATAATAAATTTGCTTTAAATCTAAATCTTTGATTGCACAGGCTACATTGAAATGGTGTTTCTTTACAATGAATCTGAGAATGTCGTTTCCTAGCATCGCTTCCTTTAAACCTTTTAAAACAAATGTCACATTGAAATGGTCGCTCGTTTGAATGAACTAGAATGTGCCTTTTATAGTGGGAATGTTTTGGAAAACCTTTTTTGCAAAAGTCACACTGAAATGGTTTATCCCCAGTATGACGAAAAGCATGCTCCTTCAAAGATGTTCTAGAACTAAACTCTTTGCTGCATTCGTCACATTTAAATGGTTTCTCTCCAGTATGAGAAACCATATGTGATTTTAAGAGGCTTGATTTTCTGAACCCTTTATTGCAAATTTGACAGTGCACTGGATACTGAAAATTGTTCATCTGAATACTATGAGTCAGCATATGCTCTTGTAATTGTGACTTGATGAAATATCCTTTATCGCAAAAAGAACATTTAAATCGCAGATGAAGTAGATGAAAGGATAAATGTTGTTTTAACTTTAAAATATTTCTAAACTTTTTGTTACAGTGATAACACTGAAAAGGTTTTTCCCCAGTGTGAACCGAAAAGTGATTTTTTAATGTTAACAATGAACAAAAAAAACCATTACACAAATTACATTTGAACTTTTGTCTATGACGAGCCATTTTGTGTTTCTTGAACTGTTATTGTCTGCTAAACTCTTCCTAGCACAGAGCATTGAAACCGTTGCGTTTGTGTATGAGATAAAATTATTCACTCGTATACATTCTCTATTGCACAATGCACTTTTGAAGTTATGTTCATCTTTTGCTCTTTTCATACCATCTATTTTTAGAATTTGTATTCAAGCTGTTCATCTGCTCCGTAGTACAAACATGTGCTGGACTTGTTAAACCTGCAACAATGAAAGCAGTCATGAAGGATCAACAGCTACTGAAATAATTTAATTAATAAAGCTTCATCATTTTTTCATTACTAAGTCTGCCACATGAAACACTGCACTCCTCATTTATCTTCGGACTCAAAGACAAGCCTTTATGTCATGCACCTGGGGTCCTGGGTTTGAAACTGGGTGAAGAATTTCGAGATTTTTAGGGCACTCCTGAGTCCACCCAACTCTAATGGGTTACTGTAATAGATCTATTATATTCTATATCTATTCTTACAGTGAAACTCTGATGGGTTTTTAATTTTTTATATAATATGTGCTTTGATTTACAGATAGTGAATTATTCTTTTTATTTCATTTTCAATTATAAATTAGTAATTGCTATTTTTCTAACAGAGTTACACTTTTTCTGTGCATCCAAAACAGTTCTTCACCAGTTTCCATGTGATGTCTATGATTGCATACTAGTAGACTAGGCCTAAATTTTGCACATATTTCTGACAAGTTTGTTAAAATCAATCTGACTAATTAGTTTTTTGGGTAGGGAGGTTATGCACACAGATGATATTTTGTTTCCCCCTAGAGTTGGTTATCCTAATGCTCTGAGTATATCTAGAGCTAGATCTCATTAATACAGACGAGAATCTATTGTACACTTTGGCTCTATATATCTAAGAAAGACCAAACATTCTTGCAACAATAAAAAAGTATGTCTTTATATATATATATATATATATATATATATATATATATATATATATATATATATATATATATATATATATAATCGATCTAGTAGATAATCTATGTTGGATCTAGAAGATGAAATTTTTTTTTATAAACCTTTGACCTTTGTTACTAGTGTTTGACTAACCATGTCAGTGTCCCTTTTCTTCTCACCTAACCACTTAACATACAACAAGCATTAGAGTTCATTACAGTCTTCGACAGAGTGTCTAGATGTAGATCTAGATTAGTGTTAGATCTAGATTATTGTCATAGAATCTAGATCTAGAGACTATAGTATAATGTGCTCGGTGCAGGAAAGTGCTCCCAGGGAGGTCAACACAAGCACTATAAAGACACCCTGAAGAGCTCCTTCAAGGAGTGTGGTAATGACATTCACAGCTTGGAAGCACTAGCTCTCGATCACTCCTCAGAGCGTGAAGCTGTGTCAGAGTTATGCGATATGAAACAAGGAGAGTGGCCAGCGTGAAAGAGCGCCGAACCAACAAAAAGCTGAGAGAAGAAGCAGGCCTACTGCAAGTGATAAAACCTACCCATGCCACGTATGCAGCCAGCTTTTGAAAGCGAGGATTGGACTTTAGTCATCTTCGAGTTCATAGGATATGAGAAATGTGCTCATCTTCGATTAAGAAGGAGGAGCTATAGATATATAGTATAATGACAATAATGGTAAGTATTCTATGTATATTACTGTCCAGTGAGAAAACATGAGCCTTGACTCTAGAAGAAAAGCGTGCCATACGGTAAATGGCCAGCTCTTCTACCACCAAAGCGAAAGCCACCTGCAATATATGTGGATGGAAGTGTCTCTCAAAAATAGGGCTTCACAGCCATATGAAAAAGTGTTCAAGATGATACATAGTCATTCTACGACTGAAGGAAGTCAATATATATATCATGTATAGTACTAATACATCTAATAGGCCTACGTCAGTATTGACACTATTGATGACTATATTGATGACACATGACTTGAATTGTCAAGTAGGCCTATTCAACTATTTTACCTGTACTATATTTTAGATTTAATCTATTGTTGTAACCCTATTGCCTATATTGGCGGTGTGATAGGGTTAACTGTACGATCAGCTCTAGAGAGACTATTTTAGTATATTTAGTTTATTAGATCTAGTTTCTAGATATTTTTAAAAATCAGACTGAGCCAGCTAGACTTTATCCTATGTCATGTCTCTATCTCATAGAATCTCTGATAGTCTACATCTAGATTATTTCTATCTTAGTATTAATTAGAAGATCTAACTAGCTAGCATCTACTTCTAGATCTATAGTATATTATTATATATAACTATAACAAAGTAAGTTAATTAGTATAATAAGTATAAGTTAAAAGAGTTCATCAGAGACAGAGTAGCCTCTGTAACCAGTAAGTAGGCCTATCATATCAGACTTAAAAAAAATGATGATTATAGATTCTATCTACACGTCTTTCTTACTGACTTAACTTACTCACTGAGTTGTGTGTAATGTGTATGAATCATTGAATGCAGAGATCTTAATAAGTAATTCAGTTCTAGGCCAAGTTTAAATCTTAACACAAATGTTAGAATCTAATGTGCAAATGAAAGCATTGAAGTTTACAATGTGCACACAAACCTATAGAATATATACTATATAGAATTATAGAGTCTAGATCTAGATCTATCTAAATATTATATTTTATATTTTATATCTAGATCTAATACTAATAGGCCTAATCACTAATCTATATATATTTATGTCTATGATGGAAATGCGATTAGATTTACTTTCACTTTATTCGCAATAATCTTTTGTTATGTTAATATCAGTTGGTCACACTTGTAGAGTTTCAAACACATATTGATAATGTGAAAGGAGCCTTTAACAAATCATCACCAATTAAAAGAGTAGATCTATAATAATAATAAATAATAATAATAATAAAAAAAATACGTAGACAGTGTAGTCATTTTTGTTTTTCGGAAAAAAAAGGGGGTGTTCAGTTTTTTTTTAGGGACACAAAATTGCAGGCCCTTTTCGACACAACGAACCAGGACGACGAATTGGGGGGGGGGGGGGGGTAAAAACTCTTCTTTAATAAGGCCAAACATATTTGGTTTCTTCTTTTGTGCTCATGTTGGAATCTTAAAAGATTTTCAAATAAAAGCACTCTATTTAATGAATCAATGTGGTGCAAACGACATTTTTTTTCATTTTGGGGCTGTAAAAGCATAGATCTATATATATATGTGCGTGTGTGTGTGCAAACGAGCTTCTCGAACTTTTATTTATTTTCGTTTTTAAGTTTATTGATAGTTTGATGTTTAGTAGACATGTCCTGTTGTTAGTTTATGATGTTAAGTTGACATGTCCTGTTGTTAGTTTATGATGTTAAGTTGACATGTCCTGTTGTTAGTTTATGATGTTAAGTTGACATGTCCTGTTGTTAGTTTATGATGTTAAGTTGACATGTCCTCTTGTTAGTTTATGATGTTAAGTAGACATGTCCTGTTGTTAGTTTGATGTTTAGTAGACATGTCCTGTTGTTAGTTTGATGTTTAGTAGACATGTCCTGTTGTTAGTTTGATGTTCAGTAGACATGTCCTGTTGTTAGTTTGATGTTTAGTAGACATGTCCTGTTGTTAGTTTGATGTTTAGTAGACATGTCCTGTTGTTAGTTTGATGTTTATTAGACATGTCCTGTTGTTAGGTTGATGTTTAGTAGCTGTAGACATGTCCTGTTGTTAACAAATGTCTTTTCATTTAAAGCTGGACTTATCAAACCTGAAACATTCCATTCAGAAGCAATGCATGAAACTTTTTATTTAATTTCAAATATTTCGAGACCTAAATCTTTTTACTGGTAGGACGTCTCAAGATAAACACAGTAGCTTTTCTATTGCTCTGTGTAATCACCTTCACCTTTCCTTTAGACCAGAGTTTCCCAAACATTTTTCTTGAACGGAACACTTCGCACATTCCGAAAATTAAGTGAAACTTACTTATTTTGACTTAGGTTCTCTCGCGCCGTTCGGCGCATTGGGCTGCAAGCTGTCTCCACAAAGATGTCACTGGCAATGTCTGAAGCCTCATTCCACCTGGTGTCCACTGTTCTGAGGTCCTCCATGAAAGCGTGGAGCCAAGTTATTCGAAGACGTCCTTGTTTGCGCTTTCCTAGTATTGCCCTCCATGTCATCGCATCTCTTGGTATGCGTAGTTCATTTTATCGGAGAACATGTCCCGCAAACCTCATGCGACGCTCTTGTCACAACCTGACTGATTGTTTGACTCCCAGTTTGGCATAGGATTTCATTGTTTGAGACCCGATCTGTATAACTGACTCCCAAAATTCGTCTCAGCCATTTTCGTCGAGCCAAATTTAGTATTTTCTCAATTTTGGCAGATGACTTCCATGTCTCACATGCATATGTTACTGTTGGGATGACGATTGTGTTAAGAAGGTGTATTTTTGTCTCAAGTTCAATGGCTTGGATTGTCCAAATAGGCTGCAGCCTTTGGAAAATGCTCCCTGCCTTTCCTATTCGGCACGCTACATCATGGTAAGCATCTCCATCATTTGTTATGATGCTGCCAAGGTACGTTAACTTGTCCAGCTCTTCAAGCTTTGACTCGCCAAGTCTGACGGGGGTACCCTTTGCTATATATGTCAATCGCAAAACTTTAGTCTTATCCAAATTTATGTGTAGGCCAATTTTGGGTGCCTCTCTATCTAGGCTCTCCGTCATTTCTTGTATGCATTTATGTGTAACCCCAAGTAGTGCAACTTTGGATAGTGGTTAGCAGGTCATTCGGTTTTGTTCACGCCATGGAATACCAAAGGCAGTCTGATTCATCGCTCTCCTCATTATGTAGTCGATGGCTAGGAGGAAGAGGAAGGGAGATATGCACCCCTGTCTCACACCTGTCTCGATGCTAAAAAAACTCGGCTGTTTCTTCTTCTGTTTTAATGCAGCAACTAGATTTAATGTAAAAGTGTCATATAGTCTGAACGAATGTTTTTGGGATGCCACATTCTCTAACTATTTTCCATAGTGATTCTCGGTGGACACTATCAAACGCTTTCTTAAAGTCTACGAAACTGATCGTTAGCCGTTGTTGGTACTCGAGACTTTGTTCTATGACATTTCGTAGCCTCTTATGAAGCCTGCTTGCTCTTCTCTGAGCCACTCATCTACAGACTGTTGAAGCCATCTCAACAGAACAGTGCTGAAAACAGAGAGGAGAGTAATGACCCCTCCAGTTGTGCTGTCTGCCAAGTTGCCCTTTTTTTTGGGAAGCTTTACAATCACTCCTTTTTGCCAGTCCTCAAGGACTTTAGAAGTTCGCCAACAGAGATGTCAGTGGAACAGTGATTTTTTTTTTGTTGGATTTTTTTTATTATTTAAATAAAAAAAAATATTAAACCATATTCTAAATTAAGCTTTTTTTTTAAAGTACCGGTATAAAACTTTTAAAAGTATATATAAAATAATAATATATATGATATAATAATAATAATAATAATAATAATGTTATACCTGCCCAGGAAGGATGGGGGTCGTGGATTGCAGAACATCTTCAAATTGTGTAAGATGCAAGTTTTAAAAATACGATCAAAACTGCTCGCCTCCAGCAACAAATTAGTTTCCTTCCTACGGAAATACGACTCCGATGCAACCCCTCTGAACCTACACAATGCTGATGTCAATATCGGTTTGGACGACGTAGGGCATGAGATTCGCCAATGGGAAGAAAAAACACTCCACGGAAAATTTCCGGCTTCATTACATGGGGACAACATCGACAAGGCTGCTTCCTTAACATGGCTCAAAGCAGGTCATCTCTACCCTGAAACAGAAGGCTTTGTTACAGCAATACAGGACAGAGTAATCAGGACAAAAAATTACGAGAAGCATATCCTGAAACTCAATGTTGTCGACAAATGCCGAAAATGTGGAAATGTGGGCGAGTCGATTGAATACATTATGGCAGGATGTCCAGCCCTATCAGAATCAGCCTACCTAGGTCGCCATAACCAAGTTGCAAAGTTAATACACCAACACCTGGCTTTGACGTACAAATTGATCGGTAAGAACACTCCCCCTTATTATAAATACTCTCCGCAAGAGGTTCTCGAGTCTACTGAACATCTGCTGTACTGGGATAGGCCTATTCTGACCGACAAAACGGTAGATTTCAATCGCCCGGATCTGCTGTTCATCGATAAAAAAGAAAAAACCGCTACCATTATCGATATCGCCGTACCACTGTCTCATAATTTACGAAAAACTGAGATAGAAAAACAAAGAAAATATGGGAACCTAGGCTTGGAGATTAAGCGTCTCTGGAAATTGTCCAAAATAACAATATACCCCATTGTTATATCAACCGAGGGGATAATAACAACTGACCTCACAGACACCTTCAAGGCCCTTAACATTCCTAGGAACATCTTCGTTGCCTGTCAGAGGGCGGTACTGCTGCAGACCTGCCACATCACCAGAAAATTCCTCAGTGGAAACTGTTAAAGGGACTACGATGAATTTTGTTTCTCTTTAGCGAAACTCGACCCTGGCAGCGCCAGAGAATGACTACTCGTTCATTTCTAACATAATAATAATAATCTTTATTGTCCGTATGGAAATTTGTCTTACAATTTGTGCATTACACCAAACAAAAAACATTAAAACTATAAGAAACCAAAGTGTACATTCACACCAGACTCACTCATAATTTACACGTGACAAAGTTTATACCAGATTGTTCTTATTTAATGATTTGATTGCCAGGGGAACAAAAGAGTGTTTGTGTCTGTTTGTCTTTGCTATCGGTGTCTTGTATCTCTTTTGTGATGGTAAAATCAGGACATGACAGCGAGGAGACCGGGACTGTGAGTCGGCCATGAAGTCGGCCCTGGTGCAGTCCTCAAGTGAAACGAGTCCAGGAAGAGACAGAGTTTAGTACGTTGATATACAGCGTAACATTTGTAGTAGCTTATTGTGTTGCCAATTGTTTAATATTGGCTGTTTTTATTTACTCACAATTAAGTACCAGATTATTTAGAACCTTGTTGTCAAGTTCTTGTGTTACAATGTATATTGAACAGTGGTTACAGAACGCCTGATTAGGAGTAAGAGAGAATCGTAACAATATATACCGGTATATAAACAGTCTAATGCAGCGGTTCTCAACCTTTTATGCTCGGCGACCCCTTTTTACAATCCACCACTCTGCCGCGACCCCCCCACCCACACACACACATACAGCAATAGATGCATAGACAATAACAATCCATTTTTTCGATGGTCTTTGGCGATCCCTTGCAAATCGTCAATCGACCACAGGTTGAGAACCCCTGGTCTGACTCTGATGGTATTGTGTCCTTGAACTACTTGCTATCGCGCACGATATTGGTACCATCTAGTGTGACGTCAAGGCAGCAGGGACGTGGCAGCTCTCTTTCAACTCCGCACCGTGCAATTCCCTTGGACACTCCCACAGGAGTTCTGTTTTGCTATTCATTTAGCTTAATTATTGGATCCAGTTTCCATGAATGTGCGACCTGAATAGAGGAATAGAGCCAAATTATACTTCTTGATTATCCAACGCCAGAATCCGGCATGAGTGACGTAGAGGCACACTTTAGGTGACTGCTAGCGAACGCACAATTATGACGACATTAAATTCAAAGCGAGACTGTAGTGAAGCTTTAGATAAACGGACAGTTGAGGTTAGGGCTTTCAAAGAAGCAACATCTTTTATTCTAGTGACTGAGACTAGACTTGTTTCCGTTCTGGGTTAAACGTTTATATTCTACATACACCTGTTCATTTATTTTATTGTATTGATCTTTACGTCTACGAACTACGCGTACAGAAACACGCAATCTTCTGATCAGTACTAATTCTACAGACACAGACGAGTCACCTTTAAAGGGGCTAACCAAACCACCCAGGAGAAAAGAAAAAAAAAACTGTTTCCAAACCTCATCTGTTAAGTTACGTGAAAATGGCCATGGGAGAGAACCATACTGATCCCAAACTGTAACAGTTATCTGCCATTTATTTAGATCCAACAGCTGAAGGCTAACCAACAGTAATTAAATATTGCTTCGAATTTTAACTGCGGTATTTCGAACTATTTGCCAGCTGTTCTTCTAATGCTTCTTGTAACATAATATTTTGTTATCTAGTTAGAACTAGAGATTGAAAGAGAGGCTGGTCGTCTGCAGGAGAAGAAAATAAAATGTCTGCTTAGATTTGGTAATTTTTGTGAAGAATATATTTGATTTTGACGAACACAGTGTTAATGTGTTTAAGCTGAACTAGTTGTTACATACATATTTCCTTGAAATTATTTATATCTAAATTGAAGAATAAATTGTAAAAGCAGAAGTGTTAATGTTTATACTTAGGCTTTGTACTTAGGCTAAATTGGCGTGAATTGCAAACTAATTATTGAATCTTAAATGATGAATATTACATGTCATACCAATAAGTGGATAATATTGAATGTGTGACACATCCTTTCTCCCAAAAAGGTAATTTTCTGTTCGTGAATTATGTTGAGGCCCTGGTTGGACACTGAACAATACATTTCTATTATAAAAACAGTGCAAAGTTGTCAAGGTGTAATGATAGACTACTCTGTACGGTATTTAAATTATACCATTTCTAGAAACAATGTTACAAGATCCAAGAATACAACATTGTAAAGACAACATTGCACTGGTTTAGTAAGAAGACAACATTGCACTGGTTTAGTAAGAAGACAACATTGCACTGGTTTTGTTAGAAGACAACATTGCACTGGTTTTGTTAGAAGACAACATTGCACTGGTTTTGTTAGAAGACAACATTGCACTGGTTTTGTTAGAAGACAACATTGCACTGGTTTTGTTAGAAGACAACATTGCACTGGTTTTGTTAGAAGACAACATTGCACTGGTTTTGTAAGAAGACAACATTGCACTGGTTTTGTAAGAAGACAACATTGCACTGGTCTAGTAAGAAGACAACATTGCACTGGTTTTGTAAGAAGACAACATTGCACTGGTTTTGTTAGAAGACAACATTGCACTGGTTTTGTTAGAAGACAACATTGCACTGGTTTTGTTAGAAGACAACATTGCACTGGTTTTGTTAGAAGACAACATTGCACTGGTTTTTATTAGAAAACATTGTAAAGACAACATTGCACTGGTTTTGTTAGAAGACAACATTGCACTGGTTTTGTAAGAAGACAACATTGCACTGGTTTTGTTAGAAGACAACATTGCACTGGTTTTGTTAGAAGACAACATTGCACTGGTTTTGTTAGAAGACAACATTGCACTGGTTTTGTTAGAAGACAACATTGCACTGGTTTTGTAAGAAGACAACATTGCACTGGTCTAGTAAGAAGACAACATTGCACTGGTCTAGTAAGAAGACAACATTGGTTTTTCAGATTATTACAAAACTATTTAAAAGTACAAACAACAAGTGTACATACATTTACTTTTTTATTCATTACATGTGACATTTGATTAACTTTGCTGCAAAAGAAACAGAAAGGAAAGAAAAAGGAATGATACCTCCATAACACTATCTTACAGAACAAGAAGGCCAAGTCAACAGTCATGTATTAACTCTTTCTCTCCATAATTATTTACCAAATTCTGGTGGAATCAACGTTGGTATCGTCAGTTAGGAGAGAAAGAGTTAATAAATTTATCTTCAAGTAAACAACAAGAAGGCAAAGTGAGAAAATACAATTGCTTTTTCTTACAAATTTTTCAAATAAAAACAAAAAAAAATAAATTTAAATGCCATACATTTCATGTTATGAGGCACGGTGGCAGAGCGGTGAAGTGCTTGGCTTCCGAACCGAGGTCCGAATCCTGGTGAAGTACAATTAATTATTTGGAGGTGTGGTGGCTGAGAGGTGAAAACCTCAGCTTCTGAACCAATGGGTCCCGGGTTCGAATCCTGGAATGTTTAATTTCAGGATCTTTGGGCGCCTCGTCCACTCAGCTCTAATGGGTACCTGATATTAGTTGGGGAAAAGTTAAGGCGGTTGGTCGTTGTGCTGGCCACATGACACCCACGTTAAATGTAGGCCACAGAGAAACAGATGACCTTCACATCATCTGCCCTATAGACCACAAGGTCTGAAATGGGAACTTTCTTTACATTTCATATTGATGACAATGACAAACAAAAAAGGACTGAGAAATGTAATGTCATAGAAGATGATGAATTATTGAAACAGTCAGTTCTGGTACTATATACTATGGGGTGTGGTAACAGAGAGGTAAATATGGGCATTGCACTGGTTTTGTAAGAAGCATATGGGCTTCCGAACTAGGGGTCTTGGTGGTGACTGAGACTTTAACTCCAGTATTTTTAGCCAACCCCTAAGTCCACCCAACTTTGATGGGTACCTGACATTAGCTGGGGACAGTATGCTGGCTAGAAGAGACTCTTGTGAACCCTCAGCCTTAGAAACAGATGATCTGTAAACCCTCTGCCTTGTTGATCTCAAGCTCTGACAGAAGCAATAACTTTCACGTCTTAGAGATTGAAGGAGTGAGAACAACTGCTTGCAGAAAACTTCCAACTCTAGATGCTTTTACTACCAGTACCAACATTTTCTTTAACAAATATTCAAATTAGGCTAACTTAAAAAAAATGAACAAAATATAAAATAACTTAAAAAAAACAAACAAACTGCAGAGTAGCAACATATAAACAGGTAAATTCCTTTTTCTACCAAAAATAAAAATTTATTAATTACCACTTATTGATTACCGGTAACTAATTTGTTTTTGTTCTTATTGATTCGTGTATAACCGTTCACTATAAATAAATGTGCATAATTTCAACTTGACCCAAGAATGGAATTTGGAGAAACAATGCGTACAAGATTTGTATCAAACAGACGGAGTGAGTTGATAAAAGCTTTGTAAAAAGAACGTAGCTACCCCCCCCCCTCCTCTCCCTTGACTTTCGTCGTAGGAGTGTTTGGGAGAGTTTGGTAACCAAATCCCTTCATTTCTCCCAGTCAGCAGCTGTTTTTAGTAGGATATCAAGAGAGGCCAGTCCCATCATTTACATTACAGTTCCTCTTTTTTGCCAGCCAGAGCGTTGACTTTTAGCAATAAGAGGCAGAATTTTTTATTTTTCTTTCTGTTAATTCACATTGCACAAATGCTTATAGCTCAACCCTTAGAATACTAGCTGGGGTTTTCACGAACAGGAAGGATTAGAATTTAGCCGGTGGATGAAAAACTACAAGACCTCCATCCAAAAAAAATATTTTTTTTTTCTTTGCACACCTAAAAACCAAATTGAATGAGTTCCAAAGGTAGTCTACTGTTATCAACAAAACAAAGAACCATAACTTACAAATATGAAACTAGAAATTCCCAAAAGACTTCTAAAGGACAGAAGGGTTTGGGGGCAGGGACAGCTGAACAACAGGGCATACCACAAGGTAGCCATGCAAATAAAAAACATTGAAAAATGCACTGAAAACATTGTTAAAAAAATGTCTGCCTGGTTGAGCGGTTTGCACGCTGGACTGTCGTTTGAATTTATCGACGGTTCAAACCCTGCCCGCTCCCATCCCCCGTCATCCTGCAGGAGGTTTGGACTAGGAAGTAAACTATCTTCAACTGAAGGAACATTGGAAACATGTCAAACAAACAAAAAATGCCAGTGGATAAAGTTCTGTTTAGTGCAAAGTTAGTTAGTGCCAGTAACCAGACTTGAAAACCAGATGTAGAATTTTCAGCAGACTTAACCTTCATATTTTGTTATAATGTTTGTGTAGGGGGGGGGGGAGGGGGGGCTTTTATTTTAGAATGAAAAACAAAAGGTTTGAATTTTTTTTACCTGTCAAATTCATTAAAGGTCAACTTATCTCCCTTAATTAAGATACCGGTAATAATTTTTTTTTTTTTTACAATTTTGGTTTAATGTGAGTTACAATATGGGTTTTTACATTTGTTAAATATCTTAATCCTCTATTACACAATAGACATTTATAGATTATTGGCTTAGTGTGAGCTATGATATGTCTTTTTACTGTAATGAAATGTGTAAATCTTTTATTGCACAGGACACATTTATAGGGTTTTTTCTTTTTTAAGTGAAAACGAGAATGTACTTTTAAGGAATTCAAAGAGAGAAACATTTCATTACACAAGACACATTGAAAATGTTTCATTCCTACATGTTTCTCACTCTGGTGTGCAATCAAATTTGATTTGGTATCAAATACTTGACCACAAATACTACATGTAAACCTGTCTATTCTATGAATCAGACAGTGATGTTTAACATGCCAGGGTGTTCTAAACCTTTTAAAGCAGATGTCACATTGAAATGGTTTTTCCCCTGTGTGAGTCAGCATGTGTCTTTTAAAAGAATAACTGCTCGGGAATCCTTTGTAGCAGTTAACGCATCGATGTAGTTTTTCCTCAGTGTGACGCAAGCAATGCCTTTGTAAACTTGAGATATGTTTAAACAGTTTAGAGCAACGTGGGCAATTAAATAACTTTTCTCCACTATGCACTGGCATGTGTGATTTTAAGTGGCCAGATTTTCTGAAGCCTTTATTGCAGATCAGACATCGAAAAGGAAATTGGAAACCATTCATCTGAATGCTATGAAAATCAAAATGTTCTTTTAAATTAACTTTAGAGCAAAACCTTTTTGTGCACATTTTACACTTGAATGAAAATTCTCGACGATGCCATGAAAAATGACCTTTTAACATTGATATCTTTCTAAATTTTCTGTTACAGTGGTAACAAAGGAATCGATCTTCTTCTGCATGAATCAGAAAATGATTTTTCAGTGCAAGTAGTGATCTAAATCCTCCATTGCATAAGTCGCATTTGAATTTATTTCCATAATGAACGAAATGGTGACATAGAAACTGTTTTTTGGTGTTGAATTCTTTTTTACATTCAGGACACTGAAACTGGGCTATTTTTAAATTGTGTATCAGATTCACACAGTGTGACTTCCCTAAAGCCAGATCCTTTCTCTGATCCATGTTTTCAGCCTGTTAGGAATAAATAATTCTAATTAGTTACACAGGCATAGAGCTACTAATATAAACTAACTGACCAGAGAAATGCAATGATTAAAAACCAATACCAGTACATAGATTTATTTGACTACACTGCATATTCTATAAGAATTATAAAGACTCTAGTTAAATTCAAAACAACAAATACTTGCAACATTGGTGTTAGAAGGCTGAACAAATGGGCCTCTAGTGAACAAACATTGCAAATTATCACATCAGACTCTGGACTGGTACCCACAATGTAATCATCTTCTTTTTTGAAGTAATGCCTATAAATAAAATTTAAAGATCTGATAAAAACTTTTCACATGTAAATTATGAGTGAGTTTGGTGTGAATGTACATTTCGGTTTTCTATAGTTATCATGCAAAAATTGTAAGACAAATTTCCATATGGATAATAAAGATTATTATAATTAATATTATTATTACTTCAGAAAATAATAAAGACAATATACCAATATGTTTTAATTCTTTATTTACAACAAACAAAACGAAGAAAAAAAAATTTGATAAAATAAAAATTAATATTATTATTACTTCAGAAAATAATAAAGACAATATACAAATATGTTTTAATTCTTTATTTACAACAAACAAAACGAAGAAAAAAAAATTATAACCCATTTTACCAAAACATAGGAAAGAACTAAGATGTTTAAAAACAAATTAATGGTTGCATAAATTATAATGCCAGTAGGTCGACTTCCACAGGACATCCTGTATGGCGATCTAATAGAAGGCAGTTTTACGTTATACGGATGTATGCAAACGCGACATGAAGCTCTTCAAAGTTGACACTGGCAACTGGGAAGAGGTGGCACTGGACAGATCCACATGGAGAGAGAGCATAAAGGAAGGGTCACAGATTGCAGATGTCATACACAACAGAAGCAGAAAGGAGGGTGAAAATGCAACGGCGCCTGGTGATTATATATGCCCATCCTGCGATCGCAGCTGTATGAAGGATTGGCCTCTTTAGTCACACAAGAAGTTGCAAAGGGAAAAGATCGTCTCTCGAGACGTAAAATGCCACAGAATATATATATATATATATATATATGTGTGTGTTTTTGTCAATGTAATAAGGGCTAGTGGAAATGACAAAACAAAAACACTTCAAGAACTAAATTAGCTATTTCTCATGTGACTGAAGAGGCTAATCCTTGATACGCAGCTGCAGTCAAAGGCTAGGCCATCTGTAATTACACTGACACAGTAGCACTTTCACTCTTCTTTTTACTTCTGGTGTGTACGCCATCTGCAGTCCAGGAATCTTTTGTTAAGTTTGCTCTCCATCTGGATCTATCCAGCTCCTCATTTTCCCCTACTTCTTGGTGTAAATTTTGAGAAGCTTCATGTCACGTTTGCATACATCAGTACAACTTAGAAGAGGGTGACCTGCAGTCCTCCTGCTTTCTATTAGATGACCATACAGAATGTCTTGTGGCATTTTGTGAACATGTCCAAGCCATCTACAGCCGATAATAGCACAGATGTCCCGAGAACCTGTTCTTCAAAGCTCTTCTTCATTGGTTAATTTATTTGCCAATCCCCTTATTTTCAAAACCTGCCATACGCATCTGAGGTGGAAGGTATACAACTTTTTTCCAGCCAACAGTAGATTATACATACATATATTAAACATAAATGAATAGCATAGGGGCTAGCTAGGGCATGTGACCATTGACAACTGGGGTGGTAATTTGCATACGGGCGGAATGACTCTAGATCAGAAGAATGTTTTTTTGGACATTCTGATGGTCTAGAGGTTAAGTTCGCTTAGTGCATTATCGCTAGGCGGTGTTGCCGTTTCCAGGGTCACTGGTTTGAGCCTTGGTCAGCGCAGTCCCATATTTTCATAGCATTACTTTCTCTCTTAAAAACTTGGTCCCTGGTGCTGCTATTCATTTATGTTTAATATATGTGTGTATCACATTTGTTTCAGCACCTAGCTTCAACTCTAGATTTACATTCACAACAGTAGGTTGACCATGTTTTCACTTCTACGTAGCAGTGTTCATCACACAGGTCCAGTTGACTAGGGATTTGGATTAGTATTCAGCAAGGTATTGTCCCACACCCTTTTTCTGAATCCATGACATGGTGCCCATTGCCTTGGTTATTCTGTTGTTGAGGTCTTCATCCAGTAGCACATCATTGAGATGATGGAAACAAGACAGCAGAAGTGTTCAATAATTTCCAGTGGTTGATCATTATATTGTCCTTGTGTTTTGAACTAGTACTTTGGTCTTGCTTTGTCTACTATTTAAAGGGAAACTCCGACGGTTTTTCAAATTTGAGTTATTGACATATTTAAATAGTAAACATTTAACCATTTTTTATTTAAATGCTTAGAAACATTTATATTTAATAAATTAGCCAGTAAATTCTTGACATCTAAAAAAAAAACGGGGTTCTATGAGATTTTGTTTTAAGCTAGTTCATACGTCACTTCCATCAACAATACTGAAAGAGAAACTAGATTTGACCAATCGTATCGCTTCATTCTTACAGTAGCTGTTAGGCTCAGTGAGGGCCTAGTCCAGAGCTATGATACAGTTATATATATATATACACACATGTATAGATAGATCTAAAAGCATTAGGATAATCAACTCGAGAAAAAGAGTAACATTTTTCATCTAAGCCTTTCTCTGTCCCAAGAAGTAAACAGATCATGTGTCTGACTGATCCGAACAAACTGGTCAGTGTAAGGCTAGTCGAGACTATGTGTAGTCGGTCATGACAAGACAACCATGTGTGTTGAGTGGTCTGGGGAGACAATACAGACTTCCGTGGTTAGTCAAGCATGTAAATCTACTTTTAATACGCATTTTTTCTTTGCTTACAAGATCTAGATCTAACTGCTTAGACGAAGATATATTTCTTTTACAAGAATGTATACTTTGCTTTATGGTCTTCTGTTATACAATAAGTCAATAGATTAAAACACCTTTGTGACGTCACATAGAAACCCGGTGAAAGTCTGACTGTTTTGGATGCGCAGGAAAATTATGTCGGAAAAACATCAAATACTAAGTTATTATTGCAAAGAAAAAAAAAAAAGAATCATATATTCATTATCTGTAAATCAAAACACATATTATATAAAAAATTGTCAAAACCATTGGAGTTTCCCTTTAAGCCAATTTCTGGCATGCAGCAGATAGTCTGTCATCAAGGGTCTGAAGCTGAGTAGCAGTTTCAGCAACAATAGTTCCGACATCAGCGTAGAGGAGTTGCTTTCTTTAGTGTTTGCCTTCAATCTGGATTCATTGAAGAGTTTTCCAGAGGATCTTGTATGGAGAAATACACCTTCATTGATGTCGTTATCATAATGCAGTAAGCAAGAAAAGAATATGCCAAAAAGAGTAGGTGCGAGCACACATCCCTGTTTGACACCGCTGCTGACCTCAAAAGGTACTGATTGGGCTCCAATAAATTTAACTGTATATATTGTTTACTTTTCATAAATATTATAGTAGTAGTTTAAAATTTTGAATTTTATTTTTTTCGCAAAACAAAATGCAATTTGAAAAAATTTACCAGTATATTGAAAGCACTTGTAACCATTTTCTCCCAATTACCAGACATCTGTGTGAAGTCTTTAAGTGGCACCTATGGACTTAGCTTTCCTGTTACAAATACCAGACACCGAAACTTCTTATGATGATCCGTTGCTGTGTTAATAGAATCTCTTGTTACAATGTGTGTCAAGGCCGTTTGTCTTCTCCGTTGAAGGAATATATGTTGAAGTTATCTCCACTTGTTAGTCTTTTGAAACCTGCAATAAAGAAGTAGCACATTTAGCAATCACTAGCCCTACATGTAGTTTCATTTATAAAGCTTTAGGGTTGTATGCATTACTTCTATAAATGATATTGTTATTACTGGGGTGGCGATGTGGGCAGGGGTAACCATGTACGTAATCAGTCAACATAGATGGATACAGGCCAGCGCTAAGTGAGAGGTGAATGGTGATGAGGAGTAATTCTTTAAGAAACTACTATGATCTGAAACACTCCACATTCTATTCACTCATGACATGGTCATGAGATCATTCAGAAAGACCTGGCAATTTTCCATGCTTTTCAAGAAAGCCTTTGGGGACCCTATATAATAAGTGAAGGTATCAGAGATGCATTTGGATTATGGGACGTACCAGGCTTAGGGGCCTTTCTCAGGCTATGTTACTTTTAACAATCTTTACTTCACTACAATAGAGCATTTTAAAAATAAAACAAGAAAACTGGTATTTATTCTACATTATCACCATCTCAGCTGTGCTGTTTCTTGAAATTCAAATCAGATATCTTGTCAAAGGAAGAAAACAAAAGGTAGTTAAGGACACCTAGCTGGCAATGGTAATCCTGCCTATCAAGCTAGAAATTACCATTAAAAGCAAATTACAATTTTAAGCATTTAAATCAGTTTGTAAGAATCTAATTGCCACCATCACATTGTCAGTGTCCTTCAAGTCAGTCAGTGTAAAATTCGCGCTGATTCCTTCAGTTTACCTTAGCTTTAGTATTAAATATTAGTGTGACAACATCTACATCAGCGGTTCTCAACCTTTTATGCTCGGCGACCCCTTTTTACAATCCCCCACACTTCCACGACCACCGCACACACACACACATACAGCAATAGAAGAATAGACAATAACAATCCTTATTTTCGAAGGTCTTAGGCGACCCCTGGCAAATACTCAATCGACCCCCAAAGGGGTCGCGACCCACAGGTTGAGAACCCCTGATCTACATTGACTACATTCCATCAAAAGTCAAAATAGAAGATATATATATAGATATCTAGATCTTCTATAACATTCTGATTATTCTAGATCTATGACTATATTCTCATCAATCTGTAATGTTTGTATTCACTAGATCTATATTATTATTAGTACTATATAAATAATAATATCATATCATACTAGATCTAGTCAACTCAATCTAGATAAAAATAAGTTCGAAAATATATCTAGATTATTCTAGATCTAGTCAAGATCTAAAAATGCTAGCCATATATTGTATAATAACTTAAAATCAAATTCACTATTTAAAGATATATCTTTTGTGACTCTGTTAAAGTTTAAGTCTTAACTTTATGTATTAGTATTATTATAATTATATATAATATAAGTAGCGCAGCAGGCTGTGCCAGGATGTAGCACAGTGTGCCACAATCTGCCTAAGGGTCACCAGCTCCTGATTTTTCCTCAGGGTTGCCTCCCGAAGCCTTTCCTGCATTTGGGTATAGCCGCAAGGCAGCGGAGGTTTGGATTTAGAGTTTTCCTTCTCCTAGATGGGTAGCCAACCAAGGCTAACGAGCCCCTCCTGCCCGAAGCTTACTGGTTGCTCGCCTTTGCCCCTTCTCCTGTATGTAGTAACTGAACCACACGTGAAGGCCAGGAGTTGGGCTGGTTGTCAGAGGCTAATTGAGACGCATGCCATTGGAAACATTTTTTAGGTAATGATGGGCTTAAGACCATTACCACTTCAGGTGTTAACAACCTTGTGGAACCAAAGGTGACAGAAGCGACTGCAACAATTATAGGCCAATCTCCTTCCTAAGTATTGTAGTCTTTGCTCGAGTGATACTTCACAGGCTACAAAAACTCGCGGATCGGGTCTAACCAGAATCACAATGCGGCTTTCGCTCAGGGAGATCCCCGAGTGACATGATTTTCTCCATCCGCCAACTTCAGGAAAAGTGCAGAGAACAAAGGATGCCTTTGTATATTGCGTTCATTGACCTGACAAAGGCCTTCGATCTAGTCAGCAGAGATGGCCTCTTAAAAATTTTACAGATAATAGGCTGTCCACCCAAGCTACTAAATGTAATCATATCTTTCCACCAAAATATAATGGGTACAGTGCAATTCAACGGTGCCAGCTCCAAAAGTTTGAGCAGAGTTAAACAAGGATGTGTCCTGGCCACAACCCTCTTTGGAATACTATTTTCACTGCTAATCCACAACGCGTTTGACAAATCCACCGAAGGCATCTATCTCCATTCCAGATTTGATGACAAACTCCTAAATATTGCCAGACTGAGGGCCAAAACTAAAAATCAGAACCACCCTTGTAAGAGATATGTTATTTGCGGATGACGCAGCAGTAGTGGCACACACACAAGAGGAACTTCAGTCACTAATGTCCCACCTCTCTCAGGCCTGTAAAGAATATGGCTTAACAATTAGCATGAAGAAAACAAACGTTATGGGACCACCTGCTACAGCACCACCCTCCATCCTCATAGACAATAACAAGAAAAAGTGTGCAATACTAAGATCCTTGTGCGAACAGGTATTCCCAGCATAATTATAGCCCTCATAGGTGTAATAAAACGGGACCTCAAATCAGTGAACATCAATACTGACCAATACTGACCTAGCTCTAGACCGCACCAGATGGAGAGAGACAGTGACCAAGAAAGCTATGGACAGTGAAAGAACATGGGTCTCAGCTCAGGAAGAAAAACTTACAATACGAAAAATGGCCAGCTCCTCTACCACCCAAGCAAAAGCCACCTTAACCTGCAATATTTGTGGATGGGAGTGTCTCTCCAAATAGGGCTCCACAGCCACATGAGGAAGTGCGCGAGATGAACCATAGTCGTTCTACAACTGAAGGAGGCCAACAGCAGCCAGCCAGCCATATAATATAATCAATATAATATAAGCGTGGTTGAGAGGCTAAGTGCGCTTGAACTTGGCTTGGCTACCTATGAAGGGGGCTGTGTTGTGTCTACTGAGTGCCTGAAGGCAGCAGGGAAAAATCTTCTCCTAGATACCCTCCCCCCACTGGTCCACAACTGAGATTGGACCAAAGCGCTCTGAGCATGCTATAAGTATGAAAGTAGTACTATATAAAAGCCATATTTATTATTATTATAAGTGTTTTCATTCATTCAAAATGAAAACTAAGACTAGATTTAGATTTGAGATCTAATCTTTTACATTATCATGATTATGAAAAATAGCCCATTTTTTTTTAATGATTATCTAGACTAGAATAGAGTCTATAGTCTAGTATAGTCACTATAGTATAGACTATAGAATTCAGAATAGTGAATAGTCATCTAATAGACTAATCTCTATATTAATCATATACTAGATATAGATTCTAGATCTACTTAGACTTAGTAACTTAGACTACATAGGACTTAGAATTACAACTAGAGACTTAGACTATTTAAACTTCAACAAACTTAGACTTTGAGCTTGATTTGCTTTGACTTAGAGGCCAGGGCTAGGTAGTAGGGCCAGTAGCGAGTAGGGCTCAGTAGTAAGAGTAAGAGTAAGTAAAGTACTAGGTAGGGCCTAGCCAACTAGGGGTTATTGTTAGGTCTCGAGTCTAGAAACTAGAATGTCTAGATTGACTAGATCTAAGATCAAGATCTAATAAAAAAAAAATACCTAGCCTAGTAGTAGTATACTCTACTAATAGTAGGGACTTAGTCGTAATCTGATGATACTCTGATCTAGACCTAGACTAGTAATCTAGGCAGAACTAACCATCTACACCAGATCTAAATCTTAATACCTAAACGCTAAAAATGTAGAGATTCTAGAGATGTAAACAATGTAGAATGTAGATCTAGTTTCAACTTCATATAAAAATTATAGCGCTATTACCTCCCTTGGAAATTTTGTATAGAAAAAAAGGTATAATATATATATAGGTCTGTGATTGAAAACACGTGCCTATATAATGATGAAGTAAAACGGATTTCTGGCTACTAGGCCTACTACTCTAGTATTTTCACTTTATTTGCACTATTCTTGGTGTTTTTCTACGACATTTCCCGATATTTCAGTTATAACTTACACATTGATATCGACAAAGGCAAACCATAGTTGAAGTCATTAAATTTAAAACAATCTTATCTTATATAATACAGACGTTACTTCAAAAAAGAAGATGATTACGTCATACGCGTCATGCATATTAACCAATGACTTAAATTCTGCCAAGTCACTGGTTTTCCTGGCCAGCTCAGGCAACCCATTCCATGCTCTAATAGCACTAGGGAAGAAGGAGCATTTGTCCAAATTTGTCCTAGCATATGGGACGAGGAATGTGCCTTTATTTTTGTGTCTTTCAGAGTATTTTATTAGATTTCGTATTTGAAGATTATGGTTCAGTGTTTTATGTATAATTGCTACTTTACTTTTGAGTCAACATGAATCAATATGAAAGACTTCTTTTTTGAAGTCACGTCTGTATGATATAAGATAAGCCTATATGTAGCTTATATATACCCGTACATATAGGCCTACATAGCGTTAAAAAAGAAAGCAATGTCCACCTTCCCCCCCCCCCCCTTTTTTTTTGGGGGGGGAGGGGGTCGTATCCTCCGTCCGGAAGGAATTAGCCCTAAAATGTCCGGCATATAATTTATTAATCGAATTGTGCTGTTTTTTTTATTATTATTCGTAGCTAGACCACCACTCCCTTTACTTGTAGGTAAAAAAAAAGGGGGAAGCACTGATTTAAAACGTCATATTGACAGCAAAAAAAAAACAAAAAAAAAAACACTGCAACATAATAAGAATATGTACCGTGCTTTGAAGGTAAAAAAACAAACTGCATAAAGAAGGTTATGAAAACTAATGTGACACTCACCAAAGACGCATTGAATATTTCGGAAAAAATGGACGAGGAATTCCAATATTTTCATTGAATGTTAATAAATACATTAATACTGTATTATATAAGATATGACACTAAATAAGATGATTTATTAAAGTCATGCATACCATTACCTAAACGAAAGAGGCATTGACGTCAACGATGTTCACTTGTTTGATCGTATTGCAATGAACAGTATTGGCAGAATTTAAGTCATTGGCTTCCTGGTCGTGCGGTTTGCGCGCTGGACTGTCATTCGGATTTATCGATGGTCCCGGGTTCAAACCCTGCCCGCTCCCATCCCCCGTCGTCCTGCGGGAGGTTTGGACTAGGAAGTAAACTATCCCCCGTCGTCCTGCGGGAGGTTTGGACTAGGAAGTAAACTATCTTCAACTCTGAAGGAACATCCGAAACATGTAAAACATTTTACAAAACAAAAAACATGCATGACTGAATGCATGACGCGTAGGACGTAATCATCTTCTTTTTTTTTTTTTTTTTGAAGTAACGTCTGTATTATGTAAGATAAGATAAAAAAAAAAAGACAAAAATAAAAAAAGTTTTTTTTGTTTTTGTTTTTTTACTTTTGAAGTGATCTTAAACTAACACAATCCTGTACAGTGCAGATGCTCTAATGAAAATTAAATTGTTGCTCTCCGCTCCTCACAATTTGTGATGTTATCTTTTGGATTGACGAGCGTATTGTCAACCTTCAGTACGTGATTTCGCTGATAAATGCACAGAGGACAAAAAAAAAAGAGAGAAATAAACTTTGCCTAGCCAGGAATTCTTCTCACAAAATGTACAATTTGAAGAAAATGCCATGCACCGAGTTTCACGCGCGAATGATGAGCTATTGTGATATATGTGAGTTTAATAAAATACCCAGAAAGACACAAAGATAAAGGCACATTCCTCGTCCTATATGCTAGAACAAATTAGTACTAATACTTCTTCTTCCCTAGCGCTATTAGAGCATGGAATGGGTTGCCTGAGCTAGCCAGGAAAACGAGTGAATTGGCAGAATTGAAGTCATTGATTAACATGCATGACTGAAAGCATGACGCGTAGGACGTAATCATCTTCTTTTTTGAAGTAACGTCTGTATTATATAAGATAACAAGAAGATAAAATATCCTTTCTTATGAAAAACACATGGCATATAATTCAGCCTTTGATTGAGCCTACTATTGTCTAAATAAATACAAGTTCAATTTTTAGATTTTTTTTGGTCTTTTTTTTTTATTCCCTTTTGTAAGGCGTTTTTCCTCTTTGGGTATGTAGGTTGTAGTGACCTGGTTTAGTTTAGAGATTATGTTCGTTTTGTAAATAAATATAGGGCCTATTGTGCATTGATATTACCGACGGTAAAAGTAGATAGGCCTACGTACCGGTAGTCAGACAGACGAATGGCGTTGCAGAATGCGGGTACATGATTGGAGAAGAATATGGCTAGGGCCTGTAGAAAGATGGATATTGAATAGACTGCTAATTAAACGAAGGATAGCTAGACAAGAAAATAATCCACATCTGTGAATAAACATCAGTTGAAGTCTTCACAAGTTTTATTAAGTATATTTAATTGTTGTGTCCCTTGGATGTGTTTGGACTTTCGTTTAGAATAGTGAAATAGTATTTAAACAGACAATACACAAAATCCAATCCAGGATTTTGTGGATGGTTACCCCCCAAAAATATAAGCAGTTCACACCAGCCTCTAGCACAGCGGTTCTCAACCTTTTAGGCTCGGCGACCCCATTTTACAATCCCCCACTCTGCCGCGACCCCCCCCCCCACACACATACAGCAATAGAAGAGTAGACAATAACAATCCATATTTTCGATGGTCTTAGGCGACCCCTGGCAAATGGTCAATCGACCCCCAAAGGGGTTGCGACCCACATGTTGAGAACCCCTGCTAGCAACGTAGAAGAGGCGCCTCCTTTAAGCCGTGAGCACAATAGAGATCAAAGCTGGCGCCCATTTTGCCCTCACAGGCAAAGAGGAAAGACACTGGCAGACGAAGGCCTCTCAAAGAGACAACCGGAGACCTATCATGAAGGTCGCGAGGCACACATTTGAGACTGAAAGAACTAAGGATCCTTGTCGACGACAGACGCAGACGGGAAAAAAAAACTACCCTTAATTATAGACTCCCAGCGGACAACGACTTGCGGTTAAATATGCAGGTCGCAATTGGGTTCATGTTTTAGAAATAAAATTTGGTATTGCGTTTCGTCACATTTATAAGGCTATTCTTCAATGTAAATTTGAGAATGTACTTTAAACAAGCCCAAACTTAAAACATTTATTACACAAGACATTGTTTGTTTTTTTCATAGCTGTGTTTTCGTGTCACCACGGGGCCCCATTGACTTTGTTTTTCCTGTATTGGATTTCCTCAATTTTAATGAAGCTGTATTTGTGATGGGGGCGTGGTGGATGAGTGATAAATCACTGGGCTTCCAAAAACGTGGAAAGGAATCCCGGTGAAAACTGGCAATTTTTGACACCCCGAGTCCACCCAACCGCAATGGGTACCTGGCATTAGTTAGGGAAAAATCCACTGCTCTAGGTCCTCCATGAAAGTGTGGCGCTAAATGACCAATTAGGGTAGACATCTTTGCACTGAAGGGCTGGCCATGTATGATGATGTATCGGGCTTAGGGCGTCCTGTTAGATTAGACCCAACACCGACTCAGGACCGGACACAACAGAATGCGACAACATATGTACCGGAAGCTCAAAATTGGAACCAGTGAAATCTGCCCATGTGGAGTATCAACAGAAAATGCCCGACCACGTCCTCCAAAAACTGCTCTCTCTACCAAGAGGCCCGTGTAAGACATTGGCCCCAAATCACCCCAATAGAAAGAAAACTATATGGAGAGCTCCCTGATGTGGAAACCACTGCACAGTTCATCTCATGTGTTGGTCTAGTCATATGAACACTCCAACATAACAATGAGAACGATGAAGAAGAAGAAGAAGATCAACGGGTGTTGACAACCCTCGCCGCTTGTAAAATTGATAAAGTTTGCCGTTTCTGTTGCCGTTTCTGTTGCAATAATCTACAATAATCTGGTACTTTAATGAATGGATAAGTAGATAACAGCCAATACTAGACAATTGGCAACAAACACATCAAAAACTAAAATGTTACTCTGTACATCCCCGTACAAAACTCTACTGTCTCTATCGCTTTATGGACTCAACCAGCCTTCATAGCCAGACTAACAGCCCAGGTCTCCTCCGTGTCCTATCTTGAACTGCCGCCTTCTTACACACTGTGTCTCTGGTCCACGCAGGCTTTCGATCACATGACCATAACATTGATCATATTTGGCGCGTAACCGTAGTACTGTCCCTTGTCCATCGCCTGAGTTCACGTGTGTAAAGTGAACCAACAGTTAACCCTTTCGCGCCCCCAATAGGGCTATAACAGTATCAAAGAAAGGTTGGGCATATATCAATGGAAGAGACCCTAATCCTGGCACAAAGACAGTGGAATGGTGTCAGATATCAACGAATCAAGAGTGGTGCCCTAACAATTCAGCAGACAGAGGAACAGGGGAGATTTCCAAGTAAAATAGTTCTTGAGGATGTTACTTGGCCCAACAGAATGACAACCTCCACACAGACGTTAGAACAACGAATCAAGAGTGGTGCCCCAACAATTCAGCAGACAGAGGAACAAGGGGAGATTTCCAAGTAAAATAGTTCTTGAGGATGTTACTTGGCCCAACAGAATGACACTCTCCACACAGACGTTAGAACCCCCCCCCCCAAAAAAAAAAAATCAGCTTAGAATGGTGAACATTGTTAATACTAGAATAAAAGCCTTTGACTTCTCCCAATATTAAAATCATTCAACTCATTAAACCGTTCATTCAATTTAACACAAAAATATTAAATTAAATAAATATTATATACATTTATATGACATACAACATTTTTAGAATAGATAAGAGTGTATCATAAACATTTTGATTTTTTCAATGTATGTATGTGAATATATATTTGTGTATTTATATAGTGGTACCTTGGTATTCAGGAGGCCCGGTGGCTGAGTGGGGGATCTGACATTAGTTAAGGAAAAGTAAAGGCGGTTGGTCATTATGCTAGCCACATAACACCGTGATTAACCGTGGGCCACAGAAACAGATGCCCTTTACATCATTTGACCCATAGATCACAAGGTCTGCCAGGGGGAACTTTTTTTTTACCTTGACTGTTTGAGTGTTTGACCAAAATATTTCAGTCCAAAACGTCTATGAACCCAATAAGATTTGTGAAACTAATGTTGATGGTCAATTATTGTGCTTATCTTTAGTTTTGTTTTTTGTTTTTTTATAGATAAATTTAATTTTATGGTCACAGATAATAGAAAAGTGAGAACAAGTAGTGAACTGTAAAAAGGAAATAGCTGGTAAATATTAAGACAGCATGCAAGTGTTTCTCACCTTACATATCAACTTGACCTGCCTTAATTACATATATTTATACTGTTTATAGTTTTTAGATATGGGCCTACATACATGATAACAAATTACTATAACATATGCAGGTCAAAACTGGTTTTGAATGTTTATGTAAAATACTGCGATCATCATTAATCTCCGAAATCAAAGACAATGCCTTAGAACATATTACATAATATCATTTGGGAAAAATAGCTTTCAGTGTTTGAGAAAATCAGTTCCCTAACAAATTTCTAGAATGAGAACCTAAGGCTAGAGATGACTGATAAAATTCTTGATAAAGAACCATAATAACATATATAGCAGCGATATATAAATATAATTGCAAATTAGTGAAAAAAACAACAACAACTCAGATTGTTATTTTTATTGTACAACTTAGAATAGGCAACTTTAAAAAATTATAAATGGAAAGCACATGTAACATCAAAAAAAAAGTTTCTGACAAACTCTAGTAATTCATTCCAGATTTTTAGTAGGCAATACAAACTGTAATTTTTTCATCTATTCATAATTCTACATAAGTTAGACATTGTATTACAAGCATCTTTGAAAAAGAATTATCATTGCATTAATCTACAAGTCAAACATTGTTAGAAAAGCAAAGTATATCAGTCAATCTTTGTTTATTTATCATTTCCATTTTCTTATGCAACCACCTCACCCAACACTATTTGTCAATGTCCCAATCAAATAACTAAGTTATGACTCTAGATGAATAACTAGTGTTTAATTGCCTTATTGAACAACCTGGTTCTAATACAACTTCATTATTTTCTTAAATGAACTACTTGGAGCCTGGAGAAAGTAAATTATTTCACAGCCCTAAGCACAACATGTATGCCACTTGTGTGCACTATGTCTAAAACTCAAATGGCAAATATGAAACTGTTCCATGTTTGAGGTTATAAACTTAAGTAAAAAAGAAAGCTTGTTCAGATCGATGCTAATGTTACCAACAACTCTGAAGCATATTAACCTCATTAGCTTATGTCCAAAGAGAATGTAATTTCTTCAAAGCTTGGAATGGGTTGCCTTCCTTAACTGTGTGATGTATTGTACTGTCAACGGCATTAAACCAATAGGAACAGATCTTGTTGCCAGCGCTTCGTCCAGTAGCTGTTCACTTTTGACAAAATTTTAATCAGGTTCGTACTATTGAAAAGTTCTACTTTTTTTTAAAATACTTGCAACTCGAGAAATGAAGCATGCCCAAACAAAGTCTTCATAAAAAAGGGTTCTAAAATTACCGGTATCTTATTTTCTCTTTACCACATGAGCTTTAACGTGCCATTTTAAACTGTCCAGGTAAGCAAAACTTTTATTACATAGTACACACACAAATGCAGTTTTCCTTAGATGATAAGCAAAATGGTATTTCAAAAAGCACAAAGACGCAAAGTTTCTATTGCACATTACACAGAAATAACGTTTTTCTATATCACAATTGTAATGAACTTTCTTTTGGTGGAGTAAAAATTGTGATCTAAAGCTAAATCTCTTACTGCATATGGTACATTCAGCTGGGGATTCTTTACTATGAATCTGAGAATGCCGTTTCCTAGCATAGTTTGTTTTAAACCTTTTTAAACAAATGTCACATTGAAAGGGTCGCTCGTCTGTATGAACCAGAATGTGTTCTCTATAGTAGCGAAGTCGTGTAAATCCTTTGTTGCAGATATCACACTGAAATGGTTGCTTCTCATTATGAATCAGTACATGGTACTTCAAATCTGTGCTACATATATACTCTTTCCAGCATTGGTTACATTTAAATGGTTTCTTTCCAGTATGAGAAAACATATGTGATTTTAAGTAGGAGGGTCTGCGGAAGCTTTTATTGCAAATATGACAATAAATATTATGAGTCAGCATGTGGTCTTTTAAATGTGAATGGATGAAATATCCTTTATTACAAAATGAGCATTTGAATCGAAAATTAAGATGAAATGATAAATGTTCTTTTAACTTTGAACATTTTGTAAATATTCTGTTACATTGATAACACTGAAATGGCTTTTCTCTAATATGAACTGGAAAATGATCTTTCAGAGTTAAAAATGAGTAAAACCATTGGTTACACAATGTACATTGCCAAGTCTGTCCAGAATGAGCCCTTCTGTGTTTCTTTAAATGATATTGGCTGCTAAATTCTCTTTGGCATTCGGGGCACCGAAACTGTTTTGCTTGTATGTGAGATAAAAGGTGTTGCTTAAAATGATGGCGTTGTGCATATCCTTTATTGCACATGACACAGTGAAGTTTCTTACAGTGATCTTTTGCCGTGTTCATACAATCTCTTTTTAGAAATTGGTTCAATATATTCCTCTGCTTCATGGCTTAAGTTACTTTATTCTTATTAGTGCCTTTAAAAAAAAAACAAAAAAAACCTGAAATGAACAAATAGCTCATTCAGCAATAAACAGCAATACATGCAGTTCAATTTCTATAGCTTTACTATTGTATGCATTATTACTATATGTGGCGGCGTGGTGGCTGAGTGGTTAAGAGCTTGGCTTCTGAACCTGGAGTCTTGGGTTTGAATCTGGGTGAAGACTGGAATTTTGGATTTGGGGATTTTTAGGGTGCCACTGAGCCTACTCTAATAGGTACCTGACTTAGTTGTGGAAAGTAAAGGCAGCTAGTAATTGTACTGAGACAGTGACATAAACTTAGCTATTACTTAATTACATTAAATATTGGAATGCTGTGGCTGAGTGGAAACGCGCTTGGCTTCCGAACCAGAGGTCCTGGGTTAGAATCTCTGTGAAGACTGGGATTTTTACTTTCTGGATTTTAGGACGCCTCTGAGTCCACCCAGCTCTAATATGTACCTGACATTAGTAAGGGAAAAGTAAAGGTGGTTGGTCATTCTGCTGGCCACATGACATCCTTGACAACTGTAGGCCACAGAAACAGATGAATTTTACCTCATCTGCCCCATAGATCACAAGGTCTGAAAGGGGAACTACTTTACTTGCATTAAATATATATCAACCACCTTTTGCACAGTGACAATCTTTTTAAAAAAATAGTTTAAACTGCATATGCAAAAAAAAAAAAAAAAGAAGAATAATTATAAATTCTCCTAACTACTAGAGGCTCCAGTTGGAAAAAGCTGCCATTGGTTTTGTATTGTCTGTTCATCTTTCAAATTTCAATTTCATAAACTACAAGGGCAATCATAAATTTGATTTCATATCATTTGCATCATGCTCATAATAGGTACAAATAAAATCAAAAATTTCTAAATCAATCTACATGTACGGTAGTTATGTTCTGATAGTTTTAACATAGTGCATTACAGAAGTGTGATAGTTGACAGTGCATTGTTGGGATGTCATACTTGGTACCGGTATTGGTTGTTATCACAATATGACTTGTGGGTTATTTGGTGGAGTTTACCGGGTAGATTTGTTTGTGTAGTTTACAAAGTGTAGGTTCTAGGTACGACCAAAAAAAGGTTGAATGAGCAAATTAAAGATCAAATCAATGCTGTTTTTTTGACAGATGGTCCAAACCAAACTGTCAACCAAGTTTTTTATAAATATGTAATTAAAAGTCCCCAAAAAATGGGTCATCCACATGAAACCAGACATTGCAGACATATGGATGCTTTATTATGATTATGCCCCATGTCACAATGCCCTCTCTGTCAAGTGGTGGCAGGTGCAATCAATCCCCCTCTAACTTGTTCTTCAGAAGATAAATGGTAGTTTTTGTGTGTATGCGTGTGCATAAATAAGAAGGAAAAATAGTATGTTGATCATAACACAGTTTATTGCCCCCGACACTTTAGACAGACTTCATCCTTAAGGTGAGGAGTGTTCCAGGCCTAAGTTTATGAAAAGATCAAATTAAAGACTTTGTCCAAAAAATTAGTGATACTTATTAACAGTATGCGTCATGCATCTAGTCATGCATGTTAAGCAATAACTTAAATTCTGCCAAGTCATTGGTTTTCCTGGCTGACTCAGGCTACCCATTTCATGCTCTAATACTAATAGTTACTTCGTAACTAGATCTATTATAATGTATATTAGGCTATAATAAATGCTAATAATATCTAGATCTGGATGTACTGCCCTAGCTAAATCTACTCTAGTCTGGTACTAGATTAGTAAAAAACTTAAAAAGTAGATCTAGAATCTAGATAGAATCATAGATCTACATCTAGAATTTAGACTCTATAACTCTATGAGTATGACATAGTGATAATGAGTTAAGACTTTCATAAAAAATTAAAATGATAAGTCTAGAATAGTCTAGATCTAAATCTAGATCTTTACATAGTCTAGACTTACACCTAAGCCTAAGTAAGACTAGACGATATTAGATCTAGATCTAATAGATAGTTTAAAATAGTTACTGTGATAGTAACTTAGTAAGATTAAGACTTACACTCGTAACACTGAAGTGTCTAAAGTTTGAGTATTTTTCATATTATTTTGATTTTTGTAAAATAAAATTTATTTTAGACTCTAGACTAGTAATAGACGATAGTAGGCCTACTAGATATATCTTACTTGGTGAACTTAACTACAACCTTAGTTGATGAAGTCTTAAACTACAAACAGCAATGTCACAATGAAAGTAACAATCTTCGACATTTTGATGTCGGATAACGATCTAGCTTATTACCTCCCTTTATAAATTCTTTTAGAGAAGAAATTAGAAATAAAAGTAAAATAGATGGGCGGTTTCTTTCACTTTTTAGCGCCCCCCCCCCCCACCCCCGCGCCCAATAAACCGCTTTTTAGTTTTGTGTGAACCGTCTGTCCGACCGTCCCGTTTAGATTGCCGAAACAAGAAAAGATATTGAAAATCCGATTTCTGATACAACGGCCATTTTTTTTTTCTATAAGCAAACGGTTTAATTTTTTTAATCAACTAGTAAGCAATTATATATATATCAATACACTATTTCAAATCAGTTCAAATTAACAATGTATTAAAAATGGCATTAATAAATATCCGTATCCTTTGGTATGATGTCATGGACTAACAATACAATATTATCGGCTTGCATAGGTAGAGATAGGGTCGTTGTTGTTTCTTCTTCCTCAATCTCATTGTTATGTTGGAGCTTTCAGGTGAGATGAACTGTGTAGAGGTTTCCAAATCAGGGAACTCTCCATATAGTTTGTTTTTTTTTCTAGAGGGGCGTTGTGGGGCCAGTGACTTGTTCGGGCCTCTTGATAAAGAATGCAGTTTAGAAGGACATTGTCAGCATTCTCATGTGGTTGTTAATATTATGAAATTCTTGCTGAAAAATACTGAAACCTGCATTTTTATCTGTCTGAGTGGAGCCTTTCGGGTGCCGATTTTGAGTTTATGTCCAACAAACTACCTTTTTTACCTTGTTCTTTTTTCTCCAGAAATCTTTGGCGTGCTGTATTGTTTTATGACATTTCCTTTCGTCACATTTGTAAAGTTTCAAACAAAAATGGATAAGAAAGCAGTTTATTGAATCAACCTTTAAAAAAATCAACACAAATTAAAAGAGAATCGATTCTTTCTTAGTGTATGAAATGTTAATTCGTTAGTTTGTAGCTGACGAAGGCCACCTGACCAGAACGTTCTTTGTTTTTACTTCGACCCCAAAAGACCGGAACTGATATTAACTCTTTCCCTTCGTAATTATTTTTGCACATTCAGGCGGAATTCTTCATTTTGCTCATTACTATTTCACTGCCATATTATGATTAAGCTTCAATAGCGTTGTTCTTTGTGATCATAAAATGTTTTATTTGGTATAGAGTTAAAGGGGAATGCATGCTCCTTCTATATAACATAAAGTTTTTAAAATTAAACATTAATTTAGTTTAAAGAGGTAAATCAACGAGATATTGTAGATTAGGAGAAAAAGAGTTAACGTAGCACCCTCACGCGCAACGTATTTCCGTCCTCAACTCGTTTTGGTGTCCAGGAGAGACAACTCTTGCTAGCACTGTTTGTTTGCAACTAACTCTAAACCAGTGACTTACTTACTTACTTAGACTTAGGTCCTCCCGCGCCGAATTGGGCGGCAAGCTGCCTCCATAAAAGATCTGTCATTGGCAATGTCTGAGGCCTCCTCCCGTCGATAAATCCGAACGACAGTCCAGCGCGCAAACCGCACGACCAGGCAGCCATCCTTTTTCATTTCCGACACTCGAGTCGCGGACCAATTAATCAAAAAAGTAAAAAAGAAAAAAAAAAGGTAAAAAAAAAAAAACAAAGAAAAAAAAGGTAAAAAAAAAAAAAACAAAGAAAAAAAAACTGAAAAAAAAGGTTAAAAAAAAAAAAACCAAAGAAAAAAAAAAGGTAAAAAAAAAAACAAAGAAAAAAAAAACAAAGAAAAAAAAAGGTAAAAAAAAAAAACAAAGAAAAAAAAAAGGTAAAAAAAAACAAAACAAAGAAAAACGACATGAAATTGACCTGAAATTATTTTAACTTGCGGGTCTGGTACTTACATTGATACATTGGGATATTTGAATTTTGTCTTAAATCTACTGTTTCTACGTGTCGGAAAATGGCTTTATTTCTCTATTTAAATTGTTAGTGTGTTAGCAACATTGTAGCTAGCCTTAACCCTTAAAGTGCTGAGCTGTTTTACAATGAGAGCTTACAAATTGGAATTACAATTCGGATGTTTTGAGGCTAAACTTCCACACGCGTTTTAAGGGTTAACACTAATTCATTTTCTTGTCTCTTTTTTTTTTGGTAAATATTCCCATCGATTCTGCAATCTCTAGGCGTAGTTTAACAATGTTTTATTCGCGGCTCAAACCAAACATACTGGTTTTTTAAAAATTATTTTAAGCTGTTTCTATGTGTTTTTTTAACGCTGTTTCTATGTTTTTAACGCTGTTTCTGTTTTTTTACGCTGTTTCTATGTTTTTTAACGCTGTTTCTGTTTTTTACGCTGTTTCTATATTTCTGTTTTTTTAACGCTGTTTCTGTGTTTCTGTTTTTTAACGCTGTTTCTATGTTTTTAACGCTGTTTCTATGTTTGTTTGTTTTACGCAGTTTCTATGTTTCTGTTTTTTACGCTGTTTCTTTGTTTCTGTTTTTACGCTGTTTCTATGTTGTTGTTTTTTTAACGCTGTTTCTGTTTTTTACGCGGTTTCTATGTTTTTTAACACTGTTTCTGTTTTTTTACGCGGTTTCTGTGTTTTTTGCGCTGTTTCTATGTTTCTGTTTTTTAACGCGGTTTCTATGTTTCTGTTTTTTTAACGCTGTTTCTATGTTTCTGTTTTTTACGCGGTTTCTATGTTTCTGTTTTTTACGCTGTTTCTTTTTTTTAAACGCCGTTTCTATGTTTTTTTTTAAACGCTGTTTCTATGTTTTTTTAACGCTGTTTCTATGGTTTTTTAACGCTGTTTCTGTTTTTTTTACACTGTTTCTGTTTTTTTACACTGTTTCTATGTTTCTGTTTTTTTACGCTGTTTCTGTGTTTTTATTGGTACCGCAGGGTTCACTTTATGTATTTATATTTTCTGTAGCTTTCAGAAGTATACAATTTAGAAATTTAAAACGAAACCAATAAATACATTTTGAGATGATGACTAGGACAAAAAGAAAAATGAAACGTCATAAAAGTGACATGACTCATTATTAACAGTCAGTACCGGTACTGTGTATTCATAGGCCTATATAGAGCCTGAAGAAGTGGACATGCCTGTCTCATGGTATGCTAATACAGATAACTTCCGACAGTAGACACGTTCCCCACCAAAGAAACATTATCTGTTTAATTGTTTCAAATTATGCAGAGAAATTAAAAAAAGAACTTAGCTAGCCCCCCCCCCCCCCTTTTTGGTGGTGAGAATTTTTTTTCTTCTGTGACTTAGTATGCACAACTTGAACTGCTAACAACTCAGCACTAAAGTATAAAACCAGATGATATTTTTACAAATAGGAACAAATTTAACGAAACAAAACACAAATATTATTTTCGTCTTCTTTTTATTAATGAATGCTTATTTTTATCTTACCGCAATTTAAACTCTTTATCTCCGTAATTATTTTTCCACGTTCTGACAGAATTGTTCATTTTTCACATTTGTACATTCTACCGTTATGATTTAACTTATGATTTAACAATAATGTTTGTAATCAGAAAACATTACTTCTGGTATAAAATTTTAGGAGAATAGATTCTATTTTTATATGCCGGTAACATAAATACAAGTTTCCAAAAACCAAAAATTTCACGGGGTCAAAATCAACGATACTATTGTCAATGGGCCTCATTCACCAATCGTAAACAAACAACATATAGCCTCGTGGTACTCAATCTCTTCTATATAATTTACGATCTAATGTTTAATTCATGATGGTTGTCACGTGACCGTTTGTTTCGTTGTTTTCTCAATAAGATCACGTGACTAAATGTTGTTTGTTTACGATTGGTGAATGAGGTCCATTAAGAGAGAATGAGTTATGTCTTTATTTTCAAAAGAAACGTTACACAGGCTGTACATCAACAGGAATACATACAATAAAACTTACAAATAAAAACAAAAATCTAATTGATTATCAGTCTAATGTAAAAATATATATTTTTGGTAAGAAGATTTTAAAAAATTCTAATGACCCATGAAATGTGGATTGGCTTATTAAGAAAAAAAAAAAAAAAAAAAAAACTAGCAACGTTTAACTCAAATTAACATGAAAGAAAAGATTAACATAAATACATACATGAGATATAAGAGCTGATTTGTTAAAAGTGGAATGTCCAGTAAAATTTGTTGACAAGATCAGAATGAAAAATTGTGCAATGAAAATATTGCTAAAAATTTATTGTCCAGTGTGAAGTCCAGACACAGACTAAGTATTTTTGTTCTTAATGTGTGTTTGCAGGAAAAAGGGGGGTGGAAGCTACCACCCATTTTTCACTGCACTGCACCATTTTATCATAAGGAGATGCATCTTGGGGCAAAAACCTAGATCTAGTGGTAACACTCATAAATTATACCACAAAAATATTGCAGTCTAGTTCAGGAAACATTTATTAGTAATGAAAGTAATCAGTGGTGCCATCTCACTAATCATGTGATGTCAAAAATACTAGACAGCATTGATCTTAATGATGTTATAGATATAGATTAATTGAGTGAGATTTGCCACTTGATGTTATAGATATAGATTAATTGAGTGAGATTTGCCACTTGATGTTATAGATATAGATTAATTGAGATTTGCCACTTGATGTTATAGATATAGATTAATTGAGATTTGCCACTTGAGCATTATTTCACAAATAAACAATGGTATTATTCATTAAAAGTGTCTTAAAGGGATTTTAAAAACATTTTTTTTACTTATATATTGTACCTATTGGACTTAACACATATTTTTTATTAAGTACATTATCTCATGTCATGATGTTGAATGTCAAAATGCAAGGGTCCTCAAAGGTTTAGCTCCCGTGCCCCCAAAATCCCTGTATTACTGAGAGTAATACACATTAATTGCATTATTAGTACATGCAGTCTAAACTAATCTTTAATGAAGAAGCTATATGGGAGATTAAGTAAGTCAATATGCCCAAATATACTTAACAAATGTTTATTTATTTTTAACATGTCTAAAACATTCAAGTCAAGTCTTCAAGGTCTAGTCTATGTGTAGTTAATTAGTTTATTGTTTCTGAGCCTCATACTGGTATCAAAAACTAATTAAGGACCAAAGACCAATCTACAAAAAGATGAAATCCCACTTTCGGTCAGAGTGTTACAAGGTCATCTGTCGTCATCGAGAAGTACATAGAATTCATCAAGGGCTGGTTATGAGTGTGTATGTGTTTCGTGTGTGAATGTTGTTCATATTTGCATCTATATTCCTATTGTTACAGTAGTTAGGCTGAGGTGGTCAATTGTAGTCAAACTTATTCCTATTGTTACAGTAGTTAGGCTGAGGTGGTCAATTGTAGTCAAACTTATTCCTATTGTTACAGTAGTTAGGCTGAGGTGGTCAATTGTAGTCAAACTTATTCCTATTGTTACAGTAGTTAGGCTGAGGTGGTCAATTGTAGTCAAACTTATTCCAATTGTTACAGTAGTTAGGCTGAGATGGTCAATTGTAGTCAAACTTATTCCTATTGTTACAGTAGTTAGGCTGAGGTGGTCAATTGTAGTCAAACTTATTCCTATTGTTACAGTAGTTAGGCTGAGATGGTCAATTGTAGTCAAACTTATTCCTATTGTTACAGTAGTTAGGCTGAGGTGGTCAATTGTAGTCAAACTTATTCCTATTGTTACAGTAGTTAGGCTGAGGTGGTCAATTGTAGTTAAACTTATTGTTACAGTAGTTAGGCTGAGGTGGTCAATTGTAGTCAAACTTATTGTTACAGTAGTTAGGCTGAGGTGGTCAATTGTAGTCAAACTTATTGTTACAGTAGTTAGGCTGAGGTGGTCAATTGTAGTCAAACTTATTCCTATTGTTACAGTAGTTAGGCTGAGGTGGTCAATTGGACAAATACAAAAGTAATCCCTTCAAACCTGGATGGAATGGTGAACAGTACTACAAGAAAGCCTTTGATTTCCAAAAAGTATTAAAATCTGGTACTTTTAACTCTAAGTACCTCCATTGGTCATTTCAAAATTATTATATTCTGTAACCCAGTGTTTCCCAAACTGTGTTCTGTGGAACCCCTAGTGTTTGGCGAGGCCTGAATTGGTGTTCTACGAACTACTGGAATAATTAACTAGTAGGCCAATAATCTCTAAAAAATAAACAAAGTGCTCCATTAAGAAAAAAGTTTATGAAACATTGCGGTAACCAAATTTGACAAAATTTAATTTAATTAAAGCACTTTTTAAAAAATGTAAACTGTAGAAAGACAAAGTGACCTAATTAAATTTCAATACTACGGATCTATAGTTTATCTTACTTTCCTCTTTATCGTGTGAGCTTTTAAATGATCTCTCAAATTATTCCTGTATTTAAAACTTTTATTACAGAGTACACATACAAATGTTTTTCTTGTGTGATGAAGGATATGGTATTTCAAGTAATATTGCTTTGAAAAAATTCTGTTGCACAATAAACATCTTAGTCTTGTCCTGTCACTGATGTGAGATTTAAGGTGCAATAGAACTGATATCTTCTTTAAAAAAGATCCATTACATAAAACACATTTAAAACATTTTTTTTCCTTACGATAATGTGCTTGCTTTTGGTGGGCTAATAAATTTGCTTTAAATCTAAATCTTTGTTTGCATATCACACATTGAAAGGGAGTTTCTTTACTATGAATCAGAGAATGTTTTTTCATAGCAGTGATTGATTTAAATCTTTTGGAACAAATTTCACACTGAAATGGTTGTTCTTTTGTATGAACCAGCATGTGTTTTTTATAGGAGCGATTCTGCACAAAACCTTTTTTGCAAATTTCACATTGATATGGCTGATTCCCAGTATGAATATAATGATGCTCCTTCAATGCTGTCAAGGAACAATACCCCTTCCAGCATTGGTTACATTTATATGGTTTCTCCCCAGTATGAGAAAACATATGTGATTTTAAGTGGGAAGAACTTCTCAAGCCTTTATTGCAAATATGACAGTGAAATGGATACTGAAAAGTTTTCATCTTAATACTATGAGTTTCCATATGCTCTTTTAAACTTTTCTTGACAAAATATCCTTTATTACAAAAAGGGCATAGAAACCGAAAATAACCAAGATGGTATGATAAATGGTGCCTTAACTTTGTAACTCCTAGAAAATGTTCATTACAGTGATAACACTGAAACGACTTTTCAAACGGACGATAATGAAGATGAAATGATAAATGATGTCTCAACTTAAAAACACTACTAAATTGTTCGTTACAGTGATAACACTGAAAAGACTTTTCCCCAGTATGAATTGAAAAATGATATTTCAATTTCAACAAAGAATTAAATAACCTGTTACACAAATTACATCGGAGCTTTTGTCCAGAATGAACCCTTTTGTGCTTCTTTAACTGAAATGGATTGATGAATTCTTTCTTGCATAGAAGGCATTGAAATCGTTGCGTTTGTGTATGAGATAAAAGATCTTGCTTCAAGTTATTGTTATTCACATGCTTACATTCTCTACTGCACACTACACTTTTGACGTTGCTATGTTTATCTTTTGCTCTGTTCATACAATCTATTGGATGATTTTTTTTCAAGGTCATCTGCTCCATGGTAAATGGTGTTAGAGTTACCTCACCTTTTTTTTTTAAACCTGCAAAGAACACACACAAAAAAAGACTTATTAAGCAATGAACAGCTTCTGGTTAAGTATAATAATAAAGCTTAATTATTTTGTGCATTACTGTGTCACATATTAATAGCTACCGGTATAATGTAATTAATAATTGTAATAAATAAATCGTGGCATTTCGCAGGTCTACTAGTTGTAATTCTTTGATCTAAGTAGGGTTTGCAAAATGTTACGTTACTCTATTTGGCACATTTTGACCAATAATTTTACCAAGTGTAATTAATTTAACATATCATTATGATGTATCTCTTTTGAAAAAAAAAATTTCGATATGTACATTTCTGTCTTGAAAGAGTGTTTTATAAAATGAAATAAATTTTAAATCAAAGATCAAATTTCCAAAGAATTTTCAAATTAAAAAAAAAAATTGACACACAAACATTGAGTTATATAAGGTTATATATTATGTGCTAAGTATTATTTCCTGTATTTAGAACTTTAAAAATTCATTTCCTAATGTGTCAAAAGCACAATATCTTAATATCTTGCTGTTCTTCTAAGAAAAATTGCATGTAAAATATAAAATATGCTATTCACTGCACTTTATTAATGGAGCCCACAGACAGGTAGAAAAAAACAAATCAATGTCTGAAATGATTTATTGGGGGTAGTTTTTATTGGAATAGGGAGAAGGGGAGTAACTTCCAATCCCTTTGGCAATGCTTTAGTTTTATTGGTCAAGGTTTAACCTAAAAAAATCCCTTGGACACATGGACATTTTTGGCTGTAATTTAGATTATTAGAGAAGGTTTGAACCTCATAACCACTTGGCTACCATCAAGGAATTTGGTGATTGAAGCCTTGCTTTTGTTTTAAAAAAAAGATAGCCTCCCTAAATCACCCCCCAGCTACGCCCATGTCACTAGGGTGACTAGGTCTGTCTTAGATCTTCAATGATATCTTTTAATTTTATATAATTACTATAGACATAGAGTGCTAAATTATTACTATTACTTTACAGCATGGAATGGTCTGAATGTTTGTAAAATGTTTTACATGTTTCGTATGTTCCTTCACAGTTGAAGATAGTTAACTTCCTTGTCCAAACCTCACGCTGGATGATGGGGGATGGAGGCGGGCAGGTTTTGAACCCGGGACCATCGATAAATCTATCATAAATCCAAACGACAGTCCAGTCGCCAGCAAGCAAACTGCACGACCAGGCAGCCATTTAGTAGATCTAATACTAGTCTAGATTCTTTGATTCTAAGTCACTGATTATGATTCATTATAAATCATTAGAGAGTCAGATAATAATATAACTGGTCATAATACTTAACACCCATGGGTAGAAATTAGAATTTTAAATTTAGATATATACCGGTATCTAGATCTAATTAATTAGATTTTATTAGATCTATTCTATAAAAATCTATAGATTCTAGTTCTAGCTACAATTACAATGTAACAAACAATCTAGAATCTAGAATCTAGATCTAGATGTTCATAATTTGCTGTATTTGAATTCTTATTCTACTTTAAGTACTTATCTCTGGATGGAATGGAATTGGATTATTATAATAATAATTAGTTATCTTAGTCTTAATAAATTTAAATATATAAATATCTAGATCTACATCTAGAAAATCTAGAATCTAGATCTAGATTCTAGATCTAGAACTGAGTAGAAGAATAGGAAGAATAGTTACACTAAAGTCACTACACAGTATTAGAATTAGAGTTAGAGTATTGAACTAGAATTAACTAGATCTAGATCTACTAGACTAGTACTAACTAACTAGATTTAGATTATAGACTCTATAATCTATTATACCTACTTATGTTATATAATATATACTAATAATAATTTATATTATAATACTAACTAATAGATCTAGATAGTATAATAATATAATCTAGTAATAGTAATATAGTAGCTTCTTATATTAGGCACAGCTCATCGAATTCTCCTTTAAGAAACATGTCGCTTTTTTTTGTTTATAATTAATTTGTTTTTATGTTTGGAGCTAAAAACGACGTTTCGGGACAGTGCATGTCCAATTTTAGATAAGTTCCTGTATTTTTGTTCCGCTTTTCCAAAGCAGATGGCAGTTTTTTAGATTCTCGGTAACCAAGTATGTAAAGCTATTGTTTTAACCTCCCCCGGCAATTCATACCCATATAAGGGATGAAGGCTATATTATTAGCCAGTCTGATCGTAGGCTGATGGGCATATCAAAATAAGCTTCCAAACATCTTTAGAAAGACATTTCAATCACATTTATTCCGTAAGCTGTTAAATAAAATTAAAAAAGGAGGTGTTTCAACATTAATAATGAATTTAACACATTCTCCTATAGTGCACAAGGCAAAATCGTAATAAGAAATATTACTGGGATTAATAAATCTATGATTTTTTCAATGAATAAACGTGACCTAGATCGAGATATATATAATATATAATTTATGAATGAAAGAAAAAGTGTGGGCTGCTAATTTGAAGCCAGAGACCATGCCCACTGCAGGTGATCACACCAGGCGAGTGCTGGCGATTAGGAGAGGTATATACTAAGCGTGTAGTGTCACAACCTATCAAACAGGCAGTGGAGGGAAGGGGGAAAGAGTAATGAAAAGAATTATAAGCATCTATGGGAGGGAGGGGATGTTAAGGTGTAACAAAATGAACATCCAAATTATGAAAAGAAGAGGGTCCTTGGATGGGAAATAAAAAGAAAGAGAGAATACATGTAGCCTAGTTGAAAATATCATCATCATGTTTATGATAATTAATTTTTAGATCTATAATTTATAGAGATTTATTTCTGTCTGTTTCTACACATTGATTATATAGGTAGGCATCTACCTAGATCTACTTCTTTTAATACAATCTAGATTAAATAATTTTTAATTAACACAGATATAATTTATTAGCAATAACATAGCGGTGTTTCTTAACGGTGCTCAATGTGCGCTAAAGGAGAAAGCACAAAAACTGCATTTATTATAGGAGCATGAAGTGACCTGATTTATTTTAAAATAAAATCTTGATTATGAGTAGTAATTCAAAGAAACAAAGCTATTTCTATAGTCCTTTAGTTGCAGAATAAGAATCTGCTTTCAGTTTTTTTGTAAGTTAAACCGTCACCAAATAAAAAAAATAAAATAAAAATTTGATATAGTTCCCGAATACGGTGTGCCTAATATAAGAATCTATACTATATATTATTATTATTATAGGTTATTATAGGTCTACCTTGCTTGGAGGAGTTTAGGTCACTGGTTAATATGCATGACTAAATGAATGACGCGCAGGATGTAATCATCTTCTTTTTTTGAAGTAACGTCTGTATCATATAAGATAAGATCTAGATGTAGATAGTAGATCTATACTTCTATATCTAGATCTAGATCAATCTTGAAAAGGGATTTACAATAATAAAGTTAAAAAAATACATAAAATTCGTTCATTTGTATTTTCTTCTATACAAGATCTTTGGTAGAAAACACAGACCTATATAATATCTAAATGGAAATGGATTTATTGTGGTTACTAGAAAATAAATACATATCGCATTTCATATGGACTCGAAGATGACTGTAAAGTCGAATCCTCGCTTTAAAAAGCCGGCTGCATACTTGGCATGGGTAGGCTAGGTCAGTTGCAGACATGACTGCTTCTTCTCTCAGCTTTTTGTTTGTTCGGCGCTCTTTCACCCTGGCTTCAAATCTCGAGACTCCGAGACTCACAGCTTCGCGCCATGAGGAGCGATCAAGAGCTAGTGCTTCCCACCTGTGAAAGTTGATACCTATCGCATTCCTTGAACGAGCTCTTGATAGTGTTTTTAAAGCGCTTGTATTGACCTCCCATGGAGCGCATTCCTGCACACAGCTCCCCGTACAGAAGTTGTTCGGGAAGGCGATTGTCTGGCATGTCCCACCTATCCAAGTTGGGACCTTTTCACTGTCACATTGATACTGTTCCTGTTGGACAGCTCTAAGATTTCTTTCGTATGTGGTCGGACCAACGCACCTTTATGGCCTATATATAAATATTAACAATGTAAATCCATGTATCCTGTGTCAGCATCAAGTCGAACTAACAATACAATAGTAGGCTATCGGCAGCACTTTCGACACACCTCTTATTTTTGTATCGATGGAGATATGCTTGCATATTAAAAACCTACCTTTTGATCTGCCTGGGAGGACCACTTCGGTGGCCGATTTAACAAAAACTGTCTTTGCAAACACATTGCAACCATTGGCGTAGCTAGGAAATTTGACATCATTTGGGGGCTTGACCTCTGGGGGGGGGGGGCTGAATTTTGCGTAATATTTAATGTAACAAACACTCATTTGGGGGGCCCCCTCAAGTGGGGGCTAGGGAATTTTGTTTTCAAATTCACCCCTCCCTTCCCCACGCCTCTGTTTGGCGTGTTGTGGTCTATACACGTATTTCCGAATATTTTAGTTCGGCTATAACATCAATTTGAAAATGTGTAGGACAAACAGCCTTTTTATTAATTAAATAATAATAGTAATAACGTCTTTGAGCTAATGAGATGCAACACCTCTCTTCTTCAATTAACAATTACAAATTATCCGAATAAACAACCAAATATTTTAGCAAATTAAACTCATTTCATTGTTTACTATGATTCATCTCGTAAAGCACTTTTACATTAACTTTAGAGCCCTATTCTGCAGGGACATTCCGGTCCACATACAAAGCAGGCAGTGGCGTAGCTAGGGATTTGCCATTATTTGTGGGTCCAGGAAGCTTCATCTCTTTAGGGGCCCTGCATTTTGACATCATGACATGAGATAATGCCGTTATAATTAATATTTTATGTAAAAAAAAAATTCGCTACGCCACTAAAAGCAAGTAAAGATGGCATTTGTTGTGATGGTGGAGGAACCAGTCATTTTTCGTTTGGTTCGCTTTTCTTATAGAGCCGAGGTCCACACTTTTTCTCTGTCCGTAGCTTTCTTTGTCAGCATCTTTCTCCACAAAGTTCTGTCTAGTGCTAGGCCTATAGTCTTCACAGAGGTCAACATCGATGTTCTCTGGTTTGAGGTCCCGTTTAAATACGTCTACATATTGGAGGTGGGGAAGTCCAGCTTTTCGTGTCCCAGTAGCGAGATCATATAAGAGATGTATTATATAAGATAAGATAACTTTTGAGCCTACGTTCGTTCTTCATCCGGAAGACATGACCAAATCAGTGGAGGCGACGTTGTAAAGTCAAGGCGTCTGGACGATGGCATGCTACCCTGCCTCGTAGTGGCGCCCGGGTGGAAACGATCGTAGGCGGAAACGATTAGGCTAATTGGTAGCAAAACAAGGCTCCTGTGGGGGTGCGAGAGCATCCTCATTGCACTGGGCGGAGTTGCATAAAAAGCTCCCACAACCTTGTCACAATCCAGGCGCCGTTACATAAATGGCGTGTCCAGCACGGATAGCTTGGTATAGAAAAGGAAAATGGCAGGGGTCTCTGGGCGCAAGTCTGACACCCCGCCAGGGGTGAAAGGGAGCTCTTGTTCACTTTTGCTGGCCTGGAGTTCCAAGAGCCGAAGGCTCAACTCTACCTGACAGTTTTAAGAAGACACCCTGCTCGTTAACCATTGGCCAAAGAAACAGATAACATTAACATTTTCTGCTCTATAGATTGCAAAGTCTGAAATTGAAAACTTTCCCAGTAGGCCTACTTTAAATTTTTTCAACTAGTTAGAATCTCTTAATTATCAGTATGAACATTAGATTACAACAGTATTTCCCAAACTTTTGATCTATGTGTACCCCTTGTATACTTTTTGTAATGCTGAGTATCCCTCGTACCCCCCAGCTCATTTTAATTCATGTAACAGTTGCATTAATTCGGCATTTAGCTCGACAATACCATAAACAATTAGACAATGGCTAACATGAATAGTATTAAAATAATCAGTGTTTCCCAAACTTTTGACTAAAGTGTACTTTTTAAATAATTTTGTAACACCGAGTACCTCTCGCCTTGCATCATGAGAAGAATGAAGATAATAAATGGGTATTTTAAAAAGTCAGCATAGTTAATGAGGTGCTACGCGTACCCCCTCCATAGTCTTCCCGTACCCCTGGGGGTACACGTACCCCTCTTTGGGAAACACTGGATTACTAGATCTAGATCTATGCATGGCGAACACAGAAAAGAGAATGAAAATGCAAACACTGACATGGAGATGTAGTTTCTTTTATTACTTCCCTTATACAATGTTGAAGACACAAAAAAAAAAAAAAAAAGAAGCATTTAGAGATGTAAGGAACAATTGTGGTCAAAATGTATTTGACTAAATTCAATTAATTGGCAATATTCTTGGGCGCATTTTATATTTCCCAACCTTTTGGTTGGTCACAACATGTGCAACATGATCATTTCATTCAAGGAAGACAAACAGCATTGAAATAAATTAAAAAAAAATCAATGCAAAAGACTAGAAAAGCAAAAAAAAAAATAAAAAAATTTAACGTAATGTTTCATTAAATGACATTTAATATGGGAATGTTTCATCCAATGACATTTAATATGGGACTGTTTCATCGCATGACATTTAATATGGGAATGCTTCATCAAATGACATATGAGAATGTTTATTTCTCGGAGTGTTCATATGTGGAGAGAGGAGGGCGACATAATTAGCTAATCACACCCACACTGTATGACACCAGCCTCTACGATGCCTCTTGGTATTTTGTTGGTTTGTTACTAGACTGTCAGTAAAAAATTACAAAGACAAGATCAATAGAAAAAGAAACAAAATATGAACTGGTGCAAGAGTAAAGAACTTTAAAAGAAGATTTTACAATGGAGCATAATAAGAACAAACAAAATGTATAATGACAGATTATAAATTTAAAGATGTATAAGTACATATATCCAGTATTTATATGAAATATATACATGGTAGATACTTTTAAAATCAAAGCAATTTTCTCACTAAATATAATTAAGTAAATCTTTAACAAATATGTAATTTGAAAATAAAGAGTGTATAAGTATATATATCCAGTATTTATATGAAATATATACATGGTAGATACTTGTAAAATCAAAGCAATTTTCTGACTAATTACAATTAAGTAAATCTTTAAGAAAAAAGTAATTTGAAAATAAAGACTTAAAATGAAAACCGAATCAGTAGCCGTAGGCTTAAATGCTTTAAAAAAAACACATTGGAAAGTAAATTATATTATGTAAGTAATTTATTAGTTTAATAATATGCCTTTATTATGCGCGATATTATGACCTCTGACGTTCATTGCATTTGTATCACTACGCGGTTCATGTAATGGAGCCGCAAGTTACGGAAAAGTATGTCAAGACGTTTAAAGCTATTTACATTTAGAGCGAACGATTTTATGTAAAAAATGTTTTGTAAACTCAAGTTTGAAGGTTAAGTTTCATATTGAAATGAATAGACACTAATATGTATGTTCATGTGTAAAAGTAAAAAAATTATGTTTTCTTGAATGAGAGCTAATTTAGACATAGACATTTTTATATCTGCGCATGCGTGACCTCTTTGTCTTGATGTAGACATGGCTTTGTGACCTAGATTTATAAGATACAATATTTTTATAGAGTTGGGCAACTTTTTTTTTAGGGTCTTAAGTTTGTTTTAGGACTACTATACATACGTCACGGTTCAAGTTAACACCCAAAGAACATTTCTGCCAAGTTTTATCAAGATTGGTCAAACGGTTTTGATTTCTATTCGGCACATACATACATACATACGCCTTACTTTCTACTTCATAGTATAGATAGTTCTTCATTTTTTTTTTTCTAATCTTGTAAACAACATATCATTGCATTAATCAATCATTAACAACTCATTTATTTTTACCCTTACTTTACCCAACACATCTGCCACCTTATTAATTCAGTGATATACAAACTATGGCCCATAGGTAATATAATATTAAGGCTTATGACTGGCTATGGTGTGGTGTCCCACTTAAGACTCCAATTCACAGTTTATCCTGAAACTAAAAAGGATTGGATTCATTGAAATCAACGGCTTAATGAGATTATGCCCCCTTTACATGTCTTGAAAATATATTAAGTTCCCAGGTTGAAAAGTGTTAGGTTCCACTGTTTTAATCAAGCATTTTGTGGCATTGCTTTAGAACTTAAATGAATAAGTAAAGCATAATTGCCTTTATTGTACAAATTAGTTATAGCCCTAATTTTCAAATGGCCCTAAAGACAGCTTCATTTTTGCCGTAAATAAACAACTTAGGTCCAGTCTAAAAAAGAGTATTATTACTAGTACTGGTACACATTCTGCCGAATGCCTATGTTAGAGGAGACTGTGAGACAGTCTAATGCAAAGCTTACAGAACAAATGAGCTTGCCAAATACCCCAGTACACAAGTCCAACTAGAACAGATCTTGTTCCCAGCATTATTGTTCAGTATCTATTAAGCTTCAGCAAAAATGAACTCGAGTGGCAGCAGTCTGTCTGAAAGATCATCTTTGTTGTTTTAATAGTGTCCGCGGAAGAAATAATAAATCAATTTTTTTTTGGTGTGCAACCCATTGTTAACAGTACATGAGATTTGATACCATTTATTAAATTCTGTTGGAAATTAAAATTTTATTACACACTACGCATGTAAAGATTGTTTTCCTTGTGTGCCAAACAATATGATACTTCAGATGAAACATCCTTAAAAAAAACTCACAAGGATCGATAGTTTATCTTGTTTTCCTCTTTATCACATGAGTTTTTATGTGTTCACTTAAATTACTTTTGTAGTCAGACCTTTTATTGCACAGTACGCATACAAACACCTTTTCTCTTAAGTGATGCTTGATATGGCCTCTAAGAGAAAAGATGTTGGAAAAAACTTTATTGCACAATAAGCATCTGAGTTCTGTCCTGTCACTGATGTGATGTTTCAGGTGCAACAGAATTGATATCTTGTTTAAATAAACCTGATTACACAAAATACATTTATAACATTGTTCTCCTTTACTATCTCGATGAGCTTGCTTTAGGTGCGACAATAAATGTGATCTAAAGTTAAACCTTTGACTGCATAGAGTACAATTAAATTGTGTCTTTTTACTATGAATCAAAGAATGTCGATTCCTACCATAGCTTGTTTTAAACCTTTTAGAACAAATGTCACATTGATATGGTAGCTCTCCTGTATGAATCAGCAGGTGGTCTCTATATGCAGAATGCTTAACAAAGCCTTTTTTGCAAATATTACACTGGAATGGTAGATTCCCAGTATGAATAAATGCATGCAGAGTCAAACTTCTGTTAGAAATATACCCTTTACAGCACTGGTTACATTTAAATGGTTTCTCTCCAGTATGAGAAAACATATGTGATTTTAAGTGGGAAGATTTTCTGAAACCTTTATTGCAAATATGACAGTGAATTGGGTACTGAAAGGTTTTCATTTTTATACTATGAGTTTGTATATGTTCTTGTAAATAAGAATTGTTAGAATACTCTTTACTACAAAAAGGACATTTAAATTGCAAATAACCAAGATGAAATGAAAGATGTTCTTTTAACCTTGAAAGACATCTAAATTTTCTGTTACAGTGATAACACTGAAAAGGTTTTTCTCCAGTATGAATCAAAAAATGTTTTTTTAAAGTCAACAACGAAGTAAAGAATTTGTTACACAAGTTGCATTTAAAAGACTGTCCTGAGTGAACCATTCTGTATTCCTATAACTGATATTGGGATCTAAATTCTTTCGTGCAATTCAGGGCACTGAAACTGTTTGGTTTGTGCATGAGTTTAAGGGTATTGCTTGAAATTTTGCAGATTTGTACCTCCTTTATTGCACATTACACATTCTTACTGTGTTCATATAATCTTTCTTTAGAATATGTTTTACATTTTTCATCTCATGCAAGAATATAAGCTCCTTTAGGTAGTCCTTTTTTTTTCTCAATCTGCAATGAAAAATATTTAACAATCAATAGCTTAAGATTGATTCATAAAGCTTCATAATTATAAGCATTGCTGCTAATTTCAATACTTACTGGTTTATATATATATATATATAATAATAATAATAATAATAATTTTATTTATAAAGCGCTGTTAACAAACAAAATGTAGGCTCAAGGCGCTGTAATAACATTACAAACACAAACACGACAATGGAAATAAAAAACTAATCTAAAAAAGTTTTAAACAAGTAGGTCTTAATGTTCTTCTTAAAAGTCGTATAGCATGTTGTCTGTCTGAGATCAATGGGGAGTGAGTTCCAAACCTTTGGTCCGTGCACTGAGAAAAGCCCGCAGACCGTAGCTTTTGAGGGAGAAACGTGGCACCACTAAAAGCGTTGAGTCCATTGAGCGCAGGGCTTTCTGGGGGACATATGGAGTAATCAGTTCTCTAAGGTACAGGGGCATCTCATTGTTATATATACACTGATGACAAAGTGTGGCGACCTTGTAATCGATTCTCGCTTTCACAGGAAGCCAATGGAGCATGCGCAAGAGCGTAGTAGCAGAATCTTGTCTTGTTTTTCTAAGTACTATTCGTGCGGCGTTGTTCTGTATACGTTGCAGTTTGGCTATTTTGTCATCAGGTATACCTGCTAGCACGGCTTTACAGTAGTCAAGGAGGGAGAGTATGAATGCCACAGCTAGCGTTTTTGTTGACTCCGTTGTTAAATATGGTCGGATCTGGCCTAATCTACGCAGCTGCAGATAAAGACCCTTGCAGAGCTGACTTATGTGTGGGTCGAAAGATAGTGTTGAGTCGAAGAAAACTCCAAGATTCGTTCATCTTGAGCTTATTTTCAACCATCCAATTGCTCTCCCTTGCAACGGTACTACTGATTTTCTCTGCCAGATGCGACACCTCTGATGGTACTGAGGAATTGTATAACTGTGAGTCATCGGCAAAGAAATGGTATAGGATGCCGGTTGGCCTTATGACACCGCTAAGTGGATATGTATACATAGTGAACAGTACTGGGCCTAGAACTGATCCCTGGGGTACTCCGTACTTCAAGAGTAAGCTTGTTGATTCTGATCCGTTAACAACGACACTTTGGGTGCGTTCAGTCAGGTAGGATCCAAGCCATTTTAGGACAATTCCTGTTAAACCAAAAGAGGCAGAGAACCTGGCCATCATAATTTCATGGTCTAGCGTATCAAAGGCTGCGGACAAGTCCAGCATTGAAAGAATTGAGATGTGGCCTATGTTGGAATTGTGAAGTAAGTCGTTTAGTACTCTGACCACTGCTGTCTTTGTGCTTCGGCACTTCCTATATGCAGATTGAAATTCTTTCAAGAGACAGTACTGTTCAAGATGAGAAAGAATTTGCGCTAACACGATGCGCTCCAGAAGCTTTGACAGGAAGGGAAGATTTGATACTGGGCGATAGTTTTTTAGACATTCCGGGTCAAGACTGGATTTCTTTAATCTTTTATATATATATATATATATATATATATATATATACACACACACAAATGACATTTAGATTAGGTTATTAGGCACTTAATGACTTCATAAGCTATTCTAACCAAACTGCTATAAACCATGTACCAGTATTTCACTAAAGCAAGAATATGTTCAAAGACCATAAAAAGATGTAATATTTGAGTGTCAAGAAATTGAGGAGGGGCTGAAGAGTAATGACAGTAAACAAGAAAGACATAAACAATACTTTAAAAATAAACCAAGCTCATTAAGCATACTTTGTTCAATTAGTTTGGATCAGTCATGTACCGGTAATTAAATTTGTGATAGATCTAGACTAACGGTAAAAAAGCATTAATAAAAATAAAAAAAAAAAAAGGGGGAAACGACATGAATTCAAACTTAAGTGTCAAGTCTTCTCAAGCGCTCTGCTATTTGAGAGCCTATGAACATGGAAGATTGTATAGTATCTATTGTTTCTATAGTCTCGTCCTATTTTTCATGTTGTGTTCACTACAACTCAGACGATCGATGATGTATAAAAGGGACTAATTCAGCTTATACCACCACTTCAGTCAAGTACAAATTCTTTACCTTGCTTGAGAAGGAAAAGACAAGCACCATTGTGGACAACTCAGCTAGACTAGCCTTTACCATAAACAGAAGGAAAAGCAATGTATTTAAGATAAAAATGTTTAATATAGTGCTGTATGGTAAAATGGAAGAAATGGGATTGAATGATGTTTTTTTGTTTTACATATTTCAGATGCTCCTTCAGAGTTGAAGATAGTTTACTTCCTAGTCCAAACCTCCTGCAGGACGACGGGGGATGGGAGCGGGCAGGGTTTGAACCCAGGACTATCGATAAATCCAAACGACAGTCCAGCGTGCAAACTGCACGACCAGGTAGCCAATCATGATATGATATATGTGAAGAAGATTAATACAACTACTAAGAATGACTCATGTGACTAGATCTTGACCAATACAATAAATTGATAAAACATTTCTAGTTGATAATTGTAGAAAATACTAGCAAGTTAATTTATCATGTTAAACAAGGCTTCAGGGCCTTAAATATCACACAAGACAGAATGTTAAAAGAGCTTGTTTTAGTGTTTACATGTTTCAATCCTTTAGAGTTGAAGATTATAACATCCTAGCCCAAATCTCTCTAGAAAGAGACAGCAGGCAGGGTACAAACCCAGGATATTAGATGACAGCTAAGACTGCATACCACATGATTAGGCAGGTTATAGCTGTTGTAACCATAGATAATTATAATATAATAGCTTAACTTGTCTTTGAAATTGAACTTTATTAATCAAATCTGTAGATCCGCATTTATTTAGTTATTAGCATCATCTTTTATTAACAATTAAATATCTAGATTCTAGATCTAAATTATTTATATAATATGTAAATATAAGCATCACTAGATTTTCACTAGATCTATATAATATTATATTATAATTATATATACCGGTAGATCTATATTTTAACACAGCTCGCATCTGGTCTCAGATCTCTAAGCAAAACTTGATAGTGTTAGTGTAGTCTAGATTCTAGATCTAGCCTTAAGGCTAAGGCTGAGTCAGACTCAGACGACTCAGTCAAGCTCTAGATTCTAGATCTCTATAATTATACTAATAAAACTATAATAATCATATATACATATATATATATATATATATATATATATATATATATATATATATATATATATATATATATATATATATATATATATATATATATTTATCAAGATCTAGTATTAGTAGTACCGGTAGTATGATTGATTATATTGATAGCTTTAGATCTAAGACTATTACAGTTACTTATATAAGTCAAAATCGGACTCGAGATACTCATACTATACTCATATATTATATCATATGTGAGTATGATAGTATACTATCTAGAATCTATACTGTACAGTACTACTGAGGACACGTGACTAAGTCTCCTTAGTCAATTAAAGAGATCTATATATATATAGTGACTTTTAAAAGTTTTTAGTGTCTTATCTTATCTTATATAATACAGATGTTACTTCAAAAAAGAAGATAATTACGTCCTACGCGTCATGCATATTAACCAATGACTTAAATGTCACTGTAAAGTGTAAGTCTCACTCAGTAAGACTGAGTAAGTTTAGTAAGTTAAGTCAACTTAGTCTTAAGTTAAGTAAGTGTAGTCTCTAGGGTAGTGTCTCTAGGACTGAGGCATCACTAGCGACTAGAGCACTTTTGAGTCTTTTAGTTTACTCCACTACTCATGCCACTAGTGTGACTAGATTGACTAGATTCACTGTAGTGTGTAGTACTTTTTTACTACTAATAGACTAGTCGGTAATGATTCGACGGTTGGGTCCCTGGCCAGTGAGGTCAATAAGTTGGCAGCTGTCTATCAGTACGCTGACCTGCAGCGCACGCCTCTCTCTCAGTACGCTGATGCGCTACTAGTCTGGATCATGATCTTATCTTATCTTATATAATACAGATGTTACTTCAAAAAAGAAGATGATTACGTCCTACGCGTCATGCATATCATGCAATGACTTAAATTCTGCCAAGTCACTGGTTTTCCTGGCTAGCTCAGGCAACCCATTCCATGCTCTAATAGCACTAGGGAAGAAAGAGCATTTGTACAAATTTGTCCTAGCATATGGGACAAGGAATGTGCCTTTATCTTTGTGTCTTTCAGAGTATTTTATTAAATTTTGTTTTTGTATTTGAAGATTATGGTTCAGTGTTTTATGAATGATAAGTTTACAATTGGGTATATCTGATATATAGTCTATGGTTAAAAATACTTGAATTGAATCAAATCTAATCAGTATCAGAGTATGAATATTAATAGATTACAAGATTTACTACTCGAATAATAGAAATTATAGATCTATGACTGATTGAGATCTAGATCTAAATCTAGATCTACGTACGGAAGTGACTCAGTGAGTTATTGAGAAGACACAGCAAGGATGAAAAAATTTCAAAGCTAGATCTAGAATTCTATATCGAGTTTCATTTAGATCTACATGTAGATAGATCTATTACTTCCCTTAAAAAATCTTTATGACAAGAAAATATCTAGATATCACAGACCTATATAGATCTAGATCGATAGTCATGTCTGTGATCCAGAGACGCATATTTCTTTCTTCTTCAAGTTCTTGGATACAAGATATAATGGTCGATATTGCTAATAATCTATACTATGCCTAAAGAATACTATAGATAAATAAGATATGTTTATATAGTGTGGATATAAATCTGTTATTGTGGACATTTAGATATCTTTATTAACTCCCTTACGTAATCTTTATTAGAAGAAAATAAAGAAATTAAGTAGATAAGTAAATTTATCTTCATTTAAACAAGAGCTTTGATAGTAAAGAAAAATGGAGATGTGGCTACTTTCACTTTATTTGCAATATTCTTGGGTGTGCTTCATATTTCCTGACATTTCAGTTGGTCACATGTGTAGAGTTTCTAACATCCAAATCGATAATGAAGAAGGAAAACAGCAGTTTATAGAATTAAATCTTAAAAAAGTTGACATTGATGATATTAGTAGTTGCCCCGGACCTGGTTGTAGTTTTCATGATCATGATGAATACAACAAATTCGGAGAGTATCATTACAGCCAGTGGATATCATCGCCTCCAACCTTTAATTTGGTTTTCACCCCAGGAGAGCTTATTCTTGAATGTGGTGAGCAACAACAACTTTATAAATTATTTGGTATACTAGATAATAGATATCTAGATCTAGAGTTTAGCTTTTAATAATTTTATTTTCACTTGTTTTTAGTATCAAGTCTAACTACTAAGTCACAAGTGTGTAAGAGTAATAGAGTAAGATCTAGTCCTAGAATCTAGTTTTAAACTAGAATAATCTCGTCTCTAGTAGATGTAGATTATTGTAGATCTAGTACTACTACTAGTAGATTCTACTCTAGTCTACCCTGGATATTTTTGTTTAAATTACTGTCAGCATTATATAATAGGATTTAGATCTCTAACCCCCTGGCCAGAGATTTGTCACTATTGCCTTAGAAGCTCTGGCCAGTCTTTGTCAAGACTAAAAGAATTTTTAAAGATTGAATAACCTAGTCTTAGTTGATTTTTAAATTGTTGATAATGATAGAAACATTTACACCTAGAATAAAGAATAAAACATAACTCATAAGATTATGAATGAATATTTTATATATATATATATATATATATATAATATTTAAAAAAAAAATATAGCTGTAGTGCCAACCCACAGACCTATAACTATATTTGCTGACTGTAAATAGTGTAAATGATGATGGTAACAAGGAACAAGGTCTCTTGCTCAAGCTAATCCAGCATCACATATCCCACAGAATGTACAACTGGATAAAGGAATACCTAAATAACAGAAAAGCCTTAGTTTGCATGCAAGGACAAAGAAGCCACACAGTGGGTATAAAAAATGGTGTCCCCCGAGGAGGAGTCCTATCCCCAACACTTTTTCTAATATTCATAAACGATCTAAATCAAAACCTACCCAAAAAAGTTAAAAGCAGCATGTATGCAGATGACCTTACCTTAATTAGCACAGAAGAATATGTAGGAACATCGAAATTTCGATTACAAGATGCTCTTGACAAACTCAATAATTGGTCCAAAGACTGGGGCATGTCCATTAACACAAAAAAGACAACATATACCATATTCTCACTGTCAACAAAACAACAAACAATAAAATTAACATTAGATAAGGAAGCTTTAGAAAAAAATGACAGCCCTACTTATCTTGGAGTCACCTATGACCCGAGACTAACCTGGAAAAACCAAATAGATAAAACACAGAGTAAAGGCATCCAGAGACTATCCCTCTTGAAAAAATTAGCTGGCACAGATTGGGGAGCTAATCACAACATCCTGAAAAAGACCTATACCAGTTATGTAAGACCTGTACTAGAATATGGTGCCACAGCATGGGGCTCAGCAGCCCAAACCAACCTAAGAAAAATAGACAAGGTTCAAAATATTGGTCTAAGGATAATGACAGGAGCAATCAAAACAACACCCATAAAAGCTATGGAGGAAACCGCTGCCCTGATTTCTCTGGATGAAAGAAGAGAAATAAAAATCCTTTCCCAATTCACTAAATTGGAAACCTTGGAGAGGCACCCACTCAGAACAAAAATCCACAAAACTGGCACAAAAAACCGTCTCAAAAGGACCAATTTCATACAGGAATCTCTAAACCTAAAAAAGAAACACCAACTTGAAAAAATTACTCTGGAATCCTCGATACACTATAATGAATCTCCACCCTGGGACGAAAGCCCTCTTCCTACTATAAGGGACCATATTGAAAACATAAAAAGAAAATCTGATTACAGACCAACAGAGCTCAAAGAAATAGTGAACTGTTTTCTACATACCAATTACCCTAGCAATCAGTGGATCAGAGTTTACACGGATGGCTCATCCCATAAAGCCACCACACACGGAGGAGCTGGAATACTTATTGAATGGCCAGATGGAGGAAAACTAGAAAAATCCATTGCAACTGGAGAGCTCTCTGACAGTCACAGAGCAGAAAGGGAAGCACTAGCACTAGCTGCTACCATGCTAGCAAATCATCCAAGTTCCCCTCGCAGTCAGATTGTCTTTCTAACAGACGCGAAAACAACCCTCCAAAGCTTGCAAAACTCTGATTCCCCTTATATTAAAAACCTCAGAACAGCACTTATAAAGCTCAACAACAGCAAAAAACTGTTATTCAATGGATACCAGCTCACATACAACTAGCAGGAAATGAGAAGGCTGACACACTCGCCAAGAGTGGGAGAACAAACTCACAAGTAAACTCTGCACTCTATCCAGAAGAAATGAAGAAATTAATTGTACATAAAATAAATGAGAAATGGACGAGCTCTCATCCAAATCACAAGAAAGATGACGCTTACTATAAGCTATCCCGACAAGACCAACGTCTAATCTTTCGACTCAGGACCGGACACAACAGAATGCGACAACACATGTTCCGGAAGCTCAAAATTGGAACCAGTGAAATCTGCCCATGTGGAGTATCACCAGAAAATGCCGACCACGTCCTCCAAAACTGCTCTCTCTACCAAGAGGCTCGTATAAGACATTGGCCCCAAATCACCCCAATAGAAAGAAAACTATATGGAGAGCTCCCTGATTTGGAAACCACTGCGCAGTTCATCTCATGTATTGGTCTAGTCATATGAACACTCCAACATAACAATGAGAACGATGAAGAAGAAGAAGAAGAATGATGGTAATATAAGAATTTACATATAAATAAAAATATATTGAGTACTAGCTAGTGGTTGTTCAAAGGGGAGGGGGTTGATACACCTAGTTTAGATATCACATGTGACATGTGGTACGTATTTATTATTGATTTTATGTTTCATAATTCTTTGAATGTTCAGTGTTATAGATACATCTTATATTCCATTGCCATCTGCATTATTATAAGTTGAAGTATATGTTTTGTTTTACATGATTTGGAATGTTCCTACAGCATCAAAGATTATTTCCCCTTAAACCCAAAACTGTAAGAAGCAGGGATGGTAGCAGAACCAAAGACCAATAAGATGACAGTTCACATGATCACCCATCAATTTCACTATATATTTGTGATACTGTAGTCTCTCAATGTAGCAGCACACACAAAGAACCTTCTGATAGTGATACTAGGGGAAGCGTGGTCGAGAGGTGAAGTATGCTTGAACTTGGCTTGTCTTGGCAAACTATGAAAGGGGCTTGAGGTTCGACACCTTACTTGAGCAGAGTTGTTTACTGGGTGCCCAAAGGCAGCACCTCCTCCCCCCACTGGTCCACAAATGAGGTTGGACCATAGTGCTCTGAGCATGCTAAAAGCATGAAAGTAGCACTATATAAAAGTTAATTTTAGTTAAATCCTTTCCAATCCATGGAAAAAGAATTTAAGTCCAAGGGATGAAAGGATTTTGAAATTCCATTGACAAATAATTAAAATCTATACAATTTTTTTAAACATTAGTTAAATTAACTGGCAATGATGTAGTTTGATTGACTGTATGAAGTGACTAACAATGACCCAATATCTAGCTTGGTCTTTCTTCACATTTTCCTCAAATGTCTTTCAAGCTGTGGTGGGGTGTGGGGAGGGTTCAAACCCAGGACTAGACCATCAAGATGACAGTCCAGAGTATATTGTATATATACCATATGACTAGGTAGCCATCCAATGAGCCTCATCCCTGTGTTTGCATGGTGACTGGGTGTTCACTCTTTCTCTCCATAATTATTTACCACATTCTGATGGAATCAACGTTGGTATCGTCGGTTAGGAGAGAAAGAGTTAAAGTAGTTGTCTTCTCAACCTATAGGTCTTGAGCTGGGATTCCAGTGATGACTTTTAAACTTAAGAATTTTGTAGATGTCCCTAAGTTCACCTTTATGACTCTTTTATTATCTTTATGAGGAACAAATGTTACTTCAAAAAAGAAGATGATTACGTCCTACTTGTGTTTCTAGGTCAATCTAGTCATGCATGTTAATTAATAACTTAAATTCTTCCTAGTCATTGGTTTTCCTGGCAACCCATTCCATGCTCTAATAATACTAGGAAAATACTTTCTGAGTATTTTATTAGTTGTTTTTGTTTTTGAAGATTCTGGTTCATTATTTGATGTATAATTACTACTTTACTTGTAAGTCTTTTAATCCTTTTCTAAGTTTAGTGATTTTACTAAAGGTGTTACTCTAATCAAATGTGTCTTGAGTTGAATGGTCCCAAACAGAGATACATATTCTTTTATTAGCCTAACCAAGGTTAAATAATATATATATATATATATATATATATATATATATATATATATATATATATATATATATATATATATATATATATATATATATATATATATATATATATATATTATATATATATATTAGTTTTATATTCTTATTTGATTTGCAGATATTTCTTTTAATAAACCTAATACTTTGTATGATTTTTTAATAGTTTCATCAATATGGGGATTACATGATAGTTTTTCATTAATTTTAACACTTAGGTATTTTGCATTCTTAGTCTGTGTTATCATGAATTACATAAGTGGGAACCTGGCATACATTGAGAAGTAAAAGTTGTTGTTTATAATAGTCACATCTGCCACTGATGCGGATAAACTTACCATCTAGCTGTAGATCACAAGGTCTTAAAAGAAATCTGTTTAAAATCAGTATCTCAAAGAGATGTCTCATATCTACATGTGCCATTTCATTCCGCATGTTTTCAATTAAAAAATTAATTTGTGTGTGTGTTATGTCTTAATTTAGATACTGATGCATCGCTGGCCTTGACCCCAGGATTGTGTGCTACTAATGAAGCAGAAAAAGGAAGTTGTGCCAATGATGTGTGCAGTCTGCATGATATTGAGGTAAAAACTTAATAATAACATATAGATGTACCCTCATATTTTTGGGATGGTGGATGTGTGTGTGACTGAATGGTTAGTCATTTAGGTTCTGAGCTGAGGGATTTCCTGGCTCAAATCCTGGTGCAAACTGTTATTGAAATTCTGTAGTTTTTGGATGTCTCGTTAACCCAACTCTAATGGGTACGTGACATTAGTTAGGGGAAAGTAAAGGTCATTGTGTTGGCAACATGACACCCTTGTTAACCATTGGCCGTAGAAACAGATGACATTTAAATCGTCTGCCCTGCAAGGTCTAAAAAGAATACTTTGAATAAACTTTTTTATTTACAAGTGTAGCCATCATTTGTTTATCTATAAGTATAAGTACACTAACACTCTTTTGTTCCCCTGGCAATCAAATCATTAAATAAGAACAATCTGATATAAACTTTGTCACATGTAAATTATGAGTGAGTCTGGTGTGAATGTACACTTTGGTTTCTTATAGTTATAATGTTTTTTGTTTGGTGTAATGCACAAATTGTAAGACAAATTTCCATACAGACAATAAAGATTATTATTATTATTGGATAACAAAGGAAGCCATCATATGTTGATATAATTCTACCTTAGAAAATTTTCAGTCAAACTCCCAAATATGTGACTGAAACAATTAAACTTCGAAAAATCTGAACTGTGTAGATAAATAAATTGTGAAAGGAGCTGAAAATATAAAACAGAAAGCAACTTTCTACATTGGAGATCACAGCTTGAACATTTCAAACCAAAACAACTGTGTTCATTGGAGATGACCACTTAAACATTTCAAACCAAAACAACTGTCTACGTAGGAGTTCAAAGAGTGTTTCTAATCTTATTCCATCTGAGGGACTTATATACACACTTCTAAAAATTGTCAGAAACCAAGCCTCTGCGGCTTTCTAAAAGCAAAAGTTTCAGTGGGCTGGATCTTTGCCATATTTCACCCACATTTGGGCATTTCTGAGTTAAAACATTCCTAACATATGTTAGTAATTAAACCAGCTTCATTTGTTGGCCCAGTTCCACCACAGCTTCATTTGGTGGCCCAGTTCCACTACAGCTTCATTTGGTGGCCCAGTTCCACTATAGCTTCATTTGGTGACGCAGTTCCACTACAGCTTCATTTGGTGGCCCAGTTCCACTACAGTTGCATTTTAGTCTTTCAAGGCAGTACACTGTAGATAACAAGGTGAAACAAGGATTAGATGGCCAAAGGCTTTTGTTATTTCAACGGCTGTATAAAAGGAAACAATTTCAAAGAGATGTATGTTATCACAATGGTATCTTATTCTAAAGATTATTTTATGTTATCACAGTAGTTGGTTATGAAATTATGTTATGTTATCACAATAGTTGCCGATGAGATTATGTTACTACATTTATTATATATGATATGAAAATATTTCCTCCTAGGAATCAGTGGAAACCATTGAGGATAAGCAGTTGTTGCAGTTACTGACAGGGGATGAGACACTGGATCACAGAGTTGGTAAAATCTCAACATTAGAATTGAAATGAAAAATGTTTTATTTTTTTTTAATTAGTTTTTATTAGCCCTGTAGGAGAATTGTTTTAGCTTCTTTGAATTCAAATACTTGAGGTTTTTTTTTCTAATACAGTTAGTAATGGCCAGAAAATGAAATTATTTAAATATTTTTTTTTAATTAAAAATGTTCAAAATTGAACTGAATAGTAATAACAGGAATCCATAACAGGGAATGGTAGAATATTTTAAACAAAAAGTCAATATTACTAATTGAATGAGGAGTAGTCTGCTTGTAGAAAGGCAATAGATTTTGAAAATTATTAATGTTCTTCAGCTCACACATTCCAATGTGTCTGTCTGATCTTGCTTGTTAATTAAAATATTAAAGGCAAAGTATCTTTTAGAAATTTAAAATGTACATTACAAAAAAAATAATAATTATTTCCATTTCAGCTACTGCTATTGCATTGCTTAATCTGGGCAACATAGATAAGGCAATAGAACAATTTACATCAGTTATAGCTGTAAGTCTGAAGATTCCAACTTTTTTTTTACTAACCAATCATTTAACTCAAATTCTCAGTTTTGTCTTTTTAAAAAACTTTTTAAGGAAATAAAATTTCAAATTGATTTGACGGCTTGACTTTTCTGACCTTCCTTCAGAAATGAAGGTTATTATGTCCCAGCCCAAACCTCCAGCAGGACGGTTGGGTTTGAACCCATGTGAAGGTCCAAAATGCATCCATCCATTTGTTCAGCATAAATCTATCTGAGACAGACTTTATGAGTTTAACTTCAACATCCAAGCATAACCATAAACCTGTATTGTAGCATCAATGAGAACAGCTTATTTTTCCACGACACTTGCTGCATAAGAACCAAACTGCTCAGCAGCAAAAAGCTGACCAGAAGCTCTTCATAAATAAACTCAGAAAGTGATAAATTAATTCTTGTCAATCAAAATTGAAATATCTTTTTGTAGTACGCTATTACAACTATAAAAATAGGAGACTTAATAATTAAAAGAGTAACTTGTGATAATAAAGATCCTAACGGCTGATGATATCAGTTCATACTTTAACATACTCGTATTAAAGCCACTGGAAGGAAGAGGAAAATGTTTTTAATAGGTCTGAGAAGCCACTTGCTTCTTGAGTCTGAGGTGAGGAAATGGTTAAGCTCATCTGTTTCCTGATGATTAACAGAACCTTGTGTGGTCAGTACATTGACCAACTGCCTTTCAGTTTTTAGATAGCCATTTTGTGGGTAACCTAGGGTCATCTGTCCAGTCTCTAAATCCCAAATAAAAAGTATGTAGGCATGTTTAATTCTTAATAAAATAAGCTTTTATAAACCAAAAAAATCCAATGTAACTTTTAGTAACACTGTTTACATGATTCAACTTGAGAGTAGGTTACAGAAACACAAATAAAATAACATTTAAACAAACATCTAACTTGCAACAAAAAGCATGTCTCTACTGTCTCCAGTTTCTTGAAAAACTCCCCCCTCTCCTTCAGACTCAAATTAATGTTCATTATGACAAAGCAGCTCATGGTATCATCAGAAATGCTCCAGCCTACCCAACCAACAATATTCACGTCCCATTCTCTCGTCATTACCTTGGAAACACACCAGTGCTTTTTTTGGTGACACTACGCACTGGCACTGCGTACCGGCACCTTTTTCAATGTGGGGAAAATTATTACTTGTATTTTAACGTTTATTATTAATTTATTAGTAATTGAAAGTTAGGCAAACCATCACTGGGTACCGGCACCTATTTAAAAAAAAGAAGAAAAAATGGCACTGAAACACACACATACACTCCATAACACAGCTGAGGTCTAAACCACTCTGCCCTTAGTAGGACATTTTAATAATGTTTACACATAATTTATTTCTTTATTTTAAGAATGATCCGACGGCTGCAATGGCCTACTTTGGTAGAGGTGTTGCCTACACTAGGAAGGGACTTCAGGTAACAACATCAAATGATTATTCAGTTTTCTTAAAAGTTTTAAAAAGTAAATTTACTTATGTCCCTTTATAATCTTAGTTTTAAAAAATGTAGGTCTATTGTGCAAGGTAATATAATTGAACAATTAGATAAATGTTAGCCTATTAAACAATAGAACTAAAGCCTACTTCACAAAATAATCTTGACCTACTGTACAACAGAATGTTTGCCTATTCTATTGCATTATGTACATCATATATTTCTAGTGAAAAATTCTCATTGAACTTTTTATAGTGCATAAGAGTCTAGCGAAATATTTTAATCAAACTATGGTTTTCACATAGAAGTCTAGTGAAAAATTCTAATTAAACTTTGCTAAGTTCAAAGGAGTCTGGTGAAAAATTCTGATCAAATTTTGTATAGTGCTTTGTTTTTTAAAAAGAAGTCAGAAAAACATCATGATTAAACTTTGCTTGTTGTAAAATGTTTTATGTTTTACATGTTTCGGATGTTCCTTCAGAGTTGAAGATAGTTTACTTCCTAGTCCAAACCTCCCGCAGGACGACGGGGGATGGGAGCGGGCAGGGTTTGAACCCTCGACCGTCGATAAATCCGAACGACAGTCCAGCGCGCAAACCGCACGACCAGGCAGCCATCCTTAGCTTGTATATGTCCTTTGAAAAATTCTGATACTTTGTAAAGTGCATAGGAGTCTAGTAAAACATTTTAATCAAGCTTTGGTTTTTAAAAAGAAGTCTAGAAAAGCATTCTGATTAAACTTTGAAAAATTCTGATGAAACTTTGTAAAGTGCAAAGGCATCTAGTGAAACATTATGATAAAAAAACTTTTAATAGCTCATAAAAATTTAATGAAAGCAATTTATTATGGAGGCTATTTTATAATTTAGTTTCTAAATTTTCATTTACAGAGTCAAGGCATCGCCCAGAAAGCTCTCAATGATTTTCATAAGGCCATTGACCTAGATACAGGTCAGACACGTCCAGATATGTACATACACAGAGCAGAAGTTTGTTTTATTCTTTTTTTGTTTCTTTTGTTTGATATTTTTTTATTCAAAACTTTTATATTGATTTGAATTCCTCTGTACAGCAGTGATGCTGGGTTTAAGGAAAAAATTGGATGGATAGAACAATGAACTAATCAAATATTTTCTCACTGAATTTTGTTATTTAAGCTCTCCACAAGCTAGAAGCATGACAATTTTTCTTTATTTGCATTAAGGTCTTTTGTAAACGTTTCTAAAAGTAAAGTTCCCATTGCCATCTATGGGGCAGATGATGTAAAGGACATCTGTTTTTGTGACCTACAAGGGTTTCATGTGGCCAGCAAAACCTTTACTTTTCCCAAACTAATGATAGTAATTTCAGGTACCTATTAGAGCTGAGTGGACTCAGGGGCACCCTATCTATCCTGAAATTTAAAAATTCCAGGATTCGAAGCCGGGACCCCTCCCCTTGGTTCAGAAGCTGAGCTCTTCACCTCTCAGCTACCACACCTCCAAATAATTAATTATAATTAATTAAGCCTTAAATTAGGGTTAGGTTTGTGAAGGTGAATTGAAAAGGACACATCTTTCCCAGTTCTCCTTAAACAGACAATATTTGCTGGAACTAGTTTAGAGAAAAAATTAATCGGCTACGTTTCAATCTTTTTATTTTCATTATTTAACATTATTTAAGTCACTTCTAATAAAGGCAAGGAGACGTAATACCCTTTTTTTTTTTTTTATAATTTATCTTTACAATTGAATTAAGTTTTAATAAAAAAAAAATGTTTTTGTTTTATATGTTTTCGATGTTCTTTCTTAAGAATTAAAGATTAGTGCTTCCTAGCACAAACCTCCTACAGGTTGAATGGGAATAGTGTCAGGCAGGGTTAAAACCTTCGAGATGACAGTCAAGAGTGCTTACCACACAACAGGCATATTTAAACATAGCAGATAAATAAAAAAAATTTTCAAAATAGTTTCCATATTATTTTTTTTTTTAAATCACTGTTTCAGATGTTTTTGATGATGCATCACTATCAGGAAGCTTACAATGATGCAACAACAGCACTGAAATTAAAACCCTTGCCTAAGATCTACTTTCTTCGAGGAGTGATTAGCTTGTTAATGGAGGTAAATAACTGTCCAGCCGAGGTTTTAGTTCAATTGCAGATTTTTCCTCCTCAAATAACCAACTTGACTTCAAAATGAACAAATGCAGGAATAAAAATTCTGAACTTTTTAATGAATAAATCAAATAAATCATAAATCTAAAACCAAACTAATAATTTTACTTCCACAGTTGTGACTGCCCTTGACGACTAGAGGGCTTCCTTTATATATAATGTAATAATATATAATTATATATAACGTTTACCTCTTCTAGTAACTACTTGAGAAAAAAAAGAAATGAAACTTCCAGATAATTTACATCACAAGTTTTTATTCTGGTCCTTTTAACTATATGTCATCTACATTGTTTTTTTTTCCCATGATGCCAATAGTCTTAGGAAATTAATCCTCTTGCTCTTTCCGTGTCTTTTACAGTAACTTTTTTTTTCGATACTACATTTAGTCTTACACATTGCTGTTCAGTTGGGTCCCCGTTTCCACACAGAGTTATCCATAACACACAAGCACACACACACATGATTTACTACAGAAAGTCTGCCAGCACGCACAATGGGTTCAATTCAACCCTTGAGATATTTTTCTTCTTCTAGAACTTTTCTCTGGCAGAACAGGATTTCCGCAAGAATGTCCAGTCACCTGATGAAAGCATTCGGATCATGTCACATTTTCATTTGGGCCTGGCTCTATACTACAGAGGAAAAGTCAGGGTGAGGTTGTTTTTTGTCAGTATGTTAAGATTATCTGATTTAGTAAGCTAGTCAGTCTCTTATCTTATATAATACAGACATTGCTTCAAAAAAGAAGATCATTACGTACTACGCGTCATGCATTCAGTCATGCATATTAACCAATGACCTCAATTCTGCCAAGTCACTGGTTTTCCTGGCTACCTCAGGCAACCCATTCCATGCTCTAATAGCATTAGGTAAGAAGGAGCATTTGTACAAATTTATCCTAGCATATATTGGAATGAGGAATGTGCTTTTATCTTGGTGTCTTTTTGAGTATTTTATTAGATTTTGTTTTTGTATTTGAAGATTATGGTTCAGTGTTTTAAGTATAATTGCTACTTAAGTTTTGAGTCTTCTATCCTGAAGGCTTTCTAAATTTAATGATTTTACTAAAGGTGTTACTCTAGTAAAATGTGAATATTTTGTTTGTTATGAATCTCACTGCTCTATTTTATATGTTAATTAAGGTTATCTGATTTAGTCAGTATTTTAATTAATGTTATCCCATTTAGTCAGTATGTTAATTAAGGTTATTTCAATTTGTCCGTTAGCTAAGGCTATATGCTTCAGTCAATTGATGATAGGTCTCTATCTTTATCACCCAGAGTACTCTGTTGCCAACTTTTAACAACCTTCTTGGTTTTATACGGATTCCTCGACTTGGCTCTTCCTGGCTTTTTCCTATAACCACTTTCACTTTACCAGTCCCAGAAGTCCACTCCACTGGATTTAGAGGTGCAATCTATAAATTGGAGAATTCCAGGTGCCAATCTAAAAAAGCTCTCCATTGTACTTGTCCCTGAGGTTAATGACTCAACTCTACCAGAGGTTAATGGCTTAACTCTACCAGAGGTTAATGGCTCAACTCTACCAGAGGTTAATGGCTCAACTCTACCAGAGGTTAATGGCTCAACTCTACCAGAGGTTAACTGCTCAACTTTACCAGAGGTTTCTGACTCAACTGTACCAGAGGTTAATGGCTCAACTCTACCAGAGGTTAATAATAATAACTCAACTCTACCAGAGGTTAATGACTCAACTCTACCAGAGGTTAATGGCTCAACTGTACCAGAGGTTAATGGCTCAAGTATACCTGAGGTTAATGACTCAACTCTACCAGAGGTTAATGACTCAACTCTACCAGAGGTTAATGACTCAACTCTACCAGAGTTCACATTACCAGTTCTAGATGTTCATTTTTTTTTATTCCCAGAGATCCTTTTTACTATCTACAGAGATCAATAGTACTTGTCCTGAAGGTCCATTTGACAAGCTTCATATATCTTCTCATGTCCTCTCTAATAGAGAACATGACTGAATGTATGTAACACCTTGTTCTTGACATGTGAAGGTCCATTTGACGAGCTTCATAGATCTTCTCATGTCCTCATTAATAGAGAACATGACTGAATGTATGTTAAACTTTTGTCATGTGATTTAAATATGTATGCACCATCATTTCTTTTAGAATGCTGTGGAAGTGTTTAAGGAAGTCATTAAAGAGAACCCTAACCACCTAGGGGCAGTGCTGAGTCTAGCTCAAGGCTTCAAGTAAGTGTTCCCTTTTGTTTCCCCACATTTGTATAGCTCTTCTACCTGCCTTCATCACCGCACAAGTTTACACTGATTGTTTGAAATGAAGTCTTGCTTAAAATTGTATCAATATAAAGACTTAAAAGTGTCACAATTGGTAACAATGTTAGAATGACTTAAAAGTGTCAAAATTGGTATTAATTAATCATTTTGTGTTTTTTTAATTTAGAGAGCTCAGCAATGTGCGAGGCGCACTGGCCAGATTTAACCAAAGTCTGCTCATACAGCCCAACAATACCATGGTGTATAATCTTAGAGGGAATTTACTTTTCACCACAGGAGAGCACCAGGCAGCCATCTTAGATTATGAGGTACTTAATAGTAGGTCTTTTTTTTTCTTGTGACTTTATTAAATAGCAGAAAATTAGGATTTTTTAGGTTTTATCTTATCTTAATTTATCCTATAAAAGACTAACATCACATCAAAAGAGAAGATGATTACTTACTACGCGTGTCTCTAGGTCAATCTTGTCATGCATGGTTAATCAATCATAAATCAATGACCTAAATTCTGCCAAGTCATTGGTTTTCCTGGCTGGCTCAGGCAACCCATTCATTGCTCTAATAGCACTAGGAAGAAGGAGCACTTGTGCGACATTGCCCTAGCATATAGAATGAGGAATGTGCCTTTATCTTTGTGTCTTTCTGAGTATTTTATTACATTCTGTTTTTGTATTTGAAGATTATGGTTCAGTGTTTTATGTATAATAGCTACTTTACTTTTAAGTCTTCTTCTATCCAGTAGGGTTTCTAAATTTAATGATTTTACCAAAGGTGTTACTCTAATCAACTGTACATATTTGTTTGTCATGAATCTCACTGCTTTTATTTTAGAAAGCCAGGTAAAATCTCAATATTCTTATCATCTTATCTTATATAATACAGACGTTACTTCAAAAAAGAAGATGATTACGTCCTACGCGTCATGCATTTAGTAATGCATATTAACCAATGACTTAAATTCTGCCAAGTCACTGGTTTTCCTGGCTAGCTCAGGCAACCCATTCCATGCTCTAATAGCACTAGGGAAGAAGGAGTATTTGTACAAATTTGTCCTAGCATATGGGACGAGGAATGTGCCTTTATCTTTGTGTCTTTCAGAGTATTTTATTAAATTTTGTTTTTGTATTTGAAGATTATGACCTCTGCTTCTGCATCCCTCTTACCAATCAATCTTTTATAAAAGGTGCATGGACATCTATATTAAAGTTTGTCCAGTGCTTTCTTCTGTTTGTTTGTTTTTTTTTCAGTGTATTTTGGTTTTTTTAAGAGAATGTAAATTGGTTGTAAATGTTTAGCTAATTTTTGTCCATAGAGACAGATTCACCTTATAAGTTTTGAGCTGTATGGTGACATTCATGCACTGCACAAAACAGATGGGTTTTTTCTATCCAGGGTTTCGCAGGAGAGAGTTTGAAGCTCTCAAGCCCTCATTCAAATGGAGTTTGATGATGGTGATTCATTTTGAGATTCTTACTTGATGTGTGAATAATGACTGAGGCTGTTTAGATCATGTAAGCACTGACTGGCATGACTGAGAGTATTGAAGCACTGATTGGCATAGATTTTAAAATTTTGAGTTGTGATATAGTATTTATTTTTCTCAACGGAGTCAACAAAAAAAACTAGTTGTGGCATTGATTCTCTCCCACGTTGGCTTCTTCTAGCAGGTATACCTGATGACAATATCGCTACGCTGCGGCGAATTTAGAACAATGTTACACAATTAGTCCTAAGAAAGCACTGCCACAGCTTTTTTGTGCACACTCCAATGGCTTCCAGTGAATGCAAGAATCTGCTCTAATGTGGCCACATTTTGTTATCAGTGCATCTTTAACAAAGAAATGCCCTTGTAGCTTAGTGATCCAATCACTCCATATGTCCATCAGAAAGCTTTCACTCCATGGTTAATGCTTCTAGTTGTGACAATTTTATCCTCAAAAGTTACAGTATGGTGGTTGATCAGTGCAAGGACTGAAAGTTTGGAACTCACTCCCCATTGATCTCAGTCAACCAACATGCTTCACTACATTCAAGAAAATAATTAAAACCTGTCTGTTCCAAACAAATTTTAGATAAATTTTCATTTGAACTCCTGTGTTTATGTTTGTTCTGTTATCATAGTGCCTTGAGCCTACATTTGTGTTAACAGCACTATATAAATTAAATTTTCATTATAATAATTATTTCCTTGTCATACACTACATAATCTATTTTATTTTATTTGCCTAAACCTTGACTAATAGCGTCACTTCATCTCTCTAGAACTGTGTATCAGGTGACCCCTACAATACTAATTGTCAGTACATGAAGGCAGCCTCTAAAATTATCCTCGGTCAGTTTTATGAAGGTCTTAAAGATACAACCAAGGTAAGTGATTCTTTTAACTCTTTCTGTGCGTATGGTACTATATCACGCAAATCTTTGCTTTTGTTATGTCAATGTTTTTTTTTTGCAGCTAATCTTGTTTTCTTGATGTTTTAAATATTGTTTTGCTGCAAGCAGCTTATCTTGTACTTTTATTGCTAGCAGCCAAATTGTGTGGGAGGAGCTACGTCTAAGTAAGGTAGCCGGATAAGTTTTGTAATAAATAACTCTTGTTGTTTCTCATGGTCAGCTGATGGTCAGTAACATTCCTGTTATCAAGGCTTCACCTGAACATGTAAAAGCTCACTATCTACGTGGTAAGTGATCAATACTTTTACACTGACTAATGTGTTAATACTGACTGAATGGTCAACACATACTGCTACATTAACACTGACTGAATGTTAAACACATACTGCTACATTAACACTGACTGAATGTTCAACACATACTGCTATATTAACACTGACTAAATGGTCAACACATACTGCTACATTAACACTGACTGAATGTTCAACACATACTGCTATATTAACACTGACTAAATGGTCAACACATACTGCTACATTAACTCTGACTGATGCTTAAAGTTTTCACCTTTAGATGGGGTAAAGCTCCTAGGGTAAACACTATCTTGAATTGAAATCAAATGACTTGGATAGTGAGGTCATATTTCTTGATTGTGATCTGCAAAAACATACACAAAAATTGTGTATGCTAAATAAACAACTTTGTGTCTTGAGACATAGCAGAACCCCAAATATATGAATTTGATTAAATCTTAAAAGTGGGTAATTTCCCACGATTCTTATGATATTTTTTTTTTTAAATACAAAGATAACATTTGATATCCATTGGTTCTTCTATTGTTAAATATGTTCGTTAATGGTTTTTCCCATTTTGACTTTGTTAGAGTATGCCAGATATGTGCATGCTAGACTGGACGGTCCTATCTCTCTAATTCAGCCTGATATGGATTTCAGCCCTGACTACTTGGACCATTGGGTCAAATTAAAGAAATTTGATATAAAAGTAAGTTTTGTAATAGGTTAAAATCCATCTAAGAGTTTAAGAGCTGTAGGTTCTTCCCATTTCTTGGTGTTTATAGCTACTGTTTACAACAAACTTATGATGATGTGTGTCCAGTAGCAGAGGCGTAGTGAAGGGGGGACACGATGCACCTGGGCGCCACCCACAGGAGTGCACCACACACATTGAGGTGCCAAAAAAGAATTATTGTAGATATTTTAGTTAGGTAATACATTCTAAGGTTATTTGTATTATATATTATTATTAAATAATTTTTTATTTAAAAGCCTATATTTCGATGTGATGTTCATGGAAAATGGGGGAGTGGGGCGCCAATAAAGTTTCTTGCCCCTGGCGCACGTTTTGCTCACTACGCCTCTGTCGAGTAACATAGCATATTAATATTTTATACTTTTTTTTGTCTGTGTTTTAGAATTATAAAGAGCAGCCTGGACTACAACCAGACATAAGGTTAGAAATAAGATATTGATGTCTTAAATGTCTTCTTACTTGAGACATGTCTTGCTTATAAGAAATAAATGTCTGTTTCTTAGTTCATTCAAACACTGTATAATAAATTATTGAGAAAGTAAGCCATTTATTGAACACCAACTTCCATCCACCTGGCTTACCTCCCATCTTTCTGCTGCCTGGCCTGTTGAATGTATTAAATAGAGCTTCTACTCATTCTGTCAACTGAATAGGATAAAGTCTCCATTTTGTTTTCGTTACATATATTGTAATAAGACCAAAGCAGAATGTGTGTGCTTGTGGGGGGGTGTTGTAGTAAATTTAAGGAACTTTTTTGGTTCAGATGGAATACATCCGCTTATTAACATATTCATATGATTTCTTGATTGACCATTGCTGTCTTCTGTTTGAAATGACTAGATGATTATTGGGAGATGATCAATATATCTCACCTGATCAATATAATATAGCCCACACTTTCATCAATATGCTCCGCCCTCTTGATCAATAGGGAGGCGCGGTGGCTGAGCGGTAAAGCGATTGACTTCCAAACTGGGGGCTCCGGGTTCAAATCCTGGTGAAGACTACGATTTTTAATAATCAAGATCTCTGGGCGCCTCTGAGTCCACCCAGCTCTAATGGGTACCTGACATTAGTTGGGGAAAAGTAAAGGCGGTTAATTGTTGTGCTTGCCACATGACACCCTCGTTAACCGTAGGCCACAGAAACAGATGACCACAAGGTTTGAAAGGGAAATTTTTACTTTATGCTGATCAATAATGTTGCTCTGTTTATGCGTAGCTTCACTTTTTCACCCCCCAGAGACGTTCAAAGTCTAACTGATGTTTCACCAGATTTAGAATCTCTTCTTTGTCGAGCTGAAGCACTGGGAAGGTTGTCTCAAGTCAGCGTGGATGGAATAGTTCCAGACAAGAGATTAAATTTAGCCATGGGTCTGGCATCTTTACATACAGCTCAATATTTTGAGGTCAGTAGAAAAGAAAAGTTTTATATCTAGCTCCCCTTTCAGACCTTTTCAGACCTTATGATCAATAGGGCAGATGATATTAAGGTCATCTGTTTCTGTTTGGGATATCTACTATAATATAAGCTCCAATATGTAGTCCACCCAACTCTAATGGTTTCCAGACATTATTTGGAGAAAGTAAAGCGGTTGGTGATTGACACCCTAGTTAACCATTGACCAGAGAAACTTCTGCCCTATAAATGTCAAGGTCTGAAAGGGGTAGTCTACTAGTCTAAGGGTTGATATTTGAGGAACAATTCAATGTTTGGTCACTTAAAGTGTTAAAACATCACAACCATAAAAAACAGTTTAATTATTTTTTACATCGAAGGGATTATGTATATTGTCAACTAAAGCCATATATATAATGGAGAGTGTTCATATCAAGTTAAAAGTGTATTTTGTTTTGAGACCTAAAATGTTTTTTGTTTGTTTTTTTCCAAATGTATAGGCAAAATGGAAAATATTAAAAACAAAAACAGGAACACAAGGTGAGCAGACGTGAAAGAAATCTGGGTTTTTTATTTAGCCCTGTCACAGGTTTACTTTATGTTGCCAGTATCTGTTACTGTAGTTTTCTTCTCTCTGGGACATGCCAGGGATTCTGGTGTAGAACTAGATCTAGATATTAGATCTAAATATCTTTAGAGATTCAAATAATCAAGATCCTTCATTTAAAATAGAAAATTTTAATTCAGTAACTAGGAATCACTCTCAGTATACAAAATGTACAAATAAAACTATCAAATGAACATCTTCTTCCAAGCTCGTTAACAAAGAGATTCAAATAAATATTAATGCTACAGCTGATTAAATCTGTGCAACTTGACTACTTCATTTTCTTCTCTCAACTTTTAGTCTACAATCTTTCTCTATGAAATCATCTCCACGACTGATGACATCAAACCCGCTCTAACCAATCCCATCATTCCTAGGCAAAACCAACGCTTCAATCGCGTGATCAGATGACGTCATAGGTTTTTCCATCTTAAGAATATTCAAATACGAAGGTTGCATCGTGGAAGAGTTAAATTTAGATTCAGCTTGACTGATACGTGACAAGCCCTAACAGTTATGAACAATCAGATCTATGTACAGATTCATGTTTTATCTACTTAGACAGAATTTCAGAGGTGCTTATATTTTCCTCTATGCTGCAACTAAAATCTCTTAAAATTGTATTTGTGCTATCTGCTTTAATAGATAAAGTTGTGAACGGTTGGAAGGAATTGTTTTCTATAGCCGTGTTTTATAGACGCCTGGCCAATCTGGAGCAGCCCTATCTTTGGGTCAACATGTTGCCAAGTTACACAAGCAAGGAGGGACACAGGACAGACATTCCATTTGTTAGGTAAATGTCATAACAAGGGTTGGGTTTTTGTGTGTGTGTGTGTTTTGTTATTGCTTGGGGGCAGGGGGGGGGGGAAGAGATGCCAACAAATAAAAAAAACTTTTTTTCCCTAAGCTTTTCATCTTGCTTAGTTTAAAAAACAATGGGGTGCCACTGCTGACTCAGTCACAACTCTTTGCATTTTTACTCTTGAGAGAGCTAGCCTATAATAGACTGGTGCATTCCTTTTGTACTGCATTTAGTACTGATGATATTATGGACTTGAGGTTTGTGGCTTCGGATAGTATTCTTGATGTGTTCATTTTGGGTTTCTTTTCATATCTTTAGAGATTCTACTATGCCATAGAGATTTTGATTTAAAATTATTTCTTTTCATATCTTTAGAGATTCTACTATGCCATAGAGATTTTGATCTAAAATTGTTTCATTTCACATCTTTACAGATTCTAATCATGCTCTCAAGAATTCATGTAGAATTGTTATTCTTTCATTATCTTTGGAGATTCTATTCATCCTATCTAATCATGCAATACAGTCATTTCACTTCCTTCTAGAGCTCACACTCTCTTCATGGGTGGATGGGTGGGAGGGGAAAGAATTGGTGAAAAGTTGGAAATTCCCAAAACTGGCAGCAGTGAATAAAGCATTCTGCTAAAAATTCAAATGTCGTGGGTTTGATCCCCATACTGGCCAATTTCGTTCTCAATAACGATCCAGTCAGATCAAGTCGGATCCATTTTTATTTGATCATAAAGTAGGAAATATTTTTTAAAATTATTTTTTGTTTCTTTTGTCTGCAGAGGTTCTGTACACAACATGAAGGTGACTCCATACAACGAGTTGGCTTTTAAGCTGGCTAAAACAATGTTGGAGCATTATTCAGGGTAACGTCACTCTTTTTTTTCTAGACTTGCCAACAAAATTAAAGTTATCTCCCTTGTATTGTTTATCTCTGCTGTGCATTCTTAGTGGTTTATCTAATATGCATATATCTAAAAGCTAGGTTGAATCGCTTTTCTTATCCACAGTGATGGGGCAGCAAGTTACTCTGGTTTAAAGGAGGACCTGGCCAAAGCCACATCTTGTGAGGATTTATTAGCTGTGTCTAGGGTAAGTGAATCAGATCTCGCCTACTGCTTAATTAGGTTAATTAGATTATTATTTTTCTCTGTAATTATTGTCCACATTTCAATGGAAATATTCATTTTGCTCAATAGTATTTCACTGACCCTTTTTTGATAAAACTTCAATAACATTTTCGTTTGTTATCAGAAAATGTTTTTGTTGGTATGGAATTTAAGGGGAAGGCATGCTTTTTTATATAAGACAAAGTAAAGTTTATAAAATCAAACATTAATTTCATTTAATGAGTTCAAATCAACAAAGGTATTGTCAATAAGGAGAGAAAGAGTTAAGATATTTCGTAAAGTAAAGTTCCCCTTTCAGACCTTGTGGTCTATAGGGCAGATGATGTAAAGATGAGTGTCATGTGGCCAGTGCAACGACCAACCGCCTTTACTTTTCCCCAACTAATGTCAGATACCCATTAAAGCTGGGTGGACTCAGAGGTGTCCAAAGATCCCAAAAATTAAAAATCCCAATCTTCACCAGGATTCGAACCTGGGAAGCATACAATCTTCATTTTGATTCAGGTTGAGCATCTTTAGGTCACATTAAGCACACTTTCATTAGATTTGGTGCCTATGAAATAGAAGTAATACAATAACTTTCTCCTAGGTAATATTTTTGTTAATTTTTATTAAATGGAGCTAATATTTTTCTATACCAGTGAATGTCATTTGTAGGTGAGACTGGTAGGAATGTATATTTTGTTTGCTTAAGTTCAAAAGTTTTGTCGTGCGTAATGCACAAATCGTAAGACAAATTTCCTCATGGTCAACAAAGTGATTATTATTGTTGTAACTTCACTCCCGTGCCAATACTGATGGTGCACATCAGAGCACTGTTCAACATGAGTAGGAGAAGACATGTTGATTCTACCTGAAGAAGGACTGTTGTAGATCCGACTGAAGTTATGAGAGTCTGAACAGTCTGGGGCTAAGTGACGTCCTGTGTGATACCAGTTGAACTGTTTGGAAGACCTGGAGCGACACTGGGAAGTGTTTTGGTGGTCTGTTCTTGTATTGCGGGCACGATATGGCCTAAATTGTGTCGATGTGCCTAAACTCAATACCCCCTGTTCTTGTATTAAGTAGAACTATTGTGATTGTTGTGAACTCCTTACAGTTACTGGAATTATACTTGACACAAAACGTACTAGTAATACTTCTTTCAATAATTCTAGAGACGCCAGAGATGAATTAACAACAAAAATATAACTTTAATAAAAGTAAATCAGGGTAGCTGTAGCTGAAGACAACGCATCAAACGTTAACTAACTGAATATATACATAATTATAAAACTGACTTGTATATTACTCATATCATACCACTAGGCTCCATAACTCAGGCCTCTAACGACAACAATAAAACTTCAAGCGCTTTCACTCTGTCCCAACCAATGAAATAATAGTACAATTAATACAAAAACATAGAATTCTTTTAGCCTTACAACCCAGGTTCTATGAAGTGTCATTTACAATATCTTATACAAAACATAATCACCACAAGAACTTAAGGCATTACTCCCTGTGACTTGATAGCGGAAGTCCATGTCTAACTCTTTGTTTATAGCTGTAAATAAATACATTGGCTATTATTACCTTGAATATCAATTATATGAAGACCCACCAATAGTGAACGAAATAAAAAAGAACAGACTACGTTGGGCAGGTCACCTTGAAAGAATGTCAGACAACAGAGGGGCGAAAATCGTATACAGGCAAAAACCAAAAGGCAGGCGACTCAAAGGCAGACCCCGAATGCGATGGATAGATGACGTGGAAGCAGATCTGAAGCAGCTTGGGGTTAGGGCGTGGAGACGAAAGGCCCAGGAGAGATCTGAATGGAAGGATGTGTTAAAGCAGGCCAGAGCCCTCCATGGGCTGTAGCGCCACTGGGATGGATGGATGGATTATTACCTTGATCCTTTTGTTGAGTGCTTGCATTAGATTTGCAACATTATTATTATGTAAATGAGTTGTTTGAAAAATAGTTTATTTGCAACATGCTCATGTTTCTCACTCAGTATTTTCTATCTGTTAGTTAAAATGGTTATGGCAGTGCTAAGGGTCAGCCTCTACTTTAACTTAAAAGTTTTCATTATTTGTTCTTCTTATCAGAAACGGCAAATCAATCCTCGGGGGTTCCTCGTATCTACACAAGTCCCATCTGTTGCTGGTGTCCGAGAGGATAACAGGCTGGAAGGTGGCGTCCTGGTGCTAACAGAAGATCAGTAAGTGAATTGGTTTACTCTTCTGTCAGGCTATTTTTAATATTTGTCTAGTGAGGATCCCAGCTTGTCACTAACGCTTGATATTCATCTTACCTTGAATAACATAACAAGGCAAGCCCTAACCTGGAACCCTTAAGGAAATAGGAAGAGTGGAAGGCCCAGGAATACATGGCGCCATGATTTGGAAGCAGATGGGCAAGACGTGGGGAGAGTTGGAGAGGCTCGTCCAGAACCAAGATGCCTGGAGGAAGCTGGTTGGCAGAGCCGTCTTAGGCCACTGCAACCTATCTGGCAACAGTGGGCCCCGCACTTTCATAGGCCCCACGCGAATTCTAGGTGTAAATTTTTAAATTAAAACATTTTAACTTATTATTAAAGGGTTCCTCGAATTCTGAAATTGCAATATTTACGAAAAAGTCAAAAAAATCTCCTGAAATTATTAAAATCTTCATCCAAATCTCCTTAAAAACAGACGAAATTGTCATTTGGGGGTGTCATTCAATATGGAAAGTGCCAATCATACTCGCGATGAAAAAAAAAAAGCATTGTCAGCTTTCATTAAATAAAATATAATAGAAAGTTGCATTTTAACCAAAACCAGAAGTTCAAATGCTTAATGTAGCCTACTTTAATAGTCACTGGCATACAAATATAGATATAAATCTATCTCAACAAAAAAAAAGCGATATTTTGCTAGACAATAGTAGGCCTAAATGTAAAAGACAGATCTGAATGTTTATCGACTTTTTGTTGGAAAACTACTATCTACTGTAGATGGGTTGTAAAGTTAATTTGACAGTGATTTTGTACTTAGTAAAATATGAATAAAATGCAAGAAGAATTTATTTTTTAATACAAAATCTTAATTTTCAATTATTATCCTATCCCTACCCAGACCGGGGCCCACGCAATCCGCTTAGCATAGGGCCCCGCAATCTGTAGGACCGTCCTGCAGATTGGTGGCTTATGCCCCAGAAGGGACCACAGGCTGAGATGAATAATAGCTCTAACATTGTCTTAAGGGAAATGCAGCTGAGTGATGGCTGCCTATCAAGAGGGCTCAAGTCTGAATCCAGTCTCTAGATAAGTGTTTTCTAAGTGGCAGCACAGAAATCTTCTCCCTGACACCACCCTTCCCCCAAACATGCTTACCAAAGAGCTGGGACTGGGCCCTAGCGCACTGAGCTTGCTATAGCTTGAAAGATACATTATAGAAAATAAAAAAGCTGATAGTCAAAAATTCATTTAATGAAAATATTTAAAATGTTAATATTGAAGGATAAACTCTTTAACTTCAACATCTACTGCTAAGACTTATCTTCTCCAACAGGAACTAAATGGGGACTAACTCAAGGGATGCCTACTAGTACACATCTTGCGTATTTTGTATGCAAATGAAGATGAAAATGCCCGAATACAATTTTTCATCTAAAAGATCAAGTAAATCTTATTCTAGATTTCAACTACGTAGAAGTTCCAGGATCTAGATGTTTTGCTACTCAGAGGCAGGAGTTTCTGCCAACTTATAAAACAGATTTATTGTCACCACCTCAAAGTTGGTGCCATAGAGTAGAAACCCTAATTCTATATTGTAAATGTTAATTCCATAGTGTGAATCTTATTCACAACCCATGTTGCACTAAGGTGAACACTTTTGACCTTAGGTGAACCAGAGAGTTAAAGGCAGTCAGTCAACATAGAGATCTTGTAGCAAGCACTTGATAGAGTCACTTAATATATAAGCAGTAGAGTTAGATGTTTAAAGTAGTTGGTTATAGAATAGTTACTAAGTTCTTATATTGGTGATATTTCTGTTGGATTAATACTGACCATTCCTGGGTGAATTGTATATTGTATTCACTATGTGGTGTTATATTAAACTTATTGTGTCTGCTACATCCAGCGTCATTTCATTATTCTGTGATTTGTAACATGAACCCAATGTCGCCACCACGCCTACATTGATAAACCGACAATGGTAGCACAGCATCAAGCATAACCACAGTCACATTAATGATATATAAAATAACGCGGTGACATTTATCAATTGCCATTTTATATAAAAATGTTCAGATTTTTGTGTGTGTACTCTTGCAAAATTGTTTTTTTTTAATTTAAGTATTTCACATTCAGAACTGTACAATTCCGGAGAATGGTTAAAAGACTTGTAACAGGCCTTAATGTACTTAAAAAAAACAATAAATTTTTAGTGAAGCTGCCTCAATAATGATTTTTTGTAAATCCACAAATTCTGGAGAGTTTTTTTTTTAACATAAAAATGAAAAAGGCTGATATTTTATGAGCAGAGATGGGGGATAAGCTTAAAATCGGGCTGAGCTTAATCTCAGTCTTAGTTGTCTTATCATTGTCAACACAAAGGGAGTTAAACCAATGTACCCTATCTCTTAAATTGAGGAGAAGTATCTCCTGCGGCTGATCTAAAGCTACTGTTATAGTCACTAGTGACTGAGCTAGGTTCCATGGCTTATGTGAAAGGCTAAACTCAATTAATAAAATCAGGGACATTCAAGGCTGAGTGTGCTTGCATAAAAAAAATACACCTTTTTCTTATGCAGAAAAAAAAAGCATACATTTTTTTGATTCCTTCCGCTCACCTTCAACACATCTGTTGGTTTTCTAAAATAACTTCAAGCATCAGAACCCAGAATAATTAACTTTTATCTTACAATAGCTGAGGAGTAAATCTATATTTAGCAGACTCAATAGGCCAGCTGCTATATTGCATGCAAGTTCAATGACTAATTAGGATTATGTCTTTAAAAAAAAATCTTTAAAATGTTTGTGAATAGAGAGTGTGGATGATGCCAAAGCTTTCATTGCTGACTGTGGGTCGTATTGCCCTTTTAATAGCCTCATGCTAATAATAATAATTGTCTCCCTTTTATAACAACAGCATTAAGTTGTCTGAAGTTGAATCCTTTTAGAATTTATTCCAGGAAAGACAAAATATAAATAAGAAATATAACCGAATGTTGAAAAGAATTAGAAAGCACAGTAATAGATGCATTTTAAACTGGATTAACACTAGAACAAACAAGGGACATAATGGAGATCCACTGACTGTATGAACTGATTTGAGCTTGTGGCTTTATCACACTTTCACCTATCCCTTAGTCTGTTGAACCATTGGGGCACCACATCTGACCTGTTGACCATCTTTCACCTTCCTCTCTCGTTTGCCTTGGACAGAATGTATTTCATTGACAATCCCTTCCATTCTTTTATGCTATCTTTTACATTTCTTTCTCTGTCTTCCTCTTCTTCTTTCTCCTGGTACTGTTTCCTGAAGGATCTTGTGATATGGCCGTAAAGTTTCAGTTTACAATTTTTGACAGTGGTGCGCATGCCATCTTGGTCTCATTAGCCATTGTAATCCTGTTTCTAATCTCTTCAATTGTGATGTGGTCTTTGTAGGTGATACCTAGGATCCTTCTATAGCATCTCCATTCCTTTATCTTCTTATCTTATATGATACAGACGTTACTTCAAAAGCGAAGATGATTACGTCCTACACGTCATGCATTTAATCATGCATATTAATTCCTTTTTAGTTCTCCAGTTAGCCTCCAAGATTCTCAGACTCAAGCATGTAGTATTTCAAATCACACTTTTCTAGAAATCACACTAACTCTCGGCTCCTAATCCATGATTTTTAAGTCGGACTTGTCAAGGTCTCAATTCATTTATCATCAGGAACCTACTTTTCTTCTTCTATTTGACCCACTGTATTACAACCTGCCCTGCAGACAAAATGTTACAACCTGCCCTGTTGACAAAAATGTACAGCCAAACCTGACATTTCTCAATATAAATGGTTTAATTATTCCTTTATTTTGACTTTCAGGATTTTTAGGGCATCCCTGAGTCCACCCAACTCTAATAGGTTAGGTACCTGACTTTTGTTGGGAAAATTCAAGGTGGTTGGTCGTTGTGCTGACCACATCACACCCTGCTCGTTAACCGTTGGCCAGAGATCAGATGATAATGACATCATCTGCCCTATAAATTGCAAGGTCTGAAAGGGGAACTTTACTTTTGATCTTTTCGACCCACTTTGTTATAACCTGCCCTGCGGACAAAATGTACAACCTGGACATCTCTCAATATAAATGGTTGAATTATTCCTACATTTACAATTACCAATAATCAAAAGTATGGATCAGCCCGCGGACATATGCTAATTATTTCTAACAGAAGTTGTCATATAAATTTGTATCTACGCTATCTTTGAAATTCTAATGTGGATTTATCTAGGGCAAAGGGTTAATGGGGGGGGGGTGTCACGAAATCAACTGCTTGTACGTTTTCTTATAAAAAAATGTCATTCTCCACCCGACCTTGAACTTGAGGTGTTTCAGCAGCCAACAACTTCGGCTGCCTGGTTGTGTTGTATGTACTCTGACCTGGTTGTGGTGTGTGTAATCTGGGCTAGTTGTGGTGTATGTACTCTGGGCTAGTTGTGGTGTATGTACTCTGAGCTGCTTGTGCTGTATGTACTCTGGCCTGGTTGTGGTGTATGTTCTCTGGGCTGCTTGTGGTGTGTGTACTCTGGGCTGCTTGTGGTGTGTGTACAATGGGCTGCTTGTGGTGTGTGTACTCTGGGCTGCTTGTGGTGTGTGTACAATGGGCTGGTTGTGGTGTGTGTACTCTGGGCTGCTTGTGGTGTGTGTACTCTGGGCTGCTTGTGGTGTGTGTACTCTGGGCTGGTTGTGGTGTGTGTACTCTGGGCTGAGGTTTGGGCTAAGAAGTACTCTGGGCTGTCTTCCTGCAGGAGGTATGGGCTAGGATGTACTATCTTCAATTTCGAAGGAACATCTGAAACATAACAAACAAACAACCAGCAACTGCAATCAATTTAGTTTTTATTACTGAGTGGTTAAGCGCTTGGCTTGCAAATCTGGGATCCTAGGTTTGAATCTTAGTGAAGACTCTGATTTTGAATTTTGGGAATTTAGGTCACCCTGAGTCCAGCCAGCTCTAATGGGTACCTGACTTTAGTTGGGGGAAAGAAAAGGCGGTTGGTCATTGTGCTGACCACATGACACCCTTCTTGTTAACCATTGGCCAAAGAAAGAGATGACCTTAACATCATCTGCCCTATAGATCACAAGGTCTGAAAAGGGAATTTTACTTTACTTCAATTAGTTAAAAGAAAAAAATTGATTGGGAAATTAATGATTTTGTCACCAGGTTATTTTAGATGGTCGTTGGGTGACAATGGGTTCATATTATAATGTTCTATGTAGGCGTTATACCTCTCTTGTAAATGAGGAAATAACTCTTGATGTATCAGACACAAATAATATGTTTAATATAAACAATAATAACACCACATAGGAAATATGATACACAATCCAAGAATAATCAGTAATAATCCTTTATAGAAATTAAAATAAGATGTATTGCATATCACTATGGGCCCAGAGCTTTCATAAGTCATTCCAAATGTTGCATTTCTTATGAGAATACACACTAATTCAGTGCAAAGCCCTCAGGCCCTTGGATGACAAAAGTCATTATCATTGTATCAAGATGGACAAACTATATGTATTTTTTTTTTCTCATTAATTCAATTCTTTAAATAGTTGTGGAAGTAGATATTATATATGTGTGTGTGTGTGTGTGCAGCCCATGAGTAAGCAGTAAAGTTCCTTTTTCAGACCTTGCGATAGGGCAGATGATGTTGAGGTCATCTGTTTCTTTGGCCAACGGTTCATGGTGTCATGTGGCCAGCACAGTGACCAAGTCCTCCCTATAATTAGATTACTTATCTCAGTTGTGTATAATGCCAATGTCTTCACTACATCTGGTTGTTACCTTTCTATTTCAGGCATCAAAAAATTGTGTTTGCATTAAATATAGTCAATATGCCAGATAGAATGTCTTCCTATCATTCGGAAATGGACTATCTCTTGATGTTGTTGCAAGATGAAATGAGAAAATCTGGCCTAAGTAAAGCATCAGTAAGTTTCTGTTTTGTCACTGATCATAGTTAGTAAAGTTCCCCTTTCAGACCTTGTGGTCCATGTCAATGATCATAGTAAGTAAAGTTCCCCTTTCAGACCTTGTGGTCCATGTCACTGATCATAGTAAGTAAAGTTCCCCTTTCAGACCTTGTGGTCTATGTCACTGATCATAATAAGTAAAGTTCCCCTTTCAGACCTTGTAGTCCATGTTCCTACTGAAATTTAGATTATTATGTTCTTGTTGAAACCTCCCAGAGGTTCTCAGGAGAGGGGGAAGCACACAGTGTTTGAACCCGGGACTATCATGATGACAGTCAGAAGCGCATACTGCATGGCCAAACAGCCATGATATTTGTATATCATTCTGTAACGGTTTTTTTTTTCAAAAATTATACAATAGTTGGGGGTGATGAGCTTTAAAGTTCAGATTTATTTTAATTGCTTGTAAAATAATAGCAATCTTTATTATCCATGAGGGAAATTCATCTCACAATTTGTGCATTAAAAAAATACATTATGACTGTAGGAACAAAATCTACATTTACACTAGTTTCACTCAAATGTTACATGTGAAAAGTTAACATCAGATGGACCAATTCTATTCATTGATTTGATGGCCAGCGGAACAAAGGAGCTATTTGTGTCTGTTTGTTTTTTGTAAATGATCTCTTGTTGTAACTCCTTTGTGAAGATGAAGGCTAAAGAAAGATCCTGTGATAGTGTAAATAGTTTTTTACAATTTTATATTTTGAAATGCTTCCTTCTGCCGTTTTTTTTTTTCTTTTAAATTTGAATGACATAAAATATTTATGTATGGATCCTTCTTGAATTTTTGCATAACAAGACATTTTAAAGTAATTTCTTAAGAAAATTTAATTTATACAATTTCATATATAAGATATAACTCTTGCAGCTCGTATTATTTTGATAGATAAAATGGAGTTTTCTGTAACAAAAAAAACATTTGGCAAGGGGACTAGTGTAACTAGAACAAACCTAACTTTTTTATTATATTATATAACCTAACATATTTGATTTGATTTTAAGGGAAATGAATTGGTTTAAAAATTTTAATAAATAAAGTAAATTATTTAAGAAAATATTTCTTTTAATAAGTTTAAACTGTGTTTGGAAAAAAAATATATACATAATAAAATTAATAGAAAAATCAATGTACTGAAAGATGTAACTTTATAATTCTACATTTAACCAATAAATATTCAAAAATCACAAATCGAAACACTATTGGTCACTTAAAATTTAATAATAGCTAAAAAAAATTAACTAAAAAATTTATAATGTCAATATTTTGGATCCCATGATATAAACAAAATAAGTGGAACCATTTTAACACATTGTTGTCATTTTTTTTTTAAATGTCTTGGTCCCACATCTAATTTACAACCAAAAACAAAGAACAATCACATGTTTGGAATGTCTCTTCAGAATTGAAGATTATTATATCCTAGCCCAAACTTCTCGGAGTATGGTTGGGAATGGCAGAGGGTAGGGTTCGAACCTAGGACCATCAAGATGACAGACTAGAGCACATATCACACGACCGGGCAGCCAGCCAGGTTTATTCTCTTTAGGTTTATTCTATCAAACTTATCCAATCTAAAAACTTATTTTTCTCTATGCACTCTGTATGAAAATATTAGATACATGAGTGTTACTTTTTTTTTTCTCTTTCAGGATGTGGATGTGATTATCTCCCATATTTTGTCCATAGCTTACTATTTTTATAACCTGATTCCTTTGTCTAAAGGCTCAAGGTAAGTAGCTCTGATATATTTGTCACTCACCAATCAAAATGTATTTTCATTGAAAGCATATTACAGGTTCTATAATTAGAAGCAAGGAGAAGGAAGCCAAACCAAAGCTGCCTTGCGGCTATACTGAAACATAGAAAAGGCCTTTGGGAAGCAACCCTGAGGAAAAAAAATCAAAAGCTTGTGACTGTTAAGCATCTTGCAGCACATAGTGTTACACCCTGGCAGACCCTGCGATGCCGTTGATCCCAAACTGTATCAGCACCTGCCATTAATTTGAACACGTCAGCTGCGTGGAGAGGGGGAGAATTCTGTGAGTGCAACATCATTTCGACCATAACTAATGCCCAGGCTTTCATCTCATTACCACGAGATTCCTTGCCCCTTCAGTACTGAAGGGGGGCATAATTAGCACCTGGAGGAAGGAAGTTGCCCAAGGAGAAGTGATAAGCCCATTTGAGTTCTCTTTTTGTTTCCCAGGTGAATTTAGCTAAATGGGTTATGTAAAAGGTGAAATGGTGAAGAATGTCGTGGAATGCTGGGTTCGTGCTTCCTGGAGTCACATTTGACACGTAACCAACACAAATGGTATAGATTGAATGAGTTACATTTTGGCAGACAAGATGTAACATTTATTTAATAAAACAATATGTTTCACACTTCATGGTAGTTACAAAAATGATTCAATGCATAGAATACAGTCGCGTCCGCATAACAGTGGTATTAAACATATCCAATATACTATATCTTATTAAATCACATCCGCATCACAGCGGGTGACAATAAACTTCAAAGTTACTACTTGACTCTCTAAGTCCAGAGAAAAAGTATCAAAACATGAGTACAGTCCCAAAAGACTACTGGCTTCGACTGCTCAAAAGATACTACTTAACTCAAAGTTACTACTCGACTCTCTAAGTCACTACCGTGCAGACTGGACTCAAAGATACTACTGACTGAACTAAAAGTCAATTTAGTCCTTACTTCCTGTTTCTACATCAGGAGTTTCATGTGTCTTTTCACCCTCTTAACCCGAGGTGAACATATAACAGGCAGTGTCAACCGAGACTGTGACAGGTTACCAGACATCTATATTAAATATCCTATTTTTCGGACCAAGCAATTTTTTGCCTGAGTTCATATGATTGGTGCCTGGTCCTGCGATATGCACGCTGGACATCCTTTGGACTTCTTGATGATCCCAGGTTCATACCCTGTCCACTGCCATCCCCTCTCATCCTGTGGGATTGGACTCAGAAGTAAATTATCTTCAACTTTTAAGGAACATCCAAAACATGTAAAACATTTTACAAACATTTTACATGTTGAAATCCAGGCCCGGATGATAATAACAAACATAAACATGAGAGCCAAAATGTCAAACTAATCTAAAAACACACCAAAATTCTTTTTCAAGGTAGAATAGCTCATGTCAACGCAAAAGAAAAGTCTCAGATCTTTAGGAGCTTTGGGTAACAGGTATCTTTTAAGCAGCCTTAGGGTACGTAGGAACACCTGTTCATGAAATAGACTGGCCAAAAAACTTCACACCTTTTTGCTATTTACAAAAAAATGTGTTTGTTCAAACCAGAAGCTGTGAAGAAATGAATTCAAACACATGATTAAATGTGATAAAGTGAAAACCAGACATTTTTACAATTTAGGTGGGCATGTCCAGTGGCGTAGCTGGGATGGGGGAGGGGGGGGGAGAGAATTTGAAAAATCCCCCCCCCCGGGCCCCCGCTTGAGGGAAGCCCCCCGAATGAGTGTTTTTTACATTAAATATTACGCAAAATGATTGCAAATTCCTAGCTACGCCCCTGGGCATGTCCTCCATTTGCCTGGTCTGGTAATCCTATCTCTATTTAGATTTCAAACATTTAGTAAGGAAAATAGAACTTGTTAAGTGATATCGATCTAGTAAAACGAATAATCTCCATGCTTATTGGACTACATGCTGTATACCTGCTCCAATGAGTTGGCCATTACTGGTTAAAGTGTCAATATACATTTGTTTCATTCACAAGGATGGTACAGGGTTCATCTCACATTGTTTGCCCTCTTCAATAGCAGAGTTAGCCATTACAGGTTAAAATGTCCATATAAATTTGTTTCATTCACAAGGATGGTACAGGTTCATCTTACATTGGTTGCCCTCTTCAATAGCAATAGTTTTATTTTATGTTGTTGTTGGTTTTTTTTTTAATTCAAAGTTTGGGTTCACATCAAGCATATTATACTGGGTTGTCCCCTCCAGTCTTTTGGTTTAGTGATATATTCATGCAGAGATAACTCCACCATTCTCTATCTACTTGTTTGGTCTAAATGAGTTAGAGCCCCTTGATTATTGAGCCCATCTTATTCTGGCCCCCAGGCCCTTGGAATTAAGAAAAGAATTCTGTTAACTGATTGATCAGGTTTATTTTGATCATCAAAAAGTTTGATTTTTATTCTGAAAAAAGAGTTAAATTAATCCGTCAAGGGTGCCCGGAGTAGGTACAAGTCAACTTGAATACCTCCCCCTCCTCATCTTTTTATGTGCTCAAAGAGAAAGAAAATACACAAGGTACTGGTTAACCCTTTGAATGCTATTTCTAATTGTTTTTTTTTTTTTTGGCTGGTTTTGTTAAATCCTTGCAGGTTTAGGTATAGTTTGCTTTTTTTAAAATGATACGAAGTGGACCTACATTAGAATTCAATGTTGTTAAACTGCTGATATGGTAGTCTTGGGTTCAAGTCTTGACAGGACATAGTCAAAATGTACCGTACTTGTAAAAGTATGGTCAAGGATATGCTCAATATGTTTTTTTAGGATATGTTTAAAATATTTTTATAAGGATATAGCCAAGAGGATGTTGTTAGCATGTGGTCACGGGGATGTTGTTAGCATTTGGTCAAGAGGATGTTGTTAGCATGTGGTCAAGAGGATGTTATTTGTATGTGGTCAAGAGGATGTTATTTGTATGTGGTCAAGAGGATGTTTTTAGCATGTGATGAAGAGGATGTTGTTAGTATCTGGTTGAGGATGTTGTTAGCATGTGGTCAAGAGGATGTTATTAGCATTTGGTCAAGAGGATGTTATTTGTATGTGGTCAAGAGGATGTTATTTGTATGTGGTCAAGAGGATGTTTTTAGCATTTGGTCAAGAGGATGTTGTTAGCATTTGGTCAAGAGGATGTTGTTAGCATTTGGTCAAGAGGATGTTATTAGCATTTGGTCAAGAGGATGTTATTTGTATGTGGTCAAGATGATGTTTTTAGCATGTGATGTTGAGGATGTTGTTAGCATGTGGTTAAGTTGATTATTTTAGCATGTGGTTAAGTTGATGTTTTAAGTTATGTGGTTAAGATGCTGTTGTTAGCATAAAGTTGAGAGGATGTTTTTAGTATGTGGTCAAGATGATGCTGTTAGCCTGTGGTCAAGATGATGGTGTTATCATGTAGTCAAGAGGATGTTGTTAGCATGTGGTCATGAAGATTGTCTTTATCTTAGTAAAACAAACAGGAAGAATGGATGGTCATTTGATGCTGGCCAACTGCAATGTACTTATTTCAATAGTTAAAACTGTTCTGCCTTTCACAGTGCTGTGGCTTACTCAGTCCTACTTGGTCTCATTATGTCAGTTGGTCGACAGATCACTGGAAGGATTCCTAATGGAAGAGTAAGTTCATACTTTTTTTTCTCATGTATAATATCCACCCCTCCCTTTATATATATATATATATATATATTAATTTGGAATTGAGTCTCTTGGAGCTCTTTTTTTTTTCACCGGTCTGTCTGAACTAATGTCTTGTCTTGGAGGGATCCAAGCAGTTGTCATTTGTGACATCCCTATTTCTGATTCACTCGTATCCCAAGACGCTCAGGTAAGAGGTGAGGCTTAAGGCTGATCACACCGGGGAAGCTACACCGTATTGCTTCTCTCTACCACATCAGCCATGCTGGTGTATGCTATAAAACATCCCAGCCCCTTGAGGAACAATGTGTGAATTGTAAATGAGCTGTTGGCTCTCTCTTCCATCCCTGCAAGTGCAATGGAATAAGTTCTGTAGAACCACGATGGAGGTTGTTGTTTCCCTGTTTGCCTAATCATCGTCTCTAATGACCATCTCGTGACCATCTCGTCATGTTGAGGTTAAAAAGTGGGAATAGTATTTAAAGTTCTATTGTTCATCCATGGTTATATAGTCTGTTACTGCAGATGTGCTTCTACTGCCACTGCTACGATGGTGATAATAGTCTGTTACTGCAGGTGAGCTTCTACTGCCACTGCTACGATGGTGATATAGTCTGTTACTGCAGGTGTGCTTCTACTGCCACTGCTAAGATGGTTATAATAGTCTGTTATTTCAGGTGTGCTTCTACTGCCACTACTACGATGGTTATAATAGTCTGTTACTGCATGTGTGCTTCTACTGTCACTGCTACGATGGTTATAATAGTCTGTTACTGCAGGTGTGCTTCTACTGCCACTGCTAAGATGGTTATAATAGTCTGTTATTTCAGGTGTGCTTCTACTGCCACTACTACGATGGTTATAATAGTCTGTTACTGCATGTGTGCTTCTACTGTCACTGCTACGATGGTTATAATAGTCTGTTACTGCAGGTGTGCTTCTACTGCCACTGCTACGATGGTTATATAGTCACTGCAGGTGTGCTTCTACCGCCACTGCTACGATGGTGATATAGTCTGTTACTGCAGGTGTGCTTCTACTGCCACTGCTACGATGGTTATATAGTCACTGCAGGTGTGCTTCTACTGCCACTGCTACGATGGTTATATAGTCACTGCAGGTGTGCTTCTACCGCCACTGCTACGATGGTGATATAGTCTGTTACTGCAGGTAAGCTTCTACAGCCACTGCTACGATGGTAATATAGTCTGTTACTGCAGGTGTGCTTCTACCGCCACTGCTACGATGGTTATATAGTCTGTTACTGCAGTTGAGCTTCTACCGCCACTGCTACGATGGTGATATAGTCTGTTACTTCAGGTGTGCTTCTACTGCCACTGCTACGATGGTAATATAGTCTGTTACTGCAGGTGTGCTTCTACCGCCACTGCTACGATGGTTATATAGTCTGTTACTGCAGGTGTGCTTCTACTGCCACTGCTACGATGGTTATATAGTCACTGCAGGTGTGCTTCTACCGCCACTGCTACGATGGTGATATAGTCTGTTACTGCAGGTGTGCTTCTACTGCCACTGCTACGATGGTTATATAGTCACTGCAGGTGTGCTTCTACTGCCACTGCTACGATGGTTATATAGTCACTGCAGGTGTGCTTCTACCGCCACTGCTACGATGGTGATATAGTCTGTTACTGCAGGTAAGCTTCTACAGCCACTGCTACGATGGTAATATAGTCTGTTACTGCAGGTGTGCTTCTACCGCCACTGCTACGATGGTTATATAGTCTGTTACTGCAGTTGAGCTTCTACCGCCACTGCTACGATGGTGATATAGTCTGTTACTTCAGGTGTGCTTCTACTGCCACTGCTACGATGGTAATATAGTCTGTTACTGCAGGTGTGCTTCTACCGCCACTGCTACGATGGTTATATAGTCTGTTACTGCAGTTGAGCTTCTACCGCCACTGCTACGATGGTGATATAGTCTGTTACTGCAGGTGTGCTTCTACCGCCACTGCTACGATGGTTATATAGTCTGTTACTGCAGTTGAGCTTCTACCGCCACTGCTACGATGGTTATATAGTCTGTTACTGCAGTTGAGCTTCTACCGCCACTGCTACGATGGTGATATAGTCTGTTACTTCAGGTGTGCTTCTACTGCCACTGCTACGATGGTGATATAGTCTGTTACTGCAGATGAGCTTCTACCGCCACTGCTACGATGGTGATATAGTCTGTTACTGCAGTTGAGCTTCTACCGCCACTGCTACGATGGTGATATAGTCTGTTACTGCAGGTGTGCTTCTACCGCCACTGCTACGATGGTTATATAGTCTGTTACTGCAGTTGAGCTTCTACCGCCACTGCTACGATGGTTATATAGTCTGTTACTGCAGTTGAGCTTCTACCGCCACTGCTACGATGGTGATATAGTCTGTTACTTCAGGTGTGCTTCTACTGCCACTGCTACGATGGTGATATAGTCTGTTACTGCAGATGAGCTTCTACCGCCACTGCTACGATGGTGATATAGTCTGTTACTGCAGTTGAGCTTCTACCGCCACTGCTACGATGGTGATATAGTCTGTTACTGCAGTTGAGCTTCTACCGCCACTGCTACGATGGTGATATAGTCTGTTACTGCAGTTGAGCTTCTACCGCCACTGCTACGATGGTGTTATAAGTGCTAACTTATTCACATATTTGTTGTTTTTTTTTGTTGTTGTTTGTTGTTTTGGATGAAATCAAACATCAGCAAATGTTTTTCAAACATCATTTGTTTCTTGCCTTTTTCTTTTCAGCTGTTAGATATGGAAGCTATATTTGCTGGGGCGCCTGATGCTTTTGTTATGGTAGCCAAAAATTGGATGCAAATAAAAAAGTAAATTTGTACACACTTTGTACACTTTTTTCTGGCATTATTAACTTAATTATTTCTTGTCAGTTAGGCTAGGAAAAAAAACTTTGGATTCGGGGGAGACAGTAAGATCACAACTAATTGATCTGTGTGAGGAGTGTGGTGGCTGAGTGGTAAACCACTTGTTTTTGCCCCGAGGGGTCTTGGGTTAAAATCTTGAAGAGGCTTGGATTTTGAATTTCTGGTTTTTTAGAATGAATCTGTCTCCATGATACTGTAATGGATACCTGATATTTGAGGAAAGTAAAGGCGGTTGACCATTGTGCTGGCCACATGACACCCTTTTTAACCAATGGCCGAGAAACAGATGGCTTTACATCATCTGGCTTATAGATTGAATAGTCTAAAAGGGGGCTCTTTGAAGTTACTCTTTAAATTATTTTTTTTGAAAGGTACCAGCTTAAAGAAAATGTACAGATACTTTGAAGATAGTTTTCTGACCCTTATAAAAGAATGTCCACTCCATTTTCAGGATCTCTGTTCCGGTTTCTAGTTTACCAAAAGTGTCAGAACTTTTACCTACTGTACGCAGTGTGCTGGAAGTGTTGTCGTTCAACTCTACAACCTGTCTACACTAGCGCCCCCTGGCCACTTTAAAAACTATTTGTCTGTGTGGGTGCGACTCAAGGGAGAGAACTCGAATAATTGAAACAATCACTTTTAGTTCCTTAACTGATACAAAATAATTCCAAGTATTAAAATTGTTGAGATTAGTGACCATCCTCAGCCACTCTATGTATCTATGTATTTAAAAATATGCAATATTTTGTTTTGTTATATGAGTTGAAACTAGGGTTTAATTCCATTTTTTTTAAATTCTATTTGATGTTATATTTAATAAAATGTCTGATACTATATGATGAGAAAGGTGATAACTTCTTAATTTGTTTTATTGATTTGTTTCAATGGTTCGTGGTATTGATTGTTCCATTTGTTAATATCCTGTGTCTTGTGTGTAACGTACATTGTGTGTAGTGTGTTATATTCAGGTGACTTAAGAAAGAGACAGCTGGAGATATCTTACAAAGACCACTGGATACACATCGGAGACCAAAAGGAAATCTATTGCCATAGACGGGGGAATAGAAAACTATAATCTCTAACATGCAGACAATGCTTCTGTCAGTGTAGTTTGTGGCAAAATACGTAGGTCACTGTTAGCTCTCTCTGTAGTCTCATGAAATACTGTTTCACATTATTATTTTACCTGATGTGTTGAATGACTCAAGAAAACATTAAACATTCTTCCCTAGTGCTATTAGAGCATGGAATGGGTTGCCTGAGCTAGCCAGGAAAACCAGTGACTTGGCAGAGTTTAGGTCTTTCTAAGGCTTTCTAAATTTAGTGATTTTACTAAAGGCGTTACTCTAGTCAAATGTGAACATTGTTTAATTTTGAGTCTCACTGCTCTACTTTGTGTCTGTTCCAGTTTCTTAATGTTTTCTTGAGTTGAGGGGTCCCAAACAGAGGATGCATATTCTATTATTGGCCTATCCAACATAACATTTTAGTTTTTATGTTTTAAACTCCTTACAATAATTAAGGATTGCTAGTAATAAATAGAATAAAAAAAATAAATACAACGCCATTATATTTATAAAGGAGATCATTACCGCCCCTTTTTTTTTTTCCAAAAAAAAAATGTTTTTTTATGAAACTTTTTTTGTTTTTTCCCACTAATACAAACGACGTGAAAATGGCGCGTCACTGTCGACTGCTGGAAGCTCATCACGCGCACTAAATCACACTTTAGTGTAATCGCTCTCTGCAAATAAACAAGGTGTCGGGTGTCATTGCAGAGCGGGGCCGATTACTTTCTGTCCTGCACCGCCATGCTGCTAATTAATACTGGAAGGGGAAACAATTAACGGGAGGTCGCGAAGTGGCGGATGGATATGGACTTTTTGATTGCTTCACGCTGACACGCTCTTATCTCGCGAGATTAAAAAAAAAAAGTGGGGAAATGCTAGTCACAGGAAGTGTTAAGTTCTCCCGCCTGGCAAATAGATCTAACGAGGTGGAACTTAACAATGGAAGGGGGTGGGGTAATCTTCTTCACCCGACGTTTTGTTTTTTTTACCTCGTAAGCTGAAATACCATACGTAATTGTAGTGGCTGTAAGGTCTGAGTAGCTGAATGGGGGAGATAGGTAAGGGGTAGCTGTAAATAGGACTTTTTTTTTTTTCTTTGGCGCATTGATACTTAAAAAACGTATCCAAAAATAGGCTAATGTCGACTAGATACATGCACACCCAAAGAAGGGCAAAATTGATAACAAAGCCTTAGGGAAAAATTTAGACCTTATTGATGGAGCATATCAGTAAAACAAGAAAAAATATATAATATTCATATAAAAAACAACAACAAAATACAATACATATGTAAGGTAAATAACTTCTGAAGTACTATATATCCCAATAATGTAGAAGCTATTTCCCTTTTTTTCAATATCGAACACAATAATTAATTACCAATTATTAATTGACTAAATGGTTACTTTTTAAAAAAAAATTGATTCATGTCTTGTCTATGCCAAAGAATAATTGTGCAAAGTTTCAACCTGACACGAGAATGGGGTGTGGGAGAAATAGCGTGCACAAACTATTTACCAGACAGAGTGAGTTGATATAAAGCTTTGTAATAAACGCATAAAAACTACACAATGAGGAGCCTAAGTGTTGTTAGGTCTCTCCTACTATCCACACGACACAACGAACTTAAAAGAACCTCACAACTCAGGGTTCCAAAGTATCTGTCAGTTTAATTTCAAATACATCGTAATTGGCAACAACATTAACACTGTCTTTACGAAAACCTAGTCTTGCTCCGCCTGACTTCACACACCGTGCTGTTTCTCGCCTCGTACTGGTCACATGGTGAGGTAACGTGGAGTGAAGTCTTGTGTCTTAACACACTGGCTCTTTTACAGGGTATCTACTGGCCTTCTAGAAACGCATGGAACCTCGCTTGACCACTCGCTTGATTACATTCGCCGTGATTTGCGTGCGTAATAGTTACGACACTGGTCCTTGCTGAACTGTCACTGTCACTGGTCAAGGTTGACCACTCGTCCTGCGCTGGACTGGGGCGATTTGGGTAGGCTAAAAACACACACAGCACTACCTCCATCTGTGTCATCACCAGGTTTATAACAGTATCATATTTCTTAAGAAGAGACATCGTTATTAAGACTAAAACTATAAGGAAGACAAAGACTGCTTTATTGATCCTTACGGAAATTTGTTGTGATTACAAGGACTCTCATATAAAGACAACACAACAGAAAAATACACATAAATACAACAGACACAACATAAAGAGTTCATAACTCTACACTGTCTGGTCAAAAGAGTTGACACGTTACTCTCCCCCTTCCCATTCTCCGATCAAGTTATCGATGTTAGCAAATGAATCAATCCAAAAATTAACCAGTTAGATCAGCGGTTCTCAACCTTTCAAGCTCGGCAACCCCATTTTACAATCCCCCGCGACCCCCCCCCCCCCCACACCCCATACACAAATACAGTAGGGTAGACAATAACAATCCATATTTTCGATGGTCTTAGGCGACCCCCCTGGCAAATGGTCAATCGACCCCCACAGGTTGAGAACCCCTGAGTTAGATAATCTATTAGTCGTGATTAATTAGTTTTGTAAAAATGTATCTTATGAAATACTGACGTGATTAATTAGTTTTGTAAAAATGTATCTTATGAAATACTGACGTTACTTCAAACAGGAAGATGGTTACGTCCTATGCATGTGACTAGGTCAATCTAGTCAAGCATGGTAACCAATGACCTAATTTTATTTCTTTTGCCTTTACATATCCCTTAGTCTGTTGGACCGTTGGGGCACCACGCAAGACTCGTCGACCGTCTTTCTCCATTCCTCCCTGCCCTTTGCCTTGGATAGATTCTCTTTCAATGGCAGGCCCGTCCATTCTTTAATGATGTCTTCCTATCGCTTTCTCTGTCTGCCTCTTCTTCTTTTTTCCTGGTACTGTTCCCTGAAGGAAGAAGAAATTTAAATGAACAATGGACTAATAAAACCTGTTAATTGAATAGCTCATCGGCCTTCCATCTGCGAGGCTAGAGTTCGAATTCCGACTGCAAGTTTCTTTTTTTTTTCACCTCTCGCTTATATCAAGGCGCGAATTGAACAGCAGACGCGTACAAGTCGGATGTTACTTTCAAAATTTTGTACAGTTATCAATATGCCTCCAACAAGTTCCATCCAAAGTACAAATCAAACAAGAATTCGCAATAAGCACAATGACCTTTCGCCTTTGACTTTTCCCCCAAATAATGTCAGGTAACTACTAGGTACCCATTAGAGCTGGATGGACTCAGAGGCGCCCTAATATCCCGAAATTCGTCACCAGAATTTGAACCCGAAACCCTCGGTTCGAAGTGATTTACCACTCAGCCACCTTTCCTCCCTTAGAAAGACAGGGATAAATTAAACAGTTTATCCTTTCTAGACCACATACCTATATGGTATTGCATTCATGTCGTTACATTTTGACTGAAAATATTTGAATTGCAGTAGGCGACTGAGTAAAAGCGCATTCCTCATTCCATAGGCTAGAACAAATCTGTACAAGTGCTCCTTTTCCATAGCGCTATTAGAGCATGGAATGGGTTGCCTGAGCCGGCCAAGAAAGCCAGTGACTTGGCAGAATTTAAGTCATTGGTTAACATGCATGGCTAGATGCATGACGCGTAGGACGTAATCATCTTTCTTTTTTTTTTTTTTTTTTTTTTTGAGTAACGTCTGTATTTTATAAGATAAGATAATGCGGACTTCAAATTCCTCCATTTGCCCTACGTCTGGTATACTATGTGAGAAGGACAAGAATCATTTTAACGATCGCCTTGGCCTCGGCATGTCAGTAGCATAGCTGGCTTTGTTTACAAGAGGTGTCCAATTAACATTACTTTTTCATGTTATCCTATACATTACAGACGTGCTAGGCGTATCTGTGTATGTCACTCTAGTCGTGCATGTTGATTAGGAGAAACTCTGCTTAGTCGTAGGTTTTCCTGGCTGATTCAGGCAACCCATTCCATGCTGTAATGGTACTAACGAAGAAGATGCGCTTCTACGCATTGTCCTAGCCTATTGTTATAACCCTATTGATGGCGCGAAAGGGTTAACTGTAGGTTCACTTGACCACACGTGAACTCAGGCGATGGACAAGGGACAGTACAACGATTACGCGCCAAATATGACCAATGTTATGGTCATGTGATCGAAAGCCTGCGTGGACCAGAGGCACAGTGTGTAAGAAAGCGGCGGTTCAAGATAGTACACTGAGGAGACCTGGACTGTTAGTCTGGCTATTACGATTCTCTCCTAATCAGGCCTTCTGTAGACACTGCTAAACACACAGAAATATGCCTCTTTGTGTCTGAGAAATTTGGTTTCTTGTATACTTACGGGTTTTTTGTTGTTTTTTTTTTTGTATTTGTTCTTTTAGCTTCAGTCTTTGAAGTTTTATTGCTAGTCTAGTTTTTAGTCGTCTCCCCTGAAGTGTTTCTAAATTTAGTGATTATTGCTGGCGGTGTTAGGCAGGCCAAATGTGATTAGCCATTCATCTTATCTTATCTTATCTTATCTTATCTTATATAATACAGACGTTACTTCAAAAAAGAAGATGATTACGTCCTAGGCGTCATGCATTTAGTCATTCAATATTAACCAACGACCTAAATTCTGTCACTGGTTTTCCTGGCTAGCCCAGGCAACCCATTCCATGCTCTAATAGCGCTAGGGAAGAAGGAGTATTTGTACAAATTTGTCCTAGCATATGGGATGAGTAATGTGCCTTTATCTTTGTGTCTTTCAGAGTATTTTATTAAATTTTGTTTTTGTATTTGAAGATTATGGTTCGGTGTTTTATGTATAATTGCTACTTTACTTTTGAGTCTTCTATCCTGAAGGCTTTCTAAATTTAGTGATTTTACTAAAGGTGTTACTCTAGTCTAATTTGGTAAATCATTTATGTAAATTAAGAATAGGAGTGGACCTTGAGGTACACCCGAGTTTACTGTTATCGGTGTTGATTTGGAGCCATTTATTATTACAGTTTGTTCTCTCCCTATCAGAAAATCTCTTATCCACTGATTCAATGGACCATTAATGCCAAAATATTTTAATTTTTTAAACAAACTATGGTGGTGAACTTTGTCAAAAGCCTTGGAAAAATCTAGTAAGATAGCATCTATTTGTTCACTATTATCTAAACCTTTTGAAAAATCATCAATTAGTCTTATTAGTTGTGTTTCACATGATCTATATTTCCTAAAGCCATGTTGGTATGCGGTGAGGACATTAGGTTTGTCTAAGTGGTTTATAATGTTTCTACATATTATGTGTTCTAGGATTTTACGTGTGATGCTGGTAAGTGATACTGGTCTGTAGTTTCCTGGGTCAGATTTTTCTCCTTTTTTAAATAGGGGGGTGACATTAGCTTCTTTCCAGTCCTTTGGTACTCTGCCCTGGTAGCATGTTCGGGGATCGGACCATAGCACACTGAGCAAGCTATGAGTGTGAAAGATGTGCTCTATCAAAGCGATTAATTTTTAAAATCCTATTCATGCATCAGGCCTCGATTTGATTTTCATTTGAGTTTTGTTCGTGTAACTCTTTTTTGATCGAGTTCAATTTAATTTGGCAAATCAATCTCTAGATCCCCAAGTTAATTCATATTTATATAAGGTGAATGTCTCCGAGTCTGAAGATTTTGGAAAAGTGCAGTATATCACGTAGCTACTCAGACCCACCTTTGACCTATATATTTTCTCATATCTAACGTAGACAATATGTTATATACCCAGGGTCTGTTTTTTTTTTTTATTTCATTGTAATGCAATATATATCCACTATCCTCAATGTCGTCATTAGAAACAAAAGCGGGATAAAGCTTTTTCTATTTATTATGTTATATATATATATATATATATATATATATATATATATATATATATATATATATATATATATATATATATATATATATGTGTTTGTGTGTGTGTGTTATATTAAGGTCTAAACCTGTCGACTAGAAAAAGTGGAAAAATCCTGTTTGGTCGTCTACGTTATAATGAAATACTGTAAAATGTTTGTAAAATGTTTGACATGTTTCGGATGACATGTTATCTGAAGATAATTTCATCCTAGCCCAAACCTCCCGCAGGACGAAGGGCTGGAAGCGGGCAGGGTTTGAACCCGAGACCCTCCGAACGTCAGTCTAGTAATAGTTCGCAGTATTCGCACAATACACGACCAGGCGGCCATCCTATAAAAACAGTCTAACAACCCACCAAATTTATCCCATTTATTTTAGAATATCATTATATTATTAATATCATAATTTCCTACTTTCTATTTATATATATATATATCATTATTTGTGTCATATTAAAACAAAAAATAAAAGAGACCACACTTGCTCAGTTCTATCTCAATTTCCTCTTTCAAAAATAAGTCCCACCCACCGATACCTTAGGCTCCTCCTACGACCTGTGGCTTTCGCGTGCTTTTGGACCTGTCATCAGCAGAGATCGCCTTATCTCCCCCCCTCTCCAGTCACATGTCATAACCTCTGTGAGGGGGTCAGTGCTGAATGGATGAGGTGGACTCGGGATGAAAGGGGGAGCACGCCGCAGGTGTGCGCCTGTGCACAGAGCGAGGGAGGAGCAAATGTAGACTTGGTTTGTATGTGTGTGGGGGGGATGAAGGGTGGAAGTAGATAAAGAAGCGCGAAACGCTACGGCTATAATTTTGTTCCTGTTACAATCAGGGTGTCTTATCACAAAAGGCAAGTCGAGTTTTCTCCCTTGCAGCTGAGATGGAATGACATTACGCAGTCTGTTAGTCACGTGACTGACTCGCCCTGCACGACCTCACACCAAGGCCGGATTTCAGTGAGGGGAGGCCCTGGACTTTATTTTGTGGAAGCCCCTACTTATGTAAAGCTTTTATCTAAATGCTCTTAACACTATTAATAATAATATTAAAAAAATGTCTAATTTGTGAAGAAAGAAATAGCATAACTGTAACTTATATCTCGCCTTCTCATTTTTATTAATTTTTATTTAATTTAATATGAATATTTTGTTTACCAGAATTATTTCCTACAATATGGAGGCCGTGCGTAGTTGCACACCATATTCCAGTACGGAAGTCTCTGCAACCTGAAATGGGTACCTGACTTTAGTTGGGGAAAGTAAAGGCGGTTGGTCGTTGTGCTGGCCGTATAACACCCTGATCGCTAACCATTGGCCAAAACATCCTCTGCAAGGTCTGAAAGGGGAACTTTGAAAAACTACATCTGCAATTAAAACTAGATCTGAATCTAAAACTCAAAGGTATCGTAACTGAATCATAAGTATTTGACTCGAGTTTCTTTACGCGCATGTAAGCCAATGTCTTTGAAAGACTACACCTATAACTAGTCTCAAACTCTAGATATCATAAGTAATGATGTTTGACTGAGGCTCTCCAATGAAACATTTAAATTGCAAAATCCTACTTTTTAAGTACGGCCTAGATGTTCAGGAGAAAAACTATAAAGCAGACATCTAGGTTTAAACTGTAAAATCATTAAACCTAGAAACACTTCAGGACAGAAGACTAAAAAGTATAGTAGGAAAAATTACCAAAAACTTTTAAATACAAAAAACGTGACCTAATAAAATATTCAGAAAGACAGAAAGATAAAGGCACCTTTCTTATTCCTTATGCGAGAACAAATTTATACAAGTTCACCTTTTTTTCCCTAGTGCCGTGGCTTGCCTCCACCTCTCCAACCACCTCCAAGAGGTCCAAACGTAAAATTGTCTGGCTATATGGTTAAAATGTTTCAATTAAATACAACTTTAACAATAGTAAATTGTTCATAAACTTTTAACCTTTGAACTTTTGAATATTATCCAAGAAACTTACATATACATGTATTTAAATTAGCATCTGTGACCGATTTTAAAACAATATTTCAAAGTTGAAATTGGTTTTGATTATCAATTTTTTGGTTATACATAGCCGTAACTCTAGTAACACTGATAAGGATTTCTTGTCCTGTGACTTAATTGTAGTAAAAATTATCGCCAGATCAGACACACTGGAAAGCATAATCAATCTAAAAATATATCTAGACCTCCAAATTCACCATGAGCTCACCGCAATGCTGCTTGGCCACAATCTTGGGTTGACGAAAAGTTAACATCTGGAAACCGGTACCGGTCTGTCAACTTGTGGAGGTTTCTCTGCTGGTGATTTGGAAAAAGCATTCAAAGTTCCTTTGGACCCTTCAGCCTGTTTACAATGGCGCGAGACTTAATGACAGAGTGATGTACAGGAACAATTTTTGCGTTGATGAGCCCATCTTGTGGTACATTAAAACAGTTACAATAGGAATTCAAGCTTGTCGGCTGGTAATCGGAACAACAAAAGCATTAATACTTCTTGGAACCTTTGGGCTTCTGTAGGAAATGAGGACAGATCCTTTCGAAAGAATCCCAAATATCAAGGACTTTGTTCGTCTACAGCAGAGGACAATGGACAATCTAGTGATCGTCAAGTTTAATGTCTGTTAGATGCTAATAGTGATTTAGATGTGGATGTAAATCTGGCGATCCTATTAAACAAGGTTCCCAAATTATGTAATAAAGCTCTTGGGAAATGTAACCTCATTATTTTGGCAAAGTGTAGTAGGAAATTTGTTTGGGATTACTAGACTGAAAATTGTTATAGATAATAAAAAGTTCCTTCCTGGTGGCCTTAACTCTTTCTCTCCTAACTGACGATTGATTCCACCGGAATGTGGTAAATAATTACGGAGAGAAAGAGTTAATATAATGTTAGGGCAAATTATAGACTTTCATCTAGAGAGAATAGGGGGAATTTGGAGGTTTGTATATTGGTGTATATATATATGTGTGTGTGTGCTTGTGGGTCTATGTACATGTATATAGGTAATTGTGTGAGTTTATGTGTGCGGATAGAGAGCTTGTTGGATATATATCATATTATATGTATGTATATTTTAGTATTACAGTAGTGATTTAGAGACTGTAGTATTTAGAGACTGTAAAAAGTAGTGACGAAGCCAGTCAGAAACAAGATTGCAAAGAGAGTTTGTGTTGTAACACAAACTCAGAGGCGGCCCCCGTCGGAGTCGGATCCCTGTTGGATCCGCCTATTCGCAAGGAATACTCAAGACGTGATTTTGTTTTGATTGTCAAAAGTAATAATGTTTTCAAAGATTCATTTGGTGTAAAAAAAAAAAATTTTTTTTGTAAAATGTTTTACATGTTTTGAATGTTCCTTCAAAGTTACAGATAATTTACTTCTTTGTCCTAGCCTCCCTCAAAGTTACAATTTTATTCCAGAATGGGTGTGGAAGAAACGAAGTGTTCAATTTATCTTAGGGGACGAAAACCTACATATTGAGTCGTATATATGTGAATACTGAAGGATTAATTTCCCTTGTTGCTATTAAATAAAATAATTAATTAAGAGTAATTAATTGACTAATTGTTTAATTTTGTAAAATTGATTCATGCCTTGTCGTTTTCAGTAAATAGTTTTGTCCAAACTTTTAACTTGATCTGTGAATGGCTGAGAGAGAAATAACGTTTACAATATTTATACCAGACAGACAGGGGCGTCTGACCCAACTCATTCCTCCACACCTCCGACACTACACCACCGACACCACACCCCTGACCTAACTCATTCCTACACCCCTCCGACACTACACCACTGACACCACACCCTGACCTAACTCATTCCTACACCCCTCCGACACTACACCACCGACACCACACCCCTGACCTAACTCATTCTTCCAACAACCCTCCGACACAACACCACCGACACCACACCCCTGGCCTAACTCATTCTTCCAACAACCCCTCGACACAACACCACCGACACCACACCCATGGCCTAACTCATTCTCCCAACAACCCTCCGACACAACACCACGCCCATGACCCAAAGATTTCCCCCACGGCCTTGACCTCACGCCTAACCACCACTTGGTCGAATTAAAAAAAAACGAAAAAAAAAAAAGAACGCAGTGTACTTGTAGACCTCTGCCCCCTCGCCCCTGCACACATCCCTAAGCTAAACATTATACTCTCACACCCAATATTCCACTAATTAATTACAACTATTAAGATAATTCGCAGACGTGAAAAGATGCGCGTTCGTTTCGTCGAATAGACCAACCGCTTTTTGTTTACGCTGCCTCTCTCTAAGGGAGGTAGGTGTCGAGTTTTTTTACTGCCTGGTTGCTAGGATAAAATTTTCGGCTCGGTGTAAATTTAGATTGTGCTGCTTTTAATCTCTTCAAATTTTCAAGAGGCCCGACACTTACAAACAGGGAGGGGAAAAAAAAACTATGCCTTTAATCAGTGTCGTGTCCGGGTGTCTTCCTTCTTGCATGCGTTATTGTCTTGATAATAAGGTCTCGTCTGCTTGGAGTTTTCGTCACGAGGACACAGTACCCCTTTCAGACCTTGTGGTCTAGATAGGGCAGATGATGTAAAGGTCATCTGTTTCTGTGGCCCACGGTTAATTAGGGTGTCATGTGGCCAGCACAACGACCAACCGCCATTACTTTTCCCCAAGTAATGTCAGGTGCTCATTAGAGCTGGGTGGACTCAGAGGCGCCTAAAGATCTATAAATTAAAAATCCCAGTTTTCACCATGATTCGAACCCGGGACCCCTGGTTCAGAAGCCAAGTGCTTTACCGCTCAGTCACCGCGCCTCCTCACGAGGACACAGTTTCTGAACATTTTAGATCGCTTTGTGGTGAGAAGAAGATTCTTATGATCCGCTGGGCAGACAAGATCTCAAATGAGTAACCGTGGCTTTGAACAAGGCAGCAGCCCATTGAAGTAGATATCCTTCAGAGACGCTGGAGATGGATAGGTCACACCCTTGGCAAGCCTGAATCCAACGTAACAAGGCAAGCCCTAACCTGGATACCCCAAGAAAAGAGGAAGAGGGGACGGCCCAGGAATACATGGCGCCGTGATTTAGAAGCAGATGGGCAAGACGTGGAGACAGTTGGAGAGACTCGCCCAGAACCTGGAGGAAGCTGGTTGGTGGCCTATGCCCCAGAAGGGACCACAGGCAGATGGTGGTGTGGGGAGAAGACTTTCTGAACAGAACGTACCCATCGTCCCACTGCTACAACTCAATATATTTCCAAAGTTTGAAAACATGCAAAGTATAAGAATCCTTAAAAAATAAATAAATAAAGCTTATCTTAAGGGAATAACTCCGCAATTACAATCATACCACTCAATAATGTATAGGAATACATAGGATCCTTCTGTAGCATCTCAATTCCATTGCTAGGATCCTCCTCTCGAGCTCCGCAGTCAGCGTCCAAGACTCACAAATATATAAAAATGTGGTCATGACCAGGGAGCGCATCAGTCTGATTTTGGTGCCGAGGGCTAAGCCTTTGTCTTTCCATATTATTTTAAGTTTTGAAAGGGCTGCTGTGGACTGTGTTGTAAAAAGTTTCTTGTTCAGTGAAACTACCAACACCAAAAGAGAGTTTTTTTAAATTCCCCACAGCATCTCCCCAAATCGTGTCCGGTCTTATCACCTCCCCTTCACAGTTCATTACTTCACCAAATCAATAGTTAGATTCTGTGGCGCAGGTTGCTGAGCGGTAAAGCGCTTGGCTTTAGAACCGAGGGTGCTGAGTTCGAATCTCGTCGAATACGTTGAATTTCAGCATCCTTAGGGTGCCTCTGAGTCTACCCAGCTCTAATGGGGAAAAAAGCAAAGGCGGTTGGTCGTTGTGATGGCCACATGACACTCTCGTTAGCCGTCGGCCACAAAACAAATGACCTTTAGGTCTACATCCTCTGAACGCAAGGGCTGAAAGGGGAAATAACTTTAAATAGTTGGATTCCTATACGGTTATAGTGTCTTGCAATAAAATCGATAAAAATCATAATCAGAACCAGTGGCGCGGGTAGGATGGGGGGGGGGGGAATGGGGTCCAAATTAGAAAATTCCCCGAGCCCCCAAATAAGTGTCTGAAATTTGTTTTTACATTAAATATAAACTATTGCGCCATTATCACATCTCGTGATGTCGAATGTCAAAAATGCAGGTGCCCCTAAAAAGGTCAAGCCCCCTTGCCCCCTAAATCCCTAGCTACGCCACTGATCAGAACTGATATGATTTGCTTTTCTCTTTCAAACTAAACTCAACACTTCAAAAAACAATATTCAACACACACACACGCACAACAAAGTGTAAGAAAAAAAAAGACACAATGGCAATCATTCTCCTTAATTTTGTATGCAATCTATTCTACATCCCTGCTGTTCCCACAGGCACCCTCTTACGCCCAACTGGGGAGAAAATTTCTGACAATACCATTCCCCCCGGGGGGTGTCAGATTGATTAGCGTGCCAGACAGAAACTGTTGTTTTAACCAGACTATTAACGGTGTTGGAATTCACCTGGGCCCTTCACTCCCCTCCCCCCCCCTTCACTCCCCTCCCCCCCCCCCACCGGCCTCCTAAGGCCTGCTCAATAAAAAAAAATATCGTCTGCCAAGATTTAACAGAGAGGATACTTTTATTCCAAGACACCGGTTAGTGCCGTGTGCAAACAAAGAATTGCATTTCCTCCTCGCCGACCAATCCGAAGGCTCAATTTCTGGACTAGTCCAATGACATCTCTGTTTAAACTAGGTGTCAGATCGGTGAAAGAAATGTCGAAGCTAATGGGGAATTGTGTTAATTAAGATACTTCCTCGAGGTGCCAATTTTATGAGTGTTGCTCTCACAGTAACAGATCGTCAATGGCGTCCAATTGGAAATGTGCATCTCTGGTGAATAGCTATATATAGGCCCCTAAATGGCTAGCGTTTATTTAATTAATTTATTTTTTGGTATTTCTGATGTACAGAATTTAGAAAGTGTTGATGAGGTATGTCAGTGATGTCCAAAATACGGCCCGCGTCCCAGATCCGGCCCGCGACAAAGTGTAGAAAATCATCCTAACAAAAAAATAAAAATAAAGGTTAAAAAATATATCTTTACCTACGTAAAGGTCTTCAGTTGTTTCTCTGATGGATCGTTACCTTGACCTTTAACTTTTGTACGTTTCTGGGACTCTGAATGTCCCAGGAAAAGTGAACGGATCTTTACTTTTTTTTGTAGAGCTTGATAATAAACCAGCGTGGTCGAGGTGCCAACTGCGCTTGAACTTGGCTTGGCTTGGCTACCTAGAAGGGGGCTCGAGGTTCGACAGCCGACTCGGGAAGAGCTGTGTTTACTGAGCGCCTAAAGGCAGCACGGAAAACCAACTCCTAGATACCCCCTCCCCCCCACTGGTCCACAAATGAGATTGGACCAAAAGCGCTTTGAGCATGATATTAGCATGAAAGTAGCGCTATATAAAAGTTATAATAATAATAATATACTCTATTTGTAAAGAAAGTGTGGCTGTTTGAAAGCACATCATATAAGCGGCATTATAAAACAAATATGGCGGCATTCTTGGTTTAACCTGCTAATAAAAGGTTGTTAAACTAGGTCTAGAGATTGGAGGATTGATGGGAATATTCACCAAAAAGAGACAAGAAAATGAGTCGGTGGTGAAGCTAGCTACAATATGGCTTACATTTTAAGTAGAGAAATGAAGCCATTTTATGTCGCTTAAAAAAGATTAACTTGAGATATCTCATTAATAAATGTAAGTATTAAATCCACTGGTTTCTAATCAAATAGTTTCAGGTCAATTTCATTTCGTTTTTTTTTGTATATTTTCGTTTATGTGGCCCGCGACACGAGTGTCGGAAATTAAAATGGCCCGCAGGTCGGATAATGTAGAGCATTACTTAGATTTTTACCTTTACCTATCCCTAAGTCTGTTGGACCGTTGGGGCACCACGCAAGATTTGTCGAACGTCTTTATCCATTCCTCCCTGTCTTATACCTTAGCTATGTGTATTTAAAGTCAGGAATTCTGTGGACATTTTAGCACTGTCAAACACATTTCTCCACTCTTTCGTTTTTAGCAGAAAGGAATTGTATTCTGTAGTTGGCAAGGGAGCTGTCAAATTATCGTTTTTCTATTGCTTGTTCTCTTCTTAGTATCTTACGTCACATTCTCTTATATTTCTCTACTGCTTCATCGCTCTGTTCATATCACCAACGTCTTTACTGGACGTCTTCATCTAGGCTAGAACTGAACGGTACAACAAGCAGTTGAAAAAAAACACCAAAAAAAAACGAAGCTTATTTAAGGGAAAGAACCTCTAATTACTGCCATTTAGCTGAAAATTACAGGTTTTAGCTCCCTTACTAATTTATCAAACAAAATTAATTAATTAGTAGTAATTGCTTAAATAAATGATTGATTTTTGGATTGATTCGTGTATTATCATCGACGATGAATAATGAGGCAAAATTTCAACTTGATCAGAGAATGGGTAGTGGGAGAATGAACGTGTCGAAATGTAATAAAAGGATTAAGTCCATATATACATCCACATCTCTCATTAAGTAGCATTTATTCCCCTTATTTCAATATCAAGCAAAATAACTAATCACCAACAATTAATAAACTAATTGGTTAAATTTTTATTGATTCATGTCTTGTCAGGTACAATGAATATATTGTTAGGATCCTCTCTCTCCTAATCAGGCCTTCTGTAAACACTGCTAAACACAACACAGCACATCTAACACATCAAGAACTTGACAACAAGAGCTCTGGTTAATCTGGTACTTTAATAAGGGTCAAACAAAACAGCCAATAAGACACAATTGGCAACACAATCAACAACTACAAAGTTAGACTGTATATCACTTTACTAATCTCATAAACTCTACTGTCTCTTCCTGGACTCGTACGTTTCACTGGAGGACTGCACCAGGACCGACTTCATGGCCGACTAGCAGTCCCGGTCTCCTCGCTGTCATGTCTTGAACTGCACTGCCTTACACACACTGTGTCTCTTGTCCACGCAGGCTTATGATCAGATGACCATAACCCGGGTCCCATTTACGTGCAAAGTTCATGCCAGTACTGTCCCTTGCCCTTCGATATAGCACGCTAAACTGTATTACTGGCCTGTGTCACATATGTCAGCTGATCACACACAGTTAACCCTTTTGAGTCGCGAATAGGGATATAACAATATAATTCTGCAAAGTTCTTACTTGATCCGAGAATGGGAAATGGGAGAAAAATAAACATGTTCAAACTTTTTACAAGACAGACAGACAGACAGAGTGAATTAATATAAGCTTAGTTTGTTAAAAACAAAAAACAAAAAAAAAAAGTGTTCAAACTTTTTACAAGACAGACAGACAGACAGACAGAGTGAATTGATATAAGCTTAGTTTGTTAAAAACAAAAAACAACAAAAAAAAAAACAACGTGTTCAAACTTTTTACCAGACAGACAGACAGACAGACAGAGTGAATTGATATAAGCTTAGTTTGTTAAAACAAAAAAAAAAAAAAAAAAAAAACGTGTTCAAACTTTTTACCAGACAGACAGACAGACAGACAGAGTGAATTGATATAAGTTTAGTTTGTAAAAAAAAACAAAAAACACCTAATTTGCTCCTTACTCTATCAGACTGTATCAGCGAAACTCATTGACCAGGGAACGTGGGAAAAAAAAAAAAAAAAGATCAAGACCGTGTCATTAAACTCTGTGTTTTGTGAGAAAAGTTTTAATCGAAAGAAAAAAAATGTCCTTGTAATCACAAGAAACTTCCAATAAAAAAAGCAGCTCTGGCTTAGAAAAACAAAACGGGAGATAACTGTGTTTAAAGTTAGGAAAATCCTCATTAGGTGCAAGGGTCGACAACCGTTCGAATGAGGGGAATTAAAAACTAACCCCACACTGCTCTAGAAATGCTAGATGGATGATCATGAATGTACCGGAATTAATTAACCCAACTATTCCGTGATCTAAATGTGTCTATTTCGTTGTTTATATATAGTTGCTTCCCCTTTCTAAAAAATTGCAATAGGATAAGAAGTTAAGTTTTATATATTTGTCCTGGCTGTGTATTGTCTAACACAGCGGTTCTCAACCTTTTAAGCTCGGCGACCCCCTTTTTGCAATATACCACTCTGCCGCGACCCCCCACCCCATAGACACACACAGCAATAGAAGAATAGACAATAACAATCCTTTTTTTTATGGTCTTAGGCGACCCCTGGCAAATCGTCAATCGAGCCCCAAAGGGGGTCGCGATCCACAGGCTGAGAACCCCTGACTCTAACACTACTTTACTTACGGTACTGCGAGTCTGAAAACATCCAAGGGAGACCACAATTAGATATTATAAACTTAAAACTTGTGAAGACTTCAACTGATATTTATTTACAGATGGGGATGATCGTCTTGTCTCTCTTTCCGTCGTTTCAATAAGCAGTCTGTTCAACATCCATCTTTCTATAAGCCCTAGCCATAGTCTTCTCCTATCATGTACCCACATTCTGCAACGTCATTCGTCTATCTGACTACGTCACTACTTTTTACCGTCGCTAAAAACAATGCACGCTATATTTATTTACAAACCAAACATACTCTCTAAACTAAACTAGGTCACTACAAATTACAGTGACTGGTACATATCTAGTTAATTTGGTTTCAATTTTGTATATAAACAAAGCATTAACTGAAGTGATTAAAGTATTTACAGAAACAGGAGAATGGCTTCTGTCTTGAATAGTGAAAAGTTTGTTTCGTTTGTACATAGAGTAGGTGGTTGGTTTGGTGACTGATTGGTTACATGACTAAGTAGTTTGGTGGTTGGAGGGCTGGGTGCTAGATGACTAAGTAGATTGGTGGTTGGTCGATTGAGTGGTTGGCTGATTGGATGGTTGGTTAACTGGATGGTTGATTAACTGGCTGGTTTAATGGCGGGATAGTTTAGTGGTTGGTTGGCGTGTTGGTTAGATAGATGACTGGATAGTTGGGTTGTTAGCTGAATGGTTGGTAAGATGTCTGTTCTTCTTCTTCTTCATCGTTCTCATTGTTATGTTGGAGTGTTCATATGACTAGACCAACACATGAGATGAACTGCGCAGTGGTTTACAAATCAGGGAGCTCTCCATAGAGTTTCCTTTCTATTGGGGTGATTTGGGGCCAATGTCTTATACGGGCCTCTTGGTAAAGAGAGCAGTTTTGGAGGACGTGGTCGGCATTCTATAGTGATACTCCACATGGGCAGATTTCATTGGTTCCAATTTTGAGCTTCCGGTACATGTGTTGGTTAGATGTCTGGATATTTTAGTTGTTGGTTAGCATGTTGGCTAGATAGATGGCTGGATATTTGGGTAGTTAGATGACTGTATAATTGGGTTGATAGCTGAATGGTTGGTTAGATGTCTGGATATTTTAGTTGTTGGTTGGCATGTTTGCTACATAGATGACTTGACAAAGCAGGACGTTTTTGCGCAAGGGACGTCTTGGCTCAAGGGACGTTTTGGCGCAAGGGACGTCTTGGCGCAAGGGACGTTTTGGCGCAAGGGACGTCTTGGCTCAAGGGACGTTTTGGCACAAGGGACGTCTTGGCGCTAAATGCTTATATTCATTGTATTATTTCTTTAAAAAGAAGAATACTTATTTGTACTTGTGTTTAAACGCATTTTTCATGTAAAGAGCAAGAGATATTTTTGTCCATTATTTTTTGGTATTTAAGTTTGTTATTTATTTATTGTTAAATCACTAACTTTATAACCAGGCCAGGCAGCAGCCATCTCGAGTTCATGCCATGCGTATGTGAAATAGTCAAAAGTTATTAAGACTTTTATTTCTGGGCTTGTTGACAGGGTGGTTGGAGGACTGGATTGGATGGCTGGATAGTTGAGTGGCTGGTTGACTGCGTGGTTGGATGGCTGTGTGGTTGGGTAACTGGGTGGTCGTCACCAAGGGTAGTCCTCTAGCACTGAGTTTGTTAGTAAACACGATTCTTAACTCCAAGTTGAATGCCCCCCCTCTCTCTCTCCTTCCCCTACCCCTAACGTGTTTCTCACAATGTTACCATCTGGTCAGGAGGAAGGAAACTGGGAGCGGGGGGCTGTTTGGAAAGGGTGTTTGTGTGTGTGTGTGTGGGGGGGGAGACTGATGTTTCGATGACCGAGGGGGGTGGGGCTCTGATGTTGTGATGATTGCGAGAGGAGGAGGGGGGGGGAGGTGCGCAGCCTCATCTAACATCATTACCTGGCTCTTGAACTTTGATGTTTGGGTGTCGAGTTAGTGAGAAAAACATTGGCTCACCAGGAGATTGAGTCGCAAAGAAGTGGAGCAGGAGAGAGAGAAGAGAAGAGAGAGAGAGAGAGAGAGAAGAGAGAGAGAAAGAGAGCAGGAGACAGAGAGAGGGAAATAGAAAACAAGTGTGGAGTATGTAAATAATTGTAAAAAAAAAATTATATAAATATAGCCGTGATAAGAATACAAAAATATGCAGTTTCTAGGCCCTACGGTTAATACGTAAATATGTTTAATGTTATTGTAAGTTTGCTGGTACTTCAAAGAATTGTATAGAAAGGTCATTGAAAAGTTTTACATTACGCGCTACTTGGTTTGTATGATACAATTTAAAAATAATCTTTATCAAAGACTAAAATCTGTTTAATTTAAGGTTTTGAGGTTTTGGCATATAGTTAAGATTTTTCTCCTCTTAAGTTGTGTAAACTGTATCATCATCATCATCAAACTCTATTTGACTGAATGCCAATGGCGTAGCTAGGGATATGGCGGCTTGACTTCTTTAGAGGCCCCTGCATTTTGACATTCGACATTATGACATGAGATAATGGCGTAATATTTAATGTAAAAACAAATTTCGGACACTCATTTGGGGACCCTCAAGTGGGTTAAATTTGGATCCCCACTCCCGCTACCCTAGCTACGCCACTGCTAAAGGCTTGAGAGATTCAAATCCTCTCTTCCAAAAGTCCCTGGACAGAAACCCTGCTGCTATGCGCCGAGCATGTGTCAGAGGTGTACAGAGTATAGGTCATGCTGTCCAGTGGGCTGCTTGTGGTGGCATCAAACGGAATTTGAATCCCAGGAATCAAGTGTTGATAGTCTGGAGAACATCGCCTGCGAGCCATCAAGAAACTACATTTGTAACAAACGAACTGTTACCTAAACCTCTAGCATCGTGAGGGAGGGGGGGGGGAGTTGGGGGGAATCAGTTTACCTGGTTAGAGATTGGGAGACACGATATACATGCAAACATTCGACCAGGTGTGTTACAAGTTCAGTTTACAACACTGGCTGGGTAGCCTCTACGGCACAAGCCCGAGGTCACTGACTGAAACTTTATAGAGCAGTGATGTCCAAACTGGCATATCGGTCCTTCAAAACGGCCATGTCGTAGAACGGCCATAGAAGCTCAGCTCTATTGACCAGATTTTTTTCCGCAGTGATGCGACCCGTGACAAAAAAATGGCTGCCTGGTCGTGCGGTTTGCGTGCTGGACTGTCGTTCGGATTTATCGACGGTCGAGGGTTCAAACCCTGCCCGCTCCCATCTCCGTCGTCCTGCGGGAGGTTTGGACTAGGAAGTAAACTATCTTCAACTCTAAAGGAACATGAGAAAACATGTAAAACAAAACAAAAGCAAAAATGCCTGAGATTAATAAGACGCTCGTTTGGCTAAATCTTGGGCAACAGAGATGTAGAAGATTTCATTTCCAAAATTAGTTTTGGGTCTTTTTTTTGTGTCCCCCAATCCGCGCTTTCATTCTTATTTAACTCTTCTCTCAGACGTCATTCAAATTATCACCTCAAACTATCGCCTGTTCTCAAACCTTTTCCACCCAAAAAAATGTTTTGGGTAAATACTTCATTTTATTTATAGTTGGCATGCATAAACAAAATATACAGAGTTGGCTTCCCAAACACTGGCAACTATATTACAAAAACAGAGGTGTCAACTTTGAATCAACATACTAGAATTGAATCAGATAGGTCGCGATCAAGCATTTTGGCAGCGCAAGTCTATCGTCGGAGAATCGCGAAAAGGTAAACACATATTTCATAAGGAAAATTGTTATGTACACAATATGGACATACGCGCAACTGTGTACACAGCTGACCACAAGACTTGGGAGATAGCAATCCATGCAGTCTTTGATGGGCGTAAGCTCCCTGGGGCGCGCTCCCTCCTGATGCGTTCACGATATTTATGTTACTTTTTACCTCCCTTATGTTTCGTATGATCTAAATATATTTTTCGGTCTCCAACTTAAAAGAGTTCTATAAAACACACTGTAGGCATTTGCGCAGGGCCTCTAATGCTGTAAGGACGGCCTTGGATGTTTTACAGAAATCAACATAAAACGCTGAAGATGTCATTTAATCTCTCACGTCTGGCTTATGGTGTGGATATTTAGTTTACGGTGGTGTTTATATGATTATAGTGGTGATGAATAATTTATGACTGGCTGAGGGTTAGGCTTGCATTTTTTGGACCAAAAGACATTAGATGGCTGCTTGGTCGTAATGTGTCCGCTTCGGACTATCGTCTTGATGGTCACACGTTCAAATCCTGCCGTCCTCCGTTTAGTATGTAATGTCTTTCGTGTAAAATGTAGTAATCGTAATTTCTAAATTAACACCAGAATGTTCCAAGATTTAAGTCTGACTTTACGCCATTTGAAAAACAAACAGTTTTTAGTTTAATTTTTTTTTATGGGGGGGGGGGGAGCGATTTGGACGCTAATTTGGCTTAGAATGGTGTTTATTAAAAAGATGGAATGTCTTTATAACAACACACATACAGACATTCAAAGAAACAATTAGATTAGTATGTCAACTGACTTGGTGAAACGCCAACTTGCTAGATCAGTGTCGATCCCGCAGTGAAGTAATTAATGGCTTGACCAGTTAGGCATTTGATGGGTAGTGTTGACCGCTGTGCACGTAAGCTTAGTGAATGGTAGTTGCCAGGATAGCTCATCAGGTGAACTTTGGCTGGACCCAAGTCAATCACCGAGAGGGAAAAAACTATACAACAGACATATATGTGAATATAGGAAAATATGGAACAATGAAAAACAACACACAAAACGTTTAGGCCACGAGGTCTTCGTCAACTACAAATAAACGTTAACAGAAAAAAAAATAGACATATAGTTCATATTCTGTCAGTGTTTATTGAGGCATTGATTAGTTCTCCTTGCCTGGGGTTGGATTTAGACTCGAGAAGGCCCTGAGTTACTTGAGAGATGGGGCCCCTTGCTTTTTTGTTTCCCAAAACAACATGGGGATGGGGGCTAAGCTATGCCCTAAGTTACTTGAGATATGGGGCCCCTTGCTTTTTTTTCAAAACAACATGGGGATGGGGGCTAAGCTATGCCCTAAGTTAATTGAGATATGGGACCCCTTGCTTTTGTTTCCCAAAACAACATGGGGATGGGGGCTAAGCTATGCCCTAATTTACTTGAGATATGGGGCCCCTTGCTTTTGTTTCCCAAAACAACATGGGGATGGGGGCTAAGCTATGCCCTAAGTTACTTAAGATATGGGGCCCCTTTTTTTTCCAAAACAACATGGGGATGGGGGCTAAGCTATGCCCTAAGTTACTTGAGATATGGGGCCCATTGCTTTTTTTTCCCAAAACAACATGGGGTTGGGGCTAACCTATGCCCTAAGTTACTTAAGATATGGGGCCCCTGCTTTTTTTCCTCAAAATAACATGGGGATGGGGCCCATTGCTTTTTTTTCCAAAACAACATGGGGATGGGGGGCTAAGATATGCCCTAAGTTACTTGAGATATGGGGCCCCTTGCTTTTTTTTTTTCCAAAACAACATGGGGATGGGGGGCTAAGATATGCCCTAAGTTACTTGAGATATGGGGCCCCTTGCTTTTTTTTTTCCAAAACCACATGGGGATGGGGGCTAAACTATGCCCTAAGTTACTTGAGATATGGGGCCCCTTGCTTTTTTGTTTCCCAAAACAACATGGGGATGGGGGCTAAACTATGCCCTAAGTTACTTGAGATATGGGGCCCCTTGCTTTTTTGTTTCCCAAAACAACATGGGGATGGGGGCTAAGCTATGCCCTAAGTTACTTAAGATATGGGGCCCCTTTTTTTTCCAAAACAACATGGGGATGGGGGCTAAGCTATGCCCTAAATTACTTGAGATATGGGGCCCATTGCTTTTTTTCCCAAACAACATGGGGATGGGGGGCTAAGACAGGGGTCGGCAACCTTTTGAGTCGGAAGAGCCAAAAATTACAATTTACAAAATTTTTAAATTTTAAAGAGCCACAACGTTGTTTTTTTTCTTGCCAACAATACGTAGTACTCACATTACTATTTGTTTAATGGAAAAAAAAAAGAATCTTTTCATAAGACAAAATATTTATTTATTCATATATAGGCCTAAGTATTGTTTTCACAGCAAAAGTAGATAATATATATATATATATATATGGCATTATTAGATCATTGTTTTGTTTATGTTGGTAGCCAATACAGCAGTTCAACATTTATTTGCAACACTAACTTGTACTTCAATAACAAGCAATTAAACAAATTCAATGGGAACGATGGCTTTGGTTTCAGAAATTTTGTATACATTTGGCTCATAACTTGTTTTTTAGTTTCAAACACGACTCTAAAGAAATTTTCATTTGTTTGTTGACTTCTTACTTTTAATTATATCATGCAAGAGAGCACTTGCTCGGACGAATATGTAGATCCGAATATAGCACCCGAAATGCCAACATCTCCACCTCAATGTTGCAAACTGGAAGATTATTCCTTGCGCCGAATCAACTGGCGGCATTTTTTTTAAAGATGTCCACTTGTTGCGTTACGTACATTCATTTCTAAACTTTCAACTCTTCCAACTTGCTTTTCAACTCTTATATTTTCAAATCCACAAAGTTTTACTTTCAATCAATGGCATTTCTAGAAATCCAGTATCAATTTCAAATGGATCAATGTGGATTTCGTAACTATATGTGTTGAGTTACTAGTAATGCTAGAATGATTTTGTTAGTTTGTAATTCTTCATAACTGTCATAGAAAACTGTCAACAAATTCATCTTTGAATTATTATTTTTTGTAACTGTGCTGAAGTAATTCGTGTCAACAGTTGCACTGATATTATCGCGATATTTCTTTAGACATTTAATAAAAAAGTAACTTACGGCTCTTATGCAATAATATTTTTTTTGAAAAGAAGCCTAATCTTTTACCCAAACATCGGCTGGGTTTCCATTTCCTTGTAGTTTAACATTCAGCTCATTTAATTTCGCTATTATGTAATGTTAAAGCTTGAAGAGCTTGACAAGTTCACGTACCTTGGCAGGACGAGCCAAGCCATTGGACTCGAGACAAAAATACACTTTCTCAACACAATCGTCATTCCAACTGCTACATATGCATGTGAGACATAGAAGTCATCTGTCAAAATTGAGAAAAGACTAAATGTGGCTCAACAGAGATGGCTGAGACGGATTTTGGGAGTCAGTTACACAGATAGGGTCTCAAACAAGGAAATCCTATGCCGAACTGGGAGTCGAACACTTAGTGAGGTTGTGACTGAGCGGCGCATGAGGTTTGCGGGACATGTTCTACGTCAAAATGAATTACACACACCAAGAGTTGCGATAACATGGAAGCCAAAACGAGGAAAGCGCAAACAGGGACGTCCTCGTAATACTTGGCGACATACCTTCATGGAGGACCTCAGAACAATGGACACCAGGTGGGAGGAGGCTTCAGACATTGCCAGTGACAGATCTTTATGGAGACAGCTTGCATCCCAATGCGCCGAACGGCGCGGGAGGACCTAAGTCTAAGTCTAAGTAAGTAAAGTTAAAATTTTTGCAACCTTTGCTGTTCTCTAATTCAGGGTGATAAATATCTTTTTTATTTAGGAATGCATTTAATTCATTCAAGCACAAGCCAAAACGTTTCAACACCTTACCTTTGGAAAGCCATCACACTTTATTGTGAAGAAGATCGTAATACCGAGTTTCCATTTCGCTTAAGAATTCTTTAAACTGACGATGTTAGAGTGCTTTTGACAAGATGCTGTTAACAATCTTGATTAACGAACTTATGACCTCGACTATTTTGGCCTGAATCGTTTGGTCGAAAAGCGCTTCTTGGTGTAGTATTCAGTGAAACGTAAGAATTTCGCAATTTATTTTGCTTCGATGAATCGTAGTTGCTCCTTTATTTTTTCCTGTCTGGCTCAATCAGTTGTTATTTAAACGATTTTAATGTCTTCAAGGTATTTTTGCTCGGCATACGCTCTATCATCCCCTCTAGTTTGTCTCCAGAGCGGTAGCAATCCAAGTTCTTCTTTTGGAACTTGGGAAGACATACACGACAAAAGGATCAACTTATCCGTGTCTTTTATGTTGCCAGTTCAACTATAGCAAGTGACAAGACAGAAGAATATAGAATATCTTCCACCTGCAAATATGTTACATTTAAAGACATTTTAGCTCTTCTATCTTGTACTGTTTTAGCTTTGATTTTTTTTTTTCAAGTTTTTTTTTTCGAAATCATGAAAATGTTTTCCAGATGCACGTATAAAGCAATCTTTGACATACCATATGTAAATGGTTTGCCTTTTTGTGCAATTTCTAGTGGTACGTACTGGTACCCCAAGGTTTGCCAGATCAGCATTACTTGTAGATTGCTTCTAACTTTGAGAAGATAATTCGCTTCTAACTCATTTACCTGAAACAATAAACTATACGTCACAGCCAAAAGCGAATTAAAGCGTACATAGAAGCATCAGATGACGGCGTCATTCAAGAGCTTCTGACGGACTGATTACAGTGACGACGCGTGTAATGGGGGAGGGGTGTGGTGAAAAGCGAGTACAAGTGGCTGAAGATAGAATCAGTGCCTAATCCTCGTTAAACGATTCAGAACTTTTTGAAAAAAAAAATTTCGATAAAATAAATAATATTTGCGTATGGAACGAAAGAGCCGCAGCTTCACATCCAAAGAGCCGCATGTGGCTCGCGAGCCGCAGGTTGCCGACCCCGGGGCTAAGATATGCCCTAAGTTACTTGAGATATGGGGCCCCTTGCTTTTTTTTTTCCAAAACAACATGGGGATGGGGGCTAAACTATGCCCTAAGTTACTTGAGATATGGGGCCCCTTGCTTTTTCGTTTCCCAAAACAACATGGGGATGGGGGCTAAACTATGCCCTAAGTTACTTGAGATATGGGGCCCCTTGCTTTTTTTTTTCAAAACAACATGGGGATGGGGGCTAAACTATGCCCTAAGTTACTTGAGATATGGGGCCCCTTGCTTTTTTTTTTCCAAAACAACATGGGGATGGGGGCTAAGATATGCCCTAAGTTACTTGAGATATGGGGCCCCTTGCTTTTTTTTTTTCCAAAACAACATGGGGATGGGGGGCTAAGATATGCCCTAAGTTACTTGAGATATGGGGCCCCTTGCTTTTTTTTTTCCAAAACAACATGGGGATGGGGGGCTAAGATATGCCCTAAGTTACTTGAGATATGGGGCCCCTTGCTTTTTTTTTTCCAAAACAACATGGGGATGTGGGCTAAGCTATGCCCTAAGTTACTGGAGATATGGGGCCCATTGCTTTTTTTTTCCAAAACAACATGGGGTTGGGGCTAAGCTATGCCCTAAGTTACTTAAGATATGGGGCCCCTTGTTTTTTTTCCCAAACAACATGGGGATGGGGGGCTAAGATATGCCCTAAGTTACTTGAGATATGGGGCCCCTTGTTTTTTTTTCCCCAAACAACATGGGGATGGGGGGCTAAGATATGCCCTAAGTTACTTGAGATATGGGGCCCCTGCTTTTTTTCCTCAAAATAACATGGGGATGTGGTCTAAGCTATGCCCTAAGTTACTGGAGATATGGGGCCCATTGCTTTTTTTTTCAAAAACAACATGGGGTTGGGGCTAAGCTATGCCCTAAGTTACTTAAGATATGGGGCCCCTTGTTTTTTTTTCCCAAACAACATGGGGATGGGGGGCTAAGATATGCCCTAAGTTACTTGAGATATGGGGCCCCTTGTTTTTTTTCCCAAACAACATGGGGATGGGGGGCTAAGATATGCCCTAAGTTACTTGAGTTATGGTGCCCCTTGCTTTTTTTTTTCCAAAACAACATGGGGATGGGGGCTAAACTATGCCCTTAGTTACTTGAGATATGGGGCCCCTGCTTTTTTTCCTCAAAATAACATGGGGATGTGGGCTAAGCTATGCCCTAAGTTACTGGAGATATGGGGCCCATTGCTTTTTTTTTCCAAAACAACATGGGGTTGGGGCTAAGCTATGCCCTAAGTTACTTGAGATATGGTGCCCCTTGCTTTTTTTTTCCAAAACAACATGGGGATGGGGGCTAAACTATGCCCTAAGTTACTTGAGATATGGGGCCCCTTGCTTTTTTTTTCAAAACAACATGGGGATGGGGGCTAAACTATGCCCTAAGTTACTTGAGATATGGGGCCCCTTGCTTTTTTTTTTCCAAAACAACATGGGGATGGGGGCTAAACTATGCCCTAAGTTACTTGAGATATGGGGCCCCTGCTTTTTTTCCTCAAAATAACATGGGGATGTGGGCTAAGCTATGCCCTAAGTTACTGGAGATATGGGGCCCATTGCTTTTTTTTTCCAAAACAACATGGGGTTGGGGCTAAGCTATGCCCTAAGTTACTTAAGATATGGGGCCCCTTGTTTTTTTTCCCAAACAACATGGGGATGGGGGCTAAGCTATGCCCTAAGTTACTTAAGATATGGGGCCCCTTTTTTTCCAAAACAACATGGGGATGGGGGCTAAGCTATGCCCTAAGTTACTTGAGATATGGGGCCCATTGCTTTTTTTTCCCAAAACAACATGGGGATGGGAGGCTAAGATATGCCCTAAGTTACTTGAGATATGGGGCCCCTTGCTTTTTTTTTTTCCAAAACAACATGGGGATGGGGGCTAAACTATGCCCTAAGTTACTTGAGATATGGGGCCCCTTGCTTTTTTTTTTCCAAAACAACATGGGGATGGGGGGCTAAACTATGCCCTAAGTTACTTGAGATATGGGGCCCCTTGCTTTTTTTTTTTTCAAAACAACATGGGGATGGGGGCTAAACTATGCCCTAAGTTACTTGAGATATGGGGCCCCTTGCTTTTTTTTTTCCAAAACAACATGGGGATGGGGGGCTAAGATATGCCCTAAGTTACTTGAGATATGGGGCCCCTTGCTTTTTTTTTTCCAAAACAACATGGGGATGGGGGGCTAAGATATGCCCTAAGTTACTTGAGATATGGGGCCCCTTGCTTTTTTTTTTCCAAAACAACATGGGGATGGGGGCTAAACTATGCCCTAAGTTACTTGAGATATGGGGCCCCTTGCTTTTTTTTTTCCAAAACAACATGGGGATGGGGGCTAAACTATGCCCTAAGTTACTTGAGATATGGGGCCCCTTGCTTTTTTTTTTCCAAAACAACATGGGGATGGGGGCTAAACTATGCCCTAAGTTACTTGAGATATGGGGCCCCTTGCTTTTTTTTTTTCCAAAACAACATGGGGATGGGGGCTAAACTATGCCCTAAGTTACTTGAGATATGGGGCCCCTTGCTTTTTTTTTCCAAAACAACATGGGGATGGGGGCTAAACTATGCCCTAAGTTACTTGAGATATGGGGCCCCTGCTTTTTTTCCTCAAAATAACATGGGGATGGGGCCCATTGCTTTTTTTTCCAAAACAACATGGGGATGGGGGCTAAACTATGCCCTAAGTTACTTGAGATATGGGGCCCCTTGCATCACTACGATGAAGGTCAAAATAAATATGAGAGATGAATGAGATAGAAATTTTACAAACAGCTGGGGCGGGGGGGGGGGGGAGAACGTTCCAACCCTAACCACTGTCCAGACTCTCGTGTCGTCCATCCACCAGATGAACCAAAGTCATTTTACAATTCAAAGTGGTCAGCTTACAATGGGACCTCATTCAGCAATCGTAAACAAAAGACATTTAGCCACGCGAGTCTCTTATCTCTGTTATGCAAATTACGTAATACGCAATGGCTAGCACGTGACAGGTTTTTTTTTTTGTTTTTTTTCTTCGTTGTTTTATCAATATTGTCACGTGGCTAAATGTTGTTTGTTTACGATTGGTGAAGGAGGTCCATTATAGTTTGTTACAGCGTGTACATTTCTACGAGTTATGCATTGTTACAAATTATACTTTTATACGAGTTATACTTTGTTACAAATTATACTTTTATCCGAGTTATGCTTTATTACAAATTATACTTTTATCCGAGTTATGTTTTTGTTACAAAGTATACTTTTATACGAGTTATACTTTGTTACAAATTATACTTTTATGCAAGTTATACTTTGTTACAAATTATACTTTTATGCAAGTTATACTTTGTTACAAATTATACTTTAATCCGAGTTATGTTTTTGTTACAAAGTATACTTTTATACGAGTTATGCTTTGTTACAACGTATACCTTGTTGGAATGTTATACTTTTTTACACAAAGAACATGAGATTTCGCCTATCTTTGTTACAAGAATATCAGATTCTGCTCATATTCGGTCAAGAAAAATAAAATTTATTATGGAATAGTTTTTATTCGGTTTCATCTACACCCAGTTACTATACAAACTTTGTCAGAATCTAAGGGGAACAACAAACGCCGTTAAAGCATAAGTAGATGTACCAAAAATCACAGGAAAATGGTTATGCTCCAGAAATCTGCTTCGTTCCATGTTTAACCAGCGCCCCACTGTGATAACGGTAAGCATCCCCTCCCCTCCCACATAGTAAAATATCGACAAGCATTTCTCCCCCCGCCCCTCCAGTTTATAAATCCGCTTCCAAAAGACGAAGTACTTGCGAGCGAGTCTGTGGAACGTGAGGAGATGACCAACTGACCAATCAATGCAACAAGACATGTGTGATTGTGAAAACAAGAAAAACACCCCCAAGCAAACAATGTAAAACGGTGTCTGCCGTTCCGTTATCCTACTGGTCACTTAATTAGTGACCAATTTATGTCAGATGTCAGTTCTGTCAACGCAGGTATCGATTGATCAACGTGCCACAATGTTCAGATCTCTAGGGAAACCACACCACAGACACACACCTCAAATACATACACCACACACACACACATTACACACAGAACTCATCGTCTTGTTTTTCGTAGATATCGTAGAGTCAGACTTTTAAATTTATTTCTTAATCAAAGTAGGTTACATTTTTTTTTTAAATGTGGCCCCTGTAAAGAGAAACAAATGGAGAAATGAGATTATTGTAGATTGTTGGTCAGTAGAGCTATTTTTTATACACAGTCGATTACGCTTTCATTCTAAGTATTTCAATGTGCTAAAAGTGTATCAATTTTAAATAGTAGTCTATCGGCCGAGCCGGCATTAGGCGTAGGCAAAGACCTCTAATTACTTAAGATAATTATCTTATCTTATATAATACAGACGTTACTTAAAAAAAGAAAATGATTACGTCCTACGCGTCATGCATTTAGTCATGCATATAAACCAAAGACTTAAATTCTGCCGAGTCACTGGTTTTCCTGGCTAGCTCAGGCAACCCATTCCATGCTCTAATAGCGCTAGGGCAGAAGGAGCTTTTGTATAAATTTGTCCTTGCATATGGGACGAGTGGTGTGCCTTTATCCTTGTGTCTTTCAGAGTATTTTATTAAATTTTGTTTTTGTATTTGAAGATTATGGTTTAGTGTTTCATGCATAATTGCTACTTTACTTTTGAGCCTTCTGGGAAAGAAAAAGCTTTGCTAGTTAAATGTTTCTTTGGATCTGAGCATTCATTGCGTTACATTTTGTATACTCCAACTATAAATATTTCCAATTGAAAGAAAGTCTAACAACCTTTAATTTTTTGTGTGTGTTCTAGTTTCATGTAAATTGGTAATTAGATCTAACAGAACTGGTTCATTTAATAGGCAAGAACTAGAGAAATAAAGAACTAGAGAAATAAAAACAAAATATATTTCAAACTCAACCAACAAACTACTTGACACTATGCACGTGCAATGCGTCATCCAGTACTAGCCAATCAAAACGGAGATTCATTGTAGACGACTTCACAACCAAATGGAGACATGGTTTAACTAAAACTACCGAATGAATTGATTCATATGATTCTGAGTTGTTCACTAGAGATTCGAAAGATTATATTCAGTTGGCAGCAGTTCATCTAAGATTGATAACATGTTTAGGTTCACAGGCAGGCGAATTGTAAACGAAAACTTAAGAAAGAATTCGATATTTCATGTAGATACTCAAACCCAGCCATGACCTACAAATTTTGCCAATGGACGTAAATTTAAATTTTGTAACTATAAATTGTAAACTACGGTAATGAGAGCTAGACCTAGACCTGGTCAATCTTTCAGCAGGAATAGGAGAGTCTGGATCATTAAGTAACCCAGATCCATGCAGTCTATTGTTGTCTAATTACAATGTAACTGTCTCAAGCGGCCCCTTAATTCTAAATAGACCAAAATTTTCTTTTTTTAAAAGAAGACCGGAAGAGATTTAAAAACAAACAGACGACAATCACGTGCAAGTCTGCAAAGTTTGATGTGGTTTCCTGTCTGAGGATAATTAGCTGAAAACAAAGCGGAAGTACACAGAGTGAGATCGCCTCAATCACCAAAAGTAAACAATTAAAAACTCTCTAAACCAAACTGCTCTCCAAGTGTGTCGACTTCATTCTTCATAGTCATATTCATCAAATACTCTCTCACCCTTAAGCCCTGCCCCCAATTTCTTCTTTTATCTCATCTTGAATGTCAATATTCCAATTTCACATTTCCAAATAAGTTTCTGTTCGTTTTAAAGTGTCTGTGTTTTTTTTTTATACTGAAGGCGCTGAGACGAGCTAGTTTTGAGATAATGGGATATAAATTATTTGCCCACTTCAAAGATCGTCTGGTCTTATAGATAGAACACAGCCGGAGCTTTCCCTCGCGCTGTTCGCTCATTGGATGATACGGATTCTAAGGGTCACGTCGCGCGCGCTCGGCTCACAAACTCCGCCCACTTTAGGCAAAATGAAAGTTTACACCCACTTTGGAAAATGTAGATGGGGGAAAAAAACGTACATGAAAAAAAAAAGGGGGGGGGGGGAGCTATTTCGTTACAAACGTGATTATAAGTTCCGTAAGATGTGTGTTTTTACAGCGTGTGAGTAGGCAAGGTGGAGGGTTATGTTCTGCCTTCAGGGGGCTCATTTGTGAAATCCCGGATGACTATATTGCTAAGACAAAGGTATGGTAGGATTGTTAAGCTCGACGGAGGCCTATTGTTAGCCGGGTCGCACTTTTCTGGAGAATACCAATCCGCCGGAAGGAAAGTGGAATTTGTTCTACAATTCAACAATTGCACTCACACTTGTGTGTTCTCAGTGTGGATAGGATTCAGAGGCGGATCTTTTTCTTTTCAGGTACGACAATTAGATCTATAGATCTTGATTATTCTAGAATCTTCCAGGTCTAGACTTCTAGATTCTATATAGAGTCTAGAACTCTAGATCTACTCATCTAGCTCTAGCTCTTAACTTTTGGTTAATTTTAAATTTTAGTTAGATCTAATTTAGATCTAGACATTTAATAGACTAGTCTAATGTAGCCTAGAAGTAGAATCTAAATCAGTAAATGTCGAGATCTTAGGAACGGTAAAAACAAAGGTCTAGATCTAGATTAGATCTAGATCTATATATCTAGATCTATAGGCTAATAGTTTTATATCTCGTCGATTAATACATTAGCATGATTAGCCCAAAAGTGGCAAAAGTTTTTGAAGACAACCAAAAATGAAAAACAATAGCCTATCTAATCTTATACATAGACTCTAGATCTAGATCTAGATCTTAGTTGAGTAGTTCCTAAGTAGAAAATCTAGCATCTAGATATATAGCCTATAGATCAAGATTTAGATCTAGACTTAGATCTGTTACTCGTTAGACCACAGTAAGAGTTAGACCTGGGTCTAGATACTGTCCTAGAATCTGTATTTTTAGATCTACTAGTGGTAGGCTTAAGTTGTAGATCTAGATCTAATCTAGATACCTAGATCTATATCTAAATCTATAAAATAAAACTATACATAGATTATATAGATGTAGATCTAGATATAATCTGAGCTAGCCAGGAAGACCAGTGACTTGGCAAAGTTTAAGATCTGCATGACTAAATGCATGACATGACGCGTAGGACGTAATCATCTTCTTTTTTGAAGTAACGTCTGTATTATATAAGATAAGATAAGATCTATTCTAAATGTTAACATGCGTCTCAGATTGTAATTTTTTTTAAAACAAAGTTCATCTCTAGATCTGGGTCAATATATATTTATATGAAGGATATACTTTTGTATTAATAGGATAATAATAATATCTTTTCTTAGGAATTTGTCTTACAATTTGTGCATTACACTAAACAAAACATTATAACTATAGAAAACAAAACATACCACTTATCTTATTCATGGTAAACCAGTAACACAGACTAAAAACGCAAAATACCTAGGTGTTATAATAAATGAAAAACTGTCATGGAATCCCCATATTGATGAAAGTATAAAAAAAAATCAAACAAAGCATTAGGGTTTATTAAAAGAAATTTCTATAAATCAAATAAGAACATAAAACTAAAATGTTATTTAACCTTGGTTAGGCCAATAATAGAATATGCATCCTCTGTTTGGGACCGTCAACTCAAGAAAACATTCAGAAACTGGAACAGACACAAAATAGAGCAGTGAGATTCATAACAAACGAATATACACATTTGACTAGAGTAACACCTTTGGTAAAAGCACTAAATTTAGAAAGCCTTCAGGAGAGAAGACTTAAAAGTAAAGTACATAAAACACTGAACCATAATCTTCAAATACAAAAACAAAATTTAATAAAATACTCAGAAAAACACAAAGATAATGGCACATTCCTCGTCCCATATGCTAGGACAAATTTGTACAAATACTCCTTCTTCCCTAGTGCTATTAGAGCATGGAATGGGTTGCCTGAGCTAGCCAGGAAAACCAGTGACTTGGCTGAATTTAGGTCATTGGTTAATATGCATGACTGAATGCATGACGCGTAGGACGTAATCATCTTCTTTTTTGAAGTAACGTCTGTATCATATAAGATAAGTAACATTCACTACAGATTCACTCAAAAGTTACATGTGAAATGTTACATGAGTTGAAAAAAATTGAAAGCTAGATAGATCTAGATCTATAAGTAATCTTATCTTATCTTATATATTATAGACGTTACTTCAAAAAACAAGATGATTACGTCCTACGCGATCTAAATCCAGATCTAGATCTAATGTAGACTAGATCTATATCGCTCTCTATACCTCTAGATTGGCGTTTCGCTTTAAAATGACATGATTCCCGTGGGATCATTTGGTAGAGCTTCAGAAGTCAGGGCCGGCATTAGATAATTGGAGGCCCTAGGCCGCCTAGGCGAATTATAATTTGATGGTCCCAAATAGAATAGAAAAATAACAGATAAACAGCGAACAAATTAAATTAAGTAATTGATTAAAATGTCCTCCAACATTGTCCAACAAACACATTAGGCAAATGTTTCGCTAATATTATTTTATAAAAAAAAGGTTTTGATTCCTGTCCCTACCAATCGGACTCGGAGGCTTTAGGCGGCAGCAGAAGTAAGCATATTTGTCGTGTACTGGTCATAGGTCATAGCGAGGTAGAATAATGATCCTTACATATGTAATCGACTAGGGCTGAAGAGTTATCCCTACTTGAAGCTTTATAACAATCTAGTTTTCTGCTCAAGAAAGTAGATATCTAGATCTGATGTAGAACTTAGATCTAGATCTGATGTAGAACTTAGATCTAGATCTGATGTAGAACTTAGATTTAGATCTGATGTAGAACTTAGATCTAGATCTGATGTAGAACTTAGATCTAGATCTGATGTAGAACTTAGATCTAGATCTGATGTAGGGGGCGTAAATCTATGGCTAAATTGTATTTTATAAATACGTTTTGGTATCATTGCTTTTAGCGAACGATTGAAATAAGTTGAAAAGAATTCAAACAGAATCTTCTAGAATTTTTCCCCCATTTTGTTTTAAAATTTTTTTGTCAACTTGTAGTCAAGCAACTCGTATTTCATCTAGCAACTCATATTTTGTCTAGTAACTCTTATTTTGTCTAGTAACTCGTATTTTGTCTAACAACTTGTATTTTGTCTAGTAACTTGTATTTTGTCTAGTAACTCATATTTTGTCTAGTAACTCGTATTTTGTCTAGTAACTCGTATTTTGTCTAACAACTTGTATTTTGTCAAGCAACTAGTATTTTGCCTAGTAACTCGTATTTTGTCTAGTAACTCGTATTTTGTCTAGTAACTTGTATTTTGTCTAATAACTCGTATTTTGTCTAGTAACTTGTATTTTGTCTAGCAACTCGTATTTTGTCTAGTAACTTGTATTTTGTCTAGTAACTTGTATTTTGTCTAGCGACTCGTATTTCGTCTAGTAACTCGTATTTTGTCTAGTACCTTGTATTTTGTCTAGTAACTTGTATTTTGTCTAGCAACTCGTATTTTGTCTAGTAACTTGTATTTTGTCTAGTAACTTGTATTTTGTCTAGTAACTCGTATTTCGTCTAGTAACTTGTATTTTGTCTAGTAACTTGTATTTTGTCTAGTAACTTGTATTTTGTCTAGCAACTCGTATTTCGTCTAGTAACTCGTATTTCGTCTAGTAACTTGTATTTTGTCTAGTAACTTGTATTATGTCTTGTAACTTGTATTTCGTCTAGTAACTCGTATTTCGTCTAGTAACTTGTATTTTGTCTAGTAACTTGTATTATGTCTTGTAACTTGTATTTTGTCTAGTAACTTGTATTTTGTCTAGTAACTTGTATTATGTCTTGTAACTTGTATTTCGTCTAGTAACTCGTATTTCGTCTAGTAACTTGTATTTTGTCTAGTAACTTGTATTATGTCTTGTAACTTGTATTTTGTCTAGTAACTTGTATTTTGTCTAGTAACTTGTATTATGTCTTGTAACTTGTATTTTGTCTAGCAACTCGTATTTTGTCTGATTGGTTTACCATGAATAAAGTTTGTTTAATTTTAATTTGCTTTAGTTTTTTTTTTTTTTTTTTTGATTACTCTTAATAACTGGCATTTTTTATGGACGGAAAGACATGCTCCAATTTGATTCCCATTTCTGTAGTTCATCTAATTCTTTTTGTAAAACTTCAGTATGTTGTGTTATTTTTATTGTTCTATATATTATGCAATCGTCTGCAAATAATTTGATTCCTGTGCAATCTACATGTGCGCGTAATTTAGAAACAGAAGTGATTCCTCTAGTTAGTTGCCAGTTTGTTTTAAAATAGGTTTCAGCTTATTGAATAAGAGTCTAATGCTTCCTTCATATTTAAATAAATAACTTAAATTGATAAGTACATTTTATCCCCCCATAGACCTTTTAAAAAATAGCCTAGCTTACTTTATTTTCTTGCATTCCGGATGCACCAAAAAGCTGGGCTATTTATAGTTGTTTTTTTTTTCCCCCGCCATGTATGCAAATCTCAGGGTACTTGAGTTGGAGGTTTATTTTCATCAATCAGTTCCTATGCTGTAGCCAGATGTATTATGTATAATCACACCATTATTATTATTATTACATTATTATTATTATATTTTATTTTATTCTATTATTATTAGTATTACAGCGCTCTAATGTTTTCACAAAATAGAAAAATTATTTAAAAAAAAAAAAAAACAACATTAAATAAACGCCTGTTATATGACATTATTATTTATGAAATGCAAAGGGTTGACGACCACATTTGGGCTTATTAAAATTGTGATAAAATTTTTCCAAAACATGATTTCTTTAATAAGTAGATTCTGGGAAAATAGAATTAATCGGCAGCCTGTCCAGGAGACGGACACTCCGATATAAAACCTACGGCTATCTGCTGTTCACAGCCGTCTCAAACTTTTTATCATTTTTAAAATACTTTGCGCAGGTTGGAGGCAGTGCCGTAAATACATATAACGCCCTGGTTGTGGCAGAATATGTAGGTCACAGCTTGGGCATTCCTCATTTATCATCGACTCGAAGACAAGCCTTATTATTATTGATCTCCCAGAAGAATAAAATAAAATTAAAAAAAAAAAAAACTGCTTGTCCTTTTCTTTGATTTTACACTGTTAATGTAGCCAATTTTAATCAATCAAAGTAATTATCAAATCAAATTGATTATCAATCAAATCGATTAATCAAAACCAATCAATTAATGTAACCTGGAAAAAAAAAAGGCAGTTGGACTTTACAGTATTCTCTTTTTTTTAAATATTTTTTTATTCAGTAGAAGATTTACATTGCGAAAACACTTAAGACAAAACCGTAGGCTCCATGTTTCCACAACAATTAAAAAGTTAACATTGTTCAGAAAATTGTTTCAACTTGACACTATCACTCGGTTGTCTATTGTCCTCTGTTGTAGACACATTGTACGGACACATGTGTTCTATATGCCAAACGAACAAAGTCCTTGAACTTGAGATTCGAAAGGAACTTGTCTTTAATTTCTATGGAAACCCAAACATGCCAAAAAACATAATATTAAATGTTTTTGTTGGTGCGTTTACCAGCTGACAAGCATGACTTCCTATTGTGTATGTTTTTATGTCCAACAATGTATACTTAATACTGGGCTGATCAAGGCAAACAAAGTTCATGGACATCACTCAGTCATCATCACGGTGTATATGAGTCGTGTGTTCTGCGCCATTGTATATAGGCTGAAAGGTCCAAAAGGAACTTTATTACTATGACCGCTTTATCCAAATCACTAGTAGAGAAACCTCCACCAGTTGACAGACCGGTACCGGTCTCCAGATGTTAACTTGTGGTCAACCCAAGATTGAGGCCACACAGCATTGCGGCGAGGTCGTGAGGAATGGAGTGGACCAGATATAAGTAGGTTATGATTTCTAGTTATGTCTGGTCTGGCGATAGTTATGTCTGGTCTGGCGAATACTCATGTTTTTTGTTTTTTTTCGGAATTAAAAAAAATAAAAAAAATTATTATTTTTTAAAACTCAATGCTTATCTAAGGGAAAGAAATATGCAATTATAATTATCTCTCAGTAATGTAGAAATTATCCTCATTATTCCATATAAAAAATTAATCAATCATCCATTATTAATTAACTAATTTTTTTTTTTTATTGATTCATGCTTTGTCAGGTACTATGGATAATTGTTTAAAGTTTCAACTAGATCCGAGATTGACCGAGAATTAGCGGTAAAGAAATAAGATGTTTATCATCTAAGGGGACGAAACCCTTCTTATTTAGTCGTATATGTGAATGCTGAAGGATTATCTGGTATTGTGGTATGAAACAAAATAATTTACGAATTGGTTAATTTTTAGCGGCCCCCAAAAGGGGAATAGACGCTATTAGTTTTGTGTAGTTTTGTAGTCTGTCCGTCCGTCCCATTTAGATC